>NC_135786.1:63052500-64380000 GCF_051106095.1 Pogona vitticeps
CTGTACCATCACCATGTCAAAAAGCAAACTTTAGGCCAACATTTTATCAGATGTCATGGCCATAGTGTCATACATACTGGAAAACATTATGAGGGTGAGGCACTCTTACTCTGGCAGAGTTGTTTATTTTCCTTTTGGCTAGTCAACCTGTTTCTTGTTCATCTTTGCCAGGGCAAATCCCATTTGACCTTTTAACAGTATGACCTAGTTTTTGTTGTCAGCACATCAGGAACAAAGTGTCCACTTTGTGTCTCAGTACTATTAATTCTGTTTGACATTAGATGGTGTCTATAAGAGGGTTAGTTGCTTAGTAAGGCCTATACAGTATCCAACACACATCCTAATTATAACAGACCCATTGAATCAATTGTTGAATTGAGAGTCAAGCTTATGTAAATCTCATTGCTTACATAGCTCTACTCTAGTTCATCTTGGGTCCTCTTGAAGAGAAAGGCAGGGTATAAAAATTTTAAATATATAAATAAATGGTGTGTCTACTGGCAGGTCTCATTCCAAGATAACAGTTTTGAAATTATGTTTCATTTAAGAACCCTCTAGATAAAATTAAAGATGCAGATATTACCTCAGATAATGGTATTATGGCAATTAACATATTCTAATGTTTAAGTTGCTGCAGATATATCTCACTTTTAATGCTTTCTGTTTGGCAATGAAAATTATAATTGGAATACCAACTCCATGAAGAAAAAGGCTACTGTAACAGCTGACTTTTCTCAGCAATTTACAAGAGTTGTGAGATTTTAAAATTAAGACCACCTCTCTCAAATAACTTCCTCATTTGTTATCAAGTTCCTTAAAACCACATTTTGCTTGTTTGCACCCAAAAGGAAGTGAAATATCTATGAAAATTAATTTTGCCTCTTATATTTTGGTACAAATTAAATGTTAGCACAGCTTTACTGAACCTGAAATATATTTACATGAACCTTAACAATGGCACTGGAGATACCCCTGAGATACACTCTTTCCCATCACCTTAGTACAAGTCTCACATGCCTCTAGCTATGGTGGGCCCATTTGGAAATTCAAGGTTCAATTGCAAAATGTCTGTGGTTGAGAAGCATGGCAAATTACAAAATACTGTCATCCTTCCCACACACCCCATGTGTGCAGGTGTCCTTTGTGTCTCTCAGAGGGTTTGCCATCTCTCTTCTTACATGTGCATAGAGACAGGGAGAAGAAAAATGGAAACTAGAGGGGAAAGGAATAGTATATATAGACAAAGAAATTGGAAATTGGTTTTGCCAGAGAAAAGGAAGACATGCACGTATGTAAACACAGAAAAAAGATACAGCAAAAAACAGTATCAAGTGGAAGGGAAACTGCACTGCCAAAAAGGGGGGGGGGAGAGAGAGAAAAGAAAAAAGAAAATAAAAATAAAAAAGGCAGCATTGGGGAAGAAAACCCAAACTCTTCTAGGCTTCCCTTCTCCACTGTTCTTTTTGTGCAGTTCTAGTCCCTTCCCCCGGTCATGTATGTTATAGGGAAAATCTATGGGTGGTAGTGGTGAGAACAGGATGTAGTAACGTGACAGATACTGTGTTGGGTACATAATATGTAACATGGTGACAGGAAAAGCTCAGTCAGCTTTTCCATTTCAATAACAGCTAAATTGCTTTTCCATCTTTTGCTGAAGTTATCATTGAACAATTTCTGCTTGCATGCACTCTTATTTTGTGCAGTTTATAGTCAAAAGTCTATCCTAATGATGCCCATAGTGCCAAATAAGGATGAACAGGTTTGCATCCATGACAGGTCCTTGACTGAGGTTTCATAATTTAACAAAGTAAAAAACTCTTAATTAACTCTAGTATCCTCTTCCATCAGTCTAAGCTCCTTTCACTTACCTCCTAAATCTTATTTAAAGAAAAAGGACAACAGTATGTTGAAATTGAAGTTAAAGTGAAGCTTTGTCTTTACTAGAGGAACTTGTATGTAGCCATAATAAATTATGTCATGATTTGGCCTTCGTTTTAAAAAGGTGCTTGAAATAACCCAGTTTGTTATTTCAAACTGTAAAGAGAGTCTGTAAAAAGAAGACATCTGGAGGAAAATCATATGGTGTAGTGCATCAGAGAAATTGACTAATAACAAAAAGCAATGTACTAACTCTCTCAAAGTCAGATTTCTTGCCTCACCAAATATCTGGTTTTATTTAAAACAAATTCTTATGTCAGTGCTGGGAGTTATTAAATATGTCAAGTTCACAATTTCCTCTGTAATTGTCCAAGAACAATTTGGCAGGTGGGTTGGAAAGGGAATCTGCCCCTAACGGTCTCCAAAGCCCATATACATGCTGAAACATGAGCTGTAGGAAGCAAGCAGTCTTGAGCCAACAGGAAGAGGAACAGAAGTTCCTTAAATCCTTTTAAGTCAAATTCCTGCTCCCTCAGAGCACTGTGAAAACCAATTTTTATAAAGAGCAGGAGATTTTCAAGCAAGGATATCTGCAGAACGGGGGAGGAAAAAAAGTACTATTCTTAGTAACCCTGTAGAATGTTAAATAGATTTTTAGCATGTATCTAATAAACAGCCTTGCAGCTTCTGCTAGGGAAACATCAGGCTTGTCTGTACAGGATCTTTTAGAGTGGTCTGGTGTGGGCTAAATAAGGTTGGTTGGGGTTGGGTAGACATGTGATATGCCATTTGGCACAATTGTTGCATCCAAATGGCATATCAGAGCTCATGCAATCCTATTTGGTCTGGCTCTTTCCACTGGAAATTTCCAATATCATGAAGTGGCTTAATAATAGAGCTACTTCAGGATATTGGCAAATTAAACACTTCCTCCTCTTTTGAATGAAGGAGCAGAGGAAGTTAAAAAAATTTAGTCTCTATTAGGATAGTGAAAATGTGTTTTTTAATTTATTTATTTTATTAGATTATACCCCACCCATCGAGACAGATAGTCTACTCTGGGTGACATAACAAAGTTTAAAAATAATAAATCCAACAACATACAAAAATCCAGGATGTAAAAATATAGATATTAAAATACAGCAGGAGGGAAAGGCTGCCTAAATAGCCATGTCATTAGTTTACTTCTAAAGATGTTCTGCATTATGGCTATGGAGCAGAGGAAGTATTTAATTTGCCAATACCCTGAAGTGTCTCTCTTATTAAGCCATTCACGATATTGGAAATTTGCACTGAAGGGAGTCTTGACAGGTAGATTGCTTGCTTTATGTTCCTTTCCGGTGATCACACACACTGAAAATGGACCAGCCCAAAGTGCTCTTACCAACAAAAAAGGTAGAAGACTCCAATTGTGAGCTGGAGCAACCCACAGTTGAGGGAGCCAAGAATGAGCCACCCTTTCATGAATCTATGGAGGAGAGATACGGAATGGTTTATACCCTACTACCAGCCATATCATAAGTCAAAGTGTGGGACAATCAGAGTGGGAAAATAGAAGAGAACCAAGGTGGTAAAATAAGGGTGGGAAAAGAACCTCCAATAGTGGAAATCTTGATGATTATGAGTAGCAAGGAGGGGGTGGTGATAGAGGAAGAGATAGAAGAGGATATAAAAGAGGGATTAGATAGGGGGAAGATATAGAAGAGGTGGAAAGATAAAAAGAGGACACAAGAGAAAATGAAAGGGAGGAAGACATATCCTTGGGTTGGGGTTGGCTAGAGCTGGAGGACCCATGGAGTCATAAAATGGTAAATATGAAAGTGCCCTTATCTGAGATAGAGAGATGACAAAAAAGTAAGCCAGTGAGCAAACCATCTAACTTGGGGAGAGAAGGAGAGAATGGAATGGTGTACGAAGGAGAAAAGAGGAGTGGCAGTGCATCTAGAAGAGCCAGAGCCATTAGAATGTACTGTATATATGTACCCACAGTTGGAAGAAGGAAGCTATGCCTGAAATGTCCACACAATCCAAGATTCCTACCAAAAGTCAATGGGCCCATCACCTGTGTTGTGGGACTATTTGCCCTACCCTGAGACCACCCCTAAGAAAGCCGACCAACCGGGAGAGGTTTGGGGTGAACCCTCGTTGGTAAATTCATTTGCAACCCCAGAGTTGAAAGACAATTGGTTAGTGAAAGCTCAAGTTGATAGCTGTGTTGAGCCCACTGAAGTTTTTGTATATTCACCGACACTGTTAAGCAATAAAATGTTTATACTGCAAATGGGTATCTTGGATGCGATCCAAGGAACCAAGAGGGACTAAAGTGGAAAGGGATTAAAGTGGAAACACTAACGAGCTCAGAAAAATATGGGTAGGAAAGCACTGGGGATTATTTGGTTTGCTCCAACTATTATGTCATGTGATCACTGAAAAAAAAGTAAAGACCATGCCCACAGTGTACCAAACAGGAGGGTAAATCCCATTTGACCACATCTACAGTCTAAGTACAAACCTAGACATAAATTCATTTTTTAAAAATGGGATTAAATTGGTAGCAAATGGATCCAAACCCAGTTTCTGATAAATTATACCACTGCCACCTCATTAATCTAGATGGGAATACAGTACAGAAAAGTTGGCACCTTGAGCTACAGAACCTGGTAAAAAGCCAAAAATGCTGTCTACCAGTCTCCACTCTATTTTTAAAATGGGTTTCAAGGAGTTATTATCACATGACAAAAAGCCTTAAATCAAAGCTATTCATGTATGAGCTCTATGTCATTCACAGAGTTGCTGTCATATAAACAATATATACGTAGACGACAGCGAGAGGAATCACTCATGTTTTTTTCTGGTGGTTAATATGATTGTGGCACCCCAAACAGCAGGCATCAATCCAGAATGCTGCATCAATTATGTCCAATGTTTTGAAAATGCAGAATGAGATTTTTTACTTTATTCATCACTGCTCCCTCCTGGCATTGTCTATGATTCACAAGCCCAAAGTGTACAGTATTATACCTTTAAACAGGCAAAAATTATATTAAGTACTGAAGACCCCATTTGCACAGGCTGACACAGACCTTATCTCTTGCTCATGTGAATTGCAGCAGTGGAAACAATGCAACAGAAAAAAACAAAGCAGCACAATTAGTCTTGTTGATTTTACTTTATCAGCTACCGTTTCTGTTGGTCTTACAAAAGAATTAAGGCTTTTATTTAATTGCAAATATAAATTTCATGCACACAAGAATATACCTGTGTGTATAAGGATTTGTTACAAGAAAATGTGTAGTGTAACATCCAACCTACCAGTCATCACAGAAGTGTTGACATAGAGGAACCGACTCAATAGCACCTGGATACTGGTGATGTGCCCAGAGAGCAGCATGTGGTGAACACTGGTAAAAGCACTCTATTTTCTTCATATAACTCTCACACCTGTTGTTTGAGAAATCACCATTATTAATTACATGAAAAACTATTGTCATTACATGTAGCTTCTGCTAGATTGTTGGCCTAGTGCTAAAGAGGCTCTAGCCCCGTCCCTGAAACAACAGACACACACACTATAACTGGAGTAAAAAATGGCCACAATTTTATTAATTACAGCCTATAATTCTTGTTAGTGGATGTGGGATTTTGGTAACTGAATTAAAGCTTCATGTTATAGTTCCCAGTGTCAGAATGAATAAATGAACATATCAAATTTTTAACTGTGATCTGGAAAAGTAAGCCATGTACTCTGCAGAAGAAAGAGATACAGTACTGTTTTAGAAAGTGCTGTAGTATAGTGTTGCCTATTTTAATTTCAATCTCTCAATAACTTTTGTCCTCCATTCTGCACCAATAATAAGCTGCAATATTAAGTCAATGAAATGTAAATATTGAATTTAGATAGGGGATGATTCTGGGCCACCCTTTCTTTTTCTGTTTTATGTCCTGTGTGTTCAATAACTGCACATCATCCTGAGAAAAATTTGACCAAATGAATTTCTGAAGGCTGCTGTTATAGCCATATGCGCCACGCCTTAAGAAAACAGCAACAACATTATGCTGTACTCTTTCCCTTGAGTTATACTAGTGGCTCTCTGCACAACCAATGAGCCTCTGAATAAATAAAAAGACAGAATGCACTTGGAAAAAGGAACAATTAGCTTACAGTTTACTGATATTTCCACATCTGTTCCAGTAGGTGGTATTTACTTTGATTATGGGAGAATGAATAAGTTCCTCTGTAATGTTTGCGTGGCAACAAGAGGCTGTGGGGAATTAAAAAACAAACAGTTCATAATAAAGGTTTATTGTTCAAAATCATTACAGTTTTGAAGATTCAGAATTTGTATAAGTACTTGAAAATGGAAAGCAAGATGTCCTTGTAATGTAATTGGTGCTTTTTCCTTTTGATTTTTTCAAATGAAAAACTTGGAAATTAAAAATTCCAGAAGTACATTATTCATTAAATACTTCAGTTTAACTATTAATATTGGATATGAGATAGTGACTTTAGTGTCTTTCTATCTATTGACAAAGGGATTTAGGCTGCAATCCTCTGTATGCTTTCCAGTGAACAAATCTTGCAGTGAGTAGGATTTAATTCCTTCAGCTACATTCCATAAAAAGTACAGTCTCCTGTTCTTAAACTGATTTTCATAAATATTGAAATGAGATATAATATGAATATCTTGTCTTGATGAACAACAATTTTTTATATTTGTATTTAGCCACTTTTGTAGTTTTAGTGTATTTAGCACTTTTCGTCCATGATGGGGGAACTACAAGCTTTGCATGTTCTAATGCAGTGGTTCTTAACCTTTGTTACTTGGATGTTTTTGAACTGCAACTCCCAGAAACCCCAGCCAGCACAGTTGGTGGTGAAGGCTTCTGGGAGTTGCAGTCCAAAACTCCTGAGTAACCCAAGGTTAAGAACCAGTGTTCTAATGTGTCAATGGCTGTTTGTGTTACATTTATCTACTACAGAATATTACCTACTACATTGATTGACCATGTACAAGCAAGACAGTGTATAAAAAAGATATACACAGGCCAACCTGAAGTAATTCCCATTGAAAGTGATACAGTTTGTATGTGTTCTAAACCACATACGTTCATAGAGATTAAATGAAAGCACAAAGAAATTTTCAGCTGACATCAAAAAAGGGGGTACTTAGCACAGGCATTTATATAAACAATTTTAATATTAAAATTCAATTGGAATAAATCCTCCAGGACATCACAGTAATCTGAGTGGCAGGAGAACTGGTTAGGTCATGTAGAGGCTGACTGTCAAATAGGTTTGCAAATATTCATCCACAGATTTTGCAGCACTTACATTTGGCATATAGGGTGCATTCCTGCAAGTAATTTTCTGGGGTAGGCTTATACTTGTGACCAGCCCCTTCCAGGCATTTTTGTCTCTTTTCACTGATGGTTGTTGCTGAGACAGCAAAGAACAGAAGCATGGAAAACCTCAACATCTTCTCCTTGCTATTGTTTTTTTAACGGTTCTGTATGGAAAGATACTGTAATTGAATAGCTAGCTTTAAAATCAAGGACATACTCACTGAGAAATGTCAGCAACAAATGCTGTTAGATAATATAAAAGTACAACCAAGGTGTCTCACAGACCGAGCAGGCAGACACCTCACCTTTAGATGGATACTAGTGCTGTTCTAGTCATGGGCCACCTGTGCATAGAACTGAACAGAAACTCTGGAACACTCCACCCCCTCACCTCCGAGAGGGGAGACAAGGTTGGACCCCTCCTCATTTTCTTTCTGCTGGTAAGCAGACATTTTGTTCAGGTAGGTATTCAGTAATTCATTGACTGCCAAGGAAGCAGCTTTAATGGGGGATGCAAAAACAAAGGTGACAATACCTGTATTAGACCACCAGATTCTCAGAAACAGGATAGCTTTTGAGGCTTGCAGAACTCTTCATCAGGGAGGGCATTGCAGAGGTTGGTGAATGGGGAGAAACAAGAGTCCCAAATTAATTTTGGCTCTAAGTTAAAGCCATGGTCTTGAAAGAACGGCTCTACCACAAAATAAAAAGCAAGTCATATCTTTTCTGGGCTTGACTGGGTAATATTGGAAGTTCATTCTTTATTTTAGTATCATTGCAACTCTCTTAACCAATCTGTGTAAAAAGTGTATGCCAGTGAAAGTTCAATGGATAGACAAGCTTTTGTTACTTTGAAGATGAAACTCCTATTTTGATGGTGCCAAATTTGGCCTGGGTGTAGTTTTGTTGCAGAAAGGCCCTGATGGAAATCTTCATCCTATTTCTTTCATTAGCAGGAAATTTCTGCCTAGCGAGAGAAATTATTCTGTGGTTGATAAAGAGTGGCAATTTTATGGTTACATTCTAAACCAAAACCTTATTTATGGAGAAGAAAGTTTCTGCTGCAAGCAGAATGAATGAGAAATCAATGTTTGAGAAATCATAACTTGCATTTGCTTAGACACAGTTTGAGACTAAAAATTTTTACCTTCAAGGTTCAGCACATTAGAGGTCATGAGAATTTGGCAGCAGACAGCCTAACATGAATGTATTTGGGAGAAGAATGACTGTGGAAGGTGGGAAATGGAAGAATTCTGGCTGAATCATCAGAGATATTTATTTCTAATGTCTTGCATGTATCCTTATCTTTTGCATTTGATTCTGCATAGTTGTTGTGGGTTTTTCGGGCTCTTTTGGCCGTGTTCTGAAGGTTGTTCTTCCTAACGTTTCGCCAGTCTCTGTGGCCGGCATCTTCAGAGGACAGCACAGACCACAGAGTGCTGTCCTCTGAAGATGCCGGCCACAGAGACTGGTGAAACGTTAGGAAGGACAACCTTCAGAACACGGCCAAAGAGCCCAAAAAGCCCCACAACAACCATTAGATCCCGGCCGTGAAAGCCTTTGCGAATATATTGATTCTGTATACTTCCACTAAATATAAATGCCTTTCAGTATTTTCCTTACACATTGTATGCTGCTATGTTTCTTGCACTACCTCAGCTTGCTTGCTTGTTTGGCTAGAGTAGGAACTATATGGGGAATAATTTTTTGTTGTGGTTTTAATAAATGTATTAGAGTTAGGTTTTAGTGTTAAGTTTTATTTATGCTTTTTAAATGCTTTTGTAGCCTCATGTCTGCTTGCTTTAGCTGTTGAGTTTGCTGACTTCAGCTCAGGAAGGGTGACCATGTCAAGAGACAGACAAAAGTGGTGATGACGGTTTCAGCACCTTTGAAACTTCAGGCTGTTCGCTTGTGTTGGATAACAGTAGACCAGAAGAAAAAGGAAGAAAATTGCCTGATAATTGGAAGGTTTTTGCTCGCTGTGTGTCATCAATGTGAGAGATGGAATTTCCAAGGTTATAAAACACTCTCTTGTGGTACTAAAAGCTCCTTAGTGAAGAACTGATTTCAGCTGAGAAAAGGGAAGGGGAAGGAGTGAAATTACTTTAGCAAAAATGACTCCCTTCTGGAAGTTTCAGGGTGAAATGGAATCTGATTGGTGGAATGCATTGGAAGATCTGGAAGGTGGATGCTTGGTATAAAAATGCCATGGGGAATAAGTTTAGCTTAGCCTTGTTTTCTCAGGAGAATGCTATGCACACTTGCTGTCCTGCTACTCTGCACGCTCTGGACCTATGCTGAACTTCTGCTTCTATGTAAATAATCTAAGACAGCTTTCTTATTTTTTGTGAGAATTGATTTGGAATTGACATACACTTAAAAATGTTGAACGTATATTTGGTTCACAAACATTTGAACTGCTTTTGAACTATATTTTGGAAACTGCTTATGACTTTATTTCTTTGGACTTTTTGCAAAATATTTAATAAAAAACAAAAAGTTTACAACAATTTGTTTCCTGTAAAAAAAAAAAAGAGCGGCTCTGGTACAAAATAAGGTTCTTACCTCATGCCTCTAATGGATCCCGTATATTCTGTGGATGTTTGGGTATTCCTTTCTGGCAGGGTTGGCATGCAAGTTAAGGCATGCAGTTTTGTGACTTTTGATAGCTCCCCGGTGTATGGAGGAGTCAGGGTGACTCTGAATGTTGGGAGAGGGTACTGGAATGTAAGATCTATGAACCGTGGTAAGCTGGATGTGGTAAAATAGGAGATGGCAAGTATAAACATTGACATCCTGGGTGTCAGTGAACTAAAATGGATGTGAATGGGCAAATTCGATTCAGACGATTATCATATCTACTATTGTGGGCAAGAATCCCGTAGAAGAAATGGAGTAGCCCTCATAGTCAACAAAAGAGTGGGAAAAGCTGTACTGGGTTATAATCTCAAAAATGATAGAATGATTTCAATATGAATCCAAGGCAAACCTTTCAACATCACATTAATCCAAGTTTATGCACCAACCATCCATGCTGATGAGGCTGAAATTGACCAGTTCTATGAAGACTTACAACACCTTCTAGAACTGAGATCAAAGAAAGATGTTCTTGTCATTATAGGGGATTGGATTGCTGAAGTAGGGAGTCAAGAAATAGAAGGAACAACAGGTAAGTTTGGCCTCGGAGTTCAAAATGAAGCAGGGCAAAGGCTAATCGAGTTTTGTCAAGAGAACAAGCTGGTCATCACAAACTCTTATCCAACAACACAAGAGGTGACTCTACACATGGACATCACCGAATGGGCAATACCAAAGTCAGATTGATTATGTTCTCTGCAGCCAAAGTTAGAGAAACTCTATACAGTCAGCAAAACAAGACCTGGAGCTGATTGTGGCTCTGATCATCAGCTTCTTATAGCAAAACTCAAGCTTAAACTGAAGAAAGTAGGAAAAACCACTGGGCTAGTCAGGTATAATCTAAACCAAATCCCTTACAAATACACAGTGGAAGTGAAGAACAGATTTAAGGAACTAGATTTGGTGGATAGAGTGCCTGTTACAAGCCTGGAGGCTTGTAACATTGTACAGGAGACAGCAACAAAAACCATCCGAAAGAAAAATGCAAGAAAGCAAAGAGGCTGTCCAATGGGGCCTTATAAATAGGAGAGAAGAGAAGGGAAACAAAATGCAAGGGAGATAGGGAAATTTACAGAAAATTGAATGCACATTTCCAAAGAATAGCAAGGAGAGACAAGAGGGCCTTCTTAGATGAACAGTGCAAAGAAATAGAGGAAAGGAATAGAATAGGAAAAAACAGAGATCTGTTCAGGAAAACTGGAGCTATTAAAGGAACCTTTTGTGCAAAGATGGAAATGATAAAGGACAAAAATGGTAGGGACCTCACAGAAGCAGAAGACATCAAGAAGAGGTGGTAAGAATACACAGAGGAATGATACTAGAAAAATCTGGATGTCCCAGACAACCAGATAGTATGGTTGCTGACCTTGAGCCAGACATCCTGGAGAGTGAAAGTCAAGTGGGCCTTAGAACTATTTAAAATCTTAAAAGATGACGCTGTTCTGTTCCATGGGGTCACAAAGAGTCGGACATGACTTAACGACTAAACAACAACAATAGTGAACATCCTTTTAAATAAATAGTAGGAATTAGCAAAGGAAAGGCTTTAGGATGAACACATACATTGGTTGTAAATCTATTAATTTTAAATAGGGCTATGCAATCTATATGGCCAATTTCTGGTCTGAATTGCACTGATCTGAATTGCTTCAGACTGATCCAGTGGTTTGGACAGCAAAAGGGAGACAGGCAGTGTGATTCTAAAGTGCTGCAAAAGAACACTATATGAAGAAAATTCTCTGGTGGTATTATGTGGAAGAAGAGACCTAGATCGGTCTAGCTTGTAAACTCAAAATACCACACTTTAACCAATACTTTCTTGTCATAGTGTTTGCAGAGAGGAAGCACTATTCATTTCTCTTATGCAGCTGTTCTGATTTTCTGCAGTTATAAAAATATTTGGTGGTTGCTATTTTGATATGTCTTGAGTCTCTGTGTCTTCGCTTCCAAAGATGTTCTGTCTTCTAAAGATGTTCTGTTAATTTGAGCAGTTTAGTCTAATCTTCCTTTTGTCTTTCTTGTTAAATTTATTTGAGCAGTGGGTCATTTATTGCATGTAAATTTTAATGTGTGAGTTAATACAATGTATCCTTCACTTCCACCGACTCCTCCAGTTTTTAATCTGGCCTGGGCAAGAATCCCACCAGCACTTCCTAGTACAAGTTTTTTTTTAACTAACTTTACTGGGACTTGACAATAGTTTTTAGCATGTGCTTTTCTTTCATATCATATCTCAATTTTCCTTTTCTAAATCTGTTCTAATCCATTTGCATCCTATCTAAAAATCCTCAGTTGCTTATTTGAGTATGTGCTTGTTACTTTAGTACTAGTACTTTCACTATATAGTGGCACCTCCCTTATTGGACAGTTACACCCTCATCTTGTTCTGGTTTTTAAGGTTATAGTATTTCATTCTGACTTCAACCTGCCTTGCTTTTTGTGTTTACAAAGTTATGTTTTAATGCTCAAGCACCATACTATACTACACATAGTACCCTGCTAAAGAAAATATATTTTGTTTTAGCAATTGTTAAGCAACTAACAGTAGTTCTTAAAGGCATAAAAATAATTGGACCTGTCTATTTGAAACTAGTAAGAAACTGTAATTTTAGAAGGAGCTACAGCACCCTAAAAGTTCTTAAATTATGAAACAACAACAACAACAAAACTTACAGACATTTAAATTTTCTAATGCAAACCAATCTGGATTTCCTAATTTTGATTTTGATATAAATTGAATTGTGTCGGGTATTGAATCCAAATTCAGATCTGCAAATTGAGTCCGAAACTGAATCAGTTTCAGTTTTAAGCCAAGTAAAACAAATCAATCAAATTTACACTCTAATGTCTTACCTCTCTGCTGGTATTCTCTTTCTTCTTGCAAGAGGCTGTAACACAAAGGACTGCTATTTTTCTATCAGTCTCCTTCTCTATACTGCCTGCACAAAAGCATAATTTGTTTGCCAACCAAAACTCCTGACCCTTTGCTATGCTAACAGACTTTTGTCAGGGTCAGTTTCAACAGTGATGTTGACTGACCTTCCCAGATCCATTATGGAAATCCAGTTCAGCTGCAACATTCTAAACTGGAAACTTTTAGAAAAGGCTTCAAAATTGGTCACCCACCAATGCAAAATGAAAATGCAAGAATATTATAATAAATATTATGGTGTAAGTCATGTTGTGTTACATGCTAGTCTCACCAATTAGGAACCAGGCCTTAACAAATGGGCTCCTGAGCTTGCAAAATGATTATTTTTAAAGATATTACACTGCAAGATGTTTTTGTTTCAACTTATGTTGGTCCATCTAATTCAAGACTATGACTTGAATGTGACAAATTGGAAGTCATAAGATGATATTATACGTTGTTACCCTGTATATTTTGTTGTTTGTGCTTTATATTTCAGAAATTTATTCTACTGACTCTTAAGTGTTATTTTATACACTGTACATTGCTTTCAGGTTTTGAAAAACAGTTCATGCATAAATAAACTGAAGGGAACCAAAGTGACTCCATGATGGATTATGTATGTGCAAACAGGACTGGGCGGGGGTGGTGAGCAACTGCCAACTCATGATCAGGAGATTGTAAGAATGTGATGGACAGAAGGGAGAAGAATGTGTGGTACAGGGGGGAATGGTATAACTGTTTAAGGGTATAAAAAGGGGTATTGCTTGTTTGTAAGTGCAGCAGTTTGGAAAGAGACTGTCCGCCCATTTCTTTGCTCAGCTGATTAAAGAAACATTATCCAGATCTCCCAACTCAATCTCTTATTGGCTCTTAGGGACTGGTTCATTAAAGACAGGTCTGAGGAACAGGCCTCTGCCTGGCACCTAACATGGGGCTCGAAGGCATAAAAGCCTGCCAGGAAAAGTGTGCTGCCTTACGGCCACATTGCCTTCTACCCAGATCCAGTGAAAACCAGTCAGCCATGAATCAGAATCCCCAGCACTCACTGGCAACTATGCCAGAGGGGAGCTGTTTTCTCGCTGACTGGAGGACACCATGCAGCCGCCATGAACGTAACCCTGGATATCTGATAGGGAACCAAGATGGCTGGTCATTCTGAAACTGAAGCAACTTGGTGAGTAGTTGGCACACGGGAGGGAGAGGGGAGTGTATGAGGAAGTCTCAGAAAGAAAGAGAAGTTCACACGAACACATGAGTGTGTCTGACGGCTGAGTTCGTGTTTCCATCACCCCGCGAGGGGCACGGCCAGAAAACAACTGTGTGATTGAGTGAGCATTTGTGAGACATTACTGAATCTGTTTCTGGTCTAGTCTCAACGAAGGCAGGGAAGTGTCAGGCCGAATCCTGATTTGGCAAGGCTAGGGTGAGAAACCTGCGGGGATTAGACTTCTGATAAGGAAATTGGGAATTTTAAAAGTAAGCCAGTCTTGGGCCCTCTAGGGGAAACGCCACTTACAGTGGTGCCTCGACTTAGGAACACCCCTACCTATGAAAATTTTGAGTTGTGAAAACCTTCGGCTTCAAAATTTTGCTTCAACTTGCGGCCAGAGCTTCGACCTAAGAACAGAAAAAGGCAGGGGAAAGGGCAGAAAATTCAAACCGTTGGTGGCGAAAAGGCTGCTTATTTGTAGCTCTTTCGCCCAAACGGTTAGAACAGGGGGTCAGAGAAATTTTTTACTTCTGCAGGGCAGGAGGAGAAAGGAGAGGAGGGGGCAGCTCCAGATCGCCGTGAAGTGCAGGAAGCTGGTGCGCTCCCTGCCCATCCCTGGTGCGGGTCTACTCATGAGTAAGCCCCACTAAAGTCAGGGGTCTACACATGAGTAAGGCCCACCAAAGGTGTGGGTCTACTCATGAGTAAGGGCAGCCAAAGGTGCATGTCTACTCATGAGTAAGGCCCACAGAAGGCACGGGTCTACTCATGAGTAAGGGCAGCCAAAGGCGCGCGGGTGGAAGGGGCTCCTCCGTGGATGGGGCATGCGGCAGCGGTGCAGGAGGCGGTTCCCCACCAGGGAGTGAGTGCCATCGGAGGAGGCTTCAGTCTGCCTGGAAAGGTGCTGCTTTTTCCTTTTTAAAAACTTCTGGGTGGGTTTTCCAGGGTGGGTTTTGGCTGAGGGGGGTTATGTTTCTGTGCTGTGTTGTTTTCTGCAGTCCCAGCGTGGGGATTGCTCGATGTTTATTTTTTGGGGTTGTTTGTATTTTACAGCTCTCGTGGCTTGCTCTGTTTATTTTTGGTTGTTTTTTTAAAGCCCCAGCACCTTCCGATGGGGCTTTCTGTGTGCTTTAATTTTTTAATTATTATTACTGTATTGGTAATTTTTTGAAATGCTGGAACGGATTAATCCCATTCCCATGCATTTCAATGGGAAATGGTGCTTCGACTTATGAAAATTTCAAGTTACGACCACTGTTCCAATATGGATTAATTTTGTAAGTCAAGGCACCACTGTAATTGTGTGTTACAGAATTTCAAGAAGTTGGTGTTCCAAAACTTACAAAGAAATGCCTTATTGACTTATGTACAAACAATCATAGGCATCCTTCAGTCTCAAGAGGCTATGGTAACATGCTCTGAATTGAGGAGTGTCCTCTCCAGAACATGAAGCCCGGGTAAGGTAATGTGGAGGATAGGCTGTTACCCAAGCAGCAGATCCCCCCTCTCCACATTGCTGAAATGATCCAATGGAAAGGCAAGAGCCAATACAACTGGTTCCAGCAATGTCACAGGATTTGGCAGAACGACACATGCTGCCTTCGGGACTCCAGCTCCGGATTTTGCCTCGAGGTTAACTCCTGAAGCCTTTTCCATGAGTGGATATAGCCACAAGGCAGTGGAGGTTTGAAATTGGAGTTTTCCTTCTCCTAGATGGGCTGCCTTCCATGGCTGATGAGCCCCACCTACCCGGCCTGCTCTTTAATAGTGCAAAAGTACGATCTGATCCTTAAAACTTTCCAGACTCCCAGGCTTATGCAAATCTAATTGGCTTTCCTATTTACCATATTAAGGCCAGATACAAAATTTGAGAATTTTGCGCGCCATTAGGCGTGCGGTCCTGGGACACACTCTTTTAAAGCAGGAAGACCTAGGCCCCACCCCCAGGCCATGTGGTCAGGAGACAAAAAGAAAGCCCAGGAAAAAAAAAACTCAGCAAGGCATCCATGCAAACAGACCTGGCCTTTGCCCTCAGCTCGGCTTCCTAGGGAAAAGGGTCCTGGGTCCTGGGACACGCTCTTTTAAAGCAGGAAGTCCCACCCCTAGGCCCCACCCCCAGGCCATGTGGTCAGGAGACAAAAAGAAAGCCCAGGAAAAAAAACTCAGCAAGGCATCCATGCAAACAGACCTGGCCTTCGCCCTCAGCCCAGCTTCCTAGGGAAAAGGCTATTTGTACTAACAAATAGCCCAAATATTACCTAGGGCAAGACCTTCCATGATGGCCTCCCACAGGAAGCGTTAGAACTGTTCTTAACTATTTAATGAACTACTTGAATCTTATTTTTCTTGAAGAGGAATTTCCCTATGGACAAACGTTTCTGAGTCTCAGTGTCCATCTTGGCATTTGCACGAAACCTGATCTTAGTGCCACGGCTACCCCTTGTCTTAAATTATTGTAACGCCCTCAGCCCCTGCAATATTCCTTTCCTCCCCAACAGTGTATCCTTTGAGTCTGCTGCCATGCCACTCTGAAGAAGAATTCCCTACTCCATATTCTACCACTCTACCGTCACCCCCTCCCCTGCCTCAACCGCTAGGCCAGAACGAACAAGCTATGGAAGCAGGCTCTCCTCCACTGACTGGCCCTTCAGCTGAGTCAACCCCTTCAACAATCCTTTATACATCCCCTGAGGATTCTTCCTCCCAAAGAATTCCTGTCCGCCGCAGGCGAGCCCCTCAACGATATGATCCAGATGAATATGGTGCATCAGGAGGCCCAGCCATGGCCTTCCCTCTTCTCCAAGTTCCTCTCGGCAACCATCTTGTTTATGTACAAACCCCATTTACCACCTCAGATCTCTTTACAAAGAGAGTCCACAGGCCTATGTAGAATTGGCTGAACGCATTATAGCCACTCATGGACCCAACATTCTGGACCTTTTATCCCTACTAATAACCTTGCTCTCCCGGGAGGAATGGACCAAGATACTAGAAGTTACTCTGGCCACTTACAACCACTGGCGCCAGAATTGCCTGGCCATGGCCAACACCAATCCAGCTCATTACACTGAAGGTCTAGTGATGGTCAACCCAAACCCTCCTGCCATAGCCAATAATCCTAATACACCTAAGACTGTTTCCTGTCATTGAAAGGACATTCCAGCCTCCAAGAGCACCAAATCATTTCAGGCAACTAACAAATGTTTATTTAATCAAATAGTGCTGAAATTATGTTGCTTAGTGCAGTAAATCACAACAGAGTAGGCCCACAGACTCAGTGGGGCTTTCATGAATCAACATCTTCATAAATTCTACTGATTCAAATGTTCCTACTGTAGTTGCAACTTACCATGCTAAAGTATGTTGCACTTAAGAGCAAACTTCTTACAATCAATGGGACTTATGGAGCTCTCACCAAATCCCCCAAATGTACCTATTTTACTGTAACTTACTACTCTAAGCAACAGAATTTCACCCAATATTACCATAGAAAGGTTACTATAGAAATACAAGTGGAGGTCAAATAAATGTACATAGGTTGTATGTGTAGTTTCTGAATATGCATTTTAAAATGAAAATATACTCCTATGAATTTACAACCATGACTACCACCTCTAGTAGTTAGTAGTAAAACCTACCAATAGCATTTGGTATTTTTAAACCTAGTTTACATTTTTCAAAAACTGAGCCTGATTTAAAATTCAGGTGTTGAAAAAGATGTCAGCTAAGATGTTCTTGGAGAGCTTAGAAGTGTTTGTTCTGGAAATCCATTAAAAACAACAGAACAAATAAATATTGATTCCAATTTCCATGCTGTTTATTTGCCAACTTGACATTAATATGACTATAAAAATCATAAAAAGCTGAGAACATTTGACAGGAAACTATTGTTTTCAATATCCAACACAAAAGAAGTAGCTTAGCTTTTAAGTCTTAGAATGTATTAGTAGAAACTTTGTCATGCATTCACACATTCTGGGACAAACAGACTAATACAGTTTTGGCTATCGGAGGCAAAAGCAGAACATAAGTTCCAAATAGTATAATCAGAGCTAAATTATGTAAATATTTATAAAAGATAAGATTCCTTATCTGCTCTGGGTTTTGCCTCATGTTTCAAAGAACAGTTTGATCCAAAATGATTGCAAAAGTGGAAGTCAGAAGGTGATGGCTCAAGAGTTGCTCAGCTTGGCACTAAAGCTTTTTACAGGGGTCTGAGCTTGGTTCTGCCTGATATCCATTTCGGGGCCTGCTGTGGACCTAATTTTTTTTTTTTAAAAAAATACCATCGGCAGGACTCCTGATAATGCAGATACCCAGGAGAAACCTTGGTAATACATGATTCAGCATAATTTGCTTCCTCGATTTCGCAAGCTGTGAAAACACAGTCATAACCATTACACTACAGAACAAAGATACCATTTTCCAGGACAAAGAAGAGACCCTGCACTGCAGATACAGATTCCTACGCTAGGTATACATTGTCCATAAATATATAGAGATTCACATGGACATTCACCACACTAAGTCTAGTGGCACACTAATTTTCTAGGCTTTTCTAAGAACACACTATTTTAACAGATGATAATGAAATGCACCAGACAGAAAGTAAAATTCTTGCAATCTGCTCTGATTCCACCAGAGGGAGACAGCAAGACCAACAGATTGTTTAGGCTTTTTTAATGTATAAAAGTGTATATTTAACACACAAATGTACAAATGATGTAAAGAATGGAGTCTTACCCAATGTACCTTTCTGTTTTGGACTCTCAATACTCTGGCTAGAAGCCAACTGAGCCCATCACGGATTGCTGCCTTGCTGTGGCGAAGGGGCTTGAGTAATTCAGAGAAGCTATGGGCTATGTCGTGCAGGGACACCCAAGACGGACAGGACATAGTGGAGAGTTCTGACTAAATGCGATCCACCTGGAGCAGGAACTGGCAAGCCACTCCAGTATCTTTGCCAAGAAAAGCCCATGAACAGAAACAAAAGACTAAAAGATATGACACTGGAAGACTAGCCCCTCAGGTCAGAAGGTGTCCAACATGCTACTGAGGAAGAGTGGAGGGCAAGTACAAGTCGCTGCAGTGCTAATGAAGTGGTTGGGCAAAAGCCGAAAGGAAGCTCAGCTGTGGACGTGCCTGGAAGGGAAAGGAAAATCCAATGCTGCAAAGAAAAATACTGCATAGGAACCTGGAATGTAAGATCTATGAACATTGGGAAGCTGGATGTGGTCAAACAGGAGATGGCAAGAATACACATTGACATCCTGGGTGTCAGTAAACTAAAATGGATGGGAATGGGCAAATTCGATTCAGACGATTATCATATCTACTATTGTGGGCAAGAATCCCGTAAAAGAAATGGAGTAGCCCTCATAATCAGCAAAAGAGTGGGAAAAGCTTTACTGGGATAGACTCTCAAAAATGATAAAATGATTTCAATATGAATCCAGGGCAGACTTTTCAACATCACATTAATCTAAGCTTATGCACCAACCACCCATGCTGATGAGGCTGAAATTGACCAATTCTGTGAAGACTTACAACACCTTCTAGAACTGACACCAAAGAAAGATGTTCTTGTCATTATAGCGGACTGGAATATATATAAGCAGCACGCTTTGGAATGCTAAAATGGGGAGTCAAGAGATAAAAGGAACAACAGGTAAGTTTAGCTTTGGAGTTCAAAACAAACAGGGCAAAGGCTAATCGAGTTTTGTCAAGAGAACAAGCTGGTCATCACAAACTCTTTTAAAACAACGCAAGAGGGGACTCTACACATGGACATCACCAGATAGGCAATACTAAAATCAGATTATGTTCTCTGTAGCCAAAGGTGGAGAAGCTCTATACAGTCAGCAAAACATGACCTGGAGCTGATTGTGGCTCTGATCATCAGCTTCTTATAGCAAAACTCAAGCTTAAACTGAAGAGAGTAGGAAAAACCACTGGGCTAGTCAGGTATAATCTATTCTAAACCAAATCCCTTATGAATATACAGTGGAAGTGAAGAGCAGATTTAAGTACTGTAACTAGATTTTGTGGACAGAGTGCCTGAAGAACTATGGACGGAGACTCGTAACATTGTACAGGAGGCAACAACAAAAACCATCCCAAAGAAAAGGAAATGCAAGAAAGTAAAGTGGCTGTCCAACGAGGCCTTACAAATAGGAGAGAAGGGAAACAAAATGCAAGGGAGATAGGGAAATTTACAGAAAATTGAATGCACATTTCCAAAGAATAGCAAGGAGAGACAAGAGGGCCTTCTTAAATGAACAGTGCAAAGAAATAGAGGAAAATAATGGAAAGAGAAAAACCAGAGATCTGTTCAAGAAAACTGGAGCTATTAAAGGAAACTTTTGTGCAAAGATGGACATGATAAAGGACAAAAAATGGTAGGGACCTCACAGAAGCAGAAAAAATCAAGAAGATGTGGCAAGAATACATAGAGTAATTATAGCAGAAAGATCTGGATGTCCTGGACAACCCAGATAGTGTGGCTGCTGACCTTGAGCCACACATCCTGGAGAGTGAAGTCATGTGGGCCTTAGAAAGCATGGCTAACAACGCCAGTGGAGGTGATGGCATTCCAGCTGAACTATTTAAAATCTTAAAAGATTTTAAAAACTCTGGGAGGCAGTGGAAGACAGAAGGGCCTGGCATGCTTTGGTCCATGGGGTCAGGACTTAACGACTAGATAACAACAACAAAGAAGCCAACTGGTACTGTATATTAAAACCAGACCACAATCCAGCCCAATAGTAGAATAAACACCAACAGCACTCTCCAAAAGTGTGCAGCTGCTATGAGAACATGTCTCTACTGGAAAATGCTAACATGCATCCTTATGCCTTTATATTAGGACTAGTAATCCATATTAGAATGGGTATCTTCTCTTTTCACATTGTAACTGCAGTGTGGGACCTGCTCTTCCAAAATTATAATGTAAATGTTCATATAATAAACAGTCTATTGTGGTGTTTTTTCTGATTAAGTAGTTTCTGCCCCACCATCTTACTCTGTATTTGTTGTTGTTTAGTTGTCCGACTCTTCGTGACCCCATGGACCACAGCATGCCAGGCCCTCCTATCCTCCACTGCCTCCCGGAGTTGGGTCAAATTCATGTTGGTAGCTTTGATGACACTGTCCAACTGTCTCATCCTCTGTTGTCCCCTTCCCCTCCTGCCCTCACACTTTCCCACCATCAAGGTCTTTTCCAGGGAGTCTTCTCTTCTCATGAGATGGCAAAAGTATTCGAGCCTCAGCTTCAGGATCTGTCCTTCCAGTGAGCACTCAGGGTTGATTTCCTTCAGAATGGATAGAACAGATCCCCTTGCAATCCAGGGGACTCTTTTACTTTTTAACCTATTTGGACATAACCCGCCCCTCTAGACAAAGTCTACTCGGGGCGGCTTACAGGAGTAATAAAATACAATAAAATAAAATACAATAAGATACATAACGATAAAACCTACTAACAGATGCCTATATAGATTATCAATATGAAATAATTGAGAAAGTATTAGAGTGCAATATTTTATTTATGCAAGTATGTTTACAATTTTCTTTTCTACTCTTTCAGGAAATGAACAGAAGAATTAATTTAATCAAATGTATTTTCTTTCCTGAGGGCTTCTTACTTTTGCAGAACTCAATTTTTAGAACTGAAAAAAAGCAACTGTGTCAATAGCTCAGTTCAGCTCCTGTCTTTACAGGTAAACCTTTTTAGAAGCAAGCACTTAAATGAAATAGTTTGAGAATTTTTTTGGTATCTGTTTGGAACCCAGACATTTTCTTTAGGCTTCACAATATATCAAAGCTCAGAAAGGGATCTATCAGCAGTGTCTTACAGGATCCTCACAAGGTGTCAGCTCCTGCCTTTTAGAAGGCATGTTCAGGCTTGTTCTGGCAAAAAGTCCATCGTGATCTGCTGCGATGAGGATGAAAAGCAGTGGGAACTATTATTATTATATAACTACAGACTATGTTCAATGTATACTATAATGGCACCTTATATTGATATTTTAATTTCTGGCATCAATAAATGTCTGTTTAGGAACTGAGAGAAAAACGCCCCACACCACAACGTTGTCCCCATCATACATTGGAAAATCCATCTTGGAAGCCCGTATTTGGAATCTGTTATACGAACTTCACATTACAAAGATGCTCAGCAGCAGTTCTCTCTCTCCTTATATGGGTTTCTGAAACTCTGTTTTGTACAAGTTTGTGGGCGGTTACAGACGACGCCAGACACTTGCCTCAATCTGCCATATACACCTTCCCTTTTCTTAGTTACACGTGATAATTTCGCCGACGTTCCAGACCTACGTTACATGATCCAAAAATACGAAACTATGGGAGACCATCTGGCTCCCTCTTAAGAACACGAGCGCCCCTTTCCAGAGACTCCAGCTGAAGGACTCCCAGCCGGGTCTGCCCGCGCTTGTATTTATGAAGAACGGTTCTATGGCCCCCATCATGCTTTGCGAAAGGACGGCGATTTCCCCCCCCCCACACACGTTTTAAACCCTCCCTCCTTTCCGTCTCTCCCGCCGTTCTTTCGCCTTAGCTACTACGCAACTCACGCTCCTCCCTCCCTTCGTGTTTTCCTCCTCCCGCCTCCTCGTGGACTTCTTGTTTCGCGAGCCGCCGGCCCCTCCTCTCGCGATACGTGGCCGAGGAGCCGGGACTGCAGCAGCGCTCCGGCGTGCTCGCCCCTGACAGGAGTGGAGAGGATGTCGGGGCGCGAGGGTGCTTCTCCCTGAGGGCGCTCCTCGACGTCCCCTATTTCCCACACCATCCCCGTCCGCCTTCCCTCCCTGGCGCTCCCTGCAGCCATGGGCGGTTGCTTAGCCAAGGAGCCCCCGCGTTGAGGCGCTGTCGCCGCCCCTGCCGTTGCTTTCATCATGAAGAAGGGGCGCTCTCGGGGGGACAAAGCGGGGCCCTCGGCGTTGCCGACCCCGAGGAGGATGGAGCAGACTGCCCGGATCCCGATAGAGACCTCGGAGAGAAAAAGCGCTTCTTCCGTGGCGAGCTGCGGGAAGGAGACCGAAGAAGCGGGTGGGGGTAGCGCCGCCTACAGGGAGATGCCCGAAAAGGTACTGGGGGCTGCGGCACGTTCTTCTTTTTTTTTGCAAGGAGGGGAGGTAGTGAAAAGCGGGGGGCGGGCGGGGGGAAATGGAGGCTTCACAGACACTTATCTGAGGAGACAGGTTAAAAGTGAGGCGGGTCTGCGGGACACTGTTGTGGGCAGCCCTTTTTGTGTGGTGTCACTATGGATAAGATAGCGTATGCCTGAGTGGTAGGAGGAAGGATCCTTCCTGTTGGAGGGAAGTTAACTCTTGGCCTGGTCTTGTGGGATGCTGTGCCAGGAAAACCTTGTTGAGACATTCGTTGCTTTCACAAAGCTCCTGGCGATTTTGTATTTTGGCGGGGGGGGGGCAGAAGAGCAAGTAAAAGGCTACTTTTCTTTCTTTTTTAAAAAACACTATTGATACCAGAGGATATGTGTGTGGTTATAATGGTCTGGTTTTTAGTAGGAAAAATATCTTGGATAAAAGCAAACAGACTTTTTTATTTTGGTGGGTTTGATAGAGAATATGTAAGAAAAGTCTTTGGTTCTGGCCTTGGTTATTTCAGACCAACCTGTGGAGATTGCCATGGGTAACCTGAGGCTCAACTTGTCTTTATTGGTAAAGACTGGCTCTGAGTTGCTTCAGGCCAATTGCAGTTTCAGAAAGTGCCAGCCAGGCATGTTCAGTCCATGATTAGACTCATGTCTTTCCAACCGGGTACTTTTTATTAATGCATCAACCGGGTACTTTTTATTAATGCATCGGTTGCTTCAATTGAGGTGTATGAAAAATTGCAGCAGATGTGTAGCTAACATATTTATCTATTCTTTGTTTCCTCTAGCAACTGGAGATCTAGGGCTAGTCTGAACAAGATGTGCATAAGTGATTTACTTTGGTGGATAATTGTTTACAGTTTGTCACATCTGTACTTGTCATCTGTCCCTGTCAGTGGAGAATAACAGTGTGCGTGGTTAATCAAGGTAAAACCTAGAAAAGGCCCTGTCTTGTGGGTAGACCAAAGGTGGAGAATCTTGACCTTGGGCCTGTTTATAAACAACTAGTACAATCCCATATCATTGGCTGTACTGGTTCTGGCTTCTTCTAAGTTAAATCTAAGACGTCTGGAGGGTCCAGCATTCCCCATATTCTTGACCATCTGCTTTTTGGCCGTATTTATGTATCATTAGTTCTCCTAGTCTCCATTATCATTTGTTAGGCATGGTGTAGTGCAGACACAACCAAATGCTTTGTGGCACTTCATTAATAAGTGAACCCTACTGTGATTACATCCATATTTCATCAGTAAGCTTCCTAGCCTGTTGTAAGATAAGTCATTGAATGTGTAGAAGAAACAACAGTGGAATGGCCCACTATTTGGAAGATTGCATGGACTGTGTACTTGTCAGATTTTCAGTCCAATTGAAGCTGCATTGCATGTTACATAAGTATGGCTTACTTTCTGCAATATACATTCTTATGGTTCTATAGCATTTGAAAGGAATATTTATACAAAACTGAGGGAGATGTCTCAAAATTTAAGGAATTAAATGCATGTTCCATAGTGATTTGTGTGTATCAATTTCCCCTTCAGAGGGACGTGGTGGCGCTGCGGGCTAAACCGTAGAAGCCTGTGCTGCAGGGTCAGAAGACCAGCAGTCGTAAGATCGAATCCACGCGACGGAGTGAGCGCCCGTCGCTTGTCCCAGCTCCCGCCAACCTAGCGGTTAGAAAGCATGCAAATGCAAGTAGATAAATAGGAAACACCTTGGTGGGAAGGTAACAGCGTTCTGTGTCTAAGTCGCACTGGCCATGTAACCACGGAAGATTGTCTTCAGACAAAACGCTGGCTCTATGGCTTGGAAACAGGGATGAGCATTGTCCCCTAGAGTCGAACACGACTGGACAAAAATTGTCAAGGGGAACCTTTACCTTTACCTGTTTCCCCTTCAATCATAGCAGTAAGGATGTGACTGACAACTTGTGGAAGAGCATGTCTATCTTTTCTGTAACACCAGAAACAGTTAGTAGTACTGTAATTGTATTAAACCTTTTTTGCCTGTATGTGTATTGGTGGATTAGATGATGCAAAAAAGTATCAGTTGACTGTATGTATAACAAGATCTAGTGGCATTTTGATGAGAAAAAATGAGAAGAGAAGCAGAAAACTGGTTTTTTGAAAACCTTTCAGGTAGTGAAATAAAAATAATTACAAGTCTAAGCACTAATATGGGGTCTGGGTGGGGTGGAACCTGCCCCTTTCCACAGCCTGCTGAAATGATAGAATGACTGATCTATTTGGATTGATTGGCAAGGAATCAGACTTCTAAACAAGTCCAGATGGATTTTATAGTTATGTGGTTTGGCTGGTGATAGATGTTTTAAAGACACTGTGAAATCATGTGGCTTAAACATTATTTATCTATAATTTTTTTTGATGAATATTTGTTCTGATTGTAAAATGCTGTAGACTTGTATTCATGCAGTCTGTGGAACTTGTTCAGTAAACTACAAGGGTTAGGATAGTTAGATGTTCTGTGGTCAGTAAATATCATACCTTCTGATCTGAGAAATCTCATCTGAAGGTGCAAATAATAAAGCTGAAAACAATTCCTTTCTATACGTTGTACTGTCTGAAAACAGAATATCCACATCTTGCCGCCAGAGAATTTGCCTCTGAAAAATGATGTAATATGTAGCAGATAGTGGAGGTATGATTGCTTCTATGGAACTGTTTTCCATAACAGTTCAAGAGCCCTGTTGGACTAGACCAGTGACCTATCTTGTCAAACATCCTGTTTTTGAACCTGGTACCTTTTTTAAAACTTTCCCTTACTGTTCATCCCCAGTACAGTAGTGCCTTGCTTAACAGGCGCCCCGTTTAACGACAAATCTGCATAGCGACGGATTTTTTGCAATCGTTTTTGCGATCGCATTGCGATGTTTCTAATGGGAAAAATCGCTTTGCGATGATCGGTAAGCTGTTTCGCTTACTGATTTTCGCATAATGATGATTTCCCAACAGCTGATCGGTGGTTCCAAAATGGCCACCGGGTAAAAAAATGGCCACCCGCTATGTTTTCGCCCGGATCCCTCACTTACCGGGCAGCGAAAGTGGAGGATTTTCGCATAAAGGTGAGTTTTTTGCCCATAGGAACGCATTAAATGGGTTTTAATGCATTCCTATGGGCTTTTTTATTTCACATAGCAGCAAATCCGTATAGCGACAATTTTGGCTGCACGGATTATCGTCGCTATGCGGGGCACCACTGTAATTGATATTTTGAGGTATACTGTCTTGGAACATGGATGCAGTATATAATAATAATAATAATAATAATAATAATAATAATAATAATAATAATAATAATAATAATAATAATAATAAAATTTATTGTCATTGTAAGTATATACACAGTATACCATACAACGAAATTCACAGACACCCAGAGACCAGACACATGCACACACATAACATTCCCCAAACACTCCCCACCCACTAGAAGTCCCCCACTAAAAATACAAACATCTACACCTCAGGCCAAGTAACACAGTCCAACTAATTATTCACTACTGGTGGTCTTTAAGCTCATTATTAATTGCAATTATAGCTCTAGGATAAAAACTATTTAGAAAACGTGTGGTCCGAGTCTTAATTGTTCTATATCTTCTGCCAGACGGTAACAGTTCAAAAAAGTTATAAGCAGGATGGGAAGATTCTCTCAGGATGCTGTGTGACTTCCTCAGACAGCGGGATGTGAAGATGTCATCCAGGGTTGGTAGCTGGAGCCCGATGATATTCTGGGCAATTTTAATGGTTCTCTGTAGAGCTTTTTTGTCCGCTACAGAGCTACTCCCAAACCATGCCAGAATGCCATAAGTTAGGACACTCTCAATGGTGCTATGGTAGTAGGACAGAAGTAAATGCTGTGATAAATTTAACTTCCCGAGCATTCTCAGGAAATACAGCCTCTTCTGTGCCTTCTTTATTAGCATGTTGGCATTTATAGTCCATGAGAGGTCCTCTGAGATGTAAGTACCCAGAAATTTAAAACTACCAACTCTCTCCGCTTCTTCACCGTTTATGTACAGTGGTAAATGTACATTTCTCTTCCTCCTAAAATCAATTATGAGTTCTTTAGTTTTTTTGATGTTGCTCTGGTTGCCATTGATATCTGCTGTATACTGTAGTATATGAAGTTGCCTAAAAAAACACTTGATTGAATCAGTGAATGATTCATATACTGTATATCTTTCTCTGTATACAGATACAGACTACAGACACACACCACACACACATGCAAACAAGGAGTCACTGATTTTGCAGTATTTCTGTGAAAACTATTTACAGTGGTGCCTCGCTTAACGATGTTAATTGGTTCCATAAAAAAATCGTTATGTGAAAACATCGTTAAGTGAAACACCATTTCCCATAGGAATGCATTGAAAACCGGTTAATCCGTTCCAGTTGGAACAGATTAATGCTTGCAATCATTAGCCCACCTCCTGAAACCTATGCAAACTTAATTTGGTGTTGTTCTGAGTCGTCGTTAATTTTTGGTGATTTTTTTAAATTCTCAATTGAAAGCCTTTGAACAGACCATTCAAAGGCTTTCAATGGAGAATTTAAAAAATCACCAAAAATTAACGAAGACTCAGAACAACACCAAATTAAGTTTGCGTAGGGTTCAGGAGGTGGGCTAACGATTGCAAGCATTTAAAACAGGTTCCAAACAGTTTAAGACACTTTTACAGGAGCGAAAAAGGGACATCGTTAAGTGAAATTCCCCCATAGAGAACATCATTAAACGATGGGGGAAATTCCTCAAAGAAACCCATCGCTGTGTGAATTCATCGTTGTATGAAGCAATCGTTGTGCGAGGCACCACTGTATTTAAATGGAATATATACATCTGTATGTGTATGTGTTGTTACATGCTCTCAATTTGCCTCCGACTTAAGGTGACCCTATATATGAGGGATCTCCAGAATGTCCTGTCCTCAATAGCCCTGCTCAGCTCTTGTAAACTCAAGTTTAAATAGTCAATCCATCTTATACTTGGGTTTCCTTGTTTCCTGCTGATGCCAAGATATCCAGCATTATTATCTTTTCAAGCAAATCTTGCCTTCTCATGATGTGCCAAAGTTGGATAGCCTCTGTTTCATCATTTTTGCCTCCAGACATGGTTCAGGCTTGATTTGCTCTAGAACCCATTTGTCCATTTTTCTGGCAATCCAGAATATCTGCAAAGTTCTCCTCCAGTGCCACATTTCAAATGAATCATTTTTCCTGTCTAGGTTTTACACCCATATGTAGAGATTGGGAATACAGTACAAGAGTGTGGAAGGTCTTGGTCTCCAGTGACAACATCTTATACTTGATTATTTTTTCTAATTCCTTCATTGCAGCTCTTCCGGTCTCAGTCTTCTAATTTCTTGGCTACATTCTCCATTTGCATTGGTAATTAAACCAAAGTATTCAAAATATTTCAGTATTTCAGTTTCTTCATTGTTGACTTTAAAGTTGTGTTGTTCTTCTGTAATCAAGGTTTTTGCCTGCTTAATGTTCAGCTACAGTCTCGATTTGGTACCTTCTCCCCACATTCACTAAAAGTTTTTTTCAATTCGTTCCTGTTTTCTGCCAGTAAGATAGTGTTACCTTCATATCTTAAATTATTGATGTTTCTTCCACCAGTTGTCAGTTCTCCTTCATCTGAATTTAAACTGGCTTTCCATATGATATGTTTTGAATATAGATTAATCAGATAAGGGGATAAAATGTGCACTTGTCTTATACTTTGCCTATAGGAAACCATTCTGTCTGTCTATATGCTGTCATAGTGGTATCTCATGTCCATAGTACACATCAGGATTATCAAATGCTGAGACACACCCATTTCTTTCAGAACAATCCATAGTTTCTCCTGATCCACACAAATGCTTTGCTATAGTCTATAAAGCACAGACTTCTGAAATGTTTTGATGTGCTCCAGTAGCTAGTGGATATTTATAATATGATCTTGATGCCTCTTCCTTTTTGGAAACTAGCTTGAATATCAGGAATTTAGATTTTTGCTTTCTTTCACTACAGGAATTGTCTTTTTGCATTCTTCCCTAATAATACCTATGGTTTCAATATACAGTACAGTTCTTGTGGTTCACGGTCAATTGAATTTAGTAATGGGAATCTGTTCCTTATGTGGACTTATCTGTTATCTGTTATGTGGACTTATCCTTATCTGTTCCTTTCATCAGGAATGTTGCTTAAATTATGTTTTGGCACTATGATTCTTTAAATTTTTTTCAGCTTTACTGTAATGTTTGATAATAACAGTTTATGGTCAGTACCACAATCTGCTCCTGGTCTTGCTTTGGCAAAGAAAATACAACTTCTCCAACGCCTGCTTCCAGTTACACAAAGTTTGTCTGAAAAATGAAGTATTCCCTTTCATTGTTCACAACATTCCTTGAGGGCTTTGGATATTATTTGCAAACCCTGATTGTTCGTGGCTTCTCCTATTGCAAGCTCAGGCAAAGAGAAGAAAATAAAGTCAGTAAGGGCAGAAACCATTGGTATAAGAAGGCATCTTGTAGGGCAGTGGTCCCCAACCTTTTTAATGCTGGGGACCGGTTTTGTTGAAGACCATTCTTCCAAGGACCAGTGGGGTGGCTGCCGCCGCCGTCGACGTCTGTGAATGGGGCGTGGGGGGGGCGTCCGTGCGTGGGGGTACTTGTTATGCAGTAGTATGTTATGCCATCATTTAAAGTGCCTCGGAGGAATCCCAAATAAAGATCAGCTATGCTAGTAGGTCTTTCCTGACATTTTCTTAGTCACATCCTACAGCAGAAGCCATGGTCCACAGAGAGCTTTCAAAGCTCTCTGTGCACCAGAGGGATCTCATTGTTCAAAAGGTATCAGGAGAAGGGTATAAAAGAATTTCCAAGGCATTAGATATACCATGGAACACAGTAAAGACAATCATCATCAAGTGGAGAAAATATGACACAACAGTGACATTACCAATAACTGGACGTCTCTGCAAAAGTGATGAAAAGACTAGAAGGAGGGAGGCTGCCAAGAGGCCTACAGCAACATTAAAGGAGCTGCAGGAATATCTGGCAAGTACTGGCTGTATGGTACATGTGACAACAATCTCCTGCATTCTTCATATGTCTGCACTATGTGGTAGACTGGCAAGACGGAAGCCTTTTCTTATGAAGAAAAACATGCAAGCCTGGCTAAATTTTGCAGTAACACACCTGAAGTCTCCCAAAAGCACGTGGGAAAAAGTGTTATGGTCTGATGAAACCAAGGTTGAACTTTGCAGCCGTAATTCCAAAAGATATGTTTGGTGCAAAAACAACATTGCACATCACCAAAAGAACACTGTACCCACAGAGAAACGTGGTGGCAGCATCATGTTTTGGGGTTATTTTTCTTCAGCTGGGACAGGGGCCTTAGTCAAGGTAGAGGGAATTATGAACAGTTCCAAATACCAGTCAATATTGGCACAGAACCTTCAGGCTTCTGCTAGAAAGCTGAACAGGAGGAGGAATTTCATCTTTCAGCATGACAACAACCGAAAACATACATCCAAATCAACAAAGGAATGCCTTCACCAGAAGATTAACGCTTTGGAATGGCCCAGACAGAGCCCAGACCTGAACCTGATTGAATATCTGTGGGGTGATCTGAAGAGGGCTGTGCCGAGGAGACACCTTGCAATCTGACAGATTTGGAGCGTTTTGGCAAAGAAGAGTGGGCAAATATTGCCAAATCAAGATGTGCCATATTGATAGACTCAAACCCCAAAAGGTGCTTTGACAAAGTATTAGTTTAAAGGGGTGCACACATATGCAACCATATTATTTCAGTTTTTTATTTTTACTTCCGTCCACCTAAAAGATTTTAGTTTGTTGTTCAACTGAGTTGTACAGTTCATAGGTCTCATTAAAGGTGGAAAAAGTTCTGAAATGATTTATCTTTGTCTCATTTTTTTACATCACAGACACTTGACATTTTAACAGTGGTGTGTAAACTTTTTACAGTACAGTATATCCACTGTAGTTCTTTATTTAAAAATCAGCACAGCAGCACATTGTGCCACATAAGCTCAGGAATGTTAAGTAAAAATGTCAATGGCTTACATTCTGTTGCACAGCAATGCAAAATTATAACATTTAGACACAAATTGCCTTTCATTGAGAAATCTCCATAGATGTTATCTGCATGCAGCAGATGTCTACAGAAACTTCCTCATTTTGGGTAATGTGTGTCTAAAATGTATGCCTTTTGTGTAACTGCACAAGATTTCAGCCAATGGATGGAATCCTACTAGTATGTGGGCAAGGTCTGCATAACTTGCCACAGCTAACTGCGGCTAATTGACAAGGTGCTCAGATGAGTCTGAGTTTCAGTCTTTGGAAAACTTCCAAACTAATTAACTCCGGTTATCCAACATAATTATTTGTCATATATATACTGTGTGTAAAGGTTAAGACAGTACTAGCAGAGACAGATGTGCAAGATGATTTTGTACAAGTTAAGCTACAAATGACTTCTGTCAACTGTGTTCACTGACTCACACTGAGGGAAATGTACTGAAGATTGTAGCTTTGCACATAAAATAGGTATCTGCATTAAAACTATGGCTGAAATCCTGTTGCTTACATACATGGAAAACAAACAAAAAAATTCCAGCAGCTTCTGACTGGCAGTTAACAAGCCCTAGCTGAGATTTTAGATTGTGTGCCAAGTCAATAGGAACATATGCCCCAAGAATTCCAGTGATGACCCATGAATTGCCACCTAATAAGACAATGATACTAATAGTGTGTCATCAAGTCAATACTGACTTTTGACAACCCTTTCCAGGGTTTTCTAGGTAGAGAATATGTGCTGGTATATGTATGTGTGGCAGAACAGTTAGAAATACGACAAAATCCTTGAACAAAGGAGTCATTTTTCTTGGACTATGATTGGTTTCTCATTCCTTCTATGTAAATACATTTAAGGATGTTTAACTCTGCATAGAATTCAGCTACAAGAGTTGTCTTAAGATCCCAAACAAAACATTAAGCAAAGAAACACCCAGATGCTGAGACTGAATTTTCTTATGCACTCAATAAGCAATACCAACCTTTAAATACATCAACATTTTATTACGTATCTTAACTCAAGAGATGGCTGAAATTTTCAGTCAGAACTATTCCTATAAAATAGCACTATTAATTCTACACCACCATGGGCAGAGTTTTGTGCCAACAGCATGCCTATGAGCATAAGAGTCAAGGCTGTAGGGTAGATTAAAGGCAAGGATCTGGGAGTGAAAGGGGCAGAGAGTCCCTAATAAAGATTTGTGGCCATCCCTGCTTTCCACCATCAAAGCAATTCTCCCAATTCTGTTGCATTTCTGAATACAGTGGACCCTCTACTTACGGAATTAATCCGTATTGGAATGGTGGCTGCAGGTCGAAAAGTCTGTAAGTCAAGTCTCCATCGACCTACAATGCATTGAAAACCGATTAATCCCGTAACCGGCTGTTTTTGTTCCTTTTTTGTTCCATTTTGGTTTTTTTCTCGTCTGTAGGTCGATTCTCTGGCTGCAAGTCAAACCTAAATTTTGCAGCCAGAGAAGTCTGTAACTCGAAAAGTCTGTAAGTCGAGCCGTCTGTAAGTTGAGGGTCCACTGTATTGCACTGTAAAACCAGCAGGGACCCTAAAGTTGACTTGAAAATACCCAACCCGATTGTATACAGACTTGATGCTAAACATCAAGCATGGAAAGTACTCCATATATTGCTGCAAGCAAACGTCTGACTAGCAGAAATTAAAAACAAGTCCCAGCACCCAATCTGGCTTACTATGTAGGGAGTTTGTTTTAGAATCATAAGACCCAGAGAAGGATTGGTGTCCTAAGGAAATAAATAAGAACTTGCTTTTAAAAGAGGAAAGATGCTTAAAGAGAGGAGAAAAGAGGCTGGAATTACCACCTTTGTTATGCTAGTTCTCTCTCTCCCAACAAGGGGCAAGGGAGAATCTCAGCGCCTCTTCGGCTCCAAGACAACTGTAGGGACTGCGACAACCCCCGCGCTTCCCCCTTCTCCTTTGCCCTGAGCGTCCTCAGTTTGGAGAGTAAGGGAAGCGCTGGCTCACCCTCCCGCACTCCTTCCTCACAGAGAAAGGCCACCGCTTGTTCTCCCTCCCCACCAACCGAGTCCCCACCCAATAACAATGCCCCACCATTCAAAGAGGAGGAGAAGGAAAGCGGTGTCTTTTTGCTTAGGGACCTTTAAGTTTCCAGCAGACCACTCTGTCTCTCGCCTGCACAAGCGCCACGCTGCCATTTGTGCATGCACATGAGCACACGTGCAGGCTCAAACAGCGTTTGCAGGGGTGAGTGCATGCAGGGGGTGGCGTCGGAGGTGTAGCTTCACGGCCCAGTCGGCCTCAGGCCAGGGACCAGTACTGGGCCGGGGACCGGGGGTTGATGACCTCCGTTGTAGGGGATTTTCACCCAGATGCAGTTTTACATGTATATGACCTATATGAATGAATTAAAATGACTTTTTGTTTTGCATGATAATCTGATTTCAGAAATGGTGCCTGGCCAAACTGTTGGAAGAAAGCAAAAGATTATGCAAGAAGGCCTTTTTTAAAAATGGTATTTATGCATGTATTTATTTATTTTTCATTCATTGTTTTTGCTTTCCTCCAGTTGTTTCCCCAAGGTGAGTATTGGCAGCTCCTGGTTTGGAATGTAAACTCAGTCAAGAGGTAGAGCCTCAGTTCTATTTATGAAATGCATGCAAGGGTACTGTCACAACTGCTTTGAATTTCTATCCCTTTCCTGTCTCAGACTATTGAGCAAGCAGGTTTCATATGCTAAACTATTGAGCAAGCAGGTCTTCCAAGATCGCCTCAGGAAACTTGTCTTTTCCAGTTTCTTTTACAGCGGTTCTACTCCTTTTTTAAAAGAGGAGGCAATGTTTCTTGAAACAGAATGGAAGAATCCATTAAGACACAATTTATTTAATGTTGAGAATTAACATATTAATTGAAATCTGCTGTAGTGCAATAGTTTAATGTGCAAAACCCAGAAACAAAACAGTTTAATGCAGATTGCACCTACATTTAAAAAGTTTTAGTTAACATTTTGTATGTTAAAGCAATTAATTTGTTTTTAATTAATTAATTAATTAAAATCAAAAGGATATAAATAGAACAATTAATTAATTGTTCTATTTATATCCGTTCGTTTTTAATGACCTTATGGTAGCACATATTGCTTTCTTCCCCAATTTATCCTCACAATAAGAAATCTGTGCTGTACGCCAGGCTGAGAGAGCTATGATTTTCTCTAGAAATATAGATATCTTGGTATGCCGTCTTCTTGTTGGTATGCACTAGTAATAAGTCCTGGCAAACTAATTTTTAGAATTGTGCTCTAATAGATAAATAAATGTTATGTAACATTATTCAAAGGTACTGTTAATCATCAAAACAACACGTTGCTGGGATGGACTTCCAAATTAATGGTTCTCTGTATATATATTGCATGGTAGGTTCAATGGAGAGAGCATTTCTCTCCATTGGTGAGGAGCCTCGTGGCGCAGTGGTTAAATAACTGTACTGCAGCCAAACTGTGCTCACGACCTGGGGTTCAATCCCAGGTAGCCGGCTCAAGGTTGACTCAGCCATCTATCCTTCCGAGGTTGGTAAAATGAGTACCCAGCTTGCTGGGGGGGGGGGATGTGTAGCCTGCATACAGTAATTAACTTGTAAACTGCCTAGAGAGTGCTTGAAGCACTATAAGCAGCACACTTTGCTTTGCTTTGCATTTGGAGTAGTTGTAGCAGTGCTAGGGAAACTGTTATGTACTATTAATTTACATCCCGCTTACAGTTACCCTAATAAGGTTTTAAAGGTATCTGACATGTGGTTTTACCATTGTCAGCCTTTAGTGAGTTTTCATGGTCAAGCAAGAATTTGAACCCAAATTTCCTGAGTGGTAGTCTGGTATTCTGTCTACTACACTGTACTCTCTCTCTGTATGAATGTGAAGTGTTTGAAATACTCACAGCTATAATTTTCCCTGAAAGCATGACCTAGAAGAGTTAATCAATAGATTTTAAATAATTCCTAATTTATATTAACAATATTCTTATGTGAAACCTGGACATTTTGCAGGTAGCTTACAATAAAACAAATAATTAAAATGCAGAAAATAATTCCAGATATAAAATAAAACAGTTTCTGTAAAATAAGAAAAATGCAATACAAACGTTTAGCTGAAGAGAACATTAAGCTAATAACATGTTCTTAAATGCCAAGTTAATGCTAAATAAATAGACTTAAGGCCACAAGCTATGCTTCAGTGCATTCTTGTAAGAGTGTCATGAAACTACATAATGTAAGTCAAGAAATACTCTGAGCAAGTTCAGATCTTCAGTGCCCCATGAATAGCATTCAAGAGTACAGTATTGAAGAAAATGGGCGAAGAACTCTCAGAACCACTGTCTAATATTTTCTTGAAATCTTGGAAGATGGGTGAAGTGCCAGAAGTGGAAGAGGGCAACATAATCCTTATCTTTAAAAAGGACAGAAAGAAGAATCTAGGAATTGCAGACCTGCCTGCCATCAATTCCAGGGAAAATTCTAGAGAGGATTATAAATCAGTCAATCTGCAAGCACCTTGAAAGCCATGCGGTAATAGCTAGAAACCAACATGAATTTGTCAAGAACATAACTTGCCACAGTAATCTTATGTTTTGATTGGCTAACCTCCGTGGTGTACAGTGGGGATGCTGTAGACATAATATATCTTGACTTCAGCAAAGTTTATGGCAGTATGCCATTGGCAAGGTTTGTAATTTTGTAATTTTGTAATTTTGCAAAAATCGCTGCTAAGCGAAAACATCGCTAAGTGATTTTTAAAAGCCCATAGGAATGCATTGAAACTCACCTTTAAGCGAAAATCCTCCATACAGCGGCCATTTTTGCTGCCCGGTATGCGAGGAATCCGTCCCAAAACACAGCGGGCGGCCATGTTTTTTTCCCGGTGGCCATTTTGGAACCACCAACCAGCTGTAGAAAAAAGATTGCTATGCAATACAGCTTACCGATCATCGCAAAGCATTTTTTTCCTATTTAAAACATCGCAATGCGATCGCTTTTTCGTCGCTAAGCGGTTTCATCGTTAAACGGGGCGCTCGTTAAGCGAGGCACCACTGTAGTGGGATTCTGGATGAATTGCTTTCACAATTGTAGCTGTGTTAGTCTGTGCAGGCAAGGCATTACATCAAGAAACACAAAACAAAATTTAAAAAGTAAAAGAAAAAGATGTTGCGGCAATTTAAAGACCACTATATTTTAGTATAAGTTTTCATGGAACATTGTCCACTTTTTCAGACATATGAGTAGGATATAGAGACTACATGATAAAAAATTTGCTAAGAGGCAGTGGCTTACATTAAAATATAGCAGTCTTTCAGGTACCACATGTCTTTTTTGTGTTTTTTGTTTTGTTTTGTTAGAACGGATGAATTGTGTGCATTAGCTCATTTGCATTATGTGGTATCTTGAAAATGGTTTGTAGTGCTCTTCTTGCTTTTCTGATGACAAATCCTAGTGTAATAGATGCAGATTTCATCTGGAAAGAATGAAGGGAATTTTCTAGTGACTGCTTCCTTTTCCTTACTGAAAATACTTGAAATGCATATATAGCGCATAATCTTTGTAATTTGTTTTTGTGGTTTGCACTATTAGATTGATGAGAATTGGGAAGGGCTCACATTACCTTATTTGTCCATGTATAAGATGATACTTTTCTCAAAAATATTTAGATTAAAAATTTAGGGTTGTCTTATACACGAAAGTAAGGAGGGGACAGAAGAAAGTGGAGGGGGAAAGCACTTTCTTGCGAGGAAACTGGAGGGGGAAAGCACTTTCCTCACAAGAACATGCTTTCTTGTGAGGAAAGTGCTTTCCCCCTGCACATCCTTCCAAAGAAGAAAGTAGAGGGGGAAAGCAGGAATAATCAAAGTGATTCTTGCTTTGAGGGGGGAAAAGTGGAGGGGGAAAACACTTTCCTTGCTAGAAAGTGGAAGGGGAAAGCAGGAATCATAGTGCTTTGATCCCTGCCTCCCTCCTCCACTTTCTTATGAAGAAAGAAATTATGGGTTAGAAAAGGGGGGTGTCTTATATGTGGGGGCATATTATACACAGAAAAATACGGTATATATGTCTGTACTGTATTTAAAGTGTGAGTTAAACCTGCTGTGTAACATTGATTTTCCTAGAAAAATGGTTGCGGCAGACAGTTGGTGGTACCAGAGAACCTGTCCTTATACAAAGGATTTAAAAGATTCTCTAGCACTTATCTACACTTGTAGGTACCTGTACTCATGTCTGTTGTGATAGAGGCTGATTTTTGTTGTGTGGCTCTGCATGCATTGGTTTTTGCATTTATCCTAAAATCAGTTCACTTTTTTGTGGTATGCAGTTGCAGTGTTTGTGAGACAGTGCCATTCCTTTGGCTGAAATATGCTAACTGAAATCAGTTCTAATATTTAAACTTGTTTTAACATGTGTTGTTTGTTTATAATTACCTTGAATGGATGTTTGCTGCATTCTGTAAATGTTGGAGTTTATATGTTGAAGAGGCTACTAATGATTTTTATTATATAGATTTGTTTATTGTTTTTATGAATCAGGTTAGTTTGCTACATGGATGTATTTTTTGTAGACTTTTTGTATGTGTAATTGTACATCCCATCTGGTAAAACCGATGGTGTGCTGTTAGCATGAAGATAACTTGAAATAGTAACATTTTTAGTTTTTAGCTGATTGCATAAAGGAGTAGATTTGTTTTGTTGCAAAGAAGATAGAAGCTTTTCTTGATGTACACAACAGGTTTTTTAAATGAGCCCAGAAGTTTTTTGTTTTGAAGAGGAAAGCTTTTTAATTTTTTTAGATTGTATGTTATACGACATAGTTGGGTGAGTATTATGTACTTAATGAAACACTTAAAATGACGGCTTATATATAAAAAAGTAATAACTAAGAACCTAAGGTTTTAAACCCTGAACATAAATGTGAGGAAGTATCTCCCATTAGATAAAGTTCATTTTGAGTAAACTTGTTTAAAATTGAACTGTAAGTTTGAGGACTTGAGGACCAAATAATGATCTTGTCTGTTTTTAAATTAATGTAAGATTTCTATAGCCATAAAACTTATTTTGTTAACTTTTTACTGTTGTTCCAGGACATTGTGGCAGAACCGCTTTCTCTGCGCTGCCGAAAACTTAGTAACCCTGACATTTTTTCATCGACTGGGAAAAGTAAACTCCATCGTCAGTTGAGTCAAGATGACTGTAAGCTACGAAAGGGCAGTTTAGCCAGTTCTTTCTCAGGTAATGGTTTTGTTGAACTTACATCTGATGATAACTTGTACAGTGGTGCCTTGACTTACGAACATCCCGACTTATGACCAATTCGAGTTACAACCAGATCCAGCCACAAAATTTTGCTTCGACTTGTGACCGGAGCTTCGAGTTACGATCGGGGAAAAAGGCAGGGAAACCAGTGGGGAATTCAAATTGCTAACCTTTGCGGTGAAGAGGCTGCTTTTTGTAGCTCTTTCACCCTAGTGATTAGCAAATGCGTTTGGAGGAGGCTTCGGACTGCCTGGTAAGGTGTTGCTTTCTGCTTTTTAAAAACTGCCTTTTCTGGGTGGGTTTTGCAGTGTGGTTTTGGGCTGGGGGGTTATGTTTCTGTGCTGTGATGGGTTTTGCAGTCTTTTTTGGTTCTTTTCACGTTTCCAATGGGTCTTGCAAGGTTTGTTTGCTTTGGGGGGGTTTGGGGGGGTTTTCCCACCCATTTCCGATAGGTCTTGCAGGGTTTGTTTGCCTTTTGGGTTTTCTTCTTTTGTATTTCCGATGGGTCTTGCAGGGTTTGTTTGCTTTTTGGAGTTTTTTCCCCCTTGGTCGGAACGGATTATTCGCATTTCGGATGGGTTTTGCAGTGTTTTTTTTCCCCGGCTGGAACGACTTATTTGCGTTTCAGTGCATTCCTATGGCAAATGGTGCTTCAACTTACAACCATTTTGACCATCTTTGGGAATGGATTAAGTTCGTAAGTCGAGGCACCACTGTAGCAGGTTTACAGTATTATATGCAGGTTTACAGTATTATATGTATAAATGAAATTTAAGCTGTCTTTCAACAGATAAGGATTATTTATCTAGGGCTGTAACAAGTCTTTTGAAATACTCTGATGTGAATCTTTTTGATTGAATTTTAGTTATAGTACTCTGTAATTGAGCCATTGCATTCTGAACTAATAAAATGACAAGTAAAAAAATGTATTTTTCTCTTTAAAGGAAAGCAGTTGCTTCCTTTATCCACCAGTATGCACAGTGGAGTGGGACCATCAACATGGCAACCAGGTGGAGAATCAACGAATTTGGTCCGCATGAGGAATCAGTCATTGGGACAGTCTGCTCCATCACTTACGGCTGGCTTGGTATGTCTTTATGTATTACATAATTTTTAAAGATTTTTCAGAATACAGTGGTGCCTCGCTTAACGAGCGCACCGTAGAACGACGAATCCGCATAGCGAAGGTTTTTTTTTGATCGCAACTGCAGTCGCAAAGCGATGGCCCCAATGGGCGAAACTCGCATAGCGAAGGTCGGTAAGCATTTCGCTTACCGACCTTCGCTTTGCGACCCGCGGATCAGCTGTTCGGCGGCTCCAAAATGGCCGCCGGACGCCCCAAAATGGCCACGTGCAGCGTTTTCGCGCCCTCGCTGAACGGTGAGGTTTCGGCCCATTTGGAACGCATTAAACAATGTTTAATGGGTTTTCTTGATCCGTTCAGTGATGTTTTCACATAGCGAGGGTTAATCCAGAACAGATTAACCTCGCTATGCGAGGCACCACTGTGATTGGCTTAATTTCTCTACATGACAGTTGAATGTTTACAAATTTATACTGAACTTCTAAGTCTGCATTAAGCCCCTGGACAGCCCAGAAATTAAGACACTTATATAATGGACAGTCCTCTGGCCTTTATGTTGTATGAAAGGCTATCCTTAACATGGCTCTCCCCACTTGTTGTGTTACTTGGGAGATCCTTATACATATAGTGAAAGCTCCACTTCCATGTATCGATATCACATTGTCATGATATTATGAAGCTCTTTTGACCCTCAGCTGGTATTGCCTAATATTGGGAGAATGATGGAGAATGATTGAGTTTTGTATGCCCCTCAGCCCCCTGTATCCAGCAGAGTATCTAATGTGTTCCAGAGCTTGCTGATAAGCTCTCATTATCTGCCCATTCAAGGTGTACTGTGTTAGAAAGTATGAGGAAAGGTAGATTTCATAGTCTTAACTGTTGTTTACGGCAGCTGTCCCCAACCTTTTTCGGACTGTGGACTGGTTGGAGGGTGTGGGCTTCGTGCGCAGACTGGTTGGGGGTGGGGGCTCCCCTACGCTCACGGGTGGGCATGTCACACTCGCAGGTGGGCGTGTCGTGCTTGTGGAGGGGCATGTTGAGCTCATGCACATACACGAAAGTGTGACACGCCCCTTGTGCTCATGCATGGCATGCCCACCTCTTGGGTGAGCCCGACCTTGAGCGGAGGGGAGGTGACTTTGCCATGGTGGCCTGCTTGAACCTGGAGAACCTCGACCTGACGGGCGGAGCTCCTGAACCAGGTATTCCAGGATGAGGGCTTCTGCACCTATGCTGCCGAAGTGGTGGCCCTGGAGTGCCAGTGGGGCGTCGAGGTCTGCTTCCTCCTCCCGGCTCATGGCTTGGCGGGTAGCCAGCCCATTGCAGGAGTGGCCACGGGGGTTTGGCTGGCATTCCGTCTCGGTTGCTTATCCTCCTGACCTGGGGTTGCCGGGGAGACGGCAGCTGCTTCTTCCTCTTTGCGTCAGCAGCAGCAGCTCCAGCACCTGCCGCCTCCGCCTCCGGCTGATGTCCCCTCCCTGGTGGGCGTCCCTGTCTCCTTCCCTCTTCCCGTCCCAAGGCCTGGTTGATCCCGGTTGCTCCGCCTGCCTGGGGCTGTGCTGCAGTTGCTCGAGGGCTCTGACGGGGCAGCCCAGGAAGAAAGAGAGGAGGGGGAGGCAGGCAAAACTGCAGCTTCTTGCTCCACCCTCTGCGATTATTAAAAGGATGGCTGATGTTTGGGAAGGAAATGAAACTGATGGGAAGAAGGGGCCAGAAAGGTTCTTCTCTCACCTGAACCATTGATGAGGCTGAGGGGCCTTGGCAGGGTGGGAGGTGCGGAGAAAGTGGGAGGAAAAGAGGCGCTCCATGTTTTCCCAAGCACCTTGCATAGAGGTGGGAAAAGGGACCCTTTGCACTAAAAAGAGCCAGGAAAAGGCCTGCAGAGTTCAGGATTACACCAGTGCAAACGCAGGCTGATCCATCGGATGCTCCTCAAGTGGATTCAGACTTCTGGGGACCCCCTCCTCAAGAAGTAATTTTAGGAGGTTTACCAGCCCTTCCATCTTGGGGGGGGGCACTGGGACCCTTCTTCCTTCTGCCGCTTGCCCCGGACCGCTCAGGTCGTCCTGCTGGGAAGGTAAAGCCGGAGCCACCGAGCCAGCTCAGGGGAGAAAGGCAGAGCATCAAATGCAGGCGTGGAGGCAGCCATGAGCGACGGTTTACTCCCACCTGGCGTCGGGGGTCGTTTCCTGCTTGTTCTAATGGGGGGAATGGCATGCGCAGGACTCGATGTCTTCCACCTAGCGGGGGGTCTGCCAATCCCTTCCTCAGATGCCCCCCTCGGAAGGGCTTTGATCCAGATAGCCCTCCTCCCATTGCTGTATGGGCCAACCTGCTTGAGGAGAGGTGGGTGACAGAGTGTGCAGCCACTGCCATCTCTTTCCAGGGTGGAAGCTCCCCCCCCACTGCCTTGCATGTGCTGAGGGTCCCCGCCTGCCCTCTGACCACGTCAGGCAAGCCCATTTCCCTCCTCGTGGCTGCTGCTAGTGCAGCGCATCAAGGTCACGGGAGGACTTGGATGGGCACGCCTCCTTCAGAGCTGAGCCAAGTCCTGAGATGGAGCCCCCTCCCCCTGTCCTCCTCAATCGGGGGCCGGAGGCACCTCCTGGGCCCAACCCCCCGCTTCGCCTTGCCAAGTCAGCGCGCAGCCTCAGCAAGAGCAGCAGCAGGGGCAGGGGACGAGGACCCTGGGACCCTGGCAGGTGGACCCCCAAGCTGGCTGGAGTAGGTCCATGCCTCTCTTCTCCAAGGCCTCCAAGCGGTGGTCACGAGCCTGGACTCCTCGCCTTCCCTGCAACCGGTGGTGGCTCAGCTCCTTGCGGCTGGGGGCCAGGCAGTGTGGCAGGGACCAGTGACTGCCGCCGAGTGCACTTGCGCCGCCCCACCAGTCGGTGGGAGCAGAGGCTGAGCCGCTGCTGGTTACAGGGAAGGTTCAACATGCTCACCTGAAAGCGTGACACCCCCCCCCCCCCCGTGCGAGGGGGGCAGAGATCCTTGTCCGTGTCCCGGTTCTGGCAATCTGATGGACTGGCACCAGGCCGTGGCCCGGGGTTGATGACCCCTAGTTTAAGGCACATATAGTTAATTTGGCCATAGAAGTATAATGAGTTGGTTCTGAGAACACTGAGAACACTAGGTGGGCTTTACTAAATAGTTGATCAACAGTACTCTTCTTTAACTTCTCATAAATATTAATATTATGACTGGTGGTCAATAATTGTGCAACTTTTATACTCAAAATTAGGTTGCTAAACAGTTAGGCTTTCCACAAAGAACTATGCAAACTGGCAGGGGTAAAGGGGGGAGGAATAATATTTTTATCATTTTATGTCTTTCATAAAATTTTTTCACAAAAAATGATAAAATTAGAACTTTGAAAGAAATATCTATTTTATATCTGTGATCCCTCACCTTACGAATCTTTCCATTTTTGTTGAGACCAATGTAAATGTTAAATCTCTGCTGATGGACTACGTACCTGAAATGTCACAAAGTTATGCATAAGAATGGGGGAGGAGAAGGGAGAATTCTTTCTCTCACAAAAATTAGAAAACCAAATTCAAACAAAGAAAAAGGGGTTTTCCATATCTTATTTTTAAATACATTTTGAAACAAGGTATCAATGAACAACATCATTTTACCTTCTTCCAAAGGTTAGCGTTAGTTTCTTATACAGACTGAAACTGTACCTACTTGCCTAGGAATAAATCCCTTTGAAATCAGTGGGTCTTGCTTTTGAGAAAACATGTACTGTATAGGATTGTACTCTAATTTGTTGGCCTTTAAAGTGCCACAGGACTCAAGCATACTCTCCTTGCTAGTATCAAGGATCTCAAATATCTTATGTTTTCTTATATTTTTATTAAAATGGCAGTCTTTGCTGTTCTTGATTTGATTGTGTATGTGTTAAAATAGCGGTGTGCATGAACCCATTATTGAAATGAAGGTATAAATATGACACATTCACCACAAGTGGTATGAACTTTATGCCATGGTGCCATCTGCTGGGGAAGTTTTGCCAGTTTAGGTTTCATTTAAAATAATAATAATACATAGTTTAATTATTTGCCTGCTTAGCTATGTCTTTTGAATGCCGGTTAGAACAGAGCTTTCCCAAAGTGTACATAGCCTCTGCCTTTGATAGTATTTTGAAATACTGAACAGTGTCCACAAAAGCCAGCAGTCTGAACTTTGGACACAAATAATAAGAGTGAAGAAGGCACACTCGGGTGATGTTAACAGTCATGAATGTCTTCTATTTGCAGGTTGAAGGTGTTGCAGATCAAAAGCAGCCCCTTGAATTATGCCTAAAAGACAGTCAGTTTCCAGTACAGATTGTGTGGCACTGGTGGGGCATGATTTTAATAAGGTGCCCTCGCAGGGATACAGGCTGCTGCATTCTGCACCAACTGAAATTTCCCAAGAACTGAAGACAATTTATTGTAGACTAGGTATGTGATATGTAGATTTTTTGGGCTCCAACCTACAGAATGCTCCATTCTAGTCATTCCACCTGACATATCCTATCTACACACACCTAAATTGGGCCTATCTGGAGTTTTCTAGCAAGTACTATGGTAGCTTCCTCTTTGAACAGCAAGCTAGGTTGTGAAGGCTTCGTGTTAGGCCTTCTTCCAAGTGAGATACATTTAGGTGTCTTAATGTGTAGGTCTGTCAAGTGAAACTCCAAAAATAAGGAATTCCGGCAGTTGAAGTCCAAAAAATTCGGAATGGCATGTCCCTATTCTAGACTGTGTTATTATGGTGGTCAAATTTTGATGTTCTGAAACTGTCAATGTCAAAACAGGTTAGGTAGAAAGAATTCCAGTGCTTTTTTTCTTTTTCTGTTTTGGTTATCTACTTTGCCAGTTATTATGAACTGGTATCAAGGCTCCTTCTGAGGTGTGCGACTCTGCCCCCCTCCATGCAGCTTTCCTCTTCCTCTGCTCACCCACAGTGATAGTTTCTGGCTCCTTTCATTCCCGTCGCAATGGAATGAAATTAGATGGAATGTTGACTGCTATGAATATTTATTTAATTGGGGAGTAGCTAAGGACATAAGAGAATGTCCTCCCAGGCACATTACTGCCCAGTCTGCTATCAGAAATGTTTGTCTACTGTTGCAGCCATTTGTAGTTTTCATAAATTCCTGTAACTCCATAGCACTGGTTGAAATCTTTGTTTTTGTATAGCATAAGCCCAAGAGTAGCTTTCTGACTATTAAATAAACTGCCACTACTGCAATTCTTGGGAGCATGTGCATGGTGGTTTGGTGTGTGCATGTGCACATAACCTTAGAATCACAGCTGTTGCAATTTGAGAACAAGAGAAAAAAGGATGGAGGGTTTTGCTTGGGCTTATGCTACTAAAAGGATTTCAGCCATAGTCTCCTTATTGTTTTTACAGTCCTTTTCCCACAGGTTAAAGATTGTATTTTTCTATGCCTAGATAGGTCTATTCTATATATTTTTCCTGTCTTTGAATTTGGAAGATTGTATATGAGCTCCCATTCACGTTGACATTTTGCTGATTTCTTAGGTACGAGCAAAATGAACAAGGAACATAGAAATGTTGCAATCCCATTTCAAGGTTTCCCTTCCCATTAATTTTTTAAAGCCACCTAATTCTTGAAAGAGAGAATTATATGGTGCATTTGTGTGAATTCATTTCTCTCTTTTTACTATTTTAGCAGTAGTTAAATTACATCATGTAGTTTTTTGAGGAAGACGGCTGTATGAATAGGAGCCACATACTTTCAGGGTTAACAAGGTATTGATGTGAAATGCACAAATTTTTGTGGACACATAAACAATGGCAAGAATCCTGTCAGTGAGGTACATGTGCAAACTTTAAATTGGATGGGCTCCCATAGTGAATTGCTGCTAGTTAACAAGTCTCTAATTGTGTTATGAGGCAAGTGCATGCAGGTACACATCTTGTAATGGAACTGGTGCCTGCAGTTTGCTATGGCAAGTTATGCAGTTTAACATATGTGTGCATAAATTCCCAAAAGGCTTCTGGCCATTATCTTAGGTAATTGTTGGGTTTTTTTTTTTGTTTTTTTCTGAGCACCAAATAGTAACCTGGGCTAGATGCTGAACCATAAGGCTTTTGTTAAAAGAGTGAGAAATGTACTGTTTCATCAAGGAGTATCTTTGACTTGTTAAAAGGTCATAAGACAATATTCCTCATTGCTTGTTTGAAGTGAATGTTGTGTTGCTTTGACAGGTTTGACAAGTTAATTACAAGTTTAGGTTCTTAGACACATTCACTGTATCCTTTCAGAACCCACCTCTTCTCCAAGTTGAATGGTCACCTAGTAATGGTCGAAAATTCCTTATAATTTCTGTGGAGGCGTGTCTGTGAGCTCAACAAAGAGTTCTGATCAATAACTTTGATTTATTGTGTTTCCTAAAAATCAGATTAGAGCTTCAGGGGCCCATATAGCTTGAGCTTCCTGGTTGAAAGATTTCTATTATGTGGCAGCTTTATTATATTGAGATAAATGGTGTAATTATTGCCAAAAGAAAAGAAGAATGAAAATACTGCTGCAGTTTGTGAGGAAATCAGATGGGTTATATTGTACTTCACCAGTCTTTTACAAGGTGGCGCTTTATCTATTTGCATGAGAAAAAAGATTTATTCTGCTGCAATTCAGACTACCGTATATACTTGAATATAAGCTGACCCGAATATAAGCCAAGGCACCCAATTTTACCACAAAAACCTGGGAAAACTTACTGACTCGAGTATAAACCGAAGGTAGAAAATGCAGCAGCTACTGGTAAGTTTAAAAAATAAAAATAGATATCAATAAAATTACATTAATTGAGGCATCAGCATCCGCGAGACACACTTCACTGTCTGCGGAGGGAGGACTCATATCGGATGCTGTACTTATCTACTGCTTTACTGCTGCGTAACAAGATGGAGGGAGATGGAGGATGGAGGAGGAAGGTGGGAGGAGGAAGGTGGGTACATAAAATATGCAGAAGGAGGAGGATGGGAGTGTCCTGGTAGCGGAAATGCAGTGTACTTAATCCGGGTCATCGGACCACCCACAGAGACTGTAGGCACCTGTAGATGAGCGGGGGAGTCCGGAGAACACCCACACTGCAGGGGAGAACATGTAATTTTGACACTGACTCGAGTATAAGCCGAGGGAGTGCTTTTTAAGCAAAAAAATTGTGGGTGAAGTTACTGGACAAAGGACTTAAACCTGATTGGATCGCACCATGTTGATGGAACATAGATTTAAGATCTAACAAGGAGTTAGTTGGGGTTTGCATTTTGTCTAGCTAGCTATCCTTTCATCTGTATGCCTGCAGATGATGGATTAGGCCTTAAAACACGGTTGTAGAGATTTAGTCATGATTATTTAGCTGGAAAATAGTTTTAGGCAGAAGTAGCCAGCTTTTATTATGTTATAGGGATTGCTTTCGTGTAAGCTTACTTAATTATCTGAATATGAATTCCTTGATACTTTTGTATTGCTCTAAAGCTGCACAACTGCCTTTTATAATTCTTTTATTTTTAAAATCATTTTTAATAAACTTTTTAATATTTTACCAGGTTGTGATCCTTGGGAGAAAAGGGGTTTGGGTGTCTAAAGAAGGTGCCTGGCCAAATGTCCACATTTGCTACATTTAAGTATTTTGGGTAGACTACTTTGTCTGCTTGGTGCAATAAGTACAAAGAACACAGTCAGGAGAAATTCTGTCTTGGGTAAAGTGGCAGGTAAAAACGTAGGTTAGAAGCTTGCCCATAGTGCTAATTCATGCATCCTCTGGGTTTCACCCAGTCTGCAGTTGAAAGGGTGGTGAGTATAGTACTAGAGAGGCTCACCTAGTACAATGATGGCGAACCTATGGCACACGTGCCAAAGGTGGCACGCTGAGACATCTCCCTTGGCACGCAAGCAGAGCACTACTCCCCTCCTACCCACCCCCACTACCGACCCCCACCCCACCACCCCATAGCCGAACCTCAAACTACACCATCGTCAGCCACCTCTTTCTGCTATTTTCCTTGGTTCCGGCCCTCCTTCTTTAAGAGATCGGAGATAAGCCTGCTTGATTGGTTCTAGCTCGCCCCTGGCATTCAATCCGGGGCCTGTGAATGACTGCTTTCGCCCAGAGGTGATAGCAAGCAGGAGGGAAAGGATCCAGGTTAAGGAGGGAAGGAATGTGCGACTTCATCAAGCGTGTTTAAATGTATGTACAAAATGGAGGAAGCAAGGTGTGTGTGTGTGTGTGTGTGTGAGAGAGAGAGAGAGAGAGAGAGAAAGAGAGAGAGAGAGACTCAAAACTGAAAAAACAGGAACTGATTCAAGGAGGGAAAGCTCCAGTTGAGGGAAGGAACGTGCAACTTCATCAAGGTTGTTTACATGTACAGTGGTGCCCCGCATAGCGCCGATAATCGGTTTCAGAAAAATTGTCACTATCTGGATTCGTCGCTATGCGAAAAGAAAAAGCCCATAGGAATGCATTAAAACCCGTTTAATGCGTTCCTACCGGCAAAAAACTCACCGTTATGTGAAAATCCTCCATATGGTCGCCATTTTTGCTGCCCGGTATGCGAGGAATGGGTGCAAAAACACAGCAGGTGGCCATTTTTTCCCGTGGCCATTTTGGAACCACCAATCAGCTGTTTTAAAAACATCGCTGTGCGAAAATCGGTAAGCGAAACAGCTTACCCATCATCGCAAAGCGATTTTTTGCCATTAAAAAGATCGCAATGCGATCACAAAAAAATATCACTATGCAGATTCATTGTTAAACGGGGCGCTCGTTAAGCGAGGCACCACTGTATGTACAAAATAGAGGGAGCAAGGGTGTGTTTGTGTGTGTGTGAGAGGGAGGGAGGGAGACTGACTCAAAACTGTTAATCACTGCATTTAGCTCTGCAGTTTCTGCTGAGAACAGCACAAATATGAAGTGTGTAGGAATCTTGTTTCTCTGTCATCCCCAAAGCAGGCAAAGTATCACATTTTATTCCCAAAATCTGAATCCCAGTCTTTCTGCTCCTGGTCCTACTTTGACTGCAACACCAAACAAAAGACCATGGGTTTCTTTTTTGTGTCAATCCATCTCATGTGCACTCTTCCTCTTTTCCTGCTGCTTTGCACTTTTTCTTGCATTGTTGCCATTTCCAGTGTCGTCTTATGATTGTAGTACAGTACCCTTTGTTTGGTTATTTTAGCTTGTAGTGAAAGTCCACACTTAATTTGCTTTACTTATCTTTCTGGCAAGTCATGCTATCTGTAAAACTCTTTTCCAACACTACATTTCAAATAAGTGAAATGTGTGTATACACTTTATGTAGTATATAAAATGTATTAAAAGTCTGCACTCCTATATATAGCTGCTTTGCTGAGGGTGGTTTACTTAGCAGGAAACAAGTCCAGAATTTCAGTGTACTTAATAATCTTTATAAATGTTGTTGTTTAGTTGTTAAGTCGTGTCCGACTCTTTGTGACCCCATGGACCAGAGCATGCCAGGCCCTCTTGTTTTCCACTGCCAGAGTTGGGTCAAATTCATGTTGGTAGCTTTGATGATATTGTCCAACCATCTCGTCATCTGTCGTCCCCTTCTCTTGCTTTCACACTTTCCCAACATCAGGGTCTTTTCCAGGGAGTCTTCTCTTCTCATGAGATGGCCATAAGATCTGCTTCAGGATCTGTCCTTCCAGTAAGCACTCAGGGTTGATTTCCTTCAAAATGGATAGGTTTGTTCTCTTTGCAGTCCAGGGGACTCTCAAGAGTCTCCTCCAGCACCACAATTCAAAAGCATCAATTCTTTGGCGGTCAGCCTTCTTTATGGTTCAGATCTCATTTCCATACATCGCTACTGGAAAAACCATAGCTTTGACTATGCGGACTTTTGTCAACAAGGTGAAGTCTCTGCTTTTAAAGATGCTGTCTAGGTTTGTTATTGCTTGACTCCCAAGAAGAAGGCGTCTTTTAATTTCATGGCTGCTGTCCCCATCTGCAGTGATCATGGAGCCCAAGAAAGTAAAATCTGTCGCTGCCACCGTATCTTCCCCTTCTATGTGCGAGGAGGTGATGGGACCAGTGGACATGGTCTTGGTTTTTTTTTATGTCGAGCTTCAGCCCAATTTTTGTGCTCTCCTCTTTCACCCTCATTAAGAGGTTCTTTAATTCCTCCTCACTTTCTGCCATCAGAGTGGTATCATCTGCATATCTGAGGTTGATATTTCTTCCAGTATGTCCATTTCCTCTCATTACATTTAATCTTAATTCCGGTTTGGGATTCCTCCAGTCCAGCCTTTTGCATGAGGTATTCTGCATGTAAATTAAGTAAGCAGGGGGACAATATACATCCTTGTCGTACTCCTTTCCCAATTTTGAACCAATCAGTTGTTCCATATCCAGTTCTAACTGTTGCTTCCTGTCCCACCTATAGATTTCTCAGGAGATAGATAAGGTGACCAGGCACTCCCATTTCTTCAAGAACTTGCCATTGTTGTGGTCCGTAGTCAATGAAGCAGAAGTAGATGTTTTTCTGGAACTCTCTGGCTTTTTCTATAATCAAGTGCATGTTAGCAATTTAGTATCAAGTTCCTCTGCCCCTTCGAAATCCAGCTTCTACTTCTGGGAGTTCTTGGTCCATATACTGCTTAAGCCTACCTTGTAGGATTTTGAGCATCACCTTGCTAGCATGTGAAATGAGTGCAATTGTACAGTAGTTGGAGCATTCTTTGGCACTGCCCTTCTTTGGGATTGGGATGTAGACTGATCTTTTCCAGTCCTCTGGCCACTGCTGAGTTTTCCAAACTTGCTGGTATATTGAGTGTAGCACCTTAACAGCGTCATCTTTTAAGATTTTAAATAATTCAACTGGAATGCCTTCACCTCCACTGACCTTGTTGTTAGCCATGCTTTCTAAGGCCCACTTGACTTCACTCTCCAGTATGTCTGGCTTAAGGTCAGCAACCACACTATCTGGGTTGTCTGGCTCCATGTGTTGCTCTCAAACTAATAGCATATGGGCCAAGGTTTGACACATTATTAGATGCATACAACATCAAAAATCACATTGTGCAAAAGCATGCCAAGTTGAGTATTCCTTATCAAAAAATACATGCATACAATTATTTTAAAAGTTTGTATAAATTACCTGGCTTGTATTATTTTAATATTTGTTTCCATTTACTAGAGTTAATGGTTATTTTTCAATAAAAATGTTTGTATCATTGAAAGTTCTGTTATGTTTTGAAGATAAAAGGTGATGATTAATTCAGACAACTGTATCAGTTGTTTTTTCTAAACTAAAACATCAGCATTCAGATTTAATTGCAGTGTTGGCACTTGGAAAGAAATAATTTGGTTTTGCGTCGCTGTTTGGGCACTCGGGCTCAAAAAGGTCAGCCATCACTGACCTAGTAGAATACCCTTTAGGTGGGTTTCTTACACAGTTTAAAGACTAACATTTTTTTTCAGTATTTATTTTGGTGGATCAAAGTTCACTTCCTCAGATACTGAGGAAACACAGTATACTTCTTATACTTTACCCCATGAGCAGGTGAGGATCCAGACAACAGACAAACTGACTATGGTTTATTAACACAGAAATGGGACCGTGAAGCTGTTAAGGAAAGTAAGGGAAGCATGCAGGACCCATCGGAAATGGGGAACCCCCCCAAAAGCAACCAAACCCCCCAAGACACATCGGAAATGAGGGAAAAATCCAAAAAACAAACAACCCCCAAAGACCCATCTGAAATAGGGAACCCCCCAAAAAGCAACTAAATCCCCCAAGACCCATCAGTAATGGGGGAAAAACAATCAAACAAAAACCCTTAAGACCCATTGGAAATGTGAAAAAACACTCCAAAAAGCAACAAAAATCCCCAAGACCCATCGGAAATGGGGGGGGGAACAAAAAACAAACACCCCAAGACCCTTACAGCACAGAAACATAACCCCCAGCCCAAAACCATGCTGCAAAAACACCCAAAGCAGTTTTTAAAAAGCTTTCCTTACCAGGCAGCCTGAAGCCTCCCTGCAAACACACACACTCACTCACTCTGAAGCATAAGTGAGGCAGTCCCAAGCCTCCTCTGATGCACACAGTCTAACTGCTGGGGTGAAAGAGCTACAAAGAAGCAGCCTCATCACCTCCTAGTTAGAAATTTGAATTTCCCTCCTTTTCCCCCCAGCCCTTTTCTGTTCGTAAGTGGAAGCTCCGGTCGCAAGTAGAAGCAAAATTTTGCAGCCGGAGCTGGTCGTAACTTGAAATGGTCATAAGTAGGGACGTTCGTAAGTCGAGACACCACTGTATCGTTTTTATATCATGTTGTATTCTGTGCCTTGACAATCATTTTTATGGAGATATACAGTATGAGATTGTTCAACAGTAAGAAGGGCAAGGTTGGAAGAACTTTCTTGTAAATTACTAAAGGTTTCCATTACCTAAGTATGCCAGGGTCCACAGGAGCAGATCATGGGCTGGAGCAAATTGTAGCAAAACAGAACAAAAATACACCACCACTTGATGATGTTGTTAAATGCCCCAGAAAGCAAGGGATTTTTTTTTTGGTCCCACATAACTGAAACTACTGTTTGCAGAAGCCCAAAAGTGGATACCTTCTGCTATGAAAACAATTGAGAATTATAGCAAAAAAGGGCAAAGTGAGCCTCCACTGGAGATCAGTGTTGCCTCCTCAGATCCCTTTAAACGAGTTATTGTTATTTAGTGTACTTTTGGAATATCCAGGGTGAACAAATTGTGCACCTCAAAAAGTATTATGAAGTGTGATTTGTAATATATTCACATTCTCTCATCCTCTTGGTTGTTTAAGATCCTTGAACCTGAGTGGTCACCCCCTGTTTGTAAAAAGAGCATTACAAGAACCAAAATTGGGTATTCAGTGCAAATTATTCCCTGCCAAGAATCTTTGGTGGGGATGCATTTTGTGTTTTTATGACTAGTTTGTTTTCAGGATCCTGGAAGGATGTGCAGCCCTCGAGAATCAAGGGATTGCAGATCCTTGGAAGTTGCCGATGGCCGGCTTAGAGATATTTAACATGAGCTTAGATATATTTGAAGTTAGTTGTATTCCACACAATTGGCTAACTACCTCAGTGAGTTTGGTGCCTGGCTGTGGAGCTACATGCTAGGAATCCAGTTTCCCACTATGTGTTCCAGCAGAAGAGCCAACCTGTGTAGATTTGGGTAAACTGCACAGTCCCAGAATGCACCCAGAAGAAGGGAATGGTAAACTAATTCTGTGTATTTTATACCTGGAAAATGCTGAAAAGATTACCAGAAGTCAAAACTGACTTGATAGGACATTACCTACACCTTGTGAACTACTTTTGAGGGTATATGTATGGAGAAAGTATTAAAATATACTCAGAGTTAGTTGGCATCCTGTAGCCTCAGAGCAGCAGGGGTCTGTTTAGTTTTTTTTTTAAACGAAGATTTACTTTTGCAAACCTTGGGATTTTCCTAAGCCTGCTGTTGATCTGTCCTTGTATATTTATCTGCATGACAACTCACATTTGGATAATATGTTCGCTATTAACATATAGTAAAAAATCTTTTTAGGTATGAGGACTGCACGATAGAATTGAGTGGACCCAGGTCCCAAAATTGATGAGGTCACTTCTCTCCTCCCACCCCCAGCTTGCATCTATCAATCCATTCTTACCCTTTCTCTTATCTTCCGCTAATTTGTTTAATATCCCTGCTTTTAATTAATCTGTTTCTCCACTATTTGTCGCTTACTTGAAGATCACCCAAAGATATTTCTCCTTTCTTTAAAATCATTACTGCCTTTCAGTACTGGCATTTTAATTTTTTTTATAATGTTCACGGTGTTGACCCTTTAAGAATCATTTTCCTTTTAAGAAAGTCTTTTCAATTTTTTTTCTTCCAAAAGATGAATGGTTGCATAGTGAAAAAAATCCCTTTAAATGGATTTAATTGCCAAACTAACTAATTTTCAAAACTAATTTCCAAATAAAGCCATGTTAGTTGGTCTGAGCCTTTTGACAGAGGAAAAAGAAAGCCAAAGCCAAATATTGTAACATTTTAAGGACTAACAGATCTATTTTAGTATGAGCTTCAATCTGATGGAAGAAACCGTGGGGGGAAAAGAAAGCCTTGGCCAGTAAGTAACAGAGTCACAGAAGTGAGGGTACAATATAGGAGAAACTATTGAGATGATGGACAGTAAGGCTCCACAAGCCTCCAAATTAGACTCATTAGCTGGAGATGCCACATTAATACTATATAGGGTGAAGAACGTAAGTAATTGCCAAGAAGTAAAATTACCAAGGGTGCAGAAATGTTCAGTCTGATTAGTAATAAGAGAAATAATAATAGTAATAAGAGCAGTAATAAGAGAAATTGCAGCCACTTGCAACTGCTTAAATTAAAAGGAAAACAATTGGAAATGACAGTCTGAGATAAGTTAGATACATTAATGTATAACCACAGAGGTAATATTTGCATAAGTTCATTTTGTTTGTAAGTCACATCTGTCACTCTTACGAAAAAACATCTGAATCACAATTTTTTGTTGAAAACATTTCTTGGTCTTTATGAAGACTAGTGGTTATGAGACGATAAATGAACACAAGAAAACAAATTACTTTTTAGGACCTTTTAGTAGGAATATTCAAAATAAATAGAGTTGAAAATAGAGTTCTGCACAGTTATTTGTATGATAATAATCAGGGTGAATTTGATTTAAATCAAGTCAATTTAAATCATTTAAATCACTCGTCAGTAAGACTTGGTTTAAATCATGATTTTTAAATGTAAGGACTCATCCTTGCTGGTACAGTGGGGTCTTGACTTGAGAACTTAATCCGTATTGGAAGGCGGTTCTCAAGTCAAAAAGTTCTCAAGTCAAATCTGCATTTCCCATAGGAATGCATTGAAAACCATTTGATCCGTATCTGCTCTTTTCCGTCCATAGAAACTAATGGGAAGCTGCTATTCCGCCTTCGACCACTAAAGGGGGATATTTTGTTTCTTTTTTTCTTAGGTCAAGAAAGGTTCAGGGAAGGCAGGGAAAATACAGTCCAGGCAGTACAGTACCAGGCAGTCCGAAGACTGTCTCCCAATCCACTCTCTAAACGCTGGGAGGAGTGAGGAAGCAGACAGGCACCCTTTTCACTGGCCAACAGTTAACTGAAAGTTCACTTTTTGCACTTTCCCTGCCTTCCACGTGGGTTTTTTTCAGTTCTTAACTCAAATCTAAGTACTTAAGTCAAATCAATATTTTCCTATGAGAGCGGTTCTTAAGTCAAAATGTTCTTAACTCAAGCCGTTCTTAAGTCAAGACCCCACTGTAGTTATAATGTTTAATATTTGCAACCAGATGAAGAGTTCATATTTAGAATAATAATGTGTCTTATTTGTAAAACAGTTATATCAGAACTGATTTTAGTTTAATAGGTTAATCACTCATATTTGAATAGCTACTTAAATTGTTTTATTTTACTGAGCGTACATGTTCTTATATTTGCTTAAACACCAATGTCTATTAACTGGAGTAGTTGAAATATCTTTTTAAAAAATCAAACTATCTTCCAAGCAGTCTTCAGATATAGCGTTTAAGGTACAGTAGGAACCACCCCAACTGTGGTATCTGAATCTGCTGATTCACTTATCTGCTGCCTGAAAATAGTACCGTATTTTTTGCTCCATAAGACGCAGTTCCCCCCTCCCCAAAAGTGGGGAAGAAAGTATGTGCGTCTTATGGAGCAAATACTGTAAAAAAGGGTTCAGCCGCCGTCACCACTCAGAAGCCTCCCACCACCATGCTGGGAGGCCTCTGAAGTGGCACCAGAGGCTGCTTGCTGTGGCAGCCACATTGGACCTCACCACTCTGCCATCTGCATGGCTAGCTTTCCAGGATCTACCTCCTGGAGCCCACTTGGAAAACCAGCAGGGCCAACAGCAGCAAATTTAAATGGCAGAGTGCAATGAAAACAACCAAGGACCAAAGGGGAAAGAGTGATCCTAAAAAGATCAGGGGAAATGACAAACACAGTCCCCCACTACCACAAATTAGGCAGTTGATTTTCCCATATTTGGGGAAATCACAGGGATCAGCACATCCAAAGTGCAATGGATGAGCCTTACCCTGGGAAAACCACTTTTATGATCATGCTATTTCCCCTGCCAGGTATGAGTTGGAGTGGCCCTTGCACCTCCTACCCCCTTCTGTGCCCTGCTCCCCAAAGGCATGGTGACCCCCCGGCTGCACCTCCTGCTCAGAACAGGGCTGCATAGTCCCAGTCCGCCAGAGGCCAAGAGAGCTCCTCAGTGTGTTGGGGTGCCCCACGGGACCCCCATCGGGCTGGGTGTTCCTCCCACAATCCTCCAGTGCACAGATATTAGCATACCTAATGTGTGGGGAAGGCAGGGAAAGCGGGAAATTCAAACTTTCAGTTAGTGAAGAGGCTGCTTGTCTGGTTCCTTGCTAGTCCAAGCGGTTAGAGAGCTGGGAGAGAGACCTGGGACTGCCTGGTATTGTCATTTTAAAATGTAAAATGTAGTTTAAAAACTGCTTGTTTGGGGTTAGTGCTTGGGTGAAAAGGTTCTCCATTTGAGTTCAAACCTGCTTTTGTAGAAACCTGCATACTTGCTTTAAAAGCTGCTAGTTTTGCTTTAAAATTGCCTGGGAAGCCTTTCAGACCAGCTCCGATCAGCTGTTAGGTGGGGAGAGGGGAGGGGGAAGGAGCGGACAAGAGCACAAAATGGCTGCCAGCTGCCTGCTGGGTGCCGGCTTTTAGCTGTTTGGTGCTCTTTTTCAGCTGTTAGGCACTGTGAAGAGCCGGGCTCAGTCTACAGTACCTGGTAAGTGACCTTTTTTCCCCGTAAGATTGCATTAATTAATTTTCAATGCATTCTTATGAGAAATTTGGATTCGACTTGTAAACTTTTCGACTAGTTCTGGGCATCTAATAGAGAATGTATTTCCAAAGGGTGTTGCAGCAAGGAAAGTAACTGTGCTTTATGAGCCAGAACACAAACTTGCCCTGCATACATGGGGAAGCAAAATTCAGTCTTTTAGTTGTTTCCAAGTCCTTATGGTTGTGGTATCTCTTTGATGTATCTAAATCAGAACAGGGCCAGGAAGTCTCAGAGACAGGGCATAGTTATTTGATTAGTGTTTTTGGAACAGAGTTCTTGCCTGTAGCACATACTACATTTGCTGATACAGTAGTTTGAAAATTAAGAAAGTCAAAATTCTTCGTGACTTCTAACTGAATTACAGTACAGTGGTGCCTCGCATACCGACGTTAATCAGTGCAGCAAAAATAGCTGCTAAGCGATTTTGTCACTATGCGAATAAAAAAAGCCCATAGGAATGCATTGAAACCCCTTCAGTGCGTTCCTATGGGCTTAAAACTGACCTTTAAGCGAAGATCCTCCATACGGCGGCCATTTTCGCTGCCCGGTACGCAAGGAATCCGTCCCTAAACACAGTGAGCGGCCATTTTTTAACCCGGCAGCCATTTTGGAACCGCCGATCAGCTGGGGGAAAATCATCGCTTTGCGATAATCGGTAAGCGAAACGGAACCGATCATCGCAAAGCGAAAAAACCCCATTGACACCATCGCAAAGCGATCGCAAAATCTTCATCACTATGCGATTTCGTTGTTAAACGGGGCGCCCGTTAAGCGAGGCACCACTTTACCTGCTTCCTGATTTCAGCTACTGTAGTTTGTATTCAGTTTTTTTTGACTCGCCAAGAACATTGTTCCTGGCTTTGTGTTGAATAACCTGTTGTGCCTTGCATGCTATAAACATTCAATTATGTCAGAAAACCAAGATTTGGTCTTATGCTGAACATGTTCTACTGCTGTTGAATGGGATCAGGTTAAGCTTTGTGTTGCTGTTCTTTTGCATAATCTAAAGTAAATAAGGAAAACCAGCTGTTAAATAGTTTAATTCCACTATTTATCCTCCACACAACTAAAAGGGACCTCTCAATGCAGTGTGAAATCAGACAAACCATTTCTAACTTAATATAGGCTTGAGCTGTAGCTGCGCAGAGTTGCACAACAATTACATCTGTCATTGAGTCATTTCTATAAGCATGTGGAGGAGGTGGATGAAAGGAAATGTAAAATATAGGTAGTGTGGTATAGGTCTTATCACTGCCTGATAATGGTCTATATGTACTTGACTTAAATTTATGGTACATAAACTAGTGTACACAAATCTTTAAGTCTCTCCATTTGTTAATGACAGTGGTAATGGTTCTTAATGCCACTGTTGACTGCTGTTCACTTTACATGGTTCAAATATTATTCTGTTATAGTTACACTATTTGGTTCAGAATATATTTTCCCTTCCTCCTCTAAAAATTAGGTGCGTCTTAAGGTCAGGTGTGTTTTATGGAGCAAAAAATACGGCAAATCCCTGCCATACATATTTCCAGGGTGTATTTACTGGAACCGGCCACTAGAGGGATCCAGAGACCATGCAATGTATGACAGTCTCTACAGGTACATCCACATTTTTTGGCATCTGTAGGGAGACTTGGAACCAATCCCCTGCAGATACTGCGGTCCTGTTGTTTATACATAAATTTGCAGAACAAAATAGGATTAAAGTCTTTTCCTGAACGTTGCTTATTTTATACTATTTTTACTGTGAAAAATGCATGTTATCACAGCTTGGATAACTTGGATTAATTTAATTAGTTTACCAGAAATATAATAAATATACAGTCTCATGCTACATAACTAAGCTCTATCTCATGCTGAATAATGTTTGAACTACTGTATATCTTAAATAGAAAACTATCTTTAGATAATTTTTCTTCCAAAAGTATTTCATTAAATTAAATCTGATTTAAATAAAAAACTAATTTAATTTTTTCAACATTCATTTTTATTTTAATTTTTAAAAAGGCACCATTTATTTTAATCCACCCTGATAATAATATAGGTACCCAATGTGTTGTAATGGATAGAGTGGTGGATTAGGACTCTGAAGACCAGTGTTCCATTCCCCACTTGGCCATGGAAACTTACTGGGTGAGTGGAACTGGTAAAACCGCTCCTTAAATAGCTCTGTTACCTTTAAATTCCTAGTAGGGTCACTGTAAGCCAGTTCTGACTTGACAGCGCATAACAACAATAATGAAGGGAAAATAATTGTGTCCAGTGCCAGACTTCATATGGAACCTATTAGAGCAGTATTTAATACTTTATTATTCTGCATTAGCTAGGACATATTTTTGGAAAGAATAGTCATTTGCATTCCCCTATGTACAAATACTTAAAACTAATACAGTATAGTGATTATTAAGTGTTTATATTTAGCGGAAAACTGTATGTTGGCTATTATGCCATTTATCAGAATATTTAGCACAACCCTATTTGTAGAAATATTAAAACACCTCCAATGAAATCTTGTTTTCCTTTCAGTTTACTACTTCTATTTTCAGAGAAGGTCCTCAGCAGCTGTTGGGAAATTTCCATATTGAACAGAACCTGAATACTTGCAATATATTTTGAAGCATGTCAGCTTCTAGCTACACAGCCAAATGTAAATGCATAGAACTTGCCTTATGATAATTGGTAGTCATCTGCTGTCAGCTGGAATGATTGCAGTTCTCATTATCCTCAAGTGCTATGTTTTGTGTCTTTTCTTTCTTTTGATTTTTGTTTTTTGTTTAAGAGATTGTTGAATTGATTTTGGCACAAAAACTCTGCTTTCTTTTTGACAGCAGCCCTGTTGTGAGTGTAAAGTGAGAAACTGCTGGAGTGTGCTTGGCAAGCAAGATTCTTATTTTTCTGTCTTGCAAATATTTTATAAAGAGCTATTCAGAATGGAAGGTCAGTGGGATGAAAGCTATGTTCTCATAGCATGAATATTTTGTGGCCCTGAATATAGCTGACTTTTCAAACCCCTCCCCCCATTCTAACCTTTATCTCTTGGTGAACATAAAAGATATGTATTCTAGTCCTGCAGTACTAGGTGCATATATTAGGCAAATTCACCATTTCCTTGTGAATTATTTTGAAGTATTTTCGAACTTAATATGGAACAAAATAGAACTTTGGAAAAGCTAAGATTATCTTTGTTGTTTCAATGAACAATTGCTTAGATCCCACTTCTTTCTGTGTCTACTCAAAAACTGAGTTCTGTGGGATTCACTTACTGGCAAGTATATTTAGGTTTAAATGTTAATGAAGATCTAGCCATTCCTGGCATTCAACTTACACATAATTAATGTAAAGTATGCTTACTAAACTCTTCCAACATCCCTTTCCCAAAGTCTCCAAATACATAGACCAAATAGCTGTTATTTCATTCCAGTTTTGTAATTTTGCAAACTATGTATTTCTACTTAGAATGAAGTCCTTTCATTTTTAGTGACACTAATTGCCTAACTCAAAGTATTGTGATGCTTTCAGTGTGCTTCAATAGAATTAGATTAGTCTGAATCTGAGTGTGGAATCTTTTTTACAGCCCAAGGGGACACACTCCAACTTGGGAAAACATTTGGGGGCCAGAAGAAGGCAGCATTCTAGGAATGGATGGGGAAAGGGTGGGTCAACCAAAGCTAGGTGGCAAGTGTCACAATGTCTATTTTTTTATCTTTCAGATATAGGGAAGAATATTGTTCCAGGTTCCCTCTAAAAATTTTGGAGTGGCAGTCTAGTGGCTGACAACTTCTTTATGTTAGTCTATTACCCTGAATGGTTTGGTGAATATACTTTGTACCCTGACTACTGCTTTGTGCAAATATAACTTTGGATGTTAGTTTTCTTATTTTGTCCTGTATGTATTATCAAAAGAGTTGTCAGTTTGGTCCTTCAATTGAGATTACTGTTTTACCTCTTTCTAATTTGGCCTCTTCTGGTCTTTTAAACTCCATGTTGTGCAATAGATTTTTATATATTAGCAGGGCTTGAACAATTTTTAGAATGTCTCACCAGTCAGTCAAAAATTTCACCAGACTATAGCCTTGCAATTTTTGGGGGGATTGGGAATCACTGATTTATACCCTCAGACTTGGGTTGCTTTATTACCTGTATGCCTGTGGGATCATCAAGCTTGTATTCTGAATGCCTTTCCTTTGAATATCTCCAGCAAAAATAAAACTGAAAGCAAAAGTGCCTGGCTTCTTAAGGAGCTACGGTTCTCTCCCACCCCAGGATGTGTCCTTGTTCAGTTGAAATTGGGAGCAGGGATTCTCCATGTTCTCCAGCAAGGGACTACTCTACATTCTCCTGCAGAGCTATATCTCTATGTACCACTCAAACTCTCTTTTCGCGAAAAGAGGGCAGTTTTCCTTTTGCAATGGGAGTGGGGAGGGGAGGACTGCAGGATTAGAGAGAGAGAGAGAGAGAGAGAGAGAGAGAGAGGTGGAGGGGAAGGAGGCAGGCAGAAAGGGAGCTGTGACTTGTGAGCAGCATTTTTCACTCCTCACGGTGGATGAGTGCATTTTTCAAGCCCTATAAGTGATCAAGCTGTAGCTAGGCTTAAATGCATTTTCATTTTTCTGTTCTCATATCTGAATTTTGATATGGAATTGAATACTTGGATATTAAGTATGCTAGTTAGAAAGCACTGTTTATTCTTAAAAGTGTTTCTTATTGAATGTTCTGCTATATTTATTGTAGTACTTGGTAAGGTGAAATCAGTTAAAAAAACCTGGACACTTTTTCAGCCTTTCGATTAGATATCTTTGCAGGCAGCTTATGGAATTAATAAAATATAATAATGAAAGAGTTTTCATCTGAAAGAAGCGACCTAATATCAATGGCAGAATGAGAACAGAACAGTCTAAAAAGCATGGGAAATGCTCTGTACTATTCTCATCAGAGAAGGCACCAGGCAAATGGCTCAAGGGGATGGCATTATAAAATTATGCTGCCATCACCAAGAACACTCAGTGCTCAGTTCCTTCAGTCTTTTAGGATAACTAGTGAAATGCCTCTTTAACTGATGGCAACCAAATGTGTAGTGTATAAAATGTAGCCGTTTCTGTTACTGATCTTTTACTGATCTTACTTTTTCATTGCTTCTATAGAATGTCATGAATTTTCAGATCCTTTAAAAATTTCATAGTAAGCAATGAAAAAGTCTACCACTGAGAGCTGCAGTTCTGTACAGTTTTACCTAGGAGCAAGTCCCATTGAAGTTGATGAAGCATCTCTCTGAGAGGAGAGATCTTTGGATCTTTCCAATTATTGAGCCTTGATCAGAAATTCTCAGCCTTTTCGACTAGCTCTTAAGATACACAAAGATCAATATTAGAAAAAAAATGAAAGTACTTTGCCAATTTAGTAACTATCTGCATTATTGCTTTTCAACCGGTATAAATGTTTTGTCTTTTACCGAAACATTGCCAAGAAGCTTTCAAATATATCAGCAACAGCAACAACATTAAAGCCATCATTTACCTTTAAGCATCCTTGGTCCATGGGGTCATGAAGCCTTGGACATGACTTTATGACTAAATAACAACAAAAAATCCTAATAAATAATTGTGGAGGAGTAATATGTAGCATATTCTTGAAAAAGTGAATATTTTATAGTTTTATTAACTTTCCTCTTCACAGTTATTCAGGGTTTATGTTATGGATATTAATAGCACTGATACTGCAGATGTCAAACAAGCATTAGTACATCATTGAATAGTAGTAATAAAAGAAAGCATATCTTGTGTCAGGTTATTTATGCTAATAGTTTTGAATAAATTGTTGCTTTAGGAATATGCAGAGGCCAAAATGACAACACTTGCACTTTAAAAATTTTGGAAGTTAATATATTGGCCTATCTTTAACATACTGTAAGCCCAACGGAGTCAGAATCTGCATCAGCATGATCACGCTGGATGACACTGTTACACATGTGGTTGTGCCCTCTCATGAGCAAAGGTGATTAAATGCACAGCTGCTAGCACCTTGGACTGTGCACTTACACAATGAAATAATTGGATACAGACTAGAAACTGTTAATTTCCATTGATCTACCAGTAAGAAAGCTGGAATTCCCTTCTTCCCATAAGTAATACTTGATTGAGTCCGGTGCTTTACAATAAGTATTCAGTATTGTTGTTGCTTTTTTCTAATTCTAGGATTTCCCCCCCTCTTGGTACCTGGGAATTGAAAAGTTTTAATGTTTTGCATCAGTGTTGCAGATCATGGTGCTGGTTACATTCTCTTTTGCCAGACGTACTGTATACAGTATTTGTTGTAATAATTCCTATTGAAATTCTCATTCACTGAGAAATTTGAGTTGTCACTGCAATGGCTTACTCTTGGAGTACCATATTTGGAAAGCTGCTATATAGGCAGTGTGTCTGTTCCAGTGAATTGAAGTGTATTATTATTTTGGTATGGGGTAAACTATAAAACTGAAAATGTGAAGATACAATTTATTTCTTTATACATGGTTTAGAAAGCAATATTTTTGCTTGCTAGGACTTAATTAGTAAATGAAATATATATTGTATGAGTCACAATATGAGAGATATGTTGGCAGCCTGTAGTAAGCTGAAGACCCCAGTTCATTTGCATAAATTATTAAGGTAATTGGGTATGTTATAGCATGCTGGGATTTGTCACAAATCTTGTCTTGCCAACAGAGTCTTTAAAACAGCTGTGGTGAACAAATCTTTCTCCTGCTAGCTACATTCTGGTGGAAATAAACATGAGTAAAAGACTGGTTTAAATTTTTAAGATTTTAAATATGAATTGTTGCATTTTCTCAATTTTGTCTGAGTGAGAACTAGAAATATTTTTAAAACTCCCCAAAGACAAATGTTATTCTTGTTGACATTTTGGAAGGATGTCTTTGCTTTATGTATTTATTTATTTAGGACACATTGCTAGTAAATTCTTCCTTTCTGTACTGGTTGGCATGTTTATGTAACCTTGGCAGAAGTGGGGAATCTTTCCTTGCAACAGTAAAGCACTCCATTAAGAGTCTTATTTCAGTATATGAACATCCTGTATTTTAAAATGGAAAATTTGAAGTCCTTTCTTAAGTACATTATTTATTTATTCATCTATTTATTGATTTATTTTTAACTTGTATACATCTCCACTTAGTGACACCCATTACTCTGGGTGTTTATTTATCATCAACTAAATTATCTGGATGTTGGCTGATCTCTATGGAGGCTGCTAGATTTGGAGACAGCAGAAATTGGCTATATTAACAAGTTCCAGGGGATCTCTAAGGACCTAAGTAGAGCTGAAGGCATTTTAATACACTGTGTATACTAATAACCCATTTTTCGGCGATAATCTTATAGACATGAAACGGTTGACTCCCTTGACAAATTCTGTGTCAGAAATATCTCCTATACAGTATATGCTAACCAAGTTCTCCTGGCCTACAGCTATTGCTCTGGCTAGGACCTGCTAACTGAAGTACTTAAGAACTTGAAAGTCCCATCTTTGTGTTAATGAACCATGATCATTTTGTCTATGTATCTACACCTGGTTATGGGGTATATATATAAATACACTGTTCATATACTTGCATTCCAGTGTCTGAAGAAGTGGACACTGATCCATGAAAGCTCACATTGAAATAAAATTATTAATCTTTAAAGTACTACAGTGTTTTTTTTTCTTTTTTCTTTTCCTTTTTCCCTTTTCCTTTTCCCGGCATGTTGAGACACAGTAACATGGCTGGTTCTTTGGAAATTTCTATAAATTGTCTCTACATAGACTTCACTAGAACATAAGAAGAGCCCTGCTGGATGAGGCCAAGGGCCCATCTAGTCCAGCTTCCCTCACCGTGGCCTCACCAGACGCCTCTGGGAGCATATGAGACAACTATATACCTGTCTCCTGATACCACTACCCTGCATCTGGCATTTTGAAGTACGTTCCTTTTAAGCCTGGAGATTATACATTCCCGTCATGGCTTGTAATCTGCAATGGACTTTTCCTCCAAAAATATGTCCAAAAAGGCATCTAGGCCAGATGCCATCACCACATCCTATGGCAAGGATTTCCACAGACTAACAACATGCTGGGTAAATAAATATTTTCTTTTGTTTATTCTCACTCTCTCAACACTCAATTTGAGTGGATGTCCTCTGGTTCTGGTATTGCGTGAGAGGGAAAAGAGCTTCCCTCTATCCACTTTATCCATCCGCTGCATAATTTGTAAAGCTACAACCAATGAAAATGCACATAAAGCAGGGTTTCCCTTTTTATTTGGTGGTTTAGCATGGGGATTTGATTGATATGGGCCAACATTTGGTCAATAATTATCACTACTGGGTCTACCAGACACCTTTGTCTACTTGTTTATCCTCTACCCTTTATATTTGCTGCCCAGCTCTTTGGCAGTGCTTATTAACCCACACTCAGAGCTGCTTCTGGGAGATTAAAATGGAAGGAGAACAGGATGCAAATGAACATGTGGCTAATCAAGTTCCATGTTTTTTCTTAATGCTTCTGAATGGCACAGTGGGAAATTGGTTGACTGCAGAGCAGGTAGAGGGTGGGTTTGGGCTTTGACTTGCTGATGGGTTGTACTTAGAATGCAACATGATCCATCTGTTTAGATGGTGGTTTGTGTCAGCTTCTTGTAAAACTTCAGCAGAGGTATAATTTAATCAGAGGAAAGTGGGCTTAAAGGTGTGTTGAACTGACTTCACAATTGTTCTTTCTCTCACACCACCCATATCTTTGAGATTGGAGAGGAAATCGCTGGTATGAGAGAAGCTGCTTTTTCCAGAGGGTGGAGATGTTCAGCATCTGTCCTTTCAGACTTCTAAGTTGTACCCACCTCTTTATTTATTTATTTATTTTATTTTATTTATATCCCGCCTATCTAGTCAACTCAGGACCACTCTAGCATACAGGTTTGCACCTTTATGTTTCCTTTGCTTTTAAGACTATCAAGGGACAGATTGACTCTTAAACAAGGTGGTCCCTCTAGTCTGTTTCTCAGAGCTGGCATAGAAGGTGGCCCCTGTTAATAAGAGTTGCAAAAGAGGATATAAATTAAAATCTCTTACTGAAACTTTCACTCAGTGGTGGAGCACTTCATTTCTTATGTGTAAGATTTTGCCATCTCCATTCAACAGGATTCCAGGTGATATTGTGGTGGTGGGGGAATCCTCTTCATTAGATGCTGGTTAATTCCTACCCATTGTAGAGTTTATTAGGTAGGATGAAGATGGCATGATACAAAGCAGGCTTTCAACTCCTTGCTATTATGCTTAATGGGGCTGAATAAACAGCCATCTTCATATGTTTGCAATAATGACCGGCTAGTGATGTAATTGCAATCGTCGTTGTTTAGTCGTGTCCGACTCTTCGTGATCCCATGGACCAGAGCACGTCAGGCCCTCCTATCTTCCACTGCCTCCCGGAGTTGTGTCAAATTCATGTTGGTTGCTTCTCAGACACTGTCCAGCCATCTCATCCTCGGTCGTTCCCTTCTCCTCTTGCCGTCACACTTTCCCAACATCAAGGTTTTTTCCAAGGAGTCTTCTCTTCTCATGAGATGGCCAAAGTACTGGAGCCTCAGCTTCAGGATCTGTCCTTCCAGTGAGCACTCAGGGTTGATTTCCTTTAGAATGGATAGGCTTGTTCTCCTTGCAGTCCAGGGGATTCTCAAGAGTCTCCTCCAGCACCACAATTCAAAGGCATCAATTCTTCGGCGGTCAGCTTTCTTTATGGTCCAGCTCTCACTTCCATACCTCACGACAGGAAAAACCATAGCTTTGACTATTTGGACTTTTGTTGACAAGGTGATGTCTCTGCTTTTTAAGATGCTGTCAAGATTTGTCATCGCTTTCCTCCCAAGAAGCAGGCGTCTTTTAATTTCGTGGCTGCTGTCTCCATCTGCAGTAATCATAATCTCATTTAATTTTAGTTGATGGCTTGAATTCTGTTGCTCTTTTTCCACATGCACAGTTGCCCCATTGTGCACACAGTTGCTGAAATATTACAGTTCCACAAGAGGGTATTTTATAAGTGAAGGCTGGAGATTTCTTGAAAATGGCACAGTATTCAACCTGTGAAACAGTTACACTCCACTGTTACATTTAGGTTTCTGGCCAATACATGAATTTGAATTGAGGGCGAAATTGTATTGATTGGATTCAAAGTTTATTTCTGTAAATGGAAGGATACTTAAATGGAAGGATTCAAAATGTGAGAGAGACTTCCTGTTAATTGAAGGGGACAATGTGAAATTTCCCTTCAGTTTGTCTTCCACCTGGACTCCATAGTAGCCATCTTCCATTCTGGTTTAGAAGTAACTTTTCAGATTGCATGGGAAACTGTTGGGGAAGAAGGTATTGGCAAAACGGTTACCCTCTCTCCTTTTCCCAGTGGGATCAGTGTGACTGAGCACGAGTCAGGATCCATTCTTTTGTGACTTTTATGTAGAAGATTTTGGATTCTAATTGTGGAAAAACCAGACAGTGCATCTATGAGTCGCTTTACTCTTCAGTACCAGAGACATTTAATTAGTATTCTATAAGAAAGAAAAAGAAAGAAAGAAGACCATTCTCTAATTGGCTTTTGGTTAGGATAATGCTGATTTCTAGGTCATTATGAAGCAAACGAAAATTTAAATTGGCAATGAGCAGTTATTCCACAGCAATAGCCTGCATTGTGTACCTTTAAGAAATAATATGTCACATTTTAAATTATGAGAGCCTAGATATTTGAGCTTATATACTGTCTTATAATGCCTTGTCAGTTAAATAGAATGTTTCCTTTTGCTAGCAGAAGTAGATATTGGAAGTTGGAAGAGGCCTTTAAAGCAATCAAATCCAACCATCTATGCAAGTTATATTTGTGAGATGGTTCTCTAACTTTCTCTTGAAGATCTGCAATGTTGAAGAAATCACCCATCTCTAGTTACCTTGTTGGACTGTTCTTTGGTTGTGGTGGATTGTTCAGTAATTGAACAATCCACCAACCACAACATCATGACCACACTGGTTCTCAACTGTTTTTGAGGCTGAAGGAGACTAGTTCTGGTTAGTATGTGGATGTGAGACCAACAGGGATCACAGGGGCCTCCACATGGGGCAAAGAGAAAACCCCTGCAAATTCTTACATTTCTAGTCTCTTTTTGGAAACAGAGGAAGAATCCTGTGGATTGATGCTTTTTTAAAATGAGTATGTTTGCATTATCTTCCATGGTAAAGACCCACTTCTCAAGCTTTCAAATCCTGACTCTTCATCAGCTGGTCATTCTAGAGCTGGAATTGTGGAAGACACAAAAAATTAAAAAAAAAATCATCTTGTCTTGATATTAAGGCTTCAGGGTCTTGGTAGTCTGAAGAGTTTACTCTTGGCTCTTTGTCAGTAGTCAGATGGATTTTGTCTGCAAGAGATAGAGAAAGACAATTAAATCTCTGTTTATAATATTTGAAGCTGGTTCTGTAAGTTTTGCAGCCTCTTGTTTTAGGACTTTTCTTTAGACTGTGAGACCCTTGACCAGGTTGATTTTGTGATTTTCTGTTTCTCTCTATTACATGCAGCTCTGCAATGTCCATTCTGACTCAAAAATTCACCTGCTTTTGTCATTTTCTTTGTCCCCACTGTAATCCAGTCTGTTGTGAATGGGCTGAAGAATTTGGTAAATTTTGGATAGGGGAGCACCTTGTGTGACTGAAAATACTGTATTTTTCAGTGTATAAGACTATACTTTTGTCTAAAATCTTTAGACTAAAATTTGAGGGTTGTCTTATACACGGAAGTAAGCTGAGGAGAAAAAACAAGTGGGGGAAAGCAGGGATCAAAGTGATCCTTCAGGGCTTTGATCCCTGCTTTCCCCTCCACTGGCTAAGCCTGAGCAAAAGGAAAGCAGGGATCAAAGTGCTGCAGCATCGCTTTGATCCCTGCTTTCCTCTCTGCTTGCTAAGTTCCATGGGGCTTAGCAAAAGGAGGGGGAAGGATCAAAGCAATCCCGTGGCTGTATAAGGGGGAAAGGGATCAAAATGACTGTGCAGTCGTGGAATTGCTTTGATCACTTTTCCCCTCCTTTTGCTAAGCCATGCGGGGCTGAGCACAAAGGGAGAAAGCAGGGATCAAAGCCATCCTGCAGCACTTTGATCCTTTTTACCCTACATTTGCTAAGCTCCACTTTGATTTCTTAATTTTGGGTTAGAAAATTGGGGAGGCGTCTTATACATGGGGGTGTCTTATACACGGAAAAATACAGTATCTCACCATAGTTCAAAGGCCAGCAAATGAGAATTATGTGGTTGTGAAGTACTTTTTAATGTCATGTATCATATATGATATAGTGGATCAAGTGATGGACTAGGACTCTGGTGACAAGGTTTTGAATCCCCATTTAGCCATGGAAACTCAATGGGAGAGTGGAACTGGTAATACAGTGGTGCCTTGATTTATGAACTTAATCCGTCCTAGAAGATGTTCGTAAGTCAAATCAGCATTTCCCATAGGAATGCATTGAAACCAGAGAAATCCGTTCCGGCTGTTTTTTGTTCTTATGTTGAGGCATGGTTTGTAAGTCGAAGCATTAGTTCCCATAGGAACTAATGCAAAACCGGTTAATTCGTCCTCTACCATTAGGGGGAGAATTTTTCTTCTTTTAGCCTAAGATGAACTTAGGTTAAAAAAGGGGCAAGAAAGGAGGAAGGGAGGGAACAGTGGGGGAAAGAGGAAAGAAAGAAGGTCGTCACTGGGGCACACAGACCCCTCAGACAAAGGCTTGTGCTTTTAAGCACAAAAAGAGAGAAGACAGAGAGAGAGAAGACAATGGGAGAGAGAGTTTGGAGTCTAAAACACATTTTAAACCCACACATGCTAAACACACACATTTTAAACCAAGCATCCGAAAGACTAAAATCCATTTTAGAGGCCAGCAGCCAGATAGACCTTTTCAGACAGTTTTCTGATTTTAAAACCAAAAGAATAAAGTGCATTTTAGAGGCCAACAGCCAGACAGACCTTTGCAAACAGCTTTCTGATTTTAAAACCAACAGCCAGCACAGAAACATAACCCCCACCTAGCCCAACCCCAAGCTGCAAACCCCCTGTACAGTAAATACAGTGTACTCACCCAGAACAGGCACTCTCTCTGTTTTAAAAAAGAAAGTCAAAAATCCAATAAAATAAAATAAAATAAGCAAAAAAAAAGTCTGTATAGTACAGTACCAGGCAGTAGGCAGTCTGAAGTCTCTCCATATCCACACACTCTAACTGCTGGGGTGAGCGAGGTAGCAATCAGGCAGCCTCTTCACTGGCCAATGGTTAACTGAAAGTTCAAATTTCCCGCCTTCCCCGCGTTTTTTTTTTGTTCATAAGTCAAAGCTCCGCTTGCAAGTCAAAGCAAAATTTTGCGGAGTTGTTCATAACGCGAAATGTTCCTAGGTTGGGACGTTCGTAAGTTAAGGCACCACTGTAATACCAATGCTGCTGCTGCTTGTTTTTCATCTACTACTACTATGACTACGCCATCAAGTTTTTCAGGGTTTTCCAAGTAGAGAGTGTTCAGAAGTGATTTACCATTCCCTTTTTCTGTGGGTGATCTAGGACTGTGTTGCTTGCCCATAGCCAAACAGGTTGGCTTTACTTGCAAAAGGCACATGGAGAATCAAACTCCCAGCCTCTGGTTCCACAGCCAGGTACCTAAACCACTGAGGTATCCAACCAGCTAGTTGGCTTTTAAGGTAGCCTAAACTACTGTCCATCAATGGATGTTGTGCCAGCAAATTTAACAAGGTTGCTCTCAAATGAATATATATACAGATATAAAAATAAGGCTAACTTTCAGCTGTCCTAACAAGCAAAACCCAAATGTTAAGAACAGTATGTTTATTTTAATTTTAAAAATGCTGTAGATGAGCCAGCTTTTACTATAAACTCCCAAGACATCATGCTGCTAACAGAATAAAATTATAGCGAGGTTGGCTGTGGGTCTTGACAGCACTTTGCACCCCCAGTGTCTCTTTTCCAGTATTACACTCTCACCCATTCTGCACTTGGTCAGGAGCTACAATCGTTTTTTCCAAACCTCCTTGAGTTGAAAATAGATACTGTAGTTTGTCCCCATCCTACCTGAGTCACTTACTTCTTTGCTCCTTCAGCAATATGATGGAGGTCATGTAGTGTGCCAGGTTGAAAATGGGAACATGGGGAAATGGGAGAACCGAAAAGGCAGTTACCCCAGGAGTTGCTTTGTTGTGATGGCGCGTGACACAGATGCATCAAGGAAAAAGATGGCTGAGGGAAAAGCAAAGCAAACAGGAGTTGATGAAAAGGAGTCAGGGCTAGGGGGGACTCCCCACCTTCTTGTCTTCAGGCCACTTCCTCATTGCCTCTGGTAGCATGCATGAGCATGCCAGCAAAGAGGTTAAAATCCATAAGGAATCTTGCCTTGTACAGACTGCCATGAATAGAAAAAGAGCAGACAGCACAAGCCCCAGGGTTGGTGGTGGAACAAAAAGCCAATTGACTTGGCTTTCATATGGTGGATGGAGAGAGAAGGAGGGGTTTCTCACTGCTCAAAATATAAATATGCTACCTGCATAGTTGATGTTCATGTCTTTTCCTACCATTATTCAATTTTTTTCACCTACACCTAAATGTCTGGCTTTGTACTCTTGGGGATGCGCATATCTCAGGTTGGCATCCACGGCTGTAACCTGGAAAGAGGTTCGCTATAAGTCAGAATTGACTTGATGGCACATGATAATTATTATACCATTATTCAGTGATTTCATATTTTGAAGAACAAACCAGGTATATTGTTAGTTATAATTAAGTTTTTTATTTTCAGAAGCTGGAAATACATCCTTTGGGATTTAGAGAAGGCAGACAGAGTGAGATTTTTGTCTTGATAAAATTAAGGAGTTATACACTTATTTTTAACTATGCAGCACCCAAACTTCTTAACAGAGTAGCTGTGAAAACTATGCATATAATTTAGTTTTTGTACTGTGTATTATTTCTTTAGCCTTTCTGGAATATAAACCAATGACAGTGATGATGATCTTTGAAGTTTGACCAGCGTTGGAACAGTAGGGTTTGTAGCAGAAATGTACTACCTAGGATTTAAATCAAATCACATATTCATGGCTAGTCATGAAGACTTTTCACTAAAATCTTCTTTGAGTGCCATAGGAAATCTCTGAATATAGGTAGGCAGTGCTTTACCTGGCTAATAATAATTAGATCATGCTGTGATTTGTTTTACAATTGAATCTTTCAGTGAAAACAGTTATTTAATTTGTAAAAGAAATGTCAGAAATTCCTAAATAGACTATGAGGAATAAGAAATTATATTTGGAGGAAGTTGGGAACTCATACTTGTTTAATGAACAAACAATAATATATTACAAGAGGTAATAATTTAATATAAGGTTATACTTCATTCCCAGCACTTTTCATTGTCCTTTATGCTAAGAACTATGTAGTGAGATAGTACAGTACATGTAGAGCAAAACATACTCCTATTCTCTCTATTGGCTTCTTCGGGGACAGGAAGATACTGTTGCTTTAAAATCAAGGGGCAGATAGACTTGCTTTCTGTAGTGCTCTGGTTCTGCATTGTATGGTGCTTTATGCAAATAAGCTGCCTGATCAGCCTGCTTGCAGTTAGTTGCTCTGTAGGGTGGCTCACAAAGAATCTGTAGACCTAATTTAGCATTCACTTGTTTAAAACGGCAGATGGAAAGAGATTCTGGCAAGCTGAGGGTTTATTAGCACCTTACCAAAAGGAGACTGTAGAGGTTCCATTGAGATTGAGGTGGTTGCTAGTGAACAGAACTAGGCTTTTTTCATTTTGAGGAGGGGGCACTCTATAGTGGTAAAGATACTGGGTGAAATATGTAGATATCCACCCTTTTAAGCATCACCAAACCATTTCTGATATATACAATCTTTGGTGACAGCTGTGTTTATAGCAAAAAAAGTGCTTTGTGAAGATTAGCAATACATGGAGACTGGAATTCTTGTCGCTTTTTAAAAGGTGGGGTAATTTGATTAAAATGATTTGAAAGTGCTAGATTTATATGTGATATCTGATGCTTTTTGTTACATTTCTACTAGAGGAGGGAAAAAGGAAATAAGACTTTTTTGGTTTTCATTTGTATGATTTAAGCAAGTGGTGGAATTGTTTCCCTCAAAGTTCTGTGTAAGATTATTGTGGGGTTTTTAATGGCTTCACCCACAATATTTATTTGTTAAGTTTGCATTCCACTATGGAGAATGAAGCTGAATTTTAAAAAAAGTCTTCTTTACTTTGTATCTTCTGAGTTTTGTTTTATTTCCAAGTTTCTTCTTCAAAAGGTTGTATTGTAGGAGTTTTAAAAACATGTTTTTTATTATAAAATTAGATTTTAATTGTATATATAGAAGGAGGAAAATTTTGGGGCTGTGTTTTCTAAAGTTGCGTTTTAATAATAGTGGTGGTAGGGAGAAGGCACAATGCAGAGTTGAAAAACATCTGTAGAAATATGCATATCACTTAACCAATATCAAATAGAAGGGCTTCTTTGGGATAGCTCTACCAGTGATTAATAGCTTTGCCAATGAACGTATTCTTATGTATTCTGAAGGGCAAACATGTGTTCCGGATCCCTCATATAAAAGGAGTAGTTAGCTCTCAACACAAAACTAAAAGAAGAATGATCACGCTTCAACACATTCAAGGAAGGAGAAGGAGCTCAGCGTACCTCAGACAGTAAAAACAAAAGAATATGCTACTGTTATCTGAAGACTCTGACATCTGCTTTGTCTGTACAGAGGATAAAGGAATTCTGTGTGTTGAACATAAAGATATCTCCTTATAACTGTTGGATTTTTACATTTTTCCAAACGGATAAAGAGCTTTGAACAAAAATGGATCATGGCTGTGCTTTTTCAAGTTAATAAAATTTCTGGTTTTGGAGGTTATTGCAAGATAAATGTAGTTGTAATTTAATGAGCCAGTATGGCTGATCAGTTTGACTGAAGTAAGAAGAAAATATGAATTGATTGCTTTTGGGATTTTGTTCATGTTTTCATTGCTAGGTTTTTAACCAGTACACAAATGTGTGTGCAAACAAAAACATCTTGGTACTAAAATCTGGATTTCTATTTGTTGTGGCTATTCAAATACGTTGTGACAGTGGCAATAAAGATGCAGAATTTAAAAATATATAACTGATGACAGACATTGACTGCTGCTGTTTATGATAGAAGCTCCTTTAAAAAAATTGTCAAGAAGGTAACATTGGAAAAGGGGGAAAATAGCACAAGCGAACATCAGGATAGTACTGGAAGATTTTAGAGTAACAAGGAGTTAAAATATGGATGACTCAAGCATTCTGCGAAGGAGGGGGTTACAGGTAAGAAACAAGCCTAATTCCTTACTCGGAGAAGTTTATAATACTGTGAAATTGATAACATTATCTTTCTGTTATGAGAAGAGTGGTCATAAAACTAGATAGGCGGGATAGTAAGCAAGCAAGTAAATACATAAATAAATAAACAAACGAATGAATGAATGAATGAATGAATAAATAAATAAATAAATAAATAAATAAAAAGAAAAGAAAAGAAAAGAAAAGAAAACAAGGCTGCAGTACCTGGAGTTGGACCTTAGTTACTTTAATGATTGTCAGTGTTCTTAATAGACATGAATGTAATGTGGCAATGAAACATTTAAAGAATTATGGCTTATAATTTTTAAAAGATATTTGAAGTTGCATTATTTTTTGTTTCAGACTTTGTGTAAAATTAATGTCTTGTTTTAAGGAGAATAAAATAGAAGAAAACATTTACTTGTTCTAGAGTATATAGTTATTACATGTTGGTGTGAAAACAATTTAGGTGATTCACTTAGTAGTACAGGTAGCATTTCTGGTGTAATGTCTTTAAAAACTTACAATGGGGAAGAAATTTAATCATATTAGATTAACAGTAGAGGAAACAGGTTTAATTACTGTCAGGCTGTCTTATAGCCTGAGCAACTTAGATTAATTCAAAACTGTTTCCCCTCTTAATAATATAGCAAAGTGTATATTTGAATAGTAAATCTTAATTCTGTGTACTGTACTGTACACCATTTATGCAGAAACATCTCAAAATACTAGGTAGTAAAACCTGGTAACTAACAATGTAAATCAGTAAAATCTTTGGGAAATATATCTTATATATAAGCAGTTTTTATCTTTAATTGATACTTTTTGTGTCCTACTGCAAAGTTTGTTAAAGCATAAATTTAATAATGTTGGTGTGTATTCACAGATATTTTGAACTACTTAATCTTGCACAAAAGAATTCTCCTGATTGTTATTGGTTTGGTTTAATGCAACATCATGTGCACAGTTTTATATGTGTACTCATATATAGAAAATCAATATAACAGCTATTAAACTTAATGTTTGTGCTTTCGAAAGTGTCTCGTCATACCTGTATTTTCAAATGACTTACTTTGGATTGCGGTTTGAGGATATTAACACGGTGTAAACTATTCTTATGCATGAATTACTGAAGGCAAACAGAACTACCTGTGACACATGTGCTTTGCTGCTAACAAAATTGTTTTGTTAGCCTGTGAAGCAGTACAGCCATGACCAGAAGGTTTAAGTTAGACATTAATGAAAATAATTTTTAAACTAGTCAATTAAATGCTATAGATTGTTTAAAATATTTCTGTTGTGTTTCTGAGTGTGAAAACTGCCGAGTGCAGAATGCATAATACTTGGGCTGCAGTAGAGTTCATCTTTTTAAAATATTTCTGATTGCTAGTATTGTATCCTCATTTAGGTTTGTGTTGCTGTAATTGAGTTGGATCTAGAATTCTTGTGACATGAAGACGGCCAGTAGAATACTTCCACTGAGGAAGAGAATTAGTTGCTTGAGGGAATACATAAACAAGAATTAGTAGACATTATCTTCCTTCTCCTTCCTCTTCCAAGGAATATCTACTCAGTTGCAGTATCTTCTGTTGCAGTATCGTCTGTTGTTGAAGGTTAGCTCAGAATGCAACCAGTTATAGTAAATTATCATCAAATTCATTCAAATGTTATATAATGTAAATGTCTTCTGAGCCATTTGAAAATTTTTGTTTTCAAATGTTACTAAAATAATATTATTTTGACTGGCCTGGAGCAGATATGAGATGGTCCATTCTTGAAATTTGTCATTAAAGGATTACAGCTATGCTCTGAGAGTATACACAACATTTCTGAAGCCCTTTCTTCTCTACTTTCAGTTTCTCTTACTTTTTTCTATGAATTTTAATGATTCAGACTTGTTTATTTATATTTAACTGAAACCAAACTTCCAGGTACTTGGATCTGAATAAATGAGCATAGGTTGGCTTACTTTGACATTGGCTTTCACAGTGACTAAAACCAATCTGGGTTTTCTGATATTTGGAGATTTGAAATCTGCCAAAGAGACTGAACTTGATCCTTTTTGATGCTTTTTATTTATTTTCTTATATTTAGTAAGATTAAGTGAGTCCTAGTGTGCGGGATATAGCTGGAAGTGCTTTGATTCTGCAGGGGACAGGCACAGAATCAATTTGAAAATCCCTTAAAGCTTTTAAAGCTGTACATTAATTGGAAAAAGGGGCCATGTCCTCATCATCAATAATATTATAGGACTCAAATAGTTATTAATACTTGACTCGTTGAAGCAATTTTCTCTGTTGCCATTATATAGGTGAATTTTGGATGTCAATGATGTTACATTTAATTCAGCCAGTTTAGTCACTTCTGCTCATTGTTAAGAGAATGTATTTTTGCCCTTGAGAGGCATACTTAAGTCACTGAAGCATTTAACAAACAATTTGTTTCTTTTGATAATTAATTTTACTGCTTTTAAATAAGGCAGGATATTTCTTGAAGTGAGTGCCTCCAAAGTGAATGAAGTGGATTCTGTCTGCAGCCTTGAGACTGTAGTTAAACATACTGTTTATATTTGTTTTTTAAATCTTTCTACTCTCTTTAGATTAAGAATAAATAATACCAGTTTAAACTGTCAAAATTCTATGGTATTAACTTCATATAGCAATCAAGCAAACTCCTAATTTCTTCACCTACTATGGTTTGCTAATTATAAGAACTGTTCACATGTAAAGTGTTGTTTAAACTTGATATTAATATTATTAACCTATTTTTCAGGTTTAATTCTGAAACTGTTAATTTTGTGGTTAGACTCAACCAGTCACTTACATGTGGTGCATGTAGTGCTAATTTAGCTATGTAAAAGACTGTATCCGTTGTTTGGATCCAAAAATTGGAGCTGTCTGTCTCTTTGGCTTAGTTGAGATGGTCCTTCCTGTGATAATACAGAGATTTAGAAATGAAACATAAGGCTGTGCATTTTCTCCTCTTCTTTTGGAGCTTCTTTGGTATCCTGTCTTTTCTTGAAGAAGAAAATGAGGCAGGAGGGCAGGTATGTTTGGGTAGACATTTTGGTGAGGTTTTTTTCTAGGCTGACCTTTGTTTTCTCTGGCTGCATGGTCTGAGGGGGCAGGGTTTCAGCTTTAAAAGAGCCAATTCTATTTTTGACCCTAATCTGGTAAATAGGAAAGCCAATTAGTATTGCATACACCTGAGATTAGGGTTGGATCTTAAGGGTCAGATCATCCTTCCACACTATTAGAGAGCAGGCCGGGTACATGGGGCTTGTCAGCCTTGGAAGGCAGCCCTATCTAGGAGAAGGAAAACTCCAATTTCAAACCTCCACTGCCTTGCGGCTATATCCACTGATGGAAAAGGCTTCAGGCAAAATCCGGAGCCAGAGTCCCAGTGGCAGTTCGTGTCATTCTGGCAACTCCTGCAACGTCGCTGGAACCAGTTGTATTGGCTCTTGCCTTTCCATTGGACTATTTCAGCAACGTGGAGAGGGGGGATTTGCTCCTTGGGTAACAGCCTATTCTCCATACTATTTTTACCCAGGCTTCGTGGTCTGGAGAGGACACTCCAGCTTCACAGACAGTGTCGAATCAACACGGGAAGTAGCAGTTACCGGTTATAAGTCTTTGCTCACTTGGCGTAGAGCATGACACCAGGGGCTACTTCTGATGGTGGGAGAGGTCACTGCACCTCACTAGGTAGCTATCGTCTGCCTTAAGCTGGGCAGTCCGCAGCCAGTAAGGTGCTACCTCGCCACGGTCTGTTAACCTCACGGGGTGTGTGGGGTTTAGAGTGAAAGCTGACAAGCAGATCAATAACCCTGCACCATGAAACAATCGTAAGAAAACTTCTGCCCTAAAGCTGGGCACCTGGAATGTACGGACAGTGACCCCTAGCTTTTCTGACGATGGCTTTTCTGATGATCTCCAGGAAATAGATGACGTGCGCAAGACAGCTGTCATCAACATGGAACTGAGTAGACTGCAGGTGGACATTGTTGCCCTGCAAGAGATGAGATTGCTAGACTCAGGATCTGTCAAAGAAAAAAACTTCTCATTCTTCTGGCAGGGAAAACTGTTGAGTGAGACCAGGGAATATGGTGTTGGGTTTGCAGTCAGAAATACTCTGCTGAGATCTATTGTTCCACCTACTGTGGGAAGTGAAAGAATCCTGTCTGTGCAGCTCCAGTCATCAGTGGGATCAGTCACCCTCGTTAGTGCATATGCACCAACACTGTCGTCCACAACAGATGTCAAAGACAAATTCTACAACGATCTGGCAGCTACTATCAAAAAAGTCCCTGAGAGAGAGCCACTGTTAATTCTCGGAGACTTTAACTCTAGAGTTGGTGCTGATCACAATTCTTGGCCCACTTGTCTAGGCCGTTTTAGCATTGGGAAGATGAACGAAAATGGCCAACGCTTGCTGGAGTTTTTGCTGTTATTATGGTCTTTGTGTCGGCAACACGTTCTTTAATATGAAGCTTCAGCATAGAGTTTGCTGGAGACATCGAAGATTGAAGCATTGGCATCAGCTCGATTTGATCCTCACTAGATGTTCTAGCCTTCCTATTATTACAATCACATGCAGTTACCAGAGTGCTGATTGTGATACTGATCACTCCCTGGTGTGTAGTAGAGTAAAACTGCGAACAAAGTGATTGTATCACATGAAAAAGGAAGGAAGACCACGTATTGATATCAGCAAGACTCGCAATCAAAGAAAAGTGGAGGAATTTGCCCAAGCGCTTGAGGAAACCCTTCCAGGCCCGGCTGATGCAACTGTGCCTGAATAATGGGAACATTTCAAGAACATTGTTTATAACACCGCCTTGTCCACATTTAGCAAGAAGACCAAAAAGACGGCAGACTGGTTTGAAGCCCATTTGGAGGAGTTGATGTCAGCCACTGAGGATAAAAGGAGAACTCTAGCAGCACACAAAGTTTGTCCTAGTGGGTACAATTTCCAGGCTCTTTGAGCTGCTTGTAGCCAAGTCCAACAGGTTGCAGGAGATGTTCCAACAATTATTGGCTTCAGCTCTGCTCTCAGATACAGATAGCAGCGGACGCAGGTAACATCAAAGGAATGTATGAGGGTATCAAGCAGGCTTTATGTCCAATACAGAAGAAATCTGCTCCCTTGAAGTCTGCTACAGGTGTGATCATCCAAGACCGAGCACAGCAGATGGACTGCTGGGTGCAGCAGTACTCTGAGCTATATTCCAGAGAGAATGTAGTAACCAAAGCGGCATTACATAACATTGAGTGCCTGCCGGTCTTGGAAGAGTTGGACAGCGAACCAACTTTAGCAGAAATAGAAGTGGCCTTGGATTTCCTCTCCTCTGGCAACGTACCTGGGAAGGATAACATCCCTGTTGAAGTGCTATAAAGAGATCATCACCACTGAACTGCATGAAGTCTTTTGTCTCTGCTGGAGTGAAGGTGGAGTACCACAGGACATGAAGGATGCAAACATCATCACATTGTATACAAACAAAGGAGACAGGGGCGACTGCAATAACTACCGTGGCATCTCTCTTATTGTTGTGGGGGAGCTGCTTGCCTGTGTTGTACTGAAGAGACTTGCAAGCAGAGTGTATCCAGAATCACAGTGTGGATTTCGAGCTAACAGATCTACCACTGACATGGTATTCTCCCTCAGACAGTTGCAGGAGAAATGTAGGGAACAACGACAGCCACTTTTTGTGGCCTTCATAGATCTCACAAAGGCCTTTGATTTGGTTAACAGAGATGGCCTTTTAAAAATATTTCTCAAGATTGAATGTCATCCTCGACTCCTTAACCTCATCAGGTCGTTTCATGAGGAAATGAAGGGCACTGTAGTTTTTGACGGCTCAACATCAGATCCCTTTGACATCCGAAGCGGAGTGAAACAGGGCTGTGTCCTCGCACCGACCCTGTTTGGGAACTTTTTTGCTGTCATGCTGAAGCACGCCTTTGGAACTGCAGCGGAAGGTTTCTATATTGGACCTAAAGAATCTGGGGTTATATTTAGAAGAAAAAATTCAGATGTTACATTTATTGAAATCTCTAGAACTTCTTGCAAAAGCATTGAATTTTGCACAAAACATTGTTGAACTGCCTCCTTTCAGTTTCTGATTTGGTTCCTGTCATTTCTTCTGTTCTTGAGAGTGAGCAGTTAGTAGTAAATTGATGTTTTCAACTGGTGGTGTATACAGTTGATAATCTGTTTCAGAAATATTTGCTAGGTTCATTTTAATCCTGATTTAAAAGCCAACAATTATTAAGGCTGATAATACAGACATAATGCTGATGACAGTTAAAATAAGCTAAAAAATATCAAGAGGGAGTGACCTACAACACTCTTAACACCATGGATAGGAAAATGCAATTATTGTATCATTATAGGATCAAAGATGGTAACTGTTTTCCACATAGCACCTCATCTAGGTCGTCATTAGGTATAGTGGTGAGGCACAGGGTCATACATTATTTTTCACAGTGCAAAGGTATGGTTGTATTTTTATGTTTAAGTGCTGCAGAAAGAGCTGAATTGCTTACATCATTTTTAAAATTTATCAAAGTCTTGTTTTCCATCTTTCCTAAACAACTGCAGATCAATTACGATAAATGCTGCTTTCAGTGAGTGCATTAGTGTATTGATCTCTCTGAAAGCATAGTGACTGAAGAGAAGACTATGTACTCATCTTGGTTATACAAAAGGCAGTTGTACTACACTTTGCTGTTTATTTCACTAATAGGGAGATACCTGTTTGGCAAATGGTTGATAATAACTGGCCTTCATAATTCCCTTGTGTTTCCTTCATCTAAATAGAGAAATACCGTGCTGTGACAACATTCCCTTTGGTAGTCATATCTTGCCTTTAAATTACTGAATATTATAGTAATCTGTAGTTGGTGCTGCTATTATATCACTGGCCTCTGGAAAACCTCCTACAGTACAAGCAGAATAATCTTCACAATTAGAGGTGGAAACTTTCAAAACAAAAAAGATGACAGTTCTTTAAGTATATTCAGTGGTTCTTGCACAGTTTTGTCTCATGCAGTTCTGTGACTAGAGTACTTTGCTCCTAGGTATTCTGACCAGAAAGAGTCTAGCATTGTAAAAAGGCCTGTGGTTGGTAAATGAAACTCAAATTTAGGTAAAGGAAAAGGTTCCCCTTGACAATTTGTCCAGTCGTGTCTGACTCTAAGGGGCAGTGGTCATCTCCGTTTCCAACCCATAGAGCTAGCATTTGTCTGAGGATTTTAAAACTGCAGGGCCAGTGGCCAGCTCAACTAGACACGGAACACAGTTACCTTCCCACCATGGTGGTACCTATTTATCTACTCGCATTTTGCATTTTGCATGCTTTCGAACCCCTAGGTTGGCGGGAGCTGGGACAAGCAATGGGGACTCACTCCGTTGTGTGGATTCGATCTTAGACTGCAGGTCTTCTGGCCCTGCAGTTTTAAAATCCTCTAAGGATGGATATTTATATTCTCATTATATTGAGATGAGGTGTAATTGACTAACTGAAAACTTAGTTTGGTAGATGATACAAGTACATTATCCAAGTAGCTCCATTCTCAAATCTTCCATTTATGACAAAGACAAAACTTAGGTTAAACTGTTTTTTTTTTTTTTAAATTCTTACTACCACTCAGCTTTCTCATTTTATGTTTTGGTTTTAGTGAACGTTTTAAGACAGGTACAGTTGCATTTAGAACTAGTCTAGTTAATTATGTGCTGTCAAATCATAACTGACTTATAGTGACCCTTTCAAGGTAAATGAAATATTTAAGGTTTTACAAATTCTACTCCCCCAGTGAGTTTTCATAGTCAGATCGGGATCTAAACCCTGGTCTCCAGTGTCCTGGTCTGTCACTTGATCCATTACATCATACTGGGTACCCAGAAGTAGTCTACTCAAAAACAAGAACAACGAATGTTGTAGTGATGTGAAGCTTTAATCTTTAACACACCAGAACATTTTTCACTGATTTATGAATATGTTCTTATTACCATGAAACACTGGATTTCATATGTAGGTTATCAGGATAGACCTTTGTAATATAAAACTATACTCAGGTTACACTGAGTTATGATCAAACAAATGTTATTTTGCTGCTTTCATATCTTTGACACTTAAATAGGCGTGGCACCTAGATTAACATTCCAGAAATGTTATAATGGATTCTGTACGAATCCTTTTAGTCCTTTTCTTCAATAACTGCATTGCCAATAGATGTAATTGCTTTGGTAGGAAAGGCTTCAGAAAACATTTTTCATAATGTATACAAATCTGAGATGCATATCTTTGTTAATTTTACTCTTAATGAGAATTTACATGTTTCTTGTATGAGAATATAATAGCATTTTATGAAATCATGTGCAATGGGAATGTGTTATATCATTGGATGTACTGTATAATAGAAAATCAGTCTTTTGATTTAATTATCTGTTTCTGAGGTTCTGCTGTGTGCTCCACACTGTTTGATGAGGGACAGGAACTTCTCTAAGGTGGTACTGTAGTAACAGCAGAGCTTAATTCATTTTTCTCACCTAGGTTTCAAGTTACAATAGCCCTCTGCATGTCTTATATTCTGGATTAGAGATTTAAGGTCAAAGATAAACTGCAAACCTGTAGTAACAAAAATGATTGTATTTGTCTGTTTCTGCCATAACTCCAACACTGTGGAATCTGTACACCTGAAACTTGGCAAGGATACTGAGGTACCCTTGGGGTGGTCATCTGTAAGTCATTTGCTTTTCAAAATTCATTAATTCATTTTAGTTAATTATAATCTGACTGTAGACTTTGGGCATATCATAACACATGACTCACTGAAAAATGCAGTAATGATGGGAAGAGTTGAACACATCAGGAAAGGAAAACAGAACATGAAATGGATTGATTCAGAAAAGGCAGCTGTAACATACAGTTTGCAAGATCTGATTTGCAGGGGCTATTAATGAAGTGCCTTTTGGAGTTTGCCAATTCATAGAGTTGCTATATGTTCAAAGTGACATGATTCCACAAATAGCTTGCAATATCATGTCAGTAGGTGACAGAATTTGTTAAAGAGAGGAAAAGGCATTCAGACCTTCACAGGGCCTTTAAGAAGCTCTGAATGGAATTCCCTCTATATGGCTTGTGAACACGGGGTGAAACCATCTTGCTTGGTAAGGAAAGAGAGTAGGGTGAGCCAAGGAAAAGACTGAACACTGGATAGACGAAAAGAGAGAGAGACCACTGAGCAGGATGGAAAGTACCATTTGTGAAGCTAGGTACTTCTATCAATAGTTAAATGAAAAGTAAAGTAGCAGAACTGCCAGAAATGGATATGGAAATGACTGTACTGTCAAAGGGAAGCAAACTCTGTCAAAGGGAAGCAAACAGTACTGCAAAAATAATTTGTTCCAGTGATAATATGAATGCGATAAGCTCCAAAATATTTCTGGACAACAAAATCATGAGAAAACAAGCAAAGCCATGTGATCCATACACAAGCAAGAGTTGATTATACTAAATAATTACTAAAGTAATTTTAAAAATGTTAGCTTTTGACCCAATACAAGCCTTCATCAGGCTCAGTACCTCTGCATTGTGGATGATGCAAAAAAGCATATAAATGCCTAAAAGTAATTTGCAGCCTGCATTTTGGAACACACATTTATGAAACAAGGCTGGCGCCAACAACTGCCACAACTTTTGAAACTTGCATGTTTTACTGCAGAATGCACAATTCAGAAATGCTTATCCTGATTAAGACTCATATGGTCAAAAGCTAGCTTTTATTTTTGGTTTGATAAATGTCTCACCTACTCATTTTCTGTTGGCCTCTTCACACCTGAGACTTGTGACACTAACGGGTCTCATGACAGCAGGGAGGGAAAATTGCTATTTGGGCCCAATTTGGACATTGTCACTTAGGGGTGTACTCACTTTTGTTGCCAGCACTTTAGACATTAATGGCTGTGAGTTGTTTTATTTTGAGGGGGTAGCGCATTTACACTGTTAATACAAGCTGTATACTCACTGCTTTACATTGTACCAAGTGTCATTTCTTTAGTGCTGTCACATGAAAAGATATAGTAAAATATTTATGAAATGTGAGGGGGTGTACTCATTTCTGTGGTATACTGTAGCTTAAATATATATATTTAAACTATACATAAAATGCTGAAATGGAAAATCAGCAAACAACTCTGATAATGTTATACTTGAATTTATCACAGCATCACTTACAGTTTGCAAGAACTACATTATGTGACCAGTTCAGTGCTCACAAAGGGATGTTGGGCTTAAGCTTTTTGAATATCATCCCCTTATGCCAGATACAAAATCATTTTTGAAACTGAGAAATCTCGAAAGCAATTTGCATTTCACACATATATTTCAGGACATATCTTTTGAATGAAAATGTATATTGGCTCCCTTAAATTGCCGACAAGTATCTCTTTCGATTGATCCATCCAATTTACCCTTTAAAAATAGTAAAAAAAAACAGTATATCCAGCTGAATACAAATATTTTCTTTAAAATAAATGAAATTAAGGTTATCTAAACAGTGTTGAACTGGATACAAAATGGGACATGCTAATAAATAACAGAGTTAACTGATTTATTTGGCAAGATTGCAGACACACACTGAGACATACACAGAGAGAAGATTTAAATACTTACTACATTAAATTTCGTTTGCAGCACAAGCAGGTATAGCACAGTGATTTCTGCACTCAGAAATGCTATTTCTTGTTAGATAGGCCTCACTGAAGGTGGAGAGAACAGGCGAGCCTTCACTGAAGGTGAAGAGAGCAGAAAAATAAATTGAACTAAGGAACAGATAGATGGCAGTCGGAAGATCAGGTAATAAATGGAGCCAGAGATGATGATAATAAAGAAAAGAACAATTAGTCCTCCCCAGAGAACCAAACTGAGCACAAAACAAAATGCAAACAGAGTAAATCCGAAAGGAAAGCATAAAAAGGCAACAGCAGGCACCAGCGCCATCTTGCCATTATAAATACCCTTACGTTTGAGCTCATTAAGGAACTACTTCTCAGAGGATTCTCCCACAGCTATTTATACTGCATGCCATTTATCTCAGTAAAGTACTGGTTTAATAGTAAAAGGTAACTAACTCACAAACAAGTGAGCAAGATCACAATAAAATTACAGAGCAGTAGAGGAAAAAAGGCCGCTAGTAAAATCATAGTTGAATTAGCAATACAGGTGAAAACACAGAGCAGCATGGAAAAAGCCAAATAGGTCTCTCCACATGACACTACTTTTGCACATATTATTCTCATGACAATCCTGTCAGATCAGAAAGAATGAGTGCCCTGTCGAAGATCATCCAGGCAATTTCATCACTGAACAGAAGGTAGAACCTCCATGTTCCAGTGCCCCTTCAACTTTCTAACTACTGTACCGCATTGACAATGCCAGTCCAGCACTGGAACCAGTGTACCACATTGATTCTCACTAAATCATCCCACAATAAGCAAAACACTATTAGTAAGGGAATAAGTTCCTTGGTAGGAGTTCTACTGTTTGTGTGCAGTCACTTGGAAGACCCTTTCTCAAATTCCTTCCAGATGTATACCAAATATTGTCTGAACAGAGGGAAGAGCTTTTCTGGACAATCTCAACACATGGACAGGCTCCTGATTCCAAATCACTTGGATGTTTACAGGTCATGACCAGCACTCTGAATTGTTGCCAGCGAACAACCTATAGCACATCAGTTTCATTGTCACTGTAACAGTGACAATGTTGCAATGTTCTGAACCAGCAGAAGTTTCCATAATTTTAGCAGTACTTAAATAGGAAGTAGAAACTGGAAGTACATGCAGAGCAGAACTGAAGAAGACACTGGATGTGGTTAGATTCCCTCTCAGTATCATGGTGACATTTAATATTCAGAATTTGCTAAACAGGGGTCTGCTACTCTGTCAGGAGCCTGTCACTGGTTGGTTGTGAACTGTATTTTATAACGGTCCTATTCATGCATTACATATGTGGGGAACATTCAGGCATAGAAGGGTACATTTTAGTCTTGCCACTCGACACCCCTTCTGTTACCTTCCTGTATGTGTAGGATGATGACAATAAAGGGAAAGCCTCTGTTATCTGTGTGGATTCTCCATTTGTCTCATGACCTTGAAAAGTCAGGCTTCTGATTTAGGTAGAAGGCAACCACACAGAACAGAGCTCTCTCTTCATATTTGTTATTCTTAATGAGCATGAGTGAAGTGAAACTGGAGACAGAGTGAACAGGGCTAGCATACTCTATAAGTGTGCCAGCATTCTTACATTTCCAATTCCAAATGGAGTTGATGTGTCTTAGTATCCTACTTTTGCCTTGCAGGCTATATGCTTACTTTAATTATGGAACAGGTTCAGATGCCTTAAAATGTCAATTTTTAACAAATTCTCCTAATCTTTTAATTCACTAGATATCCCAGATGTTTTGCCTTTTATTTCTTAATACGTTTGTGACCTGCTTAGTTACATGGTGTTAAAGTAAAAAGGTGAAGTAGTTGTGACTGCTCAGCAAATAAAAACAGAAAGTTTGCCTTTCCAAGATAAAAAAAATACTCTTCCACTTCTCAACAAGATATAGGGCTTCCATGGGCTTGCAAATATAAACCTTTTGCCACAGTCAGGGTGTTCTGTAAATTAATCCACTGGGTTTGCTTAGTTGGCAAGTTGGCATTTTTTACTTCACCTTGAGAATATTTGTCATTATGAAACTGACAAGGAAATTAGATATTCTTGATTAAAGTAATGCAGTGTAGTTTTCATTTTAGTATCGGAAACCACAGTTTTTGGGGTTTTTCTGTCTCAGAATAACTTTATTTTTTCTTGAGAGTTGTAAGTATTTTAGATGCCAAGTGAAGCACAAACCCATTCATGAAGGACTTACATATAAAAATATGTGTGTGATGATACTTATATTTTTCTTCAAAAACATTTAGCAATTTCAATTCCTAAGTGCAAAAAAAAAAAAAAAAACAAGGGAAAGGGAAAGGCAGGTATAAAATACAATATGAATTAAAGTCATTAAGTAAAGGTAGTTGAGAACCTACATTTTCATTATGTTACTGAATTATCATATGAATAACATGTGAATCCAGACTGAACCAGAGACAGAAGCAGAGAGGCGATTATTCAAATTCTTTTCACAAGCTGCTTCAAAATGCATTTGTGTTCACCTTAGTAGCTTTATTTGAAGGAGGTGCTAGGGGTGTGGCCTTCTATGTTTTTGGACTGCAGTTGCCAAAATTCAGGAATCTAAGGAATTTCAGCATAGAAATCTAAATCTTCATACCTTTAGCCACAACCACCACCACCAAGAAAGGCTTTTTAGTTGTTTATCTATACCATTGGCTTCTTGGCCTTTATTTCTTATTGATTTGTAGAAAAAGAAAGAACACTGCCATGGTGCTTCCTCAAAGATGTGGTCTCACTGCCCAATAGGGTCTATAGAGGTTGCACCAAGAGAATTATGACCCTTCAGAAACACTGCAACAGCTAAACTAATTCTAAGCCATTTAAAGATCCACCCCAAGATGCTGAACTCTTCGAGTTCAGCTTCTCCAGCAAGCCCTGCCACCAGCTTAACTAGGCAGACAGACCTTTTCAAAGCAGGCAGTGGCGGCAACTCACTTTTTGCTCAAGGAGCCCAGAGAATGAAAAGACTGTTTTCAATTCAGTGCAATCCAGTTTTTATTGTAAAGTCACAGAACTGATGAAACTTTTTTGCACGTTCATGTGCTGCTGTCCAAATTCTGCCGGTGGTGGTGGTGGGGCCAAGCGGTCCAGATCAGCTGGGGGAAGTGGAGAATGAATGGGGAAGGGTGGGGAGCATGTGATGGAGGCAGGGGAAATGCAAGTGCTGCTTGGGTCCTTCTCTTCATCCTCCTTCTCCGCGCACATTGGAGTTCCATGCTTCTGCCTGGGGAGCCCAGATCCCACCCTTGAGCTGCTGCCACTGCTCCCTTTGACCCAATCCTGTTGCTGGTGCAATTGCAGACATTTTGGTCGAGAGAAGCCAGGATTAGAGCGTGCATGCCACATCTTGCTTTGCCTTGGCTGAGGGCCAATCCAGCCTGGGCCTGGGAGACCTTGAATTGAAAGGGGAGGAACAAGGAGAATCTTGTCCCCTGCTGGGTTTAGCATGGAGTTCTTCCCCACCTCCCACCTGGTCCAGGCATACTGAAAATCTGGCCTAGACCAAAGGAATGGATCTCTAATAACCCAAGAGTTGATTAAGTGAAACTGTGGGTATTGATCCAGTGGCTATGATCTTACTGTACAGCTAAAACATTTGTGTGTTGATAGCTAATATCTGTAAGAAATTGGCACTATATTTGATTGTATTTTTCAGTTTTCCTCTGATATGTGCATAGGGTTTTATGTGACATAGAGCATTAAACATAATTAGAACATTTAGAACAGGATTTATTAAACTATGAAAAATAACTGTCATAGTTAAATACTAGGTCAAATACAGTGATTACAACCTGACAGTATATTTTATTCGGATATTTTTCTTTGAAAATGTGGAAATTATTTATTCCCTGAGGGAAAACCCTTTATTTCTCCCCGAGCTGTGCATAGTTAGATGCAAATGCTGTGAATAAGCTGAGATACAGTATATAACTTCCAGACTTCATTTTGTTAGCTGGCATACTAATACCCCTGCTCTGATTCCTGCTAATAACTATGAAAGTATCCATGTGTGTTATTATCAAGCTTTTCTCAAGCGGTGTTTGATAGGAAGAGAGGAATTAATTCAGTTATCATCAATCATAGTGCAGTTTTAAGCTGTATTTTAAAAAATCTATTGCTTTACTCTGCCTTTTACTATAAGCTATCTTTATTTCTCTATTCTTATTGTTAATGGAAGTGACTTCAAGGGAAAACTGCTTTCCTCTAGTCTGGACATTCCAAATAGAAAAGAAGGCTCCCTGGTATGGAGAAGATTTTGGTTACACTGAATGCGTCCCAAGAATGTTCTCCTCATAATTGTAATCAAAACTTCTAAACGCAGTGTGGAAGCTAAGAGGACTATAGCTCAGAAGTAAACATCTGGTTTGTTACAGAGTTTTCCAGATAGGACAGGGAAAGGCTCCTATTTGAATCCATGGAGAGCTGCTGTATCTCAGAGTAGGTAATTCTAAGATGAAAAGATTGATTTAAGTCCATATAACGCTGCTTCCCCATATCCTCCTCCTTACTGGAATAAGAGACAATTTCTCCTCATTTTGAATTTCACAAAGGAGCTAGATGGAAGGAAGGAGAATTCCAGTTGATTCCATACTGGTTTTCCTTTTAATATAGGGGAGCATTCAGTCATGAGTCCTTATCTGCAGTCTGGATTATATCACTTTAGACACAGATTTATTAGTTCAGTGCAGACTAAGACTACATTATAACAAAAAACAAATAAAAAAAACAACAGCAACAAAAAGCAGCTTAAAGTTTTGATGAGTAGATATTGTTGTGTAGGAGAAAGGTCCATAAATTAAGTCCAAGCAAAGTGCCAAAAAGTTATTTGTACTAGTTTATGAGAATATAGTAAAGAGTTCCTCTGAATTCATGTTGAGTACTTTTTTCTTTCCCAAAAAGTAGTAGCTTGCCCCTCCCAGTTCTTAGACGGTTGAATAGCACATGTGGCATTGTCCCCCATTACTTTGATTCTATGCAAGTCACAAAATTAAACATTACTATTAGTTTATTTTGGCACGGAACACAAGACTCTGTGCCAAAACCAGGATTAAAATGGCTGAGAAAAAGTTTTCTTCTTTCCTCCAGAGATACCTAGATATAAGTAGTTTCCTGTGGCAGCTCCATTTTACAACCTAGGCTTTTGTTTTGAACATAAGTAGCATAGATGTTTGGCATATATTTGGAAGGGACGCAGAATTGAGTGTTTTGTAGTTAACATGGTCAGGAGAAGAGGCTTGGAAATTGCCCCCTGTTGTCAGTCAGTTAAGAAAGCAAAAGCTGAGGTTTTTTTTTCATGTGTATGTTATGTGTCATCAACTTGCACCTGACTTATGGCAACCCTAATATAGTTTTCAATATGTGAAATACTTAAAGAATAGGTTTCGTAGTGCCACCCACCAATGAGATTCCATGGCAAAGCAGATCTCTGTGAGTCCTAGTCTGTCATTTTACCCACTATGCCACACTGCCTCTCATTCTTAAAATATCATTTTAGCTGGAATTGGACTGAAATGGCAGAAGTTCTTGTTGGCTGAGAGTTGTGTGGAAATAATATTTTCAAGTTGAGGTGTGGAGCTACTGTTATACGTACTGCTGGGAGTGAGAACCTGAAGTGGGGAGGTCAAAGAGGAACTGCAAAAGGGAATCATTAATGAAGAAGAAGAGGGAGAGAAAAGAAGTGAACAGCACAAGAACTGAAAATGGCATGACAGTGGGACACATCTCCAATCAGATTCTATATGTTGTCCTAGTAAGGGAAGGGGAAAATATCCTGCAGGTGCAATTCAGAACTAGAGAAGAGAATCTGCCCCAAATTTTTATTTAAAGGTTTTCTCTCAACAATTCAGTGCTGTAATGAAATATAACCTCTCTTTACTCTTAATATTTTGGTACATGCGTTTGCTGAAAATTGAGTTAAACTGGGAAGATTGTTAAGGCTAGTTAAAGTTAACCTCCCACAAAAAACCCTATCACAAATCACTATTCTAATTGAAAATGTCTGATGTGTCAGAAAATCAGTAGATGGCCTTCTCAAGGATGACAAAATAGTAAAATTGCCTTTTTATAGTAAATGTTTTAAACATAGATTTGAACACTAAAGATTAACTATAGATTCATATCTAGAAATCTTTTTCATTTATTAACTATGATACATACAAAATAATGATCTTTATTTAAAAAACAAATATATTTGCATTGGTTCCTGAGAAAAATCCAAAATTGATAATGGGCAATAACTTTTATGTACAATACAGTGGACCCTCGACTTACAGATGGCTCGACTTACAGGCTTTTTGAGTTACAGACTTCTCTGGTCGCAAAATTTAGGTTTGACTTGCAGCCGGAGAATCGACCTACAGACCAGAAAAAAAAACAAAATGGAACAAAAATGGAACAAAAATGGCCGGTTACGGCATTAATTGGTTTTCTATGCATTGTAGGTCAATGGAGACTTGACCTACAGACTTTTTGACCTGCAGCCACAATTCCAATACGGATTAATTCCGTAAGTAGAGGATCCACTGTATTGTGTTAAAAGATTTCTAAATAGGATAATGATACCATCTAGTGGTGCAGAAATATATTTGTTGTATTTGATAGCATTTAAAATACTGATCTGATGTTGAAACAATAAACATATTTAATTCAGTCCTTTACTAAATTAGGGCAATTACTTGAGTTGATACCATCAGTTTTGATATGAAAAAATTCTTAGTTTCTTACGTTGTGCTGTCCTGATTTCCCCTGTGACCAAAAAGAACCTGAGACAGCTCAGACAAATATACAAATGTCTGCTTAAAACTTAAAAAATATTGATCTTCAAATTCACTTTTATTTATCTTATGTCCTGATATTTGTTGAGAGGCAAATTCTACCAAACATGGCCCTTCCAAGAAATTCCTGGTTTGTGTAGCTAATAATATTCTCTTAGAAAAAGTGGAGGAAGAAACTAGAGGATTCATTGTCCTGGACTTGATTCTAACCAGCAAAGATGACTTGGTGGAAGAAGTGACAATAAGGGGAACTCTGGGGGAAAGTAACCATGTTATAATGGAGTTCTTGATTTCAAAGGATGCTAAGTGTTCTTCCTCATTTTTATTTATGACTTTAATGGAGTGCAGGGGTAGGGAATGCTTGTCAGATTTCCAGATGACACAAAACTGGGTGGAATAGCTAATTTATTTATTTATTTATTTATTTGATTTATATCCCGCCCATCTGGTCTGGTCGACCACTCTGGGCGGCTCTTTTTGTATCACCCTATATAATACCAATGCTGGCTTTTTATCAGGGCTCTTCTCTGCTTTTAAGACGAAGGGCCCTAGCTGTGTATAACAATAAATTGGCATTAATAGCAGCTGGTTGTAGTGCATTGTAGTCTGTTGTCTTCGCTGGAGTTTTTCCCTCCTTTTTGGGGTTAACAAAAAGGGGTTAACAGTGGTGCCCTGCAAGACGGGCGCTCCGTTTGATGACGAAATCGCTTGACGTTGATGTTTTTGCAATTGCAAAAGCGATCGCAAAATGATGTTCCCTATGGGGGAATATCGCTTTGCGATGATCGGTTCCCTGCTTTGGGAACCGATCATCGCAAAGCTATAATTTTTGAACAGCTGATCGTCGGTTTCAAAATGGCCGCCGGGGAAACAAAATGGCCGCCCGCTGTGTTTTCGCACGGATTCCTCGCTGCACAGGCAGTGAAAATGGCCGTGCTATGGAGGATCTTCGCTGGATGGTGAGTTTGAAGCCCCTAGGAACGCATTAATCTGGTTTTAATGCGTTTCTATGGGCTTTTTAAAATCGCATGAAGACGTTTTCATTCTACAGTGATTTCGCTGGAACGAATTAACGTCATCATGCGAGGCACCACTGTACTCTGGAAAACAGGAACAAAATTCAAAGAGATATTGATAAGGCTGCATTAACAGAAATATAGTCTCCAAATCACATGCAGTTTAGTTCCTCTCTGTTGGGCACTGGTTAAGCCTCATGTTAAGTACTGTGTCAAGTTCTGGATACCTCACTTTAAGAAAGATACAGTACTGACAGACTAGAGCAAGATCAGAGAAGAGCAACAAGGATTATCAGGGGATTAAAAACCAAGCCCTATGTGAAAATACAACAAGAACTGGACATGTTTAACTTTGAAAAAAGAAGGCTGAGGGGAGACACTTTAGCGCTCTTCAGATCAGATTATCTTACAGTGGAGGGGCAGGATTTGTTCCCAGTCATCTGCACCCAGTGCAGGACACATAATAATGGTCTCAAGTTACAGGAGGCCTTATTGGCCCCTTATTCCATGATTCAGAGATTATTTGTAGTGGTCTCTGTGAATGTACACAAATAGGTTTATCCAGTGCAGGATGTTCGGAAGATTCTAGAGCTTAGAAAAAAAGAAACAATTTAGTTCCCCCCAAGGGTATAGGCTCCTCCTCCTCCTCCATCTTCCTTTCAGTTCCTCTTTTTCCGCTGTTCCAGTAGGGCATTTGGAATAGTTAGAGCGACTTTTAGGAAAGTTCTTAGCCCTTTTGGGCTTTCTTTTCCGTAAAACTCCTTGTTTTTACTTTATCTTTTCTTTTTTAATAGTTTAGAAATAGGTGCTGACTAATTTCCTTTTTTCTCCCATTCTATACGCCATTCTCAACCCCCCCCCACAATGGATCCCCCACCATTTTCTCCTTTTTGCATTTTGTTTTTCTTCTTTTCTTTTATGGCCCCTCGGGGCTTCAAACAGTACACTGTTTAAGAAAAATACCATTAACAGACGGGCACAACCGGTGTTTGTTTTGTCTGAGGGAATTTCACCGCGCCCAGTCATGCACCGCGTGCAGGAGCCTCTCCAAACAGGCTATTAAACTTCGGCACCAGCGGCTTCGTTCCTTTCTCTACGAAAAGACTCTTACCATGGAAGCCGCTACTCTCCCTGCTTCGACTCCACGCTCGGAGACTCCTAAGTCTGCTCCCAGTACGGTTGAGCAACCTCCACTTACCTCGGCTCCTCTGCTGGCCAAGCCCAAGGACGAGACACTTTCGAAGCTCTCCTTGTCTTTTCCTCTGCTCTGGACCTAATAGGGATAACCCTGCCTCTCCACAAACCATATCAATGTGCATAATGCAAGCGATACAGCTGGCATATCAACTTGCAGGCCAGCTGATACTGGAACGCTTGAAGGCCCATTCTACTCGAGCAGTCTCCACTTCGACCGCTCTACACGGCGGTGTCCATATACAGTGGTGCCTCGCTTAGCGATTGCTTCGTTTAACGATGTATTCGCTTTGCGATGGGTTTCTTTGAGGAAATTTCCCCATCGTTTAACGATGTTCTCTATGGGGGAATTTCACTTAACGATGTCCGTTTTTGCTCATTTAAAAGTGTCTTAAAATGTTTGAAACCTGTTTTAAATGCTTGGATTCGGTAGTGCACCTTCTGAAACATGTGTAAACTTAATTTGGTTTTGTTCTGAGTCTTCGTTAATTTTTGGCGATTTTTTGTTTTCCCCATTTAAATCCATTGAATGGACAGTGGACGGACACATCCCTCCCTTCCTCCCCACTGTCCGTCACGATACCGTTGTTTGATACCTATTCCATATGGTAACGGCAGACGAGGGAACTGAAAGGAAGGTGGAGGAGGTGAAGCCTATACCCTGCCGGGGGGGGGAGGAACTAAATTGTTTCTTTTTTCTAAGCTCTAGAATCTTCCAAGTCCTGCGCAGGTGCAGGATAAACCCATTTGTGTGAATTCCCAGAGGACCACTAGAAAAACCATGGTTACAGTTAGGTAACCTAGCTTTCTGTGACCAAGAACAAACACAGATAAGCAAAAATCCCAAAGAAGACCTGCATCTTACATGGTTTGGGAACCCTTTCCCAGACTCTTAATAAACTGAACTGTACCTATATAAATAATCAAGGGAAACCATAGATTTTTCTTGCCCCTTTAGATTAATGTGGCAGGTTTGGGCTAGTTTTAATAGATGTCTTAAAAATAACTACATAAACATAAGAGCAATATTTTGCCAGGGAATATGTCTGTTCAGTTCAGCATTCTGTTCACATGATAGACCATCAAATACTTTGGGGAAGTGACAAGCATGACATGAATGCAACTGCATTTTCCCACTCATGTTACGCAGCAATTGATGTATAAAAATATACTGCCTCTGATGCTGGGGGCAATACATAACTGCTAATAGTTATTCATAGCTGTATATTGATCTAGTGCAGGGGTCTCAAACTCTATATACCTGGGGACCGCTGGAGGCAGAGGCTGGGTGAGGCTGGGACGCATCAGGTTTTCCACAAGAAAAGCTTTGTTAAAAAAATTCCAATCTTCTCAAATCTATTTATTTTTATTTTTTAACACGAAATAAGATGAAAAAATAAACAAATTAAGAATAATCAATCAATCAATCAGTTGTTATTATTATTATTATTATTATTATTATTATTATTATTATTATTATTATTATTATTATTATTATTATTATTATTATTATTATTATTATTATTATTATTACTACTACTACTACTACTACTACTACTACTACTACTACTACTACTACTACTACTGCTACTACTACTAGTACTACTACTAACAACAACAACAACAACAACAACAACAACAACAACAACAACAACAACAGACATCACATTGTCAAACTTCAGGCATTTGCTGCAAAGGGTCTACTGATGGATGATGCAATGCAGAGCAATTGCTTCCTCCACACACCCTTCTTCCAGTTTTTTTTAAACAAGTACCACCAGTCCATTTTTCCTCCCTGTCATTGATGGCGCGCCATCGGTTGTTATTCCAACAAACCTCTTCCATGGCAAACCAGCATTCTCAATGGCATCACACAGCTGGTGAAATATCTCCTGAGCAGTGGTTTGGCCATGCATTGGAATTACTGTGAGCAATTCCTCCATCACTTCAAAATTGTCATCAACCCCATGGACATACATTGCGAGCTGGGCAGTGTCGGTGATGTCTGTGGTACTATCAAGAGCGACTGAGTATACACAGAAACATTTGGCTTTCTCACACAGTTGGGCATAAATGTCATGACAAGTCAGAAATGCACTCTGCTGCGGTGTTGGCAGAAAGGCTGATGTTGCTAAACTGACCTTTCTTTTCTGGACAGAGTATACTTGCAACCTGTAATATGCACTTTTTGACAAATTCACCTTCTGTGAATGGCTTTCCTGCTTTAGCAATCATCTCATTAACCACGTAGCTAGCTTCGACTGCTGCATTATTCTCTTTGGTTGCTTTCTTGAAGAAATCTTGTTGCCTCAGTAGACATGTTTTAAGATTGACAACCCAGTTGGCTCTCTCATCTCCCTGGTATTTTGCATACTGCTCAGCGTGTCTAGTTGTGTAATGATGTTTCAAATTATATTCCTTGTGCACCAAAACTTTCTCTGTTCAAATAAGACATGTTGGGGTGCCCCTGTGCTCAACACAGAAATTTCCCACTTTTATGAAATTGTCTGTGCTCATCACCAGCCTTTCTCTTCACTGCAGGCTTTGAAAAAGACATGCTTGGGGTTGTGTAATATATATAATTCCACTTGATGTCACTGTCACATTGTAGTTTCAATCACGTGTTTAGCCGATGCATGGCGAACGTCTCAACGCATGGAGAACTTCATTTTCACTTCTTTTTCTTGTAACTGCAGCATGGTGGTCGGCGGATAAAAGCCCGGTAGCAGTTTCCTTTGTTTTTATGCTCGATGTTCATGTCTTTCATGATGACATGAACACCATGGCATTTGTAGATGGTAGAAAGTACCGGGATAGCAAGTGCAAAAAAGGTGACTGCTCACAGACTGTTATCCGCCATGCTGTTGTTACAGGAAAAAGAAGCGGAAATGACACCATGCTATTGTTGATGTCATTTGCTTTGACTACTTTTACATCATATAGAAATATATGTAATATTCATTGTGTGAGTCAGTGCAAATAGTGTGATGCAAATAAAAAACAATGACCCACAAATAATGGTGCAACCCTATAATTGGTCCGGGTTACTGAGGGCTGTTATTGCCTATGGACAGGTGTCACTATGTGACTGTAGACTACATTAGGCTGCATTAAGTTTCTTACTTTTCTTTTATCCTGCCGCATACACATCACTTCGCTTTATTTTGTCAGAGAGAGACAGAGCTCATATTAATTCTCTAAGTGCCATTGATGTACAGTATGTGTGTGTGTACACAAACGTATATATACAGTAGTGCCCCGCATAGTGAGGTTAATCCGTTCCGGATTAACTGTCGCTTTGGGGAAACATCGCTATACGGAACGGAAAACGCCATAGAAACGCATTAAACTTAGTTTAATGCGTTCCAATGGCTTCTGTACTCACCGTTTAGCGAAGTTTCCCCCATCCGGCAGCCATTTTCGTGCTCTCGGTAAGCGAGGGCAGGGCGCGAAAATGGTGTGGGCGGCCATTTTCTGCACCCAGCGGCCATTTTGGAACAGCCAATCAGCTGTTCCCAAAATGGCCGCCGGGTGCAGAAATGATTGCAATGCGATGTTTAGCCTATCTAAACATTGCAATGCGATCGTATTAGCTACCCCAAAAACGGGTCGCTATGCGGATTCTTCGTTAAACGGTGCTTTTGTTAAGCGAGGCACCACTGTACATATAATGTCCCGCTGGGCAGCAGCTTCAAAAAACTTTTTTTGAAGTGTTGTGAACGCAGTGTGCTGGGATGAATTGCTTGTGCCCAATAGAAACGAGGCAGGCAGCCAGGCACAGAAGAAAACACTCAGTGGCAACACTGCTATAACTTTCACTCATTGAGAAATGTATCTCTGCTTGCATCAAGCCTGGCCAATGTCCTGCCCCCGAGAGCCATATACCCCACGGTGATTGGTAGGTTCGTTCAGCTCCACAAACAACACTGTAAAGTGCCATACATATCAAACCCGTGGGCCTCACTAACATTAAACTTTCATATTAAGGCGGAGGCCACAAACTATCATCCCGCGGGCCGCAGTTGGCCCCTGGGCCGCGAGTTGGAGACCCCTGATCTAGTGCCTTCTAAAACCTATTAATGTTGATGCCTGTTACTGCATCTAATGGTAGCAAATTCTGCAAGCCAAGTGTGAGTGGTATGTGAACATTTCCTTTATTTGCCCTAAATTTCTTCACTATTAGGCCTTGGGGTGACCCCAGCTTCTCATAGCATGACAGAAGCCTGTCCACTTTCTCCACATCATGCATAATTATCTGTACTTCTGTTGTGTCCCCACAGCCAATTGCCTTTAGGCTAAGCTGAACAGTGGGTCAACGTAACTTCAGCCTCTTAATTATATTCTTTTTTTTGAACCACCTATCTTACTCCATCACTTTGATCATATTCTTTCTGATTTGCACTGATGAGAATCATGCACAATATTTCTAGTGTGGTTGTGTCATACATTTATATAAGGGCAACATTAACAATTTTATTATTTCATTTCCTTTTGTAATGATGTGCCATTACTACACATTGTAGCAACACTTTCACTACAATCCTAAGATCTCCATGTTGAACATGTAGAAAACTGAGGTCAGGTCTCATCAATGTAAATGTGGGGTTGAGATTTATGGTATCTTGAAATTTGAACCTTTTGAGCTATATTAACAGTCTTAATAGTGTGACTGTAGCAGTCATAAATAAAATGTTGGCTGCCAGACCAGTAATGTTCTCAGAGTCAGTTTGGGTATTTATAAGAACCAGGAACTTGGGAATCTTGTGTATATTTAGAACAATGTACAGCTGAAACAAAGACTGCCGACTCAGTAATCCCCACTGCTTATTCAAAATTATAAATTTGTTGGAATATTAACAATGTAGCCATTGTGCAGTTATCTGATCAAAAGCAAGCTTTGCAAACTTGATATTTCAATAACGTTGTATCTGGATATGTGTTCGTTAATCATTTGTCCTTGTCTACTTACTTAATTTTCTATTTTATTTTCCCCCAGAAGGAACTCAGTCTCCCTAGAAGAGGAAGCTTGTAAGTATATTTTTTCACTTTTTTCCTTAATAGCAACTAAAACTTAAAAAAAAATAATTTGAGGGTTTGATATGTTTGTAGGAAAAGGAAGTGAGGAAGGTAGCATAAACATCAGGCTACTGTACTATGAAGACCATGAACTAGTACTGATACAAATTACCAGTTTTTACAGTCACACATGATTTTGCACCTCTGTAGAGGTGCTGGAGTGGGAAACAATGTAGGCTGGTAAAGCTGTACTATTATAATTAAATACACTTTTTAAATGCCTTGTTCTGTTTGATTTTAGTAGTACAAGGAATTTCATGATGATGCATGATTTTAAGATAAGGAGCCTCATGGCACAATGGTTAAACTGCAGTCCTGCAAGTCAAGGCTCTACTCATGACATGAATGCTATCCTGATGGGTTCAGGTAGCTGGCTCGAGGTTGACTGAGTATCCCATCCTTCATAAGTCAGTAAATACAGTACCCAGCTCACAGGCACAGGGCAATATGTAGCCTGCATAATTAAACTATAAATTACCCGGAAAGTGCTTTTAAGCACTATGGATAAGTATATGTGCAACAAACTTGGCTTTAAGATTACAGACTGATATCATTATTCAGTGGAGATGTGAAACTCTGTTTCTAGTTGGAGTGTTTGAGAAGTTAATGAATGAATTTATTTATTATGGTTGGGTGACCAACTCATAAAACATATTTATGCCTAAAATATACAAAATGCAATTTAAAAAGTGTACAACAGATAATTAATTGTGTACTGGTTGTAAAATATGGGGAGAATCAAATACAGCCTTTTTATACCTATCCTTTGAACCATTGGATTATCTAGGACAAACTGGTTTGGATAGGGTCTTTGGGTTATAGGGAGTCCTTCCTACGTATTTGTAAACATTTCGTCCCTTCGGTTGGGACCACAACATTTCTCTACACTCGACAATAAACCACCCTCATGCTAAAACCAGTCAACCTGTGAACTCAGGAGACTATAAGGGAGTGCTGTGCCATTGCTACTGCGTATAATAAGGGAGTCTTCATTGGAAAGAAGTAGCTTGATGTAAAATTCATCTGGTCTCCCTGGATATCTAATTGGGCTCAGGAGGTTGGTGCATATATCTCTATAGAAAAGACAGTACAGTAAAACATGGCCTACAGTTTCCACTTGGCCATCGTTACATGGACACAGGCAATCCAAAATAGGTATATGTTGAAATCTTCCCTCCATGAGCTTAGACGGTAAAACATTAAGTCTCGCTAATGTGAAGGCTCTTCTGGTCTTTGTTGTCATTGTGCTAGTCAAATATGAAGACATTGTAAAAGCATTATTAGTAGCAACACTGTACAGTATTTGCCTGACTGGCTCATATGCTCTTAAAGTTCTATGTCCCAGGTTCTTTGTTTGACTGCTGCTTTAGCACCAATGTGCCCCATCACCAAGAGAGCGTTGGTGGAAGAACCCATTTGCCTTATTTCTTTTGTGAGTTGGAGTTTCCAATCTGATTGAAAGGAGTCAGAAAGTGACATATGTGCCAAGCCTTCTGAAGAGAAGATAAGCTTTAGCCAGTAATTAAACATTAGGACTTTGGTGCGTGCTCTTATGGTGATTAGGCCAGCCTCCAAACGAAGGGCTACATTACGTGTACAAGGGGGTACAGTCAGGATAGATCTCAAAAAACTTGGTTTGAACTACCTCAAGAGGACGTAGGTTAGATAAAGAAGATAAAGCAAACAATTGGCACCCATAGAACATTTGAGCAACAACTTTAGCCTTGAAAACCTGAATGGCTGAGGGGATATGGTGACCCCCTTTAATGTGAAAAAAACTTGTTAATGCTACTGCATTTTTATGAGCATTCAGTGCTGCATGCTTTATGTGTGTGTGTGTGGGGGGGGTCCAGGAACGCGAGGCATGAAAGATTATGCCGAAGTATTTATAGCTGGAAACCTGCTCTATGGGATGACCATTGATAGCCCAATTGTGCTTCACTCTTTTTCTACTGTCCATGAGAATGTTGGTCTTCTGGTAATTAATTATTAACTGCTCTAGATTACATAGGAAGAAAGCCCCCTCAAGAGTCTTCTTGGTCCCACATGTTAATGAGAGTAGAACTGTATCGTCTGCATAAAGCATGAGTGCAGCTTGGGGGGATGAAATTCAGGCTTAGATAAATTAGATAAATTTTCAACTATGTTATTCATGTAGAGGTTAAACAAGGTGGGAGCCAGTATGCAACCCTGTCTGACCCCACTGAAAACTGTGATTGGATTGGATAGAACTCCAGATGGATTACAGAGGACTCTCGGGTGGGTATTTTCATATAGTCGCCTCATTAGCAGAAGTAGCCATCTGTCTATGTTCGTAGATTCAAATTTGGCCCAAAGTTTATTTCTTGGAATAAGATCAAAGGCAGACTTAAAATCAATAAAGGCTGCATACAAGAGAAGTTAATGAGGATTCTTAGTCTTAAATAGGATTTCTTTCTTTCTTTCTTTCTTTCTTTCTTTCTTTCTTTCTTTCTTTCTTTCTTTCTTTCTTTCTTTCTTTCTTTCTTTCTTTCTTTCTTTCTTTATTTATTTATTTATTTATTTATTTATTTATTTATTAGATTTATACCCCGCCTATCTGGACTATGAGTCCACTTTAGGCGGCTTCCATACAAAATCAAACAATAAAAACACAGACAGGTACATGCTGATTCAGTAACAACTACAATTTAAAAAAAAATTAAGAGCTGGCTGGAGGGAAGGCCTGAATGAACAACCATGTTCATTCAGGCCTTCCGTCACCTTGGCCACAGAATCAGGCATTACAGTCTGAAAGGAGTCGAAAGTTACCGGGCAAGACGGAGCGCTGGATATCTCTGCTCGACTCACTGTATTTTAAAAAGGAGAGAGCTCCCGGCGGATGGCCTCCACTTTAGATTTAAAGAAGGCTGCAAACTGGTCACGTGAAAAACTAGGGGGAGCCCTATCACCTGAACCAGTTCCGGATAGGTCACAGACTATACGGAATAATTCCGCCTGCTGGTTGAACGCTTCGCTTATCCGGTTAGTGAAGAATGATCTACATGCAGCCTTTACCTTAGTCAGGTAAAGGTTAGTTGCGACCCTAACAGCTATCCAATTGTAATCCATCGGGTTCTTCCTCCACCTACGCTCTAGCCTTCTCCTATACCGCTTCATCGCTCGAAGCTCCTGGTTGAACCAGGGCACAGGCCGAGCTCTGAGCGTTTAGGCGCGATCATTTCTATAGCCCTAGTGGCAGCGATGGACCAGCTGTCAACCAGAGCCTCGACAGGAGCGCCAGCCAGGTCAGCCGAAACACCTGTCATGGCCTCCTGGAATCCAACAGGATCCAGTAGCCTTTGAGGGCGGACCATAGAAATAGGTCCCTGCTCCCTGCGAGGGGGGAGTGCCATTTTATTAGATGGTGATCTGACCATGACAAGGGGACCGACACGAGGTCAGTCACCACCAGACCACACTCACTCCAATTGGTGGAAAAGACCAGGTCCAACGTATGGCCACCCACGTGGGTGGGGCCAATGACATGTTGGGACATGTTCAAGGAAGCCATGGTTTCCAAGAACTCAAGAGCTAGCCCTGTAGTCTCTGCCCCCACATGCACGTTGAAATTACCCAAGACAAGGAGCCTCGGGGATCCCAACAGTGCCGCGGAGACAAAGTCGGCCAGATCCAGTACGGAAGTGGCTGGGTCGCGGGGAGCGCGGTAACCCAGCAAAATCCCAATACCATCCCTAGCCCCTATTGACACGTGGAGTGCCTCTAGACCTGGCTTTACCACCGAGGAGTGCCTAGTAACCTCTAAGTTGGATTTGTAAACAATGGCTACTCCCCCCGCCCCTCCAGTCTACCCTGGTGCTGGACAGCATAACCGGGCAGGCAGATGAGAGCCAGGGGAGGGCCCCTCTCCCCATTAATCCATGTCTCGGTTATGCATGCCAGGTCTGCATCCTCCTCCAGGATAAGGTCGTGAATTACCTGGGATTAATTGGACACAGACCTGGCATTCAACAGCAGCAGGGATAGAGTGGAAGGCTGGCTAGGCTGGCTACCTCGATACTGGCGGTTGATCACAGTCTCAGAACAATGAACGACCTTCAAATATCTGTTCATCGTTCCTCTAACACGAGTAGGGACTGTGCCAACGCCATATCTCCCTCTACCCATGATCACAGAGATGTTAGAAGGCCCCTCGCTGGGCAAGCAGGCCTTCCACTTCATATCCAGGAAAAGGAAAGAGAAAAGAAGAATTATTTAAATTATTAAAACAAACAAACTTAGGCACAAGAGAAATACATAAATCAAATATATACATAAATCAAATATATACTATAAAATAAAGAAAATAAAAAAAAACAATAAATATCCCAAATTATAAACCCCAGGTGTATAAAATTAAAATACATTTTTGAGGAATCACGTGCTAAGCCCCACATATAGTCTTGATCCTCCCTCCTCCTCCACACGACCTTGTCTATTCAGTATTGCAGATTTCTATGTTATTTTTAGTGTTGTTAAAACTGATGTTAAAGATGGAGTGAGAATATTACTCGTGGAGGATAACACAAAGGTCTTAATCATGAGCACAAGGGTGAGCAAAGTTGTTTCAGTCGCTGGCCCTTCCCCCCTCCCCCGTGGGAGGAGGCAGAGCGTCTCTGCAGATAGTCTGAAAAAGGGAGACTGAGCGAACCGGTCCTAGAAGAAGTCCCATCCCCTGGAGATCCAACATGGTGACCAGCCAGCCAGGGACCAGGACAGCCAATTCACTCTCGCTCACAGTCACCCAGAGTCCCCCCCCCACAGCCTTGCACACCAGCATGCCAAAAAATTAAAGGTCTTCGCCACAACCAGGCAGAAAGAGTCCTGCCGCCCCGGCTGCAGACTTCAGCTTCAGGCATGCTGATAGGGCTGACTTCTGGGGGGGGAGGGGAGCGCTAACCTCCAGCCTCGGATCCTTTTCCCACCGCTGAACTCAACCAGAATCCGGCTGGGGGGGAGGAGGGGGCATGAACCACCAGCTTCTAGGTTCTTTCCCCTTCGATGGACCTTCCCTCCAGGTTCTTCCCCTCTGGGTCTTTTTCCCCCTCCGATGATCTCCTTCAGAGTCCAGCAGGAACCTGGGGGGGGGGAGGGGGGCGAGTCTCCAGCCTCTAGGTCCTTTCCTTCTGATGGTCTCCTCGAGACTCGGCTGGGTCGTCCAGCTGGATCCTGGTTCCCTCTGACTCCCAGCGCTCACCAGCCTCCTCCAAGGTAGCAAGACAGGGCTCCCAGCTTCTGAGCTCCCGGACTCCGACAACAAACCAGCTGTGTGCTCCGCGGAGTGCTCCGCGGCTCTGTGTTTCGAGCCTCCGCCTCCACGATTCAGGTCTGCGGCGGCTCCGCATTCCAAAGTCCTGCCCAGCATGACCCAGCACTCCACGTCTCGCCCAGTAGGCATCAGGTAAATGGGGGGAGAGGAGGGGGATCAGAAGAGAAAGAAAAGAAAAAAAAAGCATAAAGGAAAAAAGAGAAAAAGACCAAGAAGCAAGCTGGAGCGGCAGAGAAAACGCTAACCGCCCGGCGCCGGCGCCATCTTGGCGGAGTTTTGAACGAGGGCATTATAATTGAGAAACAAGATACTTTATTGTATTTGTTTTAATGAAACTTTCTAGTATTAAAATAAACATTCACAGTCTTCTCTTTGTTAATGCCAGTGTTTGACACATCTATAGCTGGCATGACTAGTGCCTCCCTTGCAGTTTTCTAGTAGACTTCAAAGATATTTCAAACCAGTAGTGTCCAGACTGCCTGTCACCGTTCTGAACTCGTGCCTGGACTCGATAATGGTCTGGATGAGGGTCAATAAACTGAGGCTCAATCCAGACAAGTCAGAAGTGCTGCTGGTAGGTGCCCCGCCAGATAGGTTAAAGGGCCATTTCCCTGCCTTAGACGGGATTACACTCCCCCTAAAGGACAGGGTCCGCAGCTTGGGGGGTGCTCCTTGACCCCGGTCTGACCTTGGAAGCCCAGGTGGACTCAGTGTCTGGGAGTGCCTTCTTACAGCTTTGGAGAATATATCAACTTCGCCCTTACCTGGATGAGCGGAGCCTGGCAACAGTCACTACTGCAATGCACTATACGTGGGGCAGCCTTTGAAGACTGTCTGACGACTGCAACTGGCACAGAACCGGGCTGTGTGGCTGGTAAGTGGCACCGCTGCACGGACTCATATCACGCCGGTTCTGAAAAATTTACACTGGCTGCCAGTTGCTGCTCGGGCCCAATTCAAAGTGCTTACTTTGATATATAAAGCCCTAAACGGCTTGGGACCTGGTTACCTAAAGGACCACCTTCTTCCATATGAGCCTGCCCGTCCTCTAAGATCAGACCAGGATGCCCTTCTGAAGGTGCCATCCCTGAAAGAGGTGAGGGGGATGGCATGTCTAAATAAGGCCTTCTCGGCTGTTGCCCCCCAACTTTGGAATGCCCTCCCTATAGAGATCCGCCTGGCTCCAACACTCTTGGCTTTTCAGCGCCAGGCAAAGACCTTTCTGTTTAGCCAGCATTTTAATTAAACAGTATTCCCTAGCTGGCCACATGAGCAGCAGGACTTATTAATATTAATGTTTTAAGAATTGTTTTAATATATGATATTTTATATTGTCTTTTTAAATGTTTTTAAAGTTTTTAAGTTTTAATATTGTTGTACGCCGCCCAGAAGCCACTGGTAATGGTGCGGCTTAAAAATATCGTAAATAAATATAAATATCGTAAATAAATGCTTTCTCCGGAATGTCACCTTCTTTACCTGCTACCTTTGTCACTATCTCTTGTGCGTCCAGACTTACTCAGTTTTCCTATTTTTCAGTTTTTGGTTTTGGATTCTGTGTTTTGCTCATTCCTATCAAAAGCTTCATTATCACCACCTTTCATCAGCTTTGTTACTATCAGCTACATTTCAGATTATTCACTTTCAGTTTGACATGATATCCAGTAGATACATCCTGGTGATAAATGTATGGGTTGTAGTACTGATCACATACCACTCTAGTTGGTAGGAAAATGCATAAGTGTAAAGATTGGAAACACATGAGCTCACCTACATTAAGACTTTCTGAAGTGGTTTGCATCCATTGCTTCTTCAGAATAATCATAAAAATGTAAAAAATTTAAAAAGTCAATTCACTCCCCACCACCATTTTTAATTTAATATTTTCCACTGAACATGCATTGTTCTACAGCCTCTAGAGCTTACTGAGCATGCTTAGTCTTTGCAAACATGCATTATTCCCAAACTGTGCTCCATGGCTCCAAGGGGCGCCGTTAAACCCCGGCAGGGGTGCCACAGGAAAAGGAATGGACCATAGAGCTATAAATTGTAGCTCTATGAACAGCTCCTTTATTGCTTTCATAGTTCTATGTTTAACAGGAACAGAAAGTGGAAGCTGTGTGCCTGCCTCTCTTTTCCCCATCTCAGTTGTTCCCAGTGGAAGTGCTTGCTGGTTAGTCTCAGGAGTTTTGAGTGTCAGGACCTGGAAGGAGGTAGACTCTCGGGAATATATGAGGGAAGAGATGGGATAACTGGGAGGAGGGGTCAAGATTCTGCTCCTGGTGGATAATGTTTACGGAAAATACTAGAACAAAATGTAGCTGATGTCTGTTTTTCTAAGGTAAGGGGAAATAATCTGAATATGTCTTACAAAATTGTATGCTAGTTCCTTGGGGATATATGGCAAAATGTTCCCCTTTTGGGAGGATTTACCTTCCATTACTTTATTTAAGTACGTTTCTGTGCCCGTCACCTTCAGATATTTCCCTCCCCACCTAGGGATGCTTATAATGTTTTGTTTAATGAAGTTCTTGCTGGCAGGCCTGTCCCAGGCATGCTTAGTATTATAAAATTTTAAAATATGAAAGATTAGTATTTCCAGTTTATGTGATCTGCTTTAAATCTGGAGTTACTTGAGGTTGCTTGTTTCATGGAGGGACAGTTCTATTTTTTTAAAATAATAACTCAAAAACTCTTTGTTCAGACTTCCCCAAATCTGGCATAACTCAAGAACAGACTGTCTGCTATTAATCCATCCACTACCACTAGAGGGAGACTTTTTCTTCTTTTCTCCATTGTTCCCGCCCTCCTTTCCTGTCCTTTTGGTGCAGATCCAAAGCTCAATTTCAAAGTTACAAGTTTTGTTTGGACAGTTTGTGTTTTTAGAATTACTTTGTAGAATGCTGCTTTGCTGCACAAAATCCATAGCTGCACTGTTGTGCAGCAATAAATGGGAAGAGATTTCCAGATGGCTCAGTGTGTGAAAATTTGGAGAGAGAACATTCTGCCTGAATTGTTCACATAACTATGGCAGGGTTATGGTTTCAAATGGCCAGTTGCATTCTAACACAGTTTAACAAAAGCTATACAGTGGTGCCTCAATTTACAAACTTAATCCGTTCCAGAATATGGTCGTAACTCGAAATGGTTGTAAGTCGAAGCAAAATTTCCCATTGAAATGCATTGAAATGCAATTAATCCGTTCCGGCTTTTTTTTGGTTGTACCTCGAGGTGCCGGTTGCAATCCGAAGCATTCATTCCCATAGGAACAAATGCAAAACCAGTTAATCCATCCACTACCACTAGAGGGAGACTTTTTCTTCTCTTCTCCATTGTTCCCTCCCTCCTTTCCTTTTTTAAAACCTAAGTCATCTTAGGTCAAAAGAAGAAAAATTCTCCCCTTAGTGGTAGTGGACGGATTAACTGGTTTTGCATTTGTTCCTATGGTTGGTTTTCCCACCTTTTCCCCCTGCCTTTTTCTGTTCTTATGTCGAAGCTCCGCTCGCAAGTCAAAGCTAAATTTTGCAAGTGGAGCTGTTCGTAAGTAAAAATGTTCGTAGGTAGGGGCATTCGTAAATTGAGGCATCACTATACTATTAAATTTTGTACAGTACGAAGAAAAATCTATATACTGAAGCAAAGAAGATAGAACTGAGTATATCAATTACTGAATCAGATTCAGAAGTGTCCCCATATTATTTGGAGTCCAGACTGATGAATGCAACATGATGATGACTACAGTAAATCATGCTGCGATTCTTCTTTAGTTTAAAATTGCTGACCCATCTGTTGAAATTCATCATACAATATCTTAATTTCTATTATATCTACTATGCCTGTCTTAACAGATGTTTGCTGACTATCTTGAAATCCTTTGGATAGCTTCTGGTGCCAAAGTAGTTATTTTTAGACCCATCTGTAAATGCATTTTAAAATGTTGATCTTAGATCAGGAAGCGTATACAGTATTACTGGAACACTCCATAAGAGCCTTCAGCTGTGTTAAATAGATACTAGTAAGACTACACTGGCTTAAATTTCAGCCAGCCATTCAAATATTTTATTGCATCAATTAAAAGATATCAGAATTGTTTCTTAAGGCAAAAGTTTTCATGCTGAGGTAAAATGAATTTTTAAAGGACCAGAATTATATGCATGGCTGTTCTTTGGTTTGGTGATCAGTGCCTCTCATTTTAGGGCCAGTACTACTTTATAGTCAGAGATAGCAGCAATGGCTAGTTTCCCATTTTGCAGAAGTAAGCATGAGGAACTCATCAGAACCACAGATTGAGGGCCCACTGTACTTGCACATTTCTTTTCTGAAAATTGATTCCTTCATTTTGGGAACCTTTTGCCTTTTGCTGGAGTCCCAATTCAGATTGAGGACTCACTGTGTCTACCCTTTTCATTGTTGAAAATAGCTCATTGTATCTATTTTGGCAATGCAGATTGCTGACACAGGAGACTTGAGACTCATTCAGAATCATACTTGACTGTATAGCTTGAAACAGATTTTAGAATTAAATGTCTACAAATAATCAGTTCTATATAATTCATTCATTTTAGGAATCAAGGTATAATTACAATGGTGCCTCGCTTAACAAGTGCACCGCTTAACGACGAATCCGCATAGCGATGCATTTTTTGCGATCGCTAATGCGATCGCATTGCAATGTTTTAGGTGGCAAAACATCGCATTGCGGTGATTGGTAAGCATTTCACTTACCGATCTTCGCATTGCGATGTTTTACAAACAGCTGATCGGCGGTTCCAAAATGGCCACCGGGTGCAGAAAATGGCCGCCTGCAGAATTTTTGTGCCCTGCCCTCGCTTACCGGGTGGCGAAAATGGCGGCCGGATGGAGGATTCCCCGCATAGCGGTGAGTTTTTCCCCAATAGGAGCGCATTAAACGGAGTTTAATGCGTTCCTATGGGTTCCCCCCTCCCGCATAGCAACAAATCCGGATAGCGACGTTAATCCTGGAACGGATTAACCACTGTAATTCCTAAATTATTATTATAACTGATGGATAAGTGTACCTGGAACTTCAAAGTTATTTTTAGGTAATTTTACAGATGTGGAACATACTCATTTGTTTTATTTCTATCAGCAGTGCAAAGCTCGGAAGTAACTTGTTAAAAGTAATATTCATTGCAGTTTACCATAACAAGGCATAACAATATTACTTCTTTGTATTAATGCAGTGCTCAGTGTGCTCATTCCTTTTGTAACAAGGCTTGAGATAGCCTTATGAATTGTACAAATCAGTGGTTAGAATGTCAAATAGTTCCATAACTTCCTTTCCTGTTCATACTGTGCATCATGTTTTACTCTGCCTTCACGACAGAAAGATGGATATCACTACTTGGGATGGACAACTTTGGTGGATCCATAGGATGCACATTTCCCAAAAAAGTTTTTAAAACTTGAAAACAAATAAACAAACAAGGAGGTGATCAGAGGTTCACTTTCTTTAAAAAAAGTCCTCATTTTATTTAGATTACCTAAGGCGCTACATATTGGTTGCAGAAGAATCACCACACTGGGAGGTTTCCCCAAGTGGTATTTCTCATTCGCTCTCTCTTTCTTGTAATACTTTCTCCCACTCATTTTCCATCTGTGAATATAAAGGTAGAACAGAATATTGTCTCTATAAAGGAATAATTTTTGTGTTGCTGCATAATATTTAACAGTGGATTGTTATCTTCGTATATCATTGAAGACAAATGAGTGGATATTGGATGTTCTCAAAATTAGCGGCCCATGAATAAATATGCTGAAGGTAGCTTTATGTACCCTGCTACATTTCACTGTACTTTCTGAATATAGTAGGCATGGAAGTTGATTTTGACTTATGGTCACCCTTCCCATGGTTTACTAAGTAGAGAGTACTTAGAAGTGGTTTACCAGTCCCTTCTTTGCATCATAAAGTTAATGGGTCATATTGTTTAGTCATACAGAGATTTTTAGTGAATAGATACAGGGACAGATTTGGGACTAGCATGAGTTGTAGGTATCATATGGTATGTTCTTGGTCATAATTAGAGACATATAAATAAACATTGTAGTGACCAACAGTCTTTTGGTATAAGGTAGCAATTTTTACAGATGCTGGGTTTGAAAATATTGCTGAGTAACAGTATATGTATGGTGAAACTGAGTCAGTGACAGGAACTGCTATTTGATAGCTGAATTGAATGAATCAGTCTTCATGAGGAAAATTCCAACTTTAAAAGGACTTTGTGGGCATCTTAAATCTCTTAACCTTTGAGCCCTTGTATTCTTCATTAGCTTATTCCAAATTCATTAAAACTATTTAGAACTGATTAGAAACTGATTAGTTTAAAATCTGATTTATTTATATACAATTGAAAAACTGATTAACCTCTTGAGAATCCTTGTGTGCTATAAAATAGCATTTAAAATGAGGTTGTTTAAATACTATCAAAATGGTAACACAATAAAATAATCCTGGGATAAGAAAAAAAAGTTTTGAGATAATTTCATAGCAGTATATTGCAGCTGCTTATAACTTTCCTAAGACTCTCGATCAGAGCTCTGACTGTACTACTTTTGTCGTGTGAGTTTTCATTTTGGTATGTGAGCCTTCTGCCAGCGTTTCTGCTCATGTGCCATTTCTCTCTCTTGATTTCTGGTGTCTTTCTTTCTTTTTTGGTGGCTTGCTGAAGTGAACAAATGTTTGTCAATGATTTGCTGTTCCACAACTCTTTGAGTGCTGGCAGATTTATATCGTAGGCTGTGGGACAAAAGGGTTCAGTCCCTATCTTTGCCTTTGCAGTTGTAGGCTTCAAGCTGGTTGGCTACAGCTCTGTTGTTCCTGAATGCCATAAATACATTTGCAGAAGACTTCTTAAAAAATGGATTCTGATGTGATCTGTCTGGTAGATCTGGACTGCAACTGAATGCACAGTATCGATGCTTGATACTGATACTACGCAACAAGCTTGATATTGGATTTAATAGCTCTCAGACTTTTCTGGCTGTAAGATCTGCATTCACTGAGTAAAATATAGAGTTTCACCCAGTGAAATGATGAAACGAAGAAGAGAGCGATTTGGAGCCCCTTCTCTACGGATCCAGTAAGGACTGTTTTGGAGAAATAGATTTTCTTTAATTAGTTAACCTTTCAGAATGAACCAGGTAGTTTTGAGTCTGACTGTGCTTATACATTCAATGCAGTTTTATCTTTTTCTCCAGTCAAAACGCCTTCCAGAGTGGCTGACATACAATTGGCAAAACAAGATAGTCCCTGCCTGGATAAATCCATATTTCCATTTAGCTTTTAACAAGAAGTGTTCTTATATTTGTCCAGTTTCTTATGTGTAGAAGCAATTAATGTTAAGTACAATGTTATATTATACATAATGGAAATAATTAGTTGTTTCATTTGTATTCATTCTAAAAAAAGTAAATATTGAGCTGTTGAGCTTATATTAAAAATTACAATTGTAGAGCTTGTAACTACTTAATATTGTCAAATAATAGAGATGCTGAAGTCTAAGTAAAACTTACCCGGATTTTCTCCATTGATGAACTAATATACTGTAGAAACTTTTTAAATATTCCAAGTTCCAGAAGTTTGCACATAACCAGTCTTGCATTTTAAAAATAAATTAAAAGTAAAGTTTGTGATTAAAAATTGCTGGTGAGCACTAGCATGGAGGAACTACTTAATATTTCCTTCACTTAAAAAGCCCCAGGTCTTACAGATTGTGGTCCATGATTCAAAGTGATGTTGAATAATAGCAAACTGTACCATTAAATGTGAAAATGATAATGGAAGATTCTAAGTCAGTAGCTCAGAGTTTAGCAGTCAATATTTTCATGTGATCTAGGGTTTACGCAGATATTTGGGACTGATATATAGCTGTTTTACTTTTAATGTACAATTTCTAATTGGGATACAAAACTTAATTTGGCTTCAATAGTGCTTGTATTTAGGAGCTGATGTGCTATTTGCCATCCACAGCTTGTTTTTTTTCTGAAAAAAAAAAAGCTTAACAGGATTGACACTGACTCTTTTTATTATGGTACTTTGTCAGAATCTCCTCTCCTTTCCTCTCACACTGCCGAGGAAGTGATGTCCATCAGCACGTGTTTTCTCCTACGTCTGCACCTGGTCTGCAGCATCTTAAAATCCCACTTAGTGCTGATTGTGCCCTTGCTACTTCTCCTCTAGCGTTTTATCTCAACCCACAACCTCAGAGTAATCCTGGTAGCCCATGCTACAGCAATCCACTTCAGTGGAGGTAAGCAGACGTTTAAATTAGGACTGTCTGTTTAATACAGTCTTGCTTAACTGTTTGTTTGGATTGTTTAAAGAGTCAACTTACAGTTTTAAGTTACTGTCTATTGCACATAACCAAACATCTAGAGTAGTGCTGGGCCAAGTGGAGCTCCCTAAAATTCCCACACTAAGCTAAAGGAAAGCACCGAAAGGCTATTTTGTCCCTTATGAACTGTTGTATGCCCAAAATAGCTTCTTTTAAAAAATCCTGAATGTGCCCAGAAGTCACCTGGTTTGGAGAAATTAGTAACTATGACTCAACAAGGTTCAGAGTAGAGTGAAAATGCCCTTTGCCACATTATTCCAGTTGATCTCCAATAAAGAAGTCAAAATGATTATCTTCCCAAATAATAAAATATTTTCAAAAACGTTTGTATGTGAAGCTGAAACAGTAGTCACATGTGTATCTGCTATGATACCCTGTGTTGATTTAACTGGTTTCCTGTGAATCTCTAAAATGTAAGTCTAAATGTAGAAGCATTAGGGCTGTTTTCTGTGTGGTTGTCACAACTATAAGGGAAGCTATCCACTTTTTTCCCATATAGAGCCCTAGATACTGAAAATATCACAACAGGGCTGCTGATCCCTCTGTCGGGCAGTTGTTCCTCCTATATGTCTGAGCTGATTCCTTGGTGACAAACATATTTGCTTCTTGATGGTCTCAGTGGCTGTTACCTACTCTGTTTCCCCCAAAATAAGACCTAACCTGAAAATAAGTCCTAGTGTGATTTTTTCATGATGCTCATAATATAAGCCATACGTACTCCAAAATTAGCCCTAGTTAAGTGAACCCCCTCCCTCCACCATTGTGCAGCAACCAGAAGAAGCTGACATAGCTGTATTTGAATAAATATAGATTGTTGTACTGAAAACATTAAAATAAAACATCCCCTGAAAATAAGCCTTAATGGGGTTTTATGAGCAAAAATTAATATAAGACCCTGTCTTATTTTCGGGGAAACACTGTAGTCACCTTGACCTATGATGTCAGATAGTTTTGGGAAAGTTACAATGGACTGCAGTTTAGACTGCAATTCAGTCTATTTGTTGCTCTATTCAAATAACTCGTGCTATTGCAATGTAGCATTTGTTTCCGTCGACAGGAAATAAGCACTTGATAGCCTAGTGAACAAGCAATGACAAAGAGAAAGGATATGTATGTGACATGTTCTTTACACCCAGGCTGTCTTGCTACTTCCATGTGCAGTGGAAAATGTTGTTCTGTTACCAGTCTTGAATTAGTATTCAGTTACAAGCCTGGTTGGCTTCTTTTTGTTGAAATGAATAAGGAAGGGAATGCTACCCTCACATCAGACAGCAAAGTTCCTTTGGTTATTTCAGTGTTTAGTAGCTCTACTCCATTCACTGCATACAGACTTGAGGAAAGTGAGTAAATATAAATCAGAGTAAAAATTTTCTCAATCAAGGGCTTATCAGCATTTCACCCTGCATCCCAAATACAGTAGGTATTGCAATCTCTTCTGACAAATAAGAACAGATTCTTGGGAGTCTTATTTCCTTTAACTGGCTCTTTTTAATTTTTTTGAAAAATGGCACGGAGGTCAGGTTCCTTTTTTCTGTCCATATTTGTAAGCTCAAATCACTGTCTGGCATTTAGAAAACTATGTTTTATCATAATATTTATGATTTAATATTTCTTAATGTTGATTTTAAGAAAATCTGTACTCACCATTCCTCTTAATTATTACATTTGCATAGAGAGTAAAAACATAAACAAATGTGCAAATGTGCCAGTCTTTCAAATATCTGATGACTTTGTTGTTAATACTGCACTGTGAAGTTTTGAGATTAGGATGACAGATGTGTTCAGAAGGATAGCTATGCTTTAAGTAGTGCTAGGACAACAAACTCAACATGGCAACGTGTGAGAAGATCAAAAATAGTTCTGTGCTGAGTTGTATGACTGTAAAAGTTCCTTTTTATCATGAAGCGGATGTTCATTTCCTAGTATCCTTTCATATGGATTATTGCAGTGTATTATATGCGGGCTGCCTTTGAAAAATAATTTTAAAACTTAATCTAGTTTAAAACTTGACAACTAAGGAGGCTAAATTATTATTGGAGATCAATGCCAATTCTCTGCTGTCCGTCCATACTTACATGCTTACTTACCCACCAAGATTCCCTCAAAGGTACATTCAACTCTGCCTCCCTCCACACAGCTTTCCTCTTCCTCCCTGCAGTGATTATTTTCAGCCCCTTTGGTTTTGGTTGTGGCACAACCCCACACGTGGGGTGGAGTCACATGCACACACAGGGATGATCTTGCACATGCAAGAGGTGGAGCTCTCCCCCCAGCGGGACAGAAAATTAGAGAGTACATAGCTGCCCACATACAAGAACATCACCTGAGCAGTAAGTAGGTTGGGACAACTGGGGCTTTGACCTGGAAAGTGTAAAAATTTGCTACCCAATATGCATGAACTTATCCTCTCTGAGCGTGTATACTATCACAAACAGCTCCTCCCAGGAAAAAAAACACACACACAAAATTTGTGCTACAGTAGCTCTTCTTTGTGAATGGACCAGGTGGGCTAGCCTTCACTCCCCATGTATATCAGTGAGCCTTGGGTACCCTCAACCCTGATGCCGATTCATTGGTTGTCCCTCCTTGCACCACTTTTGTAGGTACTAACCACTACATACCACTCCACAAGACTTGGTGTTTTCAAGATTCTCTGACCCAGTTATCTAGCCATTATTACTTAGCTTTTGTCAAAGTCACTCAGATCTTTTTCACTTGCCCGTATTTCCTGCTTCCAACACATGAACGCCAAGAACTGACTGTTCACTTGCTGCTTGATATATCCCACCACTTGACAGGTGCCATTGTAATGATGTAATCAGTGCTATTCAGTTCACCTGGTTTTAATGTTGTGGCTGATAGGTGTATGTCTTAATGTGCTGGGGGGATTTGAGTGTGTCAGGAAAGTTTAGGGCAGTGCCCTCAGGAGGTTAGACTTTTGTTACAAGTCTGTATTGTTTGCAGAGTGCCCAAAGTGGAATGGTCAAAGCCGGCTAATATGCATCCATCCTCTTCAGGAATTAAGAATCATATCAGAAGAGAATTGACAGTTCTAAAGCTATAAGGACAGAGAAATTCTTGAAAAGGAACCATTGAGTGGCAGAAGTAGTGGAAAGTGACATGGCATAGGCAACAGCTATACAGTTAACTATTAGTATTGTGCAGAGGAAGATACAGTACATCTGAATATTTTATACCTCAGAAATACTATGATAATACTGTGAATTTCGTTGTATGTGTATATACTTACAATGACAATAAATTATTATTATTATTATTATTATTATTATTATTATTATTATTATTATTATTATTATTATTATTATTATTATTATTATTATTATTATTATTATTCAAAATGAAATAAGATGTAATGCTGGAAAATGATACTCCAAGGTAGAGAGATTATTGTGAAAGAGCCAAAGATAAATAACAAATATTGCAGTTGCCAGTGGATTAAAGTTAAAGTTGAAAGGATGTCTAGTTCCTGATATACATAAAAGCAAAAGGAATATCTGATGTTGCATAAAATTGGAGCATAGCATGTGAGAAGTATGAAGCCAGTATGAAGTATGAAGTTGTAGAAGAAGAAATGGAACTTTTAAACATACCAATACTTAGTCCGAGTAAGCTAAAGAGAACTGGAATAGGGCATTTTCAGTCAGATAACTACAGAGAGTTTTACTCTGGAAGTGATAAACTCAGAAATGGCTGTAATAGTGAGGCATGCATAACATAAGCAGTTAGAGACCATAATGCGAAGTCGGACTGAATAATAACAATCTCTTGCTTATCAACATAAACCGTCATTCAGGTCTGTGCTCTAATTACAGACATTTAAGAAGAAGTTGAACACTTCTGTGCAGGTGGCAGTTGTTCACAGTCTAAAACTGGATTTGCTGGTAATCATAGGCAACCTGGAAGCATAAATAAATAAATAAATAAATAAATAAATAAATAAATAAATAAATAAATAAATAAATAAATAAATAAATAAATAAATAAATAAATAAAAAGTAAGAAACAAACCAAAACCAGACACTGAGGAGAATTTGTCCTAGGAGTCAGAACGACAGCAGAAGAACATCCCATAAAATTCTGTACAGTCAACAGTTTGCTTGTTGCAAATACCTGCTTCATGTAGTCTAATAGATTATTGTAACATGGATGTCACTGGATGTCCCATACACTGAAACCAAACAGACTATAAAATTGGAAATGGATGGTGAACAAGCTCTTTTCTCTCTGCAAGAGTAAGACTAGGAGCAAACTGAGGTACAGACCATACACTGTTAATGTCAAAAGCAAAGCAAAGTTGAACAACAGTTAAAAATTCATAGTATCAGAATATAATTTAAATTGCATTCCTGAAAAATTAAAGACCATATAAAGAGTTTACTAAAAACCAAAAAAATTGTGACAAATAGGTATTAGTGGGAAGAATGCAAAAAGACTGTTCCTGCAGCAGAATGAAAGGAGCAGCTTCAATAAAATAGATAAATAGATAAATAGATAAATAGATAAATAAATAAATAAATAAATAGATAGATAGATAGATAGATAGATAGATAGATAGATAGATAGATAGATAGATAGATAGATAGATAGATAGATAAATAAATAAATAAATAAATAAATAAATAAGACGACTGATGAAACTCTTAAAATTATTAATGGCAAAGAAATTAAGACTGGCAGAAAGCCAAGTTTAGGGACATTGATAGATCAGTTGTGGAGTGTACTACTCAATCAGGATAAGATAAAGAGAAGATAGAAACAATATACTAAATAACTATGTGAAAGAGATATGACAGATTCCTTAGAAGAGGAATCCAGTGATGAAAAACTAGCAATTTTAGAAGTAAAAACTGCTCTCTAAGAATTCACTAGGAGTAAGTGGGATACAAATCAGGCTATTTCAGATACAGATTGTATCAGAATCCCAACAAAAATAGGTGATGTAAGTCATCCTGAAGCTGCTGTCTTGAGCAGCTTTGTAGTCTGGTTGGAATTTTTACACCCCTGCTCCTAAGTGTCACCTCTCATAGGCATATAAAATTGATTTCTGGGTTTTTGTCTACACTCTTTACAAACTACAGTGGTGCCTCGTATAATGAGTGCCCCGTTTAACGACGAATTCGCATAGCGATGGCAAAAATGCCATCGCTTTTGCGATCGTATAACGAAGGTGCCTATGGGGAAAAATCGCTTTGCGATGTTTTCCCCATAGGCACCATTTTCCCCCAGCTGAGCGGCGGGAGCCTCCAAAGGAGCGCTCCCGCCACTCAGCTGGGGGAAAATGCCTGCGGTGGGCTTCGAAGGACCCTTCCGAAGGGTCCTTCTGAGGCCACCGCGGGGGGAAGATGGGGGGATCCGATGCCTGTCAGGCATCCTGGGCTCAGATCCCACCCGCCGCCGGTTACCCAGCCTTGGGTAACCGGCGGCGGGTGGGATCCGAGCCCGGGATGCCTAAAAGGCATCCGGATCCCCCCGCTCTCCCACCCTCACTCCGCGGCTTGGATCGGACCTGCGGGGGCTAGCCCTGCCATGGCTGGACTCCCAAGCGTCCAGCCATGGCAGGGCTGGCCCCCGCGGGTCCGATCCAAGCCGCGGGGGGAAGGTGGGGAGATCGGATGCCTGTCAGGCATCCTGGGCTCGGATCCCACCCGCTGCCGGTTACCCAGCCTTGGGTAACCGGCGGCGGGTGGGATCTGAGTCCGGGATGCCTGAAAGGCATCTGGATCCCCCCGCTCTCCCACCCTCACCCCGTGGCTTGGATCGGACCGGCGGGGGCTAGCCCTGCCATGGCTGGACTCCCAAGAGTCCAGCCATGCCCGGGGTAGCCCCCGCGGGTCGGATCCAAGCCGGAGCCAAGCCGCGGGGGGAAGGTGGGGAGACCCGATGCCTGTCAGGCATCCTGGGCTCGGCAGCGCGGGGCGGCAGGGACAGGGTGGAGGGGTCCCGAAGGTTTCCAGGCTTTTGCCTGGAAGCCTTCGGGATCCCCCCCCGTCCCCTTCGCTGGCAGCCACCCCCCGCTGCTTTCCCCAGCCTGGATCGGGCTCCTGGGAGTCCGATCTCGGCTAGGAAAGCAGCGCGGGGCGGCGGGGACAGGGTGGAGGGGTCCCGAAGGCTTTGGGATCCCCCCCACCCTGTCCCCTTCGCTGGCAGCCACCCCTCGCTGCTTTCCCCAGCCTGGATCAGCCTGGAACGGATTAACGTCGCTATACGGGGCACCACTGTATCTATGGAGGAGTTGTGCTAAGACTGAAGAAGTGGAATTTTATTCATGGAAGCTTGCAATTTGTTTGACTTTTAGTGGTCTAATAAAAGGTATCACCCACTTTTACATTTTTGTAATCTTGGGGATCACATTACCTTCTCTTTGTTCCTTCCTGATTTAAACATGTTAATTTTCTTCGCAGGAAGTGCAGTCTTGATGTTATAATCTTAATTCATACTTATTCACAACGCATATTTTTCACAGTCTCCTTGCCCATGTTGACTCCTCCTCAATAATCCTGCATTCATTGACACTTCCAGTGTCTGAATATATGTGTACTTTCAGAGAGATGGAGGTGAAGGCTTGACTTTGTCTGAACAGAGAATCATAGAAACTGTTGAAAGCCTGTCAGACAAAAAAAGACAAAAATGTTTTGGTCCCTTAATGACTAACTGCTATATTTTAATTTAAGCTTTTGTGGACAAGCCTACTTCTTCAAACAATTGAGGAAGTAGACACCCACAAAAGCTCATATTAACATAGCAGTTAGACTTTAAGAGGCTGCATTTTTATCTTCCTTACAACATAGTTGATAATGAAAGCACAACTCTGTAGTCACTTTGGAAAGTGTTGCTTTCACCTGTGAAGGTCTTGATCCTATTTTATCTACTTGCTCATTGTTGTTGTTTTATTTACTTGGTTACCAGTCAGTAACTGTTGCTACTGATTTGGAATCAAAGTTCATTTTGTCAAGTTATTTTTTAACAGCACTGTACTCTTAATACCCACAGCTGAGAGAGGATGTAGCACACTTGGTTTAGTAAATTATTACATTGTCCACAAATAACATTGCATTTATTTGTTAGTGTTCTTCTGTAAACATTTACATAGATTTCTTCTCGTTTGGCATAGTCATCCTATCTGTGTAGACAAACAGGTGCTAGCATTCCTGACTGTTTTCTGTTCTCTTGTTGCAGTGTCGGAAAAAAAATCTGAGCTTTAGGGAAGTCAGTTCTATTGGGAAATTAATACCTTATATCTCATGTAAAATTACTATAAAATTATATGCTATATATTATTTTGAAATTTTACTGAAGGCAAAACATTTAAACAATTTTTTTTTATTACTGGTTTACTATCAGGAACCAGAATTACCTGGTTTATCACTATTTTAGTTTTTGCGAGGTTGTTTCTTCATTTCTTGCCTTCTGGTGGCTTTCAGTGATGTGATATCCCAAATGATGGTGGACTTCACTCTGTCTTACCTGTTATGGCCAGAATAATGGTTTGGGCGTGGGTTGGTTGGTTTTATTTTTGTTGTGTATTGGTTATAACATTACCCCCCCAATTTTTTTTTACTGAAAGTGGTGCCTCGATTTACAGACTTACTTGGTTCAGGAAAATGGTCGTACAGTAGCTCGAAATAGTCATAAGTTGAAGCACCATTTCCCATTGGAATGCACTGAAATGCAATTAATGTATTCCAGCCGATGGGAAAACAACAACAACAATCACTGCAAGACCGGTGGGAAATGTGATTAATCCTTTCCAGCCAAAGGGGGGGGGGGAAGAAAAGCAATCAGCTGTGCAAGATCCATCGCAAATGTAAACAAGACAAAGCAAAAAGCAATCAAGTGTGCAAGACCTAATGCAAAAACCAATCAACTGTGCAAGACCCATTGCAAATGCAAACAAGACAAAGCAAAAAGCAATCAAGCATGCAAGACCTAATGCAAAGAAAACAAATCAAAACCCAATCAACCGTGCAAGACCCATTGCAAATGCAAACAAGACAAATCAAAAAGCAGTCAAGCAGATCATGCAAGATCAGAAATGGGGGGGACTAAAAAGCAAACGAACCCCCCAAGACCCAGCGGAAGTTGGGGGAATCGAAAAAGCAAGGAAACCCCCCCAAAGACCCATTGGAAATGGGGGGAAATCCAAAAAGCAACAATACTCTCCAAGACCCATCAGAAATGGGGGGAGGAAACAAAAAAAGCACAACTCCCCGAAGACCCATCACAGCACAGAAATATAATCCTCCCCAGCCCAAAACCATGCTGCAGAAACACCCAGAACAGTTTTTAAAAAGCGGAAAACAGCACCTTACCTTACAAGGAAGCCCAAAGCCTCCCTGCAAGCACACATGCTCTCAGAAGCAGAAGGAGGCAGTTCTAAGCCTACAACAATGACGCACACTCTCTAACTGCTGGGGCAAAAGAGCTACAAAGAAGCAGCCTCATCGCCACCTGCAGTTAGAAATTTGAATTCTCCGCCTTTTCCCCCTGCCTTTTTCTGTTCATAAGTGGAAGCTGTCATTGCAAGTGGAAGAAAAATGTTGCAGCTGGAGCTGATCGTAACTTGAAATGGTCATAAGTTGGGATGTTCATAAGTCAAGGAACCACTGTAATTAGATCCCATGAGGAAATAATGTCTCACTGATGTAACCATATGGTGTAGCAGTCATGTATTCCTAGCAGTTTTCTAGAAAATAGCTCTACAAAAGGTCCCTTTACATTGCTGTGTTGCTTAGGCCTTTTCTTATCTGTGGCTAGGGGGGAACCCTGCAAACAAACAAACCCTGCAAGACCTGACCCATCACAGCATAGAAACATAACCCCATCATCCAGCCCAAACCCACGCTGCAAAACCCACCCAGAAGAGCCAGTTTTTTTTTTTTTTTTTACTTTTACTTACTTCTATTAGATTTTTACCCTGCCCCCCTAGACAAAGTCTACTCGGGGCGGCTTACACACATGATAAAAACATAACAATGTAACAAACATCATAAAATCATCCAGTACATCATAACTTTAACACTTATTTCTAAAACATTGCCATGATGAAATAACTCAGAAAACAAAGACTAAAGATCAGTTAATTGATTGAAGGGAAGGCCTGCCTAAAGAGCCAAGTTTTTAAATGGCTTTTACCAGGCAGTCCAAAGCCTCCTCCGATCACACACTCTCTAACTGCTGGGGCGAAAGAGCTACAAAGAAGCAGCCTCTTCACCACCAATGGTTAGCAATTTGAATTTTCCCCTGCTTTTTTCTGGTTGTAACTTGAAGCTCCGGTCGCAAGTCAAAGCAAAATTTTGTGGCTGGAGCTGGCCATAACTCGAAATGGTCATAAATCGGGGTGGTTGTAAGTTGAGGCACCACTGTATATTATCCAAAAAGCACTGATCTTGTCTGATTGCATAAGCAGTGTTGGGCCCAGTTAGTATTTAGATAAAAGACCTCCAGGTAACACCAGGGATCCCAATGTTATACTAGGACAGTGGTTATTAACCTTGGGTTGCTCAGGTGTTTTTGAACTGCAACTCCCAGAAACCCCAGCCAGCACAGCTGGTGGTGAAGTCTTCTGGGAGTTGCAGTCCAAAAACACCTGAGTAACCCAAGGTTAAGAACCACTGTACTAGGAAATAATTCTGTTTGGAATCCTGAGTAACCATTGCTAGTGAGACAATATTGAGCTAGGTGGACCAGTAGTCTGATCCACTATAAGGCAGATTCTTCCATATCTTTTTACACTGGAAGGAATCGAGAACAATGTGTCAGTGAAGTGAGTTTGCTAGAGCAGGGGTCCCCAACCCCTGGTCCATGGCTTGCTGCCGGTCTGCGGGCTTCCTTGAACTGGGCCACAGACATGGATCTCGCCCCCCCCCCGGATGCATGTGTGGTGGGTGTGTCATGCTTACGGGCGGGCGTGTCGTGTTCGCGAGTGGGCGTGTTGCGCTCGTGGAGGGGCGCACGAGCGCAGCACACCCCTCCACAAGTGTGACATGCCCCCTCTGTGAGCATGACACGCCCAGCCGTGAGTGCAGGGGTGCCCCTGTACCCACACAGATGAAGCCCACACCCCCCAACTGGTCCACAGTCCCAAAAAGGTTGGGGATCGCTGTGCTAGAGTATTTCAGCATATGGGTACAATCTAGGTTTGTTGCCCTTTACAATTTCTACATGATTGTTGGTTTTTCAACTTGTGGTATGAGACCAGTTCAGCACCATGCATATTTGCTGTAGGTTGCGTTTCTGTAACTCAGTAGCTTTTCTGATGATGATTGCCTTCCAAACCATAATGGTAAAAGCTTGTTTCTGGCTATATCTGTATACTAATTCCGAACAGCCTTCTGACTCCCATTATTTGAGCTGATCAGAAATTCAGAACTGGAGATACATCAGAAATTTCTTTGGAATGACTTGTTTTACCTGTCCATTTGCTGCAGGGAAAGAAATGCAATTGGGACTTTTCCTAGTTAGAAAGATTTATAGTAATGATGTCTCTGTATTTCTTACTAGATCACAGAATGAAATTCAATCTATGGTATTTTAATAATGTACTGTAGTTTCATACATTGACTTGCAATGGAAGAATTCATATTAGCATAAAAAAGGTACTGGCGTTACAGACTGTAAAAAAAATTCAATGGAAACATTACAGATGCCTTTCTTAACCATTCCAGCAATGTTTATGTATGATCTCACTTCATCAAAATGGATCTTAAAATTCTAATAAACATTTTATTAAATGATTTTATCTACTGTGATATTATTTGTTGGTGCCATTTTATTTGCTCACCTAGAAGCACTGTCTTTATCATTCTCCTTTCACTATACAGATCAACAACAGGAAATTTGCTTATGTTGTTGTTATTAGAATAAAAGCTTGCCTGAGATAGTAGTTTTCCTTTTCTGGCTTAGATAAGATCTGTGCTGGGTGTGGTAATTTTTTAAAACAAGAAGCTGATTGTATCTATTTATGGAAGTGAGAAGTAGTCTGGGGAGATGGTCAGTATTGATAGAATACTTCATGCAGTATTTTTTTTTCACTTCTCTTGTATCTTTTATCAGTGGTTGCCTCTTGTTAAGAATATTTTCTGTTATAATAAGTAGAGAATAGAGTTTCTTTAATTAAAAGTCTTAAAGTGGTGTAATTCCTAGTGTTTGGCAATAATGTTGCAGGTCTATAGCTGAGTGCATAATTATGTGGCGTAACCCTGTCACTGCAGCTTACGCCACATAAGGCTGAGGAAGTCAGTAGCCCTGGTGATTTTTTTGGAAATACTGTAAAACATTTTCAGTTTCTCTCCTGAAGTTCCCGAGGATCTCATGGAATCCCTTTCATTGTTGAGAAACTCTTGGGGGCCACAGAATAAAGCAGCCAGATATCAGGAAGCACTACTGCCAATAAAATGGATCACTAAGAATCACATGAAAGTAAACTTCCCAAATGTTAGCTGGAAATGACAGCTCTGACATCTGTTACTACTTAGAGCTCCCAACATTATCTGTCCACTTTTACAGCTGTAAATGCCACTATTAACATTTGCTACTTGTTTTTATTCACAGTGTAAAAGCTTCTTATGTGTGGGATGTGGTGGCGCTGCGCATTAAACTGCAGAAGCCTCTGTGCTGCAGAGTCGGAAGACCAGCATCCGTAAGATTGAATCCACACGACGGAGTGAGCTCCCGTCGCTTGTCCCAGCTCCTGCCAACCTAGCAGTTTGAAAGCATGTAAAAATGAAGTAGATAAATAGGTACCACCTCGATGGGAAGGTAACGGCATTCCGTGTCTAGTTGTGCTGGCCATGTGACCACAGAAACTGTCTACGGACAAACGTTGGCTCTATGGCTTGGAAACGGGGATGAGCACTGCCCCCTAGAGTTGGACACGACTGGACTAAATGTCAAGGGGAACCTTTACCCTTACCTTTAAAAGCTTCCTATATTTTTAAATCTTTACCACATAACTTGAAGTAGAGGAAATTGGCACATATAATTAGCGCAATAAATGTGGTAGACAGACTGAAGTTAATTCTTCTTCGTAGTGGCCTCTGTGAATGCACATAAATGGGTTTATCCTGCGCCTGTGCAGGATGTTTGGAAGATTCTAGAGCTGAGGAAAAAAAGAGACAATTCGTCCCCCCCCCACAGGATATGAGCGCCACCTCTTCAACCTTCCTTTCAGATCCTCTTTTCTGCTGTTCGAGTAGGACATTAGGAACTAGAGCGCTAAGGAAAGTGATTTTAGCTTTGGTAAATCTATCTTCCCCCCTCCCCTCAACGTTTTCCCCCCCTTTTTATTTTCTTTTTGCTTTATGGCCCCTTGGGACTTTAAGAAGTGCTCCGTTTGTCTTAGACAAATTCCACTTACAGATGGGCACAATCTCTGTTTATTTTGTCTGGGGGAATCCCATCACACCCAGTCGTGCACCGCGTGCAGGACTTTTTCCAAGCAGGCTATTAAGCTACGGCTCCAATGACTGAGATCTTTTCTCTACGAGAAATCAACCCTGCTATGGAGGCTACAACCCTCCCTTCCTCCAACCCTCCTCGCCAGGAGGCTGCTAAATCGACCACTAGCCCTGTTGCTTAATCTCTATCCAGCACAACTTCTTTACCTGTGAAATCCAAGAACTCTAAAAAACCCGCCTAAGCTGGCTTCTTCCAAGGCTCAGCTGAGATCTACCAATCCTGCAAATAAGAAAAAGGACAAGGAGAAGCCTAAGAGGCAAAAGGACTTGGCCAAGCTGGCTACCGCACCTCTTTCTATACCTCTTATACCGGTGCAAGATTCTTCAAGGGACGATATTGGGCTTTCTGACAGGGAGGAACACTATACCTCCAGCCCAACAAGCTCATGATACTATATTCTGAGCATGTCTCCGAGTTCGGGCCGATTTGGGGCTGTTGCACCATCCAGCCCGGCCATAGCCCCTTTCAGCTCCCGATCTTCAGGGCGGGCAGATACTGAGACTGAGACGGAACAGGAGTCCGCTCCATGCACTCCTAGGAAAAGAAAGGAGAAACGCAAACATGCCTCTCTGTACCAGCCATCCGGGTTTGAGGAGCAATAATACCATCCAGAGGGTTTACCTCCTTATGGTCATCCATACTGTGACCGGTACCATCCCTATCCATACCAGGGCTATGGATACCACGATCAATACAGAGGGTCGGATCACCCGCTACCACCCTGGTACCCTCCCATAGCTCCTTCACGGCAAACTTCTTTGCAGTACCAAGGGGATATTTTCACCCCCCAAGCTGCACCACCCTGAAAGAGATTGATGATGCTGATGCCTTCCGTGCCTCCTAAATGACTCAAGCTTCACAGGAGCCGCTCCTCAGTACAGGCTACCACGCTGTACTCCAGTCCTCACGACCATGATACGGAACCTTTCTCTGTATCTACCCAATAGGATGCTGAACCTATACTGCCAGCCCCAGTACCATGACCACCACCATTGACTTCTCAGTTGTCTCATGGTTCCAACGCATCCTCATCTGATGAATCCGAGGCTCCTGATGCGGTGCCACTGGCAATCTTCCACAGTCATTGGAGGACTATACATCATATGCACAACTTATCTTGTGCATGGCTAAGACACTGAAACTTGATGCACAGATTCCACAACAAGAAATGGATTTAGTTTTCCATGATATGGAGCAGGACAGGACCCCTCCTAGTTTAAGCCTTATACTGGCACTCCTTACTCTGGTTAAAAATTCTTGGGATAGGTCGCCTTCGACTCTCCAAATCCTGCGAAAGATTGAACACCACTACAAAAATCATGGATCAGATCCTTATTTTCTGGTTAAACATCCGATACCTAACTTCATCGTGGTCGAGGCTATTCAATGCAAGTCTCGCAGCAGGTCTTCTACCACACCTGTGAATAAGGGGGCAGAAAGATCGACTCCTTTGGAAAAAAACCTTTGCTCATTGGCGGCATTACTTATTAGAATTTCAACTGCCAGGCTGCAATGGGCACTTGCCAAAAACATCTGTGGATCAGAATCCTCCCCACACTTCAAACCCTTTTGGAACCGTTAAAGACTGAAGCTCTCAATACCTATGCAGAGGCCAATATCCTCACTAAGCAGCAAAGACAGGCAGCGAAGCATACCACTGACACCGCCTCCAAATTTCTGCTTTCCTCAATAGCACTCAGACAACATGCCTGGCTTAGGGCGGCAAACATTCTAGATGATAACAAGACCAAAATCGAAGATCTTCCCTTCGATGCTGTGGGGCTGTTCAACTCTAAAACAGACAACATAATGGAGAACATCCATAAAATGAGGAAGACAGCTAAGTCTTACATCCCATACCAACCGTATCGGTATCAGAAACTGCCTTATAAAAAGCTGTTCTACCAACAACTCCCTCAGTAGCAGTCCCTTCAGTACAGCAAGCAACAACACCGTGAGCAGGCCTACCAGCCCCTTCATTCCAATATGATGCAACCGAAGCAGCAGCAATATCAGGGCTCCAGACAGCCTTTTCGCAAATCCCAATGCAGGTGTAAGCCCTATTCCTAACTGCCCTTGTAATTCTACCAGTCTCCGTCCATTCCTTCCCCAATGGAGGAGGATTACAATGGACAAATGGGTTTTGCCATCATTGAATGGGGGTACGTGATAGAATTTTTGCAACCCCCCCAACAAATTCCATCGAGCCCACCCCCTTCTCCTTACCTTTACAAGAGGAAATTTCAGCTCTCCTCAGGAGAGGGGCGATAGTCATAGTTCCACCTTCTGACTCTAACGCGGGCTTCTTCTCTCGATACTTTGCAGTCCCTAAGAAGGATGGGGGTATTAGACTCATCATGGACCTCTGACAACTCAACAAATACATACTTTACAAAAAATTCAGTATGCTAACTCTCGATTCCATTCTCCCTCTTCTATCACAGGGAAACTAGTTTACTACCATCGACCTGAAGGATGCTTATTTCATATTTCAGTTCACCCGTCCCATCAAAGATTCCTCAGGTTCCAGTTCCAGCATAGGTAACTGAGATTTTAAGGTTTAGTTTTATCAATTCCATACCCCCATTGAATTTCCATGGCTGAACAGGGATTCAAACCCAGGGCTTCTGAGTCCTAGTCCATTACTCTACCCACTACACCACACCAGATATCTATTCCCAATTACCACATTTTCCCGTGTATAAGACACCCCCCACTTTTCTAACCCAAAATTTCTTTCTTCACAAGAAAGTGGAGGGGAAAATCAGGGGTCAAAGCGTTTTGATCCTTCCTCCTCCTTACTTCCATGTATAAGACAACCCTCAATTTTTACTCTAAATATCTTAGAAAAAAGTATTGTCTTATACACGGAAAATATGGTAAACACCTTTTATGTATTCTTTCAAATGCCAAAATAGATTGCTTTCTTGCATTTTTTCCCTTTGAGCTTTGTGCCTCCTTTTATGACTCCTTATTTTTCCAGATTCAAAATACTTGTGGTTTTCCTTCTGCCAACTTCAGCAACCTTTTTAATATCACAGACAAGTTTAGATTTAAACTACATTTTCAAGCACTAAATGTCTGTGAATGGGTCCTTCTCCCGCCATGGGCGGCCCCCTGGTAGGCGCGGAAATGAGAGACGGAGGCTGACTTAAAACTTCTACAGGTTCCTTTTTATTATTCAAAACTTCTTGTTCTACTGCTTTAAAATGGTCCATTAAACTTAACTCTGGAAGAACCTTATAACTACGAACTCTTAACTCTGGTGCCATCCAGTCGCTTCTTACATTGGGGCTGGCCCAAACTGCTCGCGATCCGTCATCGGCCTCAAAGGGGTGGTCTGAACCGCGCAGATCGTCCCACAACAGGGATGCCTCGCCCAGTCCCCCTTGCGCGACTGTTGTAGTAAAGAGGGACTGGGATGAATCACCCTCCGTTCCCCATGCTGGTTGCGGGGGTACATGACCACTGTCCATTCTAGCGGCTCAAGCTCCCCTTTCGCAGCATTATCTCCCACCGGATCCGGTAGCAGATCTCCACCAGTATGGAGATTAGGAAAATCCTTGAGCAGTCCAGTTGGATACCCCGGTTCACTGCCCCAGTCTGTCTGCACCGCCTTATCTTTTCGTTCTTCATCTTCTCTGACCATTATTTGGAAAGCCTGCGTGTTTTTCCCCCACCTCTTAAGACCTCCTCCCAGGCAATCAGGTCTTGCTCCACCCCCTTATCATCAGCCAAGCAAACCTCTGTCGCTTGTCTCTTTGTTTTCTTCTGTTCTATCTCCACCAGCACCCCTTCTATACAACCGTGGTCGTCGTCAGGTGCTGATGTACTGGAGGACGGCACACTGACGTCTCTCTGCTCACAACGTCCTATCTGAATCTCATTTTAATTTCTTTATCATGCAGAATATGGCCTGTAATATGTCAAATATACTAAAATACCTTTTATTTTCTCTAACACTAATTCATTTTTTACATAGTCAATACTATACATGGGAGCTTTGTATTTGTCTCACAGGTCTGGTATTGACTTTACTATTTGCTCCATTTGCTCATAATCTATGTCCCTATTTCTTACACTTAATCCTTACCCTTAACTATAGTAAATTATACTACTGCAGTCTTCTAATGAGTAGATTAAAGTTTTGGATAGTGCTGATCATTGTTTCCAATCTCATCTGACTGCTGATCTAGATGAAAAACAAGGCCAACCTGCTTCTGTGTTGTTACTGTATGCTCTGTTTTACCTGTAAATCCTACGTTAGCCAAGCAGCATGGTCTACTATATGTATTTCTAGAGATTGTGTGCATCCACCCTTGGGAATTGTTTCTTATTTTATCAATAGAGACGCAAGGTGCATATGCACTGTCTCCTGAATTTTTGTCTGTATTATTTGTCTTAGTTAATACTCGTCATGGGCATGTACTGTATGGTGATTCTTCTGAAGTATCAAAATTGTTCTCACTGTTGTCTGACAAATTGTATGGTCTAATTTCTGTTTGCTGCAGGAACATGCTCTGACCTTCACTACTACTTTCAGGTCCCATTTCATTCTTACAAGTGATTCTCATATCGAGTCCCTGAATCTCTTTTTCACTTTTTTTTGTCTTTTAGTGTAACTGTTGTCATTACTTTCACACAAGATATTGCGTATTTTCCAAAGACAAATATGACTTTCCCAATAAGACAGTACCTTAATATTGCTCCTCCTTCTGAACCAGGTACCAGTACTTTCCCATCTTACTGTTTTATCTGTTTTTCTGTAGTCTGTTACAGCTTGCTGCATTTGATCTACATGGTGAAAGACTGAGTACCTTCTGGAATATAAACACAGCACTGTTTTCCCACAATAGCATACATACCTACTTTTTGTTTTAATAAAAGTCCAGAGTCATCCTATTTTGAAGTTCTACTTCTCTCATGGCCTTTATTTTTGTTGCCATTTCCTTTAAAGCATCAGTCATATTAGCCAATATTTCCAGCAACACAGAGAAGCTCTTGTATTCTTTCCATTTCCAGCCTTCCAAGCCCTGCAAAGATGATTCCCTAATATCTATCTTATTTGCTGTCTAATCTACCAGATAGTTTCACATAGTGGAATACATTAATATGTATTATGTCCTGTGGATGCAGCACAAGCTGTATTCCAGGAACTATTATCCCATAATAATAAGTTCCTAGTGATCATTGTGTCTGTGTGTGTCACCATTTACTGTACATGCGTTGCTACCACAAATGAAAGTATATTCCTTATTCAGATTCAATACATAAGTACACCTGTGGAGGAGATATACAAAATTCTCTAAATTTAGAGTATCTAGTTCAATCACACATATATTCTTTCAGGTGAATGACCTGGTAAATAATACTTAACTTCTGTTGTCTTTGCTAATTGTGACTCTTCCTTTTCTAGTTTCAGACCTTGAGTGGGTTGTGTAAGTATATCTTTCATTTTCCAAATGTCTGTAATTTCCAAATCATACTATGACCCAATTCTCACTTGAAATGTTGACTAATCCTCCTTATGTTGTATTCCCCTTTGGACTCTCCTGTTAAAATGAAATAGCTTAACATGACCTTTGATAGCCCTTTTATCCTTGGTTATGGGATTAGTGAATAACCAGAAATAATTCATGGACTTGGCATATATTGAAATCCACACTTCTGCTGTTTCTGCTGAGTGCAGAGCTAGCATTTGCTCAAGGCAGTTGAGTTATGGACAGTCCTGTATGTGTCAAGAAATGTCAGAAACTTATTTGAATTAAGCAAGTTTTCCTTTTCTAAGACATCCTCAGTGGTTGTCATGCACAAAGTCTTGCCAACCTTATAGCTTTCCTATTTTTATTGGAACACAATTGGACAGCTGATTTATGCCATGGATGTAGTGGAATTAATGCATTTGCGTTTCGTAAAGTTGTAAAGTGGACAGTGTAAGAATCATGTTTTTGAGTTACCCCAAAGAACATCAGGGTGTCATGTAAATTCAGCAAGAACAGGAAAAATAATCATGAAACACATGAACCAAATAGAAACCATCAGTCTTTTACAAATTATGACTCTCTTTTTAAGTGTTTTGAAGCTTCCATTGTCCCCAACCCCTGATCCATGGTCCGGTACCGGACTGTGGCCTTGGCAGGACCAGGCCATGTAGACAGATCTCCTGCTCCCCGACTCCCCCACACATGCCCACACGCATGCACAGGTGCCCCAGCCATCAGAGCATGTGCACGAGTGCGCCCCCACTTGTGAACACCCCCACCCCATGCATGTGTGAGCATGCACCCCACCGCCCGCAAGCACCCCCACGCACAGATCGCACCTGCCCAAACTTGTCCATGTTTTGGAAAAGGTTGGGGACCACTGAGCTACAGAACCTTTCTGACTTCTTCACTGCTGGTAGACAATGAAGCGGTCATAGAAGTTCCTCTAGACCAGTGGTCCCCAACCTGTCCCCAAACATGGACTGGTTGGGGGGCATGGCATGCTCACATGGGTGGCACACATGCGCATGCATGCAGCGCACTCGCAGGGGGCAGACCGTGCTTGCGCGCAAGTGTGCAGCATGCTAGCATGGGGGCAGGAGTTCTGTGTCCATGGTCCAGTCCTGCCCAGGCCATGGGCCACTGCTGGGTCGTGGACCGGGGGTTGGGGACCTCTGCTCTAGACATTGTCATCAGTCAATCTTGTCTTGGTTATCTCACTCATGGGATCTGAATTGATAAACCTTCTGTTGAGTCTTCAGCGAAGGAGAAGTTATTTGCACTTCATTTCCCATTCTCTCAGCCTTAACCTGAAACTCAGTGTTTTAAATTTCAGTGTTGTCATTCACTTACAGTGGGATGCATGTACTCACAGAATATGACCTTCACACTTCGCATTGATGACCAAGAGAACTTTGAAAGGTCACTGGAGGGGACCTCTTTAATATGGTATTGAAGATTACTCTAGTTTAAAATTCCTCATACAGTATTATTTTTATTATTTATGCCGCCTTATATATGTTTTCTTTTATTATTTTCTCTTGTTAGCCGCCTAGAGTGGTCCTGAGTTGACTAGATAGGCGGGATATAAATAAAATAAATAATAATAATAAATAATAAAATAAATAATAATAATAAATAATAAAATAAATAATAATTTTTAAGGAAAAAGGTGGGTTAAAAATATTTTCCCCAGTAAGCAAAATGGCTCCTGTGTTTTCAACCTGTTTAAGTCTCCTGACACTTTCCATAAGCAACGCCACATAAAGTGCATTACAGTAATCCAGCCAGGATGTAACTAAGGTACCTGTCATCATAGCCAGATCAAATCTCTCCAGGAATGGGATCTGCTGGTGCACTAATTTTGAGGAAAGGGCTTCCTGGCCACAACTGGGACTGCCTTTGCACTTCTTCTAGGGCTTCTAGGCTATCTAATACAGTGGTGCCCCACATGACGACGAATCCGCTGGACAATGATTTTTTGAGATCGCTATAGCGATCGCAAAACAATGTTTCCTATGGGGGATTTTCGTTTGACAATGATTAGGTCCGTGCTTCGTGAACTGTTTGTTCGAAAGATGATTTTTCCAGCTGATCGTCGGGTTCCTAAAATGGCTGCCCTGTGTTTTCCCGACCCATGCTTTGCAGGGCAGCCCTTTTAACAGCTGATTGGCGCTTGAAAAATGGCTTCCCTATGGGCGATCTTCGCTGGACAACGAGGTAATTTCCCCATTGGAACGCATTAAATGGGTTTCAGTGCATTCCAATGGGGAATTGTTTTTCACATGACGATGATTTCGCTTAACAGCGATTTCAGGGGAACAGATTATCGTTGTCATGCGGGGCACAACTGTAGCTGCTTCAGAATTAGGTGGTCTTTGTGACAGTGGACCTGGAGAATACATGCCTTGCTCTTGGTGTTATTGCAACTTTCTGCAGAGGATCTCTTTGTGCTATCAAAACTACTGATCTCTTGGTCACCTTCTTTCTTTTCTATTTTTTCCCTTCTTTTGAATGCCTAGATAGAAAAATGTATGATTGGATCCTAGACTGCACAGAATATGTTGGAGAATGCAAAGGATATTGTGATGGAGCTGATTGCGGAAACAGAATCCCCTGTGTAGTCTCATAAACCCTCTGGATGGTTATGGCAGTATGGTCACACAGCCCTCACATATCTCAACAGCCTGCATTCTAAGCATGAATCTGGTTGTATGGTCTGCATGTCCTCCTCATCTACTACCTTAAGGAGTACTTCTCAGACCCCAGACAATTTTAGGTGTGCCTGATGAAATAGTTGATAACTGGGTTTGAGTTTCAGTTTAATGTTACTATCTTCTGTCTGGTTCTTGCACGTCTCATTTTATACTTAATTCTTAGCTCTACGGAACTTTCTTAAACAATATCAACTTAAGAAGTAATTTGTATTGGATGGTATTGCTAGTTAAATTAAAATTCTTAACGAAATAGAGAGAGAGAGAGAGAGAGAGAGAGAGAGATCAGGTAATATCACTGAAAGGCAGCAAATACAGAATAGCTCAAATTAAAAAGTAGATATGGAAAGAATTAGATGAGAGGGGAATGGGTGAAACTTCCAAGAAGTCTACAGGATAATAGCAAATAAATCCAAAAGCTTTCTTTGTGCCCTAAAAACACTCTCCTTACCTCCGGTTGAAAACTCAAACTTGCATTCTCTCCTTCTGTGCTTTCTCAACTACCTCCAAATACATATCCAGCTAAACGTGAATAACTCTATAAAGTCGTTCTAAACACTGCTTGTATACTTTTCTCTCCTCGGACAACTTACAAAAATAAAAGTGTACAAGAACAAGACATAATAGATAGCTTTATTGTAATGTAGCTCCCAGTCATAAATGAGACAAATTATAATGTTATAAAAGGTCCAAAATAAAACAGTCTTTTACAGCCCTACAAAAATACCCTTGCTGGTTCTAGTAGCTCTCATTACATGCTTTTACTTCACTTGGCTGGTCCTCCCAGTCTTAATGAGCTCTGTACTCACTTTATTTTGGTGAACTCAACCAACCTTCTCTCTCTCTCTCTTACCAAAATCATACAAATTTCAAAGTTCCTTACCTTTCTATTTGTAGAAGGGAGTTAGGGAAAAGGATTGACAGGATGCTGCTGTGTAAACCTCTTACAGTTGGAGAAATCACACCAAAAGAAGGTATCAACTGCAGAAGTAAAATTGGGTTCCCAGCCCTTGAGAAGTTACATACTGAGGCTTGTTTGGGAGAAGACCCCAGTAGTAGCAGAATCCTCTTCATAAGATAACTGTTGCTATCCCAAACAACCCCCCTAAATTGTCCTGGAAATTAATTAAATAAAGATGGAAACTGCAAATAGATTTTTTAAAAGTTTTTTAAATATTTTCATCATATAACAAACAAACAACACTCAAAGGAATACAGGGAAGTGGTTATAATAATACAGTATATAGCAGCATTCCCAAACCTTTTTAGTAGTCTGGATCGGCGGAGCCTCTGAAGGAGGTGGGGCGGCCCTTCGTGCTTGCGCTCTCCGAGGCACGCATGAAGTGGTTGGGGAGCGCGTGCGCATTCCCTCACTGCTTTGCGCATGCGCAGGAGCACCTGCCCACCCACACGCCCACCCCTGTGCGTGGGCGCATGCTTGAAGGGGTGAGGGAGTGCATGCCAGCGGCGACGGCGGAAGCCTGGGAGTCTTTTTTTTAATAAGCATTTTTTATTTTACTCCTCGCCGCCCTCCGCGGGAAATTCAAATGCAGACACTGGTGCCGGTTCTAGAGCCTTCCCCGGCCTCGTTGGAGCCCTCTGGGAAGCCAGCAGCTGGCCATGTCCTGTCTCCCGGCTCTTCCCCACCCACCCCCACCCTCAAGTCACGGACCGGCAATGGGGCGCGGACCGGGGGTTGACGACCTCTGGTATAGTGGTTGTCTTGGCTCCATGGCTGTGTTACAGTACTAAAATCCATAACCTATGCTCTATTCTCTACTCATGTTTGTTTCTGGGCCCAGTCATAAAACATTTTCCAGCTTTCTTTGACATGTTCTCAGATTCTCATGTAATGCCTCTGACAGGCTATCTGTAAGTTCCTGCAAAACCATACAGAGTTCACATGCTCACCATTCTCTTCTTTGAAAATCAAGGTGTATCCTGCTATACTTCGCTAAAATGCTGAAAAGTGATATATTTGTCTCTCTACTATTCTTAGAGCAGTCTCTCTTTTATTTCAACTCCTGTGTATGTTATTTGTGACAGGTGCTCATCAAAAGCACCATGTTAATTTAAAACAACAGATTATTTACAGTTTGCTTTCCTCATTATTGTAGAAAGCCGTTTTCTATATTTATCATCACTTTTTTTTATAGAATGAGAATGTAACTTTAAGTTCCAAAAATTACTTAATCTAAATTCAGAAGAAGAGTTGACAATCTCATACAGATCTTTGTGTGGACTGTCTCTTGCAGTTGTTTAAGGAGAAATTCTTAGGAGCTTGCTACTAAGAATGGTTAGGAGCTTTGTGGGCCCCAGATTCTTCAGACACTTAAGGAGAGACAAAGACTATCTGTCAGCCATAATTGTCTGTCAGCTGCCATAGGTTGCAATAAAAAAAAAAAGCAAGGCAAAACCAAAGTGAGGCAAAGCAGGATACAGGAGGAAAGCAATGTAGTGCAGTAGCTTAATCCCATCACCGATTGCTGCCTTGTCATGACAAAGGGGCTTGAGTAATTCAGAGAAGCTATGGGCTATGCCGTGCAGGGACATCCAAGAGGGACAGGCCATAGTGGAGAGTTCTGACTAAATACGATCCATCTGGAGCAGGAACTGGCAAGCCACTCCAGTATCTTTGCCAAGAAAACTCCATGGACAGAAACAAAAGGCTAAAAGATATGATGCTGGAAGATAACCCCTTCAGGTCGGAAGGTGTCCAACATGCTACTGAGGAAGAGTGGAGGACAAGGACAAGTAGCTCCGGTGCTAATGAAGCGGTTGGGCGGAAGCTGAAAGGACGCTCAGCTTTGGACGTGCCTGGAAGTGAAAGGAAAGTCCGATACTGCAAAGAAAAATACTGCATAGGAACCTGGAATGTAAGATCTATGAACCTTGGTAACCTGGACGTGGTCAAACAAGAGATGGCAAGAATAAACATTGACATCCTGGGTGTCAGTGAACTAAAATGGATGGGAATGTGCGAATTCAATTCAGATGATTATCATATCTAGCATTGTGGGCAAGAATCCCATAGAAGAAATGGAGGAGCCCTCATAGTCAATAAAAGAGTGGGAAAGGCTGTACTGGGATGCAATCTCAAAAATGATAGAATGATTTCAGTACGAATCCAAGGCAGATCTTTCAACATCACAGTAATCCAAGTTTATGCGCTGATGCTGCTGAAATTGGCCAATTCTATGAAGACTTACAACACCTAGAACTGACACCAAAGAAAGATGTTCTTGTCCTTATAGGGGACTGGAATGCTAAAATGGGGAGTCAAGAGATAAAAGGAACAGCAGCTAAATTTGGCCTTGGAGTTCAAAATGAAGCAGGGCAAAGGCTAATCGAGTTTTGTCAAGAGAACAAACTGGTCATCACAAACACTCTTTTCCAAAAACACAAGAGGCAACTTTACACATGGAGATCAATACTGAAATCATATTTATTACGTTCTCTGCAGCCAAAGATGGAGAAGTTCTATACAGTTATCAAAAACAAGACCTGGAGCGGACAAAAATGGTAGGGAGCTCACAGAAACAGAAGAGATCAAGAAGAGGTGGCAAGAATACATAGAAGAATTATACCACACAGATCTGGATTTCCTGGACAACCCAGATAGTTTGGTTGCTGACCTTGAGCCAGACATCCTGTAGAGCGAAGTCAAGTGGGCCTTAGAAAGCATGGCTAACAACAAGGCCAGTGGAGGTGATGGCATTCCAGTTGAACTATTATAATCTTAAAAGATGATGCTGTTAAGGTGCTACACTCAATATGCCAGCAAGTTTGGAAAACTCAGCAGTGGCCAGAGGATTGGAAAAGATCAGTCTACATCCCAATCCCAAAGAAAGGCAATGCCAAAGAATGCTCCAACTACTGTACAATTGGACTCATTTCACATGCTAGCAAGGTTATGCTCAGAATCCTCCAAGGTAAGCTTCAGCAGTATGTGGACTGAGAACTTCCAGAAGTACAAGCTGGATTTCAAAGGGGCAGAGGAACTCGAGACCAAATTGCTAACATGCGCTGGATTATGGAGAAAGCCAGAGAGTTCCTGAAATACATCTACTTCTGCTTCATTGACTACACAAAAGCCTTTGACTATATGGACCACAACAAACTATGGCAAGTTCTTAAAGAAATGGGAGTGCCCGACCACCTTATCAGTCTCCTGAGAAATCTATATGTGGAAAAGTATTACGACAAGGCTGTCTATTGTCTCCCTGCTTATTTAACTTATATGCAGAATACATCATGCGTAAGGCCGGACTGGAGGAATCCTAAGCTGGAATTAAGATTGCTGGAAGAAATAACAACCTCAGATATGCAGATGATATCACTCTGATGGCAGAAAGTGAGGAGGAATTAAAGAACCTCTTAATGAGGGTGAAAGAGGAGAGTGGAAAAAATGTTCTGAAGCTCAACATAAAAAAAAACTAAGATCATGGCCACTGGTCCCATCACCTCCTGGCAAATAGAAGGGGAATATATGGAGACAGTGACAGATTTTACTTTCTTGGGCTCCATGATCACTGCAGATGGTGACAGCAGCCACGAAATTAAAAGACTCCTCCTTCTTGGGAGGAAAGCGATGACAAACCTAGACAGCATCTTAAAAAGCAGAGACATCACCTTGCCAACAAAGGTCTGCATGGTCAAAGCTATGGTTTTCCCAGTAGTGATGTATGGAAGTGAGAGCTGGACCATAAAGAAGGCTGACCACCAAAGAATTGATGCTTTTGAACTGTGGTGCTGGATGAGAATCTTGAAAGTCCCCTGGACTGCAAGGAGAACAAATCCATTTTCAAGGAAATCAACCCTGAGTGCTCACTGGAAGGACAGATCCTTAAGCTGAGGCTCCAATACTTTGGCCATCTCATGAGAAGAGAAGACTCCCTGGAAAAGACCTTGATGTTTGACAAGATGGTTGGATAGTGTCATCGAAGCGACCAACATGACTTTGACCCATCTCCAGGAGGCAGTGGAAGACAGGAGGGCCTGTCGTGCTCTGGCCCATGGGGTCACAAAGAGTCAAACATGACTTAACGACTAAACAACAACAAAGCTTAACAAAACAATACAAGCAAAGCAGTGGCAAGGAAATAAAAAAACAAAACCAGTAGAAAGGTAACGATAAAAAGTCAAAGCCAAACAATATAAAACAAAATAAAACTGTAGCTACAGCAAAAAATGCCAGAGCTCCTTGGAATACAGTTAGTATGCTGAGTGCCCCTAGCAAATAAGTTTGCTCTCAGGCTGGATTACAGCAGGGCGTTGTGCTTTAAGGTGTCTTTACAGACAGTTTGGAAACTGTAGCTAGGCAGATTTACCAGCTAGACTGTTGACAGAAAGTAGGCAATATGAACATGAAAGTCCATGTCTTTTCTGTCCTGCACATTTTTTTCTTGGCTGTATTCAGAGTTCTGTTTTTAACTTGCAAAGCTGTGCAGAGCTGTGGACCTCAAGAAGTATTTCTCCCCAAGAAGCATCTTTCTATGAACCTACCTCATGACTGTGCTTGACCTCAGAGGCCTTTCTCTATGTGGGAGTTCAGGAATAAACTATTTCTGTGATCCATCTGCATCTATGAGATGTTCGTGATAAAATTCATCTTGACACTGACATATTTTTGATGCCAAGGAAAGACATACTTATATTCCCAGGGATCTGAATGGGAGTTACATCATGAGTTTTCTTGGCTCCATCTGTAATGTGCCTTCTGAGTTTGGAAGTGGAGGTTTGTGATCACTGTTTCAACATATTGGTATTTTACACTTTTTAAATTACAGTGGTGCCTTGCTTAGCAATCGCTCCGTTGAGAGATGAAATCACTTAGCGATGGGGTTTTGGCCATCGCCAGAGTGATCGCTTAGCGATGGCCCCTATGGGGGAAAATCGCTTTGCGATTATCGCGGGGAAGCGATCATGGCAAAGCGACCTTTTTTGCACAGCTGATGGGCAGTTCCAAAATGGCCGCCCGCTGTTTTGCCTTGCTTTAGAGGCACCAAAATGTCCGCCCCTATGGAGGATCTTCACATAAGGTCAGTTTTTAAGCCCATAGGAACTCATTAAACACATTTCAATGCGTTTCTATGGGCTTTTAAAAATCGCTTAGCGATTAAATCGCTTAGCAACATTTTTCCTGGAACGGATTAACGTCACTAAGCGAGGCACCACTGTACTTACAGTGTGCACAGTATTTTAATGTATTGTGCTTCTAGCTTGTATTTATTTTGCTTCCACAATGTTATGGGTTTCTGTGTTTGCATTGTGTGTGCTCTGAAGTCAGAATCGTATTTAGTGATGAATTCTTATTTACAATAAGAAAGATAGGGTGCTGTAGACAAAATAAAATTTCCTATGCTTAAACTTCATTTCAGTGGCAAACTAGGAGAAGGGAATTTCACTGATATGGTATTTGTTTTGAACAAAATGAATAAATTAGCACATTTAAATAAACTGCATTGTTTATATATTTTTATTGTACTTTTTATGGTTGTTAGCCGCCTAGAGTGGTCCTGACCCGACCAGATAGGCGGGATATAAATAAAATAAATAAATAAATAAATAATAAATAAATAAACAAGAGACTTGTCCTGTGGTTGGTTTCCTTTGGAAACTGTTATTCTGTGAATGCCTTTCTGAGTAGAGAGAGGAAGGCAGACAGGCATGGATGGAATCAATTGAAAGCACAGACATTGAAAGCAGCAGCAGCTTTCCTGTTTTCCTGTCTGCTTGCCTCACTTGCTTTAAAGGAACAGCCTGCAAAGTCTACAGGGAATTTGCATTGGCTCTGTCACTGGTTTTCTTGATCCCTCATTTATTGCTTGTGGCTTGATTGTACAGTATTTTTCCTGGCAATGAAAGTACATAAAGAATCATGTCTGACTCCTTCTGGACAGTGCTATCCAATTTCTCGCTGCCAGAAACCAGCACGTTGAGGCGATCCAAAAGGTAATCAGAGGATTTTAAGAACAAAATCTTATAATGTTTCCTTGATTTATTTGTTCCCTGTGATTGAGAATATTACAAAGTTAAAAGCTGATGGATGAGAAATATGGTTGAATACATAAAGTAGATGTTTTTATCAGTAAGTATTAAAATGTACAGAATTGCTTGGAGTATTTTTTTTTAGCAGAATGAAAGTTGAGTGTAGATTTGTTTCCTCTTCCTCAGGAAGATAAGAGAAGAATATACATTAATCAAGATATTGTTTCCCATCAGTTTAAACTAATGTTCTATATTAAAACTAAGATGAAAGCTGGAATATTTCGTGTTTCAAAATGACTTTTTATTACTTTGCAGTAATATCTCTGAGTGCATTTTTAATGTGACACTTCAAGCTGTGTAGCGTATGTGCTAGCATTTTGTCAAAACCAGGACTTAAATATGTCATTTCAGTGTGTTAATAAGGCTGGTAATCTGGCAGTTCTTGCATTTTTCTGTGGTTTTAACATTTAATGATGCCAGTGTTAAGAGATAGAAGATGGCTATGAATTCACACAAATCATTCTAAGCATTAACCAATATTTAATGTGGAAATTATAGCATTCATATATTTGCAGTGTTCAAAAAGAAAGAAGCACAATTAAAAGTTACAACATATTTGGGTTATTTGGTATTTCATTTTCTACTAATATCCACAGAATGGCTGTCTGTTGTTTTTGAACTTCTAAAATAGTGGCAAGATTAATCTTATTGGTTTGAGCTCAGCTAACAAAAACATAATTTCAACTCCATTTATAACTTTGTTTTCACTCTTAAGTGAAAGTCTGTATGATTAAGGTGACTGTGTAAGCGCAACTGTTGATGTCATTATGATTGCTTGCTCTAAATCAAAAATATGTACGAACATGTCATAAGGTTTTGAATTTTTCCTTTAGTGTCATGAAGTTTTGAACCCTTTCCTTTATAGATGTGCCCTAGTACAGTACTATATGTTTGCCTCTGTCTAAACTGACTGATGTATTAGTGAGGTTCCTTTATTCCCAATGGTTAAACTCTTATGCTTTCAGGAAATACAGAAATTTTCTGTTCTGAGCTGCTGTGGATAGACTCATTCACAGCTTTCCAGTTGTATGAAACAACGCAGCTGGACTTTGACTGTGAAGCAACTGGGCTGGGAACAGGCAGACTGCAAGGAGGGCACAGGCTTAAATTTTTCCACAAGTAGGTTTTAACCCCACTGTGCTTCAGTAAACAGAATATGAAGCTCAGGGAATTCACGTGCATATTTGGTGGAAGTGTGGTGTGTAGCAGTTCTGACTAGAATTTGTTTGAAGAAGCTTCAAAAAAGCTTGAAGATCAAAAATAAGTTCAATTGAACAATGGAGAAACAATTTGTTGCATTAATAGATAAATTGATGCAACAGGTTAACGTGAAAAGAAATACATGAAGTAATTTAACTACCAGATAGCTCAGTGGTTTAGGTATCTGGTTTTGGAGCCAGTGATTAGGCATTTGGTTCCCTGCTGCGCCACCTTGACAAAGGCTGGACTTGATTATCCATAGGCTCCCTTCTAGGTCTGTAGTTCTAAGTTTAGATTAGAGATACCTGCTGTAAGAACTGGCATCTTTTTATTATGTATGTAAGTTACTATAGTGAGATATATATTCTTCCAGCATGACATGGATTTCTGTGAAACAATGCCATAGGCTACTTGTAGTATCTTTATTTTGTTATGTGATAGATAATTCTGCAGCACCCGAAGTTACTGTGTTCAACTGTTACAGTTTTTGTTAGTTGTTCTATTAAGTATGTTACTTTCATTTTTATTTATTTGAACTAGATTCATGAGTTTCAGGACCATAAAAAGTCATAAAAATACAGGAGGAATCTGTCCTATTAATTTTAAAATGTAGTATATTTGCAAAAGAAGGCTGAAGTACTGCAACACCCAAAAACTATACAGTTTGCCAACAGTTTAAAAAAATTCAAAATGGTTACTATTATTGTATGGTTTAAAATTTAGACGAATCCAGTTTCAGTCCAAGTGTTAAAAATTTTGCTTACACAATTTAAGGGGAAAATACATATGTTAATTCAAATGTCAACAGTACATGTATCATAAAAGATATAATTATTGTCATAAGTGCCATACATTTTAGCTGGTCTCATTATACAGATTTAAGATTGCCTCTTTGTCAACATAGTATCAGTAATTTATTTCAGTGTAAGCACTGAGGTTCTATTATCTTTGTTATCAAGTGACCTCTAGGGTACTATTATGTGAGACAAATTTTGCCAGGCATATTGTTGTTTGCAGTGTCTTGGCATACTTCCATATTTTATATTACTGTCTGATGGGGATCAAATGGATGGAAAACACTTTGAACTTCATCTTGCAAAGTACTTAGTTTCCAAAGTCTAGACAGATTAAAAATATGTAATGCATTTTATAATCAGGTTTCATCTTTCAAGGGAGATATTGTGTAATAGATGTTCAGTTATTACCAATCAAAATGTCACACAACTAGCCCATTTACTATAGGAAGCTGACCTTTTTATTTTATTTTGACTATAGTGCTAACATCACCTGGAAAATTATCTCTTTGTTCTCTTGCCTACTGGAGACATCTTACAGTTGAAATTCCTGAATTAATGAGCCAGGATATGTACTAACAGAAGAAGATGCATGCTTAGATCCTATGTTTGTAATTGGAAAGCAAACTGGGATTTAGTGCTTCACAATAGTTCTTTCTATGTAATTATGTAAAAAGAAACTATAGTTATATGTTTCCAAATCAGCGCAGATCAGCAATCAATTTTATATCAGAGCTGGAAGTTGGCTTATGAATCCAGGCTTCCTTGGTAGTTCCTCATTCATGTACGATAGGAAGCTATGTTTAAATGCTAATAATAAATTAGTGAGCTGTTCATATAAAACACTAAGGCGACCTATGGCTGTATGCTTGACCTATTCAGCCAAGATTGCAACATGATTTGGGAGCAATATCAAATACAGTGGACCCTTGACTTACAGACAGCTTGACTTACAGACTTTTTGAGTTACAGACTTCTCTGGCCGCAAAATTTAGGTTTGACTTGCAGCCTGAGAATTGACTTACAGACCAGAAAAAAACCAAAATGGAACAAAAATGGCCTGTTACGGGATTAATCGATTTTCAATGCACTGTAGGTCAATGGAGACTTGACCTACAGACTTTTTGACTTGAGAACCGCCTTCCAATACGGATTAAGTTCTCAAGTCAAGACCCCACTGTAGTATTTCTTTGGATAAAGCGCTACTGCGTTTTAAACCAGCTAACTACCTTTATTCATTGTTAATATGCAGATATTGTAGAGCCTTTACCCTTGCACAACTAAATGCATCACCATCGCCAGTACTAGAAGGGAAATATAAGAAAATTCCATACTCTCAATGTAGCTGTTCTTGTAATTTGGGTGCAATAGAAACAGTTACACATGTTCTACTGTACTGTCCTTATTATGTTGTTATTTGGAGAAATTTTATTGAACCTCATCTAAAATTACTCCCTGGGTGCTCTGAGGCTTTTATTGCTTTTATTGCTGTCTGGATGCAGTATAGATATCTGGTACAATGTGGTGAAATTTCTTGCAGCTGCTGTTAAAATCTGTGAAAGGAAGGTTTTTAAATTACAGTGGACCCTCTACTTAAGGAATTAATCCATATTGGAACGGTGGCTGCAAGTCAAAAAGTCTGTAGGTCGAATCTCCATTGACCTACAATGCATTGAAAACCAATTAATCCCATAACTGGCAGTTTTTACTCTATTTTTGTTCCATTTTGGTTTTTTTGGTCTGTAGGTCGATTCTCTGGCTACAAGTCGAATCTAAATTTTGTGGCCAGAGAAGTCTGTAACTTGAAAAGTCTGTAAGTTGAGCCGTCTGTAAGTTGAGGGTCCACTGTACCTGATTTTAGTTATTAGTAGGAACCTGAAAGGGAGACTAAGTATATTACTTTGGTAGGATGCTTTTAACTTAGTACATGTTTTTATATATGAGTTTTACTGTTTTTGTACATTTATTTGTATGTTCCGATATTGGTCTATGACCGTATTAAACTTGATATTGATCTGTAAAAATAACACTGAGGCAAACGGTGGCTGTATGCTTGACTTATTCAGCCAAGATTGGAAGGTTAGTATGATCTGCAAATCTTGTATCCCTTCCTTCCTAGTCATGAGAAATTTCTTGGACACAATGATGAAAAGAACTTAATTGAAGCACATTTCTTGGAGCTGTTCTGATGCAATTTGAGCCCTAGTTTCATTCATTATATGGTATTATCTCAGTTATAAAGGCTTCATATCTGAAATTGCTTATTACTTGAAGTTGCTCTTGCACAGGTATATGCTTCCAGGACTGCTACTATGGTAAAATGGAAGGGAAAAGGAAGCTGGCAATTCATGCTGGGGGAGTAGCTCAATACTCAGGAACTATGGTGGCCATCTCATCTATGAAAATCTAGAGAGATAAAAGTAGGAAAGGAAATTGTAGCTTCTTTTTCTACATTCAGATATAAAGAGTACTTTGCCATAGTTTTAAAAAACATATTTCCATTCACCAAATGACAAGCTGCAGAATCCCAGAGTGCATCAGAAGAGGGAAATGCAAACAAATTCTGCATGATTTATAACTTAAAAAAAAAAACTTGAAAGGATCAACATAAGTCAGAATCATTTTGATTACACATGATTGTTTTGTTGTTATGGATAATTATTAAATAGATTAAGAACTGCTGGATAGCTCAATGGTTTAGGTCTCTGGCTACAGAACCAGAGGTTGGGAGTTTGATTCCCCACTGTGCCTCCTTGACAAGACTCAGTCTCTTCCAGCTCTGTAGTCTAAAGATGATGATGATTATCATCACCACCACCACCACCACCAATCCAAATGGAGACTGCAGCCAAGAAATCAGGAGACTAGGAATGGCAGCAATGGAGGAATTAGAAAAGATCATCAAGTCTAAGGATTTCACTGGAGACCAAGACCAAGATTATCTGCACTCTGGTATTTAGTGAACGTTGGACAAACAAGCCCTAAAGTGAATTAATCCTGAATTATCTCTGGAGGCCAAAATGTTGAAACTGAGGCTATCCCACTTTGAGCATATTATGTGAAGGCAGAATTCTCTGGAAAAGACAATAATGCTAGGAAAGGTGAAAGGCAGCAGGAAAAGAGGACAATCAAATATGAGATGGATTAACTCCCTAAAGGAAGCCAGAGGCTTGAGTTTAAAAGAGCTGAGCAGGGCAGTTGAAGATAGGATGTTTTGGAGATCACTCATTCATAGGGACACCATAAATGAGAGGTGACTTGATGGCACAAAACAACAACAAATACTTGCTAAATGAAAATCTGTAGCAATCTGGGCTTGCTGTTGAAAGATTGCTGGTATAATTACCATGACAAAGGGTTGTTTGCCAGAATGAAAAACTAGTCACAAATGGCAAAAATATGGTTAACACCATGACCCCCTGAATCACTGACTGTTAAAGGTGATGTCTGTTAAATGGTGAAGGGATGTTCCTTGAGTGCTTTACTGTTGAAAATATATAAATGAGCCTAAAGTCTGGTGACCTTCTGCTTGAAAATATCAACATTTTCAAAATCTTGATATGCAATCTATAGAGTATCTAACATAAACCGCAGCTAATTCTTAAAAATTCTTCAATTCTCATTAAATTGTAGGAGTTACCTTTTCTCTTTTCTTGGACAAGCAAGCAAGTTAAAGAAGAGTCTCTCTTAACACAGGACAAATGTAGAATCATTTAGGAGTGCGGATATTTAGCAATATTTAGCAACAGAGACACAACTGCCTAGTGGTCTTTAGAAATTTGACAGTTGCTTGAAAGAGAGAAGTAAAGCAGGGCAAAACAAAGTGAGTTAATGTTTTGTTCTGCCCATTCACTTTACACTTTGATGTTCAGTCTGGTTATTTATAGTGGCATGAGGTTGTCTCTCACTAGCTCCTTTAATCCATGCTTATCTGTGAAATGCCCTCCCACCCCCTTTTAATGTTGTGGGTGTACATGTAAGGATTCTTTCAGGCTCAGAACTTGGAAGTGTAAAAGTGCAGCATAATTAATATGGTCTCATGCTCATTCACATAATATCTACAAGATCTACAGAAAGACTGACATGCCTGTATTTTAAAGTGTATTTTTAATGGCAGAAGAATGAGTGGATGTTTGATGGTAAGGATTTTTAAAGAAGAGGAAAGGAATAGTTATATGGTGTTTTACTCATATATAAATATCACTTTCAATGAAGTGAATTCTAGTGGGATAAGCATTTTTCAGCAAACATTTTCAAGGGTTAATATGAAGTGTGCTCAGGCAGATGTACAAAACATTCCTATATGTGAAAGCCATTGTCAAATAATCCAGCTGCCAGATTTGAAGCTTTGCACTGCTATGGTCTAGAATTGAAAGCTGTCCAGAAAATGCAGTGCCTGGACATGAGAAGTAATTAGGAGTACCAATCTTGGAGACTACATATCAAAATAAAATAAAACAAGGAAAACATAAAAGCTTTTCCTCACTATATACAGTAGTGCCTCGACTTACTTAATTGGTTCAGGAAGACGGTCGCAACTCAAAATGGTCGTAAGTCAAAGCTCCATTTCCCATTGGAATGCATTGAAATGCAATTAATCCATTCCGGCCGAAGGAAACCCCCCGCCCAAATCACTGCAAGACCAGTCGGAAACACGATTAATCCCTTCCAGCCGAAAGGGGGGGGGGAGAAAAGCAATCAACCATGCAAGACCCATTGCAAATGCAAACAAGTCAAAGCAAAAGAGCAATCAAGCAGATCATGCAAGATCAGAAAACTAAAAAGCAAATTCCCCAAGGCCCATCGGAAATGGGCAGAAAAATTGAAAAAGCAAGGAAATCCCCCAAGACCCATTGGAAATGGGGGGGGGGGAATCCAAAAAGCAACCAAATCTCCCAAGACTCATTGGAAATGGAGGGGGGTGGGACAAAAAACACCCAGCCCCCACAAGACCCATCACAGTACAGAAACATAACCCTCCCCAGCCCAAAACCATGCTGCAGAAACACCCAGAACAGTTTTTAAAAAGCAGAAAACAGCACCTTACCTTACAAGGAAGCCTCCTGTGATCGCACACAGTCTAACTGCTGGGGCGAAAGAGCTATAAAGAAGCAGCCTCTTTCACCACCTACAGTTAGCAATTTGAATTTCCTGCCCTTTTCCCCTGCCTTTTTGTGTTTGTAAGTGGAAACTCTGGTTGCAAGTAGAAGCAAAATTTTGTGAATGGAGCTGGTTGTAACTCGAAATGGTCGTAAGTAGGGATGTTCGTAAGTCAAGGCACCACTGTAGTTCTTTATGACCTCATGGCACGATTAGAGAGCGATGGGCAGATGGTTAGCATCCTGCCATTGAGGTGAGAAAATTCTAGATCATTATGTGTATTCTCTACCTAGAAAACCCTGGAAAAGGGCCTCCGTAAGTCAGAATTGACTTGACAGAACACAATTATCATTATAAAGTATCAAAATTGGCTTCCTAATTTAGCTATGCCCTATTGAATTTTAAACATCTTTCTTAGCTTTTGTATGCAGTCTTTAGCTAGATGATTTCTTCTACAGCTGGTGGTGCTTGCCATTGAAAAGGTCAGGCTGATGAGAAAATATAGTCTGCTTTTTTCTCCAAGATCATACACCTAGAAGTGTTCTGATTGGTCATGTAGAACTGATTTCCAGAGTGACTTGGAAATGATCTGCACACTGAACTAGGATCAACTTTTCTGTTGGTTAATACTCTCGTAACATCCCTTAAAAAAACCAGAGAGTTACAAAATAACAGGAAAGTGATGAAAGGTTGGAGCATCTTCCTTGCCAGTAAAAGTTAGAGCATTTTGAGATCTTCTGTGGCAAATAAAACATGAGTTGATAAAATTTATTCATAGTTTGGGGTAAGTAGGTAGTTGGGAAGCATTCCATCTTAACCCTGGAAATTGTGCTCACTTGATGTAATTGTTTGTCAGGGCACTCAGAAGAGGCAACATATAGACGCAGATGACGTCTCTGGATTCAATAATTTTTAAGGCGGGGAATTAGATGTACTAATAGGGGATTGATCAATCAGCAGCTATGTTGTAACTCATCTAGATAGAGCATTTGTTCTTTCCATTTGGTGACTGGTGCCAAATGGCTACATTTTATCCTTAAATCCCTACTTTTATTTTCTTTAAGAAATTGGCTTCTTTTAAAGGAATGATTCCATGATATTTCAGAAAAGTTGAATTAAAAATTCAACTGTGCTGAATTTTTATTTAAAACAGTAGATTAATGCTGTCATTAAAAGCTGCAAGTCTAAGTCCTGTTCATTGCGGTTTACCTCACTGCTATATTAAAAATAAGTTGTCTTTCTCAGTGACTCTTCAAAAATGGTGAACAAATCCTTTAAAAATCTTCTGTGCTGGATTTGTTTTTTTAAAATTAAAGAATAATAAAAATAATATTGAAAGCTTTCTACATTGGAAGCTGTTGCAGCTGAAACTTTGCCCTGGTACAAAACCAGAGGTTCAAGGCCAGCATATCTCTGAATATCAGTTACTGTTGCCTTTCTTTTTTATTTGTGCAATCCTGTTAAAAGCAGGATAATGGCCAAAAGTGACAGAACTGTTCATATACAGTGGTGCCTCGCATTACGACGTTAATTCATTCCAGCGAAATCGCTGTAGAACGGAAACATCGTAAAGTGATTTTTAAAAGCCCATAGAAACACATTAAAACCCGATTAATGCGTTCCTATGGGCTTGAAACTCACTGTCCAGCGAAGATCCTCCATAGTGCGGCCATTTTTGCAGCCCGTGCAGCGAGGAATCCATCCCAGAAAACAGCAGGCGGCCATTTTTTTAACCCGGCGGCCATTTTGAAACTGCCGATCAGCTGTGCGGAAATCTTCGTTTTGCGATAATCTGTTAGCGAAGCAGGTAACCAATCATCACAAAGCAAAAAAAAACCCCATAGGAAACATTGTTTTGCGATTGCAAAAACTTCTTCGTTATGCGATTTCATTGTTAAACGAAATGCTCGTCTTGCGAGGCACCACTGTATGTTTAATGAGCTTTAAACAATTATTTCTTTTAAAACAGTTCATCACAACAAAATGTGCTTGTACAGTGGTGCCTCGCTTAACGAGTGCTTCGTTTAAAGGTGAATTCACTTAGCGATGACTTTTTCGGAGCGTTTTTGCACTCCATTTAACGATGGTCCCTATGGGCGATTTTCGCTTATTGATGTTGGGATCGTGCTTCGCATAATGATTATTTTATTTATTTATTTATTTATTTATTTATTTATTTTATATCCCGCCTATCTGGTTGGGTCAGGACACTCTAGGCGGCTAACAATCATAGAATGAGACATTAAAATGTATAACAATTCAACTGACAAAAGCATTACACAAAACAAAAAACACAATAAGAGAGGAAGGAGGGGACGTCAGGAATTATCTGGTGGGAAGGCCTGCCGAAACATCCATGTCTTTAATTGATTCTTAAAGATACCCAGTGAGGGAGCCCTGCGAATCTTAGGAGGTAGATTATTCCAGAGGCGAGGAGCCACCGCCGAGAAGGCCCAATTTATTGTCTTTTCCTTCCGGGCCTCCCTCAGCGTTAGGCTCCTCAGCCTCACCTCCTGGCTTGCACGAGTGACACGGGTAGATCTTGGTGGGAGTAGGCGTTCCGCCAAGTACCAAGGCCCTAAACTGTTTAGGGCTTTATATGTAAGCATCAACACTTTGCAGTCAATGCGGAATTGGATGGGCAGCCAATGCAATGTGGCCAGAGTGGGTGAGATATGTTGGTATTTTTTCACTCCACTAAGTAATCTGGCCACCGCATTCTGCACCACCTGTAGTTTCCGCAGCAGCCTCAAAGGTAGCCCCACGTAAAGCACATTACAGTGGTCTAATCTCGAGATTACGAGCGCATGCACCAAGGTAGTGAGGGCCCCGACATCAGGGTAGGACCGCAGCTGGGCTATCCGCCTGAGGTGAAAAAAGGCAGTGCGGACTACTGACGCCACCTGGAATTCCATAGTGAGCGCTGGGTCCACATGGATCCCCAGACTGCGGACCCCATCCTTGGCGGGCAGAGTCACCCCCCCCAAAAGAGAGAGAGTTTCCCAAATTCCCAGCTGTGGGGGCACCCACGCTCAATACCTCTGTCTTGTCCGGGTTCAGCCTCAGCCCGTTCTCCTGCATCCATTGCAGTACAGTCCCCAGGCAGCGCTGAAGGGACAGAACGGCATCTCCTGTGGTTGGTAAAAAGGAGATGTAGAGCTGAGTGTCATCAGCATACTGATGACACATGGCCCCACACCCCCTGATGACCCCACCCAGCAGCCTCATGTAGATATTGAACAACATTGGGGAGATAATCGAACCCTGTGGAACCCCACAATTGAGGCTCCATGGGGCCAAGATACTCTCCCCAAGTTGTACTCTCTGGGGGCAGTCCTCCAAGAAGGAACGGAGCCAGGCCAGTGCCAAGCCACCTATTCCCAACTCGGAGAGCCTCCCCAGGAGGATACCATAGTCAATGGTATCAAAGGCTGCTGAGATGTTGAGGAGGACTAGTAGAGACATTTTGCCCCTGTCAGCCTCCCTCAATAGGTCATCGCACAGGGCGACCAATGCCGTTTCTGTACCATGGTGCGGCCTGAAGCCGGACTGAAATGGATCCAGGGCATCGTTTTATCCAGGAGTGCCTGAAGCTGATCGGCCACCACCATCTCGACCACCTTGGTTAAGATAGAAACATTGGCGACGGGCCTATAATTTCGTCTGCCGCCAAACTAGGTTTCTTCCTAATGGGCCTAATGAGTGTGTCCCAAGGAAAGACCCATTAATTATTACCGTGACCCATTCTGTTGTTGAAGGCCTGGCTGGTTTGATTAGCCCGGCTGGGCAAGGGTCCAAGGAGGAGGTGGTGGCTCGACAGCGGTCAATCGCCCTGGCCACAGAGTCAGGCGTGACAGGCTGAAAGGAGTCAAAAATCACGGGCAAGACGGAGCGTTGGACATCTCTGCTCGACTCACTGTATTCGTAAAAGGAGAGAGGTCCCGGCGGATGGCCTCCACTTTAGATTTTAAAAATGCTGCAAATTGGTCTGGCGAAAAACTAGGGGGAGGCCCATCCCTCAGACCAATTCCGGATAGGTTGCGTACTATACGGAATAGCTCCACCTGCTGGTTGGATGCTTCGCTTATTCGGTTAGCGAAGTATGCTCGACTGGCAGCCTTTACCTTGGCCAGGTAAAGGTTAGTAGTGACCTTGACAGAAATCCAATCAAAATCCGTCGAGTTCTTTCTCCATTTGCGCTCTAGTCGTCTCCTGACCCGCTTCAATGCCTGGAGTTCCTGGTTAAACCAGGGCGCCGAGCAGTCTCTACGGCGGAGAGGGCGTTTAGGAGCGATCATGTCTATGGCCCTAGCCACTGCGGCGAACCAGCCATCAACCAGAGCCTCAACAGGAGCGCCAGTCAGGTCAACCGTGACACCTGTCATTGCTTCCTGGGATCCAGTAGCCTTCGAGGGCTGACCATGACAATAGGTCCCAGCTCCCTGCAAGGGGGGAGAGCCATTTTAAGGGTGCATTTTATTAGGTGATGGTCCGACCATGACAAGGGTACCAACTCAAGGTCAGTCACCATCGTACCACTCTCACTCCCATTAGTGGAAAAAACCAGGTCAAGTGTGCGGCCACCCACGTGGGTGGGGCCGTTTACATGTTGGGACATGTTCAAGAAGGCCATGGTCTCCAAGAACTCAAGAGCTGGCCCCAAGGTCTCTGCCCCCACATGCACGTTGAAGTCCCCCAAAACCAATAGCTTCGGGGAGCCCAACAGTGCCGCGGAGACATAGTCCACCAGCTCCGGTAGGGAAATGGCTGGGTCGTGGGGAGCACGCTAACCCAGCAAGATGCCAATACCATCCCTGGCCCCAATCGACACGTGGAGAGCCTCGAGACCCGGCTTTACCACTGAGGAGTGCCTAACAACCTCCAAGCTGGATTTATAGACAATGGCTACTCCCCCCCGACCCTCCAGTCTACCCTGGTGTTGGACAGCATAACCGGGTGGACAGATGAGTGCTAGGGGAGGACCCCCCTCTCCGCCAATCCATGTTTCGGTTATGCATGCCAGGTCTGCATCCTGTTCCAAGATAAGGTTGTGAATTACTTGGATCTTGTTGGATACAGGCCTGGCATTCAGCAACACCAGGCGTAGAGTGGAGGGCCGACTGGTGTGGCTACCTCGATACTTGGGGTTGGTCACCGTCTCAGAACAATGAACAGCTTTTAAACATCTGTCCGTCGTTCTTCTAACATGAGCAGGGACGATGCCAACGCCATATCTCCCCCTACCCGTGATCACAGAGATGTTTTGGGGCCCCTCGCTGGGAGGGCAGGCCTTCCATTCCATGACAAAAAAGGGGGAGGGGAAGGGAGGGAAAAGAATAAAGCAAGAAAAAAAGAAACGTATAACTTAAAATAGGCAAATCAATTAACAAAAAAAACATAATCATATACAGTGTAACAGAGTAAAAATGGTATACATTTTTGGGTCCCCTGTTTCACTTAACGTTGATTTAAACAGCCTCATGTTTGCTGTTTTTTAAATGTTATAAAGTTAAAGTTTCCTGTTTAAAATGCTTGAAATCATAAAGTGCACTTAATAAACCCTTTGTTAACCAAATCTGACTTTGTTCTGACTCTTTTTTAATTTGTTGTTGAATTTTCCCCCCATTGAGATGCATTAAATAGGTTTCAATGCATTTCAATTGGGGAACTGCGTTTTGCTTAGCAATGTTTCCTATGGCCATTTTTGCTTAAGGACGGCAATTCGTTCCTATTGGAACAGATTATCCGGTTTTCATTGCATTTCAATGGGAAACCGCGTTTCGCTTAGCAATGTTTTCACTTAGCGATGAATTTTTTTGAACCCCCCAAAAAATTCAGAGGCACCACTGTACTACGAACGATAAAGATCTTGGAATTATTTTAGATCACAAGCTGATTATGAGCTGACAGTGTGATGTGGCTACAAAAAAGGTAGATGCTGTTTTAGGCTGCATTAACAGATATATAATCTTCAAATCCTATGAAATACTAGTCTCTCTCTATTCAGTACTGGTTAGGCATCATCTTGAGTACTGTGTCCAGTTTGGGAGCCCACAGTATAAAGGGCGCCAACAAATTGGAGCAAGTTCAGAGGAGGGCAACAAGGATGATCAAGGGACTGCAAACCTAGCCCTATGGGGAAAACTGAAAGAACTGGGCATATTTAGCCTTGAGAAAAGAAAACTGAGGGGAGAGATCCTAGCACTTTTAAAGTACTTGAAAGAGTAGTCATGCTGAGGAGTGGCAGGATCTGTTCTCAGTCATGCCAGAATGCAGGACACGTAATAATGGGGTCAAAGAAGCTTGATTTAGGCTGAACATCAGGAAAAACTTCTTAACTGTTAAGAGTAGTACAGCAATGGAAACAAATACTTCAGGAGGTGGTGAGCGCTCCAGCGCTGGAAGCATTCAAAAGAAATTTGAACAACCATCTGTCATATCTGCTTTGATTTGGATTCCTGCATTGTGGGGATTTGACTCAATAGCCTTACAGACCCCCTCCAACTCAATTACTCTTTGATTCTATGTGCACTTTTCGTTATTTGATAGGAATGTACTTTGCTCTCAGTATGCAACAGACAGTAATAAGATGTGTGTGACACACTCTTATTTGTAATACATTGTTATGCAAAATAGCAACTATGTAATATGTATACCTCATAATTTTATCTGTTCTAGAAAAAGATACCTTTTAAAACTGTTAACAGATATGGAGGCAGTGTTATACCGGATGCTTCGCTTGTTATCTATTTTGAAGGCATTAATTATTCCTGTTGTCAGTGGTACGATTGCTTGCAAAATTGCTTCCATCTCTAAATTACTATAATTAAAGCTATAACTTCCATATCTATTTAATGTTGCTGTGCAGCTGGTACTTTTCATTAACATGTCAATTTTAGACTTATATATTTTGCTCCATTGTGAAGAAATTTTTTTTAAATATTTGTTTTCATCTGCAGAATGTTTCCTATAAAGAAAACTTCTATGAATAGTATTATGAAAGCACTTGCCTAAGAGTTTCAGTAATTTTATGAATGCTAGTGAAGATTTTCTCCTTCAAGCTGGGTTCCTGAAGGGATGAAACAGATTATTCTTGGTTGGAGTGCAGTTGCCTGCATCTGTGGGGATAATCTGTTTAGACATTGAGTAAAGAGCAATGTTAAGGAAACCTTCCAGTCTTTCAGGCCTAAAATATATTATGTTGACAGTGTTGGCATGTAGGTTCTGACATTACTTTTCTTTAGAATATGTGGATTTTTTTTCTTCAGGGTGTGGATTAATTATTATGCATTTGAGATGTGCTGACTATAAGAAATGTGTTCCTTTAAAGAAATGGCTGGGATTGCACAAGTCTGTATTGGATATATAGTGAGTCCATTAAAAAATATTATCTGGTTTCATCATTCTATGGATATGATTTCACATTTTATCAATAGCAAGGAATATTTGTCATGTAGGCTCTGCAGGAAGTGGTAGGATATTTACGCAGAGAGAAAGGAACAGATATTACTGTCTTTAAGATATTGACCAGAATTCTATTGGTGTTCATTCAGCTTGAAGGTAACGTACCACAGCTAATTGCTGTTAATTGATAAAGCGCTAGGGTGCATTTCTATTGTGCAGTTGAGCATGTGATTAGACATGCCAATGAGATGTACTCTGGTACCTTGTCAGTTAACCACAGTTAGCAATAGCAGATTACACAAACCTTATGTGAACACAAGTGTGGTGTCCACCCAGGTCATGAATATTAATGTGCTATCTTCATGGGCCAATGAGAGTGCTGGAGAGGCAAAGTCATGAGATATAAGAGTCTCTGCAGGAGGAGGAGGAGATTAGATTGAGAGTTTTGAGTTTTGAAATTGTAGTTTGGTGTAGAGAGAGGGGCTTGGCGGTTGAGAGTGGATGAAGTAGGATATTTTGTTAAGAGTTAAAGACATTGATTGTACCTTCATCACTTGTAATAATAAGCAACTTCTGTTTGGTTCTTTTTAAAATGACACATTGCCTGGACCTCTATTATTAATGATATATAATGTTGATGCAATCAACTGATGACAGTGACACGACACATAACTTGTGCCCTTTGATTGGTGAAACAACCAAGGGCCATGCGGGAGCGTAATAGCCAGTAAGATTCTGACCTTTGCTCTCCCTGACTGCATGGTCTGAGGGGGCGGGGTTTAGCTTTAAATGAATCTGAACAGTAGTTCTAAGCCCTTTTCCTGAAGGGGAAGCTGAGGTAGGAGGTGAGCTGTGTTTGGGAAGGCATTTTATTTGGTGAGGTATTTTTTCTAGGCTGACCTTTGCTCTCCCTGATCGCATGGTCTGAGGGGACAGGGGTTTAGTTTTAAATGAACATGAGCAGTATCTCTAAGCCCTTTTCTTGAAGAGGAAGCTGAGGCAGGAGATGAGCTGTGTTCTCTGATTCTATTTTTGACTAATCTGGTAAATAATGAAGCCAGATAGCATTGCATACACCTGGGCGGGAGGAAAGTTTTAGGGGTCGAATCATACTTCCGCACTATTAGGGAGCAGGCTGGGTAGGTGGGCCTCGTCAGCTTTGGAAGGCAGCCCATGTAGGGGAAGGAAAACTTTGATTTCAAACCTCCACTGCCTTGTGGCTATATCCATTGATGGAAAAGGCTTCAGGAGTGAACCTCGAGGCAAAATCTGGAGCTGGAGTGTCGGAGGCAGTTCGTGTCGTTCTGGCAACTCCTGTGATGTCGCTGGAACCAGTTGTATTGGCTCTTGCCTTTCCATTGGACTATTTCAGCAACGTGGAGAAGAGGGATATGCTGCTTGGGAAACAGCCTATCCTCCGTACTATTTTATCCAGGTTTTGTGCTCTGGAGAGGACACTCCAGCTTCACATACATGTCAAAACAACATGGGAAGTAGCAGTTACTGATTATAAGTCTTTGCTCAATTGGCATAGAGCATGATGCCAGGGGCTACGTCCGATGGTGGGAGAGGTCATTGCACCTCACTAGGTACCTACTGCCCGCCTTAAGCTGGGCAATCCACAGCCAGTAAGATGCGACCTTGCCATGGTCTGTTAACCTCACGGGGTGCAAGGGGTTTAGCGTGAAAGCCAACAAGCAGATCGATAACCCTGCACCATGCAATCATAAGAAAACTTCTGCCCTAAAGTTGGGCACCTGGAATGTACGGACAATGACTCCTGGCTTTTCTGACTGCGACTTTTCTGACAACCTGCAGGAAATAGATGACGTGCACAAGACAGCTATCATCGACATGGAACTGAATAGACTGCAGATGGACATTGTTGCCCTGCAAGAGATGAGATTGCCAGACTCCGGATCTGTCAAAGAAAAAACATCTCATTCTTCTGGTAGGGAAAACCATTGAGTAAGACCCGGGAATACAGTATGGTGTTGGCTTTGTGGTCAGAAATACTCTGCTGAGATCCATTGTTCCACCTACTGTGGGGAGTGAAAGAATCCTGTCTGTGCAGCTCCAGTCATCAGTGGGATCGGTCACCCTCATTAGTGCATATGCACCAACACTGTCGTCCACAACAGAAGTCAAAGACAAATTCTACAACGATCTGGCAGCTACTATCAAAAAAAGCCCCTGACAGAGAGCCACTGTTCATTCGCAGAGACTTTAACACTAGAGTTGATGCTGATCACAATTCTTGGCCCACTTGTCTAGGCCATTTTGGCATTGGGAAGATGAACAAAAACAGCCAATACTTGCTGTGAATTTTTTTCTCCCCCATTGGAATGCATTGAAGTGCCCGTTTGGGGGGTGGGAATTCACCAAAAATTAACGAAGAGTCAGAACAAAGCCGAATTAAGTTTGCACACATTTTACAAGGTGCTCTAATGAATCAAAGCATTTAAAACAGTTTCCGAGTCTTCGTTAATTTTTGGTGAATTTTTTTCTCCCCCATTGGAATGCATTGAACCCAATTTTGACAGCTGTCAAAATCGGGTTCAATGCATTTCAATGGGGGAGAAAAAAATTCACCAAAAATTAACGAAGACTCAGAACAAAGCCAAATTAAGTTTGCACACGTTTTAGAAGGTGCACTAATGATTCCAAGCATTTAAAACCATTTTTGAACCTTTTAAGAAACACTTAAAATTGCAAAAGCAGACATCGCAAAACCATTGAAATGCATTGAATAGGCTTCAATGTATTCCAATGGGGGAAACATTGTATCGCTTAGCGATGTTTCCTATGGTGATTTTCACTTAAGGACGGCAATCCGTTCCTTTTGGAACGGATTATCCGGTTTTCAATGCATCTCTATGGGAAAACGTGTTTCGCTTAGCGATGTTTTCCCATAGCGATGTTTTTTTTGGAACCAATTAAAATTGTTAAGTGAGGCACCAGTGTACTTAGATTCAAGATTAGTATCATCAGGGCCGAGGCATGCATTAAAATCTCCTAGAAGTAGCACCTTTGCCTTAGGGTGATCTACTAATAGGTTTGCTATATATGTCTCTAAAGAGCTCCAGGCTTCAGTTACTGTATTTGTAGTTTTAAAGTGAGTGGGGGAATATATACATTTATTAAAATTAGGTTATCTTCCCTACTTTCCAAAACTATTGCCATAGCCCTTGAATCCATGGGAGGTTTCTCTGTACATTTGAAATTTAGGGTATGTGAGTGCCAACCCTCCTTTCATCCTTCCTAGACCCTCCCCCCTTCTGGCTTTCACCCAATAGTTATTGTACCCTTGCAAGGTGATTTCTTGGTTGGTCCAAGTCTCTTGAATTGCTATAATATCAAATTTCTGGTGGTCAAAGGGATTATCATATGCATTTGTTAAACAGCGAAACCACCCTGCAACATTCCATGAGAGTATCTTAAGCAGGGAGATAAATATTTGTCATTCCGTATTTTCAATGTTATCTAAGATTTTTTCGGCATCATTGAATACACATCTATTGCGAATGGGGGAGTCCCTGTTTTTTTAATATCAGAGGTGGCAGAGGAGATAATCATTCTAGCTGTTTGTCCATTTAACTCTTGATTTATAGCTCTTAGGACAGATATCGATGGTGTGGTCAGCGGTATCCTATCCTCCTTAACATTTAACAACTCCAACCCACATGTGGTGCCACTTACTACATTGTCCTGTATGTTTCCCTCTGGTGGATTAACAGGCTTTGCTGAGTTCTGGAGTTGTGAGCTCAGTTCTTTAACCTGTCCAAAATCTCTGATTGTGCTTCCCTTAACAGGCCCGGGAAAACTGCCGATGTCCCTGTCTGCACCGGATCTACCATATAGCTGTCCTCCTTGTGTGCAGTATCCGTTGGATCCGGCCACATGATTAGTTCAGTTTCCATGACTGTTTCTGTCCTTGGTTTCAGTGTTAGCAATGTTATTCTTGCCGGCTCTTTGTTAGGAGACTTGGGAGTGAGATTTGGGAGGAGGGGATAAATCTTGGTGTTTTCGAACACTCTAGTTGGAAAAATTCCGAATTTCTTTAATAAGAGTCTCTTCCTCAGTATCAATGATGGTATTTTTTTGTTTGAAACAATAACACTACTTTTTTATATCTGGTTAGATTTGTTTATGGTTTCAACTGAGATTAGGTCCTTTAGTAAGGGAGGAGTCTTCAAGAGGAACTTTAGATGTCTTACTACTTGTTTCTTGGTAAACCAGTTTATTTTTTTTCCTTTATAGAAGCAGAACGTTAAGCAATTTTTCGGGGACTGCAAAGAAAGAGCAAATGTTTTAAAATCCTCCCCTGTTTTTCTTAGGCTTCCATCTAATTGCTGCCCAGACTGTTGAAAGTTAGGGGAGATTGCTGTTGAGGATTGTATAAGGATTGGAACAAAGAAGACAGGGGCAACTGCAGTAACTACCCTGGCATCTCTCTTCTCAATGTTGTGGGGAAGCTGCTTGCCCGTATTGTACTGAAGAGACTCCAGGTGTTTGCAGACAGATTCTGTCCAGAATCACAGTGTGGATTTCGAGCGAATAGATCCACCACTGACATGGTATTCTCCCTCAAACAGTTGCTGGAGAAATGTAGGGAACAACGACAGCCACTGTTTGTGGCCTTCATAGATCTCACAAAGGCCTTTGATGGGATGGCTTTCTAAAATTACTTCTTAAGATTCGATGTCCACGTCGACTCCTTAACATCATCAGGTTGTTTCATGAGGAAATGAAGGGCACTGTAGTTTTTGATGGCTCAACATCAGATCCCTTTGACATCCGAAGCGGAGTGAAACAGGGCTGTGTCCTCGTGCCGACCCTGTTTGGGATCTTTTCTGCTGTCGTTCTGAAGCGTTGTCTCCGACACATTTTTGGTATCACCTGGCAGGACAAAGTTCCAAATAGAGTAGTCCTAGAACGAGCTGGAGTTTTTAGCATGTATACATTACTGAAACAGCGACATTTACATTGGCTTGGGCATGTCGTGAGAATGGCTGATGGTCAGATTCCAAAAGATCTCCTGTATGGAGAATTAGTGCAGGGAAATCTCCCCAGAAGGAGACCACCGCTGCGATACAAGGATATCTGCAAGTGGGATCTGAAGGCCTTAGGAATGGACCTCAAGAGATGGGAAACCCTGACATCTGAGCGTTCAGCCTAGAGGCAGGCATTGCATCACGGCCTCTCCCAATTTGAAGAGACCCTTGTCCAGCAGCCGAGGCAAAGAGGCAGTCCCGAAAGCAGCAAAATCAGGGAGCTGGACAGGGAACAGATTGTATTTGTCTTCAGTGTGGAAGGGATTGTCACTCTCGAATTGGCCTTCTCAGCCACAGTAGTCACTTTTCCAAGACCTCCATACAGAGCACATTGCTATAGTCTCTCGAGACTGAAGGATGCCTAATCTAAAAATCACTAATAAGTAGAAGTGTGTTATCATTTCTCTTCCTGGTAGTGGTGGGTGGAGGTGGAGAACGGAGTGGAGTGATTAGTAGCAAGAAGCTCACTAATTAGGTATACATTTGTACCTCACTGCTCCCAACTTATGTTTTAAGTTCATTCTGCAATACTGTACTTGTTGCCACAAGGCAGTTAAGAATGGCTTTTATAACCTAAGATGTAACTGCATGAACTGACAAATTATGGCTAAAATCCTATTTGTATAAATTGCAATGCATTAAAGCTGATAATATAATCAGCTGTGGTGATTTTTCTGAACGAAAATATTTCTCCCAAAGTTCTCAGTGCTCTTACGTAATCTCATTCGTCTTCAGGAAACCATGGAGGCCATGGGAGGGAAGGAGGGAGTTATTAGTTTCTGAAAAATTGTTGGTGCTGCTGATGTCATCAGCCTTATGTGGTGTGAATTACAGCAACAAAATTTCAGCCTATGTAATGAATCAATCCCATTTTGATGGCTTTCTTAATCAAAGAGCAACTTAGGGTACTTTCATCGTACTCTTTTTTACAGTAGACAAGGGAGGACAATTTTAACAGAGTATTTATTTATGGTTTATCTCTTCATTTTAATATTTCAAATCACTTTATTATCTCTATTTTAAGCAGGATTGTTGCTCTGCTTTGATAGCCCTACTTGTCTAGATAATAAAAGGCATAATAAGTAGAATGATGTACAAGATAACATTTATTTATTCTTTATCACTTTCCACTTTATCTTCTATTAATAGAGTCCGTCTTCCAACTTTTTTCCATATATTGGTCTAGTCTCTGAAAAGAGGCCTGTTGCACATGCTGAGAAATATTTATCCCTCTATCTGAAGCCCTAAGCACTCAGAAGTACTTGTTGAAAATATGATAGAAAACGTGTTGAATTTTAAGAAACCATGCAGCAAACTACAGGCATCTAGTACATTATTGTAGTTGTTGTCGTTGTTGTTGGAGATTGGCAGTTAGACATCATCATAGCTATCCAGACTTTGGGTAGAGTAGCTCTGAATGATGGTGTTGTCCTGCACTGAAGACATTTTCCAGTGTTCTTCATCCAAGTTCTTCTCTTTTTTACACTTTTTTTCTCATTTATTTTACCTGGGATGATCAGCAGTAACAGTCTGTACCTTTCCTTTCTTGTTATTATCCTTGCATTTTGTAATTTATTGGTCTTTATTGATCTGCCTTAGTAAAAGCAAAGAGAAAAGCATACTGTTTAGGGCAGCATAATGCTTAAAGCACTTTCTGGGTGGTGTGCAATTTAATTATACAGGCTATCCCCCCCCCCCCATGAAGTCAGTACTCAGTTCACCAAACTTGGAAGGCTGAGTGAACCTTGAGCCAGATTCCTGGAATTGAACCCTGGTCGTGAGCAGAGCATTGACTGTAATAGTGCAGTTTAGCCACAGTGCCACAAGGCTCCTGTACTTCTTCATTGGTCACCATTCAAGATCCAGTGTGTCCAAACCCCACAATTCCATAATCTGTCATGATGTAGGTGTGCAAACTCTGAAAATTTTGCTTCAGGATTATGTTGGTTTTGTTCACCATTAATTGCACCCAAAAAGGGCAGCTTTTGTTAGTACAGTGGTGCCCCGCATAGCAACGTTAATCCGTTCCAGGATTAATGTCGCTATCCGGAAACATTGCTAAACGGAACAAAAAACTCCATAGGAACGCATTAAACCCTGTTTAATACGTTCCTATGGGGCAAAAACTCACTGTTCAGCGAAGATCCTCCATAGGGGTGGCCATTTTCGCCGCCTCGGTAAGCGAGGAATCCGTCCTGAAAACATCGGGTGGCCATTTTGAAACCGCCCATCAGCTGTTAAAAAAGCATTGTTTTGCCATGATCTGTTCCCCAAGCAGGGGACCGACCATGGCAAAGCGGAATTCCACCGCCAGCCAGCCCCCCACGATGCCCAGCCTCCTTGGCGGGGCTCTCCCGGGGCGCAGACGGGCAGGCCAGAGGGGCAGGATGCGTCCGGGCCGCTGCCTGGGCAGCCACGGGGCAAACACACACTGCTCGGGGCGCGGGGCCTCTCCCTCCTGGGGCCGGGCTCCTCCGGCTCTCCCTGGTCCTTGGCGCTCCCAAAACGCAGTGAGCCTTTCCAAGGCCAGCCCGCAGACAGGGCATCGGCTGCCCAAGGCGCTCGGCTCCGGCCTCTGCCTCCTCCCCCCTCCTGCCCGCGGCACCTGGCGGGTGGACAAGGCCGCGCTCCCCGGGCGCCGCAAGGAAGGCCTCCGGGGTTTGTCCGCATTGGACAAAGGCCGCGGCTCCCGGGACGTCCCTGCCACCTCGCACACACACCCCGCCGCAACCCGAGCCAAGCGGGGAGGGCAAGGAAGGCCCCCAAGGGGACTGCCGGCAGCAGCGGCCAAGCATACGCACCCCACGCCCCGCTCCCATGTGCAGGAAGGCACGCTCAGCCCAAGTGGGAGCCCGGGCGCCGAAGGGGCGGAGAGGGGGTCTCTGGCACGCTGCTGCCCTGTCCAGCGTTGCCGCCCTGATCCCGGTCCCAGGCGGGCGCCTCCTTTGCAGCTCTCTGGCTGCGCGCGGGGATTGGGGCCAGGCCCTTCTCCCCTCCTTCCGCAGTTGCTTTGCCTTGATCGGTTCCCCTAGCAGGGAACCGATCAGGGCAAAGCAAAATTCCACCCAGCCCCGCATGATGCCCGGTCTCCTCGACGGGGAGCAGGCGGGGCGGGGGTCTCTGGCGCGCCGCCCCCCCGTCCAGCACTGCCGCCTTGATTCCGGTCCCCGGCGGCCGCCTCCTCCTTTGCAGCTCTCTGGCTGCGCGCGGGGATTGGGGCCAGGCCCTTAGCCCCTCTTTCCGCCGATCAGCTGTTGGAGAAGCTTGCTTTGCCATGATCAGTTCCCCAGGGATCTGATCATCGCAAAGCGAAATTCCCCCATAGAGAACATTGGAAAGCGATCGCAAAAGCGATCGCAAAATCTTCATCGCAAAGCGATTTCATCGTTATACGATGCAATCGCTATGCGAGGCACCACTGTATTCTCTAGACTTCCAATGAAAGAATGGAATTTGATTAGAGCAATTAATATTGTTCATCTTACATAATTATAAATATCTCGGCAGCTGAAACTAGCAGCAGAGTATAGAAAGCAGCAGAATAAAACTGCTTAATTCTTTAAAACTTTTCAGCTCAGAAACAGCATTTAGTATAGGATAGCAGGGTTTCAACAAGGAAATTCTATACAGTGGATGAACTCCTGTTTGTCTTTACATAATATAAAAGTACACTTCCATACATTTGCTGGGAGTTATGCTGAAGTAACAAGGTGCATTGCTCCCTTTGCAATTGTTGTACTGGGAAGTACTTCATGAATAGCACTTCCACTGTGCCATGATTTTCATTACTGCTGCAATAGCTTCATTTTGCACATGTGGGACTGCACAACAGGGTTCCAGTCATCATTTTTATATTATTTTATCTGGAAACCTCACTGTTGCATCTTTTAAAGCAATACAAGCATATTATGAATGTCCTAAAATGTTTCTGTTTCTTGTTTAAGTATTTGTGTTTCTTCACTTTCATTTTAGCTGCCGGACCAGTAATAGAAAAAGCCTGATTGTTACCTCCAGCACATCTCCAACACTTCCACGGCCACATTCTCCACTCCATGGGCATGCCGGTAATGGAAAATGTGATCTTGCTGCAAATCATTGTTGGACAGAGCTGCTATTGTTTTTATTATACCAGGCATCTGTTTTTAAATAAATAAATAAATTTATTTATTTATTTATTTGTACCCCGCCCATCTAAATACAAGTCTACTCTTGTATATGGTATGGTATATTTGGGACTGAATTAAGTCTGAATTAGGTCTGTCCTAGTTAGTCCCTGGATAGTAGACCATCAAGGGATATCAGAGATCTGCAAGTAGGACTAAAAAATAATTCTGGTTAAGACATAGACAGTTGGTGTTAGTAGAACTTGACATGGCTGAGCTAGATGGACCAATAGTCTGACTGGCCTCCTTCTCTGTAATTGCTCCCAGTCTTTGGAACTCTCTCCCAGAGGGGGCCAGGCTGGCCCCATCTTTGGTGTCCTTCCATAAGAAGGTGAAGACCTTCCTCTTCAGGCAAGCTTTCCCTTAATGACTGGCTGCCTAAATGGACGGCTGTACATTATTGTTTTGAATATGTTTTTGGTGTTGGTTTTGTTAACCATGTCTTAATGGTGGTATCTGTTTGATCCTTTTTAGTATTTGTATATTTACTGTTTTTATCCTTTAATATTGTCTTTTAATGATGTAAGCCACATTGGGTCCTTCATAATAAGAAAGGCAGAGTAAAAATATTTTAAATAAAATAAAATAAATATGCCATTGTTAATAGCAACAACTGAAATTAGCTTTCCAAAACCGAAAGAGGGAGCAGACCTGTTGTTGTGCTTTGAAACAATATGTATTTGTATTGTTGTTTCATTCTTACTGGCCCTGATACTTTCACAAAACCCTGGGTTCATCTGCTCACAGAAACCTTTTTATTGAAGTCTCATTGTATGCTTGCCAGCCTGTACCACTGTTTTATATTTGACTATCCTTAGTACCTTTGGATTCTAGTTTAAAAAAGAACTCTCCCTGGTCATAGTCTTTACTTTCATCTGTACATACACTACATTGATAGACATACCACCTCAAAGCATCTTAGAAGCTTTTTCAAGAAAAAAAGGATAGTACCTACAGTATGGAGAGAAGGCCTGAAGATCTCACTGGTTGCATTAGCATGCAACCTCAGACTTTGTTTTGCTACTACATGAGCAGCAGCAGAGAGCATGACCAAAAATATGAAGTTGCAAGTTAAAGTTTGCAAGAAGTTATAGTTTGAGCGAACTGTACCTCATAACACTTGTGCTGCTGTTGTTGTTAAGTGCTGCTGTTGTTAAATGCTACCAAGTCCCAACCAATTTATAGCAACCCTAATAGTGTTTTCAAGGTAAGTTAGATTTTTAAGGGGTAGTTCTTCATAGTGGCCTTTGTGTATGTACAAATGGGTTTATCCTGCGCCTGCGCAGGACGTTCGAAAGATTCTAGAGCTTAGGGGGAAAAAAGTCAATTAGTTCCCCCCTGCAGGGCACAAGCTCCGCCTCCTCAACCTTCCTTTCAGTTTCCTCTTTTCCGCCATTCGAGTAGGACGTTAGGAAACTAGAGCACTAAAGAAAGTGATTTTAGCCTTGCTAAATCTATCTTTGAACATTTTTTCTATATTGTATATTTTTATATTATTCTACTGTTTTCCGACGATAGAACCTCCAGCTTATCCCTTTTTTCCCGTTCTATCGTTTCTCCCCTTCCCCCCTTTTCTTTCCCTTTTTGTTTTATGACCCCTCGAGGTTTTAAGAAGTGCTCTGTTTGTCTTCGACAAATTCCACTTACACATGGGCACAATCTCTGTTTATTTTGTTTTGTGGGAAACCCATCTTACCCACTCGTGCACCGTGTGCAGGAGTTTTTCCAAGCAGGCTATTAAGCTGCAGCTCCAACAACTGAATTTTTTTTCTCTACGAAAAATCTCTCAACCCTGCCATGGAGGCTACAGCCCTCCCTTCCTCCAACCCTCCTCGCCAGGAGGCTGCTAAATTGACCACTAGCCCTGTTGCCCAGTCTCTATCCAGCATGGCTTCTTTACCTGTGAAATCCAAGAACTCTAAAAAAACCACCTAAGCCGGCTTCTTCCAAGGCTCAGCCATGGTCTACCAATCCTGCAAATTAGAAAAAGGACAGAGAAGCCTAAGAGGCAAAAGGACTTAGCCAAGCCGGCTACCGGACCTCTTTCTATACCTCCTGTACCGGTGCAGGATTCTTCAAGGGACGATATTGAGCTTTCCAACAGGGAGGAACACGCTATACCTCCAGCCCAACAAGCTCCTGATATTCCGAGCATGTCTCCGAGTTCGGGCTGATTTGGGGCTGTAGCCCCTTTCAGTCTTCGATCTTCAGGGTGGGCAGATACCAAGACTGAGTCGGAACAGGAGTCTGCTCCATGCACTCGTAGGAAAAGAAAGGAGAAACACAAACATGCCTCTCTGTACCAGCCATCTGGGCTTCAGAAGCAATAATACCATCCAGAGGATTTACCTCCTTATGGTCATCCATACTCTGACCGGTACCATCCCTATCCATACTAGGGTTATGGATATCATGATCAATACAGAGGGTCAGACAACACGCTACCACCCTGGTACCCTCCCATAGCCCCTCCACGGCAAATGTCATTGCAGTACCAAGGGGATGTCTCCACTCCTCAAGCTGCACCATCTCGAAAGAGACTGATTATACAGACGCCTTCTGCGCCGTCTAAATGACTCAAACTTCATAGAAGCCGTGCCCTGGTACAGGCTACCATGTTGTACTCCGGTCCTCACGACCATGATAGGAACCTTTCTTTGTATCTACTCAATAGGATGCTCAACCTATACCATCAGCCCCGGTACCATGACCACCAACCTCTCAGTCGTCTTGAGGTGCCAGCTCATCATCTGCCGAATCTGAAGCTCCTGATGCTGGTGCCACTGGCAATATATTGCAGTCCCCTTTTGAGGACTACACGTCATATGCGCAACTTATCTTACGTATAGCGAAGACACTAAAATTTGATGCACAAATTCCTCAGCAAGAACTGGACTTGGTTTTTCATTATATGGAGCAGGACAAAACGCCTCAACCTAGTTTGAGCCTCATACTGGCACTCCTTACTTTGGTTAAGAGCTCTTGGGATAGATCGCCTTCAACTCTCCAAATCCCGAGAAAGATTAAACACCATTACAAAACTCATGGTTTGGACTCGGATTTTCTACTGAAACATCCCATTTCCAACTCCATCGGGGTCGAGGCTACTCAATACAATTCTCACAGTAGATCTTCTCCCACACATGTTAATAAGGAGGGCAGAAAGATCGACTCCTTTGGAAAAAAGCTTTACTCATTGGCGGCATTACTTATTAGGATCTCAAACTACCAAGCTGCAATGGACACCTACCAAAGGCATCTGTGGAACAGAATTCTCCCCTTGCTTCAAACCCTTTCGGAACCATTAAAGACTGAAGCTCTCAGTACCTATGCAGAGGCCAATACCCTCACTAAGCAGCAAAGACAGGCAGCGAAGCATATCACTGGCACCGCCTCCAAATCTCTGCTTTCCTCAATAGCACTCAGATGACATGCCTGGCTTAGGGCGGCAAACATACCAAGACCAAAATCGAAGATCTTCCCTTTGATGCTGTGGGGCTGTTCAACTCTAAAACAGATGACATAGTGGAGACTATCCACAAAATGAGAAAGACTGCTAAGTCCTGCATCCCATAACAACCTTATCGGTATCAGAAACCTTCATACAAGAAGCCGTTCTACCAACAACTCCCTCAGTACTAGTCCTTTCGGCACAGCAGGCAACAACACCATGAACCCGCCTACCAGCTGCTTGAATCCACCACGTTGCAACCTAAGCAGCAAGAATATTAGGGCTCCAGACAGCCCTTTCGGAAATCCCAACGCAGGGGTAAGCCCTATTCTTATTTGGCCTGGTATCTCCACCAAACTTTGTCCATTCCTTCCCCAATGGAGGAGAATTACATCAGACAAATGGGTTCTGACCATCATTGAACGGGGATACACTATAGAATTCACGCACATCCCTCCGACAGATTTCATCCAGCCCACCCCCTTCTCCTTACCTTTAGAGGAAATCTCAGCTCTCCTCAGGAGAGGGGCGATAGTCATAGTTCCATCTGCTGACTCTAACGTTTTCTCTCTCTCTTGGTACTTTGCCGTCCCTAAGAAAGATGGGGGTATTAGGCCCATCATGGACCTCCCACAGCTCAATGAATATATTCTTTACGAAAAATTCCGTATGCTATCTCTGGACTCCATTCTCCCTCTTCTATTGCAGGGAAACTGGTTTACTACAATCGACCTCAAGGATGCTTACTTTCATATTTCAATTCAACCGTCGCATCAAAGATTCCTCCAGTTCCAGTTCCAGCACACCATTTACCAGTTTGTCGCTCTCCCCTTCGGGCTTTCCACAGCCCCCAGGACATTTACAAAATGCATGGCCCCTGTTGAGGCTTACCTCCGTACCAAGAGGCTAAAGCTCTTCCCGTACATCACCGATTGGCTCCTGGTTGCCAGGACCTATCAGGAGGCCATCATAGCCACAAGAACTACTCTTCAGGTCCTGCATGAATTAGGCTTACAAATAAATTCAGAAAAATCCCACCTAGTATCATCACAACTCGTGAGTTACATAGGAGCACAACTGGACACCCGTCAGGCGAAAGCATTCCTACCACCCGATCGAATAGTGAAAAATCCATTGGGCAGTATACCTTTTCTGACCTCTTGGTACCATCACCGCTCTCAACATTCAGCACTTGCTGGGCCTTATGGCTTCCACAGCGTCGGTGGTTCCCTACACCAAGCTCAAACTCTGTTCACTTCAATCCTGGTTCCTGTCACAATTCAATCCTGCAACGGACACCCAGCTAGAAAAGCTCCTGGTACTGCCACAGGTGGCAAATCAGCTCATGTGGTGGGCCTGCCCCCACAACTTGTTGGTCGGCATACCATTCTGGCCGCCTCTCTTGTCAATCTAGGTGATGACAGATGCATCATGGTTGGGAAGCACACTGTTGGTAACTTCAGATACATGGACTATGGTCAAAGGATAAAAGAACGCTCCACATAAACCAATTGGAAATGTTGGCCATCATAAAAGCCTTTCAGGCTTTCCTCCCCAGAATCGCGGGGAAATCATAGCTCGTGACCGACAATACCACGGTCATGTACTACATAAACAGACAAGGAGGAACTCAGTCACTTCCTCTTCTTCACCTCAACATAAAATTTTGGGAGTGGTGTCGTACCCACCGTATTGCCCCTCATGCAATACATATTTCATCGGTGGAGAACTACTTGGCAGACCGCCTAAGCAGGCTCCCCACCCTCAATGACACTGTTTTCCAGAACATCTGCCGCAGGTGGGGTCAGCCTACAATAGACCTCTTTGCTTCCCATCTCAAGGCCAAGTGCCCCAGGTACTGTTCAAGAGCAGGCATAGAGATGGCATCTCTCGGGGACGCGTTCATGATACCGTGGTCCAGGGAACTCACCTCTTTCCTCTGATACCAGTGTTGCTCAAGACAATAATCAGGATAATCCAATACCGAACAGATGCAATTCTCACAACCATGGTTCGCCCACCTGAGAGAGATAACGCAAAACTGTTCCACTTACCTCCCATACCGTCTCTCCTCTCCCAGAGCGACAGGGCAATTCATCCCGATGTCCAATCCCTACATCTGACGGTGTGGAGGATAACCCTGAATTCCGTGCAATCTTAAATCAGGCTAGGAAGCCATCCACTTCTCATCGTAATAAATGGAAATTCTTCCTCAAATTCACTGAATCTAAGGGACTTACCCCAGTCCCATCATCTCTCTCGACTCTACTTACCTTTGTCATGTATCTATTTAACCTTGGATTGGCACATTCTACCATTAAGGTCTACGTTTCAGCAATAGTAGCTCACCAACCTCTCGGATCTAGCTCCACTAAACTTTTTTCCCACCCTATGCTCAAGAGATTCCTAAAAGGTTTGAAGAATGTTCGTCCCCATCACAGAAAGTTGTGCCTCAATGGTCACTGCAGCTCGTTCTTGAGGCGCTTACAGAGCCACCATTTGAACCCCTGGCTACCTGTAATGAAAAGTTACTCTCTCTGAAGGTGGCATTCCTTGTGGCAGTTACATCCGTCACGAGAGCTATTGAGCTAGCTGCTCTCAGATTGGACTCTCCCTATCTTCAGATGCACCCTGAGAAGGTCACCTTGTACCTAGATGTGTCCTTCCTGCCCAAGGTGGTGTCGGAATTCCACAAAAACCAACCCATCATACTTCCGTCCCTATTCCCATCGCCATCCACACCGATTGAGCGTAAGCTCCATACTCTGGATGTGAAAAGAGCCATCACCTTCTACCTCCACAGAAACAAAACTTATGACATTCTCCACGTCTCTTCTTGTGCTACCATGGCATTAACAGGGGTGCACCTGCCTCTCCACAAACAATATCAAGATGGATAGTGCATTCGATACAGTTAGCATACCAACTTGCAGGCAAGCCAGTACTGGAACATCTTTTTTTCCCAAACAAGTTTTTAATTATTTTTGAGACATACCTACATACGAACAAAGAAAAACCAAGAAAGTCAGTTCCTTCCTTCCTTCCTTCCTCCCTTCCTTCCTCCCTCCTTCCCTTGTGGTGCAGTGATTAAACTGCAGCACTGCAGTGAAGAATCTGCTCACAACCTGAATTAAATTCATTCTGGCCCAGGTGGCCACCTTAAGGTCGATGCAGTCTTTCATCCTTCCAAGACTGGTAAATTGTGTACCCAGTTTGCTTGGGGGGGGGGGTGAGGGGAAGAACAATATGTAGCCTGCATAATTAAACTGTAAACCACTGAGAGTGCCTTGAGTGCTATGGGATGGCACATAACAAGCACAATGTGCTTTGCTCTTTATTATTTTAACTTGTATACCAGCCTGTATATACTCTCCAGGTGCATAGAGCAAATATATAAAAATATACCCTGACTTCCATGTCCCAATAAGGTGGCAGAACAGGAGTTGCTGGCAGAACAATCCTATAAAGTCTCAAACGCAAAAAGCAGAATATTCCTGTCCCCCAGTGTCTTCTTTTGCAAAAGTATTCAAGGCACAAGGATATGTAGGTCTAAGGAAAAGCCTTTTACACTGTAAAACGAAACACAAAGTATAAATACACAATACCACCACAAGAAATTTGTCACGGTATTGCCCCTCCTGTACATACGTGTTGACAAACTATTAACTAAACCAAAGTGATAAGAGCCTGGTTCCTACTTCCAGGGAAACAGAAACTGCTTTCCTATCCAGTTCTATGTCTGTAAAACTTTTACAGAACCAATCCTTCCTAAGAATTTTCCCATCCGGAGAGCTAAACCAAGTAGTCCATAGGATTACATTAACATCTGTTTCACTTATTTAATCAGACAAAGTTGTGTTGCTTAAAATTTAAATCTTCTGCTTAATGTTGACACCTCCTGCCAAATCCAACTCATTTGTGTCATCTTTTAGCAGAATATTTAAATTTTAAGCAACATAACATTGAGCTTATGGGCATACTTGGAATTCTAACAGTGTTATTTTGACTGTCACAAAAGGCCTTCTATAAGGAGGGCTTCACCATTTGAAAATTGGCTTCTGCACTGCCCATAAATGCACAGGAATGAATACCCCAAGGGGTTGGGAAGGAGAGGAAATAGGAATAGGTACATCCAGACATAGGACTAGAGAATTAAAACCAGAAATTCACAATCATATACCTTTACCCATGTAGTGAGGATGGAAAAGAGGGGAATCACACAGTAGAGCTTGGCATTACCAGCATGCACAGGTAATGTCATTACCTGTAATTCATTGTTTTTGTAAAATTAAAAAAAACTTCATATGTGAGAGGAATGAAGTAGAATTTTTCAGATCTTATGACATGACTTTATCAGTCTTTTAAAAATATAAAATGAAAAAGTAAGTATCTTATCAAGTAATTAAAGGGTATGTCATATCAAAGACAGCAAAACTTTTGGAGTACATTGCCTTAAGTTACAGAATTAATTTTTAAAAGTGAGTTTTGAAATTTTGTCATAGTTACACATATAGCAGGGTGGAGATGTGGAGGTAAAAGATCACTAATAGACATAGGACAAAGGGGTACAGATGCAGAGACCTAAAGAAAGGCAGGTACATATTGCTCCCTCCTGTCTCTTTCCTCCCTCACCCCCTTGTCACTTCTAGAGAAGCTTGCTATGCTCCTGTCTGAGTTCCTCTTGTAACATGTTTCCAGGATGTATATACCATATTTTTCTGTGTATAAGATGCCCCATGTATAAGATGCCCCTCACTTTTCTAACCCAAAATTAAGAAATCTAAGTGGGGCTTAGCAAGTGGAGGGGAAAGCAGGGATCAAAGCCATGCAGGATCACTTTGATCCCTGCTTTCCCCTCCACTTATACTCCTCAGCTTACTTCCATGTATAAGATGACCCTCAATTTTTAGTCTAAAGATTTTAGACAAAAGTATAGCCTCATATAAGGAAAAATACAGTATTCCCTCATTCCTTCCCTGCCTGTATGGCTCCTTACCTCATTCTGGAAAAGTGAACAGAGTGGTGGGAAGAGGGATGGTCTTTTCACTTGTTCTCACTACTCAGATTTGATGATTGAGAAATTAAATTGTGTTGGAAAAGAAAGTACAAGAGTGACAATCTCCTTCTGTTACCTCAACATACAATGAAATTGATTCCCCACTTCTGAAGTGGGGAAAGCAGTGGTCATGGGTAACATTATGGAATGCTAGAGACGGTCTTCACGGGCATGATTATGGGAGATTTCAGACATATACGTAAAAGAAAGTACATATTTGTACAGTGTATAGTTAAACCATGGAATTCACTATCCTAAGATACTAACCTGGATAACTTTAAAGGGAATTAGACACATTTATGGAATACATCAATGGGTGCTAGTTATATCAGAATTATACAGTATTATGTGATTTAATGTAGTGCTTTCATCTCTTAGAATTGTCTATTTACGTTGTCTTGTATTATTTTTATGGTTGTTAGCTGCCTAGAGTGGTCCTTTCGGACCAGATAGGCGGGGTATAAATCAAATAAATAAATAGCCGCCTAGAGTGGTCGAAATGACTAGATAGGCGGGGTATAAATACAATAAATAAATAAATAAATAAATAAATAAATAAATAAATAAATAAATAAATAAATAAATAAATAAAATGGCTCTTAATATCAGTTGCTGAGGAACATGAATGGTATGATGCTGTTTAATTCATGTCCTGCTTTTGGGCTTTCCATTGTCCACTGTAGGAAATGCATGCTGGACTGTAGGCCTTAGGTTTAGTTCAACAGGGCTGTTCTTGTGAATGGGAATCTTAATACAGTGGTGCCTCGCTTAACGATGATAATTGGTTCCCAAAAATCGCTGTTAAGCGATTTCATCGCTAAGCAAAACATAGTTTCCCATAGAAATGCATTGAAAACCGGATAATCCGTTCCAATGGGAACGGATTGCCGTCCTTAAGCGAAAATCGCCATAGGAAACATCGCTAAGCGAAACACGGTTCCCCAATTGAAATGCATTGAAACCTATTCAATGCATCTCAATGGGGGAAAAATATAACAACAAATTAAAAAAGAGTCGGAACAAAGTTAAATTAGTTTAACAAAGGGTTTATTAAGTGCACTTATGATTTCAAGCATTCTAAACATTTTAAAAACATTTTTAAGCATTTAAAAAACAACCAACATGAGGCTGTCAAAACCATCGTTAAGCAAAACAGAGGGACTCAAACTGTCATTGCTATGCGAAGCATGGTCCCAAACATCACTATGCGAAAATTGCCCATAGGAACCATCGTTAAATGGAGCGCAAGATCGCTCCAAAAAAGTCATCGCTAAGTGATTTCATTGTTAAACGAAGCAATCGCTAAGCGAGGCACCACTGTAATCTGAATAGGTAGTTTAAATGTCTTAATGCAGATTAATTAGAAAATTGCAAACTGTTCGGTGCCATGTTCAGATAAAATAAACTTTTATTTGTACCACTGGAAGCAGTGAAAGACCAACTCTTTATTTTTTAATGCAGAGTAAAATGGATATAAAAATCCCTTCTTGGCTGTTATAAGTGACAAACAACTGTATACCATCTCATGAAATATAATAAATGGTTGATTGTGAATGCAGTACAAATGTCCTCTTTTTGGTACTTTTTGAACAGGTGGAAGTCCGTTGGACAGTCCCAGAAATTTCTCTCCAAATGCACCTTCTCACTTTTCCTTTGTTCCTGCTCGTAGGTATGTGAATATTTTTGTTCTCCTGTGAAAGCTATTTGATGCAATTAATGTTTTCTGCTGCTTGAAGTAATTTGGTCTGGTATCCTTAATTCTTAACTTAGTAATTTAATTTTTGGTAGTTTAAAATGTAGAATTTGAGGCATTTCAAAAACAAAAAAGCACATGAATTAACAAAACCTGTTTTACGTAAATGTTTGTTTGTCTCTATCTTTATGAAAATGCATTCTTGTGTTGATATATGAACATAAATGGAAAGAGGTAGAAATAACTGCAAAATTCCTTTCTTTTGTATCCTGCTTTGAAAACAGGAGAAGTAGGGAAGAAGTGGGCTGATATATAAATTTGGGTGACCCAAGCTTTATTGCTCATATTTCTGTGGTTTTAACATTTATGTTCAGAGACTTAACATACTCAATCTGCTGATGGGTAGAAAAAGTTCAAGTCAGCTAGAGCCCATGAAAGTGGATCTTTCATGCCGTTAGTCATTCTTCTGGGGATGAGGCTCAATATCCACTCCATGCTCTGGACTAATAGAAATTTAGAGTCATCCTATCCTGTTGAGAGTTGATGCAAGATGGTCAGACAGGCCCGCTGCTAAAATCTAGTTCCTGTCCAAAGCAGAAGTACTATAGGAAGTGAATGGCTTAAAAACATAGTCTGGCTCAACCACCATGTGGGTGGTTGATTTTCTTTAACAAGATAAATGCCATTGCTTTTTCCAGACAGCTAAATACCCTATGCCTGATGGTGTTTTATTATTGTTTGTGTTGTTGTTGGCTGTTGTGGTGGAAAAGAACTAAACTGCAAAATGTTGGATTATGATATGGTGTCATTGTCTGCTTCATCAGAAGAGCATTGCATTACTTGTTCATCTTTTGAATTCCTATTTCCACCTGTCTTGACACCCTGTCTTGTTTTATGATGCTCCATAAATATGGGAATACAGTATTTTCCATTTTTGACTTAAAGAAGTCAGGCTACTTTAATAGTGTTATCTTGACCATTTGCTAGACCTTCTTTTGCACCAAACATAAAAGGAGGTTGATTATGCATTACAGTACTTTTCTAAGTAGATGAGATGCTGCAGGAAGGCATTTTACATTTAATTCAATAAATTTTCTTAAAATATATGTATCCTACACTGTTGTTGCAGTTTTGGTAAAGTATTTCAAATTCCTCCGAGAGAGCTCTGTGGCGATTCCCTGAACTGGTAAAATGGTATCAAATTGCTGCAACTGTGTAGTGTAGACAAACTGTTAGAAAGCTTTTTGGCAACCCCTTATGTGTTGTAGAGCAGTGTTCCCCAACCTTGGGCCTCCAGATATTCTTGGACTACAACTCCCAGAAGCCTTCACCACCACCTCTGCTGGCCAGGATTTCTGGGAGTTGAAGTCCAAGAACATCTGGAGGCCCAAGGTTGGGGACCACTGTTGTAGAGTGCTTTCTGAAGGGGTTTATTTGCATCAAGCAAAGTGTTAATTTCTTCACTGCTAATTACCCACTCCAGCTGCTTTTATTCCCATATCATTACAATAGCTAATACTGAAAAGAATAAAAGCTATGGACAGGATCTGAATATCTTTTCCTTTCCTGTTCTTTCTATGATAGCAGTTACCTTTTTCAGGCTTTTTTCAAAAATTGTGTCTGTTTCATTTTGTACAATTGCAGTTTTCTCTTTTACACAAGCAGAATACGAAACCACCATACCAAAACTTTTAGTTTTATGTTTATTAATTGCAGAGATATTGAACTTGTGCCCCTCAAGTTATTGTTAGAGTGGAACTTTATCCCCAGTTAGCAATTTTATTCCCACCAACCCTAGGAAGCAAGGCCTAAAAGTTTCCCATTCTCAATTTAGTGTCGATAGTATTCCAGACCCTGTGTAGAACACAGAAGAAATGTAGATGTATCAATCTTAGTAGTCTTTTTAAGATAGTCATGGTATTGACAAAAATGAAAAAAAAGAAATCTTTGTAGGTCTTATTGATTTATGGCCATGAATATTGTTAGAATACCTTTAAACAGCATTGCTCAAAAGAGGGGAACAAGAGAAAGCTCGATTTTATTCTTATTTATTGGTAAGTGACATATTATTCTGTCACCAAAATAAAACAGCACTGAATTGTAAAGAAAAAAAGCAGGGTGGAATCGTATGCCCTCTCCTGTCATCCTATCTGGAGGGAACAGGGGAAAGCTAGAATTTTTTTTCATTTATTGGTAAGTGACATATTTATTAGCTCGCCATCCAAGTGATGTAGTACGGATTTGTTGGAAGAAACACCTACTGGTACCGCTTTGGTTCAATACTGGCAGTTACACATACCAAAAACTGAACTAGAATAGAGTGATCCTACCCGCAAAAACACCTGTAGTTCCTGCCAGGTGCAGGTAGCCATGGATATGGGTTAGCTCATTTGTGATTGGCTGTACATTATGTGATAGCCAGAAAATTGAGAGAAACAAGCAATTCCCAAGGTGGCAGATGCTGAGAGGCAGTGATGTCACTTCCCATGTGTTCTTCACTACTAGAGGACAGAGATATGTATGCCATACAACCTGATTTTACTCCCTAACAAGCTATGCCAGGTGAGGTGACAAACACTGTATGAACGCAAGCACTGACACAGGTTGCCTTTCTCTTTCTAATGGGCCGGTTGTGGCATTGAGATGATCAGTAGTTGAATTAACAAACAGATTCTTAGTATTAAGAAAAATCTAGATCTTTAAGAGTGTGACTTAAAAATAATTGAGTATCCTTTCGTAGACTTCCTTGGTATTAAAAGTTTAGTGCTTTAATGTTTCAGTTTAAAGGATCTGGCTTTGAATTGTGCCCGGCTTCTTACTTGTTATAAGTTCTAGAGCTTCAGATCAAGATACTTGAAAATGAGAGGGATTATTAATGCCAAACCAAATTATCTAGGCGTGAGGACACATTAAATTGCAAACATAGCAGACCCATTGCTGTTACATGCATCCACGTTTTTGAAAACAGACATTATATTCAAATTATATTTAACCTAAAGAGCCTTATACGGCTTGAGCCCAAGCTATCTAAAATACTGCATCTCCTTCTATGAGCCTGGATGGGCATTTAGATAATCAGAGGAAGCCTTTCTCTCAGTCCCACCACCCTCAGAAGAGCCCTTGGTGGGGACATGGGAGAGAGCCTTCTCTGTTGCTGCTCCCAAACTCTGGAATGTCCTCCCTTGGGAAGCCAGACTGGCCCCATTTTTGCTCTTCTTCAGCAAGCAGTCAAAGACCTTAAATAATTATTTTATTTACCATTTTTAATATACTTGTTTAATTTGTTTAAAATATCTGTATATGTTCTGTTTTTAGGTTTTAAATGTTTTTCTTTTAATGATGTATGCCACTGGGTCCTTTTAAGGAGAAAGATGGAGTAAAATATTTTAAATAAATAAATTTACTAATCATACTATAAACGTACTTGGCATTAGTTTAAAGCACAACTTTTTCAGTAATTGCTTTGACTATTTGGAACTCACTGCCCAAAGAGGTCCATCTTTAAATACAATTTGTTCACAAGCTACAAGAGAGATATTTACTTGAAGGAAGTGCTTTGAAGGCTTTTGGGATGATTCCCTGGCCTGCCAATCTTTGTAAGAGATAGACCAGCTCTATTTTGGTAAATACAAATACAAAATTCACCCCTACCAATACAATTTTTGGGGAGAAGATCAATTGCTATATTTGCCTAGCTCATATCCCAGTGCCACTTACCAGGAACAGATTTTGTAGCTGATTTCAGTTATTGCTCTGAAATCAACTGAAAATGTTCCCATGTTGTATTAGATGCCACTGTGTATTCTCTCCCTTTGTCCTTATAGAGCAGTGGTTCCCAACCCCGGGTCCCCAGATGTTATTGGTCTACAACTCTCACAAATCCTGGCCAGTATAGCTAGTGGTAAAGGTTTCTGGGAGTTTTAGTCCAATACTATCTGGGGACCCAAGATTGGGAGCCACTATTATAGAACAGCAGTCCCCAACCTTTTTGGGACGGCGGACTGGCTAAGGCAGGCGGGGCACCCCCTCACCCTTGTGCGTACGTGCGGAGTGCACTCACTCTCACGTGGGTACTCTTGGGCGCATGCGTGAAGCAGTGGGGAGTGTGCACACACGTGCCAGCACTGATGGGATCACTCCTCCACCCCTTCGCACAGGCACTTGGACACATGCTTGAAGGGGTGGCGGAGCGCTCATGCAGGCGCTGGCACACACATGCACGCATGCACAAAGCAGCTGGAGGGGGAAGTGCGTGCGTGGGGGAGGTCTGTCTTCGCAGCCCAGTCTAGCTGGCTTGGACCAGGGGTTGACGACCTCTGTTATAGAGCATAGTGTTTGTCAATAAGTTCTTGCATTAGTTTAGTCTTAACGTCTGTGGTGTGAATATTTACCCTTCTTTTCAAATGACATATTCAGTGTAACATTTCCCTAAACCCTCCAGCATATTCTATTTCCATCCTGTTCTCCATTCTCCTTTCAGAATTACAGAGCATTTCTCTGTGCCTGTAGACTTACAGATGCCAGTTTCCCTGACTGTAATCTTCCTCATGCCTGTCTCCTTTTTCATGAGAAGATAAGGATTGAGTATAGAGTGAACCATCTTTATTGAAATAGTTTTCCATAGAGGCCATAACATGCTGCCCCTGATATGCTTGAACCATCCAGGATCTTCCTTACAAGAAAAAAAAGAAGGGGAGGAAGTAAATGAGATCAATATTCCCACCTCTTAATCAGACCCCCCCCCTTTTACTGATATTGCAGTATGCTGTATGAATGATAGGACTAACCTTGTTCTATGGACTGTTCTGTGTGTCTCCAAACCCACAGCTATAAGCATATTTCCCTCCACTTGGCCATATTTTTACTGTGTTTACAGCAGCTTCCAAAGTACAGTATGGGTCTGCTCTGTCACAAATGGTGTTACTCTCACACTTAATTGAGTGCTAATAGCATTAATTCTCAAGTGTGCATAAGGCCTATGGCAGGCCTGTTGAGCCACTAATACACTTCTCTATTGTTGCCATCTCAGGAGATAGCTAGTTGGAAGAAGGCCAGGTGCCTTAATAACTAGCTCCATACCATTCTTTAATTGGCTGTCTATAAATACTTAGTCCCTCCCACCACAGTGCAGGAGCTTTAAAGGGCTCTGAGTAAAAGACAGCTGTAGAAGGGTTTACATGTGCTTATAGTTGAATGAACTGTGCTTCTATATCTTCTATTTTTAAAAAACCTTTAATAAGCTATTTCATTGTAGATTTTAGCATACACAGAGAGTAAAATTTTGACAGCCACCACATAGAACCTGGATGCTGTCTCTCTCTTTTACCCTTCATTGCTCTGATGTCTTACTACAATTTTTTAAATGGTGAATTCTTTTTCATTATAATATGTATCGTGTCATGATCAAGGTTCCCCCCTCCAAACAGTGTTCCTCCTCCTCTGTGCACCCATAGTGAGCATTTCCAGCCCCTTTGGTTCTGGTTGTGACAGAACCCTGCAGGTAGTGGAGTCATACATGTAAGGGATGGAACCTGGCCCGTCAGGGCTGAAAATTAGAGGGAATGTTGGTCATATTATGTTGTTTTGTGAACAGTTATTTCTGATTACAAGAATATGGCGTGTGTTTTTGAAATTTTGTATTTTTTAATTCAATATTTTAGTAGTAATAGTTCATTCTATTTGTCCCTATCCTTATATATCAACCTATGGAGGGATTTGTTAATAGTATGGTTTCAAGGTATCTGCTTGTGTTGTAGTTGTTGTTCCTGGCCATATTCTTTATTGTAGTTTTAATGTGCCTTATAAAGTCAGAACAACAAGAAACTCTCAGACTGAGGTCTTCACAAACCTAATTAACAAAAACATGCAGTTCCCAAAACTGCATGTTTTAGAGTGATTAGAATTATTGCAGTGTAAAAAAAGATACATAAAATGTGAATTTTTGTACATTCACTTATTTCTTCTGTGTCTACACTAGTTCTGTTTATTTGCTTGTTTTACACATTTACACAGTGTTACTTCAAAAATAAAAGTCTGGCATGGTGATTTAAAAGCAAAACAATAATAATCTGTTATGGTTTTACATGTGGATTGTGATTTCCCCCCAATTTTTTATCACTGGTGCTATTTCTCTTATATAGCCATGGACACAGGACAGACAGGTACCGTAATACTTCACTAGATATTCATATGTTTTGTGTGGAATGCAAATGGAATGCTTTTGCATGCTACAGTACTAGTGACTTCATATGCTGTTATAATTTCATTTAGGCATGCTAGTTCTATACTTTGCTACACTGCATCTTTTAAGAAAATTCTGCTGTTCTTCTAAACATTGTCTTATACTGGAACATTATGCTACTATTATTATTATTATTATTATTATTATTATTATTATTATTATTATTATTATTATTATTATTATTATTATTATTATTATTATTATTATTATTATTATTATTATTATTATTATTATTATTATTATTTTTTTTATTTTTATTTTTATTTTTATTTTTATTTTTATTTTTATTTTTATTTATTTATTTATTTATTATTATTTATTATTTATTATTTATTATTATTTATTCATTTATTCATTTATTCATTTATTTAATATCCTGCCTAGACCACTCTAGGCGGTTTACAACATGAATACAACACACATAAAATGCACAGGTAAATATAAAATTATTACATAGTGAACAATAAACAAAATCCAACAAAACGGAAAACAAACAGTAGAAAAGGAGAGGGAAGAAAAACTTCAGGAATTAACTGGAGGGAAGGCCTGCTGAAACATCCATGTACTATTTTTGTTTCACGGCTTGCTAATATAAAAAGTACTACTATAAAAGAATGATTTCAAGAGTCACTTTTAGGGCTCAGATCTCTGTTTGGGTAATGAGGAAGGGTGCAGCTTCTATTTCTTCCACTGTCTTATAGAACAGAAAGTATTTTCAGTAGTGTGTATACAAACTTTGTAAAGCCTCATGTATTTATAAAATCCACCCATGTGTCTTGGTATCCTAGCCCATTTATTTTTCCTGATGTTCTTGAATTGGTGGGCATAAAGAAGTACAGTGGTGCCTCGCATAGCGAGGTTAATTGGTTCCAAAAAAAACATCGCTATGGGAAAACATCGTTAAGTGAAACGTGTTTTCCCATAGAGATGCATTGAAAACCGGATAATCCGTTCCAATAGGAACGGATTATCCGGTTTTCTCCCCCACTATCGGGCGCAGCCCTTTGGGAGAAGCCTTGGGGGAGGGGGGGAAGACGGCATCGGCTCCTGCCTTCTCCCCCACCACCTGGCTTCTCCCAAAGGGCTGCCCCAACTGTGCTTGCAGCAGCGGAAGAGGTGCCCGGTGGAGGAGAAGGCAGGAGCCGATCTGTCATTTCTCCTCCACCGGGCACCTCCTCCGCTGCTGCAAGCAACTTCGGGGTAGCCCTTTGGGAGGAGCCGGGCTGTGGAGAAGAAAGGGAGAAGCCCATCCGATCTCCCCTCCCAACCATCGGGAGCAGCGGGAGAAGCTGCCCAGTGTGGAGGGGGGGGAGATCGGATGGGCTTCTGCCTTTCTTCTCCACAGCCCAGCTTCCCCCAAAGGACTGCCCCGAAATTGCTTGCAGCAGCGGAAGAGGTGCCCGGTGGAGGAGAAATGACAGATCAGCTCCTGCCTTCTCCTCCACCGGGCACCTCTTCCGCTGCTGCAAGCACAGTCGGCCATGCCTCCCACCCTTCTCAAGCCACAGGAGGTGGGTGGTGGGTGGGAGGCATAGCCGGACTCCTTGGCAGGCACCGCGGCTCCGATCCGATCCGAGCCGCGGTGCCTGCCGAGGAGTCCGGCCATGCCTCCCACCCCCACCCCCACCTCCTGCGGCTTGAGAAGGGTGGGAGTCATGGCCGGACTCCTCGGCAGGCACCGCGGCTCCGATCCTATCTGAGCCACGGTGCCTGCCAAGGAGTCCGGCCATGCCTCCCACCCCCACCCTCCCCTCCTGCGGCTTGCGAAGGGTGGGAGGCATGGCCGGACTCCTCGGCAGGCACCGCGGCTCCGATCCGATCTGAGCCGCGGTGCCTGCCAAGGAGTCCGGCTATGCCTCCCACCCCCCCACCTCTTGCGGCTTGAGAAGGGTGGGAGGCATGGCCGGACTCCTCGGCAGGCACCGCGGCTCAGATCGAATCGGAGCCGCGGTGCCTGCCGAGGAGTCCAGCCATGCCTCCCACCCCCACCCCCACCCCCTGCGGCTTGAGAAGGGTGGGAGGCATGGCTGGACTCCTCGGCAGGCACCGCGGCTCAGATCGGATCGGAGCCGCGGTGCCTGCCAAGGAGTCCGGCCATGCCTCCCACCCTTCTCAAGCCGCAGGAGGTGGGGGTGGGGGTGGGAGGCATGGCTGGACTCTTCGGCAGCCGCCGCGGCTCGGATCCGAGCCGCGGTGGCTGCCAAAGAGTCCGGCCATGCCTCCCACCCTCCTCAGGCCACGGGGGGAGGGTGGTGGGATCCATCCGGATCCCCCCACCCTCTCCCCGCGGCTTGGATCCGACCCGCGGCAGGCTACCCCATGCATGGTCGGACTCCTGAGAGTCCGACCATGGCTGGGGAAGCCGGCCGCGGGGAAGGGGAATCCCAGCGGTGGCCTCGGAAGAACCCTCCGGAAGGGTCCTTCCGAGGCCACCGCAGGCATTTTCCCCCAGCTGAGCTGCGGGAGCACTCCTTCGGAGGCTCCCGCCGCTCAGCTGGGGGAAAATGGTGCCTATGGGGAAAACATCGCAAAGCGATTTTTCCCCATAGGCAACATCGTTATACGATCGCAAAAGCGATGGCAAAAATGCCATCGCTATGCGAATTCATCGTTAAACGGGGCACTCGTTGTACGAGGCACCACTGTATATGATCTGATCTGATCTGATAATTCCTCAGCTTCACCTGAACATTTGAAAGGAATCTCTAGGTTTTTGTTGTTGTTGTTGTTGTTGTTGTTGTTGTTGTTGTTGTTGTTGTTGCATTTTAAACATCATTAGCTGTTTTTGTTCCTTGGGGATTTTAATAGGATATAATCTAAATGTAAGTCTGTAATATAATGTAGATACAAACAAATTTATTTGTAAAACAACGGCTACATAAGGCACCATAAGGCTTAATTTTGTCCATAGTAAAATGTCAGTCAGTGACTAAATTCTAAGCATGTGTACTGATAAGCTAGAATGGTCTTGCAGGGGGAAATTATGAATTTAATAGCCTTAAATCTTGCTTTTTGGTAGCTGCTCTGTTCAAATTAAGTATATCATGATCATTCTTTTAGATGCGTATTAACCCCAGAAAGTGACTATCTTCACATTACTTCCAAGAAAATTTTGCAAAGCCAATTGTGTGTGTGTGTGTGGGGGAACAATTTCTCTATTAAGCAGATCTAATTGGAATAGGTGGCTTTATGAAGTGGTCACCACACAGTAGTAACTTTAGTTGTCTTCCAAGTTCAGGGAATCAAGTATGGTATAAATTTTGGAAATGCCACATCTATGACTTCGAATGTCCAGGAAGTTGGCAGTGTTGAAATAATTTTTAAAACACCATACATAGCAATTAAACCTACAATCCGTCATTTAGTGTCCTTGAAATATTTTTTTAAACTCCAGTGAGTGGTTTTCTGACCTCCAGTGTGCTGTACTCCTCTGACATAAAGTGTGACACAGCCTAAATACCGCAGCAGCATTCAATTATCTTTGTGTCCAAAAGATTGCCTAAATTAGTTTTTAGTTTTATCATGGATTCTATATCTACAACTTAAATATTTGTATACCTGTGCATGAAGCATTGAAGGCATTGTTTATTAAATGTTCACATGCTGTTCCATTGCATTTTTTTTTAAAAAAAGATGCTTTAGAAATGAAAAGTGTTTTCCTGGATCTGTTACGTGAAATTGGAAGCTTGTCCCTACCCAGCTATAGATTAGTTGAAAAACCGCTTCACATTTGCGTAAAAGGTGTAACACATACTGGCAAATTGCCATGAATTAAGAAATCTCCATAGACGTTATCTATTGAATGCAGACTCACATTCGCAATTTCTTAATTGAGGGGCAATCACCTGTAAAAGTTATGCCATTCACATAAAAGCACAACTGGATTTCAGCCATTATATTCTTTGGAATTACTTAACATTATAGAGTGTTCAAATACATCTCTTCATACTTGTTTATGGCACTAAATGTTTTTCCATGTTTCTCAAGTACTTTATGTGATATCTGCCCTAACAGACTAGTCCCATAATCACTCTTGTCTGCACTGCCAGGAGCAAAGACAAATATGGCCTAAAAACCAAGTGCCAGAAGATTGCCTCCAACTCAAATGTTGGATTTCATATAGCCAACCTGCTACCATTTTAGGGAGAAATAAAGATGACGGCTAAGTCTAAGTAAACACATTTGCCGTTAACAACTGCATAATGGTTACTTTGTGGAAGAAATGTATTGTATTTTTCCATGTATAGGATGATAGTTTTGTCTAAAAACTTTAGACTGAAAATTGAGGGTCGTCTTATACACAGAAGCTGAGAAAAAAACAAGTGGAGGGGAAAGCAGAGATCAAAGTGATCATGCAGTGCTTTGATCCCTGCTTTCCCCTCCTTTTGCTAAGCCCTGGTTTAATTTCTTAATTTTTGGTGAGAAAAGAGGGGTGTCTTATACAGGAAAAAAAGATGGTATTACTATATTAATTAGAGTTAGTTTTGTTTATACGTAATAATGCTTGCATTTCTCTTCAGGACGGATGGACGTCGCTGGTCTCTGGCTTCCCTCCCTTCATCTGGATATGGAACAAACACTCCCAGTTCTACAGTTTCTGTAAGTTAACATTCATCATAGTTAGTAAAACACCATTAATTATATTATTTTAATTCCAATATTAAATACATGTATTAAATTTGTTCTTACCCCTCTACTTTTTTCAGCAATACATTATAATAAGTCAGTTTGACCGTCATTGTTTTTGTAACTCTTTCATGGTTGGACTGATTTTAGAGATGTTTCCAGGACTTCGAGTGGGTATTAATGCAGTTAACATTTATACTGAAGGCATGTTTTTCACCTTTTTTTTCCATTTGGAGTGTATTACTTATTTATTCTTACCTGCATGTACATCCTGTCACTGATGAAAAGCATTACATTTGATTTGATGTCAGGGAATATGAAAGTTTTATCTGAGATTAATATGTAATGTCTGATTTGGGCAGGCTTATCTACACTTGCAAATTAGCAAATGATGGGTATATGTACATCAACTAGAACCAACATTTCTGTTTTAACTTATGCAGTTATTGTATTCCTGTAACAGTTGTACCAATGTTGCAACCCAATTTTATGTTTTACACTTGTACTATACGAAACCTTGATTTTATCTGATTTTTCTAAAGTGGATGGATGGATCTAAAGGAGGACTATTTTGATGTTATTGCGTCTAAAGTATTTGAGACAAGAGATGAGTGCTAACTCTTAGTTTTCATAAAAACTACAATATCTTGGTATAAAATATTTTACCTAGATCTTGTTTTATTCGTTTATTCTGAGTAAAGGTTCTGACTAGTGGCTTATGACTATGGATCAGATGTAGCAACTGAGAGTTTCTTTCTATATTAGATCTCTTTCCCTCACTAGAGGATTAAATAAGGAGTCCAAAGGAGCACTTCAATGCAATTTGAAGCCAAAGAAGAGTCATGGGCTTTGGGTTTGTGGGTTCTAGTGTGTAGAAGTATGTTACCTTACGTTAAGTAGTCTCTTATATACATTTTGTTCTTAGTCGTCTTGCTCATCTCAGGAGAAGCTGCATCAACTGCCCTATCAGCCAACACCTGATGAACTTCACTTCCTGACAAAGCATTTCAGCACAGAGAGTGTCACAGATGAGGAAGGACGACAATCTCCAGCAATGCGTCCTCGATCTCGTAGCCTCAGGTGATATTTACATACTGTTTCTAGCATAAGAAATTAATTTCTTCTTTGTTGGGGCCTCTGTGAATGCACACAAATGGGTTTCTTCTGCACAGGACATTTCGGAAGTTTCTAGAGCTTAGAAAAGACTAACAATTAGGATACCCTCCCAGGGAGCAAGCTCCGCCTCCTCAACCTTCCCCTCAGTTCCTTTTTTTCCGCCGTTTGGTCAGGACGTAGGAACAACAGAGCTCCATTAAGGAAAGTAAAAGATAGCCTTTTTTCTATCTGATTAGTGATTTCCTCTAGCAATCATCTTATTTAAATCATTATTGGTTATTTCCCCCAGTGATTAGAGTTTTTCCTTTCTATCCAACCTCTTATAAGAAGTTTTAGTGTTGGTCATTCAACACAATCAAAAGCCTTAAATATGTCTAATGCTTTTATTTTTTCCTTCTCTATCTCATGTATAATGTTCAAAACTCATCTAGTTAAATTATCCATTTGTCTTCCCTTAATAAAACCACACTAGTCTTCCTTAATATAATTTGCTATAAATCTATTTAACCTATTTGCTAATATAGCAGTAAAAATCTTAGCATCTTGGTATATTAGAGATATGGGCCTATAAGATTCCAGATCTGTTTGATCCTTGTTGGGTTTTGGAATAAGAATCGTTAATGTTTCCAAAAAGCAGGCATTATCTCTTCTTCCATTATTTTACTATAAAACATTTTTAACTTAAGTATCAAAATGGAACTAAAATGCTTATAATATTCTGGACTCAATCCATCAGGACCTGGTGTTTTGCCATTTTTCAACTTATTAATAACTTTGACAATTTCTTGTTCTTTAATCTCTTCTAATATTCTTTTATCATCTTCCAATAATTTGATTTTTCAGTTCTCATTTATGTAATTTTCTATATTGTGTTTCATTACATTATTTCCTTTATATCGTTTCTGAAAAAATCTTCAATTTATCTTTCATTATATTACAGCTCTTACCTGTTATATCTTTAATTATCCCTATTGAGGTTTTTACTCTTTTATTTTTACACATTCTAGCTAATAATTTTGAATTTTTATTATTAAACTCAAAACATGCCTCTTTAAATACATCAAGTCTCTCTGGACTTTCTCTATTTCTATGTTATCTGGTTCCTTTCGCTTAGCCTGACTTTCTACCAAAATTCTTCTATCTCTTTCTTTTTTTAAAAAAATCTTTTTTTCTGAATTTTTTAGATCATTTTCCAATTTTTTCACATTGCTTTCCCTAATTTTTTTAAATTTACAGGATTCTCTTATTGTTATTCCTCTTGAGACTGCTTTCATTGTGTCCCACAACAGGCCTAATTTAGCATCTCCTGCTTCATTTTTTGTCCATAATGCTAACCTTTCCTTCTTTATCTTTTCTATTACCTCTGGATACTGTAAAATATTATTATCCATTCTCCACCTTTTAGAGTCTTTATAATCTTTTTTATTTCAATCTCTATTGACATCAAAGCATGATCTGTTATTTTAATAGAATTAATATCAGTATTAACTATATTAGAAATTAAGTCTTGAGATGTGAATATACTGTATAATCTATTCTAGAGTAACTATTATGTACATCTGAAAAATAAGTATATCTTCTTTCATCACCTTTCAGTTCTCCAAATATCCTTCAATTGGTTATTTCTTACCTTCTTGCTCAGTATTGTATTTCTTTGATAAATATCATACTGACCATAAAAAGTTTTCTCTTTTGTCTTATCCATAATCATATTAAAATATCCTGCCATAATAACATAATCTTTCTTTACCTTTTCCATTTCTTTCAAAACCTTATCATAAAATTCTCCCTGTTTATTATTAGGTCTATAAACATTAACCAAAATATATTCTTCAGCCCCATTTTACCTTGTATTACATATCTATCATTACAATCTTTTACTACCTTTTCCACTTTACATTCAGTTTTTAAAAATTATAATTGCTACACTTTTAGATTTAGAAGTTCCAAAAAAATTTTTCTTTTTCTTTTTTTTAAATATATTTTTTTATTTATTTATAACTATAACAAAAAAATCATATACATAAAACATATGCACTTACAACACAATAACAGTGTTCCCCACCACCATATACGGGACCTCTTGCCATATTCTTCTTTTTCTTCTTCTTCTCATTCTTCGTCTTCTATTGTCCTCCTCTCCAGAACTGCATAGATTCTTGATTTGGAGCTCTCCCTTTTCCCCTTATTAACACATATTCCAAAAATTTGCCCCATATTACATAAAAATTATTCTTTTTCAACTCTCCTTTCTTCATCTTTAAATTACAAGTTAATTTATCATTTAATGCTATATTCCATATTTCTTTATACCATTCTTCAATTTGTAATTCAGTCTTTAATTTCCACTGTCTAGCAATAATCAATCTAGCTGCTGTTATTAGATTAGTTATCAATTCTTTAATCATTTTGTCATATTCCACGTTCTCATATATTGATAACAAAGCAATCTCAGCCTTACATTCTATATCTTTTCCACAGATACAACTTAATGTCTATATTGTTCATCTTTAATTCATTGACTCCATTTTCTGATTGATGTGTCTCTTGCAGAAAGACAATGTACATCTTGTTTTTCTTCAATAGTGCTTCTATTCTTCTTCTTTTCACTGTTGATTCTAGGCCTTCCACCTTTAAAGTTGGAAGCCTCATTCCTTTACACATGTAATTTCAAAATTTATCCTTCCAATAGGTACCCGTGTGCAACCTCTCCTCCTATCAAACTAACAAAAATAAACTAAAACTTAAAATTTAGTCCGGCGGAATGACAACCAGAACCTCATCTCTGATCTTTTTATTTGGCTTTTGCATTTTTACTTAATGTCTGATATTAAAAAAACCTTCTCCGCCCCTCTTTCCTTTTAATTATAAATCATTTTTTTTTAAAAGAGAGAGAGAAAAGTAAGATTTAAGACTCAGTTTTTAGTAATTTTAGTTTTGTTATTGCTTTTACAGTCTAACTTTCTGAGAGGTGAAATAACATTTCTCTTTTTTGTCATTTCTAGTTGATATACCACACTAGTGTTTAACAGATTCCAATTATTAGTTTCAACTGGTTATAACATTTTGAACTTTTTCTCCTCCAGTCCTGGCCGTTCTCCAGTGTCCTTTGATAGTGAAATAGTAATGATGAACCATGTGTATAAAGAACGATTTCCAAAGGTAAGAAGTAGTACAGTTAATTAATCTGTTTAATGAGGCACTCTTAAGTGGCAGTTTAGAGTAGTGGAGAGAGCATCAGATTGAGACTCAGGAGACCTGAGTTCATATATCCACTCAGCCATAGAAAGTTGTAGAGGTGGCGGCAGCTATGGTAAACCCCTTCTTAAACATTTCAAATACCTTGGAGGACCAGTTAGAGTCACCATCATTTGAAAGTGACCTAAAGACACATAGGAACACATGAATAACGTAAAGAGAGAGAGAGAGAGAATGAGAATGAGAATCCTTGCGACCTTGGAAGGACAGAACACTGAGTCAACCTTGAGCTGGCTACCTGGGATTGAACCAGATCACAGGCAGTTTGGGATGCAGTACTGCAGTTTAACCACTTCACCATGAGATACTATAGCACAGCATTAGAAAGCTAATTTCTTACTCAAATATCCTGTATTTGATTACACTGAAGTTCTTCCAGATCTTCAGGAGAATGAGTTTGCTCATATAAAATGAAAAATAATAAATGGAACCCCATCATTTTTGGTTATCAGTATCAAATTAAATTATATTAATCATCCTGTTTCTCCAAACGCTGTTTTAGTTTGCTTGAACCAGACTGCACGTTGTGTGAGATATTTGTTAATTAGGAAATATAGCTTTTTTTTTTTGAAGGACAAAAAGCAGCTTCAGAATAGGAGGTAAATATGACCAGTAGACTTACCTTCCCCTTGCCAGTACTACTGCTTTGATCAAATTCATAGCTTTTGTGTCTTTTTAAACATTAAAAATTAAAACAAAGGAACCAATTACAGATCTTACATGTAATATGTACTTTGACTATTTTATGTATTTGGCTTGCATACATCAACCTGTTTTATACACAGAGTGTCCTAGCTGACTTCACATTCTTCTGTTTTCTTAAATCAGAATATCTTCCACCTAAGAACTATAGTATCACTCAACTAGATGGCACTTCATTTAAAAGGTTTCATATGTTTTTATCCAGCAAAGCTCACTGATTCTCTTGTCTTTTGGTAACAAAATGCCATTAACTATTATTTTATGTGTAGGCCACAGCTCAGATGGAGGAACGGTTGGCTGAATTTATTGCATCCAGTACACCAGAGAAAGTGCTGCAGATAGCAGATGGAGTCCTAAGTTTTGTTCATCATCAAGTTATTGAGTTGGCCAGAGACTGCCTGGATAAATCACGTGAAGGGCTAATTACTTCTCGGTACTTCTATGAATTGCAGGAAAATCTTGAGAAACTTCTGCAGGATGTAAGTATTTTAGTAATATGTAATATCCCTTTTGGGGATGAATAGCATATTAACCAGTTGAACTGGATAGTCTATTAACTAGTTGGATTCGTAGGGCAGGAAGAGACTTGCATGTTGTCAGGTTCACCTTCATTGGAATAATGTGCTGACTGAAACCTTTGTTGAATGGATGCTGCCTGTGCAATTACAGCAGGAACAGCAGCAGATTGTTGCTGATTAAAGACTTCCTTTTTCAGTTTTGTGCAAACTGTGTGCGCCCTGAAATTAAAAAAAAAAGAAGTGTGTAATCATTGGCAGTTTGCCATTGGTGACAACTTCATTCCTGTTGCACAGGTAGAGTTGTGCCACAGGGTTTTCAGTCAAGTAAGTCAAGACACTTCTAATTAAGGAATTCAAGATTTTGGATAGATGCAGAACATTCAGCTTGAACCAGTTAAAATGGGAATGTTGCCTTTCAATTATTATTTCAGGTTTCAGGACAGTAAAAATGATATCTGAATGATCTTGAGAATTTAATTACTGTACTGTATTCTCGAAGGCTTTCACAGCCAGGATCTGATGGTTGTTGTGGGTTTTTTGGGCTCTTTGGCCGTGTTCTGAAGGTTGTTCTTCCTGACGTTTTGCCAGTCTCTGTGGCCGGCATCTTCATCTTCAGTGAAGATGCCGGCCGCAGAGACTGGCAAAACGTCAGGAAGAACAACCTTCAGAACATGGCCAAAGAGTCTGAAAAACCCGAAACAATCAATATAATTACTATTCATAATATCTGGGGAATCAAAGCAAAAGAAGATGAAATTGGTTGTGTTCTTTTGCTGTATTATTCCATTTTCTGTCTGCAGATTGTATGTTTTGCCTGATGGGAGTATAGATATTACTTCTGCAAATAATGAAATATTTCTTGGTTAACTAAACCACTGGTTCTTAACTTTTGTTACTCAGATGTTTTTGGACTGCAGCTCCCAGAAGCCTTCACCATCAGCTCTGCTGGCTGAGGTTTTTGGGAGTTGCAGTTCAAAAACACCTGAGTAACAAAGGTTAAGAACCACTGAACTAAACAGCCTTTTCTTAAAGCAAAATAAATATGACTTCTTGCCATTAGTCTTAAATTCCTCAGAAAACAGAAAAATGGAAGTGGGGGAGAGATGTGACAGCCAAATGGATTGCAACTGTCATAATCCATGGACTGTGTTGGTTGGGGATGATGGAAGTTGTAGCAATACTTGGACCATGGTTGCCCATTTTGACTTAAAATGTGCTTGACTGTAATGCAGTATTAAGGATAAGACAAATGATTAGATTCATTGTGTGAAAGAATGGCAGACTTTGCCATACTCAGGGCTTGAAAGTTTTTAGAATGTCTCACCAGTCAGTCAAAAATTTCACTAGTCAGCATGACCAGACTATAGCCTTGCAGTTTATGTTCACAAATTTAAACTAGGCACTTGTTCACTTTTATTTCTACGTAACAGGGCGTACAAACCCAAAATAAATATACCCTCAGAGTTGGATTGCTTTATTACCTGCATGCCTGTAAGGTCATGAAGCTTGTATTTTGAATGCTGTTCTTTTGAATGTCTCCAGCAAAAATAAAAGTGAAAGCAAAAGTGCCCGGCCTCTTATGGAGCCACCGTTCTCTCCCACCCCAGGATGTGTCCTCGTTGGGTTGAAATTGGGAGCAGGGAATCTCCATATTCAGCAGCATGGGACTACTCTACATTCTTCTGCATAGCTATATATCTATGTGTCGCTTGAACTTCTCTTCTCGTGAGAAGAGGGCTGTTTTCCTTTTGCAATGGGAGGGGGGAGGGGAGGACTGCAGGATCATTGAGAGAGAGAGAGAGAGAGCAAGAGCGGTGGAGGGTAAGGAGGCAGGGAGGGAGGGAGGGAGCTGTGGCTCGTCAAGCAGTGTTTTTTCACTCATCCTAGACGAGTGCATTTTTCAAGCCCTGGCTATACTAATGCAGTAATTGTCATTCTTTTCCCTCCGCCTTTTAATGGAATTGCACTGAGCAAAGAGAGCTTGGTACTTATTAATAGTTTTTCTAAATTAGCTTCAGATCACCATCTCCATAAAAAGTAGTGTGAAAATTACTACTTGTTATACGTACTTCTGGGAGGAAGTATACATTGGGGGTAGATACTTATGTACTGAAGGGTATAACACAGGAAATTCTTGTAGGAGGACATTGAGAAAGAAAAATTAGTTTCTTCTTTCCATTCTATTCTTGTTATTCTTCTTTTAAAAAATTGTCAACATGTGTAAATTCACTTCTTCCTAGTCTTCTTTGTGTCAGGGCTGGATGCACCATGGGTTTATAGTAACGTAGTCACTATGCCTCACAGTTCCAGAGTTGTTATAAATAAATAACATTGCACAAAGAATCAGTTTGTTTGTAAGTCTGTTATTAAGTGTATATTACAGCTTTTATTGTCTGAGCTGGCTGAGGAGGCAAGATATTGGAACATTGTTCTACCCCAAAGTATTTGGGTGTCACTCTGGATCAAACTCTGACCTACAAAAAAAAATACTGACTTTAAACACTAGACAGAAGAATGACACAAAAATAACATAATTAGAAAACTGGCTGTGTCAGACTGGGGTGCATGCCCACAAACAATAAGAATAACAGCTTTGTCCCTGTGCTACTCCACAGCAGAATTTGCCATCAACATATGGTATAAATCAGCATATGCCACATGTGTGGATGCAGCTGTTAATGAATTATGCAAGACTATTACTGCTTATTGGAAATCTGCCCCACTGAAAAAGTCTATTATTTGCCACTCTGAAACTACTCTGAAAGGTGCTAGCAAATAACAAATGAAATAAGGTAATACAACACCAAACCCATCCACTTCATGGTCACCAACCCCCTAGATAAGTGTTTTCCAACCTTGGGTAAGCCACGTGTTCTGGGACTACAACTCCCAGAAACCCTGGCCAGCACAGCTGGTGGTGAAGGCCTCTGGGAATTGTAGTCCATAGCCACCTAGGCAACTTTGACCGTTTGGACCAGATAGGCGGGATATAAATCAAATAAATAAATAAAAATAAATTTGGGAACAACTGCCCTAGATAACAGCTAAAATCAAGGAAAATTTTTATGTACATCTCTCAAGCTCTACATGTTAAACTAGGAGGCTAGGCTAAACCTAGTTAGTTAGTTAGTTAGTTAGTTAGTTAGTTAGTTAGTTAGTTAGTTAGTTAGTTAGTTAGTTAGTTAGTTAGTTAGTTAGTTAGTTAGTTAGTTAGTTAGTTAGGCATCCTTCAGTCTCAAAAGACGGCTGCATCATCTGCAAAGAGGAAGTCCCACATGCATTTCAGTTGAACTTTGGTTTTTGCTCTCAGTCTAGAGCAAAAAAGCATCCAGAAAAGCATCCAAAGGCATGCTTCAGCATGATAGCAAAAAAGATCCCAAAAAGGGTTGGTGCAAGGACACAGCCCTGTTTCACTCCGCTTCGGGTGTCAAAGAGATCTGATCTGGAGCCGTCAAAAACCACAGTGCCTTTCATTCCCTCATGGAAGGATCTGATGATGTTAAGGAGACAAGGTGGACATCCAATCTTGGGAAGTATTTTGAAAAGGCGATCCCTGCTAACCAAGTCAAATGCTTTTGTAAGGTCTATGAAGGCCACTAAGAGTGGCTGTTGTTCCCTGCATTTCTCCTGAAACTGTCAGAGGGAGAATACCATGTCAGTGGTGGATCTATTAGCTCGAAATCCACACTGTGATTCTGGTTAGACTCTGTCTGCAAGCACCTGGAGCCTCTTCAGCACAACACGGGCAAGTAGCTTCCCTACAACGCTAAGAAGAGAGATGCCACGGTAATTATTGCAGTCGTCCCTGTCTCCTTTGTTCTTGTACAAGGTGACGATCTTTGCATCCTTCATGTCCTGTGGTACTCCACCTTCCCTCCAGCAAAGACAAAAGATTTCATACAGTTCGGTGGTGATGATCTCCTTAAAGCATTTCAGCACTTCAACAGGGATGTTGTCCCTTCCAGGTGCCTTGCCGGAGGCGAGGGAATCCAAGGCCAATTTTATTTCTGCTAAGGTTGGTTTGCTGTCCAGCTCTTCCAAGACAAGCCGGCACTCAATGTTATTTAATGCTTCTTCGGTTACTACATTCTCTTTGGAACATAGCTCAGTGTAGTGCTGCACCCAGCGTTCCATCTGCTGTGCTCAGTCCTGGATGATCACACCAGTAACAGACTTTAAGGGAGCAGATTTCTTCTGTATTGGACCTAAGGCCTGCTTGATACCGTCATACATTCTTTTGATGTTACCTGTGTGTGCTGCTATCTGTATCTGAGAGCAGAGCTGAAGCCAATAATCATTGGAGCATCTCCTGGCAGCCTGTTGGACTTGGCTACGAGCAGCTCGAAGAGCTTGCAAGTTGTACTCGCTAGGATAGGCTTTGTATGCTGCTAGAGCTCTTCTCTTATCCTCGATGGCTGGCATTAGCTCCTCCGAGTGGGCTTCGAACCAGTCAGTCATCTTTTTGGTCTTGCCAAATGTGGACAAGGTGGTGTTATACACAGCGTTCTTGAAATGTTCCCATCGTTCAGGTGCATTTAGTTAGCCGGACTTGGAAGGCTTTTCTCAAGTGCTTGGGCAAATTCCTTCACTTTTCTTTGATCGTGAGTCTTGCTGATGTCAATACGTAGTCTTCCTTCCTTTTTCGTGTGATACAATCACTTTGTTCACAGTTTTACTCTACTAATAACCACCAGGGAGTGATCAGTATCGCAATCAGCACTCTGGTAACTGCGTGTGATTGTAATACTAGGAAGGCTAGAACATCTAGTGAGGATCAAATCGAGCTGATGCTTCGATCTTGGATGTCTCCAGGAAACTCTGTGCTGAAGCTTTGTATTAAAGAATGTGTTGCTGACACAAAGACCATACGTAATAACGGCAAAACTCCAGCAAGCGTTGGCCATTTTCATTCATCTTTCCAATGCCAAAATGGCCTAGACAAGTGGGCCAAGGATTGTGATCAGCACCAACTCTAGCATTAAAGTCTCCAAGAATGAACAGTGGCTCTCTTTCAGGGACTTTTTTGATAGTAGCTGCCAGATCATCATAGAATTTGTCTTTCATTTCTGTAGTGGATGACAGTGTTGGTGCATATGCACTAATGAGGGTTACTGGTCCTGCTGATGAGTGGAGCTGCAGAGATAGGATTCTTTCACTCCCCACAGTAGGTGGAACAGTGTATCTCAGAAGAGTATTTCTGACTGCAAAGCCAACACCATATTCCCTGGTCTCATTCGATGGTTTTCCCTGCCAGAAGAATGAGAAGTTTTTTTCTTTGACAGATCCTGAGTCTGGCAATCTTGTCTCTTGCAGGGCAACAATGTCCATCTGTAGTCTACTCAGTTCCATGTCAATGACAGCTGTCTTGTGCACATCGTCTGTTTTGTGCAGGTCGTCAGGAAAGCCGTAGTCAGAAAAGCCAGGAGTCATTGTCCATACATTCCAGGTGCCCAGCTTTAGGCCAGAAGTTTTCTTACAATTGTTGCATGGTGCATGATTATCGATCTGCTTTTCAGGTCTCACCCTAAACCCCACGCACCTCGTGAAGTTAACAGACCGTGGCGAGGTAGCACCTTAGTGGCTGGGGGCTGCCCAGCTTAAGGCGGGCGGTATCTACCTAGTGAGGTGCAGTGACCTCTCCCACTGTCAGAAGTAGCCCCTGGCGTCATGCTCTACGCCAGTTGAGCAAAGACTTATAACCGGTAACTGCTACTTCCCGTGTTGCTTCGACGCTGTATGCGAAGCTGGAGTGTCCACTCCAGAGCACGAAGCCTGGGTAAAATAATATGGAGGATAGGCTGTTACCCGAGCAGCAAATCCCCCCTCTCCACGTCACCCAAATGGTCCAGTGGAAAGGCAAGAGCCAATACAACTGGTTCCAGCGACGTTGCAGGAGTTGCCAGAATGAAGTGAACTGCCTCTGGGACTCCGGCTCCGGATTTTGCCTTGGGGTTATCTCCTTAAGCCTTTTCCATAAGTGGATATAGCCACAAGGCAGTGGAGGTTTAAAATAAGAGTTTTCCTTCTCCTAGATGGGCTGCCTTTCAGGGCTTACGAGCCCCACCTACCTGGCCTGCTCTCTAATAGTGTGGAAATATGATCTGACCTTTAAAAGTATACTCCCCCCAGGTGTATGCAATGTTAGTTGGCTTTCCTATTTACCAAATTAGGGTAAAAAATGGGATTAGAGAATTTCACACGCCATTAGACACGCTGTCCTGCTCATCCTCCTTTAAAGCTGAAACTCTCCCTCCCTCAGGCCATTCCTATTTACCATATTAGGATCAGAGATAGAATTAGAGTATTTGAGAATACTCAGGCACTGTTACATAACAGCACTGATGTTACCTGTCTGTCATGGGTTTGGAGGGAAAGTTCCATCCTATGGGGAGTGGAAGGCGGGACATCAGGAGGAGGGGCTGTACTGTATAAATATGTGATGCCTGTGTGGTGAAGAGTAGATGCTGAGACAGACTGTGAGACACTGGGTTGGGACGAAGCAGCAGCTGGGGAAGAAGAAGCTGTTGTGGGAGTCTGGGTGTCTGACAGGGTACTACTGTGTGTCAGAGTACCAACCTGATAAGTTCAGGTGTCTGTGGGTTAGCCAGAACTGATGGGTTCAGGGTCTGTGCTTTAAGTTAAAGGTTCTAGGTGAACCAAACTGTATGCTTGTGTGTGTGAGAATAAGCCACGTTACTTTATTTTATTCACCTGATTGTTTTATTTACCCTGTTTGTATTTAAAATAAACCTTATTCTTTTGTTGTTTAAAAATCCATCCCTGGTCTGTGTGACTTATTATAGGGAATGGTTGGTGGCAGCTTAGTGTAACTGTGTGACATATCCCAGTAGGTCTGGGTTTGTCACATTGATTGGTGTCCAGCGTGTGGGATACGACTGGTCCAGTTGTCCAGCGGTCCAGCAAAGCCTTGGCAAGTGTGCCCAGAGCAAGGGGGGTCTAGTCAGGGACAGTCTGAGGCGCGTAGGTAATCTTCTAGGTGTACCTCACGGGGAGGTGCACTAGTAGAAGAACGTGCCAACTGGGGAGACTTAGATTAAGGTGCTCTGAGGCAGCCTGATTTTGGCGGGAAAACGCTGAGGCAAAACTGCGTAGCAACAGTGAGCTAGCTTGCCAGCTGAGAGGCCCAGCAGAGGGGGGTAGGCTCTGACTCGATACTGTTGCAAATTTAGTGCTGAAGAACAGCAGCAATCTCTAGGAGAGCTGGTTCTGAGGCAAGAAGGAAAAAAGTGGTCGTTTTATTCTGAGGCTTGACTTTTTAAAGTAGCCTGTTCTGAGGGGGGATTATGCCCTTGACTCGAAGCAAGATAGCAGACATGGGTGAAGTGAAAGACCCCCAAATTGACCAAGGTTCTGAGGATGAATTTGGCTCAGTGCAAGGTGACAGCACAGGAGAGCAAGACCCAGAACTCAGAAAAATACTCCTAGCCCAACAGCATGAACTGAGGGTGAGGGAAATGGAGGAAAGGGAAAGAGAGAAACAGCGGCAATTTGAATTAGAGAGAGAGAGAGAAAGAATGGAAATCGAGAGGGAGAGAGAGAGAATTGCTCTGGAAAAAGAAAGAATGGCGTTTGAATTAAGAAAACTGGAAATGATGAACCAGAACAATAATAATAATAGGGATTCTGAGGGAGGCCAACTGTCTAAGGCTGACCTGAAGAAATTCCCTGTGTACCACAAGGGAGATTGTCCTGAGGTGTTCTTTTCCTTAGTGGAAAGAGCGTTTGTGGACTTCTCAGTGAGGGAAACTGAGAAGATGACCATCATGCGATCTTTAATCAGTGGTAGCCTGGCTGAGGTTTATGCCGAGATGCCTGAGGAACGGATGAAAGATTTTGCAGATTTTAAAAAACTGGTGTTTGCAAGACATGGGATAAATGCAGAGCAGCTGAGACAAAGGTTCAGGTCCCTCACCAAGAAGCCAGAACAGACTTTTACCCAAGTGGGGGCCCAATTGGTGAGGCTGCTTGAGAAATGGCTGTCGCAGGAGGGAACAGAGACCTATGAACAGCTTAAAGACTTGATAGCCCTGGAACAGTTCTATTCAGTTCTGCATGGGGAATTGAAATTCCAGGTGAGGGAAAGGAAACCGAAATCTGTGGCAGCAGCCGCAGAAATCGCAGATTTTATTTCCCAAATAAGAAAGCCCTTGGGTGAGGGGAAATCTGTAGGTAAACCCAAAGAAACCTACAGCAAGTACTCTCAGGGACCAGGGAAAAGCCAGCAAGGGGGAGGGGCCCATGGTGAAGGGAAGCCCTCAGACATGAAACCAAGACCTCAGATTTTGGAGGGAAAACCAAAACAAGATGAGAGAGAATCAAAATACGCCAGAAAATGTTATTTCTGTCAGGGAAAGGGTCATCTAATCTCAGAGTGTCAGAAATTAAAGCAGCTAAAAGGAATGGTGCCTCAGAATGCTAGTGGGACCAAGCCAAAAGCTGTGTTCTGTGTCCAGAAGGAGCAAAGCTCATTGTCACAGAGGGAGCCTGTTGCCATGACTACTCAGTCTGGAACAGCTACCTCTGCTGATCAGGCTGAGGAAAATGGTCCTCTTATGGAGGTGAAGCGCTGCTTGCTGATAAAAACAGATTCTCAGTTGTTTGAGACAGCAGGGGTGGACGTAGGAATACTTGACCGCCAGTATAGGGGGCTGCGGGACACTTGTTCTCAGGTAACCCTGTGCCATCCAGATATTATTCCTAGGGAATATATAATCCCGAATGAGAGCATAAAGGTAGCAGGGGTTGAGGGGCAGATAATCTCACTGCCAGTCGCGGAGGTACCTGTCAACTTTCAAGGCTGGAGGGGAGTTTGGCGGCTAGCAATTTCATCGACTCTGCCAGCAGCCGTGCTCGTGGGAAATGACCTGGCTGAACATGTGAAACGGGTGCTAGTGATTACACGTTCACAAGCCACCACGGGGACAGTTCAGGGGGGTAATGATGAGCCAGAGACGGAAGCAGAGGGGAGTTCAGAAGCTGTGGTGGAAACCTTAACCACAGACAGCAGATTTGGACAGGAGCAAAAGGCAGACGCCACTCTCCAAAAGTGTTTTGAACAGGTGACTGACGCCCAGCTAACACCTGAAACCCCAGTGAGATTTCTGGAGAAAAAGGGGATTTTATATAGAGAAACCCTGAGGAATATCTCAAAAGGGGGAGATGGGATCAGAAGTCAGCTGGTGGTACCTGAAAAGTATCGCCCTATGATCTTACAAAGGGGTCACTCTGACATGTTTGCTGCGCACTTAGGAGTGAACAAGACACAGCAGAGAATCACACAGAATTTCTACTGGCCTGACATAGGGAAGCAGATCAGGGAGTTCTGTAAACAATGTGATGTGTGTCAAAGGCAGGGGAATAACCGCGACAGGACCAAAGCAAAGTTGTGCCCTTTGCCTGTGATTGACACTCCGTTCAAATGCATAGGGGTGGATATAGTGGGACCTTTGCCCAAGGCCACAAAGAGGGGGAACAGGTTCATACTAACAATTGTGGACCATGCCACAAGGTATCCTGAAGCCATACCCTTGACAAACATCGAAACTAACACAGTGGCCGATGCTTTGGTGGGGTACATGTCCAGGATGGGATTTGCCTCAGAGATAATCACAGATTTGGGCACATCGTTCACGTCAAAGCTCATGAAACGCTTATGGCAAATCTGTGGAATAAAGCTCAGGGAAGCCACTGCCTATCATCCTGAAAGTGATGGGGTAACTGAGAAGTTCAATGGGACTCTAATGCGCATGATTAGGGCTTACTTGGCAGAGAATCCAAACAATTGGGACCAGAAGCTGCAATCCCTTTTGGTTGCTTATCGATCAGTGCCACAAACCAGTACCGGGTTCAGTCCATTTGAACTTTTATTTGGGAAAGGGGTGAAGGGGCCCCTTGATTTGATCGAGCAGGGTTGGGGGCAGATCGCCCAGGGTGACCCACAAGACGTTGTGACATATAGAGACTCTTTAAGGAAGGACCTAAAGAGAAACCTAGAGCTAGCAGCAGAGACCCTGCAAGCTCAAAAGGTCAGAAAGAAAGCTTGGGATGACCAGCAAGGCAGGGAGAGGCACTTTGACCCAGGGGAGGAAGTGCTGTGGCCTGGGCCCTGCAGAGAGAGCAAACTGCAGCTGGGTATCCCAGAGAGAAAATACTTGAGTCACATGGTAGGGGGAGGAGTGATAAAACCCCGGGAGGCCAAAATAGAAGCTGTTCGAGATTGGCCTAGACCCACCACCAAGAGAAAAGTCAAATCATTTCTTGGGTTGGTGGGCTACTACAGAAAGTTCATCCCGAGGTTTAGCGAGATTGCGGCTCCGCTGACCGATCTGACGAGGAAGAAGGCTGATGACCGCATCCCGTGGACCAGCGACTGTGAGGCGGCGTTCCAGAGGTTGAAGGAGGCGTTAATCAACTATCCTGTCCTGCGTGCTCCAGACTTCGACCGGGAGTTCATCATCTACACAGATGCGTCTAACAGCGGGGTAGGAGCAGTTCTGTGCCAGGAGGATGAGAATGGTGACCAACATCCGGTGTCCTACCTGAGTAGGAAACTTCAAAAAGGTGAGAGACATTTGGCAACCGTGGAGAAGGAGTGTTTGGCCATAGTCTACGCGATCCAGAAGGCCAAGCCTTACATCTGGGGAAGACATTTTGTTCTGTGTACTGACCATTCACCATTGCAATGGTTAAAGACAATGAAAACCCACAATAGCAAACTTATGAGGTGGGCTTTGAACTTACAGGACTATGACTTTGAAGTGAAGGTGGTCAGAGGGTCAGTGAACTGTGTTGCTGACGCCTTATCAAGAAGACCTGAAGACTGAAGACGGCGAAAGAACATGGACTATATGTATATAATGAAGACAAAAAGTTAAAATGTACCTGGTTTTAAATTGGTTTGTATTAATAAAGGTAAAATTGATGTAATGCATATGGTAAATGTTTGAAATACCTATTTGCTATGTTTAACTTGGAGTGTAAGTATATGTAAGTATTATAGGGTATGTATAACTGGTTTTGTGTATTTTATTCAGGTTGTTTTTTGGTGAAAAGCACCTTAGCTTTCCCCCTACAAAACAACTTTTAAAGAGGGGAGGTGTTACATAACAGCACTGATGTTACCTGTCTGTCATGGGTTTGGAGGGAAAGTTCCATCCTATGGGGAGTGGAAGGCGGGACATCAGGAGGAGGGGCTGTACTGTATAAATATGTGATGCCTGTGTGGTGAAGAGTAGATGCTGAGACAGACTGTGAGACACTGGGTTGGGACGAAGCAGCAGCTGGGGAAGAAGAAGCTGTTGTGGGAGTCTGGGTGTCTGACAGGGTACTACTGTGTGTCAGAGTACCAACCTGATAAGTTCAGGTGTCTGTGGGTTAGCCAGAACTGATGGGTTCAGGGTCTGTGCTTTAAGTTAAAGGTTCTAGGTGAACCAAACTGTATGCTTGTGTGTGTGAGAATAAGCCACGTTACTTTATTTTATTCACCTGATTGTTTTATTTACCCTGTTTGTATTTAAAATAAACCTTATTCTTTTGTTGTTTAAAAATCCATCCCTGGTCTGTGTGACTTATTATAGGGAATGGTTGGTGGCAGCTTAGTGTAACTGTGTGACATATCCCAGTAGGTCTGGGTTTGTCACAGGCACATCCCATTTCAAACCACTAGGCCCTCCCTCTTCGGCCATGTGATGAGGGAGAACAAAGATATGCCCCCCCACAAAACAAACGGCTCAGCAAAATACACATGGAAAACATACCTGGCCTTCATCCCCAGCCAAAAACCTCCTAGGGAAATGGGACCAGGCTCCAGGCACAAACCTATGGAGAGCAAAAAGAACACACTTTGCCAAATGGGTGAATACTCAAAATCTGAGACTGCAAACAGATCCTGGCTGGACCAACTGAAACTCACCTAATAGACTTTGAAGGGAAGTAGGAAGATCAAATAATTATCAGGTAAAATAAGGCTACTTAGATATAGGACAGTTTTTTGTGTGTGAATGTGTTGAAACTGAATCAATGCAGCATTTATGTACATTCAATTTATGTCCCACCACGTGTACAAATAAGATCTAATAAACAGCTGAGGTAACACTATTGAAGTAGCCTGCTTCTAGTCAAAAATAATCCAATAATTTTAATATTTGTTTGAATTTTATTTGCCCAACATGTGAAGCTGTGCAGTGCTCGGACATTAATAAAGAATGATTGTCCACTTAAACTGCAGCCCTAATTAGAATGTCCATTTTTAATACACATGTGTCGGTTTTTCTCTCTGGTGTTTGGCTGCCTCTGTCTATATCAGTGTATTAGCTCATTTACATAGTTGTGACTACTGTTAGTCCTGCTGGACTCCAGAGGAGGACAGTGATTTTAATTTCATGCTTCAGTGACGACAGTTAGTGACGGATGAGTCTTTCAGATAAGGGACTCACTTTGTAAATTGCCTGTTTCCACCTCTAGTACATGTGTCAGTGGAAATGACTTTGTTTCTATAAGCAAATGGTGGCATCACCCTCGTGCTTAGCCCCATCCCTTGCCATCAAGAAAAGAAAAAAAAAATCATCCTCAACCTTCAGACAAGCATGTTGTCATTGGAGCTGTTAATTAGATGGCATGCATCATACCAAGGGAAATGAATGATAGGCAGCTATGTGGTATATAATCCATGCATACAAGGCATAGTAAAAATGAGATGTATTCTAAAACAAAACATTTGGAAAGATGTCTAGAGTATCCACTGAGAGACAGAAACAGCTAATGGATATTTTGTTAAAGATTTTGGAGCTGCAGTGCTGTGCAGATATCATGGCTGAGTGGCTATTAAAAGTTGTCTTTGATTTTTATGTTTTTGTAATCTTTCCATATACTACTGTTACCATTTTTATTTTAGCTTAGATTTTGCAAAATACAAAGCAAGATAAAAATTAAATATTATTGACTTTTGACTTGATAGGGAACAAAAACAATTGTGTTTACATTAATAAACTTTTAATTTAACCACAGATAATAATTTTAGGAAGTTTTTTTCACATTTGATTTTGGAAATGAAGCAATATTATGATTGCATGACCAGCTTCTTAAATCTTTGTTTTTGAAAAAGCTTAAACATTTGTTTTCAAATTTCCTTGTCTATGGAAATAGTTTTAATTTTTTTTAAGTATTGGTGCTTATGCTAAATCTAATTTCAATTTATATTAAGATTTAATAAATTTACAAATGTAAACAAAATGTTAAAAACCCTAGTTAAATTATAAGGTCCAAGCTAAATCCATTAGAATCCATGAGAATTGTATATTTTCCTTTGGGTAATGGGGAGGCAGAATTGTAAATTGTAAATAGTTAGATTTGTTTATTAGTTTATTTCACTGGTTTTCAAAGTATTGTGTATTACTTTAGTGTAGAAATTCATAAAACATTCCTATAACACGTTGTTTAAAACTTTACTGGTTGTTGACCCTAATAAAGTATTCATTCACTTTGTTTAAACTGTCTCCATTTACTATGTAAATTCAGAGGTGTAAATGTCATTTGCTGTGAAATAGTAATTCTAATAGATAATTAAGCCAAGTTGAGTAATGTAATAGTATTTCTGTAAATAAAGGGGAGTGCTTGTTTGTGTATGGAATTGTATTTCTTCTAAATGAATGTCAGTAAGTAATTGTTGGCTGCTATACTTACGGATTGTACACTTTCATCAGCAGGCTCTTAGAAAGCTCAATAATTGTTTGCTACTCATCTAATTGGTGAACCTCTTTTTTAAAGCATTATTTATCATCCTACAAAGTTATACCTTCAGTTATCTTTAGTTCTTTTAGAGTAATGATAAAGAATGGCGTCTTCTTGTACAATGATATAACCTTCATTATACAGAGCAAATAAGATAGAAAATGTGTTCCCCCTTCTTTCTTCTGTATAAAGAAGAATGTGAAAGGTGCAAAGGAGATGCACTGCTCGAGTATTATGTATCAGTGTAACTAAAAACAGAGCTGAAGTACTTCACAGTGATGTATCAGTACTGTTTGCATCACTGAATTATATGTGGAAGTTTGTGTGTAGGTATATAGATACTTATACAGCTTACAATATGGGTGGGCAAGAGGCTGCTTTCTGTGGACACAGCATTTTAAATTAATGTCCTTATAAAAGAATTAAAGAGTGAAATATTCGTTTTCTTTAGAGTAATAGAAATAACAAAAATGTACGCCAATTAATTCTAAATATAAAAATGTATTTTGGTATAGGAAATAGTTAAAGTAGCATGTGATTGAATTTTTTTTTTTCAAATCCTGTTGAGAAAGTGTTCAGTGAATTTCTGATGAATAAATCTTCTGCAGTTTTGCTTGTGGCTTGTAGCCTGTGTTAGTGCAAAGCTTTGGCAACACGGAAGGAGAGTATGTTGATTGCTGCTTACTTCTTTGATGCCTTTAGTGAGCTGCAGCTAACAACCAATGATGGCTGCTGCACTTAACATACATGGAACCAATTCTTTCTTTAAACCTTTCCACAGGCTCACGAACGATCAGAGAGCTCAGAGGTGACATTTGTAACCCAACTAGTGAAAAAATTGATGATCATCATTGCACGACCTGCACGATTGCTTGAATGTCTGGTAAGCAGATATATTATTTCAGGAGCTGTATCACTAATAACATGTTGTGGCAGTACACAGAAACTAATAATTAGTACTTCAGTGATGTTCTTAAAAATACTGTGCAACGCACAGGAAATCCCAGAGGTTTCTCCTAAAAGTCTTTCTGGTTCAGTGGGGAGCAGCTTTCTCTATTAAGGAGTATACATTGGTTCTCTGTAGTATTGCTTCAAGTATTGACCCATTTCATTTGTTACTCTGTGCAGATATGGTGAGTAGGGTCACAACCTATAGTATAATGCAACTGATTATCTGTGTCTAACAGATTTGCATATTTTCCCAATGAGTAGCAATTTCCCAAGCCAGCTTGTTAAATAACCTTGGTCTACATGGGTGTTGCACTGAGGCTGATATTCAATATAGAATGGAGCAGCTTCTGCAATATATATGCATGTTGCTGAATGCATACAGAAAGTCTCTCTTATGAACTGGCATATATGAATGGTGTGCTGTCCGGAGTGCAGCAGCAGAAGTTGCTAAATATCAGAAGGAATGCTAACTGTGCCTGTTAATTTGATAGTTGTGGAATTCTTGTATCTTATTACAGTCTTTATCTAACATGAATCAATGTTGGACACATTAGAACTATACACCTTAGTCTTATTATAGGCTTAAATGTAGAAAAATGTATATTTCCCTTGGAATGGTCCTGGATTTTTCCCCACTCAGTAGAGAGGGTGCATAGTACAAAGGTGATGGATGAATTGCACCAGGTGTGGCTTGATACATTCCTCTCATATTTATAGAAATTGCTCGGATTCATAATTAAACTGGGAAGCTTTGGTCTCAACAGATGACTCATGGCTGCTTGCTAATAAAACAGCTGCTGCTATTGCATATAATAGCCTGTAGTCTTCTGTTTATCAGAATCCTCTGACTGCAACAGATTAGAATTTGTCGTTTTGTCAGGACATCATTATAGGTGGCTTCCTGATGCTTCTCATCCAGCTCCTGGGTTGCTTCTTGGCTGAGAGCTAAAGCCTGGACTTGGGATTTTGTGAGGGTCAGATTCTCCTCCCATATACTAGAAATTATATCTTCAAGGGGCTGAGTTCTTGCTCAAGTAACATTGTTTATTGCTTCCACAAGTTCTTCTCTGCCTTGATTAATGAGGTCTCCAGCTGCTGATTGCTCATAGGCTGCCAGATTGAAGGGGATACATGGAATTCAGGAATTGGTATGGTGTGTATTTGTTCATGCTGGTATGGTGAAACACATCTTCAGCCCCTTCTTCTCAGCCGAAGCCAGCCTCCTTTCTTTTCCAACCAACTTTTCTTTATCTTAATGGTCCAAGAGAGAATTGTTATCCCCCTATATATTCTTAAAAGATCTGAAGTAGTTTAGCTAGCGTTGTATCTTTGGGCAACATAGGTGCTGTTTTCTTTTTCTTTTTCTTTTCTGAACTGGGATCATCCAGTAAATGTGGTTGAAAAGTATAAAGCTCAGTTCATTCATGATAAAGTGACATTCAGTTTGCTGCTAGTCAGCAGTTCAAAAGGACAGTTATTATTTAGTTGCTTCCCAACTGTAAATATTTTCTTCTATTGTTCCCTGAGCCATGAACCGGTACCCAAACACTGACTTATTCTGCCCACCCCCCAAGCCTTGAATATACTTTTAATATGGATGGAATCCAAGAAGCATAGAAAATAATTACTCTATTTGAGATTCCAAGAAGTATGGAAAATAACTTTAAAACCTGGTAGGCCTGGATATTTGTTTAAGTGCACTCAACATCAACCACTGACTTCTGGTTACACATTCTCTCTGCAAAGCTCAGCGCGATATACATTTCACACTACGTTTCCTTCAAGACCTTGGCCTTGCTATAAACTTAGAAAAGTCTAGTCTTGTTCCAAAAAGTTGCATCCACTATATTGGCACCTATCTAGATTGTGACATGGCTCAAATGTTTCTCCCGGAGGATAAACATCTCAAGTTGATCTTCTCGATGCCTCCACTCATCATACAACAATGTCCCCATTGATGGTGCAATGTGTTGTAGGCATGATGGCCTCAATGACTTCCATCATCCAGCATATCCCTTCAGACATGTTTTCTTAATGTGTTCAACCCTTTCTCTGTCTTATGTGTCATTCCTGAACTTGCCACTCAACTCACTTGGTGGTCCTCCAAACAGAACCCAACATTGGGCAGACCTTTCCAACAGCCATACCCACACACAGAGGTCACTACAGATATGAGTCTAGCAAGCTGGGAAGCTCACTGTGGATCCCTCCAGATTGGCACCCAGAGAGAGAAACAGCTCCATATCAATGAGCTGGAGCTCCTGGCCATCATCAAAGCCTGCAAGGTCTTCCAGAACCGTCTTTACAGGAAAATGGTACTGATCACTACAATGTATTATATTCTCAAACAGGGTGGTACTCACTCCCCAAGCCTCTTGTATCATGCAGTGGATCTATGGGAATAGTGGCTCTCCCACCACATGTGCCTCACAGCAGTCCATGAAGCCAATCAAGACAACAACCTTGCAGATCTACTCAGCTACAAGGAATACGAGGCTCACTAGTGATAATCAGACCAAACAGTTTTTCATGCCCTCTGTACCTGTTGGGGGATACCCAAGGTCAACCTATTTGCTTCCAGAACAAATTGGAAATGCTGATGCTATTGTTTTCGTGCAGGGATTGGAAAGAACTTCTTTGGCTATACCTTTGTCAGATGTTGGCCCAGGACACTCACCTGTTTCTGTTGTTTCCACTCCTGCACTAAGTAGTCATCTGCCTTCATCAGGACAAGATCAGTGCCATTCTCGTAGCTCTGTGGAGGCCATGGCAGTCCTGTTTCTTGACTCTGCTTCAGCTGTCATCCAAAGTCTACCACCTTCCTTGTCCACCTCACCTCCTTACTCAAAACAGGGCTCAAATTCTCCACCCAGATCTCCCAACGCTTCATCTGGTGGTGTGGAGGATTCTACCTCCTTGCTGAGTGTTCTTTATTTCTTCCATAGCCAAGTCACCCATTAATCCTTCACTTCACATGGTTTTACACTTCCTTCTTCACCTCAAGCAGCAAGGCCTCTCTATGTCATAGCTCAGTGTATATCTCTGTCCTGTTGTCACACATCAACTATTAACTTCTCCAGCTTCTCAATTCTTTAAACATCCAACCATCAAGCATTTTCTTAAGAGCACATATATACCCCAATGTCTGCTCCCCCCCAGTGGTAATTGATACTAGTCTTCAGACATCTCACATGGGTCCCTTTTGAGCCCCTGGCATCTACGCATCTACGCCTCCTGACATTTAAAACTATTTTCCTTGTGGCAATTACCTCCGAATGACATGCCAGTGAGCTAGCAGCTCTATGCTCTGACTATCACTACCTTCAGATGTCACTACCTGACAAGGTTCATCTCTTTATGGACATTTCATTCCTTCCGAAGGTGGTTTCCCAGTTTCACCTCTCTCGGCCCATCGTTCTTCTGTCCTCCTTTCTGTCTCCATCCGCTACTCACAAGCACATGCTTCACATTCTCAATGTCTGATGTGCTCTTGCCATTTATGTGGCCCGCACGCAACCCTTTCAATATTCTGCTCGACTCTTTATCAGCTACCAGCCCTCCTCGAAAGGGCTCCAAGTTACCTCCCAATGCATCTCCAGAGCATCGCCTATGCTATCCAGTTGGCCTACCAGCTGGTACATACACCAGTACCACAAGGGCCTTGGTGGCATCCACAGTTTTACACCACTACCAGATGGATGTTTGACATCCTCTTTTGTATAAGCCATACTGTCTGCTCTCTCTCTCTCTCTCTCTCTCTCTCTCTCTCTCTGTGTGTGTGACTACATGCACCAGTCAAAGACCGTGAAAAGATAAAACAGCTACAATCAGTCAGATTGACATAAAATGACAGTAAAAACAGCTAAAATTAGGGCGAAAGACTTAATAAATATACATGCATGTTAGGTACCATAGATTACCATAAAAATAGTGATAGGCCTCCTATGCTTACTGCTATTGATTTCTTGTAATAATAGAGAGCATCTGGTATCATTCATTTTAGATTGCCATAGATTGAGATATGAACTCCTGCATGCCCAGAAATGATTGCAGATTATTTCCTATAAAAGGATACATTTCCAACAATGTGGTTGACTTCTAAGATGAATTATTGAGCATGTTAATTTGAGGGTTTAACACTGAAGGAGTAAAAATTTTAATTATGTATGCTTTTAAGTATTATCTTCCCTCTGTGTTCATGCTTTATGTGCCAGATAGCTGAATGGTAGTATAATGCAACCTGGAACAGATCCAAACAGAGCAGCTTCATTCAGTTACATTGCTACATTCAAATCCTTTCTTTTCAACAGTGTGCTTTGATTATCCATGTGATCCCAAAAGTATTTCCAAGTGTCATTTTACTCATTCTGTGTTTTAATATGATACCCTGTCCATGCTATCCTGATATGATGCAGAGAGTGAATACAATTAGTACTCACTATCTGAATAGTTGCTAAGTAACCCTGGCATAGGGTTTGGTCTTCTGTATTTGTACCAGGTAAGCATTCTACCACCCAAACCAGTGTATGAGATGGGGATGCTGACATGACAGACAATAAATATTGAAAGGTAAATATAGAAATAAAAATTTCGTGGTGGCAGCCATGAAAATATTTGAGAAATCTTAGTGTAATTCACCTGGAAAGAAGAAGGGAATGCCTTCACAGTTGCCTGCCTTCCTGGAGTTGCCCACAGTTCCATGGGAAGGGGAGTCTTGCTACCCATTCTAGGGGGAGCTTCTCACTGAACTACCCTCCCATGGAGTAGTGGGGTCACTCCCAGGAAGGAGGCATGTTGTTCTTTCCAGCTGAACCACATGAAGTGAAGCAGACAATGGTGGTAGAAAGATACCTCTTTTGCATTCTAGATCCTCTTCCTTGAGCCCCAAACCTGGGGGGGTTCGAGGTAACCTCTGGGCTTATCACTAGTATAAATCCATAACTTATCCACCTGAACTTCCCTTCATAAAAATCCACTATTTTGTCTTTTTAAAACCTGGATTCTAATTTTAGCATCACCCACCAATTCATCGGTAGACCTATTTCCTTCGGCTCCTGTGTATTTTTAAATTGTTGCTCTTTGGTTAAGAGCTCTTTATACGTATATCTCAGTTCTTTCAAGATTAGAGAAGGTTGTGTAAAAGCTTCCAAAGGCACTACCCATATTGGAATTTATTTGTATATTTGCATCTGAATTTTTTGCCAGACCTGGTATAGCACTTTCCTTACAATGTGATCAGAAAAAAAAGTGTTTGGTCTTGGCCCTTGCCATACCATATATATGCGTGCCATCCTAATCTCAAATTGTGCCCTTCCAGTTTTAAAAGTCTTAGGTCCTCCAAAATAATCAATTCCTTTATCCAGTTAAGTGTGCAGGCTTTGTAGTAAGGTAGACAATTTGGTAAGCCTATTTCTCCTCTTTCTTCTAAATCTTGTAGAGCTTGAGTTTTATTGTTGTTTTTTTAAGAACAGTGGTTCTTAACCTTTTTGAAAGAAACGCCCCCTTGAGTCATTAAGGAAGTTATCATTGCCCCCCTCCCCATGGTGGCGGCACCAGATCTGCTGCCAGCACCAGCTGCTCTGGATCTGCTGTCTGCACCACGGCTTCAGCCGCCTTCTCAGGTTTGGCTCGCTCCATCACCCCCATATTGCCCCTCTTCTGTTCCTTCACCCCCCGTCGCCCCTTCTTGTTCCATCACCCCCCTGAAAAATGAAATCGCCCCCTGGGGGCGATATCACCCAGGTTAAGAACCACTGTTTTAGAACACCTCATGTACGTCCTTAAAATACAGTATGTATAATTCAACAATATTGGCAAATTTTGGAACAAATGTTTTGGTAAAATGTTCATCTTTATAGCTGCAGTTCTACCCAGCATTGAAAGTTGCAGTTTGCCCCAGTTTTCCAGATTTTCCTGTATTTCTTTAAGTATTGGGAGATAATTGTCATTCATCAAGCTACTTGGTTTTTTAAGATATACACTCCTAAATATTTAATTTTTGATATGTGTTGAAAGCTAGTTTCTAATTCTAATTTTTTTTGCTTCTTCTTGTGTCACATTTTTGTCAATTTTTTTCATAATTTAGTTTAAGTCCTGATGCTGCACCAAAGTTTTTAATTGTGGATATTAATTCTCTAATTGATTCCTCTGGGTTTTCTAGCATAGTACCAAATTCTCAGCATAAGTTTGTAATTTATATTCCTCACCTTTTATTCTCAGCCCCCTATTTCTGGGATTTTGCCTTATTTCTCTGTTTAATATTTCTAATGTCAACATGAAAAGTAAAGGTGATAAGGGGCATCCTTGTCTTGTGCCCTATTGAATTTGAATCGCCTCTGAGATTTGGCCGTTGACCTTGACTCTTGCTTTCTGTTGTCAATAAATTGACTCCACCACCTGAAAAAAGCTTCTTTGAAGGCTCATCATCTTTAACACCTAGAGTGGTTGTTGACTAGATAGGCAGGATATATATAAATGGTTCAGTATAGAGTCCCAATTCACATTATCAAAGGCTTTCTCTGCATCTAAAAAGATTAACATCATTTGCTTTTCTGGATGAGCTTCATAATACTCCAGTATGTCTATTACTGTTTTATATTTGCAGCCATTTTCTGTTTAGTTAGAAAAATAGTCTGATCTTTGTATATCATTAGAGTTAGGACCTTTTTCAGCCTGTTAGCCAAAATAGAGGCAAAAATCTTATAATGCACATTTAAGAGGGAAATTGGTCTATAATTCTTAATTTGATTCCTTTCTGTTCCTGTTTTATGTATTAGAGATATATGGGCTTCTTTCCGTGATTCAGGTATTTTTTCCACCAGTCTCAATAACTTCTAACAGTTTTTTGAAATGTATCAGATTTTCCTGGAAAGCTTTATAGTATTTTGCCAGCAACCTGTCTGGTCCAGGTGTCTTACTGTTTTTCGGTTTTTTCCCATGCTTCTATAATTTCATTCATTGCTATGGGGTTATTTAAATTTTTTAACTGTTGCTCTGATAACTTCCAGGGGAGGGTTCCTTTTCGTTGCTGCAAAGGGATTTCTTTTTTCTTGTACAGATTATCAAAAAAATTCAGAACTATTTCTTTAATTTTTTTCCTGTTTGAAGGTTTCCTTCCCTTCCTTATCCAGAAGTCAATTGATCATTGAATTTTCTCTTTCTTTTTAAATCTTATATACGAGCCATCTTCCCGGTTTATTTGCATCTTCAAAAAAGTTTTGTCTTGCGAATTCTACTTTCCTTGCCATCTCTTCCTGGTCAAGCAGATTTTTATGCTGTAATCTATTAATCTTATTTTAAAGTTGTTGTGCTGTAGGGTTTATCTTTAAAGCTTTTTCCTCTTTTTAAGGGCCATTAGTAAATTTTGATATTGCTTATTTCTTTCTCTTTCCTTTTGCATTGCAATGTCAAGTGCTAGTCCCCGGAAGTAAGCCTTCCCTGTATCCCAGATATTGGTGATCCCAGTATCTTGAGGTTTATTTATTTTAAAGAAGAATTCTAGTCCTGTGTCTATTTTCTTCAGATAGTTTGAAGCCAAGTTTGTGAAACTTGAGAATCAGGGTGATTCATTTCAGGTTTTGCACATGTTCAGCATGAAGGAGGCACATAATATCTCTGGCTTGGTTTATTTAAATCTGGGCAATTTAATCAGTAGGGAGAATGGCCAACTGAAATGATGTTATGTACGTACTCACTCCCAGTAATAATTTTGTCTAGTGATTTACATTTAATCCTAGAAAATATACATACATGTTGTATAGTGTTACACTGTGACTTGTGCTATGAACTGTTCATATCTGTTCTGAATTTGTAGAAGAGCCCCTGATGTTTAAGTTAAACTATGTTTGATTTTCTTGTTTTCATCAGGATTAATCAATATTCGAAGTTATAAACTTTTATATCTTCTGGAAATCAAATTAACTGTTCTCTGTATTTATGTATTGGGGTATTAGGAATTTGATCCTGAAGAGTTCTATCATCTGCTAGAAGCTGCTGAAGGCCATGCCAAGGAAGGGGAAGGAATTAAATGTGATATCCCTCGTTATATTATCTCCCAGCTGGGCCTCACCAGAGATCCCCTGGAGGGTAAGGACTTTTACTATTTATTCTTAGGGCTGCATAGACCACAAGTAGGCTAAGTAACACAAACCATCCTTGTATATTCTGGTACGGACAACTAATAACTGATGTGCACTTTATGAAATTTGATAAGTAGGTACATCTTGTAATGTGTGAGGAAAAGTGTCATTTTTAAAATAGATGTGACTTTTGTTTCCTTTGATGACTACAGTTGGTATCAGGTGCCCACAATATGTATATTGTGTATAAGTGTATTTTCAGTACATCCTGGGTTGGATCCAGAATTGGGAAGAGCACAACTCCACAAATTGGTTCACTGTGTAATGGAAGCAGGGGGAGGAAGTGGTTTTCATCCATTTCCCTTCACCTACAGCCTTCAATACTGCACCAGAATATGGGACAGTGCATGAAATGGCCCTGGAAGCTACAAGGAAGAGAGGAGTAATTAATGAAAATAATATCAAATGTACAACGGTGCCTTCTTACGAACTTAATCCGTCCCAGAAGATGTTCGTAAATCAAAACATTTGTAAGTCAAAGTACCATTTCCCATTGAAATGCATGGGAACGGGATTAATCTGTTCCAGCATTTCAAAAAAAAAAACACCACACAAACAAAAAAAATTAAAAATAAAACACTGCAGGTCTCTGGGGCTGCAAAAAACAACAACAACAAATAAACACAAACAGCCCAATCCCACCATGTAAAAGACACCCAAAACAGTTCAAAAAAATGCAAAAAGCAGCACCTTACCTCACCATCAAGCCTCCTCTGAAGCGTCCCGGCCATGCTCAGCTTCCTGGGCTCCACTGCTGCCGAGACTGCCGTCCACCATTGCCCGGCCTGGGCTCCGCCACTGCTGCCCAGCCGGGATGGGTCCTCGCCTCCTGGCCGGGCTCTAGCTCCTGGCACTGGATCCGTCCCCACTGCTCACTTTCCAGCCGGACTCCGGGAGACAGAGCCCGGCTGGGAAGCGAGCAGTGGGGATGGATCCAGCATTGGGAGTGAGAACCCGGACGGGAGGCCATTTGAATTTCCTGGGCTCCTGCCTCCCGGCACTCGGCCACCCCCGCTGCTGCATCCCTTTCCTGAACTGTTGGGGTGAAAGAACTACAAAGAAGCAGCCTTTTCGCCACCAACGGTTAGTATATTTGAATTTCCCGCCCCCTTTCCCTGCCTTTTTCCATTCGTAAGTCAAAGCTTCGTTCGCAAGTCAAAGCAAAATTGTGTGAACGGAGCTGTTCGTAAGTCAAAATGTTAGTAGGTCAAGGCGTTCGTAAGTCAAGGCACCAGTGTAAATTGTCTTTATTTGGCTCGCCTTTGTTTGATACACTTTTTATCAGTGCAATAAAGAGAAATACACAGAAGTACACACAAGACATATAGCACCTTAATTTGTCAGAAAAATTAGGGGATAAGGATTCAAAGCAATGGAGGAAAACCATTTTAGGGAAATGGTTATGCTATTTACAGCCATAGACATGAGTAGGCAGAACATGGTAGATGTTTATTGGTGATTGTGTGAGCCAGAGACCTGAAGAATACATTTCACATTACTATCTTTGGGTTTTAGTGAAATTGAATTGTAATTGTTTCATTATTTTATTGAAATAATATGAAATGTAATAAGAACTATACACTGCACACACTGTTTATGCACACGTCTTTCATGTTCTTTCATAACTTTGTGAATCAGATTTATTTTCCATATTGTCAATTTGTAACATTTCCATATTTGTGAACTTTAGGGAAACAACTTTCAGCTACTTCCAGCCTCTATAATCAAAATTAAAATGTTTACAACTTTTCGGCAATTAAGCAACTACTTGCTACAAATATTGATTTAGCTTGCTTTCTTATTTGTAAAAATGAAAATTAAATTCTACAGTAAGTGCTTGTGGAACTTCGTGTGTTTCTGTTTGTTACATTTACAGTGTTAATATTGTCAATAAATTAATGTTTAATTGAAGTTAAAACCATTCCCATCCCTCCACATAATAGCATAAATAATTTGATATGTATTATACTCTTGTAGTAATGTAAAACTTGCTATATGGGCCCCCTTCATACTGTACTGTTTTAACACTACAGCGTCCCATGCAATTACAAGATTTTCTGTATGTGCTACAAATTGCCAGACAGTTTAATGTGTCCAATCACAGAATACTGTATTATAGAATCATATTCCCTATTGCCCTAATCAGTGATGAGTGTGTTTTTATTGAAAGATTCCAATATGAACAATTGTAGAAGACACCACATTCTTCAGCCTCAGCTTCACAGGGATCCATACAAAACCTTTCATCATCCTGAACATGGAAATATGTGAATTTAAGGGAAGGGTTGCCAATGGGTGGAATTAGGTAGATCCTTCTATCCAAGGACCTGCTGAAAATCATCAGAGAAAAAAAATCCCTGCTGGCATAACAATACAAAAATGCTGTTGTGTAAGCAGTGATTATCATTGAGACTACACAACTTTTGCTTCTATAGTAAGGTCCTAGATGCCAGAATTTCCAGCTGCTTGCCTTGCAGTCAACTGCATAATTAGTTTGATGTGATAGGATCCTGGCTTCTGTGAGCACCAAAAATTGTGTACCTTTTTCATTCTAAGAGTGTGCATTTCTGTATTCTCGAAGGCTTTCTCGAAATGTGCATTTCTGTTTTTCCCTCCAGAAATGGCCCAGTTGAATAGCTGTGATAGTCCAGACACTCCAGAAACAGATGATTCTGCTGAGGGAAAGGTACTGAGCTAAATGATTCATTTGATAATAAAACAGCAGCTATTCTAACTATTCTGTTTCAGTATGGTGTTGCAAATAACAAATAGTCCATGAGTATTCATTTTTTCCATGGAAAGATCCCTGAGTGTTACAGTACTACAAAGTATTTATAAGATGAATAGAAAAGCAAATGTTATATTTGGGTTTTTGGTGAAGCAGCTGTTTGAACTGTGTTTTACAGGAAACCTAGTTGGAACCTGTAGTTTTGAAATATGTTTCTCCCTTCCTCACCCCCCAATGTGCACATGCACTTATAACTGCAACCAGAAGCAGGAAAAAATGTTCCCTTGTATCTGTGGAAAATATCAGGAAAGAGTAGTATAAATATTTTAAGTGTACTGAGATAAACCAGCTACAATGTAGTTCAAAAACTTGCATTTTAGAAATACATATATCTTTCTCTAAAAGATAATGCCAACGCAGAATTCATTAAATAAGTTTCCCCAAAAAAGAAACACGGAAAAGAAATGGGCAACTGTTTTTCATGTGTTTTCAGAGCCGGGGAGCAACAGTGCAAGTCAAGAAAACTCCGTCTGAAGAGGAATTTGAAACTATTAAACTAATTAGCAATGGGGCATATGGGTAAGGATATTAAATTTTGCCTTGCCATTTAAAAATAGCATTTGCAAGCCAACAAAGAACCTAGAAAGACAAATTTATGGGAGATTTGCAATGCAGTTTCCAGTATTTGTTTTTAGTTTCACATTAACTAAACAAAGCTGTTGGGTAGAGTTTGTATCAGACATTATAAAGGGAGATAGGGATTAAATTGTAAATGCAAACTCCTTTAAAACTCATTATATTGTTTGTCTTTTAAGGTCCTTTATAAAGCCATTATCTTTGCATTATTATAAAATGTGCTCTCTATGTAGTCATCCAGATGGCTGTTCTTCTGCATGCCTTGAGATCTGAAATAAAATTGAAAAATGCATGAAAATAATTGTGATGACTATATTATTTTAGAAAATCAAGTACAATAGTTTTGCTAGCTAAGATTTTCAAATACTGAATGTTTACATTCCAAAAATATATTTAAAAGGGAATGAGGATCGATAACCTATTCTTGTATATCTTTTAGCTATTTATGAAATAATTTTTATATTGGGATGTTACAACTAGCTGGGATTCAAGAGAATTCTGATTTGTGAGGATGTGCTAGGATGTGTACGCTGCCAAATCCCTGCTGTTTTAGCAGGAAGACCTAAACTGTCAATGGCCCTCAGTTATGCTGTTTATTTCTATTGATATGTGAACTTGGCAGGCACCATCTCTCTTTCTGACAAGCTATAACAGAGATGAGCAACTGCGTCTCTCTAGGTGATAGTTATTGGACTACATTTACCATCAGTCCTTGTCAGTATAGCCAACAGTGGGAATTGTATCCCATCACCATTGGGAAAGCTATATTTGCCCATTGCTGAACTTGAAATATAAGCCAGGATTTGCATTAAAGTTATTGTTCTATCTAGTTATAGCAGTTGGAAGACAAACCAGAGAGCTGGTTTCCTGCTGGGTTCATTCATCACAGTAAAAAAAGCAATGTATTAAAAGTTAATTGTTTGTTTACCTTCTCCCAGTGCTCATATAAGCAAAAAGGCAAGCAAACTGCTCATCCATGGTAAACCAGTAGGCCTGGTTGTGTGAAAACCATGCTTTTGACTGCATTTTGCAGATTACACTAAGTCATGCTTTGCTGCTTCAGCCACAAATTATCCTGCAGAAGATGATTCCCTTAGTTCTGTTACCTTCCCACCTTTCTTTTATCTCCTATTTCACAGTGGGCAGCTAGGAAAACAAGCCACAGTTCAAAGTTCAGCTGTAACAAAAAGGCATGCTTTATATAACTCAGGATTTACAGTCCAAAAACTACATAACTTCTAACTGTGGTTTATGGCTGGGTAGCAAACTGTGGTTTGTTTGCAAAGCTGGGTTTGAACACACAAACAAACCAAAATTTAATAAACCATAACCTGTTCTATTTTTGTATGGAAACCTGGCTGTTGTATATAGCATATGATACAGTAGCCTCTTTCAAAGAACAGGAGATTGGTTAAATTATTCAAAGAAGATATGTTGACAGTTTTGATAGTAATGCATAGCCAGTTTAAAAAGCGAAAAGAATACTTGGCTGCAAAAATTGTGGGGCCCCATTTTTTTTAAACAATCAAGGGTTATATAGGGATATCTAGGCAAAGTTTTAATTACCGTATTTGCCGGCGTATAAGGCGACTGGGCATATAAGACGACCCCCAAACATTTCCACTCAAAATGTAGAGTTTGTTATATACTTGCCGTATAAGACTACCCCCTCTTCCGTGATTCTGCTTTGGCTGCATCATGGGGAGAGTTTGTTTTGCAGCTTTTGGTTCCTTTCGCTGGGAGAGAGCGAGGTTTGCTGGAAGAAGGACAGCATCGGCGCCGAACAGCTGACTGTCGGGAACCAGCAGATAGGCGGCAGCTATTTTGGGGAGGCGGCAGCCATTTTGAGAGGCAGCAGCCATGTGGTCGCATCTCAAAATGGCTGCTGCCTCTCTGCTGGTTCCCGACAGTCAGCTATTCGGCGCTAGAGTCAGGCTGTTCCCAGGCTACCAAGAAGGAGCGGGGCTGTCTACTCGGTCTTACTACCAGGTAAGTGACTTAGCTGGGAGAGAGGGAGGGTTTGCTGGAAGTGCACCCTGCGTATAAGACGACCCCCCCCCCCCAAACTTGGCGGCATGTTTTTCAGGGCCAAAAAGTCATCTTGTACTCCAGCAAATACGGTAATGGTAATTTATGATTTGCAGTACTGGAACAATACATTACTTCATTTTCAAAATCTAGTTCTAGTATTACTACACATCTTCTTTCTCCATTTTTTCTGTAATGTATGAACTTGGACTTCCCACTTTTACTGAGGATTACTGCGAGTCCAGCAGAAATCTTGTCCACTTGTTTAACATTGTAATAGAAGCAGAGAAAGAAGGGTGGAACATTTGTACTTCATTCTTTACATTTTGATAGTTTTCATGAGAGGTCAAACATTTGAAACTTCAGACAGTTGAGGACTTGATGATGACATTTCAATTTTTTTGTGTTCTCTCAGTGCAGTGTTCTTGGTGCGTCACAGGACTACTCATGAGCGCTTTGCAGTGAAGAAGATCAATAAACAGAATCTCATGTTGAGAAATCAAATTCAACAAGCTTTTGTAGAAAGAGACATCTTAACTTTTGCTGAAAACCCCTTTGTTGTCAGCATGTTCTGCTCCTTTGAAACGAAGCGGCACCTTTGTATGGTCATGGAGTACGTGGAAGGTATTGTTTTACCACCACAGAATTCACCAAATTCTAATACTGATCATTAAATATTGATTTAAGTGGGTTCCATTCAGTGTTCCCTCTAATTTTCAGCCCTGCTGGGTAGGGCTCCACCCCTCTTGCATGCGATTCTGTCCACATGCAACTCCATCACCCTCAGGCTTCCATCGCAACCAGAATCAAATGGTCTGAAACCGCTTCCTGTGGGTGCGCAGAAGAGGAGGAAATCTGCACAGAGTTGTGTGCACTCATGCAGCTGTGCATCTTAGAGGGAACCTTGGTTCTATTATGAGAGAGACAGTGAGCACAGTATATGCTGACTCTTATGTCCTAATGGACCCTAAGTGCTGCTTAGTATTACGTAAGTCTAGAATCAACATCACAAGGTCCATTTTTGAAAGTAGAATGATACATCCACATTATGAATCCAGTGTTTTAACAAGGGATTGTTGTAGAAATTTCCTTGAGGGCTATTGTCATTGTGGTTGGCTGTATCTGCTCTTGTCTGGAGGCATTGGTATCTGCTTCTGAAGCTTCTGTGGAAGAGAGAAGCTGACAAATGTTCACAGGGCATGAAACCAATCACATATTCCTTTACTTGCCTCGTAACTGTGGATTTGGAAGACTGCTAGTGACCAGAACAGGGTCCAGACAGAACTGCACACTGTAGTGGTAGTTGGGAGATATTGGCGGAGATCCTATTGCTTAGCAGAGTTAGTCGCAACTAGAGTAGCCCAGTGGATTAGTGGAACCTATGTAGGAGTTGACTCACCAAATAGCAACTGATTCAATTGCTGTTCCTAGTTGTGATTTACTGTACTAAGCTGCAGAATTTCAGCTATTGTGACATGAATGTATTGGAAATTTTAGTTAAATAAAGGCCAGGCCTGGCCTTGATTTGATTTAATTCATAACTGAAAATCCTGGTATGGTGCACTAAACACAGAAATGCATTTGACAGCTGTTCAGAAACTTTAAATAGAAGAAGGCATGTGTTTCTGTATCCATGTAGCAAGGGTTTTTATGAGTAAACATTACCAGTATTCCATGTTTGCATTTATTTCCTTATATTCTGAAGGTTTAGCCAAGATTTTGGTTTCCAAATGTCACAGTGAATTGGATCCTGTAGATTCCAGAAAGCATTATATCCTGCACATTGCCTCAACTTTTAGCCAGTATCCTGTTGAAAGGTCCACATGTATAGCAGTAGTTCCACAAGTGGTTTGCAGCAACTAGCTAGTTCCTCACTGAATAATGCAAACCTCTCATAAGATTACTGTTGCACTTCCCAGCATATCAGTAGAGTACTATATGATGAACCAAAAATTTGTCAAGGACAAGAACACTACCTATCTTTGGAGTCTTAGTAAACTTTAGTGCTAAAGTCTGAACCATTTATTTCAAGCATTGCAAGATGTTTAACATTTTTATTACAATATACACAGATGCACACTGGAACCCGCAATCACAACAGTTGTGACTATAATGTGAAACTGTATACTTTCCAATATTCTCGGAGATGCATATTGGTGTGCTTGTGTTGCCTAAATAGTCTCTTAGTGAGTAGTGATACAGATTGTCCCTATGTGGTTTCAGTGTTGTGTTTCTGCATGTTAAGTATTCTTGTTTTGAAATGTCCTTAATTAATGAAAATTGCTTGCAATATCACTACAGTAGGGAACATTCCACTGGCCACTGGGTGTCAAGATTGCCATGCTACTTCAGAAATGGCCTACCATTTCTCAGTTTGCTTGCCGCCTTTTCTGTTTTGAACCTCCATGGGAACTGATCATAGTTGTGCATGTATCCAGTGAGAAGCAAGCCAGAACAAAGCTACCACCCCACCCCACCTGTGCAGTCATTATGCCAGAGGCAGCACACTCTGCCAAAACATGGCCCAGGCGTAAAGGAAGTTGTTCTTAAAAAGTAGTTGTGTAGAACTGCAATCTTCTGTCCACTTCTCTCAGAGTCAGCCTCAGTGGGACTTATTTTGAACAGACAAGTATGCAAGTTGTAATTTCTCAGCTTTCACTGGCATATGATAATTGATCCAAATGCTGTGTATGCTGTATTTTCATTTTGGTCCAGGAGGAGACTGTGCAACTCTTTTGAAGAATATCGGAGCTTTGCCTGTTGATATGGCAAGGATGTATTTTGCAGAAACTGTGCTGGCACTGGAATATCTCCACAATTATGGCATCGTTCACCGTGACCTAAAGCCTGACAAGTACGCTTTTAGCTTCTCATGTTTGGACCTGCAGTTGCAGCTGTCCTTGCTAAAAATAGTTACAAGAACAACATGTGCCATATTCTGTCTTCTACAAGGGCAACTTTTAATTTTTTTTCCAGGTTTGCTCTTGTTACTGATCTACTTATTGACAAATGTCACGTTGTGATTTTGTGTATGTATTTGATCTCTTCCTTCTATAACAATATCCACAGAATTAAAAATGGGTTTTACTTTTTAAATGCAACAATGTTTGTCCTCTTACTTAGCAAACAAATTAATGGAAGTAAAACCATAACCAAAAATGCCATATAATTTGAAGCATGAGACTTAGCCCATTTATTGGTCAGAATCATATTAATTTTACCTACTGGTGCAACTCCATAGATGAAAGATTTTAAAACAATAAGTGCTTACACCAACTTCCTAATATGCAGTATTTCACAGCTGAAATTTATACTGATGGAGTTATACTGGCATAATTTTTGGATTTTGGCCATTTCAATTTACAGTGTGTTGAATCCAGACTTAGTTATACTATAGTGTAGAGTCACTGAAATAGATATGACTTAACACAGTTATCATGACTGAAGTTTCACTGATTTCACTTCATCTGCTCTAAGCATGAGTAAGTCTTGATTGAACCCCAGGTATGTATATCAGACTGTTCTGAACTGGCTGAGCTGCAACATGAAATTTTGCTGATTAGCTTCCAAGCATCTAAAGATGCCCCAGATTAATTCCACACTTTGGTTCAGCATACCTAAGGAAATAGTCTCCCCCTGAAACCCCCGTGTTAGAACAGCATTCAGATTTTCCCCCACTGGAGGTGGAGATGGTGGTGAATAAAAAGTTCACTACTATGCCATTCATCTGATTAACCTTTCCCATTATCTTGTCATTATCGTTAGCATATGGTCATATTTTAATAACCTCTTTTTGGCAAAATCCATCTACTTAATTTGTACTATGTAAAAGTTGGAAAATTTTTATAAATGTGCATTTTAAATTGTGGTACAGTATATTGAAATACTCACCCAAGTCTGTTTAGATGTTTCATTCTTTCTCCTATAAGACTATACTTTCTGTGTCAAACTGTTAAAGTAATAACATGTTATCAAGTATTTCAGTAGGTAATAGTATAACACTATTGTTTGCTTGATTTTTCAAAAATGTCTTTTAACATTGATCTCTCTTCTTATTCAGTCTTCTCATAACATCAATGGGTCATATCAAACTGACTGACTTTGGCCTCTCTAAAATTGGCTTAATGAGCCTGACAACTAACCTGTATGAAGATCATATTGAAAAAGATGCACGAGAATTCTTGGATAAACAGGTAAGCAGAAATACATTTTTTAAAAAAATCTCTGTGAGTAACTCCACAGACTGTTCTTTAAAGATACAAAGAACAAGTGCTCATTGCAGTTTTTGCAGCATGTCACTTCATGACAGCAATCCAAATTTATTCAAGAGTCCTTAAAATACTGTGATTATTTGTACTGCAGCATCAGACCGATCTAGTTGTGCTCATGCCTTTCCCCAAACAATTTTCTTAATATTCTCATAGCATATAATGACCAAAATCCTATAATGTAAATTTACACAAGCTCAAGATAATTATGTCATCAGGCATGGATTTTATTACGTATTAAATATAATTACACACTCTAGATTCTGAGACTCCTTCAGGATTCTTTTTGACCTGGGGAGAACTTTGGGAGCCTTAGGATCAGCGGAGTACCCAATTCATGACAATCCTCTTATGCTGTTGGGTATATTATAATTATATTAATATATAGTCTGCAATACTATCTTAAGAAGTATCCACATGCCATGAGCTATGCAGAATAGCAGTGCCTTTAAGTATCAAGTTATTTTCTGCACTTTAATTGTTCCTCACTTTCTTTTTCAGGTGTGTGGAACTCCAGAATATATTGCTCCAGAAGTGATATTGCGGCAGGGTTACGGGAAGCCAGTGGATTGGTGGGCCATGGGAGTAATACTTTATGAGTTTCTAGTTGGCTGTGTTCCGTTTTTTGGTGATACACCAGAAGAGTTATTCGGGCAAGTTATCAGTGGTATGTATTGTATCTCTATATCAAGACATGTTGTTTATGCCTGTGTTTCATAAAAGACTCTAAGACAATTTAATTAATCAACATTCAAGCTTCCCAGACAGCTTTCAACAAAGATACAATGGACATAATAAACACTGAAATGGAATCTTGATATCAGTCAAACCATTAAAAGAACAATGAAGGAAAAGCAAGATTCTGATGTGGGAGCTTCTTGTAAACTAGGATCATGCAGCTAATTCATTTATAAGAATGGTGCATGAGAGTCCTTTTGGAAGAAACCAAAGCTCTGTCTAGGCCAACAATAATTATTTTTTAAATAATCATCTGGATGCTTTTGGAAACTACACAAACTGATTAGGAAGCAGTTGCTCTTCCCTGCACTTTACCCTAGAGCCGGAATTCAAAAGCATACTGCCTCTAAACCTGGGGGCTCTTTAGCTATTGCATGTGCCTTATCTACTAAATCAGGACTGTGTAGCCCTTGAGCTTGACTTTCCCCAAACTGAAGCCCAGCTCCCAAAGACTCTGTAAGAGTCTTCGCTTTAGCAAATTCCCACCAATTTACTCGGTTGCTGCCGCCGCCTATTTGGTATCCCATTCCCTTCACCTGAAGTTTTCTCCTGCTATTCCAGGTTGATTTCACACATCTCAGTTGATTCTCACAGCTGCTGTATTTTGGCCATAAACATGCTGCTGTGTAATATCATCAGACTTAGAAATGCTCTAGCAGCACTCTCAGAGGGTTTTCTGCAGGTGCTTTGGCAGAGGGCTCTGTGAATATTGCCTCTGACTGTTAAAGCTGATGATTTGCAGTCATGTGAGGAGATAGAGGAATGAGGAAAATGGAGTGGGGAAATTAAAGTAAGAGAGGATGTAATGAAGTAGGAAAAAATAAGATGACAATAAAAATTAAATAAATGCCAGTTTTGCTTTTTAAATTAAAAAATATGGATTGTCTGTGTATAGCCCCATGTACCACCTAAACTGGTAACTTATGTGCTCAGGGATGAAAATGTTGGTAAATTTACTTTGGAGACTTTAATCAGGGATTTTCTCACCTTCTTCCTTATTGATGCTCTCAGAGAACCCCAGGATGTTAGTGAAGCAGGATTTTCCCATTTTATTATTTCCTTAGCAAGACTGGTGTGGTTTTTTTGGGTTGTGTGTGTGTGTGTGTGTCTGTGTGTTACAACAGTTCTAACCTTAATAATTGTTTCTACCAATTTGCTCTGGAATAGGTTTATTATTTATTTATTTATGTTATTAAAAATATTTTTCCTTCCCTTTCTTCTTAAAAAGGACCCAAGGCACCTTGCATCATTAAAAGACAGTTTTTAAAACCAGGAGCAGTGAGTATATAAATGCTGAAAAGGATCAAACAAATACCATACTAAAAAGGGGGTAAATAAAAGCAACACCAAACATGTTCAAAGCAGTAAAGTACAGTGGTGCCCCGCATAGCGATGTTAATCTGTTCCAGGATTAACATCACTATCCGGAAACATCTCTATAAGGAACGTAAAACCCCATAGGAATGCATTAAACTCCGTTTAATGCGTTCCTATGGGGGGAAAACTCACCGGTAAGCAAAGATTCCCCATCTGGCCGCCATTTTCGCCGCCTCGATAAGCGAGGGCAGGGCGCGAAAACGCTGCGGGCGGCCATGTTCTGCACCCAGCAGCCATTTTGGAACCGCCGATCAGCTGTTTTCTAAACATCGCAATGGGAAGATTGGTAAGCGAAACGCTTACCGATCATCGCAATGCGATGTTTTGCCACCTAAAACATCGCAATGCAATCGCATTAGCGATCGCAAAAAACGCATTGCTATGCGGATTCGTCATTAAATGGTGTGCTCGTTAAGCGAGGCACCACTGTATAATAATCTATTTTGAAACCCCACCCAGGCAGCCAGTCATTAAGGGAAAGCTTGCCTGAAGAGAAAGGTCTTCACCTGCTTGCAGAAGGACAGCAAAGATGGGGCCAGCCTGGCCTCTTGTAGAAGGGAATTCCAAGTCTCAGAGCAGCAACAGAGAAAAGCTCTCTCCTGTATCCCCACCAAGCCACCTGTGAAGGTGGCAGTACCAAGAGAAAGGCCTCCTGATGATTTTAACATGGTTCTGCGAATTAGTGAGATGAACTTCATTTCACTTAACAAGAACAACATTGGGGATAATAATAGAATTTATGCTTGCAGCTATAACATTCCATTCTAATACGGATCTCAAAATAATTTCAGTTTATAATACGGAATCTTCCTTTAAGTATAGGTTTATATTCTGTGCTTTAATTGAGACTCACATTAACATTTATATATGACACTTTCATATCTTATAGCATTAGCAATTACACAATGTAAATTTCATAAGCACCAATTTTCATGCAACATGGGATAGCTTTTTTGTTCATAAATCACACACACACGCTGAAGGTGTGCATTCTGAACATACACCATAATATGTAATGATGAGATGGCCCTTATGTAGCTCCCTGCAGTGCTTACTAATGGAAACCAGATAACCTGCTATAACTTCATTTGATTAACAATAGTTTATTTAATAAGGAGATTTTAATCTGTGTTGTATCTTTAACACCATGATTTGAATGCAAAAGTAACAGCGAGGTTGACTACTTTAATTGGCTCAAAGTCAGTGCTCCCCATTCTTGTCAGTTTCATTTTCGTCTACTGCTAATGTCCTGCACTTGTTATCTACAGGTTTCCATGAGATCAGGAATGGCTTTTATGGGCCACAGGGGACCGGATTTGGGGAGCAGGGGTCAGGAAAGCCCTCTTTCATTAAAGCAATTATGTTCATAATTTGGATTAAGCCTAGGAGTTTTATTGGATCTAATCTGTTCAATATGATTTCTGTAGATGAGATTGCCTGGCCAGAAGGAGAGGAAGCGTTACCTCCAGATTCACAGGACCTCATTGGTAAACTTCTCCGACAAAACCCAATGGAAAGACTTGGAACAGGTGCAGATACACATTTATTTTTATTGTTATCTTTTAAAAGAACTTTCTAGAAATATTGAATTCAAATCCAGGTTGATGTTTGAAAAAATCAGAATTCTAAATTCACATAAGGTCTGCATAACTTGCAGCTGCAAATTGTGGCTCCTTGATGAAATGCATCTTGGTAGCACAAGACACAACAGCTCAGGTATAATTAGCTCTGAAAAGCTGTGTAAACCTTACAGGGCCACTAGTGGCACTCTGGCCACTGCTAATTACAGGGAAGAATGTGCAGTGACAATATAACTAATTAATTGCCTTAGTAATTTTCTTTTTAATTTCTTTATGGTTTAATGATAAAACCTGTGAATGGTTCTGTAGTGGAAAGTTATCACTGCATATGGAAAAGGGATTAATATGTGATTTTTTCCAATTCTTAACTTGTTACAAGTATCACAACATGCTATCTCCCATCCAATCCACTCTGCTCTAGCAGGTGCCAGTGCTGGGTACTGTTTGAAAGCTCTGAAACACAATTTAATCATGATAAAGCTGGTTCACTTTTGAATAGTGTGGCATTTTAAGTGTTTCTATTTCTATCTCTTTTGCTTCATTTGACAGTACTGCCATACTGTTCTGTACTCTACAGCAGTGGTCCCCAATCTTTTCCCAACCGCGGACTGGTTGGTGGGGGCATGTTGTGCTCACGGGGTGGCATGTCACACTCACAGGGCAACGTGTCACAGGGGGTGGGGCACGCTTGCGGGGGGGAGCGCTCCGGGGGGAGATCTGTGTCCGTGGTCCGGTCCTGCCTAGGCCACGGACACAGGTCCTGGACCGCTGCCAGGTCACAGACTGGGGTTGGGGACCACTGTTCTACAGCATTTATTTGCTTACATTTTTTAAGCTTAAACAAACATTGAAAATCAATGACACCAAAAAATATACAGTGGTGCCTCACTTAGCAATGTTAATCCGTTCCGGTAAAAACATCGCTAAGTGATTTAATCGCTAAGCGATATTAAAAAGCCCATAGGAACGTATTAAAAACGCGTTTAATACGTTCCTATGGGCTAAAAACGTACCTTAAAGCGGAATTCCTCCATAGCGGTGGCTGTTTTGGGAGCCTCTAAAGCGAGGCAAAACAGTGGCGGCCATTTTGTTTTTTGCAGCGGCCATTTTGGAACCGCCGATCAGCTGTTTAAAAAAGTTCGCTTTGCCATGATCGCTTCCCCGCGATCATCGCAAAGCGAATTTTAGCCATAGGGGACATCGCTAAGCGATCGCTCCAGCAATGGCCAAAAGTCCATCACAAAGCGATTTCATCGCTCAACGGAGCGATCGCTAAGCGAGGCACCACTGTACATCCAATCACTTACCAGGATTTTTGTCTCATAGTTCTCACAAATGAGGTGATGACATAATTTCTCCCTTCTGTTTTTCAGTAATTTCTATTAATCTATTTAGATCAGTGGCAACTTACATATATCCAGGGACCATTTCTTCCTCCTCTGGAATCTTTTGGGGGCTCTCTAGCATATGATCACAATTCAGTATCATGGGAACAGGAAAATCTGCTTTTGAAATACATTTCTGCTTAAAATCAAGGCATACAACAAGTAGTTCCTTTATTTTAAATCACATTGGCACTTCCAGGAGGCTTTTGGGTTACAAATCCACTTTAAAAGGCGTGTTGTCTCTGAGTATGTTCATTTATAATAGAAATCTCTTTAACATATTTTTTTTACTGCTACATTGTCAAATGTGGGACCAATTAGGCAGCAGTGGAGGTTGTAGTTCGCAAGCAGCCTACAAAAGTTGTCTATTGTAACAGATGTTCATGTCTTAGGATGATGTGCCATTATATTTTTCAGCTGAAGACAAAGCAGTTAATTGAACATATTCAAAACTCCTTTTCTAAGTGTCACCTTGATAGGCTTTACCAGAGCTCTTACCATACTGTACATAGTACAGTATAGGTTTCCTCAATAGCATAAAATATTAAGGTATCACTCTGAGATCAGGCTTAATTATTTTTTTACTATAAAATATTTTGGAATATTAGGCAAGAATCAGCAGTTTAGAAGGCAGAAACACAACCATAATATAGCATAGTTTCATACAATTTCAAACAGCTCTGTTTACCAGTTTTGTAGCAGTAGACTTATGTGAGATACCCATCAGATTACCCCCTCATCTCTTTGTATGCTGCAGTTTATATATCTTCCCTTCAGCACACAAATGCACTCCATGAGCAGTTTAGCATGTGATGCCTTTATTTGGGTGGCTCTGTATAAATTACATTTAATTTATACCACTGTATAAATTAAATTTCAAATTACAATGACATATGCCTCTTTTTTGTATGCAAGAAGTTAGCCTTTGATGTAACAGATACTCTGAGCAAGAAATGGAGTGTTGGCAACTTCATGCGAGAATACCACCTGGTACACTGGTGGCTTGAATCAGGGCTATCCTTTGGCTGAAGTACAGTACAGTATTTAGGATTCTGTGTGATGTGATTTTTGGTTACATGTATACAAATCTCAGAACACTCTAGTGTATATTTAATGGCTTTTATTTGAAGGAGTTACTGGACCCTAACCCATAATCTTTTATATCTAATGCAGATGCAAGCCTTTAATTAGGATTTCTTGGGCACATCATTCAGTGGGTTCCATCTGCCTCTCCTTTTCAAAAAAAGAAAAAGGATTTAAAAATAATTAAACATTGCTTCCTTTGTATATCCTCTTTTACCTAAGTTTGGGTTTTTTTTTTGTAAATTACTAAAAATGGACAATTTATTTTTCTTATATGGGTTTGATAAAAATTACAATTTCCTCAGCCTTTCTCAACAATCTAAAACAGGTAATATCTATGACACCACACTTGATTTTATAGTTGCTCCCATCTCTGTGACTCCAGATAGTATTAATATACAAAAGGACTGTTTTGGGGGGAAAGAATCAACATAGGATAACTTGAGAGGGAGACAACTGAGGTAGGTTTCATCCACAAATTTTGGTGCACTCTGAAGGCTTAAATAGACTAAGACTTTTCTTTAAAATCTACAGATTTATTTATTTGTTTATTTTTACTCTGGCTTCAGAATCACAAAGTCAATCAGGGGGAAAACCCACCACCTGATTTAGCAAATTTGTGGTTCAAAGAAAAGCATAAACTTGAAGAGCTGACAATTAACCACCTAGCTGTAGTTACGATGTTTATGTAATCAATATTCACAGAGCTCTTTACTTGTGATAGTAATTTCATTTTCTGTGCCTGTATTTCTCTTCTCTGAGTCAATACCCAAGCTAATGTGTACTCTAAACCTGTGAGTGAATATTTCACTCTGTCTTTTTGAGGAATTTGACTTTAATTCATGAAAGCTAACACTGAAATAAATCTCTTTGTCTTTAAGGTACTGCAATATATTTGTTTTATTTTTGATATGTTTTATATGTAATAATACTTCTAACTTATTTACTGAAACATTATTTCTGTAAATTAGTGGGCTGTAATTTTTCTGTGGCTAAGTTGTCGTCTCAGATCAGGTTTCAAAGGAATGTTATATTGTTTAGGTTATACTTCCAAAAACAAGGTTTAAGAAATCCTTTGCAATGTTGTCATTTCAGGTGGTGCTTTTGAAGTGAAGCAGCACAGGTTCTTCAAGAACTTGGACTGGAATGGATTGCTCCGCCAAAAAGCAGAATTTATTCCACAGTTAGAATCAGAAGATGATACAAGTTACTTCGACAGTAAGAAAGCTTACAGTTAAAAATATTTTTTTCCGGTCAGGCATTAAGATGTACCAAAAAGTAGCTCAGAAGCCTGTTCATGAAAATGAACCACACAAAGATTTTGAGCTTCAGAAAGAATGCGTACAACCATCAGTAATTCAGAAGCCACCTATTGTAGTCCCTTGTGCTGGAATATCACGTATCATCCTGCAGTCTCAGAATAATCTTTCTTTATTACTTCTGGTCTCAAAACTTCCATGTCACATGGTCATGTGCACTAGAAAACTGTTTACCTGCTTCATTGACTTTATTACAGCCTGATGACCTAGATCTGCCGCCCTCCAATCTTTAGGCCTGCATCTCTAGAGTTCGGACTTTTCAGATTAGATTTCATAATCGCTTGGAGAACCTACGCATATAGAGCAAGCTATATACTTCAGAAAACAGATCACAATATAAGGAGGGGGGCAGTGCCAGGCCTTGCACATTGCAACCTAGGGGTCTAGGCTAAGGATCACATCCCTGCTGTTTTACATTGAGGAACACATGAGGCCTGAATCCCTAAATAAAGCTTGTATTAAATATTTATTCCTGAATTAAGTGGGAAAGTGGATGAGCTTTGCTTGTCCAATTTAAGAACAAAATGGAATAAACCCATTGAAATGAATGCCACTTATAATAGTTCTGAGTCCTCTTATTTTATTAATTCCAGTGGGTCTACTAACATTGAATTTAGACTAGCTACATAAAATAAGTTTTATTAGAGCTTATTAAAAGTAGAACATGCACATTGCAAATTAGTGTTATTACAAAATAGGAGAGGAGAATCACAGGACTCAAGAGAAACAGTTTTCTCTTGCATAGATTTATCTGCTGTTTGTATTGGATAAACTTCTCTGGTAAATTGAAATGCATGTTTTCAATCCTCATGTGATTTTTGTACACCAAAGCTTTTGATTTTGAAAGTCTGAAAAATAGATTGTTTGTCATAGATTTCTCACAAATTAAGCCTGAGAGGCAGGAACTTTCATTTATGTGTTTTGTTCAGCACATAAAATATATACAGTGGTGCCTCGCTTAACGATGTTAATTGGTTCAAAAAAATCGCTATGGGAAAACATCGCTAAGCGAAACACCATTTCCCATAGGAATGCATTGAAAACCGGATAATCCGTTCCAATGGGAATGGATTACCGTCCTTAAGCGAAAATCGCCATAGGAAACATTGCTAAGTGAAACACGGTTCCCCCATTGGAATGCATTGAAGCCTATTCAATGCATTTCAATGGTTTTGATAGGTCTGTTTTCGCTATTTTTAAAGTGTCTTAAAATGTTCAAAAACTGTTTTAAATGCTTGGAATTGTTAGTGCACCTTGTAAAACCTTTGCAAACTTAATTTGGCTTTGTTCTGACTCTTTGTTAATTTTTGGTGAATTCCCCCCCCCCCATTGGAATGCATTGAACTGTAGGTTTGGCTTTGTTCTGACTCTTCGTTAATTTTTGGTGAATTCCCCCCATTGGAATGCATTGAACTGTAGGTTTGACAGCTGTCAAACCTACAGTTCAATGCATTCCAATGGGGGGGGGGAAATTCACCAAAAATTAACGAAGAGTCAGAACAAAGCCAAATTAAGTTTGCAAAGGTTTTACAAGGTGCACTAACGATTCCAAGCATTTAAAACAGTTTTTGAACATTTTAAGACACACTTAAAATAGTGAAAACGGACATCGCTAAGCGAAACAGGGGGACCTAAACTGTCATCGCTAAGCGAGGCAAGGTCCCGAACATCGATATGCGAAATTTCCCCATAGGAACCATCGCTAAACGGAGCACAAGGTCGCTCCAAAAACCTCATCGCTAAGCGAATACATTGTTAAACCAGTGGTCCCCAACCTTGGGCCTCCTGATGTTCTTGGACTTCATCTCCCAGAAATCCTGGCCAGCAGAGGTGGTGGTGAAGGCTTCTGGGAGTTGTAGTCCAAGAACATCTGGAGGCCCAAGGTTGGGGACCACTGCGTTAAACGATGCAATCGCTAAGCGAGGCACCACTGTACAGTATATGTAACTGAAAAGGTAGCTGTAATAGTTTTAGCAGCAGGGCATGCATATCAAATACGTCAAATAATATAATTGCATGAATTTTCTCTTGATTGGTTGTTGTGTGCTTTTCAGGCTCTTTGGCCGTGTTCTGAACACTGCCAAAGAGCCCGAAAAACCCACAACAACCATTAGCTCCCGGCCATGAAAGCCTTCGCGAATATATTTCTCTTGATTATTTTCTTGTATTTGAGGTGTCAGTCGGTTGCAACACGAACATAATGTAGAGGGAGAACTTGTCATGTTTAGCTTGTTTTGCCCTTGCTAGCCAGCTGAAGATAATGGGCAATGACAATAAGCAATGATTAAGTTTCACTGTGGCTATGGGAACCATCTATCAGATTTTGACTCAGCTGTTGATAAGAAAAGCTGTCACTCTTATTCTGACAGATGCCCTTTGCACTTCCAGCAGATGTTATTGGATGTCTTTCAGTTTGTTCTTAGGATATACAGAAAATGACCTACACAGTACTGTTCCAGTGTTGTATCATCAAGTATCAATTGAGTGCATTTTCACTTCAGGTGTTTGAATAGCATGACAGTTAGTCCAATGAAATACAGCTGTACTCACCAACAGAAATGGAAGAAATACTAGAAATAATGGTCTTGCCTGATAGCAAAAAACATCCGTATAAGTTGAAAGAGTATACAATAAGTTTGGGTAGCTGAATTTTTATTTTACATCTCTGACATTTATATATGAAACATCCTATCCTTTTTTTAGAGTTAAGAACCAGTGGTTTCACTCTCCCCTGATGCTTGCTTTCACCACCAGAGTTGCTGTTTTCACAATGGTCTACATATACACACAGTTTCCTCCATTAAAACCCAGCACATACACACTCTGCACATTTTGATCATACATGGAATCCTACACCTAGGAGTATGATTACACTTGCAAACAAGGGCATGGGGGAATGATCCTTAAGTTTTTCAAAAAATGTCAGGACGTTGCTGCCACTGATACTTATCAACACCACTGCAGTAGCAAATTCACTGAGGGGTGGCGGGAACACGGCCTCTGCAGAAATAGCCACTGGGTGGGCTGCTTGTTTCCCATACTTTTGGTTGTTTATTAAATTGAGAATTGCCTTTATTGATTCATAGTTTATTCTGATATCATGGATTATTGATTAAGAATGAAGCTCATAGCCACCCAGAGTAGACTTTGGTCAACAACAACAACAAATAAAGAAATAAAGAAAATAATAATAATAATAATAATAATAATAATAATAATAATAATAATAATAATAATAATAATAATAATAATAATAATAATAATAATAATAATAATAATAATAATAATAATAATAATAATAATAATAAATTTCCTAGTTTTTAACAGTGAATCTCAGGAAAGTCTTGGGTCCCATGTAGGATACTGGTTTATGAGCATAGTGAATGTCAGCTGTTTCCTTCTGTCTGAATTCTTGAACTTAAATCTCTGTTCTTGTTTCAGCTCGTACTGAGCGGTATCAGCATTTAGATTCTGAGGAAGAGGAAGACACAAATGATGATGATCACGTGGAAATTAAACAGTTTTCCTCATGTTCACCAAGGTTTAGTAAGGTGTGTAAAATGCTGATTTAAATGTGATTTAAATTTATTTGTGGTCCAAAGAGACTAAAGTACAGTGATTAGTAACCTTCATGGAACCTAGGCGTTTTAGTAGGCAATTACAAACCTGTAGAACAACCAATAGAACTGAAGTGACCTCAAGAGTATATTACCTGCTATGGCATTTTGCCACTGCTGATACTTCATCATTGTTGCATACACAGAGCTGCACAACAGGATTTCAACCAGTTTGTTAGAGATTATGCATGTATGTTTTCATCATTATCTATAGACACATACAAGGTTTTTGAAATTAGTTATTTAGAAAAATCCTAGAGGAGGTTATATGTAAATACTGAAAGATCCCCAGTAAGATTGTCAAGAAGTCATGAATATTGTTGACATAATGTATGGGTGGGTTGCTGGTATCTTACTATGTACTGCCCAGTGAGCAGAATAAGCAGTTTCTTGCCCAAATGCAACAAAGCTGCCTTAGCACATATTAAATAAATGATAGGCTTTTCTATCCTAAGAAAGTAGAGATGCCTCTGTACATTCAAGAATTTAATGTTCAGAGTCTTAAATTACTGGTCAGTCTTGCTCTGTTTTTGCACCTACAGTGCTACAGCTCAAGGGTTACATTGGTAGCTTTTGGGTTAGTTAGCTGATTATCGCTATTAGCCACTATGAGCAGTGTTTGATAGAAAAGAAAGGTATAGTGAAGACGGAAGATTTTTGTTTAATTAAAATGTAGTTAGTGCTATTTTCCTTACATATCTTGATCCATACTTTGACAATTCAAAAATATTTGATATTCTCCCTCCATGTTTTGACCAGTAATAAATGTATTATAGGATTACTAATTCTTGGTTTTGCATTTTGTACTTGTTCATTCTGTAAACCAAAATATGTTAGAATACAGTAAATTCATAACTTTCTTTGTGGTTGTGCCTGATGCACTCACAATTTTTATAAGTGTTTCAGTACCTCAGGACAGTTCTTTCCAGTTTAAATCATAAGGAAAAAATTAGATCATTCCTAATTTTTGTAAATTCACGAAGTGTTTACTTTATTTTCCCATTGACTATTAATCATGATCTAGCTTTGTATCTCATTCAAGCATACAATACTAAGTTTTCAGTTTCCCTTATTAAATGTCTTTTTCCTTTCATTTTCACCTAGCACTGATCTTTGAATGTATTTAGTATTCACACCTCATGGATCAGTTTTATTTAATATGAAAGAGAGCTTGATAATAAAAAGCGCAGCAAGCAAGGAGTAGAATTTGCATTGAGCCCTATGGTGCAGTGGTTAAACTGCAGTACTGCAGTCAAACCTCTGTTCATGACCTGAGTACAATCCCAACGGGTTCAGGTGGCTGGCTCAAGGTCAATGCAGCCTTCCATCCTTCTGAGGTTGGTAAAATGAATATCCCGTTCTCTGGAGGGCAAGTCAGTTTTTTTTTCATAATTATGTTGTAAATTGCCCAGAGAGTGCTCTAGCATTGTAGGATGGTATATAAGTCAAAACGGAAGCAGCAGTTTGTTTCACTGTTTGTGTCAATATTTGTGTCACATATAGTTTGAAACATAGGGGACATTATGAAAAGCATAATACCTCTTTGATGAAGAATAAACTGACATAGAAAGTAGTCTGGAAGTGAGCAATGGGGCTGGAATAAGATGCAAATTGGAAAATATCTTGCAGAATTTTGGGGCAGGAAGTTTGGTGTAAAAATGGAGTGGTACAGACATGTTCGTATCTTGAACACTGAAAAATAGTACAGCATTCATAGTGTTGGCAGCATGAAAGGCTCATTATATTTTGAAAGTCTTCTCTGATGATTCAGCCAGATAATTTATTAACAGCTTTCCTGTTGATGTTGTGAATTTTTAATAGTGTTCTTTTCATTAGTCTCATATGCAAATCAGCTTTTCAGTTGAATTTGGTCTACTTTTGTTAACCGTTCAGTGATTTCAAATGTCATTGTAAAAGTAGTTCAGGTATGATTGACTAAATATATTAGCTCATGGGGGCAGGATATTTTTTTAAAACTGGGTTAAGTTCCTGTTACAGGATTTTTTGAAATAGTTTATCTCAGGCTTTGAAAATATTGCCACCCTGGTCCTAATCTAGCATTGAATTTGTTAAACACAGTTTTGCAAAATTTGTCCTACAAATTAAAAAAAAAACCTTTACAGCAATACTAGTGCAGCAAAATGCACGGCCATAGTCTGGACAACAGCTGAACAGTGAGTAGTAGAGATACTAGACTGCTATTCCTTTGTTTTCCCCCCAGCCCTGAGCAAACTGGGGGATGGGGCAGACAGAAAATCAAAGATGATTATGAAGTCCAACTTTTCATTTGAACTTTGCAATTCTGATCTACCATATTATTTTATTAAAACACTATAGCAATGATATTTCACTTGTTAGTATGCATTTTATATGATTATACCCATAGGTATACAGCAGTATGGAACGTCTTTCTATCCATGAAGAGAGAAAAACACCACCACCCACCAAGCGTAGCCTGAGTGAGGAAAAGGATGATAGACTAGATAGTCTAGGTGGCTTGAAGAATCGAGACCGCAGCTGGGTGATTGGGTCTCCTGAAATGTAAGCTTAACATACTAAATTAAAGTGAAGCTGTAGTTCTATGAATTGGGGAAGGAAACCTATGGCCCTCCTGATGTCTTTGGACTTCATCTTGAATCTCCACCCAAGACATAGCTAATGGTTAGTGGTTAGAGATGGGCATGAATTAAAAAACAAATTACCAAAATTAATCAAAAAGCACTAATTTGTTGATTTGTATTCTTTTTTAAAAAATATTTTATTTTTAACAAAGGGTAACAGGAAGGAAAAAGGGATTGAGGTTAAAGGGAAGAGGAGAAACAATGACATACTAATATCCATTCTATACATATTGTCATATCAACATTCCAAATTACTCTTTTTGCTATTTTCTGCCTTCCAGATTTAAGTTCTCATTCTAATGTTGATTCGTATTCATCCCGATCAATGCCCCTGATGAATACAAATCAGTAAATTTTAGCAATTTTTGATATGTCAATTTATTGGGCTATAAAACTTTCCATTAGGCAGAGAAGCTTCCCCTACCTCTTCTCAAAAACACCTCCAAAGTTTGGTAAAGGTTTGGTTTCAGATGTCGAAGTTATACACCCACAAAGAGGGCCCCCCAGGAAAGTTTCTCCCCAGAAACCAGAGACACCAAAATCACAAAGAAGCTTCCCCTGACTCTCCTGTTCAGTCCCTCCAAGTTTGGTGAACATTAGATTTCTGTTAAAGGGCACTTTCCTGGGGGGGACCCACTTTGTGGGTGTATAATTTGGAGGTCTGAATCCCATGCTTTACCAAACTTGGAGGGATTATAGAGGAGAATCAGGGAAAGCTTCCCTGTGATTTTGGCGTCTCTAGGTGCTTGAGGGGCTACATTATAGTGTTTTACAGGCAAAAATGAATTGATGAATTGATTCGTTGATTTGTCAGAAAAATTATGAATTCATTATTTGTGATTTGTTGACCTTGACAAATCACAAATCAAAATGAATTGCCATTTTTCCAATTCGTGCCCATCTCTAATAGTGGTTGTAGAAGTTCTAGTCAAGTAACATTTGGAGGCTTATAGGTTCATTATAAGCAATGCTGCAGTTTTTCAGTATGAATGATTGCAGCTAAAAGTTTTTATTTCTGAAATGAAATGTAAATTTTACGTAGCTTTTGTTTGGTATGCTTGAACACACGAAAAAGAGAAATCACAGCTATTTATGATGTTGAGAGGTCAAAGCTATATCAGGTTAAAAGATTTGTTGAATTGTTTTTAACATCTTTATGGAACTGTGTAATCAATCTGAGAGAAAAATCAGTTATAATTGTTGTAGCTTTCCAGTCTTTTAAGTCTAGCCAGTCTCAGTTCTGTTCTGACTGAAACATCATATTTGCTCAAAATGAAACTTAAAATTATCTTGTGCCATTGCAAGCACAGCTAGCATTTATTTATTTATTTTATTATTTTATTTATTTTATTTCTATCCCGCCTATCTGGTCGTACTAGACCACTCTAGGCGGCTCACAACAAACAGCAACAACAAAATTTTAAAACATTACAATTTAAGAAAGATAGAAATTAAAAAGATATAGAAAGAAAATCGTCAGGAGTTTTCTGTTGGAAAGGCCCGCTTATACAACAGCGTTTTTAATTGTTTCTTGAACATGCCCAGCGAGGGAGCCGCGCGAATCTCAGGAGGTAAGTTGTTCCAGAGGCGAGGAGCCACCGCCGAGAAGGCCCTATTTCTAGTCTTTTCCTTCCGGGCCTCTCTCGGCGTTAGGCTCCTCAGCCTCACCTCCTGGCTTGCACGAGTGACACGGGTAGATCTTGGTGGGAGAAGGCGCTCCATCAAGTATCGAGGTCCTAAACCGTTTAGGGCTTTGTAAGTAAGCATCAAGACTTTGAAGTCGATGCGGAATCGGATGGGCAGCCAATGCAACGCGGCCAGAGTGGGGGAGATATGTTGGTATCTTCTCACTCCACTGAGTAATCTGGCCGCAGCATTCTGCACCACCTGTAGTTTCCGCAGCAGCCTCAAAGGTAGCCCCACGTAGAGCGCATTACAGTGGTCTAATCTTGAGATTACAAGCGCATGCACCAAAGTGGTGAGAGCCCCAACATCGAGGTAGGGCCGCAGCTGGGCTATCCGCCTAAGATGAAAGAAAGCGGTGCGGACCACGGACGCCACCTGGGATTCCATGGTGAGCGCCGGGTCCAGATGGATCCCCAAGCTGCGGACCCCATCCCTGGCGGACAGAGTCACCCCCCCAAAAGTGAGGGAGTTTCCCATATCCCCAAGTGTGGGGGCACCCACCCTCAGTACCTCCGTCTTGTCCGGGTTCAGCCTCAGCCCGTTCTCCTGCATCCATTCCAGTACGGACTCCAGGCAACGCTGAAGGGACAGAACGGCATCTCCTGCAGTTGGAAAAAAGGAGATGTAGAGCTGTGTGTCATCCGCATATTGGTGGCACAGTGCCCCACACCTCCTGATGACCCCACCCAGCGGCCTCATATAGATGTTGAACAGCATTGGGGAGATGATCGACCCCTGTGGGACCCCACAATTGAGGCTCCACGGGGCCGAGACAGCCTCCCCAAGCTGTACTCTCTGGGGGCGGTCCACCAAGAAGGAACGGAGCCAGGCCAATGCGAGGCCACCAATTCCCAACTCAGAGAGCCTCCCCAGGAGGATACCATGGTCAATGGTATCAAAGGCCGCTGAGATATCGAGGAGGACCAGCAGAGACACTTTGCCCCTGTCGGCCTCCCTCAATAGGTCATCACACAGGGCGACCAATGCCGTTTCTGTTCCATGGCGCGGCCTGAAGCCCGACTGGAATGGATCCAGGGCATCTGTTTCATCCAGGAGCGCCTGAAGCTGATCGGCCACCACCCTCTCGACTACCTTGCTCAAGAAAGAAACATTGGCGACGGGCCTATAATTGCCAATTTCGTCCGCCGCCAAACTAGGTTTCTTTCTGATGGGCCTAATGAGTGTTTCCTTGAGGGCAGAAGGAAATCTGCCCTCAAGGAAAGACCCATTAATTATTACAGTAGCCCATTCTGTTGTTGAAGGCCTGGCTGCCTTGATTAGCCAGGCCGGGCAAGGGTCCAAGGAGGAGGTGGTGGCACGACAGCGATCAAGCGTCCTGGCCACAGTGTCGGGCGAGACGGGCTGAAAGGAGTCAAAAGTCACCGGGCAAGACGGAGCGCTGGACATCTCAGCTCGACTCACTGTATTCAAAAAAGGGGAGAGGTCCCGGCGGATGGCCTCCACTTTAGATTTAAAAAATGCTGCAAATTGGTCCGGTGTAAAACTAGGGGGAGGCCTATCACCCGGGCCAATTCCGGATAGGTCACGTACTATACGGAATAATTCCGCCTGCTGGTTGGATGCCTCACTTATCCGGTTAGTGAGGTAGGTTCGACTGGCAGCCTTTACCTTAGCTTGGTAAAGGTTAGTAGCGACCTTAACAGCTATACGATTAAAAACCGTCGGGTCCTTTCTCCATTTGCGCTCTAGCCGTCTCCTGACCCGCTTCGACGTCCGGAGATCCTGGTTAAACCAGGGCGCCGGGCGATCTCTGCGGCGGAGAGGGCGTTTAGGCGCGATCGTGTCTACGGCACTAGCCGCGGCGGTGAACCAGCCGTCGACCAGAGCCTCGACAGGAGCGCCAACCAGGTCAGCCGTAACCCCTCTCATGGCATCCTGGAATCCAGTCGGATCCAGTAGCCTTCGAGGGCGGACCATGACAATAGGTCCTTGCTCCCTGCGAGGGGGGAGAGCCATCTTGAGGGTGCATTTTATTAGGTGGTGATCCGACCATGACAAGGGAGCCGACTCAAGGTCAGTCACCATCGGACCACTCTCACTCCCATTGGTGGAAAAGACCAGGTCTAATGTATGGCCACCCACGTGTGTAGGGCCGTTAACATGTTGGGACATGTTCAAGAAGGCCATGGTCTCCAGGAACTCAAGAGCTGGACCGGAGGTCCCTGCCCCCGCATGCACGTTAAAGTCCCCCAGGACCAATAGCCTCGGGGAACCCAACAGTGCCGCGGAGACAAAGTCCACCAGCTCCGGTAGGGAAATGGCTGGGTCGCGGGGAGCACGGTAGCCCAGCAAGATCCCAATACCGTCCCTGGCCCCAATCCACACGTGGAGGGCCTCAAGACCCGGCTTTACCACCGAGGAGCGCCTAGCTACCTCCAAGGTGGATTTGTAGACGATGGCAACTCCCCCCCCCCGTCCCTCCAGTCTACCCTGGTGTTGGACAGCATAACCGGGCGGACAGATGAGAGCTAGGGGGGGACCCCCCTCACCGCCAATCCATGTTTCGGTTATGCAAGCCAGGTCTGCATCTTCCTCCAAGATAAGGTCATAAATTAGTTGGGTTTTGTTAGATACAGACCTGGCATTCAACAACACCAGGCGTAGAGTAGAGGGCTGGCTGGTCTGGTTACCTCGATATTGAAGGTTGGTCTCCGACTCAGAACAAGGAACAGCCTTTAAACATCTGTTCAAAGTTCTTCTGACACGAGTAGGGACGGAGCCAACGCCATATCGCCCTCTACCAATGGTCACAGAGATGTTTTGTGGCCCCTCGCTGGGAAAGCGGGCCCCCCATTCCATGACGAAAAGGAGAGATAGAGAAGAAAAGAAAAGCAAAAGACAAAAAAAAAAAAAAAAAAACTAATACAGATAAACCAAAGAATAACAAAAAATTATACTATACAAGGACTAAATTAAATACAAGCAATAAAAATATAAAGTAACAGTGTCAAACTTAATAATAATTGAAGTAAATAATCAAAACAATAAAATATAAAGTGCATCAAAATAAAAATAATGTGCATTAAGTACATATGCATGAACCCAATGCAGTAAAATATAATAATAAAATAATAATAAAATAATAACAATAGTAGTAATGAAATAATAACAATAATTATAAAAGAACAACTAATTAAGTGTCTATAATAACTATCCCCCCACCTGCATCCCAGGTCTGACTTTCTCCCCCGTGTGTCCTTGTCCTTGATGTTATCGGAGGCAGCACTGATTTACAATCGTTCAAGGGGTATAACTCCCAGACCACAGTTCTTAGTTCAGAGTTCCCAGTATTATGCACAAACAGTATCAGAGTCACGGAGGGCCAGATTGAAAAAGGCACAGATTCCACCATTCTCAGCCCTAGTGTAACAGTTAGAGTGATGTCCTTATAGGCTGGGGGACAACAAGCGGGGGAAGTGGGGAAGAAAAGGGCTGGGGAAAGAAACACCAACATGGCGTTGGTGCGCTAACCCTCCGGCGTTCTGCCGATCTCGTGGCTCGCTGTCTCGTAGCACCCGCCAACTCCTGCCACGGCTCTAATGCTTATCCTTCCCAGACCACGTTAAGACCAGCATTAAGAAAAATAAGGTCTATTCTGGAGTAGGCTTTGTCTTCCTTCTTTCATTTACTCCAGACTGTCCACTTTTGATATCCTCTTTGTTATGCTTCTGCATCATTACCAGTCATTAGATTTTAAAAGTCACTAATGTCATTGCAAAATAAACTGAGCAAGATGTGTTCTGTTTTCTCATCAGACTGCGTAAACATATCTCAGTGTCTGAATCCTCTCATACAGAGAGTGACTCCAGCCCACCACTGACTGTCCGTCGGCGTTGTTCTGGACTTCTCGATATGTCTCGATTTGCTGTTTCAGCTGAGGAAGAAGGGAAGAAGAAAGCACTGGATGGAGCATCACTGGCTGTGATGCAGCCACGAGAAGGTCTTCCTTTTCCAATTCCAGAACAGCCTGTAGAACGGGAACTCCAACTAGATGATGAGAATGGGCCCAAAACACCTTCTTCAACTGTCAGTAGCGTTAGCAGCTCAACACTGTCAGGTAGATACCCTTGGGGATAAAATTATGATCTCTAAAGTACTCTGTACTTGATTTAATTTGCCACTGTACTGCTCCCTATGTGGATCTTGCCTCTCCACCCACTGGATGGTCCTCTCCTTGGGACATCCATATGTGAGATAATGTTTGAATAACTTATACTGTATGTATACAGTAATATGTAACTCAGATTGATATAAAGTGTGCAATCTGGTGCAATTTGAAACATCACACTAGCTTTTGTGTGCATGTACATTCACAAACTAACCCACTATCCAGAGATGGGACAGATGCACTTGGGCAGATGAGACAGTTCTGATATTGCTTCCTTGTCACATTTAGTGACGATTATTTGAATGAGTCCATTGTAATACACAGGGTTGCACAATTCCACAAAAGAACCCTGGGTTTCATGTTGCAACCATTAAAAACCTGGTTCATCTTCGTGTTGCATCCATGTTAAAAATATTATAATTTCCAATGTTGATTTGTATTGCAGAATATCATATGAAGAAGATATAGCTAACTTATGGTTTTTGATAGAGATATTCCATTTTAATCTTAGAATACTATTTAAGTTATACTTAATCAGGCTTCATCTTCTGATTGGATTCTTAATCAATAACTTTCATTTCAAATACATACTGCTTGCTGCATGGTATCACAGTTTGTTTTATTTAGAGAAGCTGCAGGAGGTAATCTTTTTTCAGGTTAATTATTTTTCTCTCAAAAGCAAAAGGAAATCTGATAATGTTATTATGACTTATATCACCCCTTATTAAATGCATTTTAAATAAGGTCTAGGGTCTGGGTTTGTTTCTGAGGAAAGTTCAGTGTTAGACTGTGTGTAAATATTACTTTGATTTCATATATGTGCCTGCAGGAGAGCAGGCTGTTAGAAATTCCCTATGGTTCTAATCTGTGTTAATTGAAATTGTAGCTGGGAGCACTACAGACTTCTGTGAGCAGCGCACCCGCAGTAACAGTAGTGAGGGCCCAGAATTTACTACTTCTAAAGCTACAAGTGACTTAGCAGTCAGGCGAGCCCGACATAGGTTACTTTCTGGTGAATCAGCAGAAAAGCGGACATCACGACCTGTCAACAAAGTTATTAAGTCAGCATCAGCTACTGCCCTCTCACTTTTAATTCCCTCAGGTAATGTGCAATAAAAATTATAATTTTTAGAATTGAAGTGATTTTCTAGAAGCAACAAACTTGTGACCATAAACACCTAATGCCTTTATATCTTTCTGTTTATGCCTACACACATACACTGTACTAAAAGTCAAGATATTATAAACATTTGTGATTTATATGGCAGTTTTATAGTGGCTGGATAGCTCAGTACATTAGGTATGTGGCTACAGAATCAGAGGCTAGGACTGATTACCCACTGTGCTTCCCAAGAGAAAAGCCAGCCTGTGTAGTCTTGGGCAAGCTGCATATTTTGAAATAAAGTAGTTTTATTTTTATTTTTTATTTTTTTAAAAAAGTTACTTTGTGGAGTCAGAATAAAGTGTCTCCTAACTAAGCATTGGATATCATAATTGGTTCCTGTTTGGAGTTTTGCTCTGTCTAAATTGTGTAGCAGACATAGTAGACCTTAGCACTCTGATCTGTAATTGGCATTCATTTCTTTGTAGATACTCATTTTCTGTTGAAATATAATGAATAGATTATAGTTAAGTTTTACTGTAATTTTATAAAGAAACAATACTTATTTGTATAGTGAAAAATGCTGTGGCTTAAAAGACGATTTACCAGAATATTTTTGAGCATATGCTTACATGTGAATTATAAAATAATATTTATAAAGAAGTAACAGCCAGAATAGCTGTGGCATGGAAAGTGCAGTACTAAGTTTACATTTTCTGATGTTTAATGTTAGGACACTTTTTTCAAAGGTCAAGAATATGAGATTTCTCAATGTAGGCAAAATATCTTATTCCCTTTTCTTAGTGTACTGTGAATTAAAATTTTCTTTGAAGGCCTGACTTCTAATTTCTAATCTTTTTGTATTTTCATTTAGAGCATCATACATGTTCTCCATTAGCTAGTCCTATGTCACCTCATTCTCTCTCCTCCAACCCATCTTCAAGAGATTCATCTCCAAGTCGAGAATTTTATCCAGCTGTTACAAACCTTAAACCACCAATCATCATTCACAGAGCTGGGAAGAAATATGGCTTCACTCTTCGTGCCATTAGAGTTTACATGGGGAACAGTGATATCTATACAGTGCATCACATGGTCTGGGTATGTTTATACTTAGTCCCTGTATGAGTGACTTTAGCCTAATCTGGGATTACAGGAACCTTTATTAATCAGAGCCTGATAAAATCCCTGTTTTGTTTTTTTTAAAAAAAATCTTAGAATCATCTTAGAAATAGTGAGTCTTTTCTAAAGAAATAAATCTGTGCATGTGTAAGGGGGTGCTCTCTATCAGAGATGTAACCCATAGGTTAATTACATTTAATTCCTTCAGAGCTGTGTTGACAATGATGGTCTGCTTCAGATCATTTCCTTTCCCTTAGGATTTCTCACATCTGCTTGAAGTTGATTACATGTCTTAAAGCATCACTGTTTTCCCACTGAATTGACTAGAGATTTGGGATTCAGTTCAGCTGTGAGTTATACAAGGGGCTTAATATACGTGTGCTCTTTCTCCTTCATCCATATTCTTTGTCAGCCTTTCTTTCACATGTACTTTCTTTGAGAAGGATGTGTGGTTGTCTGCTATAGCCATTTCCCATAAATAATAATTGTCATTTTTAACTGCATTGTATTATTTGGTAAAAGAGAAAAGGGATGTTAAAGTTTGTCCTCATTTCCCTACAGATATCACTTAAGGTTTCTTCATTTAAATAGAGATTGTTTTGAAGCTAATTAGCAGTAATATAATAATAAAATGCAGTAGAATAATAGCTTTAGTAAATCTGTTTCTGATCCTTATTTCACTTGACCTTAACAAAGACTGCATTATGTAGAAAAACTGAGGTGTGATAAAAACACAGGTTGTAAACTACAAATTAAACCCTGTCACCTCTTGGGTTATTTATTTTCATTGTGTTTATCCATTGACTCATAAATGTTTATGTTAGACATTTAAAAATAATCATGGTAGAAATAATTAATGATGTTCATTTTAGAGCTACACCATATTCTTTACGTACATATAAAACGTTCCAGATGCAATTTCCAGCATCTCCAGGTAAAAGGCCCTAGATGTAAGAACTAAAGAAGACCTCTTCCTGAGATACCAGAGAACTGGTGTTGCATGAGTGAGTGGCATGACTTGAGAACGAGGAACCATCTTTGTAAATGGCAGGACAAAAAAACAACTAAGTGATGTGCATTGCTGCAATTTTTGGCATTTACTTTCTAGAATGTCTGCTAGTGAGAGTGGTTAATTGAGGAGGGTAACTAATATGGCCAGATAATTTCTTTTTTGAAGCTGACAAATTTTTTTGTTTTTCCTTGGCAGCATGTGGAAGAAGGTGGGCCTGCAAGTGAAGCTGGTCTGCGGGAAGGGGACTTGATCACCCATGTGAATGGAGAGCCTGTACATGGATTGGTTCATACTGAAGTGGTAGAGTTGGTCCTGAAGGTACAGACAATGCACATGTGCTATAGGACAAGTGGGCAAAGTATGACTAGAAAGTACATATAAAGCTGCATGACACACCCAGTACATCTTGGAAGTATCTTGACTTGTTTTCTTCATTTAACTTGTAGGTTGCACTTAGTTGGTGCATTTGCTGCAGTACCATTTGTAAAAAGATAAGCTGCATAGATTCCTATAGAACATAGATAACTATGTTCATGTGCATGGAACTGCCTTTGCAAAAAATTTGAAAACTGTAGTTTAAAATACAGAGACTGGGAGAGTTGACCATATTATGCAAGTCCTTTGTCCACTTTTCCAGTCTGTTTCTGGGCTAAATTCAATGTGCTGTTTTTGATCTTCATAGCCTAAGATCAGGGCAACCGAAGGACAGGTTGTATCCTCGTGCCTGTTCTGTTCTAAAATGGTTTCCCATGGTAGCTCTGGTTTCCCCAGGTAGGCTTGCTTTTTAAGAATATATGAGGCTATACAGTGCCTCATATACAGTATTACATTCCATCTGTACTGCAAATATATGGCAGCCAATCCTTTAATAACAGAATTGTTTAAAAGTTTATCCTATGTAATCTTAAGGAAAATATTTCTCTGATTGTTCTTCTGACTTTAAGCTGTAAGTAATATTAACTCTCAGACAATGTTTTCCTATATAGATTGCTAGCATTACTTTCAAAAAAGCTTGCCTATTTAATCTTAGGTTCTTCCTATATGATACATCAATAGCACAGCAAATCTGCACATTTTTAAGCGGGCATGCTAGGTGTGTCCTTTCAAGTGAGTATCTTTGATTCAAAGATACTACATATTTTTAGTAATACTTTATAATTCTTAGGTGCCTGCAGGTGCATTCTAACCTATGGCAACCCTTTTCAGTGTTTTCTAGGTATAGAGTATTCAGAAGTGTTTTTTGTTGTGTCATCAAATTGCCTTTGACTTATGGCAACCCTGTGAATGAATGATCTCCAGACTGTCCTGTCCTTGGAAGCCTTGCTCAGCTCTTGTAAATGCAAGCTTGTGATTCCCTTATGGCATGGGTTCTTAACCTGTATTCTGCAGGCACCTGGGGGCCTGTGATGTCCTCACAGGGGGCCTGGGAAGGCTTGAAGAAATGTTATGATTCTGGGGGGCACTGCAAGGAAGAGGTGGTGCAGAGAGTATCAGGCCGCCTGCCCAGCCCCTCACATGGCTCCGCTGCCCAACCTCCGAGCCCACCGTCAGCTCTCCCTGATCTGCAAAAAAGATGGTTTTCTCCTGAAGTCCCGGCCGTGGCCCAAGTGATACAAAAGAGAAAGCAGGAGAAAGGAATTAGGAGGACCGATGTAAAGCAAGACAATCAGTATTTTCCGTTGGGTATAAGGAGGAAAGGAAAATATGCAAAAAGAGAGAGGACACTAATACCCCTCTCGCTTTCTAGTAGTCTGCAGCAACAAAAGATATTTAAAGGGGGTCCCTGGTAAAGGGAAAAAAACCCACTGCTTTAAGGAATCTATCCATCTCATATTTGGTCTTCTTTCTCTGCTGCCTTCAACCATTTCCAGCATTGTCTTTTCCAGAGACTTGTCTTCTCATGTATGAAAGCCTCAGTTTCATTTTTGCTTCCACAGAAAGTACAGGCTTGACTTGTATTAGGATCCCTTGTCTGTCTTTGTGGCAGTCCAAGATAGCCACAAAGCTCTTCTCCAGCCTTGCATTTCAAACAAATCCATTCTTTGTATTCGTGAAGGATTTCGCAGGCGGAATCTAATGGTTGTTGTGAGTTTTTCGGGCTCTTTGGCTGTGTTCTGAAGGTTGTTCTTCCTAACGTTTCGCCAGTCTCTGTGGCCAGCATCTTCAGAGGACAGCACTCTGTGCTCTGGTGTAGTTTGCTTGGGAGTGGAGTATATATTGCTGCAAGATAGGCTTTTGTCCTTTTCAGGAGATGGGTGATTAGTGTTGTCTTGTTGTGGGTGTATTGTTATGATAAGGAGGAGAGATTATCTGTCACTGTGATTGATGGGTGTCATTAGCTGGTCTTTTGTGTGTAGTGATCCCCGGTCCTTATGGCTGGGTACAGTTCATTGACCTTTTGCACACTGTATTTTTCAGAGCTGGGAGCCAAGTTTTGTTGAGTTTCAAACTTTCCTCTTTTTGTTGAAGTTGTGCTGGTGCTTGTGGATTTCAATGGCTTCCCTGTGCAGTCTGACATAATAATTGCTGGTGTTGTCCAGTATTTCAGTATTTTGAAATAGAATTTCATGTCCAGCTTGTTTTAGGGCATGTTCAGCTACTGCAGATTTTTCTGGTTGTTTTCGTCTGCAGTGTCTCTCATGTGCTTTGCTTCTGGTGGGAATGCTGTGTTTTGTGGTTCCAATGTATATCTGGCCACAACGGCAAGGTATCCAATATGCTCCTGCAGTGGTGAGGGGTTCCCTTCTGTCCTTTGCTGACTGTAACATTAGTTGTATTTCTGTGGTGGGCTTGAATACTGTTTGTAGGTTGTGTTTTTTCAAAAGTTTCCCCATGCGGTCCATGACCCCTTTGATGTATGGCAGAAATTCTTTATTTGTGGGTGGCTGTTTCTCTTTAGTTTGGTGTTGTTTTCTTGGTTTGATGGCTCTTGTGATTTCATTTTTGGAATAGCCATTTGACTGTAGGGCCCAATTCAGATTGTTGAGTTCAGTGCTGAGAAACTGAGCTTCACAGTTCAGATTTGCACGGTTTACCAGTGTTTTGATTATGCCTCTTTTTGCTATGGCTGGTGGTTGGAATTTTTGTGTAGGTACCAGTTTGTGTGGATGGGTTTTCTGTAGACCTTGTGTCCCAGTCGGAGGTCAGTTTTCCGTAGAACCATGACATATAAGAACGGGCGTTAGCCCTCTATTTCTTTTTCCATGGTGATTGAACTAGAAAACTCGTTGTTTAATCAGTGAGAAGAGAAGAGTCTGATTCAGGAAGTCTCTGTAGCAGCATTTTCTAAAGAAAAAATAAATACTGGATGAGAAGAAAAAGAATTAATCGGGGGAATTTAAGACAGGCATTCCCCTTTGCTTCAACATCCACTACTCAGAAGGGATCAATGGATGAATAAAAAGATGTTCAAATATATTTTCCCTTGTTTCAGAGCGGGAATAAAGTATCCATATCTACTACACCTTTTGAGAACACATCAATCAAAGTGGGGCCAGCTCGCAAAGCTAGCTACAAATCAAAAATGGCCAGGAGGAACAAGAAAAGCAAAGCAAAAGATGGACAGGAAAGGTTAGTGATTGTTTCCAAGGAAAATGGTATGTCCCAATAGTAAATAATTGACAGAAGTAATGTGTGCCAGTGTATGTTTCTTTGGTGGGTCAGTGTGTGTGTGTGTGTGTGTGTGTGTGTGTGTGTGTGTGTGTGTACATAATGAGAGACTTACTTTTAAGTATGTCTTAGATAGTAAGCAGTTATTTGCCATGGAAGACAATGCTCTTAGGTCTTGCATTCCCTGAAAGTCAGCTGAGCAAGATTTGGATTTAATTCAGGAAGAGGGGAATGGTGGGTCGGGGGCGGGATGTTTCTACACTTTTTTTCATAAAAAGATCTGTTACATCCAAGGCTCATCCATAAATAGAAAGAGCCCATCTGTATAAAAGCAGAACTTTTTACATTGACAAAAGAAAATCTTTTTGATCTGCATCTGCTTGCTTTTACAAATGATGGCAGGTCTTCACTTTCATTTTTCCAGCAAAAAGAAGAGCTCTCTGTTCAGGAAGATTACGAAGCAAGCATCTCTCCTTCACACCAGCAGGAGCTTGTCTTCCCTCAACCGTTCTCTGTCTTCTGGGGAAAGTGTTCCGGGTTCACCAACTCACAATCTATCTCCTCGTTCACCAACACAGAGTTACCGATCTACACCTGAATCTGCACATTCAGGTACAAGGATAGACGGAATCTTTAAGCAGGTCTCTCTGATTTAGTAGTAATGGGCTTTCTCAAGCTAGAGAATACTGCAGATAGGACATAAAATATCAGGATTTCTATAGTGAATCAAGAATGCACTAGAAAATATGAAAGAGTTTGATTTCTGCAAGTCACATTATTTCAGTGGCTTAGAAACAAATGAAAGACACATTAATGGTTGTTGTGGGTTTTTCGGGCTCTTTGGCCTTGTTCTAAAGGTTGTTCTTCCTAACGTTTTGCCAGTCTCTGTGGCCGGCATCTTCAGAGGACAGCACTCTGTGCTCTGGTGTAGTTTGCCAAGCAAACTACACCAGAGCACAGAGTGCTGTCCTCTGAAGATGCCGGCCACAGAGACTGGCAAAACGTTAGGAAGAACCTTCAGAAACACGGCCAAAGAGCCCGAAAAACCCACAACAACCATTAGATCCCGGCTGTGAAAGCCTTCACGAATACAAAAAGACACATTAATTTAATAGAAGAAACAGTAGTCCACATTGCATAAGCAAGATGTAGTAGCTGTACAGATGAAGAGTCTTGTCCAGGAGATCAAGCTATATGATGAGAGCTGAGAACCTTATCTACTGAGTGTAGGGAATTACACAGAATTTATGAACTTTAGAGAGCGAAAACAAAAGGTAAAAGATTGGTCTCCCTACCAGCATATGTTTTAGTTCCAAGAAGAGGAAGAGATTCTGGTGTGTGCTGGGAATTGCAGTGCTTGCTGGGATCCACTGCAGTGCTCCATGAGGAGGTTAGTCTTTCTACTCTTTAGGATATATAGAGGGAGCCTCTCAACTACTCATCCCATGTAGCACTGTGGGGACTACCAGCAGGCACTAAGGTGTCTCCACTTTCTTCAGAACAAACACATGGAATGAAACACATACGCTGGTGAGGATACCTCTCTTTTGCCTTCTGTTTTTGTTCTCCCAATCCCAGAATTCTATCTGGGGGATTCTGGGCCACTTCTGGGAGTATTTTTTGGATTTCTATGCCCAGATTCTACCCCCAGCCCCCAAATCCTAAGAGTGGAAATCCTAGAAATGCAGAAGTCTTGACCCTAAGAATAAATATAATAGCACGCTGAAGCATTCCTAGATGAGTTGTGCAAGCAAGTTGGTCTGGGAAATAAAGCTGGAACAAAGATGGTGCCAAGCAGACATGCCGAATAAGTTATAAATAAGTAAATTAAATTACAATACAATCTGATGGGGCCAAATCAATACTACCTGATATTTTATGCCATAGTAAAACACATTTGCCCTGTTAATTCAATTCCATATTGCCGTATTTCAAAACCCACATCATTATAAATATGGTATAAATATGGTATACATATTCCTAATGCTCCTTGAATTCGTTGACACATTCTATTTTTTGTTTTCCCTTTTTGATTTTTACAGTTGGTGGAAACTCTTCTCAGAGCAGTTCACCTAGTTCCAGTGTTCCCAACTCTCCTGCCAGTTCAGGACACATCCGGCCCAGCTCTTTACATGGATTAGCACCAAAGCTTCAGCGACAGTATCGCTCCCCAAGACGTAAATCTGCAGGAAACATTCCTCTCTCACCACTAGCTCATACTCCCTCACCAACCCCACAGTCTACATCACCACAGCGCTCCCCTTCCCCTTTGTCAGGGCATTCAGTTGGGAGTTCAAGCATCATGCAGTCTTTTCCTGTGAAATTACACTCCTCCCCACCTCTTGTCCGACAGATTTCAAGGCCCAAAAGTGCTGAGCCACCACGATCGCCTCTGCTAAAGAGGGTCCAATCAGCTGAAAAACTGACTTCCTCTCTGTCCTCCTCAGAAAAAAAGTTACCTTCTTCTCGGAAGCACAGTTTGGACATATCTCATTCTGAATTCAAGAAGGAGATGCTCCAGAGAGATCCAGGTCTCCAAAGCTGGCAGGAATCTATGAATGAAACAACTGGAGGTAAAGTTGGGCTTGCAGAAAAAGGGTCATTGCAGAAACCTTCTTCTAGAAAACTTGGAGCCATTCGGCAGGACAGAGTGGAAAGAAGAGAATCTTTGCAGAAGCAAGAAGCCATTACAGAAGTTGATTCTTCTGAAGATGAAACTGATGAAGGCTCAGAAGACAGTCAAGATGGGAGAAGAGTAGACCGACCACCCTTGTGTAGAGATAGGCAGATTTCTCATCCTTTCAGTGAGGTTTTGAAACATTCTTCCAATTTGGAAAGCAAAGACAGTATGGAGGATGATGCTTTTCTTCCTGAAGAACCCAAAACTGGCAATTTGCAGAAAGGGGCAAACCAACAACAGGATGCTGCAAGGACACCACCAACAAGCACAGATGAGTTACAATCCGAGATTTGTATAAGGAATTCATCTGTAGAAAAAGCTAGTAATTATGAAGCAGTTAAGGTAATATCAGAGTCTCAATTGGCATTAGAGTCAATACAAGGCAATAAACATAATTGTCAGAAGGCTGCTGATAGTAAAGATGCTAATGACCCTAAAGATGCTCTGGTTATCCAGGAAAACACAGACTGTCCAGAGCAGTTGAAGTGCCTATCAGTGAGATTCCTACAGCTTGGTCAAGGTGATTGCTCAGAACTGGCAAATAACAAAGATAAAGTGAAGAAATCAGCTTCTCAAGAAACTGCCTGCATATCATTTCATGATACTATGGCTTTGTTAGCACTTTCTTCTACTTGCACAGCTAGTACGAGCTCTCTTCCACTAGTAAGCCAAATAGACTTCAACAAAGCCCCTCCAAAACAGGAATCCCAGTCTGCCAAGGAGAGCACCAGTATTCAGAAGCTGGCAGACAGTGGAGAAATGCCTGCAAAAAGACCTTCTGGTGTTAAAGAACCACAGGAGTTGGCCTCTCCAGTAGTAGTTTCAAAGCATAAAAATCAGTCACGTGATAGAAATCCAAGTTGTCCAACAGATCACACTACAGGTACTCCAGTTTTTACACTTGATGCTCCAGCTGATGGTGGAACAGCTGCCTGGCAGGCATTTTTAACAACAGATGCAAAAGGCATGTTGGATCCAGCAAATTCCAACATAACTGGCTCAAAAGAACTAGAAGTAACAAGAGAAGAGTGCCCTCAGAAGGAGTTGGTTTATATAAAAAAGAATGTTTCCAAGCAAGGAATACAGGAGACAGTGAAGGGGTGGAGTTCAGAAGGAGCCAAATCCTTCAGCATAGATGATCTCCCTAACATGTATGGTTCCTACTTTGAATCAGAAAGCCCAGCAAAGTCTTGGGAGTCAGAATGTCCAGTGGAAAGAAGAGAGGAGCCAAGACCCGATAATTCTATTGTACCTGAAATTTTGGTGGATAGGTGGCTAATACCTCCCTCTGAAGATCAGCCCACTGGCACTGCAAAGCAGACCATTAGGATTTCTTCTGGACTAGATAGTAGCCTGAGTTATAAAAAAGAGATTATTTTAAGGCCAGAAGAAATCAGAGAGGCTGGAGGTCAGACACAAACAAAAGACTTCCTGTTGTCTGAAGGTGATGTTGTGAAGAAAACATAGCAGGATCTCTGCATTCTAAAACAAAGACAGCATTAGAACAACATAGTGTAAAACAGAAATCTTGTACATCTATTTTTTGTAGATTTGTGTTTTCACACTCTTGCCTTTTTTCATTCTTGCAGTTCTATTTTTGTACACCATCAGTCATTGGACGCCTCTTAACAGGGTATCTTTAGAGCAAAATTACAAAATTATTTGCAAATCTTGCATCCCTTCAAAAAGTTGCCTAATTTTTGCATTGTCCTTCTTCCATTCATTTTCCTCAATTTTTCAAAATTCCAGAGAACTATATTTGCAAAATAAGGCAACTTACTTGAAAAGAAAACATTTTGACCATCTCTTTCAACTTTTAGTCTCTTAAAAGAAAGTTACTTAAATTTTGAATTTTCTTTCAGTCATTCAATTTTCAAAATTGAAGATACATACGCAAAAATGAAGCAGATCACTGGAAAAGAAAATATTTTGACCACCAGTTCCAAATTTTATTCCTTGTATCCAGAATTTTAGATCATATTTTATATTGGCAAAGAAAACAACAACAAAAAACCCAAACCTTTTGATGGCAGGCTCCTAAAATTCTTGTTATGGCATATCATAAGCTTCCATATATTTTTTGAAAGAACTTTTTAATGTCAGCTTAAGCAAAGCAGCAGTACCCTTTTAAAGATCTATTTAAATGAAATATCCAGACAAACCTTCAGTTTGTATTTTGATTTATTTTTACTCTGCTTTTAAAGAAGCATGACAGTCTAGCATCAGCCTTTTAAAATATATAATGCTTGTGGTCTTACCAACCATAACTTGCTCAGAGCAGATGATCACCTCAAAAAAGGGTAAGTTCATTTAGTTGGTTCTCATTAAAGTAGACTGCAGCATTGAGAAGTTATTGGGGAGCTAGTTAGCTTCTTGTAGAAAGAGCTAACATCTACCAAAGTGTTCTGTACTGACTTAGTAGAAAGTGATCTTCAGTAATTTGTAAGGAAGAGGTTGGGATAAGCCACTGTACATTATATAATCCTTATTACCCTGCATTTGTTCAACAAATTGGATCCTACGTACAGACAAAACATTGATTATTATTCAAATCCCTTTCCATTCCTTACTCTTATAACCTCTTTTTCAAATTGCTTGTATGTGTGTGTGCTTTTTAAAGTAACTTTCTGAAAACTCTATGTGGTGCTTTGTCAAAAAGGATGGCTAAATGTGTAATACTTCACTGATACATAAGATATACAAATACAGTTATACACAATAAGACAGTATCTGCAGCCTTTCAGATGTATTACTCATTGAATCTAATTATATTTTATAGACAGAGGTGGCTATTTGCATAAATCCCATAATTCTTGTGATTTTAACTTACAGCCTTGCCTAGCAGAATACATCTGTATGTGTGGGCAGAGAAGGTAATTATTTGCATAGTCTATTGTTCTACATAGACAGAGGTGATCACATGGTGACTGTAATAGCTTTTCGGAGCAAGCACTGGAGCTAATTACAATACAGCTTCATTACTCCGCCATGCTTTAAGTCTTTTCCTACACCATTTCTCCTTGGAGTACATATACATAGTTCTTCACTAGGACTGTGATCTTAAAACCCTAATTTATTATCATCACATTTCAAGAGTTTTTGTTTCTTGAGAGAAATCCTTGATTCTTCCCCTCCACCTAATTCTAGATTCTTTGGTTTCAGTTTTGGACCAATTTATCTTTGACCTGGAGTTCTTTTTACATTAACCACTATTTGTTTACATTTGTGTGATAGGAATGTGTGTGTGTGTGTGTGTGTTGATACTGTAAAAGAATATCCATTAGCTTTCTCTTATATAAAACTAAAACTTCAATCCTCAATATTTCATCAATATTTGTTCCCAGATCCCACAGTGACTTTTATTAGGCAAAATACACTAATCTCTATTAATCATGCCACGAGCACGCAAGAGCTAGCTGTATGCTTTTGCATTCAGCCACAAATCTTACCTGCCTGTCACTTGCTGTGTTGTTCTCTGGGCAAAGAGAATTGGAGGCATCAGTACACAGATGCATTTAGGAAAAGGGAATTGCTGCTCATATGAGTTGATGGCATAGCTACGCAGAAACGCACATTAACTTGAATAATATGAGAACATTAATTGTAGTGGTACTGTATGACTTTGTGCCCTGGAGATAAATAATGTAGCTTCAAGCATACTTTGTAGCACCTGTATACACAATAGAGCCAAAGGATTTATATCTCTAGCATAACCAAATAAATGATACTGGGCACCACATTTCTGTATTATAAATGCCATGCAGATGCTTTTTGATATAATGTCATTAACAGGAAACTCCTGTAATTGTTAAAGCTACCAGAAGCCTTCATTTTTCACTGTTGTTTCATAGATTCATTTAATTGTGGACCTACTTTGGTGAGATTACTGGCTAAAGAAAGTTTCATCAAAACGCATGTTAACAAAACATACTTGCTAACAGTCATGACATTACTGAGGGCAGAATTTAAGATCTTAAAAGCACTTAACAATCATCGAGCCTTGCTAGAAGTGGTGTACAATAGCTGAATTAAATTTCAGTTACCTTGGTGAGGGAAAACAAGTGTTGGTATGACAGTCCACAGTCCACTTAAGCAAGTTGATGCTGATTCAGCTACCTGAAACTCTCAGTTGTGTTCTATGAATGCAGAACTCCATTTTGTTATAAGATACCTACAACCATCTTACACCATATATTTTTGTTTCTCTTAGTTTGGATATTTGGAATTCATTAATTTTCCACAGTCTTTAAACATTTAGTATCCAGCTAATGCATTCCTCAACAACGCAGTGCATCTAAGACTATCAGATTGATATTTAGTGTAAATATTAGGTGTTAGCACTGGTAAAAGCCACTCCTGGGGGAAAGATGACCAAGATCTTGTTGTGTCCATTATGCTATGAAGGAATATTTGCCATAGAGCAGGGTAAAGGGAATCACCTGCTGTCCCCCAACCCCATTAGCACTGAATTAAGGTGTGATTTGAAATTTTTGTTTGTTGATTTCCTGTGGGGAGGGTGATGTCTTCCTCCAGTTTTACTTTACTGGATGTGAAGGTTGGTGCCGTACTTCTAGTAGATGATTTTACAGCTGTGTGCGTTTACATTGTATTTTAATTTTTGTTATTTTGAAAACTGTGAACACAGCTTTCGTGCTGAGTTCCAATATCACGCTGGTGCCAGTTGGCATCTGCCTAACAGAGGATGCTGTGGGATAAAGTGTTTTTAGAAACTTGAACAATTGCCACATTAGAGAGGTGCAATAATTTTTATTCATGTTGTACCTGCATGTCGATGTTCAGATATTGCTCGGAAATATACTTCATTTTTACATAAATCTGTGTCCCTCTCTTGATTGAATTAATATTCTTCAGATGTTTTCCTATGAAATGTTGCAATATTTCTGTGTTTTTATGTGACTATGCTGTCCTGTGGCAATCCAGATAGCCCATAATAACATGGCTGCACACAGATAACCATTTGCCACTGATAACCTACTCCAGTGGAGAGATCAGCTAGCTTTTGATCTCTTAAGGCAGGTCACAAATTTTCTGTATATTTTGGTAACTTCACACTTGGTGAGTGGTCCCTGTATATACTTTGTATCTTCCATGTAAATCATTTGTTTCATCATAAAGCAGTTCAGTATGTGTGCATGCAAGCACAAATACATGTTTGCGCATCTTACGATAAACAGTATCAACATGGGAAGCTTGTCATGGGAGATTGATGCCAGTTCAATGAAGCACCAGTCCATTGCTGACCCAATCCCAGAATAAAGACACGAGGCAAAGATATGGATTAAAATTGGGCCACTTTATTGATAATACAAAATACAATACTGGCAATCCTCTGCTAAAAAGAGGGGGCCTGCTGTAGTGCGGAAACAGGTTAAAGGCAGGGGTATGCTGACACCCCTTGGTCATAAGGAAAGGAAAATCAGGATCAAAGGGCTCTCTTTGACCGCCACTTTTCCTTGCCGTTTGCGAAGTCATGGGGATTAGCAAAAAGGAAGGGAAGGCTCCCTTCAGGTAAAGCAGCCATGAAAGGGCTGCACGATCACAGCCTTTTGATCCTGAAGCGCTTTCATGGCTGCTTTATCCACTTTCCTGCAGGAAACAGGCAGGAAGGTACAATGAAACCTTTTACTTGTAGCACTTAGAGTGAGAACACGGTTCCTTGTCCTCCTCTTTGGTGAACTCCATTTTTGCCTCTTGACATAACAGGGCCTTTGTTCAGTTTAGTAAGTTCAGCAGGACTGATCTAAATTGCTCTCTGGGAGACAGAGAAAGCAAAAATTTACAAGAAACTTGTGACTGGGTTCGTTGAAGACCTGGAGCAGTTCCTCTCTTTTGGCGGGAAATGACAACTGAGTCTCTTCTTGAACATTAAACTTTTTATTTGTCTCAACATTGGGTGAATCAATAACAACCTCTATAGGCTAAAACAAATCAATATCAGATAATTGTCCATACTTTAGAAACAACAATTCTTGTTTAGAACCAACATGATTTACTGCGGGGCATGCCCAAAGCATTCCCGGTCCGTGGGTTTCCTCCCACCTTTAAATTAGGGAAATCCTCCAACAACCCACGCATTCTATCATAGTCCACATCTTTCTCTTTTCCTTTACCTCTTCCCACATCCTTATTCCATTCCTCCACTGGAACTCTGCACTCCCTCCTCTTTTCCTCCTCTCCTGTTTCTTCCTCCCAGACTGGTAAGGCCAACTCCTCCCCTCTCTCCCTCTCTTCTGTCAGACAAATCTCACTTTTATCTTTATTTTCCTTCGATCCTCTCTCCTTCTCTTCCACATTTAACTCTTCACTTTCTATTATCCCTACTGACTCTGTTTCTCCTTTTGTCTCAGTCATCCTGGATTGAGGGTACGGCTCATTCTGTTCTCTTTTTTCTACAACTCTTTTACAAAACTTCAAGAGTTCAGTGTGTGTCTTTATAATACAGTGGTGCCTCGCTTGATGAGGATAATCCGTTCCAACAAAATCACTGTAGAACGAAATCGTTGTCAAGTGAAAGTAAAAATCCCATTGAAATGCATTGAAAACCGGTTCAGTGCGTTCCAATGGGCGAAATACCTCAGCGCCCAGCAAAGATCCTCCATAGGGCGGCCATTTTCCAGTGCCTGTATAGCGTGTGTTCCTAAAACACAGCGGGGAGCCATTTTGCACAGCGGGTGGCCATTTTGAAGACCCGCCGATCAACTGTTTTGATCGTCGTTAAGCGAAAAATCAGTTCCCGAAGCAGGGAACCGATCATCATTAAACGGTTTTTTCCTATCTAAACATCGTTTTGCGATCGCTATAGCAATCGCAAAATACTCATCGTTAAGCGATTTCCTCGTCTAACGCAGCGGTCAGAGAACTTTTTTACCTTTTACTCCCCCCCCCAAAAAAATTATATATGTCAACATTACCCCCTTGATTTGAAAGGAAGGAAATCATACATTACTTAAATTCAAAATATTATTGAATCTACACAGGCTGTGTACTGAACTAGTGGGATATATCATCAGTATCAATGGCTGCCAGGCTATGTACTGAACTAGCAGGATGCACCAAATTTAATAAAGATATGCACTGTTTTTACTAGCACGATAAAGATAACAGCAACCTGTGGAAATAATTGTATATGAGGAGGAATTTAATTTTATCAGAGTAGGCATTCCATGCTTACCTACACAATTCAGAGACACCATTTGGATACACCATTATAGCCGCATTTAATTACTGCTATTTTTCACAGAAACAATAGCATGAAGCTAGAGAACACCAATTGCCACCCAACTTCTAATTATTCTGTGTTGGTAATCCCGGTATGTAGACTGCAGCAGGGCCAATATTTTTACTGTAAAGTCAGGAGAAAATTCAGGCATGTTTTTAGAGATGATGAGAATAACTTCAGATAAAATGAATCAGGGCATTCTTCATAGTAACTTTAATAAAACCCCACCTCAACCCCTGTAGGGCACCTGCAAGCCAATCCTGCACATCCTGGGTGCTAGGCCAGGATTATCTAGGAAATCAAGCACTTGAATAGCATGGTCGCTACAGTTATGTTGACCCAGCCCTCCAGGTACTCTGACTTTTTGTTTTAAAGGGAAGCAAGAGAAGCCAACCCACACTCAACAAACAGCAGAGCTTCCCCCAAAACTGACACTTACATTTAAAGCCCTCTTCTTGGTAGCTATCAAGTCGGCCAGACGAGCTAGTGAGCTGGCGGCGTTGTGTCATGATAGCTCTTACCTGCAGTTCTTCAGGGATAAGGTGGTCCTCTACCCGGATATGTCCTTTCTTCCTAAAGTGGTCTCAAGCTTCCACCTAAATCAACCAATTTCTCTACCAACCCTGTTTCCTGCTCTGTCTTCTGTGTTGGAACGCACACTTCACTCATTCGATGTTAGGAGGGCACTGGCGTTCTACACTGCCAGGACTAAGAACTTTCGTGCTTCCCCTAGGCTCTTCCTCTGTTTCTACGGTCCACGGAAAGGCTCTGCAGCAGCTTTATCTACACTTTCTCGATGGATTGTGTCCACCATTGAGCTGGCATACCAGCTTCAAGGCAGAGTTCCCCCTCAGGGCCTCAGAGCACACTCCACCAGAGCCGTAGCAACGTCTACGGCCCTTATGCGTGGGGTAGACGTCCCAGAGATCTGTAAAGCAGCAACGTGGTCCACGGCATCCACGTTCATCATGCATTACAAGCTGGATCTCCGGGCCAAGAATGATGCTGCATTGGGGATAGCTGTCCTAACTTCGGTGCTAGAGTGACGACATCCGGTAAGTGAGCTAGTCAGTCACCCAGTTGTGTGATTTCACAGAGTCCACGTTGAAGAAAGGCAGGTTACTTACCTGTAACGATAGTTCTTCAAGTGGTACTCTGTGAATTCACACATACCCGCCCTGCCTCCCCACTATCCGTCACTCTTCACTCCTGGTTTGCAGAGCGCATGGGTGGCAGATAAAATGGAACTGGCGCGGGGCGGGCTGAGCATGCGCAATAGGGGTAACGATTCACCAGTCTTTTGTCTCTTAAACTCTAAAGGTTCCGAGGATTCCTGCGCAGGCGCAGCACCCAGTTGTGTGAATTCACAGAGTACCACTTGAAGAACTATCGTTACAGGGAAGTAACCTGCCTTTCCCGTGTTGTTTCAATGCTGTATGCGAAGCTGGAGTATACTCTCTAGAGCACAAAGCCTGGGTAAAATAATATGGAGGATAGGCTGTTACCCAAACAGCAAATTCCTCCTCTCCACGCCACTGAAATAGTCCAATGGAAAGGCAAGAGCCAATACAACTGGTTCCAGTGACATCGCAGGAGTTGCCAGCGCGACATGAACTGCCTCCGGGACTCCGGCTCCGGATTTTGCCCCAAGGTTAACTCCTGAAGCCTTTTCCATCAGTGTATATAGCCACAAAGCAGTGGAGGTTTGAAACCAGAATTTTCCTTCTCCTATATAGGCTGCCTTCCAAGGCTGACGAGCCCCACCTACCCAGTCTGCTCTCTAATAGTACGGAAGTATGATCCAACCCTTAAAACTTTCTTACCCCCAGGTGTATGAAATGCTAATTGGCTTTCCTATTTACCAGATTAGGGTCAAAAATAGAATCAGAGAATTTTTCGTGCCCTTAGGGAGAACAAAGGTCAGCCTAGAAAAAATACCTCACCAAAATGTCTACCCAAACATACCTGACCCCCTGCCTTAGCTTCTTCTTCAAGAAAAGGGGCTTTATGTAGATGTTAAATAGCATAGGGGACAAAGCAGAACCCTGAGGGACACCACAGTCCGATGACCAGGATGTTGAACAGGAGTACCCCAGCACCACTCTCTTGAATTCTCTTCTCCAAGAAGGACCAGAGCCACAGTAAAACAGTACCTCCAAGTTCCATCCCAGAGAGAGCCCAGAAGAATACTATGGTTGATGGTATCGAAAGCTGCTGAGAGGTCCAGCAGACCCAACAGGGACACATTCCCCCTGTCCAGTTCCCACTGTAGGTTGTCCACCAAGGTGACCAAAGCTGGCTCTGTCCTATAACCAGACCTAAAGTCAAATTGAAATGGATCTAGATAATCCATCTCACCCATAAGCCCCTGGAGCTGAGAGGCTACAACTGCTCCAACATCTTGCCCAAGAATGGAATATTAGAGACTGACTGGTAATTATCCAGTACCCCTATGCTATGTGGGGTCCACCAAGGAGAGTTTTTTAAATAATGGTCTTACTACTGCCTCCTTTAAACAAGCTGGGGCCCTACCCTGTTGCAAGGAGGCATTCACTACCCCTTGGACCCACTTGGCCACTCCTTCTCTGGCAGCTTTTATAAGCCAGGACAGGCACAGATCTAGCAGCCAAGTGGTAGCCTTCACTTCTCCAAGGGTCCTGTCCACATCATCATCAGGCTGCAGAAACTGAAGCTCACCCATCAACACAGGATAATCAGGAGCCATAGTTTGTAGGCAGAGATGGATATGAACAGCATACTTTACTCACATGCATTGTAATTTGTGCATATTCTCTATCCCTATGTTTCAGCTGCCTTACTACATAACTACATAACAATCTAATTTTTTTTCCACCTGACTGTGTCTGGCATACTGTACTGACTAAATTTTAACACAAGTCTTGATCTTGCCTCAGTTTTTCAATTTAATGTATTTGGACCAGAAAGTGAAGTCATGCTGTTCTTCAGGCACTCAGGTATGCTGGTGGCCCCACATGTAATCAGTTTTACTGAATATTGCATTGTAAGCAAATGTGAATGATTGGGATGGCCAAAGGTGAGAGTTACAGTGCAGAAAACCAATAATATCAGACTCCATCCGACAGTCCAACTGCAGTGAATCTAGTGTATACAACCATATATAATGCTGAAAGAATTGGGAATGTACAACTTTCCAAATGTACCAAATGAGTTGAACACAAAATCACACTATGAAGTGTGCAAGTTTGTGTAACAAACAGGAAGGAAGTTACTTTCAGTGCATAAAAACCTAATTGTGCAGAAAGGTCACTAACAAGCTCAGGTTTTATGGCTCAACTAAGGGTGTGAGCCCTTTCAACTGGAAAGTTGAATTGGGATTGCTGCATTTTTCTTCACAGCCTGTATCCCACTTGAAATTGCACCCAGTAGTCACATGGGCAGCTGATTTGAGAGTTCACAATTCATACTGGAAGTGATGCAAGCCACATTCTTGCCCACAGCACCCTTCCTTCCTCTGGTCCCGCCTTTGCCAATCCTTTTATGGTTCGCTGTGAAGCTACTTTCTCATATAAAGCTTCAGACTATGACATTTCTCACAGAAAAATAACATGGAAAGGTACTTCACAGTCTAGAGAATAGAACATCAAATGTCTGAATAGTAATTTTGCAAAGTACATTATAATTCACATGTCATAATGATTCCATAATGGGAATCACCATTGTGGTTGTTGTGGGTTTTCTGGGCTCTTTGGCCGTGTTCTGAAGGTTGTTCTTCCTAACATTTCACCAGTCTCTGAGGCCGGCATCTTCAGAGGACAGCAGTCTGTGCTCTCACCATCCTTCCCTTTCCATCTGTTAGTCTTTTTCCTTACTTTCAAGTAATGATACAGGAATTATTTCTGGTCACATAGGGTTTTAAACTTATTGGCATGAGAAGTTGTGACCAGAGATGAATTAATTCCTCCATGTGTTATTTGAAAATAAGGGAAAAGAGTAATGGATGGAAAGTGGAAGATGATTTTAATGACACTTTAAGACCTGTCAACTAAGTAATTAACAGCACTAAGCTTTTGCTTCACAACAAACAGGTCTTCCCACATGATCTGACTGAATTCAGGACTAGCACTAGATCCCCCATATTAAAATCATAGGGACTTGCTTTTATATGTTACCCACCCCAGCCTGAACATCACACCTCAAATCCTAAATCACTGAAACACCAGCTACAGACACCTCCTATCTTTACAAAACATATCACAACCAACCACATTGAAAACCTATTCGAATCGCAGAAACCACCCCCCAGCAGCAGGGGAAGCCATTTTGTGAGCAAAAAGGGCTGGACTGGCTCAAACCAGCATTTGCATCATGCAGTCTGCAAAAATACTTCAAATCCACCCGCATTATAAGCAGAACAAATCCCATGGTATTTGACCATGGAGTTGCACTCTAAGCCTTGAACTGTTTCCCCATAGGTTGCTGACAACTGCTTAGCATAGTAGTCCTGTATCAGGAACAGCTGACCACAACAATGATTTCCAACACAAAACTATTTTTAATATGAGAATGATTTGTTTGAGCACCGTGGCTATTCTCAGAGTCATGTTTCTGTGAACACTGCACAATATGTCAACAGCCTTGATAATAAAACTATTGTAGCAACATAATCTCCACTGAAATAGATAGTTCCTCTAAATTTCTCTGGCCTTGCACTAGAGGGCAGCATTGTCACACAGGAACAAGGACTTAGACCACAGTTTAGTTCTGTGCCTAAGCTTGAAGGTAGGTTCCTCTCTGCTAAATACTGCCACAGACTCCACTGAACATTGATGGTAATGCCTGAATGCATTATGAGTGGCATAACTACATAGCACAGCATATCCCATTTTTCGTGAAACTGCTATTACTCAGCCACAATTTTCTTATAAGGCTGGATCACATTCTGTTAAATCACTAAGTAAGTGACTCAGAATTTAGCCTTAATTGATTTTTATTATGTTGCACATCAGCCCAAATTAATCTTTGCTATTATACTGAGAGTGGTGTTTTTATTTCTACTCTCTATATAGTCAGGATGATGCATGCTTCGCTTAAGGCTAGATACAGGCCTAGGTAACAGCTGCTGGCTTTCAGGTTACAAAGAGCAGGGGTCAGCCATTGCTTCTTTATTAAAAAATCTCAGGAACAACTTGGTAACCTGCAGCTCTTAGCAATTATTTATTCATTCAGTCTACAATATCCAACTTGATGCTGGAGGACTTAAATATAGATATTAAATAGCATTGAGATGACTGACCCCTGTGGGATCCCACAATTGAGAGTTCATGGAGTGGACAGCATCTCCCCAAGCTGAACTCTCTGGGGATGATCCTCCAGGAAGGATTGGAGCCAGGCCAAGGCCTGACCACCAATCCCCAATCCCGAGAGACTGTCCAGGAGGATATCATGGTCGATGGTATCAAAGGTTGCTGAGAGATCGAGAAGAACCAACAAGGTTGTTTTGTCCCCATCGGCTTCCCTCAGGAGGTAATCTTGTACAGCAACCAATGCCGTCTCTGTGCCATGATGCATCCTGAACCCAGACTGGAATGGATCAAGGGCGTCAGTCTCCTCCAGGAGAGCCTGAAGCTGGCTGGCCACGACTCTCTCCAGCAGCTTGCCCATAAAGGGGATACTGGAGACTGGACGATAGTTGTTAATATAATCAGCCACCAGATTGGGTTTTTACCGGATAGGCCTAATAAGTGCCTCCTTGATGGTAAGGGGAACCCTGAAAGACCCATTAATAATAGCCTCTGCCCACTCAGTTGTTAATGGCCTGGCCACTTTCAAGAGCCAGGCCGGGCAAGGATCTAGTGAGGAGGTGGTGGCCCTGCAGCAATCAAGGGCCTTGTCAGCTGATGTCACAGGCTGAAATTGTGTTGAGATTTCTGGGCAAGGCGATGTGCTGGACATCTCAGCTTGATCCACTGATAAAGAGGATATATCTAGGTCCCAGCAGATGGCCGCCACTTTTTGTTTAAAGAAGGCCACAGGAGATGCTACTGGGAGGCCTGTCACTGTCACCAGTTCTGGATAAATCGCATACAATGCAGAACATTGTTGCTTGATGATCCTGAGCTTCGCTTATCTGGTGAGTGAAGTAGGATTTTCTTACAGCCTTCACCTTGGCTAAGTAGATATTTGATGCGATTTTAGTGGTATTTAGGTTATTTACCATCGCAACCCGTCTCCAAATGTCCTCTAGCCTCCTCCTATTGCTGGCCGGGGTCAAGAATGGGGGGGGGCGTTTAGGAGCGATTTTGTCAGCCGCCGTAAAGGCTGCCACATACCATTCATCCACCACAGCATCGACAGGAGCGCCAACCAGATCAGCCAGTATCCCCTCCATTGCATCTTGGAAACCAACAGGATCCAATAGCCTGCAGGGGCAGATCATCTTAATGGGTCCCTGCTCCCCATGGGGGGAGTGCCACTGAGAGGTTACATATTATTAGCTGGTGGTCTGACCATGACAAGGGGACCAATATCATATCTGTCACCATAGGTCCACTCTCTCCCTGGCATATTGAGAATACCAGGTCTAATGTGTGACCCGCTATGTGGGTGGGACCATTGACAAATTGGGGCATGTCTAAGGAAGCCATGGTTTCCAAGAACTCAAAAGCTGGACCTGTGGCCCCAACCTCTGCATGGACATTGAAGCTATCCAGGACTATTAGTCCAGGGGGACCTCAGTGCTGCCTCCAAGATGAAGTCTGCCAGCTCTGGAAAGGAAAGCGCTGGGTCACGCAGAGCATGGTAAACCAGCACCATCCCAAATCCATCCCTGGTCCCCACCGACATGTGAAGGGCCTCAAGGCCTGGGATGCTCAAGGCAGAGAGCCTAACAACCTCTAAGGTGTTTTTATAAATAATGGCAACTCTTCCTTCTCGACCCTCCAGTCTACCTTGGTGCTGGATGGAATATCTGGGTGGGCAAATTAATGAGAGGGCTGCACCGCCCTATGCACCCACCCAGGTCTCAATAATACAGGCCATATATGCTATTTCATCCAAGATCAAGTCTTGGATTAGCTGGGCCTTATTTAAAACAGATCTGGCATTTAACAGGATCAAGGATAGAGTGGAAGGTTGGCTGAGCAAGTTACCTCAATTCTGGTCGCTGGCAACAGAGCTAGAACAAGGGACAGCCTTCAGCCATCTGGCCCCCATTCTTTTGGGTTTAATTGCTGCTGAGTCTGCACCATACCTTCCTCTGCCCGTAATAATTGGTATATTATTCATTTCCCCTTCACTGGGTGACAGGTCTATTGACTCTGGTGTAAATGTTGTGTAATAAAGTGCCAAGAAGGGTAAAGAGTGGTGCACATAAAGTGCAGTAGTAGTATGTACTAAAATAATTTCTCAATGGATTAATTTAGCTGTAGTTAATTATCATATAATAGAATAATTGATCAATAACAATTTCAAGAGATTTTGACTAAGATTATTAAATTAGATTTAAAGCCAGATTCTAACTCCCCTGCCACACCCTGATAGCGGTGCCAGATCACAGAACTGATGGAATTGTCATAGGATGTCGGTGAGGATAAATCAGATGTAAATATTATTAATTAGAGTAGATGTCTAATTTCATTAATTAAGATAGGATGTGTTCACCTTTGTATTGCTTACCTTTGCATTGGCTTATCCATAACCCATCCTTAAAAACACACTATTCTCCCACTGTTTAGAAGCAGCCATAGTCTCCAAAATAATAATAATGAAGTCACTAGAAAAACAATTAGATCAATAATTCAGGTCAAAACCCCTCCCCCGTTTGCCAACTCTCCAAGTCACCCTCTGGAACATTTCCAAAAAGCTAACTCCTGACACAGAAAAGTTTGTCATTCTCAAGGGACCACAAAAGATTCCCTCCCCTTGCTTTCCCTCTCTTATTTGCTACATTTTAAAAATAAATAGAACACATCTAAGCAGAATCTTCTAAAGAATCATGCAAGTATTGCTTTCTCATGCTGTGTTATGAAGGCCTTTTGCCTTCAGGCACAGACTAATAAACAGATGATAGCACAGGGGGCAAAATCCCACACTGCAGCTTATTTTCATAACTTTCATTTACTTTGCCTATAAATGTTTCATTTTTCAACCAAGGGAGAAGAGTGGAGAACTAGCTGGGGCCTTGCAGAAGCGTTACTGGCTTGTTCCTAATTGGAAAGAGCAAAGGACGGGAGTGGGTGGGGGCCGTGCAGGAGGAGGAGTGTAGGCAAAACAGCAGTTTATTCTTCAATCCCATCTTTCTCCACACTGGTGAAAGTGGAAAACCATAAGACACTTGCCTCCCCACCCCCTTCCCCTTTCCAAACTTCTTTATTCTCTTTGAAATCAGGGTAGAAACAGCTCATGCAGTGGCGTATTTGCCTTCAGAAATCTTCAGAAGCGTAAGCGGGGTGGGGTGGGGAAGAGAATAAGCCCAGAGTTGGATTTAGGGGGAGAGAGAGGCCTCTGAGAGTTGTAAGCAAGGATGGGGGAAGAAAGACTATGAGAGATGAAACTGTTGCAGCACGATGCTACCATATCTGACTGAGACCCCACCATCTGGCTTTGTTTTTAAGATGCTCGGAAATATCCCTCTAGCAATAACAGCTGCCCCACCATTAGTGGGTGAAACACATGTAGCAACTCCTTGTCTCAGCAACAGACAAACTTTCTTACATCCAGGCAGAAAAAGAACCTCAGTCCAGTGCAAATTGTGATTAGCTGTTACACTAAAAAAAATGGAGGCTGTAGAGCACTTGCTATGCATACAGAAAGCCCCAAGTTTCCACCTCTCCAAGTGGGACTTCAACACAAACTATCCCTGAGACCCTGGAGTACTACTGTTATACAACAACTCTCAGTTCTTCCCACCTGTAAAGCACCAGGTTTAGCCAGAGCTTGGAATTAATTCGTTAAAAGGAAAACTGTTACTCACTGCTCAGTGAGTGAGGTATCTGGCTCCAGAGCCAGAGGTTGAGAGTTCGATTCCCTGCTGTGCATCTCAGAAGAGCCAGCCTGTGTGGCCTTCGGCAAGCTGCAGAGTCCCAAAATGCCTCCAAAAGAAGGAAATGGTAAACCACTTTTGAGCGTTCTGTATCTAGAAAACACCTATAAGGGTTTTCTAGGTCAGAATTGATTTGGTGGCACACAATTATTATTAGAAAAATATGTTTAAGACTTGTAAATGTATGGCCTACCAGCTGTTAAACTGAGACTGCCGTCTGGCCTGATCACTGGTTATGCTAAGCCTGTTGGGAGAGAGAGTCCAACATCTGGAAGGCCACACATTTCCAACACTGTCCTGATTTAAGACATTCACTCTGGGGTTTTCAAGAATTATTTTCAAGGGGAAGTTACTTGCTGAACTCTTTCAATGTTTTTCCTATCCTTATCACAGATTTAAGTGGTATTTTTAATGGAATTCTAGAAACTATAGAAATCAATATCCTGATTTAAGCCTTTCCCTCAAGCATTAGCCAAATACTCATGCCTGAAGTAGCCATATGCCATCGGTATTAATGCACAGCTGGACCATGTGATGGAAACACTGTTTATTGCACATGGCAGGTTTCAGGAACCTTTTCAAGCTTCTGTCACTCTTGGTTTCCAAAAGGCATTACTGACTGCAGCAACAGCTCCTAGCTCTGGAAAAGCTAGGCCGTAATTACCAGTTAGATAATTAGGACTGATAGCAGAGCCCTAGGGTGTGGGCCTCTTTCCATCACCCCCATGATGACTGGACAATCTGCCTTCAAAATGGTAACACTATTTTATTCTGGTCTGAAGACCCTTCCGCTACATCAGTGATGCTCACATATAGCCAATCCCCAGATGTTGTTGAAATCCAATTGCCAGAAACCTAGTGAGCATGGCCAAGGGCTCTCATTTTAGAAGTATGGCAACTAACGTAAGCAAGCTACATGTTGGTGCCTCTTGTGATATAAGACAGAAGTGACAACTACTGCAGCAGCTCAGAAAGATCAAGTGCACATTTATATGTTCTGGATCCACATGAAGATGTACAGGTATGGGCCAAACAGAGATTGTTGCCTCTAATTCTATCCTGACTGCTCTGTAATTTCAGCAATATTTGGATGATAGTATATATTCAATTATTAACTGGTCTCTTCTTGGCAGTAATTTCCAGAGATAGGAGCTGTAACAGAAGATAATGGTTGTATGAAAGATGCAAATGTCAAGCTGAGCACTTACTGGTTAAAATTAAACATGCCAGCCCCCCCCCCCCCCCGGTTCCTTTTTCCTAATCCATGGCATTTGGCAATCAGTTAGGGTGAGAAATAGGCAAAGGACCCTGTATATGTTCAGAGAGAGCCTATCTGCCTAATTGTATGCCCCAAACTTGGGAGACTTTGTACAGAGAAGTAAAGCTATGAAGTTTTATCAGGCATTGCTTCAAATTACATTCTACCAGTGCAAACATAGTCTACCCATGACACACCCCTTAACCCAGAGTGTTAGCAGAGTAAAGGGAAACTTACAGTTGACACACACATAGTACTATCTCAATATATTTTCTTCTAATCAAAAATGTTTGTTATCCTGCCCCATTTCATAAAGGTGTCAATTTCCCCCTCTTTAAAGCCACTTAAATGTACAGTCATTTTAAAATGGTCCTATTTCGTTGTTCAGCATGTGAAGTTTTCTCCTTAGAGAAATTAGCCTGGCACCAAGTCTGATGCACATCTTCTGCCAGCCGAACACCTTTTTATTCATCTACAGTGCCCTGATTTGTAGCTGATTTAATTGTTTGCTTTAGTCTGCTTCAATTCATCATAATTTTGTGCTCTGTTTCAGTGCTAACATTTTGACTTTTATTATTTGTTGAACTCTTGCATTAATGGGTGGTTTTTGAAAACCTTTTTTAAAAAGTGTCACTGGAAACAACTATACTTCCAATCTCAGTGTGACCTATCAGCAGAATGACAGTCCTGAATCTGAGGGTGGGATCAGGTGTACTGGATATGGGCCCTGATACAGCCAAGGCTGAGCCTTGCTTCCAGAATCCAGCCCAGCTCTCCCAGTCAGCACCTGGAGAGTGGCAGGCGATTGGGGGCCTTGGGGGAAAAGGTAATCTTCGGCAGCCAGGCCAGGATGGGCAAGCTGGGACACATCAGGGACTCAATCTGCTGTAGCACCCTCTATTCCTATTTCTTCTTATTTTAAAGACACTTCTAGGGCTTGGAGATTGCCAACTGGGGATGCACATGGTTACAACTGTTAGTTTTCTAATTTTTATCCTGAGCTTGCAAGGGTGATTTAAAAAACAACATCAGGGACAAGTAGACACAATGTAATTCCCCTGTTGCTTTCATTCAAAAGATATCCCACCCTATAATATTGCCTCTGAAACCTTCCCAGTATTCTGGTCAACATACAGTCTTCCACAGATCTCTGGCCAGGTTTAGTAGAGGCAAAGCAGAGCACAAAGTTGGACAACGTGCCCTACAAAAGGCATGAAAGAGGGCCAAGTTTCCTTGAGGCTAGGCTAAATTAGGATGCATATTTCCACACACGTCTTTTGGGGGCAGCTTAACATGGATGATTCTTCCTTTTCTAAACCTATCATTCAATTTTTCATGATTTGCAGCTTACATTGGGTAGAGTTGTACAGGAAAATGCTCAATAAGAAAATCTATCATATTGTTTTTAGTTCTGGCATTCATTCCGCACATCACTTTTCTTATCACGAAGAGTGTGTTTGCCTCTGGAGCATGGCAAGATGCTTTTAGCCTGGAGCAATTGTTACACAAGGAGGCCAGGTATCCAATCTCACCCAATCTGTTCCCAGACCTCTGCTGCTATTTCTTCTGTTTATTGTCATTTGCCTGGAGCTTTCCTCTAAAATCATATTCTAGTAAAAGAGAACTGTCTAAACCCCAGCCAGCTGCTGCTGGGGAATGAGAGACATGACCAAGATTGTTACCCTGTAGCTGACCTCCCCAGCATTTGGGAGCCCATCTTTTTGCTGCAGTTTTTGGCACTGGCTCTGTCTAATTTAGGAACACACCACTCCGGTTTCTCCACATCCCACAGAATGTGCCAAATCTTCTACTGCCTCTTTCACTTTCTGTTTTCCTCGCCTTGTTGCTGTAGTTTAGTCATTAAGTCATGCTCGACTCTTCGTGACCCCGTGGACCAGAGCACGCCAGGCCCTCCTGTCCTCCACCGCCTCCCAGAGTTGGGTCAAATTCATGTTGGTAGCTTCAATGACACTGTCCAACCATCTCATCCTCTGTCGTCCCCTTCTCCTCTTGCCTTCACATTTCCCCAACATCAGGCTCTTTTCCGGGGAGTCTTCTCTTTTCACAAGATGGCCAAAGTATTGGAGCCTCAGCTTCAGAATCTGCCCTTCCAGTGAGCACTCAGGGTTGATTTCCTTCAAAATGGATAGGTTTGTTCTCTTTGCAGTCCAGGGGACTCTCAAGTGTCTCCTCCAACACCACAATTCAAAAGCATCAATTCTTTGGCGGTCAGCCTTCTTTATGGTCCAGCTCTCATTCCCATACATCGCTTCTGGAAAAACCAGAGCTTTGACTATGCAGACCTTTGTTGGCAAGGTGAAGTCTCTGCTTTTAAAGATGCTGTCTAGGTTTATCATCGCTTTCCTCCCAAGAAGCAGGTGCCTTTTAATTTCATGGCTGCTGTCACCATCTGCAGTGATCCTGGAGATCAAGAAAGTAAAATCTGTCACTGCCTCCATATCTTCCCCTTCTATTTGCCAGGAGGTGATGGGACCAGTGGCCATAAGTGGTCGAAATGACTAGATAGGCGGGGTATAAATACAATAAATAAATAAAAAAATAAAAATAAATGAACTTAGTTTTTTTTGATGTCCAGACCATTTTTGCGCTTTCCTCTTTCACCCTCATTAAGAGGTTCTTTAATTCCTCCTCAGTTTCTGCCATCAGAGTGGTATCATCTGCATATCGGAGGCTGTTGATATTTCTTCCAGCAATCTTAATTCCAGTTTGGGATTCATCCAGTCCTGCCTTTCGTATGATGTATTCTGCATATAAGTTAAACTATCAGGGAGACAATATACAGCCTTGTCATACTCCTTTCCCAATTTTGAACCGATCAGTTGTTCCATATCCAGTTCTAACTCTTGCTTCCTGTCCCACATATAGATTTCTCAGGAGACAGATAAGGTGGTCAGGCACTCCCATTTCTTTGAGAACTTGCCATAGTTTGTTGTGGTCCATGCAATCAAAGGCTTTTATGTAGTCAATGAAGCAGAAGTAGATGTTTTTCTGGAATTCTCTAGCTTTCTCCATAATCCAGTGCATGTTAGCAATTTGGTCTCACCTTCTTCTGCCCCTTCGAAATCCAGCTTGTACTTCTGGGAGTTCTCGGTCCACATACTGCTGAAGCCTACCTTGTAGGATTTTGAGCATAACCTTGCTAGCATGTGAAATGAGTGCAATTGTACAGTAGTTGGAGCGTTCTTCGGCACTGCCCTTCTTTAGGATTGGGATGTAGACTGATCTTTTTCAATCCTCTGGCCACTGCCGAGTTTTCCAAACTTGCTGGCATATTGAGTGTAGCACCTTAACAGCGTCGTCTTTTAATATTTTAAATAGTTCAACTGGAATGCCTCCACAGGCCTCATTGTTAGCCATATTTTCTAAGGCTCACTTGACTTCACTCTCCAGGATGTCTGGCTCAAGGTCAGCAACCACTGCGTTGGCCGGGACATCCAGATCTTTCTGGTACAATTCCTCTGTGTATTCTTGCCACCTCTTCTTGATGTCTTCTGCTTCTGTGAGGTCTCTACCATTTTTGTCCTTTATCATGTCCATCTTTGCACAAAAGGTTCCTTTAATATCTCCAATTTTCCTGAACAGATCTCTGCTTTTTCCCTTTCTATTTTCCTCTATTTCTTTGCACTGTTCATTTAAGAAGGCCCTCTTGTCTCTCCTTGCTATTATTTAGAAGTCTGCATTCAATTGTCTGTAACTTTCCTTATCTCCCTTGCATTTTGTTTCCCTTCTCTTCTCTCCTATTTGTAAGGCCTCATTGTACAGTCAATTTGCTTTCTTGCATTTCCTTTTCTTTGGAATGGTTTTAGTTGCTGCCTCCTGTACAATGTTATGGGCCTCCATCCATAGTTCTTCAGGAACTCTGTCCGCTAAATCTAGTTCCTTAAATCTGTTCTTCACTTCCACTGTGTATTCATAAGGGATTTGGTTTAGATTATACCTGAGTAGCCCAGTGGTTTTTCCTACTTTCTTCAGTTTAAGCTTGAGTTTTGCTATAAGAAGCTGATGATCAGAGCCACAATCAGCTCCAGGTCATGTTTTTCCTGACTGTATACAGATTCTCCGTCTTTGGTTGCAGAGAACAGGTTGCCTGATTTCAGTATTGCCAATCTGGTGATGTCCATGTGTAGAGTCACCTCTTGAGTTGTTGGAAAAGAGTGTTTGTGATGATCAGCTTGTTCTCTTGAAAAAACTCTATTAGCCTTTGCCCTGCTTTGTTTTGAGCTCCAAGGCCAAACTTACCTGTTGGTATTTTTGTCTCTTGACTCCCTACTTTAGCATTCCAGTCCCCTGTAATGAGAAGAACATCTTTCTTTGGTGTCAGTTCTAGAAGGTATTGTAATTCTTTATAGAACTGGTCAATTTCAGCTTCTTCAGCATTGGTGGCTGGTGCATAAACTTGGATTACTGTGATGTTGAAAAAAGCTTTCCCCACTCTTTTGTGGACTATGAGGGCTACTCCATTTCTTCTATGGGATTCTTGCCCGCAATAGTAGACATGACATACGATTGAATTGAATTCGGCCATTCCCGTCCATTTTAGTTCACTGACACCCAGGATGTCAATGTTGATTCTTGCCATCTCCTGTTTGATCACATCCACCTTACCAAGGTTCATAGAACTTACGTTCCAGTTTCCTATGCAGTATTTTTCTTTGCAGCATCAGACTTTCCTTTCACTTCCACACACGTCCACAGCTGAGTGTCCTTTCGGCTTTGACTCAATCATTTCATTAGCTCTGGAGCTACTTGTAATTGTCCTCCACTCTTCCTCAGTAGCATGTTGGATGTCTTCCGACCTGAGGGCCTCATCTTCAAGCGTCATGTCTTTTAGCCTTTTAGTTTCTGATCATGGAGTTTTCTTGGCAAAGATATTGGAGTGGCTTGTCAGTTCCTTCTCCAGGTGGATTGCGTTTAGTCAGAACTCTCCACTATCACTTGTCTGAAGGTCTAGCTGATGGTGCTATGAACTGAACCTCTGACCTTTAACATGCACAGCAGGTGTTCCATATCACTGGTAGATGTGTGTAGCCCTTTCTCGAGCTGTAGCATTTCCTGATCTCTAGCATATAAGCATACACTTTAAAATATTTCTCTTTATACTTTACTTATCACTTCATGCAACTGATAAAACTCGTTTCTGAAAAAGTTAATGACATACATATAAAAACAACTGGGGCATACCAGTGGGAAATTCTCATATAGCAATGGTGCAGAAATTAATGGGATCTCATACAAGAGTACAACATGGTTCTTGCACAGTTTCCATTCATTTCTATGGAATTGGTGTAGGACCATTTCTCTGTGCATATTGTACTTATTCTCCAAGGTGCCAACCATATACCCAGTTTCCTGGGAGTAAGCCTGACTATCAATGTACCTTCTAATTTTCAGCCCCGCTCAGCGGGGTTCCACCTCTGGCATGCATGACTTTGGCCCTACAAGCGTGATTCCACGCGCAGGGTTCCATCACGACTGGAACCTAATGTGATCGCTACGTGGAGGAGGAAGACAGCTAAGTGTAGGGAGGCAGAGATACGCAAACACACACCCAACGTAGAGGGAACCTTGCTGTGATAAGTGGGACTTAACATCTGAGCAGAGATGCTATAACCTTGAAAGTTTCTGGAATCTACAAGCTTTGTTTAACAACACATGTGTAGGATTATGAGCACATAATGGGACTCTCTCTTTTTGCCTACCCACTTATATCTAGAACTCTTGAACCGATTTGTGGGCTACATGGGCAGTTAAACAGGTGAAAAGATTTCTGTTTTGCTTGCAACCTCAAGTCTGCTGCCAGGCAGAAACCAGGGGAGACAACTGACTTATTTCTCAAATTCAAAACTCGCAAGATTTGGAAACAACTTTGAGAATCTCAGTTGTACTTCAAATAGAAAATACTTGGGCTGTGGCAAAACAGTACAAACAGAATGATTTCTTTATTTTTAAAAAATATATATTTAAGAATATGTCAGTCTTAGTTTGGAGTGAATGTATGTGTCTCCTGTAGTCCTCTCTTCAAAAATTCAACTTTAGCAGCAGCTCAGAAATGGCAGTCTTTAATGGTATGTTTCTCATGCAGTGCAGTAGAACAGAAGCGTGTTTCAGCTCACTGTTGGCAGGCTAAAGCAATGGATTAAAGCCATTTGCTAGTCCCAAATAAAATGGAATCAATGGGATATGGATAAGTCAACTCTTACATACATTCCAACAAATGGATGCTTGTCAAGTCTCCTTCTATATGCAGTGGTCCCCAACCTTGGGCCTCCAGATGTTCTTTGACTAGAACTCCCAGAAGCCTTCACCGCCACTTCTGCTGGCCAGGATTTCTGGGAGTTGAAGTCGAAGAATATCTGGAGGCCCAACGTTGAGGACCATTGTTATGGCACTCACCTTGATTGTGCCTGGCTGCTGTCCAGAAGCACAGCTGGAACATATTTTAGTATTAAATGTTTCTAAGCCACTGCCGTTTTCTTTAAGTCCAAACAGCCTTATGATGACAAGAAAAATGTTCATCCACTGGAAAAAGGAAAAGAGAAAACATGGATCAGCAACCATCTCACCATCTTAATTGGTTTAGGAAAAGTGAAATAATAATAAAGAAAGCTTGAGTCACTAGATGGCGTATTACTCCATATCTTGTGGAAACTCCAAAGCCTGTAGGTTTGACTGAAAATAGTCCAAAGTCTAATGAAACAAACAAAAAAACAAAACAAAAACAAAATATAGCTGGTCCATATAAAAAGCAACAAGACACAAGAGACTTGCTCACTGTTAGTACGAGAATAATAAATATTGCTGTTATTTCTTTCTCCAAAATGTAACTATATTTGAACACATTACAACAAACATTTTTACTTTTATGGTGAACTGCCTTTGGGAAGCTTCACCTCAAAAGCAGAAAATATCAATCAATCAATCAATCAATCAATCAATCAATCAATCAATAAACAAATACAATTAATGTCAACATCAAACCATTTCCTACTTTTTCTCATTTAATATTGTGGACATCTCTTTGTCCTGGCATAGAGTTACATTTAATTATGTAAAATGTAGTTAGTTGTATCTTATGTTTTGACAAGACTAATTAATTGCACTGTATATTGACATAAATAATGGGATCTCCTTCCTTGTGCTGACATGTTCGATAAACCCATGAAATATTTTAAAAGGTAGCCAGAACCCTATTATGTATTTACAGAAGTGTAACTCAGGGTAAATCTCAGTGGAAAATTCCCACATATTAAGGAGTCAGTGTAGGGATTTCCTGTGTTGTGGCAGGTCTGCATAGAACAGCAATTGCCTACACTTACTTCTTAACTTGCAGCAATTTACCACTGGGATTTATGCCAGCTGAGTTTCACCAGTGGACATAACTAATACACCTCTGACAAAGACAGTTTTCAGATTCTGTATTTTAAACCCTGTCGATCCTGTAGTTGGCTCTGTTTCTGAAAAGGTTCAGTGGCCTGTTCACATAAGGGCATATTATTGGGATATCCATGAACTTTGCACATCACACACCAGTCTCATACTGTCCCTTCTCTTTCTGCTGCACCATAATTAGCCAAAAAGTCTTCAATGAATCAGAGTTTACCTTGAAAACCTACTAGGGTCACTATAAGTGAGGTACAGTATATAAGGAGTAGCAAAGTTCAGCAGGTAGACCTGTTGGAGCAAGCAGCCTGCTTCCTGCCTTTTGCAACATCTCTCAAAAATTGGTGCTCCCTGCTTGCCCAGTGGGTTACAATCAACACTGAATGTCTGAGGCCACCTTTCTACTAAAACTATTTGGTCCAATTAACCCACTATGATCTACTCTTCCTTCCTGGCGTAGGTTCTTAAAAGAGCTTTATCCTACATTCCCAGCCCATACTGCATAATTTAATAATCATATACATAATCCTATGTACCAGACAGACTTAATCTCTGAGTGCTGATCCTTACGTATCCCAGATGGTATCAGCCACACTGTACGTGCTCGGGCAAACTTAGGGGAGAAGTCTACCTCTTTCTGTTTGAAATTAACTCTGAAGAGGAAGAATGCATGCACTCCCTAATAACCGTCAGCACGCATAGGCTACACAATGTTACCTGATTGCTGAAGAAGATACAGCAAAGGGATGGGTGGGGAAATGGAATGGCCTCCTGACTGGCTTCCTTGAATTCTGAACCAGCATGCTCTGCATTGCAACTTGCGGTGACCAGACTCCTTTGTGCTATCTACCAGTTATCCTTAAGGATCTTAGTAACCAGCCGATGAATAGGTAAAAACAGGTCCTGCTGATGTTAAACTTCAGAAAGTTTCCAGCACTTCACTGTTTCCTTCTGTAAGCACAGCCAAAGGTGCTCTATAGCTAGCCAGCAATCTCCCTCCCTGCTAACTTGGAGGATCAAAAGTCCAGACTCTTGAGACCTGATGCCTGACACCAAAGCCTCCTGCGTAGCTACAGTTCTGTTTGTTGTGGATCCAAGTCCTAGGATGTGAAGCTAACCAAAACACCAAAGTGTCCAAAATACAGCTATGTCAAAAAGCAGGCCGGACACTGCTGCTACTCTTCTCCAGCAGCACTCAAATAACTGGCCTTCTGTTTCTTGATGTTTGAGAAGTTTAAATTAGACCCCAAGGAAGGTGCAGGGGAGATGGGGAGGGGAGGGGAATAACACTTTTTCTGCAAAGACGATGACTGTATTAAACATAAATTTCCTTATAGTTCGTTCACTGTGATCCAAATACCCATTTCAAAGATCTGCCAGGCGTTTAAGAAAAACACTGAAGACATCCTTCAGTAATGTCACCTCTCTGAAACTGGCCAATGCTAAGTTGTCACAAGGCCACCAATTTTTTTAATCTTTTCTTTTTTCCAGCAACACTTTGCCTCTCCTCCAGCCTTCCAGCCAGCCCTTGTATTTTTCACAGACACTTGTGCAAGAGAACTTCTTCCCTCCCCTGCCACTGGCATATCAATATTTATTTGGAAGCTTTATTTAATTAGGCTCTATTGCCCTCTCATCCCCTTTCTAAGCCCTCTGTGCTGCTTTGGCTGCTGTTCAAAACCTTGCAGAGTCAGCACATTCCAGAAAAGGCTGTTTTTCCGTAAGGGCCTCTGGCAGAAAGGAACCCCCTCCCTTAAAATCCACAAGATTTGGACATTCCTTGAGGATCTTAGGGGCTAAAACACCTTTCAAACGTTGCCCAATGTGTACATTTATGTGGTCCACCTCTAGCCTCCTAAATCCCCTGCCCCTCCAATTTCTTTCCAGCTTAGTGCTGGATTGCTTTTGACATCAGTTATTTCAGTCTGGAGATAAATGTAGTTTTGAAGCTCTAGCCAGATGTGGAAAAAATGCCCAGGAAATGTGGCTTCTGCAGTGATGGAAAGCAAGATTTCTGTTTTAAAGTTTGGGATTCTTAAAAAATACCAAAAAAAACACAAAACCCTATAAAAACTGAGCGATTTTTTAAAAAAAAATCACACTTTTTAAAACAAAGAAGGAGTAGGCAGTTTCAGCAATATACGTAAAACATACCTTTAAAACTAATGCACGGACAATTTTTATAAAGCCAAATGTAAGAGAAGTTCAGGCTTCCCAGTGTATACTATCAGTGGAACCAACATGAGGAATTCTGACATAAGCCCAAATCCTGAGCAACTGTTTTCAGTATTCAATAGGTCTGAAACAGTGTACCCTGGAAAAAGTAGTTGTGTACATGTATGTGTAAATGAAGCAAAACATTGAAGGAAAGGGAATAACACTAGTGCTGCTACTTTTCCTGCTGCTCATATAATCTCAAGGCAGTAGTGCTTCTTGTTTTATTTTCTCTGTTTCTAAGTCTCTTCAGGCACTCTGTGTATATATGTAGCAGAGTAGTAATGGCTCAAATCCTTTTACCTTGTTACACCACCATAGCACAAATGGTGTAACTTCTGGAGACTAACTATCCAAAATTATGGCTCAGCATGCTACTGATAATATCTATAGTGATTTCTTAACTTGGGGCAATTTGCCACCAAATATTACACCATTTACACATAAACACAAGAAGATTTTGGTCACTGCATAACAATTTGTATGAAACTTATATGAAGTAACCACTTGCATAAGAATACCTGCAAAGTTATTTCAAGATTTTGGAATTCTTAGCTTTAAAAAAGATGAAACATGAATTTGTTTCCTGCTATCTAACACAGCTTGATATCAAATTGTTAACATGCGCTGGATTATGGAAAAAGCCAGAGAGTTCCAGAAAAACATCTACTTCTGCTTCATTGACTACGCAAAAGCCTTTGACTGTGTGGATCATAGCAAACTTTGGCAAGTTCTTAAAGAAATGGGAGTGCCTGACCACCTTGTCTATCTCCTGAGAAATCTATATGTGGGATAGGAAGCAACAGTTAGAACTGGATATGGAACAACTAATTGGTTCAAAATTGGGAAAGGTGTACGACAGGGCTGTATATTGACTCCCTGCTTATTCAACTTATATGCAGAATACATCATGCGGAACGCTGGACTGGATGAATCCCAAACCGGAATTAAAATTGCCAGAAGAAATATTAACAATCTCAGATATGCAGATGATACCACTCTGATGACAGAAAGTGAGGAAGAATTAAAGAACCTCTTAATAAGGATGAAAGAGGAGAACGCAAAAAATGATTTGAAGCTCAACATCAAAAAAGCTAAGATCATGGCCACTGGTCCCATCACCTCCTGGGAAATAGAAGGGGAAGATATGGAGGCAGTGACAGATTTTACTTTCTTGGGCCCCATGATCACTGCAGATGGTGACAGCAGCCACGAAATTAAAAGGCACCTCCTTCTTGGGAGGAAAGCGATGAGAAACCTAAACAGCATCTTAACAAGCAGAAACATCACCTTGCTGACAAAGGTCAGCTGCATAGTCAAAGCTATGGTTTTTCCAGTAGTGATGTATGGAAGTGAGAGCTGGACCATAAAGAAGGCTGACCGCCAAAGAACTGATGCTTTTGAATTGTGGTGCTGGAGGAGACTCTTGAGAGTTCCCTGGACTGCAAGGATGTCAAATCTATCCATTTTGAAGGAAATCAACCCTGAGTGTGCATTGGAAGGACAGATCCTGAAGCTGAGGCTCCAATCCTTTGGCCATCTCATGAGAAGAAAAAACTTCCTGGAAAAGACCCTGACGATGGGAAAGTGTGAAGGCAAGAGGAGAAGGGGACAACAGAGGACAAAATGGTTGAACCATGTTATCGAAGCTACCAACATGAATTTGACCCAACTCCGGGAGGCAGTGGAAGACAGGAGGGCCTGGCGTGCTCTGGTCCATGGGGTCACGGAGAGTTGGACACGACTTAACGGCTAAACAACAACAAACTAACATAGCAATCATTTTGGACATTTTAACACTTGACTTCTAAAGGTATTGAACTACAACTCCCATCATCTTGAGACAGCCTGGAAAAACTAAACTGTAGACTGAAATTTGAATTAAGTAATGGGTTCTTTTACATGTTTCTGGAGTAAACTGCATGCAATTATGAAAATGGATTATCTGTTTTCAGGAGCATGTGTAACATTTCCCAAAATGGGGGGAAAACTCTCAGTAGAGAGAAAGGCCACCTGACAAAGGTTCTGTGACATTCTGTGGTCTAACCTAGAGGAGCTACAGCACTGGTATGTGTCTTTTCTGCATAGTTAATAAATTTCACAGTGTAAGGCAGGAGAAGACAACTTGTAGTCCTTTGGATGTTGTTGGACTGCTCTTGCTATCATCCTTGGTCTCCAAAGCCAGTGATGAGGGATGCTGGGAGTTGCAATGTAACAACATCTGGAGAGCAACAAGTTGCCCACCCTTGATGTAAGTTTTGAAACTGTCCACATGGATTCCATATTGTCATCGTTTTCACAACTTTGTCCTCTGGTCCTGTCCTTGCAATTCTGGTGACAAAACTGGAATTTTGTCATTCCTGAAGCACTTTCTTGAACAGGCTATGGTTTTAACCTCTCATGTGACTTACAAATCCTGTCCTCTTCACAGATGTAGGAGGAACAACCTATAGAATAAGCACTCTTCAGAATAGAGGCAAAGTAGTAACAAGAACCCTCCGAGAGAAAGCACCCTGAATGCAGCCTCTTATCCCTCCTCTTGGTACCAGGAAAAGTAATCTGCCATTAATCTGCCCTGTCTGCACTTCATTAATTAGTGCATCTCCATGCACCAGACTCTTGCTCTAGCCAGTGTCTCTCCCCCCAGCCCCAATAGGCCCAGTGGAAACATTCACATTTAGGGAGTGACAAAGTAGAACAGGTAAAATTAAACAGCCTTTCCAAAGGTTAATCATCAGTCACCAAGTTGGTGAAGCAGTTTAGGGTCAAAATGGATGCTATTTGAAAAGTCCAAGTAAGAGCCCCCCCCCCAATTCAAGAATAAGAAAGAGATGAGATCCAGTCCAAATCAAGAACCTGGCATGGGAAATAGAAAGGATACAGCTCCTCATCTGCTGCTGTAATTCTGATCTGGATTAGGCCTGCCTCACACACCAGCCAAAAACTGATATATTAAATGATAGATCAATTTTAGCCCATAGAATCTGCAGGTCTGGAGGGCTGCTTTCATTTACAACCTGTGCTTATTTTTAAGGGGGAAAAAGGCATGCAGCTATGCCTTTAAATTAGTCTGATCCTTAGTTTCAGCTCTGCAGTTCTCTAACCCAATGCCATGAGCTTGTCTCTTTTTGCCAGTCTATCACAAGCCTAAGTAAACTGGGAAAAGGAACAGTTTTACATGGTAACTCCAGGCAGCCTACTGCTCACTCCTCCTCTATGTGTGTGAAAAGGGGGCTTGCCACACTGGAAATAATTATCTTTTAGTTCAGCACAGTGATGAAGAAAGAAGGCCTGTAATCTTACGTCTGATTTTTCTAATTATTACCACACTTCGACTGAAATTGATTGTGTGTGTGAGAGAGAAATTCTTATTACAAGTTGCAAAAAGAAGTAACAAAATTAAAGCAAAGAAAAGCCAAAACGGTATGGAATGGGTTAAACGGATGCAGCAAGAGCATCTATGCTGAGTACATATCCAAGAGAACAGTGGCAATAACAGCTTGAGTATTGGTCTAAGGCAGCACACTTGGATTTTCCATCCCTTTTAGCAACTGCGGTTCAGGCTATGTGCAGATTAGCAGAAGGGACTGTTTTTGTCAAACCGAAGCAAATGCTGTTAGACTGGCTCAGGAAACGGTGTGTGAAGACTTTGCGATTGCTTTGGTTTGGCAATGCAAATAGGTGTAAGATTTCAATCTAAATTGGGCTGGGTTTGTATTTCTTTTTCCAAAGCTCTGTGCCAGCTCTCTGGCTCTGCCAGAATTCAGATGCAAACACTTTAATATCCTGCCCTCAGTTTTCAGGTACATTCGGTTGGAACTGAACTGCCAAGGAGGAGTTATTTTCCTTCAGGCTACCCAGAAGAAGGATAAACAGATCTGTGAGGGGACATATGGGCTCAAGAACACAACACATGAACATTTTTGCACAAGTAAATTGTTATCTTATTTTTTCAAGTATATAACCATATGAAAATTTCTCCTCACAACAAACACAAACAGGAACAGTGTCTGCTGCCCACAGTCCATTTTTGCTGTGAGGCTAGGTATAAGTCTGTTATACATAGAGTCCAGACTGACAGTAAAATGAACAGCAAAAGGTCAAACTAGATGTTAAGGGGGATGCATATTTCCTGTGACCAACCTGCTTTATCCCAAAATGAGATTTCCTCAGAGACACATGCCTCAAGAACAATGAAGTTTGCAAATTAAGCCTGTGTTTGCTTTCTAATGACCTGTCACAAAACAGAGCACTACTTGTCAATAATGTAAGAAGCAGAGGGGTGAGGAAAGTCACGTTATGACAGAAGTCTTTCATCACTTGAAGGAACACCTCTTCAAAATGTGTGCTAAATGCACTGTTTGAGTCTACTAGATACCGGACCAGCCTTTTTCTCTCCCTATTTTGCCAACGTAGCCCACCCTTCGAAAACCTCCTAACGTCTCTGTTTTCATTATGGATAAAGTCAGTGAGCTGTTTTATATGAGGGGGTGCTGACAAATATTGAGCCTTACCCAGAAAAAAATTGAGATAGGAAGTTGTAAATTGCAGGGTGTATTGGCCAATTTGTCTATACTCAATGGTGCAAAAATCAACTATTAAACTCTTCTTTTTTACTATGGGATAAATTTTTAATATTCAGATTTTATTGGTAGCCAGGATGTTTGGTTAATGTTTTATTGCAGTTTAATATTTTACTATGCTTACACATTATAAGTAGGTTGTGAACTGTTTCTGTTTATTTTTTTCTATAAGCTTTCTTGGGAGTATTTTACATTAAAAGATGGCCTGGGCATATCTAAATAAATAAAAACTAAGGTGTACATTTGGATAGTGAAAAGGCACTCTGCACATGCTCACATGCACCCTCTACTGTTTTTTACACATTGAGGGCTAAACCCTAACACTTAGACCTCATTCTGAAGTTGAGCCCTGGCTCGTATTAAAGCTGGGGCTGGAGCAAGTAAAAATTAAATACATGCTTTGATCTATCATGATAAGATATGGATCCTCAATGAATACTTCCATCCATATGTGTTAGAATGTATTTATTTATTTTTGATGTACTGACAAGGGGTTGCTCCAGGATGGCTCTACTGTGAATTGGGCAGTGGAGATTTAAATCTTCCCTACCAGTCCACCTATTCATTCACCTGCAAAGGGCATGTGAGTAAGAAGGATTCTGGGGCTAGGGAGGGAATATATAAACTTCACTGTCCAAATACAGTGGGCCTGGTCTAGAATGGGCCTCTGCGTGATTACTTGGAAAAAAAGGTTTTCATGCATTCAACGCATTTAATACATATCTCTTCCATTCTGAAAGAATCAGCGTAGACCAGTGGTTCCCAACCTTGGGCAATCCAGGTGTTCCTTGACTGCAGTTCCTAGGAGCCTTCACCAATAGCTGTGCTGGCTGGGGTTTCTGGGAGTTGCAGTCCAAGAACACCAAGGTTCTTACCCAAGGTTGGGAATGACTAATGTAGAGAGTGAAGGCTTAACTCTGTGCTGTTCTTGTTCAGAAAACCTCCCTCTGCCCATACTCCCGCCCCAACCCCATTTAAGAAGGCTTTCTTTCAAATGTGCATATTTGTTCCTATATCATCCAAAACTTACAACATAAAAACACGTTGTGTAAAAAAAAAATGTGAACATGCAGTGAAATAAAACAGAAAATGGATAAAAGATAAATAGACAACTGAATGAAATGTAATAAAAGCTGTGGTTACTGAAAACTGTGTGCCTCCTGTTCTCCTTTTCTTCCCCTATCCCCTTCCTTGCTTGGAAACAGGTTCTAAATAAGGCACTGTCTGTTAGATGAGTTTATTTTCCCTTTCCCGAACCAAAAGACAAGGGGAAAAGGTAACTTCATGGAAAGTGAAGCACAGCTAAGCAAAGATATTTCTGATTGGAATCCAATCTCACAGCCTCTCCAGTTGCCATAATTCCCCCAACATTATTCTGGAATATGTGTGCTAATTTAACATTCAGGAAAGGTGCAGATACACTACATTCTCTAATTTCTTTACAGACCATTGCTCAACTCCATGCAAAAGCTTTCCTGCCTGCAAATCACAGCTCAGTTCCATGCACATGAACATATAAAACCTAAGTTTCTTTAGGCACCATCTCCCCTATACTTCTGCTGGAGTCAACAGCATAAGTCTGAGGCAGGAGGTGACCCTGCACAGTGAGGTGGAGAGTCTGTATCCTTTTCTTATAATGTCCACCAGAGGGCACTGCCAGGATCCAAGAAAACAAAGTGTAGCATTATATTTTCATGGCATTACATACATATATAACAGTTAATCTTTCAGGTGCCATAATGTCTTTGTCTTCTTCTTCTTCTTCTTTTTAATATTTTTTCTTTTATTTTATGTTTCTTGTTGATATGCTTCTACAGACTAACATAGGTACCCCTTCAAAAACTACAATTATGAAAGGCACTGGCTTTTGTTGAATAGAGTGGAGATCCATGAGCCTCATGAAGACACTTGCACAGGTACAAACAGACATCACCTTGTTCACCAAGTGTAAAGAACAAGACTGCATCCCCAAGACTTACAGTAAACAACAACAACAAAAACACTTTACATTCCAAATACCCCACTGACTATGGCAAAAGATTGTACAACATCCTCTACAAAAATTACTGACCCACCTAATCAGCATTTTATACAGCAAGCAAACGAGATCTGTAAAATTATTGCAGATCTTGAACTATACAGGCAGAACCAGCCCTCTGCACTGGATACTGCACAAATATTCTCCACCACGAGAAAAAACATCTAGGATGCTCAACTTACTTCCCTCAAGAAAAAGAAAAAAACAGATCTAAACAATACAGGACCACTTGACCCACAACAAGAACTTCATGGACTTACACAATATCCTAAATCTATCAGCCACACACTGAGGCAAACAGAAGAGTCAGTCGCCTCACTGGGCCTGTCCTTTTGTCACACCAAATCCACCTAGTGGGATACAGATACAGCTCTGTGGTGACCGGAAGGCTTTTTCAGGCAGACTGCAACTCAAAGAATATTTCCACAACTTTGAAACCAAACGGGACAACAACATGCAAGCTTTGCCTCAATCTATAACACATGAAAGGGAAGTGTCCCAACAACATGAGGAGAAGATATATATTGACCTACAACCACCTTTATCCCAGCACTGGAGAAAGAAGAATTCTACATGGACTTCTCCTGGGAGTTGGAACAAAGAATTAGACTTCTATACTCAGTGCTTTAGCCACTGTACCCGGGCTGGGATCATAAACAAGAGACACGAGTTACCATACAATCTCATCCAGATGCTACACACAGACTCAAAGACCATCCCAATGTCATCATCAAAGAGGCAGATAAGGGCAGTGCTGTGGTTGTCATGGATATACTGAGCTACACACAAGAAGATGAGAGACAATCATGCAACTCTAGATTTTACCAGTTTCTAACTACAGACCCAACTGCCAAATATCAAAAGGAATGGAAAAAACAACTTATGAAAAACTTCCCTGTAAATATACGTGAACTAATTCTGACTAACATACTGCAAGAACCTCAACCAGCAACCTTCTGCCTGCTATCAAAAATTCACAAACGAGGGAACCCTGGTATTGTATCAAGCATTAATGCAGTCATTGTTGAAGTATCGGATATGTGGACTCCATTGTCAAACCATATGCCACCAATGCACCTAGCTACATAAGAGATATAGACTTTCTAAGGAAACTTCAATCCACTCATGATCTCCTTGAACACCCTCTTAGCCATAATGGATGAAGAATCTCTCTACACGAACATATCACACAGAGGTAGACTACAGGCTGTCATGACTACATCTCAAAATAAGGACAGAGCACACAGTCACCACCCTTTGCAACTTCATATTCACACAATTATTTCACCTTTGACAATAAAACCCACCTCCAGATGAATGGAGTCACCACTGGTATTCGCATGTTCCCACAATATGCAAATATATTTATGGCTGAACTAGAATGCTTTCTTAAATGTTGTACCCAAAAACCACCCCTCTATTTGATATACACTGATGACATTTTTAAAAATTTGGGCCATGGAGAAATTCCACTGGGATTTCAGAAACTTTCATCTGAACATCAACTTTAGCCTGGACCAATCCAAACAACAGGTAAATTTTCTTGACACCACTGTGAAGTTACAGATATCTGATCACTACTCTCTATCAAAAACCCACTGCTCAATATACCTACCTACATGCCTCCAGCTTCCACCCAGAACATACCACCAAATCTATTGTTTACAGCCAAACTTTCAGGTACAATCACATCTGTTCAGACCCACAAGACACTGACTCCAAACTTAAGGATCTACAAAATGCATTTCTCAGACTACAATGCCCATCCAACATGGTTAAAGAACAAATTTACTGGGCAAGGCAAATACCCAGAAGCAACCTACTGCAAGCTTACTTTCTCAAAAGAGAAAAGGACCAAACGCTGCTGGTTATCAGTTTCAGCCCATAACTGTGACCAATCGCAAACATCATAAATTATCTCCAACCCATACTTGACAAGAATATTTCACTCTCCCAAGCATCTGGTGGCAGGCCTATACTTACTGACAATCCTACACTCTCAGGCAACTATTGACACACAATAGGTTAAACAGCACAGATACAACAAATGGGGACTACACTCTGCTACAAACATGATCACAGGGCCCAACAATGACACACACATCATCAAGGGCACTTTTACTTGTTCCTCTACTAATGTGATTTATATCATCTTTTGCCAGCAGTGTACTTTACATATGTTAAATGGGACAATCCGTGTGCAAAAGAATTAATGTACATAAATCAGGCATCAGGAATGGAAATATATAGAAACCTGTTTCAAATCACTTCAGTTTACCAGAACGCTCTCACAGAATTTGGAAGCTGCTATGCTGGATACTAAAAATTACAGAATAAGAATTCAGAGGGAAACAACTGAGATAAAATATTATAGGCATCCTTCAGTCTTGAGAGACTATGGTAACGTGCTCTGAATAGAGAACTTGGAACAGTAGCTAGTGTGGCTGAGAAGGTCAATTCGAGAGTGACAATCCCTTCCACACTGAAGACAAATACAATCTGTCCCCTGTCCAGCTCCCTGATTTTGCTGGTTTGGGGACTGTCTCTTTGGCTCGGCCTGCTGGACAAGTGTCTCTTCAAATTGGGAGAGGCTGCACCGCCTGCCTCCAGGCTGAATGCTCTGATGTCAAGGAGCTGGAACAGGCCACGGAGACAGACCTCACCCCCACCCTCCGCATGCACTCACCCCGCACAGCTGATTTACGCATGCACAGGCGCTCTAGCATGCCTGTGCAAGCGCCGCACCACGCCGCCATTTGTGCATTCGCACAAGTGAACGCACCCACACACAAGCGTAGCACCGTCATTTGTGCATGTACACAAGAGCGCACCTGCTCAAGCGCCACACCAATGTTTGCACATGCGCTCGTGCGCTCGTTCACACATCTTCCTTTGGTGTCACCTCTAGAAGGTATTGTAAGTCTTCATATAATTGGTCAATTTCAGCCTCTTCAGCATTGGTGGTTGGCGCATAAACTTGGATTACTGTGATGTTGAACGATCTGCATGGATTCATATTGAAATCATTCTATCATTTTTGAGATTGTATCCCAGTACAGCTTTTCCCCCTCTTTTGCTGACTATGAGGGCTACTCAATTTCTTCTACAGGAGTCTTGCCCCCAATAGTCAATATGATAATTGTCTGAAATGAATTTGCCAATTCCTGTCCATTTTAGTTCCGTGACCCCCAGGATGTCAGTGTTGATTTTTGCCATCTCCTGTTTGACCACATCCAGCTTACCAAGGTTCAAAGATCTTACATCCCAGGTTCCTATGCAGTCTTTTTCTTTGCAGCATCGGACTTTCCTTTCACTTCCAGGCGTGTACGCAGCTGAGCGTTCTTTCGGCTTTGGCCCAACCATTTCATTAGCTCTGGAGTTACTTGTACTTCTCCTCCACTCTTTCTCAGTAGCATGTTGGACACCTTCCGACCTAAGAGGCTCATCTTCCAGCATCATATCTTTTAGCTTTTTGTTTCTGTTCATGGGGTTTTCTTGGCAAAGATACTGAAGTGACTTGCCAGTTCCTCCTCCAGGTGGATTGTGTTTAGTCAGAACTCTCCACTATGACCTGTCCGTCTTGGGTGTCCCTGCACAGCATAGCCCATAGGTTCTCTGAATTACTCAAGCCCCTTCCCCAGGACAAGGCAACAATCTGTGAAGAGGACAATGTAACTACTGTTATGCAAATCCCAGTGAGTAGTTCTAAGACTGCAGTACTTGCCTGGGCTCCATTTCTTTTGGAAGGAAGCTTAATGGTCCTTTGTAATTAATGATTATGCTTATTTATGAATATAGACATGGAACACGGGTGGGAGGTGCAGTATAGGTTCAGGATGTTAGTATTGTAAAAGAAAAGAAAAATAAACCACCAGATGATCCACCTTTATTGCATCCATATCAATTTCCACGTCGTCGTCGTTTAGTCGTGTCCGACTCTTCGTGACCCCATGGACCAGAGCACGCCAGGCCCTCCTATCTTCCACTGCCTCCCGGAGTTGTGTCAGGTTCATGTTGGTTGCTTCGCAGACACTGTCCAGCCATCTCATCCTCGGTCGTCCCCTTCTCCTCTTGCCGTCACACTTTCCTAACATCAAGGTTTTTTCCAAGGACTCTTTTCTTCTCATGAGATGGCCAAAGTACTGGAGCCTCAGCTTCAGGATCTGTCCTTCCAGTGAGCACTCAGGGTTGATTTCCTTTAGAAAGGAATTTCCACAGCAGCACCTATATTCCAATGCTGTGCATTTTTCAGAATCTAAGGTACTGTGTATTCTCAGTCTGCCTCAAGAGCGTAACTCTTTCTTAATTCTTTTCACATAAAGGCAGCTTGATGATATCATTGCCAGCCAGGGCAAAAGGGAAACATAAGTTCTGATTCTGCTTTCCATAAAAGATCCCAACGCCCAGGCTAATGGACTGACAATATGTTTTGTCCCATAGTTAACATATCACTTGTTGGCTTACTGTCCCCACCACCGTCTTACATCACTTACACAGAGTAGTCCTTTTCCCATCCAGAGAGGTGGCCATGTTAGCCTTTCAAGTGCCACCAGACTGTGTGTTCTGCTGCAACAGATAACACATTAACACATTTCTTTGGCATAAGGTCTCAAGGACTGCAGCAGACATCTTCTCTTATCCAGAGGAGCCTCGTTTGAGCAAGTGGTGTAGCTCTTAACACAATTAGGCCCTTTCCCTGCTTATGCCCCAAACACATAGATTTGACACAGAAGGTTGCACCTGAACCATGGCAGCTTTACAGGTCTGCCTTGGCACAGAGGATTGGGAACCAGGCTCACTAGCCAGCTGGAACACAAACTGCTTACACTGCCATTTTGCCTGGGGCGAAGGGCTGTGTTTTAACTAAATAGCAAATGGGGGTTTGGCAGGCAATGGTGCTGCCAATTAATTCCAGATGGCCCCAGTGACGTAGGGCGCTCTCTCTCTCTCTCTGTGTGTGTGTGTGTGTGTGTGTGTGTGTGTGTGTGTGTGTGAGAGAGAGAGAGAGAGAGAGAGAGTGAGAGAGAGAGCTTCTCTCGTTGCATTTGCTCAGCCGCTGTGGCCTGACACTGCTTCCAATCCAAAGCCAACATCCGCCTGGAGGGGTTTTTGGTATCTCATTCCTTTGCTTGGTTATTTGCAGCACAGAAGTTCCATAGTAGTTCCTCTTAGTCCTCCTCCTTTTTCTCCCCACCACTCTGCCAATTCCTGACTGCTGGCATTACTGCAAGTCTCATTTCCTGCTTCCCTGAGCAATAATCAAAACTATTCAGGACACGAATGGAGGGTGTGCATAGCTTTTACTGGCCCACCCTGAGGAGGCTCCCTGTCCACACCCACTGCGTGTTGGGCAGCTTTATGTATACAGGTGCAAAGCCTTCCCAGTATGCTGAGTGCCTGCCAAGAGCACTGTGGAAAGGGCAGCACCAACAATTCTCCTTCTGTAAAGGAAAGAAGAAAGAGAGGCTGGGAATCTCTAAGGGTCAGGGGATGGGTTAGACCTAGTCTGAAGCCACTGACTTCCCTTGGCACTCACTGGCCAGGTTAGGAACAGAGTCTGAACATATAATTCTGAAATGAAGGGATCTTTTTAATGCTGGCAGCTGTGGTGGGAGGAGTTCTCCATATTTGGTTTCAGTTTGTTCTTTAGGTTCAAAAGATTCTGAGGTTGCCAGGTCAGCAGAATTCCATTCCTTGAGATAGCGGTGCCAGTGCCTGGAACCAGGGATGGTTGTGATGCCACAGGTGCAGGACAGTCAAGAGTTAGGAAGGGAGGCAGAAGTGATTCAGGGCTCACTGCTTGGGAAAATGGTCCCAGAACTCAAGTAAGACCTAGATAACTCGGTATCTGGCTGTGCCAAGCCAGGGTAAACAAAGCAAAGTGTGCTGCTTACATACTACCCCATAGTGCTTAAAGCACTTTCTGTGTGGTTAATTATGCAAGCTACACATTGCCCCCCCCCACCAGCTGGGTACTAATTTTACCAACCTCAGAAGGATACAAGGCTGAATTAACCTTGAGCCAGTTACCTGGGATTGAACCCCTGGTCGTGAGCACAGTTTTTGCTGTAATACAGCAAGTTAACCACTGCACCACAATATCATCCTTTTGTGGTGGTGAGGAAGGCAGTAGGATGAAACCAGCAACTGCAGCAGTTGCTGTTCTGCCACCACTGGCTGCATCCCATAGTAAGTTTTTCCAGGCCTTATGCTGCTACTGTGACTTTTGAAGGCACATCATTAGTCCACAGGCTTTGCACTCCTATTAGGATTTGTGCAAGAATTGGGCACATAAATTGTTGTGACACTGGGGCCAATCTCTGTCTTGCTCTAGTCCAGATGCCATAAGCAGCTCAAGTGCATGCAAGCCACCATCTGTCTCGTAGTCTCCTCACTCCTGACCTTTTGGTGTTCCAAGCACAGCACCCTTATAAACACCTTTATATTTAGCCACTGAGCCATGCTGCCAGCAGGGAATGGGTGGAGATGAGTGCAGCCACTCTTTAAATGCATCTATGCAAAACAAAAAACAAAACCAACTCCTCCCCATTTTCAGGTTTAGCATGCATAGCAATTTTCGGATACCTGGACACCACTTCTTGCAGGAGGCTTAGCTGCCCCTTCAATCCCATTGAAATCACAATTTTGCTGTCATTCCAAAACACATACATATAGTGGAGAGATTTCACTACTATCCAGATTACTAACCAGTTGGAGCTTCTGCCCATTGTCACTGGTGAGCCAGAGGAAGGGAAACTAGCCATAGGGATTGGGTGTGTGTGTCTTGTCTGACACCTACTCAAGCACATATGCACAAACTTATAAATTTATAACAAAGCAATCCTTCAAACCCATATTTCTTTACTCTAGAGTGGGAATCCTCTGAGCAATTGAAGAAACCCAACTTAAAGACTCATCCAGGACTGCATACTAGAAATTAGCAGAGGGTTATTCATAAAGCATCAACAGGACATTAATCCTCTTAATGTGCATTTCTCTGCTCCAGTGTTGAAGCATTTTAGGACTATAAGACCAAATAAATATAGTCAGAACTGCATACAAAACTGAGGAAAGGGCAACAACAGTAGATGAAAAGAAACTGAGCAAATGAAACAGAAATAAAACAGAAATGTAAAAAATTAAAGTACTAAATGGAAGGAAATGAAAATAAGCACTTTGGTAAGAACATATTCCCCAAAACTGCTCCTACTAACTTAGGTCACTAGATTAAAAAGATAAGTTTAGTTTATATATATATATATATATATATATATATATATATATATATATATATATATATATATATATATATATATATATATATATATATATATATATATATATATATATATATATATATATATATATATATATATATATATATATATATATACTGTAATACCATGATGACTCTTCAGCATATGGAGATCATTACTCAAGTATCTGGCCCTCAAAGAAAGCAAAACAGTGTACCTACCTACCTTGACTCTGCTGGCAAGCATCTAGGGCAAAGCTGCTGCTCCTTTCTCATATTGTGTTCAAAAGTGGGGCAATGTTTTAACACATAACCACAGGTGACTGGGGTTTGAGCATCCTCCTGGCCACCTACAAGCTGCTCCTTGTCCTTCATGGCTCAGAGGGGCCTAACATGCCCATACGTGGAACGGAGGAGGCCCGTTAATCATGAAGGGCAACCTTGGGGCCTACTACCAGGCTGTTGAGTGGCTTCAAGGCAGGTTCTGAGCCTGCTCCCAACTCTAGGAGACGGAAGAGGAGAAGGAAGGGTTTTTTTTTCAAGCAAAGAAAGCCCTGAGAATAGGGGGTGTGGCCTCTTTGCAGGCACGGTTGATAGGAAAGTCTCCGTTGTTGAGAGAAGGCTGAGGTAAGGGAGCTACAACATGTGCTGTTTCAAAATCATTTCTTCAGGGACTTGGTTCTTTTTAACCTTTCTTTTTTATGACATAAATTGTGTGGGGGTTCCCCCCTCAGTATAAAAAAAACTACCGTAACTCATTGGGTTTTATGACGTTAACAAAGTAGGCCATGTCTTCTGCATTTATAATCAGAACTTGGAACTGTTTATTGACTGGGGGAACATCGTAGGAGTTCTAGTCCAAAAAAAAATTTTTTTTCTAGCTCTCTCTAGCCTGGTACAGTATAATCAGTGGCCGGGCTGGTGTGCTTATGTCAAGAACGAGGGCCAGCATGGCAATGGTTTGCCCCACTGTTCTTCCCCAAACACACTCAGAGAGCTCACACACCCGTGCGAGTAGCTGCTGCAGCTTCAGTCTGAGGCGAATTCACACCTTCTTCACCCGTTGAGGGTCAGATATTTGAGTAATGATCTCCATATGCTGAACCGTCATCTTGGTATATATAAAAGCTGGAAAAGTTCTATTGCAAATGGTATAATATTTTGAGTTTGGATGCATTTTTCCATAAGCTGCATATGTATTGGCCCTCCAAATGTTTGGGGCTTCGGCTCCCAGAAGTCCCAGCCAGTGGGCGTAAGGGGCTGTGGAAACTGTAATCCAAAACACTTGGAAGAACAATGATTCCCCAATTCTGAAGATGCTTGAGTTAGTAGTAAAAAGTTGCTGTGTGATCCACTGTATTTTACTTTCCAGCTAATGATAGAATGAATCACAGAACTTTATATCAGAAAAACAAATAAGAAAAAAACATGTGACATCTTAAAGACTATTGTATTTTAATGGGAGCTTTTGTGGACAAGTTCACTGGACATATGGAAACAAAATTAAATATGAACTGGACTTTTCCATGAAAGTCTCACATTAAAATATAATAGTCTTTAAGGTGCCACATGTTTTTGTCGTTTGGTTTGGTTTCTTTGGATTTCACAGAACTGTAGGGGAGGAATGGACCTGAAGGGTTACTGAGTCCAACCAGTGCAGGAAATCCACTATGAAAACAATTCCTTCCAAGTGACCTTCTAAACTCTGTTTAAGATCTTCCCTCCAAGACAGGCCACTTCATTGTCCAAATAGCTCTTACTACTGAGATTTTTTTCCCTAATGTTTAGGCAAAATCTCCTGTCTTGTAATTTGAATCCATACCTTTGGGTCCTAAAAAAACTACAGAAAACAAGCTTGGTCCATTTGCAATCTGACAGCTCTTCAGATATTTGAAGATCGCTGTCATCACTTCTCACCCTGCCCTTCTCCAGGCTAAACATACCCGACTTCCTCAACTGTTTCTCATAGGGTTTGGCTTCCAAATATCTTACTATCCTGGTTGTATCACAAGCGTGAATGCTAATACTGCATTCATGTGTTTTGCTGTTGTGCCATTTATATTCATGCATCAGATTTTTCCTGCCTAAATGTAGAATTTCACATTTTTCCTGTAGAAATTATTTTGGGGTTTGTTTTTGGCCCAGTTCTTCAATCTGTTATGGTTGTCTTATATCCTAATTCTCTCTTCTGAAGTATTAGCAACCCTTCCAGTTTGCTGTCATCCTCAGATTTAATGAGCATTCCCCTGCTATATTCATCTTGTTGTTTTTCAAAGACATCAAATAACACAGGGCCTAGGACCGAATCCTGTGTTACCTCACTTATCAGTTCTCTCCCAGATGATTAACGATCATTGGCAAGTACTCTTTGAGTAAGGCCCATCAGCCAGCTTCAAATCCACCTAATAGTAGATATGTGTGCCCCACACTTTACCAGCTTAACCATGAGAATATGATGAGAGAGACCTTATTAACAGCTTCAGTGAAAATATATGCTATATCAACAGCATACTCCTCTTCTACCAAGCTTATATAAATAGTCTGGTGTGATTTGGTTCTGAGAAACCTATAGTGGGTCTTAAAAATAACAGTATTCTTTTCAAAGTGCTCTCAATACCACTGTTTAATGATCTGTTCTAGAACCTTTCCTGGTATCATTGTCAAGGTGATGGGTTAGTAGTTGCTCCAATCTTCTTTGTTCCTTTTTTTGAAGATGAGAATGACATTTGCTTGCCTCTAGGGACTTCATCTGTCCTCCAAAAATTCTCAAAGATTATAGGCAAGGGATCTGAGATTACATCTGCAGGTTCCTTTAATACCCTTGGATGTATTTCATCTGGCCCAGGAGACTTGAATTCATTTATTATGATCTGTTGCTTGTTACCTATTGCTGTGATATGGTGCATTTCCAATTCTAGGAAGCAGACTTTGGTTTTGTAACAGCCTGATTCACCAGCTTGGCTAGTTGCTCTCCCTTATCCCTCTTATGCAAGTAATACAGAGGAAACAGGGCCAAAACTAGGACAGAGGAACTGATCCTTTGACTCAGGGCACCAAAACTTGGAAGACATTGAAATGTACAGATGAATCTATTGGTGCATGTTAAGATAATAAATGATAATACCTTCTGGCCCTATTCTGCTTTCCTTTATTTGGAAGAATAAAGTTTCTTTCTTTTGTGGAAAGGCACCAGAATCTTCTTTTTCTTGATGAAGCTCACATCCATGTTTGACCGAAGAGTGGGTAGGAGATTGTGCCACTTACCTCTACCACCAAAATTGCTAGTGACAGCTCTGAGAGGGAACAGCCCAAACATAAGGCTAAAAAAGGGGAAGAGGGCTATAGCAGCCTGTGCTGCATTAAGTGTTGATTTCTCCTGACCGTCCTTGGAGAATTGCTGCCAGTCTGACTAGCCAATGCTAGTCTCAGTGGATCTGTGGCCTGGCACTGTAAGGCAGCTTCTTACATTCAGCACATGTTCACTTGTGCCAGTCTTTGAATTAAAAATATAAGTAGCTAGAGAATCTGGGACATAGCTCGTTCTTTCTTGCCTTTAGGAAATCACTGGTGTAGAAATGCAGCACTGCAAGAGCAAAAGTTGGGAAAGTTATTTTGGAGGCTACAGTTCTCAAAAACCACTATCTAGTATGGCTAGTGTCCATACTCCAAGGGACATTCAGAGAGTGGTAGTTTAAAAAAACTTTCTTAAACCCTATACAGGAGCTGTCCACCCTCATTTGCCTTGATATTTTAGTATTTTCTTGGGAAAGTAGAAGATCCTGTGTGAACTAAGAAAGCTGTGCTGGTGCAACACCCACTCTTCTCTCTTCTGACCTTGCATCATCATATTGTCCAGGGCTATTCTTTTAGAGGATTGGTTTGTTGATTATAGAAAATGGACCAAGTTAGTCTTTTGTTGCTCTGGAAGACAGACACAAATCAACCGATTCAAATTACAAGACATAAGATCTCAGTTAAACATTAGAAATAATTTCCTGATGGCAAGAGCTTTTCAGCAGTGTATGTACTGCCTTGGAGGACAGTAGACTGTCCTTTATTACAGGCTTTTAAACTGAGTAGATGGCCATCTGCCAGGGATGCTGTAGTTGTTGATTCCTCCCCCCCCCCGTCCAACAGGGTAGGACTAGATTACCTTTTGGGTCCCTACCAACTGTCATTCTGCAATTCCATTCCCTTCGTTACTTCAGGCAATTCTATTACAGTATTTACGCACTGACACTGTGACAGATGGCAGTACTGTACATATAATTCATATGTTCTGAAGAAGATACTGGAGGTAGCTATTACCTGAGGTCTCTGATTAATTATGTATATACGACAAGTCTGTGTGCCTGATTTCTTGTCCTAAGGAAGGAGCCATGCTTTTTACAAGGCATGGACTGTCCCACACAAACACTGTCTATACAGATGTGTAATCATTGCTCCCATCCACACCTTCACATCTTTGTATGAACTGTGTACATAGACACGCCAAAGCTGTGAATGCCTGGACTTCACACCTACACAGCTCGTGCTCCTCCCTATTGGTAAAGGATTTTTGGCTGCTGCAAGTCATGGTTTTGGCTGGTTTGGTGGATGTTTGCACCATCTTTGCTGAGCCAACAAGGATTTATCTTTTCTGAAAAGATAGGAGAGGGTGGCAAGAAAATGCCGGAAGACTCCCAGAGAAACAAAGAGAATCTCATTTCGCCATTACCAACCATGGATTCAAAAGGTGGCAGCAGTTAAAAAAAAATCTTAAACAGGAAGACCACATGTGGAAGCTTTTCCATTTCTGTTTTCCCAGTGGTACCATAGCTTTCACAATGCAATGCATCTGATGAATTGGGCCATAGTCCATGATAGCTTGTGCTATAATAAATGTATTCTTTAAGGTATCCTGTTTTTGCTGCATCATGCTAACAGAACTACTGTATAGCTTTGGAAATTTTCAGTGAAAGATATTTCAAGAATATAAGGCTGAAGATGTTACAGGCATCATTTTTGTTTTGTTCCTGTTTTCCTTGCATTGGAATCAACATGGTGAAAACTTGCTATCCACTCCTCTAGAAAGCCCATATTAAAGGGTGTGTGTGCTTCATTCTCCCCCAACTCTTTTTAAAATAAAGTCCAAAAAAGAGAGATCTTGTTAATCCATTGAAGTTATTCGAAAGCAACCCTTTCTGGTGTGATTGGATGCTACGTCATTGCACCCTTTAATCATGCATTTGTACTTCCATTCCTTTTTTCCCTCCCTTCCACAATTTTTACCAACTAGTCTGATTAAGAGTTTTATAAAACTCAAAAGCTTGCTGATTTTGCATATTTGAACTAGATCCCAATAGAGTTATTGCCTATCTGTTGATTTTCTTTTTGAAATGGGAGGGTTAAAAAACCCTTGTTCCCACAGTGTCATAGCCTTGATCCAAATCCCCCCATGCATTTATCCTCAGGAACAACAAGTAAGAACATCAGTTGAGAATCTTCTGTTGTCCCATCTAATTTAGCTCTAGAACTGGGGACGAATCCAAACTAGCGCGTGGTTAGGAAGAAGAAGCGTGATCGGAGGTTAGAAAAATTACTTTTTAAAACTGCAACCCATGCATGGCCAGAACATTTCAAGGCTTTGATCCTAGCTTTTATGTCCATCTGCTGTGCCATATTCACCTTAAAGTGCATGAGAAGGAGGGAAAATAGAGCCAGTGTTCATTAATACATTACAGTCTAAGCTGCTTGTGTGTATGGGGACATGTGTGAACCAAATTTCACCTTTCTGTCTAATGGTAGAAAAGAATGTGATGGCAGCTGCAGCTTTTTATCATGAGGGTGAAAGAAGCTGCAGCTGCTGACAATGTTTTTGTTACACAACCAAAAAAAAAAAAAAAAGATTATCCTACTTGCAGACCAAGGTTTTGTGTTTTATGCTAAAGCTGGATGGAGGATGATACCTATTAAACTGGATGAAATTTGGGGACTGTTTTCCTCTGAGATTCCTGCATTCCTCTAAGTAATTCACCCGTCCTCTCACTGGAATCGAAGCTGTGAGTCCTTATTTTATTTATCCCTTGCTTGCTTATGTGGTATATGAATGATGTCCATCTTGCCCAGTTACAGTACTTCTAAGTCCACCTCAGTCTAGTCAAAGAACAGGAATTTAGTCCATCCTTGTTTCCATCATTTTTAGTTCAGTTCCTCTAGGTGGCAATTGTCAGTTCTTCGTTCATATACAGATGCATGTTCTTGAAAATATTCACAAACCTCCTTACACAAACTGTACTGACTACCTGATACAGTGGGGTCTTGACTTAAGCACTTTGAGCCTATCTGGATAAAGAATAACTGAATGGGGCTTATGAATTTAAGTCGAACTAATTGCTGCAGATTTCAAACTTTGTGAACTATTTATTTTGTACAGTATGTTCATGGTTCTGTACTGCCTGCTCCCCCATATTTTTTTGGAGAGTGGCAAAGAGCGAGGAGAGCAGGGATGTAATTTTAGATTTTTGATTTGGGTATAAAAGTATTTGTTGGTTTTGTACGTGATTATTCATTAAGGGCTATCAGGGAACTGCTATGAATTTATACGGATAAGCAGATTATTTTCTTTAAGTAAGTAAATACTGTTGGAGTGAAATCAATTAAAAAAATAGATACAAAGATATAAAAATAGCCCAATTCACTGTTATTTATTTTATTTATTTATTTATTGGACTTATATAGTTATGTCACCTATGCTCTCTTTCATTCTCTCTTTTGTTTCCTAGTGCACTAGTTTTGCCATCTCCCCAGCCACCCCACTAATAAGGGTCTCTTCTCAGCATTCCAAGGCCACTTAGTCCTCTTAGTCTTGTCTACAGGGTGGGAGCATTCCGTTAAGCACTGTCCAAATTCTTAGGAGCCTGCAAAGCTTACAAGTCTATTTAATGGGATTGCCAGATGAGTGCCTGCTCTTTAAATTTCACAACTGCATCATGATAAACAAGATCGAGTTTCTTCCTTTTTTCACATTCAAGCTTCATTTAATAGAAAATGATAGTATTACTGCTGTTGTCTTTAATACAAAAAAGTAAGCACTCTCTCTGACAATGGATAAAAAGGTATCAGGATGTCTCTCAGGATTCTGTTACAGCTTTTCAAAATAGCTCCAGTCCACAGCTGACCGCATTCTGCTAGACTACTCATTGAAAGTGTGTCAGCTTTGGCTGAACCCACTCTTGGAAGATGTGGCTGTCCCATCTCCCATGTGCTCCTGTCCAGCTTTTCTGTTTTTAAAAAAGAACACTCGTATCTGTGAATGGGACAATATGTGTAGTCTGGTGGAAGACAGACAGCCTTGTGTTTCTTTTGTTTTTTTAGTTACCTGTGAAATAAGCCCTTGTTTTGACCCCCAAGAGGCTCTACTGCATTATCCAGCAAGAGCAGGGATGGTGGCAGTAGCCACGGCATCCATGGTTTAATTCATTTTCTGTGGTATTATGTTTATAGGAACAGACAGTGCTGGCCTTGCATAACAAGAGCACAGAATATCAGTGGCAAAATGAAACAGATTCTTTAATTTTAGCATGTTCTTCTAGCTTGAGTGGGGGGAGGAGAGGAAATTACTTTTCAGAAATAAAAATGAAAGGAATCAATGAAGTGTTGCATTCAGTATGCATGTTGAACATGCAGCTGAAGCGTATGTTTACATGGTTGTGCTTGGATCAGAGCTAGGAAAAATTACTAGCTTTGAACATCTTCTGATCAGGTTTTGGTCCAGATTCCATTTTACAAATATGAAATTATGGTGGCTAATTTCCATTCTGGATAATATATATATATTTTTTAAAAACTTCCAGAATGCCTTGGTCTTGGAATTAAAGTCCAATAATGTAACTCTTCTTTGCCCTGGGATGGAAATTAGTTATACTATGCTATGCATATTTACTGTGAAATGAATGCCATTTTTTTTCAGTGGGGATTATTTCCCACAAAAGTACTGTAAAAGACTCAATTGCACAAATGTTCCCTAGACTTCATAAGTCTTTGAATGAACCTTGTATGTGCTGTTTGGCTAAGGACTTCCAGAGCTTTTTATTGGTGGTCAACAGACAGATGTTGCTTGCTACTCAGGATATGTAATAAATGTATGGCATGCTGACCTCTGAATAAAATCAGCATGTTGCCTGCATTGCAGATTTGTTGCAGTTCATTGGGTATATACACACAAAAGAGGCAATGACTAACTGAATTGAGTTCTCATTTGACCTACATGCAAAGATTGCCAAGGAATGTCCAGTATTAATGCATTTTATTATACATTGCCTCTATACTTAAATGCCTGGGTGCAAAAATATTAAACTAAAATCTCTGGATGGGAGTCATCATCATCATGTTGATTCTGACTTATGGTGATCTCTTCCAGGGCTTTCTAGGTATAGCATACTTAGAAGTGGTTAACCATTCCCTTTTTCACAACCACAACAAAGCTGCATCTTGCCCAAGTTATACACATGCTGGCTCTTCTCCTGGGATGCACAGTGAGGAATCAGTCTTCCAGATCACTGAACGATCCAACCAGCCTGGGCGGATGCTAATGTATTTTTATTTAATTTGTTCTCATATGACCCTTTGAGAAAGATCAGCTACATACATGTTAGATGGAGAAATAATGCTCAGTAAGACTTTATTTTCTTAGGCTGCCTGTGATACTATGATGAGCTTGTGACCTAGGAAGCTGTATTTGACCACCGTTCCTTCGATTTCTCAATTCTTAGGAACATTTGATAGACAAATGTCCTCCCCAATCTAAATGGCACCAGGCAGGGACCATCTTTCCTGAATACAGTATATGCAAGTTTATTTATTTGGTGCCGGTAATAATGATGGATTAGCTCCTGGCAACACAGTACTTTTGAGCTCTAGGTCAAAACATACATAACAGTAAATGTCATTAGAAGTGGAGCTTCCTTAAGAGGTTAAATTTGTTTCTTTGCTGTAACTGCACAAGTTGTAAGTTACCCTGGTTTTGTCTGACAAGTGGTCATTGGATGATAAGGATGGGTGCTGTTTGTAAGTTAAATTATGCAGACACAGTGACTTCAGAGGTTTGAGTCTTTGCAGGAAAATGTTTTATCAGCTTCTAATTCTGGAGTGTTTAACAACAGCTTCTGTAGATCAGCCTTCTGTACGCAAAAGACCTCAGAAGACCTGTCAGACCAGTGTGTCACCTGCAACTTCCTTCTATCCCTTGAAAATTGCATGTAGAAAGGTTGATGGCATGAGAATGTTTTCACTTTTCTTTAAGTGTGTTTCTCATCAATTATTTATTCATTTATAGAGGAACCCTGAAGTGACATCTCGGTCTTCCATAAAGCCATCACTAGAGCCCTAGATATTAGAATGCTAGCATGCAGCATCAGGCAATGAACCTGCCTCTTGAATCTTTATTTCCTCAGTTTGCCTGCTTCTCAGAGTGGCTGAGTAGAGTAAGTGACATGTGATAGCGAATGTCATAAAGTCCGTAGGTTTCATTAGATTTCATTAGATTAGAAAACAAGATATTCGATTTATCTGGAGGAGACGGTGTACTAGCAGTTGAACCTTCCCCACAGCGAATTTAGTTGGATACATAATTTTCACAATAGGCATCGGTGAATTGAATTATCTGTGTTTACCTTGTTGAATCAAAGGACATTCTTGATACAGGTTTCTCCAATATGTGGGTGACCCTCCTGATTGAGCAAATATGGCAACCAAAGGATTGCATCTTTGCAGGGTAAATGTTTTCTTGGCTTCTAATTCTGATCTGGTTATTTGGATCTTGTTTTTGGAGAGAGGTATGGATTCAGATTAAAGGCAATAGGTTCTGGGTCTGGCATCGCTCCAGTTCATTTCGTGTCCTTTGAGTTTGTGTTCAAGTTCATCTTGACTGGCTGCATCTGTCCTACCATCTCAAGTCTTGCGTGCCTTCATATGTTTAAAGTTCCTTGGACTCTGCTAAATGCCATAACCTTAGAGATTCCAAAAATCCAGAATGGAAAAAGCACCAAGTCTTTGCTCTTTCTGTGAGAGGACATCTGAAGCAAGATTCATTTTAAAGTGAGGCAGCATGGAAATTTCCAAACGTAACCCTCCCTCCCTCTCCCCATTTCCCCTGCAGTGCTTTCATAACTCAGCTGTCAAAGCCCTGAACATTATTAGCCAATTAGTGACTGACACATTTCCTGTAATGCTACCTCATTAGTCAGTCCCTGGAACTGGTGCAAACTAGTCAGCTAAAACTGTAGGTATTCCTTGGTATTTTGAGGTGGGGGGAAAGTACACCAGAAGTATGGCAGAGTTAAAAAAAAACTAAACACCTTTCCTGGGGGACTGTTGAAACTTTCATATTTTGAGATAAGCTTTGTGGGGATTGCTTACAATATTTTTCTGTGTGGCTCTAGCTCCTGATAAGGTTAAACTTGAGGAAGAATTACTAAGGGTCAACCAAAAGAAGACGGGATTTGTGTTAGGCAGTTCTGTTTTGTTTTCCTTAGAGCTTAGTGTGTTACCTGCAACTTCATTCTCTCCCTTGAAAACTGCATGTAGAAAGGTTGATGGCATGAGAATTAGACCCATAATTTGGGGGTGGGTTGAGACACGCAAAATGGCCAACCTGACTGAGGGGTTCTGGGAAGGGCAGCGCAAAAGAGTAACTTCCCCAAGCTCTGGTTTTCTCTCCATAAAGTTTGAAGGATCAGAAGCTATATGTTTTAATGCCTCCCAGTGATGCCCCAATTTTTTTTACGTAGTGTGTCCATATAAATAAGCGGAATGGAACCTGAAGTTTCCTATTTTAGAAGTGATCACCTCTGAAAAGGGAAATGAATGCACAAGTTTATATCAGTTAGGAATAAATGTTTCTCTGCTACTGAAACTTTGATTTCTGTACTCTTTAATGCTCTTGTAAAAAAGAAGTGGGACATTACATCAGGATCCCTTTCATTGTTGTTTCCATTTATATACTGCCTCTTAATGCTAGAGCGCTATCTGGGCAGTTTACAACATAATTACACAAACAACAGCTCCCCCTCCCTGAGCTGGGTACTTATTTTACTAACCTTGGAAGGATGGAAGGCTGAATTAGCCTTGTGCTGGCTACCTGAACCCATCAGGATTGAACTGAAGTCATGAGCAGAACCGTCCCCAAAACAAGAGCCAAGGTGTTCCATATGCAAGTGCAAAACTGTAAATATATATATAATCAGTGTCTCCTCTTTCATCTCTTTAATAGGATGCATTGCCAAGTACGGAAAGGGGCAAATGGCAGTGACCACCATAAGTGCACCTCTTTACTTGCTCCACAAGAGTAGATAGTGTGATAAGAGTAGCTACACAATGATAAGAGAAAATGTCATGAAAGGTACTTGGAGTTATCCTTGGGGCAAATAAAAGCTAGGTGTGTCCCTGCTGACTTCAGTATGCACAACAGATTTTACTATCTTGCAGGTGATTAGAGATAGTTTACTAGATCACAAAGAACCTTGTGCAAGTCAGTATTGAGCCACCTAATCCCGTGTCTCTCATTATAACCCTACGCAGAGTTCCCCTTCTTGATTATGTCAAAGTGTAAATGCAACAGAAGAATCCAGGACCTGGAAAAGAGGCAATTAGAAGGGTTTTTTTGGGGGGGGGGGGGAGAAAGAGAGCATGTAACAAAGATTTATTTGTTTCAGTAAAAGCCCTGCCTTTTTGGTTCGATCCTGGGCTCAGGCTCAGGTAGCTAGCTCAAGGTTGACTCAGCCTTCCATTCTTCCAAGGTCAGTAAACTGAGTACACAGTTAGCTGAAGGAGGCAATGTGTAAGCAGCATAATTAAATTGTAAACTGCCCAGAGAGTGCTTTAAGTACCATGGGGTGGTATATAAGCAGCACACTTTGCTTTTGCTTTCCTTTGTTGTAATCATAGGACATTAATCTGTCTTTGGCAGAAGTGGGCAACATGTGGCCCGTGGCCACAGGCAGACTAGCAATGCCATTGCTGCAGCTTCCCTCCCTCCATCTGAGTCCAGAGTAGTTAATCTCACCCTTCCACATTTTTTTTAATCTGATAATATTTTTTTTACCTAGAAAGTCCCTTTGTGTCCATTAAGGACCAAAAAGAGCAATCTTGCCATGTTTGGACAGGCCCACACCTCAATAATAATAATAATAATAATAATAATAATAATAATAATAATAATAATAATAATAATAATAATAATAATAATAAACAATAACAAGTAGTAGTAGTAGTAGTAGTAGTAGTAGTAGTAGTAGTAGTAGTAGTAGTAGTAGTTAGCACTATCCCCTAAAGAGTGTGATCTTTGGGCTAGGAAAAAAACTGAAAAACAATCATCTATTATTCCACTGAGATTGCCCACCTGTGGTCTACATTGCTGATGCACTATGAATACAAAAATGTGTATTCCAGAAAAATCTTCCAAACGCTTCGGTCACAGTCTCAATAAATTAGAAGTAGACTTTAAGACTTTAAAGTACTCAACCAGCACACTACAGTGAAAAGCCCAGACTTGTTTTTTTTGTTTGTTTGTTTTTATGGAAAGGAAACCAGCTTCTAACCCAAGTCCCTCTATTGGTACTTAAAATATTTTGCATATTTTGTCCAAAAAAAAAACACCCCACAAAACAAACAACCCTGCAGAAGTGTTTGAAGTTAAGAATTTACTTCTATGGTCTCCATTTGTTATCCCAAAGGAAAAGTGTACCAACTAAGAGCAGAAGAGCTGAAAGGCAGGAGAGCAAACTCATGTCCCTGCTTTGAAGTGAGATCTGAACTATAGCGTCGCAGCTGCTGGATGCTGCCTGCAAAGGCGGCCTGCTCGGGCAGCCCAAACCTTGTTGGGTCCCAGGCGTCCTCCCAGGCTATTTTTGTGCACCCCCCATCCTCCGGGGCGGCCTTGGAAAGAAGAGGTCGGGGGGGGGGGGCTCCTGCCACAGTCCTGACAACACCGTTGCCTGAAGCGGGCGCAGGCTCCCGAGGTGTTCTGCCCTGAGGTCCTCGCCCTCCGCTCCCGTGTCTGAAGGCCTTTCTCGTGGACTGTGTGCGCGCGTCATTGCCTTCTCTTCACATTCTTTCTCTCCCACCCCACAGCAGAGTGTGTGTGTGTGTGTGTGTGTGTGTGTGTGTGTGTGTGTGTGTGTGTGTGTGTGTGTGTGTGTGTGTGTGTGTGTGTGTGTGTGTGTGTGTGTGTGTGTGTGTGTGTGTGTGTGTGTGTGTGTGTGTGTGTGTGTGTGTGTGTGTGTGTGTGTGTGTGTGTCTGCCCAGACTGGACACACAGGCACAATTTCAAAGGGGGGGGTTGTCGTAAAAATCGGAGCGGGTGGGGTGGGGTGGGGAGCTACTCCTCGTTCCATTCTGGCCTCACGTCCTGAGTGTGTAAATGTTCAGAGAGCCGTCACATTGAATCACGGGGGGGGGGCTTTCCAGGCTGCGTGCCCCCTCCCCCTCCCCGCTGCCTCCCCCCTCCCGGCTGGCCTGCCCGGCGCTTCTCCACGACGCGCGTCTTGGAGCTCGGCTCCCCGGCTCCGCTGTTGCCATGGCTTTCTGACTGGTCCCGGCAACAGCCACGCAGCGCGCCCGGATTTGTTCCCGTCTTCACTCCAGTCACCTATAGCTTCCCCCCCCCCCCGTCCTTCCTTCCTCCCTTCCAGCGTATAGCGAGAGGAGAAGGCGGGAGAGAGAGAGGCAAGCCTTCCTTGTTCACACGGAAACTGTTCCAGGGCTGTCATTCAAGAAGCCGCTCGCTTTCCAAGAAGGGGGGATTAATTTGGCGAGAAGCAGGCGTGTCTGGCACGTAGGCTGGAGCCGGGCGGGGGTTGCTGGAGGAAGAGGAGGAGGAGGAGAGGGGGGGCTGCGACGTGCTGAGCAGTCACTGGCTAAGGCGGGTTGCTAAGTGCCGGAGGCGATGGGTGTCAGGGATTCCGCCGCCGTGTTGGGCTGACTGGACCCGTGGGCAGCCAGCAGGCCAGGTTGCTAAGCAGTTTTCACAGGATCTGATGAAAAAGCAGTTCTTTGTGCTGTGTCAGCTATTTTCTTTTTCATGCTGCCCTCCCAGTTGCTTTGTGTCGTGGGGGCGGGCGAGGGGGGGCAGTCTCCCCTCCTTTTCACTTTAGCATCCAAATTCTTCGGCCAATAGCCAATGAACGCTCCTTGCGGAGGGACTGTGTAACCGGTTGTTGGGGTTGCCAGATTAACCATTCAGAAACACATGGATGCTTTAGTGTGTTCTTACCGAGCTGTTCGGAATCTGGAATAAGGGACATCTATTGTGTTCTGTGGAGCTGATCTGTTTTGAAATAAATGGCACTTGTTCAAAATAATGGGTATTTGGTAGATTGCCCACCTTTGGGAAACGGGAAACTGGGACACCTAATTTGTGTATTTTCCCCATGCAAATTTATGCCCATTTTAAATAGCATTAACCCCTCCTCTCTTTTTTTGAAGCTTTTATTCTTTTAGAAGAAATTGTTTTCCTTTTTCTCAGCCTAGTCTCCAGTGCCATCTTTGGACACAATCAAATTGGCAAAGGGCTCAGAAGAGCAGGCAGGTTTTTGTCATCCTTTGCTGGAACAAATTGCAGGGAAGCAAAAGTTGGCTGGTTGTTTTGGGTCTGGAAACATCTACTCCAGATAAGTAAAAGACAGAAGGAGGACGAAGCAGTAGATGCTGACAAGGCTGGATCTGCGGCTGGTGGCTAAATAGTTAATATACAGTCCCTGCATGGACTGCCTCCGGATGGTTCCAGATCAGAAGCTTTCTTAATTTCTGGCTTAGCCATAGTAATGCTGTGGTATGGGATTTCCAGCCAACAGAGGCGGGTTGGATAAAGCAGCCACCACCTGCAGGATTGCTGGTTTTGTCCTTCTCTTCTCCCTCTCTCTTTGGACCTGGTCCTCAGGCCCCGACTGGTATCATAGAATAGTGAAGTTGGAAGGGCCCTATAAAGCCATCGAGTCCAACTGCCTGCAAGAATACAAATCAAAGGATATCTGGCAGGTGGTTGTCTAAGTTTCCCTTGAATGCCTCCAGGGTACATGTTGCCACTTAGCATTTTGCATCTTGCACCTGAGACTTACTTTTAATTATCATCCAGCTGCTCACTTCCATTACAAAAAATTGAGTCCCAGGAGTGATCTACTCCTGTGAACAGTTTACTTTGGGAGGAGCAAACTCAGACAGGATTACCCTTCTCTTCTGACGGTTGGAAAGTTAGAAGTGATGACTGCTCCCACTCACTGGTTCATGGAAAAGAAAGCACAATCTCAGATATCACTGGAGGGCCTGCCTGAATTCTGTTGCTACATCCTGCCGGTACACTGCAGCTACTTACAGAGACAACATAGTCTTGTTTTACCACTTTAAACATTTGTATGCTTATTACGGCACTAGGTTTTATGGTCTAGAATCCACTTCAGCAGATCAACAAGTCCACAAACAGGTAGACCCTAATAAATGTATCTATCCTTAAACTGCCCCAGACTTTATGTTGTTTGTTTCCATGTTACCAGAGTCACCTCATATTTAAAGTGCTTGCAGGACCTTTTGTTGCCTTTGTTGAAACAGATTACAGACTAACACAGCTCCGTTTTGAATTGGCAGTGGTGGTAAACATATGACTAAGTAATTAACATGCTTTCAACTTGATTTCACCTTACGGTGATCCTTCCAGAGTGTTCTAAGTACAGTATGTGGTTCATCACTCCCTCAGTCCACTGTGGGACTATGCAGCTTGCCTACAATCACACAAGTGGCAGGGCAAATAGTCCTTCCAGCCACACATGCTTCACGCAATCTTGGCTGGCCCCCTCCTGTGAGGCATGGCAAAGGTTCACAATTCTTCCAGCTCGCTCTATAGGCAGGTACTGTAATCTAGCCCAGAGGTCGTCAGCCCCCGGTCCGCGGCCCATTGCCGGTCCGCGGCCCATTGCCGTTCCATGGCTTGACCCTGACCGGGCTGCGAAGACAGACCTCCTGCTGGCCCCCCTCCCCCGCACACACTTGGAACGGCGGGGGCGGGGGGTAGCCAAGAGCCTGGAGTCAGGAAATGGTCGGGTGCTCCGGCTGCTCTCTTCCCAGCAGCGACAGCAGAGGGGGTGGGGGTGGGCAAGAGCCAGGAGGCAGCGAAGACAGACCTTCCCCCGCATGCACTCCCCTCCCCAGAGCTGCTTTGTGGGCGCACTTGCCAGTGTGAGCGCTCCCTCCCCCTTTCATGCAAGCGCCCCCGCGCGCAAAGCAGCTGTGGGGAGGGAAATTCGTGCGGGAGGGCGGGAGGTCTGTCTTTGCGGCCCGGCGGCGGTGGGTGGACCAGAGCCTGGAGGCAAGAGCATGGCCAGGTGCTCTGGCTGCTCTCTTCCCGGCAGCAGCGGAGGAGGGGGATGGGGTAGCCAAGAACCGAGAGGCAAGAGCTTGGCCGGGTGCTCCGGCTGCTCTCTTCCCAGGAGTGGCAGCGGAGGGGGTGGGGTGGGCAAGAGCCAGGAAGTCGCAAAGACAGACCTCCCCCTGCCCCCCACCCCTGCATGCACTCCCCTCCCCAGAGCTGCTTTGCGGGCGCGCTTGCCAGTGTGAGCAGCTGTGGGGAGGAAAGTGCTTTTAGGGGTGGGTGGGAGGGAAAATGCATGAGCGCAAGGGGCCGCCCCACCTCCCTCAGAGGCTCCGCTGGTCCGCACTACAGAAAACGTTGAGGAACACTGATCTAGCCCACTGAGCTATACGAAGACTAAAAATGTGACTCCACTGCACAAATTGACTCTACTGTAACTCAATCAGAAAAATAATAAGAGGCCAAACTGTAGCTGTTGGTCCTACAAGGACACCTGTGTTATGCTAGCATTGCTCCTGATTGCACTTACAGTTGGAGAGTGTAGACAGTGCATCTGGTCTATTGAATTGTGATTGAGTTCATTAGGAGACTGAAGCAGTTCCTCTTTTTTGGCAGGAGATAGCCATGGAGATGTGTTTGAATGGTTAACAGATTTATTTGTACTAACATTCGGTGATTCAACAATGACTTCAACAGGATCAAAACAACTAAGGTCTGGTAATTGTTCATAGGGAGAAGGTACAAATCCAAACTGCAACTTAGGAGAGTTTATTGAGGGGCTGGTCCAAACCGTTCTTTGTGGGCTTCCTCAGCAGGATGCTCCTCACTGCACATATGCCCCAACAAGGATGTCTGACCCAATCTCACTTGCACAGTGGCTGCTTGAAGGTCGAATTTGGTCTGATCACCCTCCTCCAATGACCTTGCCCCTGAGGGAAAACCACCACTGTCCATTCTTGAGTTTCTTTTACAATCACCCTCTTTTCTTTTTTATCTGGATCGGGTAATAATCCTCCTACACTTAAGTTAGGAAAGTCTTCTAATGACCCACGCTTTCTTCTATATCTAAGCTCTTCCTCTTTCTCCTCTTTTTCCCTTCTTTCATCTTTCTTTATTTAAGTTCTCGGTATACTGAAAACTCCCCCTCTCCTCTGATCTTTTATATCCTCCTCCCACACTGGTAGAGTTAACTCCTGCTCCTCTTTCCCTTTTCCTTCCTTTACTAAACAGACTTATATTTGAGGGGACGGCTCACTCTCATCTTTCTTTCCTATTTCTCTTTCACATGAATTCTGTTGATTTGTAGTAGATGAGCAGCAATTTCTGACTTCCTGTTGTTTAACAATAGCAGCAATGAAATAGTGTTCCCAGGCCCAAATAGCACTGCTAATATAAGGAAAGCTTGAGGTATCCATGTGTGGATTTTTGGGTGAGTAGACTATGAAATTTATTAAGCTCTTTTACTCAAACCAAATTCCTTTGCTCAGAATTTTAAATTCTAAGGCCTGAATGAAATGTATCACTAGCAAAGTAAAAACACTCACTAGTTTAGTTGCATTGGATTACTCTACTGTACAAACATTTGTGCAAGATGTTGAGGGTTTTTTAAACTTAATACTATTTTTTGTATTCGGGATTTTTAATTATAACACTGTATAATTTTGAACCGTATTGTATTTGTCTTTGCACTTTGTTAAGTTGTGGTATTATTTAGGATTCTGCTTTTCTATTTTATTTTATTTTTATTTTTATCTGGCATGGAGTGGGAGGCCTGCCCGCCCAGCGAGGGGCCTTTTAACATCCCGGTGGTCATGGGTAGAGGGAGATATGGCATTGGCACAGTCCCTACTCATGTCAGAAGAACAATGAACAGATGTTTGATGGCTGTTCATTGTTCTGAGACTGTGACCAACCCCCAGTATTGAGGTAGCTAGTCCAGCCAACCTTCCACTCTAAATCTGGTACTGTTGAATGCCAGGTCTGTATCCAACAAAACCCAGGTGATCCGTGACCTTATCTTGGAGGAGGATGCAGACCTGGCATGCATAACCGAGATGTGGACTGGCGGGGAGGGGTGTCCTCCGCTGGCTCTCATCTGTCCGCCCGGTTATGCCGTCCAGCACCAGGGTAGACTGGAGGGGCGGGGGGGAGTAGCCATTGTTTATAAATCCAGCTTGGAGGTTGCTAGGTGCTCCTTGGTGGTAAAGCCGGGTCTAGAGGCACTCCACGTGTTGATTGGGGCCAGGGATGGTATTGGGATTTTGTTGGGCTACCGCGCTCCCTGCAACCCAGCCATTTCCCTTCCGGAGCTGGACGACTTTGTCTCTGCGGCACTGTTGGGATCCCCGAGGCTTCTTGTCCTGGGTGATTTCAACGTGCATGCGGGGGCAGAGGCCTCTGGGCCAGTTCTTGAGTTCTTGGAAAACAAGGCTTCCTTTAACTTGTCCCAACATGTCAATGGCCCCACCCACGTGGGTGGCCATATGCTGGACCTGGTTTTTTCCACCAATTGGAGCGAGTGTGGTCTGATGGTGACTGACCTCGTGTTGGTCCCCTTGCCATGGTCAGATCACCATCTGGTAAAATGTAACCTCACAGTGGCTCTCTCCCCTCGCAGGGAGCAGAGACCTATTGTCATGGTCCGCCCTCGAAGGCTACTGGATCCGGCTGGTTTCCAGGACTCCATGAGAGGTGTTACGGCTGACCTGGCTAGCGCTCCTGTCGACGCTCTGGTGGTCCGCTGCTGCCACCAGGGCCATAGACACGATCGCACCCAAACGCCCTCTCCGGCGCAGAAACCGCCCGGCGCCCTGGTTTAACCAGGAGCTTTGAGTGATGAAGCGAATAAGGAGAAGGCTAGAGCGTAGATGGAGGAAGAACCCGACGGATCATAACTTGATAGCTGTTAAGGTCGCAACTAACCTTTACCTGAATAAGGTAAAGGCTGCATGTCGATCATTCTTCACTAACCGGATAAGCGAAGCATCCAACCAGCAGGTGGAGTTATTCCATATAGTGCGCGACCTATCCGGAACAGGTCCAGGTGATAGGCCTCCCCTTAGTTTCTCACCTGACCAGTTTGCAGCCTTTTTAAAATCTAAAGTGGAGGCCATCCGCCAGGAGCTATCTCCTTTTTTAAATACAGTGAGTCAAGCAGAGATGTCCAGCGCTCCGTCTTGCCCAGTAAATTTTTACTCCTTTCAGCCTGTCACGCCTGACACTGTGGACAAGGTGCTTGATCGCTGTCGAGCTACCACCTCCTCCCTTGACCCTTGCCCGACCTGGCTAATCAAAGTATCCAGGCCGAAAACAACAGAATGGGCCACAGCAATAATAAATGGGTCTTTCCTTGTGGGCAGGTTTCCACCTGCCCTTACGGAGACACTCATTAGGCCCATCAGAAAGAAACCTAGTTTGGCGGTGGACGAAATTGGCAATTATAGGCCCATCGCCAATGTTTCTTTCATGAGCAAAGTGGTGGAGAGGGTGGTGGCAGACCAACTTCAGGCGCACTTGGATGAAACAGATGCCCTGGATCCGTTTCAGTCGGGCTTCAGGCCGCGCCATGGTACAGAGACGGCATTGGTCGCCCTGTACGATGAACTGTTGAGGGAGGCCGACGGGCAAAACGTCTCTGCTGGTCCTCCTCGACATCTTGGCAGCCTTTGATACGGTCGACCACGGTATCCTCCTGGGGAGGCTCTCCGAGTTGAGAATTGGTGGCTCGGTGCTTGCCTGGCACCGTTCCTTCTTGGAGGACCGGCCTCAGAGAGTACAGCTTGGGGAGAGAGTTTCGGCCCAATGGAGTTCCAATTGCGGGGTTCCACAAGGGTCAATTATCTTCCCAATGCTGTTTAACATCTACATGAGGCTGCTGGGCGGGGTCATCAGGGGGTGTGGAGCATCGTGTCATCAGTATGCGGATGACACACAGTTCTACATCTCCTTTTCACCAACTGCAGGTGATGCTGTCCTGTCCCTTCAGCACTGCCTGGGGACCGTAATGCAATGGATGCAGGAAAATGGACTGAGGCTGAACCCGGAGAAGACGGAAGTTCTGAGGGTGGGGGCCCCCGTGGCTAGTGGCCTGGGTGAGCCTCTCTCAGTTGGGGGGGTGGCCCTGGCTGCGAAGAGCGGGGTCAGCAGCTTGGGTGTACATTTGGACCCGGCGCTCACCATGAAAACACAGGTGGCATCGGTAGTCCGTACCGCCTTTTTACACCTTTGGTGGATAGCCCGGCTGCGGTCCTACCTTGACATGGGGGCACTCACTACCTTGGTGCATGCGCTCGTAATCTCAAGATTAGACCACTGTGACACGCTCTATGTGGGGCTGCCTTTAAGGTTGATGTGGAAACTTCAAGTGGTGCAGAATGCAGTGGCCAGACCCCTTACTGGAGTGAGAAAACACCACCACATTTCTCCTATTCTGACCATGTTGCACTGGCTGCCCATCCGTTTCCGCATTGACTTCAAAGTTCTAATGCTTACCTATAAGGCCCTAAACGGTTTGGGACCTCGATACTTGGCGGAACGCTTGCTTCCACCAAGGTCTACCCGGATCACCCATGCGAGTCAGGAGGTGAGGTTGAGGAGCCTGATGCCGAGGGAGGCCCGGAAGGAAAAGACACGAAACCGGGCCTTCTCGTCAGTGGCTCCTCGCCTCTGGAACAACCTTCCTCCGGAGATTCTCAAGGCCCTTACGCTGGGTATATTTAAAACCCAACTAAAAACCCAACTCCTGCCAGCACTTAATTCTTTCTCCTTTTGCTATTTATCATTTATTATATTTTTGCACTGTTTTTATTATTGATATGTCAATGGCTTTGTATTATTTTAATGAATATATATTTGTTGGTAGCTGCCCAGAGTGGTAGAATATACCAGATGGCCAGGATATAAATCAAATAAATAAATATGTGTGTGTAAGAAAAAAACTGGTTACCACTGTTGTGCTGAATCTGAAAATGTAAAAATGCCAGTGCAACATAGTAGTGCAGTGGTACAGTTGCATGCAGGTCTATTGTACCAGGCTCCAGATCTGAGTCCTAATATGAAGAAAACAAGAGTTAACCCTGCAAACTTGAAATCTGCCACCCTGAGTTAGAGCATGTCACTGTCTAAATCAGAGCTGCAGAGATGTATACGATACATACAAGTACATGCTTGGGTGGTTCATAGGTAGATGGTAGTGCTCCCCGAAATTTGGGGGAGTTGCACCTCTTATCTCAGTCCTTAAGCCATCCCTGGGTATATGTCCATCATAGTGTGGCTCATGCAGGTCTGTGAAGTGGGAAACTTTGTGCAGTAATATTTCCCACCCTACATTTCTGTAAATACTTAAATTACAACCAAATCACCTTCTTCTCTAGAACAAATGCAAGAGCAAGTGATACCTTTATTATGTCACTTAAAACATCAAACCAACAGCTAGCTTTCAATATTAAGGCATCTTTCTCAGGCTGTGCATGAAGACTCTGTGGAGAGTGCAGAAAAAAATAATGGCAGATGGTGTGTGATCTTTGCTTCTTCAGGTAAGTTCAAATGCAAGCGATAAATGTTGGGGGTATGGGTTCAGACTCTACCTCAGTTAGCATTTGGCTGGATTTCTTCTCCCAGCATTCAGATACAGAACTGCCAAAGGATGGAGTTAAAACCACGCTCCCTGCATTTGCAGCTTACATTTGAACTGACCTTAAGACACAGACTTGGCACAAGCATCTGCCATGAATTTTTGGGGATCTCGTGTGTGTGTGTGTGTGTGTGTGTGTGTGTGTGTGTGTGTGTGTGTGTGTGTGTGTGTGTGTGTGTGTGTGTGTGTGTGTGTGTGTGTGTGTGTGTGTACGTGCACATACACATAATATAGGAAGGAAGACAAGTTAATACTGAAAACTACACACATATGTGTAAGTGTCTAGCTTTCAGTATTAACTTGTCTTCCTTAAGCCACACACAAAGATTTTGGGAACAGTGCAGAATGTGTGTGTGTGTGTTTTCTGCACTGTTCCCAAAATCTTGGTGCGCAGCCTAAGGAAGACAAGTTAATATTGAAAACTAGCCATTTGGGTTATTTTAGTGGTCTAATAAAGGTATCACCTGCTCTTGCATTTGTATTTTGTAAGGATAGCTGAGTGGTTTGGTTACCTAACTGTGGATCAAGAGATTGGGAGTTCAGTTACCCAAGGTGCCTCCTGGGACAAGAGCAAGCCTGTGTAGTCATGTGCAAGCGGCACAGTCCCAGGATGCCTCCAGAAAAAGGGAACGGCAAACCATTTCTGTGTATTCTCTACATGGGAAACCCTGGAAAGGGTTGCCATGAGTTAGAATTGACTTGATGGCATGCAATTATTATTATTAAGGACCACACACACTTTTCTAATTTTCTTCTCCTTATCTAGTGTGCCTTGTTAGTATCTCACCTGTTTTAATTGATACTTTATTGTGGTGTTCCTAGTTTTCTCCTGAAAAAACAGGATTCTGCAGAGTTCAAACCAGGACAGGAGCAAAAGAAACATCTGGCTAATAAACAAGGTCATATTCTTCACAATGGCAGGCACAGACCATTGCTCTTAATTATGTTATTATCTGATCTTCCCACACCAACCTACTTTGCTTGCCTTTGATGTGGCATCTAATAGAGATCAGAACTTCCTCCCCTTTTTTGGTTCATGCTCAGATCATTTTAACCAGAAGAAGAGATTAATGAAACTGAAGAGGTCAGTTTAGGCTTTCTTTCATTTCAGCAAGCAAGCTGGCCCAATCCAAATACACTGCCTCTTTCTCCTGTGTTGGCATGTTTCCAGCTGATGTTAAAAGCATGTTTTAATATCCATTTCATATAGAAAAAAACAATTTTAAATATTGATTAATATACTCATCTCATTGTACTAACAACATGGGAAAATGAAACATATTTAAAATGTCACTTATGAAAATGCCATGTGTCCAAAATTGGAGGACTTTTTTGAATCCCATCAGAGTGCCCAGTTATTATTATTTATTATCTCCAGCGTCTCTGTCTCTCTGTCTCATTCTTTTTCATGGTGGTTGTTGTGACAGTATTTTAATGCAAGAAGGACTCAGTGTGACCCAGCATAGCTATTTTTTATTTCCCCAATATTCCTATATGCATGTTTAAAATTTTATCTCCATGCGTATTAGTATAGGTTGAAATGTATTCAAATGGCTGTTCAGTAAAACCTCCAAAGGCTCATATTTTAATGCTTTTGCTGTGGATTTCCTGCTTTGGCTGGGGTTTAGACTCAGTGGGGTCGTTTCCAACTGTGTGGTTCTATGATTTGATACTACACTAGATTGCATCATTAGCTATTTAAACAAATTTGGGGCTGGGGAGGGGAGTGTAGTCCTCCAAATATTATTGGACTATAGCTCCTATCAGCCTGCACCATTAGCTATATTGTGTGGGGCTGATGGAAGCTGTAGTCAAATAGCCTCTTGAGAACCACACATCTTACCCATATTTGTGTCTAGTTTGCACGGTGCCCAAATGTTAGCTCTAATATTATAGGAAGAAGGCTAGCTTTGGATTATGGAATGATTGAGGAAGAAGTTGTATCTTTCATCAGTCAGTGTTCAGGAATTTCAGGATGGCAGCAGTAGGTGCCACCCAGTGCTTATGCGAAGAAGTAAAAGAAGGAAAAGAGAAGAGACCACATGTGTGACACTCAGTGAAGATGGGGGGGGCATTTATTTTTAGAAGTTATACCCAAGGAGATGTTTTCAAAAGCATATTTCAACCTCATCAAAGGAGTAACTTTGACAGCTTCATGTTGGACGTTCAGGGCTTAAGATATACTGTATTGTGCTCTTTTGCCTCCTGATAAACAGATTTGTGTATCAACTACATTGAACAAATAGCTGATTGCACACAATAATTCAAGCTGGTCTTTGGCATCAGGAAAACCAGTGTAGGGGCCTGATGAAAAGCAGCTCAGAGTCCCTTTGCACCATGTATTTTTTGGAAACAAGGTTATCCACATAGGTTTTGCATTTATACAAACCTAATATGTGAAAGACATCTAGGCAAGACATAAGTGCGCTTCACCAGTAGGGCTGCTGATTCAGTGAGAGAGATATAACCCATTTGGAATGGGGGTAGCTTTTCTTTTGATAAACAAGGCTTAAAGCTAGGGTGCTTCTGGATCCAGCCTTGTGCTTTGATTCCTAAGTGCCAAACAATGTTTTGGCCCAGCTTATATGGGCCTGTCTGCACATATTTCTAGACATTGTGTCCTGGATATAGTGATACATAGTTGCATCAAGATTGGGGTGACTAGGGAGTAACTATTACTTTAATGCTAACACAGAACATATACTGATCAGACACAACATTAAAACCACCTGCCTAATATTGTGTAGGTCCTCCTCATTCTGCTAAAACCGTTCTGATGCATCGAGACATGGACTCCACAAGAACTCTGAACATGCCCTGTGGTGTCTAGCACCAAGATATTAGCAGTAGATCCTTTTAAGTCCTGCAAGTTGCGAGGTGGGGCCTCCATGGATTGGATTTGGTTTTTCGGCACATAGATGGATGCTCAAAACCATTCCTGAACAATGTTTGCAGTGTGGCAGAATGCATTATCCTGCTGAAAGAGGCCACTGCCATGAGGGAACACCATTGCCATGAAAGGGTGTACATCAGACCTGGGCAAAGTGCGGCCCGAGGGCCACATATGGCCCGCGAGCTGCTCCTGTCCGGCCCATGGACAGTTTTGAACATCAAAACCATTTATAGCTTTTTGTCTAAAGTTGATCAGTTGCTTATCTTTAACATACCGCCAAAAAAAACTCTTTAGTACTGGTTTCATTTTATTTTTAAGTAAAGCTGGTTCGGCCCCGAACACAGTTCAGATTTTTCATGTGCCCCCCCCCCATAGAAATTAACTGCCCACCCCTGGTGTACATATTCTGCAACAATCTCTCGGTAAGTTGTATGTGTCGAAGTAACATCCATATGAATGCCAGGACCCAAGGTTTCCCAGGAAAGCATAATACTGTCTCAGCTGGCCAGCCTTCTTCCCATAGTGCATCCTGCTGCCTTCTCTTCCCCAGGTAAATGATGCACATGCACCTGGTCATCCACCTGACCTAAAAAATGTGATTCATCAGAACAGGCAATCTGTTTCCATTACTCCATGGTCCAGTTCTGATGCTCATGTCCCCATTGTAGGCATTTTCAGCAGTGGACAGGGATCATCATGGGCACTCTGACCAGTCTGCGGCTACACAGACCCATACACAGCAAACTGTGATGCACGGTGTGTTCTGACCTCTTTCTGTCCTGGCCAGCATTAAATTTTTCAGCAATTTGAGCTACAATAGCTCTTCTGTGTGATCAGACTAGGTAAAGGTTCCCCTTGACATTTAGTCCAGTTGTGTCCGACTCTAGGGCATGGTGCTCATCTGCGTTTCCAAGCCATAGAGCCAGTGTTTGTCCGAAGACAGTTTCTGTGGTCACGTGGCCAGCGTGACTAGACCAAGAACGCTATTACCTTCGCACAAAGGTGGTACTGGTACCTATTTATCTACTTGCATTTTTACATGCTTTTGAACTGCTAGGTTGGCAGGAGCTGGGACAAGCGACGGGAGCTCATTCCATCACGTGGATTTGATCTTACAACTGCTGGCCTTCTGACCCTGCAGCACACAGAGCCTTCTGCGGTTTAACCCGCAGCGCCACCACGTCCCCTTTGATCAGAAAAGACAGGCTGGCCTTTGCTCCCCACATGCATCAATGAGCCTTGGGTGCCCACGACCCTGCTTCCAATTCACCAGTTTCCTTCCTGGCACCACGTTGGTAGATAGTAACCACTGCATACCAGGAACACCCCACAAGACTTGGCATTTTGGATATGCTCTAACCGTCATCTAGCCATCACTATTTAGCACTTGTCCAAGTCACTCAGATCTCTTCACTTGCTCATATTTCTTGCTTCCAACACATGAAAGTCAAGAACTGACTGTTCACTTGCTGCCTAATATATCCTACCCCTTGACAGGTACCCAGTGTAATGATATAATCAATGCTATTCATTTCACCTATCAGTGGTTTTAATGTTGTAGCTGATCAGTGTAGGGTTGCCTTGGAAGAATGTTCAGGATGGAGCAAGGGTTCGGGTGAGAATAGTTCTCTTACACCAACATAACTTGTTGCCAGTCAGTTATTGGGCATGATTCAGGAGTGCTGGTGGTTATCCTTAAAACCCTAAATTGTTTGTGATCAGGATACAGGACTGTCTCCTCCTGTATAAGTTTATGCATTAATTGGTTACTAAGAGGATTTTTCCCCAGTTTCCACATATAGTGGTAAACATGGCAAATGGAGAATGTAGAAAAAGTTGTCATTGTAGGCCCAGTGTGATATTTGTCTAGCTCAGCACGGGCGAACCTATGGCACGCGTGCCACAGCTGGGGATATGTGAGATATTAGTTGCCATCAAGAAATATTTACCTGTCTCCTGATCCCAGATTTTGGCACTCCCCTCTGCTGGTGCAATGGTCCAGCGGAGGGGTGCAATGCTGACTATCACCAGTCTAGCCCAGCAGGGGTTTGGAGGACCGGTAAGTATTTCCTTGTTAATACCGCCCATTGGGAGTGGGGGGGGGAAATACAAGCATTTAACCCTTGCAGTGCAGGAGCTGTTTTTTCTAAACTAAAACCTCAGTACAGTGTTCAGGTTTTAATTGTAGTGTCGGAACTTTGAAATAAGTAAGTTGATTCTGTGTTGCAGTTTGGGCACTCAGGCTCAAAAAGGTTCACCATCACTGGTCTAGCCCTTTTGGCACCAGTGCTCCATCAACACTGAAAGACTTATTTTGCTTGTTTTAGCAGAACTTGGGTCTGTTTACACACTGCATTTTCTTTCTTTTCCTAGAAACTGTAGCATTTGGGAGAAATTTTTACTTGTTGTTTACTCTTTTTAACAGTTACAGTTTTACAATGTATGCTGTTAGCTGTCCTGAATGCTTTGTTTTGGAGTGACGTGGATTTTGGTCCAAATAGCCCAAAGTGGTTACCATTTTTATGGAACCTGCTGCTTAAAAGTTGGGTTGTCATTAGATAATTAGTATGTATATGATCACCGGGCTGTCTGGACAGCTTAGAGGGTTAGAACAGCCAGGGGTCAGGTGTTTGATTATACACTGTACCTCTTAGGAAAAGAACCCACCCGAGAAGAAGAGCCATAAGCTGAAACTCACTTGTTAGAAAATTATTATTATTTTTACACAGTTGTTAGGTCCCTTTTGAAAGCACCACTCTATGTTAGTGCTGCTTTACTAACAGGTAATATTGCTGAATACTCTTGAGCAACAAGGAACAATATTTATTTTTCTATTAATGACAATATTGTAACTTTTTCCATAATATTTCCAAGTCTTGAATAAATAATGGGGCTTGGTGGTCACTTCCATGCATTGCGACACTGGAAGCGGATGCTTTGTGTACCAAAACTCCCAGGCTCAGTACTTAGTACCCCTACCTGGAGTGGGGAAAATGCTCCTCCTCAAAGTGGCTGACAGCAGTCAAAGTGCAACCCTCCACATATGTCAGAATGCCAGTCCTGGCCAGCATAGCCAATTATGAGGAATGTTGGAAGTTGTAGTCCAACAACATCTGGAGGGCTGCCATTTGCCCACTTCTGGTGTAGAATATACTGAGCTAAATGGACCAACATTTTAGCTTGGCAGATAACAGTTTCTTTTGTAAGAATGAGTTGGCTACTCAAGCACCCACTCTGTCACTGAGTAATTCATCCTGTTAAGTTTGCTTTTTCTCTGTGGGCTTCTCAGCTGGGTTGCCCCACAATGATACTGACCTGTTCTTAGTCATATTGCTCACAGACATGAAGGACTATTTTGACTGGTTATTAAATAGAAGCAGCTGGTCTGTGCTGGATAGTTGGAAAGCAGAAGAAGGAATGGTAAGCTGCATCTGAGTACTTTCTACACCTGGAAAATCTTGGAAAGGGCCACTGTTAAGTCAGAATCAACTTGGTAAGAAGTTAGTACAGTGGTGCCTCGCATTACAATTGCTTCGTTTAACAACGAAATCGCATTACGATGAACTTTTTGCGATCGCTTTTGAAGTGCTGTAAAGAGATAATCACCACGGAACTGAAGTTTTTCATCTTTGCTGGAGGGAAGGTGGAGTACCGCAGGACATGAAGGATGCAAACATCATCACATTGTACAGTGATGCCTCACTTTACGATTGCCCCGTTTAACGACGAAACCGCATTACGATGAACTTTTTGCGATTGCTTTTGCAATTGCAAAACAATGTTTCCTATGGGGGAATTTAGCTTTGCGATGATCGGTTCCCTGCTTCGGGAACTGATTCTTCACAAAACGATGATTTTTCAACAGCTGATCGGTGGTTTCAAAATGGCTCCCCACTGTGTTTAGGGACGGATTCCTCGCAAGACAGGCATGGAAAATGGCTGTCCTATGGAGGATCTTCGCTGGACGGTGAGTTTTAAGCCAATCGGAACGCATTAAACAGGTTTTAATGCATTTCTATGGGCTTTTTAATTTCACTTTATGATGTTTTCGTTCTACAGCGATTTCGCTGGAACGAATTAACATCGTAATGCGAGGCACCACTGTATTATTATTACTAGCTGGTCCAACCCTGTCATTTCCAAGAGGGCATATGGAAAGATGCATCCTACCCCAAGCATCCATGAATGGAAGCCTTAGAAGTCACTGGCTGATCTCCAGTGAAGGCCCCTGCAGGGATGGCACCAATGCAGTTGAGGATCATTTTGTGTATGCTAGGCCATTCTTTCTCATGTACTATTTACCCAACAGACTTCGAGTTTGACAATTTCTCATTAAGCTGATTTCGATTCAGTATCACTGGAGCAAGCTCTTAATTACTTGCACTTTCATCTGTGCCCACAGACGGAATGGAGATGCCAAGAGGGGCCTTCATTTGCATATATTGATTAGAGCTAACCAAAGCTCTATTGTGTCTGCCCATCATGTTTAGGAAATGTTAATTCACTGTCTACTGCAGCGGCTGCCCAGACTCTAATAAAAGGAATGGCGGCAGCTTCTTTGGAAAGCGAGGGTTCCTCTCTCCAGCTCACAAGGCTAAGGACTTTTTATATGACATGGGAGGGAAAAGAATGCCATTTAAAAATCTTATTTGGCTTTGTAACAATCTCTTGTTCTAATGTCAATAGCTCAAAATAGTTTTTCTTTCACATTTTCATCAGATAAGCTGTCTCAATTTATTCTGGGTCTATAGTTTATCTTGCAATTAGAAATGTTTGAAGAATTTTGTTTGGTCCAAATTCCAAAGTGAATTTACTCAATCTATATCTTCTGGACTCGTGTGAATTGGAACAGAGTATTTCTTTGGAATCCATACTTGGAACAAATTTTATGAGGTGTTTTAAGGGCTGCCTTAAAAAAAACAACTCCTTCTATGCAATAGCCTCTCCAAGTGGCTGGGAAATTTGGCATATTCTCTCCAAACATTCTCCCCAGGAGGGATACCACTTTGTCACAAGCCGACACTTCTAGGGACACTTGCAGCCTCGTTTTGACCACTTGTGACAGGAGCTGGCCTTTGTAGCCACTTGGAACATTTGTAGAAAACAAAAGAGAGATGGAAAAGAGATAAAGCTTATTAAGAGGTAACCCTCAGATCACGGTGACAATAATTTTTAAAATAGGATTTCCATGTAGATTTAAAAGCAAACAAACAAAACATTAACTTGAGAATAGGTTGGGACATTTAATACATAATGTTTGTGAAAGTGACAAAGACTAGTATTAGATTGATCTGCCCATCCCTTCTGGCAATTTTATAAATTAAAGATGCCATCTTTTGCCACAAAACTCTGTTCACACAGGGTAAGGAAGAGTGCCTTAGTATTTGAACATTATAAGCATATGTCTCAGCTTGAGGCAGTTGTTTTCCACAGCATATGTCTGGAATCCTGCAACATGGAATCGCTCTGGGCACTAGCAATCCTTGAGTTATATGCAGCTGATGTCTCATGGTCTTTCCCAGTCTATCATCCCCAGAGCCTCACAAACTCCTACAATGAATTGTGTCAAAATATGGGGTCGGTATAGTGTTTTCAGTATCTGGCTGTGGAGCCCAAAGTTGGAAGTTCAGTTCTCCACTGTGCCTCCTGGGAGAAGACCCAGCATGTGTCATGAATGGTAAACCTCTTCTGTGTATTCTCTACCTAGAAAACTTGGAAAGGGGTTTTGTAAGTCAGAATCAATTTGACAGCATGCAATTATTATTACTATTTTTACTCTACAGTTGAATGGATGCTTAGTTTTTAAAATGCTAGTACTGTATTGTCCTAAAGTGTTGTAAATAGTGGCTGAAATCCTGTTTAGTAAGTAAGAGTAGGGGCATTGAATCAGTAGGGATTTGGTAAATCAGCTCATCTGTAAGTACTATTGATTCAAATAGGCCTGCTCTAGTTGTGACTTACATTAGCATAGTAAGTCACAACTAAGCCCATTTTAATCAACTGAACCAAGGGAGGAGCTGACTCACTAAATCCCCACTGATGCAGTGGGCCTTCTCTACTGTGACTTAGTACACTAAGCAACAGGATTTCAACCACTGGATTTGGATGCTAGTCGATGAATGGGCCTCAGGTTCATGCCTTCTTTTTCTCTCTCTCCATCTCTACTATGGCTACAAAGACACTGAAAGTATTTTCAGTGGACTGCAGTTTGCTATTATGTCTGAATAGGAAGGTAGCTAATTAAAGGTACAGTTGGTCCAAAATACCTTTAAGCTTTACTGTATAAACCCTGCTCATTCAGATAGACAGTAGTCAAAACTAACTGCATTTCCCACTTGGGATATAGAGAAGAATTTTTGGCTTCTTGAGAATAACCCAGCATACTAGTGCATGTTGGACAATCAACTCTGCTTACGGTAGGAGCAACAGAACAACTGCAGCATGGACATTTGTTTTGTGGGTGAGCCTGAGAAAAGCTCAATAGTTTGTTTTAGGAGTGGATCTCTGTTGTGCCAGAAGGGAAATAAGATAGGAAGCTGACTCCCTGTTAGGTTCACCTATCATAATAAGCAACCCACAAACCAAACATACACAGGCTGTCCTAACTGGACTGATTAAACAGTGTACAGTAGCATGCTACTTTTCCACACTCAACAAAGATTCTAGTGGATCCATGGAATAACCATGATGAATGAACCAGGCCAGTGACAAACTATGATTAGTTGAAAAAGGAAGCTGATGCTTCCAACCTTCTCCATGCCACATGAAAATAAGCAGGGGAGAGTTGAATGAAGAAAGCTAAACTATTGTTTAACATTATGTCTGAACATAGTGCCTAAGCTGGATGTGGTTTAACACTATGGTTTATTCTGATAGGCATGAAGTTTAGTCTTGCTTTCTCTTCTCTCTAACCCACCCGCAAGGAAATCAGAAGCATTTCAGCATTGTGGTTGATGGAAACTCCCCTTCAAGTACCTACCCATCTGACTTGGGAGAGGTGACTGAAGGGACTCAGGTGGGCACTATTTCAGAACCATGTGTCACTGAAATCACCCCTGCCCCTCCATCTGCATTTGCCCTACCAGTTGCCAAAAATAGTAATGATGCCAAGATAGCAATCCAGCAGACCAGATGTATTTGCACTTCAAGAAGATGCTCAAGCATGGGCAGGATTTGGGGCATCTCTCTAATAGCATGCTCAGCCACCTGAAGTCTCAGCACAGGGCATTGCTGCTGGCAAATGAAGTGGGTACTATGGGGGGCAAGTGGCTTCCTTATTTTGAAGGACAAGAGTCATCAGAGAACAGAGGTTGAGCCACCAGTCCAGGGAAGCATGGAGGTAGACGGGCAAATAGGAAGAGGTGGGAGGCAACAAATGCAGGATCCACATCTAAAGGGTACATTTCAGGCTACCTTGTAGAAGCTTAGAGGGATGCAGGAAAAGGCCTTCTGCAAATGTAAACATGCCTGGATTTTTATATTGCCTAGGGGAAATGATAGCCTCAGATGATGACCACCCATTCTTTCTGATGGAAAATACTGGTTTCTGTAGGTTTGTGGCAGAAATGGCACCTCATTACCAATTGCCACACCAAATGACCCTTGGTGGCAGGGTGGTGATTGATTTATATTGGGGTGTCAGGCAACTGGTACAACAGGAAGTTGGCCAGGGCACAGGTCGTACATTTTACAAGTGACATCTGGAGCAGCCAGGGTACAAAACACATCTATGTCAACTGACAGGACACTGGTGGGAAGTGGAGGCAACAGGCACTAGGCAACACACAAGGGCAGGATATAGGTAGGCTCTGTTGAAAGTGGCTATGATGGAGGGCAGCAATGCAGCTCACAGGATTAAAGGGGCTCTGAGGGATGTGCTGTGGCCATGGAGTGTAGCTACAAAAAATAGTTTGGGGTGCTTTGCAGGTTACGGAAGACATGCATGTCTAACATAACTGAGTGGGGCAGAAAGATGGCAGGGCATTTTCACCACAGAGTCCGGGGCAGTGAGCCTTTGCAAATGCAAGAAAAAATTATGATTGCCACTTCACCACTTAATCCAGGATGTCACTCAATTGAATTCCACCTTCTACCTGCTTGAAAAAAATACTAGAGCAGCAAAGGACACTCCATGATTTGGAATACCAGAAACTTCTATTAATGTGGCTACTTATCTGGGTAGAGAAAGTATGGGGCATTATGGGTCAGGCAGTCCGAGTCCTCAAAGCTTACTGGTCCTTAGTTGGAAGACAACAAATCTTAGCCAAGTAATTCCGATGTTACAAGGTGTGGTTGGCATGATTAGGAAGGCATAATGAGAGAATGGCACACTCTCTTCACATTACTAGGTATCCCATGCTGCCCCTCCTTCTGCCTTTTTCATTTTCCCAGTTGCTACTCACAGATTGTGCTCATTCTCTCATCTGTGCTGTGTCCTATGCTGTTAACACAGTTCTTACCCACCTGACTCAGTCTGCCTGCGAGTGCTGCCTAGGGTATTTGCCCATTCCCCAGTACAACCTGTCCTCTGCTTCCCCACTGCTGCTGAAATTTCTTGCTAGCATCCCCACTGTTCAGAGTTCAATCACTATGCCCATTATGGTCATTTCTTAATACCTAGGCACCACTGGTTGTTTCTGGGCACTATTTTTGTTTGGCATAACAAAAGGTGTCCGTACACAGGAAAGTCCTTCAAAAATGTTTTGCCTGTTTGTGTGTGTTATTTTTAAAGAGAGAACTAATGGCTATATAGTATTCATATAGACTCTTAATGGAGTTCCAGATATCTGTAAATTCTGAATTTTTTAAATTCTTAATTTCAAATCTGAAGGGCTGTAATTCCAAATTCCGAACCCAAGTTCTGAATACAAATTTTGGTGCTAGTGTACATCCCTACAGATTTTCATCCATAAAATGTTTGCATTAAAGAACATTTGTATACCAAGTGAGCTTAAGCAACAGAATACAAGCTACACTCTCAATAATTATGTTGTGATTTAAATCTTGTGCATGTCTGGGGAGAGCTATACCATTTGAGTGCAAAGGAAGGGTAAAGACAAGAGATACACAGCAAGCCTTTCTATGACAGAGCTCTATGTCATCAAGAATCAATTTAGAAACATACTTACCTCACTTAATATTAAAAATTCACTTGAGGGCAGATTCTAAAAATACTCTAGACCCATTCCACAGCTGAACAAAAATATTTTTATGACTAGGGGAAAAAATCCACTTAGACTGATTTGGTTCAAGTCCATTTTTTTAAATTTCAAACCACACATCTATACTGTTGTATTTGTCCTAAGAAACGTGATAGACATTTTCTGAAGGAGCAGGAATGCTAAACCTAAGGTCAGTAGTTCTTTGCCTTTCTGTATCTTAACACTTAACAAGCAAATTCAGTTCAGACGATTATCATACCTACTATTGTGGGCAAGAATCCCATAGAAGAAATGGAGTAGCCCTCATAGTCAACAAAAGAGTGGGAAAAGCTGTACTGGGATATAAACTCAAAAATGATAGAATGATTTCAGTATGAATCCGGGGCAGACCTTTCAACCTCACAGTAATGCAAGTTTTTGCACCAATCACCCATGCTGATGAGGCTGAAATTAACCAATTTTATGGAGACTTACAGCACCTTCTAGAACTGACACCAAAGAAAGATGTTCTTGTCATTATAGGACAGCAAACTGTGTCAAGTTCTTAAAGAAATTGGAGTGCCTAATCACCTTATCTATTAAAGAACCTTGTAATGAGGGTGAAAGAGAGCACAAAAAATGGTCTGAAGCTCAACATCAAAAAACCTAAGATCATGAACACTGGTCCCATCACCTCCTGGCAAATAGAAGGGGAAGATATGGAGGCAGTGACAGATTTTACCTTCTTGGGCTTTATGATCACTGCAGATGGTGACAGCAGCCATAAAATTTCTTGAGAGGAAAGCAATGACATACCTGTACAACATCTTAAAAAGCAGAGACATCACCTTGCCGACAAAGGTCCACATAGTCAAAGCTATGGTTTTTCCAGTAGCGATGTATGGAAGTGAGAGCTGGACTATAAAGAAGGCTGACCACCAAAGAATTGATGCTTTTGAACTGTGGTGCTGGAGGAGACTCTTGAGAGTCCCCTGGACTGCAAAGAGAACAAACCTATTCATTTTGAAGGAAATCAACCCTGAGTGCTCACTGGAAGGACAGATCCTGAAGCTGAGGCTCCAATACTTTGGCCATCTCATGAGAAGAGAAGACTCCCTAGAAAAGACCCTGATGTTGGGAAAGTGTGAAGGCAAGAGGAGAAGGGGACGACAGAGGACGAGATGGCTGGACAGTGTCACCAAAGCGTCCAACATGAATTTGGCCAAACTCCAGGAGGCAATGGAAGACAGGAGGGTCTGGCGTGCTCTGGTCCATTGGGTCAAGAAGAGTCGGACATAACGACTAAACAGCAACAACAATCTTAATACTTCAGTAGGATACTCATTATGTGACAACAAGGGAAACAATCCTAGAATCTTTTCAAAAAAATATATACAGTTGTTTTCCTACCTTAGCTCACTGCAAACAGCACATTTATATAAAAATGCTGGACCAGCACCACCCACAAAACAGGGCTCCTTAAATCCGCTTGGTACTCCCCTCAGCTCACTCTGACACTCCAAGTGCTTGACTCATGCACCCCACGGCTGGCTCTGAATGAAAGGGAAAAAGCATCTTTTACCTCCCCCTGTCTTCCAGCTACCTCCCCCTGTCTTCCAGCTTCCCAGACTGCTGTGAGGACAGCAAGCTAATAGATGTGGGAAAATATTATTCTTTTTGAAAATTGGGAAGATGATTATATCCTTTCCATGCCCTCCAGTCAACCTGATTAGGATTGTTATTTTACCCCTAATGACCTGTTCATTACCATCCAGATGATGAATCAGCGTGACCAGGGTTATCCACATATGCTTGTATTGTAGGTGCACAAGAGTGTGGTGATGATATTGTGCTGGCACAGCAAATCAATGTTCTATAAGGCAATTCTTAAAATGGGAGCAGCCCAAAGAAAACATTGTAACTTGAAACTGTGTTTCACCAAATGTGGCACAATAAGAATAAGCAGTATGATGTTGCTCTGTGCTAAATTTAGGGACATTTAGTTAAATAGTTTTAAAGTTACACTTTTTAAATATAGACACGACTGTTACATACAGCACTGATGTTACCTGTCTGTCATGGGTTTGGAGGGAAAGTTCCATCCTATGGGGAGTGGAAGGCGGGACATCAGGAGGAGGGGCTGTACTGTATATATATGTGAAGCCTGTGTGGAGAAGCTGAAGGAGAGCTGAAGAAGAAGCTGGAGGAGAGCTGAGAGAAGAAGCTTGAGTGGGAGTCTGTGTGTCAGACAGGGTACTACTGTGTGTCAGTCAGTACCAACCTGATAGGTTCAGGTGTATGTATGGTTAGCCAGAACTGATAGGTTCAGGGTCTGTGCTTCAAGTTAAGTGTTCTGTGTGAACCAAACTGTGTGTATGTATGATTGAGACTAAGCCACGTTACTGTATCTTATTCATTTGATCATTTTATTTTCCCTGTGTGTCATTTAAATAAACCTTGTTCTTTTATTTGTTAAAAATCCATCCCTGGTCTGTGTGACTTCTTATAGGGAATGGTTGGTGGCAGCTTAGTGAAACGGTGGCATCCTCCAGTAGGTCTGGGTTTGTCACATTGATTGGTGTCCAGCGTGTGGGATACGACTGGTCCAGTTGTCCAGTGGTCCAGCAAAGCCTTGGCAAGTGTGCCCAGAGCAAGGGGGGTCTAGTCAGGGACAATCTGAGGGCGCGTAGGTAATCTTCTAGGCGTACCTCACGGGGAGGTGCGCTAGTGGAAGAACGTGCCAACTGGGGACTAGATTAGGGAGCTCTGAGGCAACCTGTTTTGGCGGGAAAAAAAGCTGAGGCAAAACTGTGCGAAGTAGCAGTGATCTAGCCTGCCTGCTGAGAGGCCTAGCAGAGGGGGGTAGACTCTGGCTTGCAACAGTTGCAAGTTAGTGCTGAAGAACAGCAGCAATCTATAGAAAGCTGGTTCTGAGGCAAAAGAGAAGAAAAAAAAAGTGGTCGCTTTATTTTGAGGCTTGACTTTTGAAAGCAGCCTGTTCTGGGGGGGGGATTATGCCCTTGACTCGAAGCCAAATGGCAGAAATGGGTGAAGTGAAAGACCCCCAGGTAGACCAAGGTTCTGAGGATGAATTTGGCTCAGTGCAGGGTGACAGCACGGGAGAACAGAACCCAGAACTCAGAAAATTGCTCATAGCCCAACAGCATGAACTGAGGATGAGGCAATTTGAAGTGGAGGAAAGATTAGAGAGAGAAAAAATGGAGGAAAGGGAAAGAGAGAAACAAAGGCAATTTGAAATAGAGAGAATGGAAAAAGAAGAAAGATTAGAGAGACAGAGAATGGAAATGGAGAGGGAGAGAGAGAAAATTGCTCTGGAAAAAGAAAGAATGGCGTTTGAGTTAAGAAAATTGGAACTGATGAATCAGAACAATAATAACAATAGGGATTCTGAGGGGGGCCAATTGTCTAAAACTGACCTGAAGAAATTCCCTGTGTACCACAAGGGAGATTGCCCTGAGGTGTTCTTTTCCCTAGTGGAAAGAGCGTTTGTGGACTTCTCAGTGAGGGAAACTGAGAAGATGACCATCATGCGATCTTTAATCAGTGGCAGCCTGGCAGAAGTCTATGCAGAGATGCCAGAGGAACTGATGAAAGATTTTGCAGAGTTTAAAAAAACTGGTGTTTGCCAGACATGGGATAAATGCGGAACAGCTGAGGCAAAGATTCAGGTCACTCACCAAGAAACCAGAGCAGACTTTTACCCAAGTGGGGGCCCAATTGGTGAGGCTGCTAGAGAAATGGCTGTCTCAGGAGGGGACAGAGACCTTTCAGCAGCTCAAAGACTTGATAGCGCTGGAACAGTTCTATTCAGTCCTGCATGGGGAACTGAAGTTCCAGGTGAGGGAAAGGAAACCGAAATCTGTGGCAGAAGCAGCCGAGATCGCAGATTTTATTTCCCAAATAAGAAAGCCCTTAGGTGCTGAGGGGAAATCGATGGGGAAACCTAAAGAAACCTACAGCAAGTACTCTCAGGGACCAGGGAAAAACCAGCAAGGGGGAGGGGCCCATGGTGAAGGGAAGCCCTCAGACATGAAACCAAGACCTCAGATTTTGGAGGGAAAACCAAAACACGATGAGAAAGACTCAAAATACAGCAGAAAATGTTATTTCTGTCAAGGAAAGGGCCATCTAATCTCAGAGTGTGAGAAATTAAAGCAGCTAAAAGGAAATGTGCCTCATGATTCGAGTGGAACCAAGCCAAAAGCGGTGTTCTGTGTCCAGAAAGAGCAAAGCTCCTTGTCACTGAGGGAGCCTGTTGCCATGGCTACTCAATCTGGAACAGTTACATCTGCTGATCAGGCTGAGGAAAATGGTCCTCTTGTGGAGGTCAGGCGCTGCTTACTTGTGAGAACAGATTCTCAGTTGTTTGAAACAGCAGGGGTGGACGTAGGAATACTTGACCATCAGTATCGGGGGCTAAGGGATACTTGTTCCCAGGTGACCCTGTGCCATCCAGATATTATTCCTAGGGAGTATATAATCCCAAATGAGAGCATAAAGGTGGCAGGGATTGAGGGACAGGTGATCTCGCTGCCAGTAGCGGAGGTACCTGTGAACTTTCAAGGCTGGAGGGGAGTTTGGCGGCTAGCGATTTCATCGACTCTGCCAGCAGCCGTGCTCGTGGGAAATGACCTGGCTGAACATGTGAAACGGGTGCTAGTGATTACACGTTCACAAGCCACCACGGGGACAGTTCAGGGGGGTAATGATGAGCCCGAGACGGAAGCAGGTGGGGGGAGTTCCGAAGCTGTGGTGGAAACCTTAACCACAGACAGCCGATTTGGCCAAGAGCAAAAGGCAGACGCCACTCTCCAAAAGTGTTTTGAACAGGTGACAGACGCCCAGCTAACACCTGAGACCCCAGTGAGATTTTGTGAGAGAAAGGGAATTTTATATAGAGAGACCCTGAGGAATATCTCAAAAGGGGGAGATGGGATCTGAAGTCAGCTAGTGGTACCTGAAAAGTATCGCCCCATGATCTTACAAAGGGGGCACTCTGACATGTTTGCTGCGCACTTAGGGGTGAACAAAACACAGCAGAGAATCACACAGAATTTTTACTGGCCTGAAATAGGGAAGCAGATCAAGGAGTTCTGTAAACAATGTGATGTGTGTCAGAGGCAGGGGAATAACCGTGACAGGACCAAAGCAAAGTTGTGCCCTTTGCCTGTGATTGACACTCCGTTCAAATGCATAGGGGTGGATATTGTGGGACCTTTGCCCAAGGCCACAAAGAGGGGGAACAGGTTCATTCTCACCATTGTGGACCATGCCACGAGGTACCCTGAAGCCATACCCTTGACTAACATTGAAACTAACACAGTGGCAGATGCCTTGGTGGGGTATATGTCCAGGATGGGATTTGCCTCAGAAATAATCACAGATTTGGGCGCATCGTTCACATCGAAGCTCATGAAACGCTTATGGCAAATCTGTGGAATTAAGCACAAGGAAACCACTGCCTATCACCCTGAAAGTAATGGGTTAACTGAGAAGTTCAATGGGACTCTAATGCGCATGATTAGGGCTTACTTGGCAGAGAATCCAAACAATTGGGACCAGAAGCTGCAATCCCTTTTGTTTGCTTATCGATCAGTGCCACAAGCCAGTACCGGGTTCAGTCCGTTTGAACTTTTGTTTGGGAGAAGGGTGAAAGGGCCCCTTGATTTGATCAAACAAAATTGGGAGCAGATCACCCAGGATGACCCACAAGACGTTGTGACATACATAGACACCTTGATGAATGACCTAAAGAGAAACCTAGAGCTAGCAGCAGAAAACCTGCAAGCTCAGAAGGTCAGAAAGAAAGCTTGGGATGACCAGCAAGCCAGAGAGAGGCACTTTAATCCAGGGGAGGAAGTGCTTTGGCCTAGGCTCTGCAAAGAGAACAAACTGCAGCTGGGTAGCCCAGAAATAAAAGACTTGGGTCACATAGTAGGGGGAGGAGTGATCAAACCCCTAGAGGCCAAAATAGAAGCAGTTCGTGATTGGCCCAGACCCAACACCAAGAAAAAAGTCAAATCATTTCTTGGGTTGGTGGGCTACTACAGAAAGTTCATCCCGAGGTTTAGCGAGATTGCGGCTCCGCTGACCGATCTGACGAGGAAGAAGGCTGATGACCGCATCCCGTGGACCAGCGACTGTGAGGAGGCGTTCCAGAGGTTGAAGGAGGCCCTCATCAACTATCCAGTGCTGCGTGCTCCAGACTTCGACCGGGAGTTCATCATCTACACCGATGCGTCTAACAGCGGGGTAGGAGCAGTTCTTTGCCAGGAGGATGAGAATGGTGACCAGCATCCAGTGTCCTACCTGAGTAGGAAACTCCAGAAAGGTGAGAGACATCTGGCAACCGTGGAGAAGGAGTGCCTGGCCATAGTCTACGCGATCCAGAAGGCCAAGCCTTACATCTGGGGAAGACATTTTATTCTGTGCACTGACCATTCACCACTGCAATGGTTAAAGACAATGAAAACCCACAATAGTAAACTTATGAGGTGGGCTTTAAACCTGCAAGACTATGACTTTGAAGTGAAGGTGGTCAGAGGGTCAGTGAACTGTGTTGCTGACGCCTTGTCAAGAAGACCCGAAGAATGAAGACGGCGAAAGAAACATGGACTATGTATATATTTTGGTGACCAAAGGTTAAATGTACCTGTTGTTTATTAAACATGCCTGGTTTGTATCAATAAAGGTAACTTGATGTATTGTAAATGGTAAATGTTTAGATGCCTAACTGATATGGTTATCCTAGTGTAAGTATAAGTAAGTATGGTATTGTATGTATAACCGTTTTTGTATGTTTTGGATCCAGGTTGTTTTTTGGAGAAAAGCACTTTAGCTTTCCCCCTACAAAACAACTTATAAAGAGGGGAGGTGTTACATACAGCACTGATGTTACCTGTCTGTCATGGGTTTGGAGGGAAAGTTCCATCCTATGGGGAGTGGAAGGCGGGACATCAGGAGGAGGGGCTGTACTGTATATATATGTGAAGCCTGTGTGGAGAAGCTGAAGGAGAGCTGAAGAAGAAGCTGGAGGAGAGCTGAGAGAAGAAGCTTGAGTGGGAGTCTGTGTGTCAGACAGGGTACTACTGTGTGTCAGTCAGTACCAACCTGATAGGTTCAGGTGTATGTATGGTTAGCCAGAACTGATAGGTTCAGGGTCTGTGCTTCAAGTTAAGTGTTCTGTGTGAACCAAACTGTGTGTATGTATGATTGAGACTAAGCCACGTTACTGTATCTTATTCATTTGATCATTTTATTTTCCCTGTGTGTCATTTAAATAAACCTTGTTCTTTTATTTGTTAAAAATCCATCCCTGGTCTGTGTGACTTCTTATAGGGAATGGTTGGTGGCAGCTTAGTGAAACGGTGGCATCCTCCAGTAGGTCTGGGTTTGTCACAATGACCACCACCCCCGCAGACACCAGCAACCTTTGTTGTCAGGAGATTTAAAACAGATCAAATAAATTGAAAAGATTAGTCTAGATTATCTTGAAAGAAAATGGTCAGTCCCAGCCGCTTTTTTTAATTTGGAAGGAATCTAGGCTGATGCTTTGTGTTACTGGGCTAAGAAGTACTGATGCTCAAAAATGCCTTTCAAAAACATAAAACCTTTTGAGTGTCTTATAAACTCCCTTAGCAGCAGGAACTTTCCAAGGTTAGCAACATTGTTGCAGCTTGTGAACTGGGAAGGGAGATCTGAACTTTTGACCTTGTGAGATTAACTAGCTGACTCTCAGAGGGATAACTGTTTAACACCTTCCTGGCCAAATAGGATGATTGTAAAAATATTTTTAAAAACATATTGACAAAATTTAAGCTGTAAATTTGCTGTTTTTTGCTTTGTGGCTGGGGATAGTCTTACTTGACTTAGCAGAGCTTTAGTGTCTTTATGCTATGACAGTTTCAAGCTTTTCACCCATCTTGTTGCAATATAGTTGTCTAGTGATTATGAAAAAAAAACCCTCCAAATATGTTATGTGCCATCTAGCTGCTTCTGATGTGTAGTGATTATGAGTTAATGGCCTCCAAAATGTCCTGTCATTAACAGCTGTGTTCAGATTTTGCAAACCTATAGCCTTTTGGGCTAGGCTGTTTTCCCTTCCTTCTGTCCTCTCTCCTTCCTAATAATATTTTCTTTTCCAGTAAGTTCTGCTTCTGTCCTGCAAACAAACACCTGTGGCTTCCTGTATTGAGTCAACCCATCTCATGTTTGGTATTCCTCTTTTCATACTGCCCTCCCCCCAACTTGTATGCCCCACACAAAAACAAGTCTCAGCTTTGGGGGATAGCCTCAACTGACCAGTTTTTGCTCTAGTGAGAGTTAAGGTATGACTTGATTTAGCACCCATTTTTGTGCCTTTCTGGCTGCCTATGGTATCTGTAAGACTCTCCAACACATTTCAAATGAGTTGATGTTGTTCCTGTCTTTTCTGTTTTTCGTTCACATAGATGATTTTAACTTTGGTTTCCAGTGACAATCTTTGCTAACTCCAAGCTCTCCCTTTTTATTATTATTATTACAGTGGTGCCTCGCAAGACAAAATTAATCTGTTTCATGGTTAATGCCGTCTAGTGAAAATTTCATCTTGCAAAGTGCGTTTTCCCATAGGAACGCGTTGAAATGTAATTAATGTGTTCCTATGAGGGAAAAAAGTCAGAAACAAAAAAAGTAAGCAAAAAGTCACTTACCAAGCACAGTACTACAGTAGACTGAGCCCAGCTCCTCATGGTGCCTTTGTAGCCTTGGAATCAGCACTGGGTTTAAGAGTCTTCACGAGGCTTGCCTAGCAGGGAAAAAGCCTCTTAGACCCAGCGCCGATCAGCTGAGGGGGGGAAGAGGGGGGCAGGAGCAGAGACGACCACAAAATGTCTGCCTGCTCCTCCCTGCTGGTTGCCGAGTCTCGGCTGTTTGGCACGCTTTTTCGGGCTGATCCAGGGCTCCCTGGTAAGTGACTTTTTTTGTTTCTGACTATGGAAAACGTGCCTCGCAAGACGAAAAATATTGCAATATAGCCCGTCTTGTGAGGCACCAAAAATATCTCAAGACCCTTTCATCTTGCGAGTTTTTTGTCCTGCGAGGCATTTGTCTTGCGTGGCACCACTGTATTTCAAAAGGTGAGGGGACATCTTTTGAAAAATATGCACACAACATGCTTGTACAGCTTTTGGTCTAATACAACTTTTCTTCCTTGGGTTGCCTAACCCAGTGGTTCTTAACCTTGGGTTACTCAGGTGTTTTTGAACTGCAGCTCCCAGACACCGCAGCCAGCACAGCTGGTGGTAAAGGCTTCTGGAAGTTGCAGTCCAAAAACACCTGAGTAACCCAAGGTTAAGAACCACTGGCCTAATCCAAAGAAAGGGTTTGGAAATTGGAACATAGCTTTCTAAGTTTGCGTTCTGAGAAGTGGCCATGACAGTAGTAATTTACGTGAAAGGTTAAAAGCTGTGTATGTTTCTCCATTGTGTGTGTTGCACTTACACCTTTGCTTCACCATTTCATTAAGTCCAAAAACAGCCCCTCAAAGTATTCTGACTACAGCTGTTATTGCTTCTGTCCTCTCTCAGCAACCATAGTACAGATCATGTGTTCATCTTTTAAGATTCTTTACCACTGGGTAATTCTAAGTTCCTGTTGGAGTTTTTGCATAGTGTAAGTATACTTAACTTTCATTTTAAAAAGCCAGGAAATTCAAATCATTAAAAAAAACCCTTCATTTTTATAAATAGGAGCTTCTGTATTATTATTCAGAATGACAGTCTACAACAGCCATTCTCAGTGGGAGGGCCATATGGCACCCTGGCAGATTTGAAGGGGACCACAAACTGGAAACAGTTCTTCACACATCACCTTATAAGGTTATGTGACTGATTTGGCCTATATTTCTTTCATTTTGTGTTTATGACCATGACCAAAAAAAGGTTGAATATGGCTGGTATACAGGATGCCTTCTTGTGTTCACTACCATTCATTCACACTTGTTGAAAAGCAGCCCTGAATTGCTATGTGTTTGAGTGAGAAATGATTAACTAATGGAGAAAGAGTTAGCTTTTGGAACTTTTCCCCTTGTTTTGTGTTACTTTGTGAGTGGTAGTGAGCACAAGAGAGTAACCTGTAGATCTTGACTGCTTCCATTGGTTTTTTTCAACATTCAGACTGGCATTTGTTATGTAAAGCTTGGTATCCTCCTTCCTGCTGGAACACGGGCATGATATTGTGTAGCAGTATAGGCCATTTCCCGGTGTTTTGTATCATGGATACAGAAACACAGTATCTCACATTCATAAAATGGAGTTGTGTTTTTTAAAATGAATTTAATACAATATGTGTGTATGTAAGCAATGATGTTGCTGCGTAATTGAAGACTTAGTGGTGAAACCAGACTTAGTGCTTTGTGATAAAGCTTTGACTATGCAGAATATCTACTGAACTGGGTGCTTAATTGATAGCTAAAGCTTCACATAAAAAAAAAAAAACAGCATTAGCAGTCAGAATAACCAAGATAGTTGTGACACTGTGTTCACTAACTCTAGATTATCCCTAGATACTAACAATTTTATATGACTATTATAATATTGTTCAGATGCTTTGCATCTTTAAATATTTAGTTTGTTGTAGAGGCTGATGAAACTATGAGTTCATAAATGATACTTTGTTCCCTTCAGCCCCCAGGTTTTTCCCCCTGAGACTATAGATGTATAGGGACTGCATACCCCAAATATACAATAGTTTTAATGTTGAAGCAAGTTCTGAGTTAGTAGCTGGTGTTTCTGCAGATGGACAATCCACCCTGCCAATTAGGATTCTGAAATGTAATAGTCATGGGGATTCCAAAATACTTTTATATGAAAAATGTTCTTTAGAACATATGTTTAAGACAATATCAAAGTTCTGAAACAGAGCCAACGCATTTTTACCACCACATCATTAACAGATAGGCTGTATTTCTGAATTTATTAGAAACAGCGGTCAGTACATCCTTCTAAAACATTACATTTAAATGTGCTTTATTGCAATCTTTTATTGCATTTTATTCTAAAGCAAAGTAGGCCAGAATGCTTAGTGTCCGGGATTCCAAAGCTCAACCATCTATTTTTTAAAAATAGAAACATACAGTAAGATCATAGCACATTTGGTGACAAGTACAATGTTGCATTACTCATCTAGAAACTACATAATGACTAACATACAACTGTTTTCCCATGAAGCAGTTTCTTTTTAAAAGTTAAACTACATGAATTTGACTATACCATAAAATGACAGAACAGGTTTTTACATACCAACAAGACTACCAAAATTACATGCTGGAATTCATATTAAAAATAACAAAACCAAAAACAATCCCATTGCTTCATGAGAAGCAAGTTTTTGACAAATAACATCCCTTAAAAGGAAAACCAAAGTGGATTTCAAGAATGCAGTATTCATGTGTGGGAGGTACAATGGAGTGCACAGCCCTGGCATCCTTCAATGCAAGACAGTGAAGTTACCCAGTCATTCTTGGACAGATATAAGCTATATGTGTATGTGTATATACGTATGTGTGTGTGTACATAAACACACACACACATTCCCATACACAATGATTAATGGCACAACAATACTGCCCTCCTTTGCACATTAGTTTTAGATGGGGTTTTCAGTTATGTAAAAATGTGTGTAACCATTGCTGTATCTTTTAAAATGTGGCTTATAGAAATGTAGCTTTGCTTTGAATAAACGTTTAATCTGGATTAAAATCTTAAAAACATTGAAAAGTAAATAAAAACACATGAAAATTGGTGAGGAGGTCCATTTGAAGGAAGGCAAAAACAAAGCTAAATAGAAAAAAAACCAAAAACAAAACCCACCAATACCCAGCTGTCAGATTGTAAGGTGGAGAAAGCAAGTGCAAATAGTGAAAATGGACTTTCAGAAGGGCACTGCCTCTTCAATGCATAAAAAACATGTGTATGTGAATTTTGTTCCCCGTATATCTATATACATACAGTACACACACACACAGACAGAAAGAGAGAGAGAGAGCAAGTGATTTGTTACAGACCAATACAATCCCATGGTGCTGTAAACTGGCAAAATTACAGAATTATCAACATATTGAGCCATACTTCTTTATAGTTAGTCATCCAAAGACCAAGCACTCAGCATTTCAAAAGACAGCACACAATTTTACCTGCACAGCTGGCTGGTGTAAAGGACCAGGGTGGAACGCCACTAAAAGTAATATAATGCTGATGAAGAGGGGAGCATGTTGAGCCCTGAAAATATCTTGAAATAGTAGCTTTTTGATAGATGTTGCAAATCCTGCTCCCCTGCATCTAAAAAATAAGTGGACCAAGGTGCTAACTGAAGAAAGTGCAATGATCTCATGGATATAGGCAAGATACCAAGCAATATGAAATACCAGAGTGGGGTTTAAAACACGAGCCATTGCAACATGCAGTACTATTTCTATCACTGAAACAATCTTTCCTATCAAATCCAGGGTATTCCTCTATGCCACTCGCTGCATATTGCTCTTCAAGTTGTGTTCTAACCCAACAGCAATATCTGTATAAGCCATAAAACAGGAGGCATGTTGCTAAAGCAGAACAGTAGAAAAATCTGCATTAAAAACTATGGATCCAGCCCAAGATGCCAGTGCTTTAAACTTGTAATAATCTAGAAAAGTCATAGATGGATTATTGATCCTCATATGCCCTTTGTTACAAAACAGACATAAGGGTTTCTCATGAATCCCCTCCCTCCATTGGATGCTTTCTGCCTGCAGAACATCATTGCTATTTTTTGATAGTATTCAGTCCATACTTATTCCAGACACTTTTTAGCTGAGGGCCAATTTACAAAGATGAGGTATCCATATCTGGATCTCCTATGTATTGTTCAAAACAATTATGTGGTCCACAGAGGAATAACACTGTCTCTCTCTCTCTCTCTCTGTGTGTGTTTTCAAACCTCTTCCCTGGCTATCTTCCCACTGTTCCTCATCCCCCAAAGCTGATACTTGTTTTGGTAGGGGGCATGCAAGCACTACACAATTATACACTTGCTGCTTCAAGGTGATGAGAGCCCGCCATGTATCTTTTGGCCCTCTCATACAATTTGACCTGTCTAAATCCTATTCAAAGGACTTTCAGAAGCACCCTAGTTGACATTACGTATCACCTTCATATGATAGAAGAGACCAGCCCCAACATGTGGGCATGTTGGTTCTCAAATATTGTACTTTTTTTGGAATTCATCTGCTTTTTATATCTTGGGCCTAAAAAAAGTCATTTCATATCAAAATAAAGGAGGGCATTCTATGAAAGTTGAGATAATTTTGTATGATATCCACTGAGCAGTTATGTCTCATCTAGCACACTGGTTCATAACCTTGGGTTACTCAGGAGTTTTGGACTGCAACTCCCAGAAGCCTTCACCACCAGCTGTCCTGACTGGGGTTTCTGGGAGTTGCAGTTTAAAAGCATCCGAGTAACAAAGGTTAAGAACCACTGATCTAGCAAACTGAACCAAGTTGTGTAGTGCATTTTCACACATACCTCTGATATTCCTGCATGTGTCTTGTGCCTGTGTGATGACCAACTGGGTGGCAAAGGGATTACAAGAAATACCCGCATGAAGGTGATATATAATGTCAACTAAGGTGCTTCTGAAGTCCTTTGAATAGGGCAGGAGTAGAATCTGTCCCCTCCTTCCATGTCATAAAGTATTAGTATGCTGCTGCTTTCTGACAAGTGCTTCCATTCCCTCTCAATGTAGGGTTGTTGTAGGTCACAGGAGCAGACAGAAGAATGTACAACAACATTTCTCAGTTGACTGGAAGGAGAGTCCAGGCTTAGCCAAGATGTCTACAGCTGGCTATGAGGCAGAACTGCTAGAAACATGTTAGAATGGAAAGTGCTGGCCTGAATAAAATGGTCTTCATTGCCAGGCCAATAGATGTTAACTTTTCCAGTCTGTTGCCAGCTCTAGTGAATCAAGATTGCCATAGTGATAGGAAATGACTTTCATGACCTATGAAGTAGTAATGCAGACATCATCCCCACTTTACTGAGGCTCCTTATGCATGTAGGGAGGAGCTGAGGATGATGAAGAATAAATAATAGGACTAGGAGAGGATCAGTGACATTAGGGGAATTGGTTAATGGTGTATTCCTTGCCTGGTTACAGCTGTCTGCGCAAGCCTGATTAAATCCTCTGCTGGTGTCAGCCCTGGGGACCACAAGTCATCTGTTTATTATAAAAGGTAATTTAATCTGCCAACCTATTCCACTACAATATCTTAAAACATTTCGTCAATGAACAAGATTGGAAAGGGTGTTCTTGGATAAGAAATAGCGTTCTTTCCTGAAAGAACTGTTAAATCATGCTGCACCATCAGTGAATGGAGGTCTCAAAGAGAGCCAAAACCAAGAGTAGGACTGCTTCCAACAACAAGTGTCTTACAGGGAAAATTAAACACTTCAGAAATATACTGAAACTTCTTGACCCATAAATCATATACACGTATATGAATTCATATTTCTACAAATGGATACTAAGAAAAAAATTAAAGTACATGACACACAACTTTGCACATAATACTAAAATACTTGCCCAAATCTGCAATTTTAACTTGTCACCTCACAAAAAATTATGCATTTATGTCTCCACGCACACAATATGAACTACCACTTTAGATTCATATTCCCTGTTTAGTGTGAATTTAAAAAACAAGAATAAAGCAAACACACATTCAAAGAGAAAAATATGTTCAAGTACCAAAAAGGGGCTTTTCTAGATCTGCAAATGTGATTGCAAAAAAGGAAAATTGCTATGTGAACAGAAACAGCATCAAGTCACTGTACAAGTTGTCAAAGCTTTCCACAGCAAGCGACAGCATAATTACAGACCCAAACTATCCAAGCCCTTAATATAGCACTAGATGTGCCCACATTTGATTTTTTTTTTTTTAAGAAAAAGGCCTAAGAAATCTAATAAACCTAAACTTAAATATTTGCTTCTACAGGCTATTGTTTGCCTGCTCTGAGACAGGCTAAAGAACTGCTCCTATCCTTCTTCCTGAGCTTGTGCAGATTGGTGTTTGGCTGTTTTATACAAGCAGTTTGGCGTGGTTCTCATTTACACTTTTATCCAAACACCTACACATTTATATATCAAAAGCACTGGAACTCGAAGGAGTTTGCACACTCAGTTTTTGTAAATATGAATGAAAGTTAATTTTGCTGTTGGACCTAAAGGGAAGCTTAAATATTTAGGGCCCCTGACCCTTTTTATTTTAGGCCACAAAAGGGTTATTATAACAATCTCTATGTATGTGTAAGAGTTTTCAAATGTTTTCTTCTTTCTAATAGCAGTTCCCTACACCACTGCTTGACAAATCACTTCTGAGTTTCTAGAGATTTCAGAAGTGTTTTCTGATGCAATACAAATAACTGGCTTGGTGTGTGTGTGTGTTTATGGGGAAATCAGCTTGAGCATGCATGTGCCAGATCTTATGCAGACCTAAAATGGATCTCTGGTTCACAGACTAGTAAAGTATCTACTGATGCTGGATTTATTCCTATTCTGCTAAAGAAGAATTTCAGAGTATTGCCTTGCACTCTCAGGGAGAAACAATGCTGCACTGCCCATACTAAGACTTCCTGAAATGTCATACACATGTATTTGATCTGATGGAGTGTGACTGACAAAGAAACTAATCAGCAAAAGTACTGGTAGTTCATTATTTTTCATTCCTAACTGATCTACGTGCATCACACCTGCTATAGTAACTGCAGAAGAAGAAGCAGTTTTCCAGCAGTGAGAAAGCAAAATACTGAATCATCCCAAAACCTACAAATTTATTTCCGATGAACTGTGCATAAGAGAACACACTATTTCTTAACACTGTGGGAAGGGGGAGGCTGCAAAGATGGATCACTGAGAACAATATAATTCACTGCTGCTGGATTTTTAAAAGGGTCACTTTTTGTAATATTCCTTCTTCAAGTGGTCATCTATGCATGGACACAAAACAGAACTTGTTAATGTGGATGCATAGCGGGCACAATTAAGGTCTATGTGCTTGAAAAACAAAGATGGCTTCTTTACTTTCACCCTGCACATTTAGCTATTGAGCTTCAGTTATATTCTCTAATGCATTGGTTGTAAGATAGGTAGTGATGCCAGGAGGACTAGACTTACTAAAAGTGATTTGAGCCATGAGAATTTGGAGGGTTGCCACTTGAGGCCAGCTAAATTCCACCACAGTCAGGAATATTAAATCAAGAGAGGTGGATGTAAACTGAATGAAGATGTTCACATAATATACTTGCTACATATTTCAGCTGACATCAGAATGATTTTCACAGGCCAGGCACATTCAAAAGTCTAATGCAGCAGCATCTATACCCAAGATAGATAACATCAGCAATTGTTACTTATTCACCTAAAGCAAATGCAGAGAGACAAACTGAAATGGAACTATATATACATTTAATTTGTACAGCATTTTAAAGCAAAGGTGCCAGAATGTGCTGGTGTAAAGGGAAATCCAGCAAGGAGGCTTTTGAACTGTTCTGTATAAAAGTTAGTTGTGAAATTTAAAATAAACAGCTGAAGGAAGTGTGTGTTTCTGAATTCATCCATGCTCTACCATTGTTTTTTGTCTATTGTGACACTAAAACATTAGCAAACAAGGCCAAATTTACACAAAGCAGCGAGGTTTGTGTAGCTCTGCCTCGTTTTGCCAATTAGTTTATTTTACTGTTTGATCATACCCAAAGTAGAACAAATTACCACTGGTATCTCTGGGAGGTTCCTCTGATTTTAAAGGGGGGGCTCTTGATTTTCCGGGCAAGATCTTGTGACAGTTTAATGCACAGATACATGTTAGAATGAGCAAACTGGCAAGGTTTTCAGAGGATCTCTTTTGGGTAAACTAAAGCCACACTTAGTGAAAGAAGAGAATGCTGGTGACTGAAGGGGACTGTGCAGTGTCCAGTTGGGTAAAGAAAAGATGGAAGAGATGGGAGCATATGAGGCCATTTACTTCCTTCTCCCAATTTTAAAGATTACTGGGTAGTTTGACACCACCATCTCATTTTTAGAAGATGTTGCTGCAGCTGATTAGCCAGCATTCATCTTAAGTGGTGGAAGATTAGTGCAAAACAGAAGTGCTTTTGGGACATGTCCAGCAATCTAGTTTGGCCCCTCCAACTGACGAATAGTGCTTAAGATTTATCATTTTCCTGATCAGGAATTTCATATTCTGCATAATACTTCTATGCTCCCATATAGTGCATTCTGCTTTGTGTAAACATTAGTCTAACAGTCTGGTGGATTCAAGGTGGCACCAAAGGTAGGGTAGAGCCAGAAAAGATCTATGTCCCAAATCCCTGGCATGCACTTCAATTACTACACCAGAAAAAAGGGAAAGACTTCATGTTGAATCTGCCCATTTTCCCTTTTTTACATAAGCAAGTCTTCTAGCTCAAGTATAATCTTCAGTCATTACAATAAGGAATCAAGAAGGGCACATGTATAGTAACAAGAAGTCAGAAACAGAATTTTTAAGAACATAAATTCTCACAGTCTAGAGGATCCAGTTCTTATATTTGCTGTAATTTCATTAGTTGATAAAACATACAATGTGGATGAATCTGACACGGCAAATGAAAACTGAGCAAAATTGTTTCTGTGTACCACTTCATATCTTGACTAATCCCGCAAAACTCATATATCCAAATATTTGCCTTTGGGAAAAACCAACAATGAATTCTTAAAGTATACAACCTGCACAATGGAATAATGATTTAGGGTGCAATCCAAATGCAAGTAGGTTTATAGACACGTTTCAACAGTATATAGACTGCACCTAGGTTTTTTGATGCTAGGTTTTGTTTTTGGTTTAGCGAGCCACTGAGAAGCAATCCATTGCACATTTAAAGGGGTTTTTAAGACAAACAAACAAACCAAAATGTTTTCTAACAGAATGTTCATTGTTTAGTATTTTATAAACATGCCAAACGCCAGCTTCATTCTGGTTTACATTCCAAAGCTCAGTATTTTTTTGGGGGGGGGGGAACTAACATCCTTGAAAGAAAGAAAATGTGTTTAAAAAGTAATACAGGGAAGTGGTGCAGTTACATCAGGTCAGGTTAACGTTTTGAAAATTACACAATAAAGTTTTAGCTTTTACATTTCTATATTCAAGTTTTGGCAAGTGTGCGATTACAAATGCAGTTTTCCCAATAAGTGCTCAATCCAGCAATGAGAGAAGTTTTGGTGGATTCAATTTGGTTTCTTTATTTGAAGACCTGTAGTGCTGTCAGAACCAAAACTTTGCTATTGTTGGTAAAACATAAAGCAACATTTCTTTGACAATAACCTTTTTAAATATGAACCTGAAACTCTCTCCATAATTCCTTTGGTCTCCTCTCACCGAATACCATGCTACATCAAGATGAGCCCTCGTGTTTAAGTTTGTCTGACTTGCAGCAAAGCTGCTAATATCAACGGGGGAAAGCTTCTGTAGTAGAGACTTTTCCCCATTTTCCTGGAGTTTAAGACTGAAAGATGTAACCAATACCTCAGAGAAACAAAATCCAAGTAGGAAGTTCTGCTGTGATACTTAGCAAAATTTTCTCTCCACAGTTTTGCTTCTAGGTATTCTGTATACATTTTGAGAGTTACTTGTTCCTTGCAGGGAGAACAAAAGAGAGAGAGGGGAAGAGAGAGTGTCTCTTTATATAAAAACACAGCTGATCTTCAGGTAGCACCAGGGCAACCTATCCCAAAGCTGTTATCTTGTTGCTGTTAAGTCTCCAATTCACATTCATCAAATCACTTCTTGTGCAAAACAAGCAGTCTAAGGAGAAAGAATGCCCTCTGGGTTCTAATAAAAACTGTAGAAAAGAAATCCAAGATAACCAACACTTCACCTATATCTCACTCTCCCAGAATTTATCTACAGAAGGAGGACATCTGTGCGTAGACAGGATAAGCAAGCCGGACATTGAGTGAGTCGTTGTGTTGGACAAGGGAGGTATGCTGGTAATGAAGGACTAATTCTTTAAGGGTGCTATATAGGTTATATGGCTCTGCAAACCCATAACCTCTTGGAGTGCTGTAAATCACACAGTGTTTAACTTCGCCATCAGCTCTGTAAAAGAAAAATAAAGATTATAAACTAAAGGCTTATCAGAAAGACACTGAATTATCATGATAAACAAGAGCAGCATAAATAATCATGTACGAGTGGTGATTTCTAGATTTGGAATACTTGCTACCTCATCAACAGCCATCTCCTATATAGCCAACATTTTAGAAAGGCATAAATCTTTCAGTTCAGAGTATCTTATGTTACTGTTCTCATACTCTGTTGCAGTAGGACACTTCAAGGAGTGGCACAGTAGGAATGTTTGGAATCATTTCCCTAAATAAATAAAAACAGTTATCAAATACCCAGGTGTAGATTTAACAAAAAGTCTTTTCAATCTCCAATTCTGGAGGAAATTAATCTCATTTTTCCTTCCCATTACAGAAGCATATTTGTTAAAAATATTTGAACAAATAGGCTGACAGTAGCTTTTTGAACCTAAATATCATCTTCCAAACACTTGCAAGGTGTTGTTGTTTAGTCGTTTAGTCGTGTCCGACTCCTCGTGACCCCACGGACCAGAGCACGCCAGGCCCTCCTGTCCTCCACTGCCTCCCGGAGTTGGGTTAAATTCATGTTGGTCGCTTCGATGACACTGTCCAACCATCTCATCCTCTGTCATCCCCTTCTCCTCCTGCCTTCACACTTTCCCAACATCAGCGTCTTTTCCAAGGAGTCTTCTCTTCTCATGAAATGGCCAAAGTACTGGAACCTCAGCTTCAGGATCTGTCCTTCCAGTGAGCACTCAGGGTTGATTTCCTTTAGAATGGATAGGTTTGTTTTCCCTGCAGTCCAGGGGACTCTCAAGAGCCTCCTCCGACACCACAATTCAAAAGCATCAATTCTTCAGTGGTCAGCTTTCTTTATGGTCCAGCTCTCACTTCCGTACATCACTACAGGGAAAACCATAGCTTTGACTATTCGGACTTTTGTTGGCAAGGTGATGTCTCTGCTTTTTAAGATGCTATTGAGGTTTGTCATTGCTTTCCTCCCAAGAAGCAGCCGTCTTTTAATTTCGGGGCTGCTGTTCCCATTTGCAGTGATCATGGAGCACAAGAAAGTGAAATCTTGCAAGGTAGCTTCATAAAATTATTCAGAAGTTAAGAGAAATGCACTTTTGTGGCTAGCATTTGAACTACACTTCCCAATCAAAACATGTTTTAAAAGCATATTTCCTGTAGTGATATTTAAGGTACCAATTAATATGAGATAAAACACAAGAGACTAATTCACTAAAACTCCACAGCTAGGATCAAGTATGTACAGCTTCATATCCACTTAAAACAAAATAAATGCCTCAAAGCATTTCATGAGTGACAAAGTACTTCAGCCTGGAGAAATATACATAGATCTGGTCCTTGTAAAAGCCTATTACAATTCTATTGTAAGAAAGAGAATATAATTTACAATTCAAGATAATATTGATATTACTAATGATTATATTGGGTTGACAAGTTATCATGAAATTTATGAAATTCTAATGGCTCTTATTAGGCCTATCTAGTCCAAAAACGTAAGAAGTTTGAAGGGAAAAAGTCTCGTAGCCTGGTTATCAAAACTATTTTAACTGATGATCTATTTTACTATAGCTATATAACAGATAAAGCATATACAACAGGACAGTAAAACATCCACAGTAACAGTACACTTGGACATAAAAACAGACCACAAGGGTAGACCTTAAATGGATTAACAGATATTTTTCCTCATTGGATATACCCAGTGAAGACCTGGAAATGTTATAGTACTTTTGGCAAGAGGACTAGCCTAAGAATGCAAAGCGGAAACAACTGTAGCATAGGTAAGGACCTCAATTAGTAACCACACTGACTACAGGATTATGGGAGTTAGAGTCTGACAACTTACTTTTTAAAGCTCTTTTTAATAGCATATGGGCTATGGAGCTAAGGTAGATGAAACAATGATTGCCTTAGTTCTTTTAGTATCAGGTGAACTGTGCCTGATAAAATTCTAGGCCAATTGTCCGTTTAAGCATTTCTTGATCCTTCTGCACATGAGTCTGAATAATTTATATTATCTTCATCACTGCATACTGCTTTATCCACATCCTCATATGCTAAACAAACAAAAAATAAAAATCTCTAAGATAAAAAGATTCTCTAGATGTGGAGGTCAACATTGTGCATATTTATTGTAAAGCAAGTCCAAGAAGTTTACTGAAGAATAATTATCAAGGGTTTGTGTGGCTTATTCCTCAGTAAATGTCATATAGTATTTCAGCAACAATGAAATTCAAGGGATTGTTACTTACACCACAGAACAAGCATAACAGCCTTTCTTGCTACTTTCTCGAATTAAAAATGCTCCATCAGGTTTCCCACAAAGCAAATCTTCTGCTTGGATGCGATTGAGATCTCCCACAAACCAAGTCTTTTCATCATAATGTGGTAGGTTTTCATCTTCTTCATTTGTAAAGTATGAACTAGGAAGAGACAAGTCTTATTGCAAACAAAGGCCAACTTCACAGAATATTAGGGGGGAATCAAAAGAGCATCTACTAATGTTAACTCTTGTCACAAGAACAATCATGCATGCATGCACACTTAAACAGGACTAAGACCTGAAGTAGTTAATAGTCATTCAATGTTGTACACAAACAAACAAAAAACAAAACAAAACAAAAACAGTTCCATTGTCTGATATGCTCATATTCCATTCACATAAGATAAAAATATTATGTACATAATGATTAATAATATTCAACCATCTCTGGTATTAGTTTTTAAAATGGGAATAAGCCCACAAGCTTTTCACCATTTACATGCCATTTATGGTACATTTATTATAATGATGGATATGAACTAATACTTTTATATAGCCATGGGTGAAAACTGATAACATCCTCAGCCTCACGTGGTGTTTTAAATTACTGGATTTCAACCACTGAATTCAGTGGTTCTATTGGAAGCATGTTACATGTAGAACCAAGCCATGGTCACTAACACAAGAGCTACACATTTTTGCAGTGCATTTTAATGCAATTGGTTATTCATGTTACAAAATTCATACTATGGACACAAAAACTTACTCATCAATGTTTTCATTTTTTATTCCCAGCCAATCGTTTATTCGTTTCTGCCGTACTCCCTTATGATTGAGCCAGCTGTGAATGAGATAAAATGCATCATTTAATGTGGTTGGGATCATCCACAAAAAGCTCTTACAGTGGCATTCTGGCTAACAGCGTGCACACGAAAATGCATTAGAAAAAAAGATATTCAGCTGTGGCTTCAAATCCCTGTTCTGCCTTGGAAAGTCAATGGGAAAGTGGCATTGGTAAAGCCACTCCTTAAATATCTCATATCCTTCAGAAACCCTTCTAGGGTCATTATGAAGTTGGAACTGACTTGACCACACATATTAATGGCATCATGCAGCATTTTGATCCTTTAAGTAAAGTAAGTACCTAGAACACAAAGAAGATCTCTATGTGAAGTCATAGCATAAGTATGTTGTTATCCCCCCTATCAATATGTGGCAGCGACCCATGATCAGTGATGTCAAAATGTATTTCGTAGGCAGGTGGTAATAAGACTAAAGCAGGAAGGCCAAAAAAAGGGCATAGTTAAGCTCTCTACTGTGATTTGCTTCATTTAACAACATTGATTACATATAGACTGCCTTTCACTTCAAAGGGAAATATAACAGTTAATTGTGGCCAGACCATACCAGGGACATTTTGGATTACAACACAAGTGGACAAAATGGCTAATTAACAACAAGCTCCTCCACGCTCTTCAAATCTTTATTTACTTATAAACCCTATGTACCTTCTAGGTATGTAGAGAATATATTTACCATGGTTCTTTTCCCTCCAATCTATAACTTTTGGAAGTGAGGTGGGGAAATGCCTTCCCTAAAACAGAACAGGAAGGACTAAAACTATAGGGTTATCCTATATAGAGGACATGAATGTTTAAATTAAAGAAGAATGAGGGGCCCTTTGAGGTCAAATGCCTCAGAAATTGTCCACCCCCAGATTAATTATTAATAAGCATGCAGCTATTTGTGAGTACTGAATGGGCAGGCTAGTTGTTAAAATTGTCTCATTGTAAAGGGATCAGCCTCCTCCGTTAATGTCTTAGGATAAATCACCACAAAGGTAATTAGCAGTCAAATTAAATAGCAGTTGCAAGGGTAGGAGGGATTGACACACATTTGAGAATAGTAGGGAATAATATATTTGACCACTACCAGGATCAGGTTCCATCATACCTGCTACTTATTTCTTAAAAGTCATTCAAACATTTGCTAATTGCATTAATAGAGTCTCATCTAGTCTGACTCATGAAGTTTCTATTCGTAGGATGCTCACTTACACAAGGTACTGATCTCTGATTTTCCGCAGCTGGATAAGATCAGGTTTGATGCTATTCATTTTCTTGTCAGTTTCTCGGTTGTCCAGGGCTTGCTTTTTCAAGTCCTGCTCAAGTCGCAGCTTACTGTCATGGATCTCTCCCAGACGTGATTTTAATTTTTCATAGTTAATCATAATCCTGGAAAACAATATGTAATGCTTTTAAAGGTTGCTAGTACACATATCAAGACCACAAAACAAAACAAAAACTTTTAGCACAAAATATGTGTCTTATCTATAGATGAGACTAAAAAGCGCAGAGGATTTATGGTAGGCACAGTGCAGGATGCTGTCGCAATCCTGCCAGCTTGGAACCTAAATAAGCATCCACTCAAAATTTTTATATATTTATTTATTTATTTAATTTATACCTCGCCTATCTGGACTACCAGACCACTCTAGGCAGCTTCCTATTCGCATTTTATTATTTAAGGAATAAACCAAAAGTACAGAAACATGAAACTAAAATATAGGCATAAAATATGGTACAGGAGACTCCAGCAAACACAGGATGCTTCCACTTTCTTACTCCTGATAAGAGGAAAAAGGAAGTACAGATTTTTCTTTCCAATTTGAAATGACTGACTGGAGTTATCTAGAATTCAGCTAACTAGAGAAAATAAGGGGGGAGGGAGAGAAAATAGTTAAATATTGTCCAGGGTCCCAAAAGTATGCAGGAATTAGACAGTGCCGCTGATACTGCTGTGGAACTGGAACTGATGAACTACAACTTTTAAATGGAATCATATGTTCATATAATGTATATAGTACTAAAAAGTATTTTTAATTCGTTTGCTTCAGGTTTGGGGGCATGAAGGGATGCAATGATTTATAGAGAAAAGACATGCCACTACCACGCTGGGACAGAGATTGCCGGTAGATGTGAATTTTGACAGACCTACCGTTCAATTTCTTTCTCATTCCCTTCCCTTCGAAATCGTTCAATGTATTCTTTGCTATATCGTTCTTGGGTGTGACACTGCTCTTCAAATATTTTAATTGTTTCGTTAAATGCTTCTATTGCTGTTCTCTTCATCTGAATTTCCTGCACAGAGAAACCAATTCAGAAAGGTCACCAATTAACCACTGGAAGCGCAAAAACACAGAGGTGCCTTCCGCTATTATTTAATTATTATTTTTATATAACATGAAGATTATTAATGTTGGACTTCTTAATTGGTAGTATGTAATTTGATATTGAAAAGTTTAGTATTCCAAAACCAAGATAATAAAACTTAATCAACAAGTGTCTTTGGCTGGTTGGGTACCCTAGTTTGCCTTCTTGCCTTCTCACAAAAAAGTGATCCATCATCCTGAGGATGCAGGATGCTATACCAACAGAAGCCATGAATGAAGCCTCAGCTTCAGTGCCCAGTATGGATACTTATAGGAGTCAAGGATGGCAAACTAACCCTAAGGAGCTTACTAAAACTTCTACCGCAAAGTTATGTGTAACTGCCCAATAGGATTTCTGCCACTAAGAGATGGCTGAAACAACTCTGATATGAAAGGTCAGCCTTTCATATTTTTAAAGGACTGAAATCATGTACAGTGGTGCCTCACATAGGGATCGCTCTGTTTTACGGCAAAATCGCTTAGCGACGCTGTTTTTGCGATCGCAAATGCGATCGCTTTGCGATGGTCCCTATGGGTGAATTTCACTTTGCGATGATTGCAGGGAAGTGATCATCGCAAAGCCCCCATTTTCGGCCAGCTGATCGGCAGTTTCAAAATGGCCACCGGGTAAACAAAATGGCCGCCCACTGTTTTCAGGCACGGATTCCTCACTTTAGAGGCACCGAAAATGGTGGTGCTATGGAGGATCTTTGCTTAAAGGTGAGTTTTAAGCCCATAGGAACGCATTAATCACGTTTTAATGCGTTTCTATGGTCTTTTTTCGCTTAGTGTTATCGCTTAGCAGCGATTTTTTCTGCACGAGTTAACATCGCTAAGCAAGGCACCACTGTATTTTATTCTCCAGCTAACTCTTTGCTGTGCTCCCATTCAGCAGAGTCCTGATGTAGCACAGAGGTTTTTAGGTAGGGTGACAGCAAAAACCTACACACTCAGTAATACTCAAAATTCCATTCGGCCAAATACTTCTTTCACCATTATTTGATAGCAACACAACTTTTGGTGACTTCTGAAATGTTGTGTTAAGTGGGTATTTTATAAGGGAGAAATGTGGAAGTGAGAAGTACTCTTAACCCCTTCCTTCAGCTGCTCTAAGTGTGTAAGCCCTCCCCAGCACAAGGCTAGCCAACTTGCAAAAGCCAAGGGGCTGCACCCACCCTCTCAAATCTAATGCAAATTGCAATATACCTGTGATGTTCTGGTGTATTCTTCATATAATCTGTCATACTCCTTACTTTTCTCTTGATATTGAGTGTGGTATTCCTGAAGCTTTTTGCCCACAGCATCAATATTATCTTCTTTTACCAACTGATCCTATACATCAAAATAGAAAATAGGTACAGTTTTGTACAAAAGAGATTCAAGTACTACTTTGTCAGAAGAACAACCTTTGTGGAAACACAAGTATTAAATTGATCATCTTATTCCTGCACAACAAAGCTTCTATACTTCTGTATTCACGTAGTTCCACTGGAGCCACATATTCACTAAATTGTTTCCCTCTGCTTTCTCACAGTGACTATTCCAACTATATAATGAATATGTGTAAATATTTGAGGGTTGTAGAGATATCGCGCTAAGATTTAAGAAAGTTGTGTGAACAAGTATTTTGCTGGGATGGCCAACATTAACCTTTTGATATCAGCTGGCTAATTTTGCAAGATTTCTATTAGAACACGGCGTGCTTTCAACACTCTACATCTTCCTACCATTTTAAAGCTCCAAAGAGATACCAAGCAGTATCACAGCAAAGTAACATACCCTGTTTCCCCGAAAATAAGACAGGGTCTTATATTAATTTTTGCTCCAAAAATGCATTAGGGCTTATTTTCAGGGGATGCTTTTTTTCCATGTACAATCTATGTTTATTCAAATACAGTCACGTCATCTTCTTCTGGTTACTGCACAATGGTGGAGGGCGGGCTTTCACTTAACTATGGCTTATTTTGGGGGTAGGGCTAATATTACGAGCATCCTGAAAAATCATATTAGGGCTTATTTTCAGGTTAGGTCTTATTTTCAGGAAAACAGGGTACCAAGATCTAGATTTGATGAGAAGCAGAAAAGGTGGTGATTTTAACATTCCCATGCCCACCCTGCACACACTTTACGCACAGACTTTGTAATACTTGAGAAATGACTCCGAGATGGGCCAGAACAGTCAGTAAGGTCTAGAAAAGGAATGGGTATAGTACAGTGGTGCCTCGCTTAACGAGCGCACCGTTTAACGACGAATCTGCATAGCGACCCTTTTTTTGGGTCGCTAATGCAATCGCACTGCGATGTTTAGATAGGCTAAACATCACATTGCGATCATTTCTGCACCCGGCGGCCATTTTGGAAACAGCTGATCAGCGGTTGCAAAATGGCCGCCGGGTGCAGAAAATGGTTGCCCGCACCATTTTCGCGCCCTGCCCTCGCTTACCAGGCAGCGAAAATGGCAGCCGGATCCAGGATTCTTCGCTTACCGGTGAGTTTTTCCCTAATAGGAACGCATTAAATGGAGTTTAATGCGTTCCTATGGGTTTTCCCCGCCCGGATAGCGACGTTAATCCTAGAACGGATTAATGTCGCTATGCGGGGCACCACTGTATTGTCCTTGAAATACTGTTGGACTGAAACTCACAGCATTACCCAACATGGCTATTCTGGCTAGGGCTGATGAGAGTTGAAGTTTTACAACATCCTCAAAGCCACATGCTGACAACCCCAGTCTAGAAAATTATTCTCTAAGGAGGGTTCTAGTCATTTCTCTGGTACATCCTGATGCTACCAGTGTCTGTTTTTATTACAGTTTGTTTAATATTTGTATATTATTTGTTACACTAAATTATGAAGCTGGCAAATTAAACCAGTGAATTTAAAAAAGAATTGAAAGGAAAAACACCCAAATTAGGGATCCTTTTCAAATTGCCTTTAACTAGTTCTGGGATTAGTGCTTACAGCCAAAATTTTATCTATAGAAAACATCTGAGTTTAATGATAATTATGGTTCTTTGAATATCTCACCTGTTGGTATCTGGATACAGGATACATAAGCTTCACATCAAGTTTCGGATTGTACTGGGCAAGAGACTCATGGTGATAGTGGTTAATCAGCTCCACCACAGAATTAAATGTCAGTGGATCAGAAAAACCGTATTTACCGTCTCGATGATATATTTTTATCAACTTATTGTTGCCACCCTTCCTATAAAGGAGATAGCAAAAACAAGCATATCAAACTGTGCACTCATGATGCAGGAAAATCACAACAAATACTGAAACTATACTGATAAGTAAAGACAAATCCACTCCTTCATAGTTACTTTGCATAAGTTCTCACCTTTTATCTGGGGTGCTCTAGAACACTGTAATTTGGATGTTTGGATATTCATATAAAATACAGCCTAAATGTAGCTTTCAGACATCATTTATTTTTAAATTAACAAGAATTGCTCCAAAGGGTATCCTACATAAACAGTGTACAGAACAGCACAACTGTTTTCTAATAGTGAGGAATTTTACAAAGGCACCATCTGACCTTTTAGTTTATTCATGTCATCCTCTTACTCTGACATTACTCATATGTTTACTATACAACTTCATGCCAAACAACATATGACTTCTAATATGCCTCATTTGCATGTTTTTGCTGCTATGGGCAGATATAGCCCTTCTTCAAGATTCAATTCTTTAAAATTTTGTATTCAGTTGTTTTTGATTTTATTTATTTATTCTGTTCTGTAAATGTCATAGTTATTTGTAGAATCTCCAGTTCTAGAAAGAGCCAAACCAAAAACTGGGTCAAGATTCCCTTCCAGTGTTAAAACTTCTAATTTCTGTATATGTGCATGGAACAAAAATAAACATGTTAAGTGACTGTTAAGACCATATATTCTAAAACAAGAACAACCTCCCTGCCAACATATAGCAGGAAGTAGATACTGAATGAAGAGGTACAGTCCACATTTAATTGAATATAGCTGCTCATTAATTCTTACTGAAAAAGATAAAGCATTGTTTCAGTGACAACACAGGCAAATTACTGCTAACACCAAGAAGATACAGCTAACAACAGTTCCACAGGAAGGCAAATCTAGATTTAGATATAAGGGATGCTTATACGGCATTCATTTCCTTCGGTTAGGAGATGTCAGAGTATAGAATTTACAGGCCTGAGCAGAACAAATGTATTAATGAGCAGCCATGATGTTCAGATGTGTCAAAATGCTGAGTCACAGTGACCTAGGAGGGCTGGCTCAAAGATGATGCAACATCTGTGCTGACTGGATACAGCCAGATGATAAGTGTATATATGTGGACTGTGTAGAGAAGATGTATTCCTGCTCTTCTGATGAATTCATGGTGTCATGCTGTCCCTCTGTATATTTGTAAATATCCTGTAAATACACATCTGGTGCTGGAAGAAGCTGATCGTGAGTCATTTTGCCATCAGGACCTTGAAGTTACTCTGCTAGAATTTTCCATGTGTTCACATACTAACAAGGGGTTATGGGCCCAACGATGCGCCCTGCGAAGACCGCCTTGCGCAAAGAATGTTGGTGGGTACCAGTGGGTGCCACTATAGCGGATGGAGGAAGAAGTGGAGGTCCTGGAAGGTGGGAGTTCTAATGTTGAGAGCCCAGGGGGAGAAAAAAAAAGAGGACTGAGAGCAGAGCCAACAGCATGCAGGTGTTTGGAGGAACTAGCATGGGAGGTTTTCCCCTGACAAGATTAAATGAGATAAGTTACCAGACATGGTCCATCAAAGCTGAGATGCTGTTAAGGAGGGAGGATCTGTGGCAGATCATTGCCAATCCCCCAGCAAGGCTCAATGAAGAGCAAGAATGGCTTAATGACAGAGCTTTAAGCACATTAATCCTTTGCCTGGAAGACAGCCAATTGGTGCATGGCTTGACTTCAGCAAAAGTATGTTGGGACATTTTAAGAAAAATGTATGTTAGGGACACGGCAGGAACCAAGGTGTTCTCTAACAAGAAAGCCATACAGATGCAGACTACAGCCCGGTGAGAGCATGTCTGAACATCTGCAGAAAATAAAAAATGTCTTTAACGAGCTAGAAACAAAGAGATGTGCAATTTCCAGAACACCATAAAGTGTATGTCATCCTGAGGACTATGATGTCTTAGTTACCAGTTTGGAATCGATGAGCGAAGACGATCTGATGTTGGAGTACCTGACGGGCAGACTATTAGAAGAGGAGCAGCGTAGGAGTAAGAGGTTCGACAGCAGAATGAAATATGACAGCCTGTGATGAAAGAACCAGGATGACAAGAAACAGAAACCAGAATTCTCTCCACAGCAGATAAATGCCGCTTCCAGGAGGGGAGAACAAAATAGCAGAGCCATGACTGTGAAACACTGTTTCGGCTACGGATCAAACCAACATCTGCTGAAAGACTGCAGACAAGCCGGCTGTAGAAGCGACGGAAGGAGAAAATGGAGGATTTCTCTTGTCCAGGCAGCTGATAAATCCAAGGTTGCCAGCTGGATAATTGAGAGAGGAACTGTTTCACATTTGACTAACAAAAAAGATTTATTTTCTTCCCTAGGTGCTTTGGAACAGAACTGTGTGAGCCTGGCAAATGGAGAGAAATCAGCCATTGCTGGAGAATTGTGATACCAGGTCTGGGAAAGGAACTTAAAAATGTACTTCCGGCTTGACGTCGCTACGAGACAGCAGCAGGAGGACAGAGCTCTGCCTCCTAGGCTGAATTCTGACCTGTTTGGGACATCGCAGGGTGTCGGACGGGTGGTAAACTGGGGGGGGGAACCTGTTGATCACGGGGGGGGGGCGGCGGCCACCCCCGTTTGATCCAGGAAACTCCCTAATCAGCCAACAGGCAGAAACAAGCAGCTTAGGTTCGCTTGCAAGTCATCGGCAGCTGGCTAAAAGAGGCGAGAATCAGCTTTTTTGGCATCGTTGTTTACCATCAGGTGAGATATATTTTTACAACTAATTGCTTATGTACCCTTGGAGATTTCTATATATGGAAAAAAGAATCGCTGTCTATCTCAGTAACTACAAAGCAGCAAAAATCTGGTGAGAGGGATAGTTTAAAGATTATGGAACATATTTTTAAAGATTATGGAGCATATTCATTCAATACATTTAAAACATTTAAGAATATTACAATTTGGCATTATAAAGCTTAAGAAACTTTCCTGTAAATTTGGGCCTTGTTTTGAATATTTGAAGTCTTTTGGCATGGAGCCCAGGAGTGACCTTGACTACACTGTTGTTGCTTAAAGCCTCAGAATCTGTTTACTTCTTTTTGACTTTTTTTTTCTGTGTCTGGCTGGACAAATTAACCCTAGAGTGGAACATTAAAAAAACTGTGCCGTGGATATTCGTAAACCTGTGGAATTAGGCCATCAGGCCGCGGATACAAATATTTGGGGACCTTGAATCTTGGCCTAAACACTTGGGCAACTGGAACAGAATGGCACAACAAGGACAATTTTGGAATGAAATAAAATCTACCCTTCAAACAATATTAGAAATAGTGAGATCCCATTATCAGGAGACAAAACCATCTAATCAACATCAGAAGAATCATAGCCCGCAAGCAACAGGGAACAATGAAGAAGGAAATGAGAGTGTTTCAGATGATGTATGCCAATCAAAACAGGAGCTGGAGGAAATTAATCTAAGAGAAACGTCAGTCTTGAATGAGAGGAAAAGCCTGGAAGATTCACTGAAGATAGACCAAGTACATAAAGAGTTAATGGACATAAATCAGATGTGCAAAATGGTTTCAGAGGACATGAAAGATGACAGAATGCTTAGAGACACAGAAATACTAAATGTAAAAAGAAAAATCAGAGAGGTAATTACCTAGAAAGATGAAAAAGGGGAAAACAAGGAAGGGCCCCTTAATATTGAAAATATGTATATATTTAACATCGGGAATCGTTAAAGGGTATACTTTGTATATTAAAAAGGAGAATTAAATTGAAATAAGGGAGCCCTAATCAGGGTAAAGAGGTAATCTGGTGGTTTTTTATTTTAGGTAAACTGAACTAGATATAAAGCTGGGTCATAGGTCTGGAACCACTTTCAATAATAATGTTATCAGAAGACTTTGAGAAGATTATACAATATGAGAGTAATATTATGATAGTAGTCATATTATATACTAAAATCTGTACATGAATGGATTGAATGTTTGAAAGATGTCTGGAATTTTGGGGGGACAACCGGGAAGACACTGAAATGTAAAAAACAAATAATTGTAAGCAAAGCATGTAACACGATGTTTGATAAGCACAAACAATGTAGATAGATTGAAAACTAATAAAATGTTTATTAAAAAAATGTACTGTTAGATCCACAGTTAGACTGTAACATTCTAAGCATTTGAGAATGATAAATGTACAATTAAGAAAGGAAACATTGTATGTGTAAAGGCAAAACTAGAGAACAATCTGTATGTGCTAAAGAGTAAAACACAGAGTGACACACATGCCATAGTGAAAAACACACCCCAGCACAATCAGTGAGCACATTTGTTGCATAGGAGATTGGGACATGTGAATTTCAGAACACTGCAAAAGATAGAAACAATGGCAAAAGGTGTGAAACTGAAAGTATGTAAAAATTACTTAGACTGTAATGTTTGCAAATTGGCAAAGTCAAAAGTGAGCCCCAAAAGCAAGGAGCGCACCAGTCAAACGAAAGGACTTTTTCAGTTGGTGCATGCTGACATAATTGGGCTTTTTGTGCCATCTATTGGTGGAGCAAGATATGTATTAGTCATAGTAGATGACTATTCAAGATATTCATTTTGCTACCTGTTAAAAACCAAAACAGAAGTGTTCAATAACTTTAGGAAGTGGGTAAAAATTTGTAGAAAAACATTATGGCCACACGGTGGTGCAAATTCAGACAGACAGGGGTTCTGAGTTTCTGTCGAAAAAGTTTCAAAATTGGCTGGAAAATAATGGGATATTTCACAGAAAGACAAGTCCATAGTCACCCTTCCAGAATGGAGTAGCAGAACGTAGAAGTGGCGTTCTACAAATGATGAAGGATGCCTTGTTAGCAGACGCTAACATGAGTCATGGTTTTTGGGATAAAGCTATTCTTACAGTGAATTATATTGTGAACAGAATTTGGTCATCAGCAATAGAGCAAACCCCATATTTTATGCTGTACGGGAGAGAGCCATCCTTACAGCACATGAGGTTATTTGGTTGCAGTGCATGTCCCAAAAGAGACTAGGAGAAAGGGCAAACCTAAAACGAGATTCTTGGGATATGAAAGAGGCTCAAAAGCATATCGTTTCCTAGATGGAAACAGGGATGTGGTAATCTCAAGGTCTGCAAGTTTCTGTGAACACGAGAATTGGGATAGGATTCATGCTAACTCTCAAGTTTACATCCCTATCACTGACAGAGGAAGAAGTGAGAAAAGGCAGTTAGAGCCAAGAGAAGAGGCTGAAGAGAGCACGAGCCAGAACACATCAGGAGATGAAGAGGATGATGGATAGTGTAGTGAGGCAGAAAGTGAGGTAGAAATTAAGGAAGAACCACAAATCAAGGAAGAGCCGCAAAACCCCAGGAGATCTTAGGTAGACATTGCAGTAGCAGTAAATATATACTGGTAAAGCACTGGCAAAGAGTGAAAAGAGTATTCAGATACTTGAAGAGAACAAGTGACAGGTGTCTAGTTATAAAACCTTCAAAATTATTAAAATTGATGGCTTATGTAGACAGTGATTGGGCAAACGACAAAACTGATAGAAAATCAATGTCTGGATTCACAGTGTTATTTGCAAATGTGTTGGTAGGGTAGTAATCTAGAAAACAAAGTTCCATCACTACTTCAACAACTGAGGCTGAGTTTGCTGCTTTGTCAGAGTTGTGCTCAGAAATAATATGGTATAGAAAAATGATCAAAGATCTAAGGATTGAAGCATATAATGCAATAAAAGTGTTTAAGGATAACACTACTTGCATCCACATGGCAGTGACGGAAAATATGAGAAACAGAAGTAAACATGTAGACATCAAATACCATAATGTCAGAGAAGCAATAAAAGAAAAACTGATAGAGTTACAGTACTGTGAAACAGAAAGAAACATTGCTGACATAATGACGATACCCTTAAGTGCACAAAGACAAAGAGATAACCAAGGAAATGGGTATGAGTTCTGCTCAGGCGTAAATTAGGAGGGGTGTCAGAGTATAATATTTACAGGCCTGAGCAGAACAAATGTATTAATGAGCAGCCATGATGTTCAGGTGTGTCAAAATGCTGAGTCACAGTGACTCAGGAGGGCTGGCTCAAAGATGATGCAACATCTGTGCTGATTGGATATAGCCAGATGCACAAGTGTATATATGTGGACTGTATAGAGAAGATGTATCCCCGCTCTTCTCATGAATTCATGGTGTCATGCTGTCGCTCTATATTTGTAAATACACGTCTGGTGCTGGAAGAAGCTGATCGTGTCTGAGTGAGTCATTTTGCCATCAGGACCTTGAAGTTACTCTGCTAGAATTTTCTACGTTTTCACGCACTAACAGGAGAAGGGGGTCAAGGAGGGGTAAAATACAAACAATGCTGCTTGTCCTTATTCTCAATTCAAACCTGTTTGGAAATACAGAAAAGTATGCCTTGTATCCTAATTACAACCTGAAGGCTATAGTTTGACTTGAGGGGATTTAGAAAAGTAGATATGGCTTCACTACTTGTTCTGGTTAAGACAGTATCCTCAATTATAGGTGGGTGTGTAGGAAGAGAAAAAGAGTAGAATTAGAAAATTGACCTGGATTTTTTATTTTCCTATTCCCACTTGGTTCTTCTTCACAGTACTGCATTGGAGGAAGGCTAGATAAACTTTGTACCAAAGACATTTTTAATCTTTTGCCATCAGAAATTTTATATTCATCAATGTTTATTTTCCTTCCAATCTGCCTTCAAAACTGCTTGTTTTCAACAAGCTTTTAGCAAAAACAGGGATGGAATAAAAGTAGGGAAGGATGTAGAGATGAGCTACAATAAAGCAGTAGAGGCAAGAACAGTAATTGCAGGGGAGACTAGAAGTTGTGCAAGACCCTGAAGCTATCTTAGTCCTGCGTGATGTATTGCACACTGCCTACCCACATACATGTATATATAGTTCAAAACAACATACTGTTTCTGGAAAGTCCACCCCCACTACAGGCTGGTGATTACAGCTAAACTCAGACAGAAAAGGAAAGCCAAAAGAGGGTAGCAGATGATATCATAATTCCTGCTAACCAAAAATTCCTATTTAAGTCCTGGCTCGAGTAAATTACTGTGCATTCCTAGAACACAGAATGTTTAAGATCTAACAAAATATAAGAAGAGTTTCAGGACAATGAAAAAACACAGCCAGTGTTCAAATTCACACTAGTTATTTATCAGCAGGTGCCACCAACAATTTGGGCAGGGTAAGTCCCAACTATTTACCGCAGTGTCAGTGTATAGTCTCCCTGTTTCTTTGTTGATGCATCTCGCACCAAAAATGTTCCATCTGGCATGTCTCGTAGTTTGTCATTTACTTCTTCCCTGCAAGATTGGAAGGTGGATAAAAACACAGTATTATTTTTAATATGTTCTTGTCCTTAAGAGTACTATTAACTGTGCAGAATGTAGGGAGTTCCACTTTATTTTGCTACCAAGATGATTTCAGATTTGCTCTTTAAACCATCTACTTTTAGACTTGTTCAGTTAATCCAGTGGTACCTCGACTTACGAACTTAATCCGTATTGGAATTAAGTTTGTACATCGAAAAGTTTGTAAGTTGAGGCAAACTTTTCTATAGGAATGCACTGAAAACCATGTAATCCGTATCTGCTGTTTTCTGTTTGTAGGTTGAGGCGCTGTTTGTAGGTAGAGGCATTAGTTCCCATAGGAACTAATCCAAAGCCGGTTAATTCATACTCTACCACTTAGGTAAAAAAATGGACAGGAAAGGTTTTCTTTTTCTTTTCTTTTCTTTCTTTTCTTTTTGTTCATAAATCGAGGCTTTGTTTGTGGGTCAAAGCAACTTTTTGCGAACAGAGCCGTTCGTAACTCGAATCGTTCACAAGTAGAGACATTCATAAGTCTAGGTTCCACTGTACACAACATTTGCAATAAATGTTTAGGGTTCTGTCAGGTAAATTTTTACATTTTAAATATACTCCAAACAGATGCATTCGGATTAGAGTGGTTTCTTAGAAAGGCATTGTTACATAATTACAAAGAATAAAGGACAATGTAAATCAGTTCAGTTTCCATGTTTTAAAATTGCTTACATTTCTTCAACAAACATGCACATTAATTGGTTAGTTTAACAACTAAAGTATGCCAGTTTAGAACTAACCTTACTAACCTTGAATTATCTAACACAATTCAAATCCTCTGAACTAGAGGCCTGAATCTGTCTAGAGATCAGAAAGCAATTGTGAAATAAAGAATTTATTTATACCTCTGTGTGTGTGTGTGTGTGTGTGTGTGTGTGTGTGTGTACACACATGCACGCATGCACACACACACACGATCCTTAATTGAAGACTCAGACCATTCAAGAAACAATGTCAAGCAGTTACTTCATAACCGCCCGGAGAGTGCTTGTAGTGCTATGGGGCGGTATATAAGTCCAATCAATCAATCAATCAATCAATCAATCAATCAATCAATCAATAAATGGATTTGAGTTGTGGGACTTGCTGTCAGGTGACTTGACTTGGCCTCAGGGTTTTGTTTTTTTCAGTGACTTGGACAATTCACAACTCAGAATCCACCAGCACCCCTTTTTTGTTGGCATGGGGAGCTTGTTTTTAATACAGACTTGGATTTGGGACTCAGGACTTGATACCAAAGACATGGATTTGGACTTGGGACTCAGACTGCCAACATCACTGGCTGTAACTAAGATCTATGAAACAGTTAGATCCACAGAACACTCCATAGACATAACATGTCATTGAGAGTGTTCTGTTAATGCAGTAGTTGTTCCAATGAGAGAGAAGAGATGTATTAGGTGGCCTTCAAAGCTGCCTTTTTCCAACACATCCCTATGCCAGCTCTGGAGCTGGCAGTTAATCTGCATTCCACTTATGTCAGTGGGAGAGAAACATCAAAAGAAGTGGCAAAAAAACCCATCCATATACACATATCTCATACTACAAAGGTAAAGGTTCCCCTGACAATTTTTGTCCAGTCGTGTTCGACTCTAGGAGGCGGTGCTCATCCCCATTTCCAAGCCATAGAGCCAGCGTTTGTCCGAAGACAATCTTCCGTGGTCACATGGCCAGTGCGACTTAGACACGGAACGCTGTTACCTTCCCACCGAAGTGGTCCCTATTTATCTACTTGCATTTGCATGCTTTCGAACTGCTAGGTTGGCGGGAGCTGGGACAAGTGACGGGCGCTCACTCCGTCGCGTGGATTCGACCTTATGACTGCTTGGTCTTCTGACCCTGCAGCACAGGCTTCTGCGGTTTAGCCCACAGCGCCACCACATCCCTACAGTATCTCATACTAAGGCACAGTAAATAACAAGGCACAAGAAAGTGGATGTAACTCTGTAACAGATTCCGCCACCCCCTATATCCAGAAGACAGTTCTGTACATGACCCAACATATCATATTTATAACACTTTGTCATATTTATAATCCTTGGTCTTCAAGATCTTTTCCCCTCAACTTTTATCTTTTACATGAAAATGTTGGATGTCGAATATTATACAGTGGTGCCTCACATTACGATTGCCCCGCATTACGACGTCACTTTAGCAATCGCAAAACGATGATCTAAATGGGCTTGTTTCGCTTTGCGATGATCGGTTCCCTGCTTCGGGAACAGATTCTTCGCAAAACAACGATTTTTCTACAGCCTATCGGCGGTTTCAAAATGGCCACCAGGTAAATAAAATGGCTCACCGCTGTTTTCTGAGATGAATTCCTCGCAAGTCAGGCACCGAAAATGGCCGCCCTATGGAGGATCTTCACTGCACAGTGAGTTTCCAGCCCACTGGAATGCATTGAAGGGGTTTCAATGCGTTTCAATGGGCTTTTTATTTTTGCATTATGATGTTTTCGTTCTACAGCGATTTCGCTGGAGCGAATTAACGTTGTAATGCAAGGCACCACTGTATTATATTAATACCTGGCCCATCAAGAGAATCCCAGGCGTGGTAACAAATTTTTAAAGATGGCTGTTTCATTGCTATTTAACAATTTAACAGAAAAAAGTATGCAATGTTCCACATTTAACCTCAATTTCTTCATTATGTCACCCAAATAATTCTACATTTCTAATATACCTATATAGACAAATGAGTTAAACCACTTTTGACTTCAAAGCACATTATTTACCTTGATATGTCTCCCCAGTACCATTCTGCATCCTGCAATGATAAGATGCAATTATCTTTTATTCCATTTGTATTTACGGAAGTTACTGGTTTCGATGGCTTTGGAGGAAGAGCTGAAAGAGAAATGTTGCTCATTTACTTTCTAGTTTTATACTGCAACCTCAATATGTTCAACAGGTATTCACTCAGGTAATAAGGCATCAACATAAGGTAGGGCATTGTATAGTACTGTATTAAAGATGTGTGGAAACTAGACAGAGGAAGGAGAACATCTTCAGGCTACAAACTTTTTTTAGCTGATATTTGATTAGTCATAAAACTACTACAGCAAGACATTAATTTATATGCTTGTTATAAAACAAAATATAGCTATCCTATCTATACTTCTACACACAGAAACCTCTTCATTTTAATTGGGATTTAGGCCTTGTTCAGGAAGGCACTCTTCAAATAATATATGGAAGCTCGTAGCTAGCTATAGTGCCAAACTTCATGTTACTCAGTGGTGGTGGTGGCACTGGTGGTGTGAAAGCTGGAGCAGAATCCTCTAACTACCTCAAATATCCTCCTGGTCTAAATGCTGCTACAGGAGATTCACAGGCTAGTATGTGAGCTAGTGCATCAAGATCTCCCAGTAGATACATGTTTGCAGCTATGCGTTATAGCCTTGTTTTATGACTCATTATGTTCTCCTAATACCAAAACTTCCTGCAAGGAATTTCACTGACCAACAAGAAAAGATCTAATGTAACCCTGTCTTCTGCTTATGGTTTAGTGACCATATTGGATTTTAAAGATGTTGGATGATGAACTGTCCTTCTTGCTTGATTGGTAAGCAGGGTAGATTGATTTAAATCAAGACAATTTAAACCACAATTTAAATCACTAGTCAGTAAGATTCAATCAAAATCATTTTTAAATGTAGATTCATTCTTCCTGGTAGTTATAATCTTTAATATTTGCAAACAGATGAAGATTTCATATTTGGAATAATAGCTATTCAGATTAGTAAAACAGCTATATCGGAACTGATTTTAATTTAATAGGTTAATCATTCATATTTGGAGAACTACTTAAATTGTTTTATTTAACTAAAACAATAACATTATTATTTATTTATTTATTTATTTATTTATTTATTTATTTATTTATTTATTTATTTATTTATTGGACTTATATACCACCCCATAGCGCTACAAGCACTCTCCGGGCGGTTATATACCATATTTGCCAGCGTACAAGACGACTGGGCGTATAAGACGACCCCCCCAACATTTCCACTCAAAATATACGGTAGAGTGGATGGCTCTGCTGCGGCAGCGCCGGCGGCTGCCCGGGGCTCTGCCCGGACCCGCCGTGGAAGTTCATGGCCAGCGACGAGGAGAGTGAGGAGGGGAAGCGGCTGGGCGGGCGGCAGCAGCGGAGGAGGAAGAGAGGTAACAGCTATCCGGCGGCACGCGGGCGAGCGGGCAGCTGGCTCAGCTGCGAGGAAGGTGAGAAGGAGGGGAAGCGGGCAGGTGGGTGGCAGCAGCGGAGGAGGAGGAGGAAGAGAGGAAGTGGCTATCCTGCGACATACGGGCGAGTGGGCAGCTGGCTCAGTGGCGCAGGGCGGCGGGCAGCCCAGCGCCGGGCTCTAGCCGCTCAGGCATGGCCAGCTCTGCTTCCCTCCATGCAGACCGACTGCCTGCCCACCCGCCTGCCTTCCTCCCCTGCCGGCTCAGCCCCATATCACTCACTCAACGGCAGTGGCACCTTCCTGGCCCAACTAAAGTGCACCTGGTGTATAAGACGACCCCCCCCCACTTGGAGGCATGTTTTTGGGGCCAAAAAAGTCATCTTATACACCGGCAAATACGGTAGCTTCTATATTCTTGTATTTGCTTAAACATAAATGTTTATTAATTGAAGTGGTTGAACAAAATATATTTTAAAAAGCAACAACACCTTGAAGTTATGTGCAAGATCCCAAGGTCAGTAAGCTGCTCAGAGATTTCACTTTCATTTTTACTACTTGCCCTTCTTCCTCACACTTAGAGCCTGGTACAGATTTATTTCAATCCAAACCAACTGCAAATCTACCATTTAAGGCAATGTGTTTATTGTTTATACATAGACTTGCAGAACAATGGAATTAAGGTCTTTTTCTGAACTTTGTTCATTTTATACAATTTTTACTGTGAAAAGGTGAATGTTATCTCAGCTTGGATAATTTAAGATTAATTGAATTAGTTTACCAAAAATTTAAATATTGCATGAATATGCAGCTTGATGCTCCATAACTAAGCTCTATTTCATGCTGAATCACTTTTGAACTACTGTATAATGTATATTAAATAGAAAACTATATTTACATAGATTTTTCCTCCAAAAGCATTTTGTTAAAATTAATGTGATTAAAATAAAAAATTCAATTTAAATTTTAAAAATTCAATTTTTAATTTTTTTTTAATCACTGATTTTAATCCACCCTGTTGGTTATGTATATATAAGGGACTTACACAGAGGAAGATAAGGGACATACCGGTAGTTCATAGCTTTTGCAAAGGCACTGAGGAAGCCAAGAGGTTGAAATGTATTTTCATTTTCCTCCAGAAATTTTTAATTGTATTTTTCAAAAAGAGTTGGCATACTTCATTTATTAGTATACTGTCTCTAACTGGCTGACCGTTTTCTTGATTACTTTATTGTTTGACTATGTTTTTATTTTACTTGACATTGTAAACTATGTTTTGTGCTAATTTATGTATTTAAAATATTTTAAACCCACCTTTCTCTTTAAATAGAACCCAAGGTGGCTTACAACAACTAAAAGACAGTATTTAAGATTAGTAACAATGAGTATAAATATTAAAAGGTTCAATGAATACAATACCAAAAAATATTACCAACACCAAAACACACTGTTGCAGTAAGGTATAACAATCCATTTAAACACCCCACTCATCAGCCATTTACTCAGGGAAAGCTTGCCAAAGTGAAAGGTCTTCACCTGATTGTGGAAGGACAGCAAAGATGTGGCCAGTCTGGCCCTCTGTGGGAGGGAGTTCCAGAGTCTATGAGTGGCAACAGAGAAGGCCCTCTCTCAAGTTACCACCAAAGGTACCTGTGAAGGTGGCAGCATCAAGAAAAACACCTCTCCTGGTGCTCTTAACACTCAAGCAGGCTCATAAAAGGAGATGTGCTTCTTGAGACAGCTTGGGCCCAAGCAATTTAGGCTTTTATAGGTTAGAACAGTGGTTCCCAAACATTTTCCTTTCCTCCCTGATCCTGGGCATAGGGTGGTCTTTACTCAAGTATGGCTTCTCCTCCTACCCGAGTTCAGCTCCTGACTTCCTCGCCTGGGCCTTCAAGTCTCGGGCAGGCAAACAGGCAGGATCCTTCCTCCTCCATCATTGCTTCAGGGCGAGCTCCAGGCAGCAGCACTTTGCAAGGAGGCAGAACCAGAAAGGGCAGGTCTTGCCCCTACCCATCTCCACCCTGGCAGCTCAGCCCCTTTGCCCACTGTGGGAGGCAGTTGGAAGGGTGTGGACCTGGCCTGAGGGTGGTGACAATGGTGGTGTGCCCCCCCATCTTCCTCCCACCAGCCCTGCTTTCCATGGCCCTGCTAACTGCTAGTATGCGGTGTGGCTGGGTGGAGCCATCAGGTGGGGTCAGAGACAGGCAGCTCCATTGGCAGCCAGGAGACAGTTAAGCCCACCCACAAATAAGCAGTCAGGGTGGCACTAGCAGCCCCAGCCAGGGCGGCCAGATGCGGCGAGAGCAAGGTGGTAGCCAGGATCAGAACAACCAGGCACTGCAGAGGAGCTGTGGCTTTGGCCAGAGACTTTGCTCTGTGTTCCCAATCCTTTTCCCATGGTGCCCCTCAGGAGACTCAGTGGCACACCCACGTGTTGCAACGCACACTTTGGGAAAAACAGATGCCTGACATCCTGGGCGTCAGTGAACTAAAATGGACGGGAATAGGCGAATTCCATTCAGACGATTATCATATCTACTATTGTGGGCAAGAATCCCATAGAAGAAATGGAGTAGCCCTCATAGCCAACAAAAGAGTGGGAAAAGCTGTACTGGGATATAAACTCAAAAATGATAGAATGATTTCAATATGAATCCGGGGCAGACCTTTCAACCTCACAGTAATGCAAGTTTATGCACCAATCACCCATGCTGATGAGGCTGAAATTAACCAATTTTATGGAGACTTACAGCACCTTCTAGAACTGACACCAAAGAAAGATATTCTTGTCATTATAGGACAGCAAACTGTGCCAAGAATTGGGAGTGCCTGATCACCATATCTATTAAAGAACCTTGTAATAAGGGTGAAAGAGGATAGCACAAAAAATGGTCTGAAGCTCAACATCAAAAAAACTAAGATCATGGCCACTGGTCCCATCACTTCCTGGTAAATAGAAGAGGAAGATATGGAGGCAGTGACAGATTTTACCTTCTTGGGCTTTATGATCACTGCAGATGGTGACAGCAGCCACAAAATTAAAAAATGCCTGCTTCTTGGGAGGAAAGCAATGACATACCTGTACAACATCTTAAAAAGCAGAGACATCACCTTGCCGACAAAGGTCCGCATAGTCAAAGCTATGGTTTTTCCAGTAGCAATGTATGGAAGTGAGAGCTGGACCATAAAGAAGGCTGACCGCCAAAGAATTGATGCTTTTGAATTGTGGTGTTGGAGGAGACACTTGAGATTCCCCTGGACTGCAAAGAGAACAAACCTATTCATTTTGAAGGAAATCAACCCTGAGTGCTCACTGGAAGGGCAGATTCTGAAGCTGAGGCTCCAATACTGTGTGAAGGCAAGAGGAGAAGGAGATGACAGAGGATGAGATGGACAGTGTCATCGAAGCTACCAACATGAATTTGACCCAACTCGAGGAGGCAGTGGAAGACAGGAGGGCCTGGCATGCTCTGGTGCATGGTCACGAAGCATCAGACACAACAACTAAACAACAACTAATTTAAAATCAGTCAAGAACTTGGTCCTAGACAGTTACTTGGGTGCACAGCTGTAAAATGTCCATTCGAGAACTAGGAAAGCATGTTGGCGAGCATAGATAGAAGGCCAAGAGGATAGTGAAGTGTGGGAATATAAGGAGAAAGTCCACATTTTCTATACAATTTATACCAGCTAAGCAATGCAGCTAAACCAATCAGAAATACTATGTCTGTCAGCAATAAGCAGCAATCTTTTCATGGAAAGTGGTTTGAGGAGGGAAAGAAAACAGACCCCCACTCATCAGAGACCATGGGTGTAGAACAGCAAATTCATTAACATTTCCTAATCTCTAAATGAGAGATTTTAAATGAATTAATGAACTTCATAAAGTTTTTTCTATTTTTCTGTCAGTATATCTTCCACACTACGATAAAGATGATGCATCATCTTCACACCCTCAGTACAGTAGTTTATTGTTCTATAAACCAGTACTTGCTGAATCAAGCCAATTTAAACTATCCTGAACTTTGACCTAGTCCTTCACACTGTGTTGCTGAGTAAATATCATTTAGTTGGGAGCATAATTCTCTGGTACAGAGCAATCACTTTCCAAGATACAAAGTTCTGCACAAAACATGAAAATGAGTAAGGGGTCTGGGGACTGATGTCAACTTACACCATTCAGACTAACTACAAGTATATTTGCTTTTCTGGAAAAACAGGTTTTCGCCCCATAAAACTAGAACTGCATTGATATAAATAAATCACAAAGTCTGTTCTTCAAAAATATCAGTTTTCAATTCTGGGGCTAGAACACCCGTGAGACATCTGTAGGCATTAGACTTGCCTGTTAGAGTGCTGCTCTCAATCACAATGCAGTCCTCCAGCCCAACAAAGTGACATGGAGTGCTGATAAAAAAAATACCAAGTTGCTTAGCAACAGTTTTGAAGCTGACTTTGAAGTGTTGGGGGATCAAATATTGCCTTCTCCCAAGCAACTGCACCTTCCATTTTCTGAATCCAGATAAGGCTGACCCCTCAAATATAAAAAGAGGATCCAAATTTCAGCCTATCATTCTCGGACTAGGCACATCATAACATAAGACTACGTCACTTTTGCTTTAACCTTGTATTGCATACATCCAGTCCAGAAACTCCAATCCAGAAAATGTAGGCATTGTATAAACTACTTGACCAATCCCATGTGATGAGACCTTTCATATAGTGCAGCAATATCAAGACAGTCTGTGAGGAAGTACCAACCACAGTTCTAAGGAAACACATAGATTTTGTTTTCAAATATAGGGAGCAAACTCATATCTTTTTTTGTTCCCCAGTCATAAAGGCAATTCCAGGTGGAACTTAGAACCATTACATCACCTCCTTGATCCTAACTAGATACCTCTAGACCCCTCCCTCCTTCATTCAAGACTGTGATCTTTCAGAAACCAGCATTTCCAACATCTAGTAAGCCTGATTCTTCCTCTTGCTCCCCTGTCCTTTCCATTTTGCTTTTTCTAATAGCATCCCTGACAGTGAGACTTATATCTATGTGCTCTTATAGTTGCCGTATTAAAGGTACTGTATTAACATGAATTTTTCAAATAGTGTATTCATTCATTCATTCATTCATTCATTCATTCATTCATTCTATTCAATATGACCACTCTAGGTGGCTTCCAGACAGGTAAAAATACAATAACATATACATATAACAAATACAGTGGTGCCTTGCATAGCGAGGTTAATCCGTTCCGGATTAACCTTCGCTATGGCGAAACATCACTGAACGGGACAGAAAAGCCCATGTTTAATGCGTTCCAAATGGGCCGAAAACTCACCGTTCAGCGATGCTTCCCGGGTCCGGCAGCCATTTTCGCGCCCTCGTTAATCGAAGGCAGGGCGCGAAAACGCTGCATGTGGCCATTTCGGGGCTTCCGGCGGCCATTTTGGAGCCACCGAACAGCTGATCATTGGGCTTCGTTTTGCGAAGATCGGTAAGCGAAATGCTTACCGATCTTCGCAAAGCAAGTTTTGCCCATAGGGGCCATCAGTATGCGATCGCATTTGCAATCGCTGAGACCCCATCGCTATGCGATTTCGTCGTTATACAGTGCGCTCGTTAAGCGAGGCACCACTGTAATAAAAATACACAAAAATAGACATTAAACAATAAACAATGAACAATAAGGAATAAGCAATAAGCAAATTCTTCAAGATGGCAAAAATAACAAAGAATAGATAAAGCAGCCAGGCCGGTAACAACTGAATGGGCCACTGCAATAATTAATGGGTCTCTCCAGGAGGGCAAGGTACCCCTTGCCCTCAAGGAGACACTCATTAGGCCCATTAGGAAGAAACCAAATCTGGCAGCGGACAAAATTGGCAATTATAGGCCCGTCGCCAGTGTGTCCTTCCTCAGCAAAGTGGTTGAGAGGGTGGTGGCAGACCAGCTTCAGGCGCTCTTAGACAAAACCAGTGCTCTAGACCCATTTCAGTCGGGCTTCAGGCCGCGCTATGGTACAGAGATGGCACTGGTCGCACTGCTGGATGACCTGTTGAGGGAGGCCGATGGGGGCAATGTGTCCTTGTTGGTGGTCCTCGACATCTCAGCTGCCTTTGATACCATCGGCCACGGTATCCTCCTGGGGAGGCTCTCCGAGTTGGGAGTTGGTGGCCTGGCACTTGCCTGGCTCCGCTCCTTCCTGGAGGACCGCCCACAGAGAGTGCAGATTGGGGAGAATGTCTCGGCCCCGTGGAGTCTCAATTGTGGAGTTCCACAGGGGTCGATCATCTCCCCAATGCTGTTTAACATCTTCATGAGGCTGCTGGGCGGGGTCATCAGAGGGTGTAGGGCATCATGTCACCAGTACGCTGATGACACACAGCTCTACATCTCTTTTACTCCAACTTCAGTGGATGCCGTCCAGTCCCTCCAGCGCTGCCTGGACACCGTATTGGAATGGATGCAGTCAAATGGATTGAGGCTGAACCCGGACAAGACGGAGGTCTTGAGGGTGGGTGGCCCTCCCATCAGCGGCATAGGTGACTCTCTTTCTTTTGGAGGGATGACCCTTGCCACAAAGAGGGAGGTCCGCAGCTTGGGGATACATCTGGACCCGGCGCTAACCACAGAAACCCAGGTGGCGTCCGTGGTCCGTTCTGCCTATTTTCATCTATGGCGGATTGCACAGCTGCGGCCATATCTTGATCGGGGGGCCCTCACTACTCTAGTCCACGCGCTCGTAATCCAGAGACTAGACCATTGTAATGCACTCTACGTGGGGCTGCCTTTGAGCCTCATGCGGAAACTCCAGATGGTCCAGAATGCAGCAGCCAGGCTTATTAGTGGGGTGAAAAAATATCAGCACATCTCCCCCACTCTGGCTGCGCTGCACTGGTTACCTATTCGTTTCCGCATTGACTTCAAAGTATTAATGATTACATATAAAGCCCTAAACGGTTTGGGACCTCAATATTTGGCAGATCGCCTCCTCCCACCCAGATCTACCCGAGTCACCCGACATAGCCAGCAGGGACGACTGAGGGCACTGACACCAAGGGAGGCCCGGAAGGAGAAAACAAGAAACCGGGCCTTCTCGGCTGTTGCCCCTCGGCTGTGGAACACACTCCCCACTGAAATCTGGCTGGCACCCTCGCTGGGGGTTTTTAAAAGCCAATTAAAAACTTGGTTGTTTAAACAGGCCTATCCCCCAGTCAATTAAGTCATTTTCCTTTTCTCTTTATCTTTTTTTTCTTTCTTTCTTTTTTTTTTGTATACCACCATCTTGGAAACTTTTTGTTTAGAACTAATTAGTATAAATGCATTTTATATGTTTTTTAACTTGTTTTAACTGATGTAAGCCGCCCCGAGTAGACTTGTCTAGAGGGGCGGGGTAAAAATCGAATAAAGAAAGAAAGAAAGAAAGAAAGAAAGAAAGAAAGAAAGATTAAGTATTCTAAACTGACATATACATCTACTTTTGTATTTTTATGACATGTAGTAGTTTTTATCCTAGAAGTCTACTAATTTACCTCTCAATGCTTAAGTACAGACGGGGAGCTTTCTATTTAATTCCTAATAGCATCTAGCTATACCCTATAGATTGTACCAAACGTCTGTAGTGTTTTCAAGTGTCAAGGAGCACTGAGATTAATAGTTGTACTGGCCGTTTTACCTTCCCACCGAGGTGGTACCTATTTATCTACTTGCATTTACATGCTTTCGAACTGCTAGGTTGACAAGGAGCTGGGACAAAGCGACGGGAGCTCATTCTGTCGCGTGGTTTCGATCTTACGACTGCTGGTCTTCTGACCCTGCAGCACAGGCTTCTGCAGTTTAGCCCGCAGCACGACCACGTACCATCTGTGCCCCCACGTACCATCTGCGCCATCACGTCAATAGCCATGTTAGACTTCTTTGCAAAACTCTTCTGTTTAGTACATCTCAAAGTAATATTGGGGAACAACAAGGAGTTCTGCATGGTTTAACTTTGCCTTCTGTGCTTTTGTTACAACTGCTTAAAACTACTGGAAAGGTTATCCAGACTTATGGAGTTGCATGACCCCAATTCCTTTTCTTAATAGTAATGTCACTCAGAAATATATGCAAGTCTCACTCACTGCAAACATTGCAGAGAAGAATATGCTCGAGGCTTCAGGTGTAGGTGCTGAAACTCCTCTGAAAACTTGGATTCCCCCCCCTATAATGGCCAGAATTCTGTCTGAAGAATTCCTGATGAATTGTGGTAGTGCTAGTGAAAAAAGCTGAAAATGCCATGCCTACTGAGAACCTCCCCACCTCAGTGGCATCATAGCCTTTCCCATACAAAATCCTGCACAGTACAAGAGAGTTAAAGTATTCAGAGAAGTTGTAAAGCAAAGCTGAGAAATTTGAAAAGCACAGGGTCTCAATTTCATGTTCTTTCACAAAACAAATTCATAACAGTATTTTATAACTGTAGAAAGTACAGTGGTGCCTTGCATAGCGATTGCTCTGTTTTACGACCAAATCGCTTTGTGATGGACTTTTTGCCATCGCAAGAGCGATCACTTTGCAAAAATGGGGCCCCCGTGATCATCGTAAAGGCCCCACTGATCAGCTGTGCGAAAATGGGGCCTTTGGGATGATCGCGGGGGAGCGCTACCCCGTGATCATCCCAAAGGTCCCATTTTCACACAGCTGATCAGCGGTTCCAAAATGGCTGCCACTGTTTTGCCTCGCTTTAGAGGCACCAAAAATGACCGCCCCATGGAGGATTTTTGCATAAGGTGAGTTTTTAAGCCCATAGGAACACATTAAACACGTTTTAATGCGTTTCTATGGGCTTTTAAAAATCACTTAGCGATGAAATCACATAGCAGCGATTTTTGCTGCACGAATTAACATCGCTAAGCGAGGCACCACTGTATCTTAAGAAACCTTCTTAAACACTGTAGCCCTGAAGGATATAAATTTATCCTGAAAGTTGTACCTTCTCTTTTACAGTTTGGAAGTCTAGCTGTTTTAGAAATTCAACATCACATCTGTTTGTTGCGATTTTGTATTTGATATGCACAGTACAGCTGAAAACATATAAGGCCACAATCCAGCTGGGCCCTGAGGGATATAAAAGTACTGGTTTGGACTCAGCAGCCAGAAATTATGTACATGGTAGAGAATATGAAAGAAAAGAGCAGAAAGGTGTTGCGTCTTGCACTGCATGTTGAAATAGGCAAAAATAACACAAGTTTCTTGTACTGCTTTTGACTGCCCTAACATATAGGACAATGTGTGCTTTTTATATGTGTGTGAGTGTTTTTCCTGAGTTCTTTGTAATTTCAAATAATGAGAATAGGACTTGTGTGCTGCTGTGCTTTTTAGAAGACCTGATAAACTTACTTTTGTCAAGCAAAGTTGTGGAGGCTTCTATTTACATATATGATAGGCAGGGTGCATTGATTTCTCAGAGGATCAATCCACACTGACCTTAAGGCAGGGGTCTCAAACTTAGTTTGTGGACCCCGCCTAAATATGATAGTTTAATGTGAGTGCGGCCCGCGAGTTTGATATGTATGTCACTTTACAGTGTTGTGTGCGGAGCTGAACAAACCTACCAATCATGGTGGGGTATATGGCTCTCGGGGGTGGGACATTGGCCGGGCTTGATGCAAGCAGAGATACATTTCTCAATGAGTGAAAGTTAAAGCAGTGTTGCCATGGAGTGTTTTCTTCTGTGCCTGGCTGACTGGCTTGTTTCTCTTGAACACACGCAGACATTCATCCCAGCGCGCTGTATTCATACTTCAAAAAAAGGTTTTTAAAATTGCTGCCCAGCGGGACATTATACGTATATACACATATATAAGTGTGTGTGTGTGTGTGTGTGTGTGTGTGTGTGTGTGTGTGTGTGTGAGAGAGAGAGAGAGAGAGAGAGAGAGAGAGAGAGAGTGAGAGTGAGAGAGAGTGGTGTCTCGTTTAGCGACGTTAATCCGTGCAGGAAAAAACGTCGCTAAGCGATTTTTTAAAAGCCCATAGGAACACATTAAAATGCATTTAATGCGTTCCTATGGGCTAAAAACTTACCTGTAAGCGAAAATCCTTCACAGCGGCGGCCATTTTGGATGCCTCTAAAGTGAGGCAAAACAGCGGTCGCCATTTTGTTTTTCCAGCGGCCATTTTGGAACCGCCGATCAGCTGTTTAAAAATGGGCACTTTGCCATGATCGCGTCCCTGCGATCTCTGCTTTTACCCAGGGGGCATTGCTAAGCGATCGCTCTGGCAATGGCAAAAAGTCCATCGCTAAGCGATTTCGACGTAAAATGGAGCGATCGCTAAGCGAGGCACCACACTGTGTGTGTGTGTGTGTGTGTGTGTGTGTGTGTGTGTGTGTGTGTGTATGTATGTATATGTGTGTGTATCCACACACACATATCAATGGCACTTAGAGAGTTAATATGAGGTCTCTCTCTTTCTCTCTCTTTCTCTCTAACAAAATAAGTCGAAGTGATGTGTATATGGCAGGATGAAAGAAAAGTAAGGAACTTAATGCAGCCTAATGTAGTCTGTAGTCACCTAGCAACACCTGCCCATCAGCAATAACAGTCCCCAGTAACCCAGACCAATAGGGTTGCACTGTTATTTGTGGGTCATTGTTTTTTATTTGCATCGCGCTATTTGAATTGCATCACACAATGAACATTACCTATATTTTATGATGTAAAAGTAGTCAAAACAAATGACATCAACAATAGCAAGGTTTCATTTCCGTTTCTTTTTCCTGTAACAACAGCACAGCAGATAACAGTCCGTGAGCTGTCACCTTTTTGTGCTCGCTATTCTGGTACTTTCTACCATCTATAAATGCCATGGTGTTCATGTCATCATGAAAGACATGAACATCAAGAGTAAAAACAAAGGAGACTGCTACTGGGCTTTTATCCGCCGACCACTGTGCTGCAGTTACAAGAAAAAGAAGCGGAAATGATGTTCTCCGTGTGTTGAGATGAGACATTTGCCGTGCATCAGCTAAACACTTGGTTGAAACTTCAATGCAACAATGACACCAAATGGAATTATATATATTACACAGCCCCAAGCATGTCTTTTTCAAAGCCTGCAGTGAAGAGAAAGGTTGGTGATGAGCACAGACAATTTCAGGAAAAGTGGGAAATGCAGTATTTCTTTGTTGAGCACAGGGGCAGCCCAACGTGTCTTATTTGAACAGAGAAAGTTTTGGTGCACAAAGAATACAATTTGAAACGTCATTACACAACTAGACATGCTGAGGAGTATGCAAAATACCAGGGAGATGAGAGAGCCAACCGGGTTGCCAATCTTAAAACATGTCTACTTGAGGCAACAAGATTTCTTCAAGAAAGCAACCAAAGAGAATAATGTAGCAGTCAAAGCTGGCTACATGGTTAGTGAGATGATTGCTAAAGCAGGAAAGCCATTCACAGAAGGTGAATTTGTCAAAAAGTGCATATTACAGGCTGCAAGTATACTCTGTCCAGAAAAGAAAGGTCAGTTTAGCAACATCAGCCTTTCTGCCAACGCCGTGGCAGAAAGCATTTCTGACCTGTCAAGTGACATTTATGACGAACTGCGTGAGAAAGCCCAATGTTTTGGTGTATGCTCAGTTGCTCTTGATGAGACCACAGACATCACCGACACTGCCCAGCTCTCAATGTATGTCTGTGGTATTGATGTCAATTTTGAAGTGATGGAGGAATTGCTCACAGTAATTCCAATGCATGGCCAGACCACTGCTCAGGAGATATTTCACCAGCTGTGTGATACCATTGAGAATGCCGGTTTGCCATGGAAGAGGTTTGTTGGAATAACAACCAATGGCGCACCATCAATGACGGAGGAAAAATGGACTGGTGGCACTTGTTCAAAAAGAAAAACTGGAAGAGGAGGGTGTGGAAGAAACAATTGCTCTACACTACATTATCCATCAGCAGACCCTATGCACCAAACGCCTGAAGTTTGACAATGTGATGTCTGTCATTGTGAAATGCATCAACCAAATCAGATCCAGGGGCTTAAAGCACCAAAGGTTCCGTGCTATTTTAGAGGAAATGGAGTCAGAATATGGGGATGTGCTCTCCTGCACTGAGGTACATTGGCTCAGCAGGGGACACGTATTGAAGAGATTTTTTTAGTTGAGAGCAGAAGTGAAAGCCTTCATGGAGAAGGATGGAGTGGCAGTTCCTGTGCTAAGTGATCCAAAATGGCTCATCTTCAAGCCATACTGAGGGTCTCAACTGCTTCCTCACTCAAGCCAAATGTGGCTCATCTATGCATGAGGAAGAGCTGCTAGGTCTCTAGCAGCAAGGAGTAGGCAAGAAAAACCATGTTCAGAAGAACAGTTCATATTCTTCAATGTTCCATTCATGTTCAGGACAATTCATGTTTAGAAGAAGATTAAAGGTTAAAGAACTGTTAATGCAGACATTTGATTCTGAATAGAGCAAATATAGAAGACTGAAGAAGCCACATATAGTCGCTCACTAGAGGAGGATTATTATTATTATTATTATTATTATTATTATTATTATTATTATTATTATTATTATTATTATTATTATTATTATTATTATTATTATTATTATTATTATTATTATTATTATTATTATTATTATTATTATTATTATTATTATTATTATTATCATCATTATCATTATCATTATTATTATTATTATTATTATGTGTTAAAAATAAAAAATATATTTGAGAAGATTGGAATTTTTTTAACAAAGCTTTTCTTGTGGAAAACCTGATGGGGCCCAGCCTCACACAGACTGCCTCCAGCGGCCCCCAGGTAAATTGAGTTCGAGACCCCTGCCCTAAGGCATACTAAGTTACATGCCAGTTGTGTGCACAAGCAACACAGAAGGTAATCTCAGTTTTTTTTTTTACTGTTCCACAGAACACACAATAATTCAGGTCAGCATGTGCACTCTACACAGAAGTAAACAACTTAGATAAATTCATGTCTTGCTTAAAGAAACTGAGCCCAGAGTAGTTTGAGCAATATGCTGATGATGATGCTCAACCTCAGAGCTCCAGGCTATCTACCCCAGTGGCTTCATAGAAGTATTTAAGCAACTCAGAAAAAACTGACCTGTGTGACCCTCCAACATTTCCTAAGTAATGGAGTTGACAGCTATAATAACTACTGTTCACGTTTTTCCAACAAAAGGGAAGATCTAGATCAAATGCCAATCAATTCGTCTTTACCAGATTTTCCATAAGGTGCAATAAGATACCATGATATACTGTACAATATTAAATGCTGCTAAAAGTAAAAAGAAGTTACCTCCAAATGGTCCACTAACAAACTAACAAATTAAAGCTATCATCATTCCAAAGTTTGTTGCACAAACTGTGAAACTGCCACCATGTATCCATTTTGTTGAACCATGTATCCATGAACTAAACCCAAGTACAGTGGGGTCTTGACTTAAGAACGGCTCGAGTTAAGAACATTTTGACTTAAGAACCGCTCTCATAGGAAAATATTGACTTGACTTACATACTTAGATTTGAGTTAAGAACTGAAAAAAAAAACCACGTGGGAGGCAGGGAAAGTGCAAAATTTGAACTTTCAGTTAACTGTTGGCCAGTGAAAAGGGTGCCTGTCTGCTTCCTCACTCCTCCCAGCGTTTAGAGAGTGGATTGGGAGACAGTCTTCAGACTGCCTGGTACTGTACTGCCTGGACTGTATTTTCCCTGCCTTCCCTGAACCTTTCTTGACCTAAGAAAAAAAGAAACAAAATATCCCCCTCTAGTGGTCGAAGGCAGAATAGCAGCTTCCCATTAGTTTCTATGGACGGAAAAGAGCAGATACGGATCAAATGGTTTTCAATGCATTCCTATGGGAAATGCAGATTTGACTTGAGAACTTTTTGACTTGAGAACCGCCTTCCAATACGGATTAAGTTCTCAAGTCAAGACCCCACTGTACAAAGTACACACTACTGTGCTCTTTCCTCCGCTCAAAACAAAACAAAAGAAGCAAAACGAAACAACATAGTAGCTTGCACAGTTTGGAAGTAAGTAGAAGAAATTTGAGTAGAGGGACCTCATAGGAAACCTGCTGGAGTGACCTAACCCAAGGATAAATATTCATTTACCTATGAGGGCAAAAAAGAGACTATGTCTGAATGAATTACACATTAAATAACTCACTGCAATGTTAGGTTTTCACCAAAAAAAACAAAAACAAAAAAACACCAAACTGCAGACGTGCAAGAGAAATGCTACATGGGAAAGGATACTACTCAAAACCCTAATTTAAAAAATACATATATTTGAAATGGAGTGAGACAAACTGCTCCAGGAATTGAATGCAGATAGTTTATAGCCTCTTAAAGCAAAATATATTACTCTTCTAGACTGGAAAAAACCCTCTTGAAGTCAATGGTAGTACTAATAGAAAGATGGGGGACACAGAAGGAGCCTCTCCAAAGAACGTGAAGACTGAGGCCATTCAGATGGCTTCTGGGCAATGACAACAGTTTGTCTGCTAATCCTTCCACTCTGGAAGCACCATGGATTATTTCTGACATGAATCAAGAAGAAGATGGAAAGATGGAACAATCACACGAAGGGGCCCAAGATTGGTCACTACATTCTTAAATTCACAAAACTCATGTACCCTTTGATATTATTTGTATGACTAATATAACTTGACAGCTTCCATGATCAATTAGCATCTGTTTGAAGCAAGTTGTGGATATTAAAATAATCTAGAGCCTTCATGCCACAAAGTACTATGGTTCAAGTATTTAATTTGCTGATTTAACAACTCTCTTTGGTCTCTTGCATACAGTAACAATGCAGCAGCTATCCACATGATTGTTTCAAAAGCATCCGCATAACAATAAATTACAGAAATACACAAATGACAATATTAAAACAGTACTAATGGAGCAGAAACACAAAGGTTGTAAACATACTGTACATATAGACAATGTGCTGTAGAATAAGCTTTTGAATTTTATTTCATAGTCACCAGACAGAATATAGTCTAACATAACACTGTGGGAAGAGGACAAAGAAACAAGTAAAGACTGAGCTATTGTTTATACAGTATAAAGCAGACCAATATACAGAAGGTAGATTTTCTCAATTGCTGTAATAGCACATAATAATTATAATGCCAGATGTTACAGAAATTGTTATGCAACATTAACAAATGGATGGACAGCTTTCACCCTCAGGGTTCTTCACACCCTGTAAGTTCTTGATGGAATCCCAAGAATTCCTAGTTTTCTTTTAGAAAAAAAAATCAAAGCAGTTTAGTCTTTACATCTACAAAGTTCGAAATTTCTCGTAAATATTTCCTGTGTGCTTTTCATTGCTCATCCCTGAATTAACTAGAAGTGTATTATTGCTAAAAAGAAAATCAGTTTTGAATAATCAAAACTCTCTGGTTTGGTTTTGTTCATTGAAACAGCTTCTAACACCTGAACATACACATACATGCACGCAAGAATGATGACTAGCTTTCTCCCTTCGAAGAGTGGTTCAAGAAAGTATTTCTTCTTAGGTGTCTGTGCATAACCATGATCATATCCAGACTTTTCGTTAGCTAACATGTACTGCCAAGTTAAGACAACTTCTCTTAAAGACAAAGATAAACATCAATTCTCACAGAGGAATGGTTTCTCAAAAGCCTGCCTATTAGTAACCCTGCTTGCACTCCTAAGTCAGCACCAGCAACCAACCTGCTGCTTTTAGAGTTGAGCGGACTCTGATTGGGATTTGGGAAGCTGAACTCTGAAAGAAAACAGCACTTCAGCCAATGGTAGTCTAGTTCTTGAGATCATACGTTAGTGATGTCAGTACATAGGCTGTATCTGTGGAGTTTCTAGCAGGTAGCTTTAGCACAGCTGCTCAGCTTTCGCAAATCATTTCCTTTTCTGCATGCACAATTTAGCTTTGCAAAAACTGAATCCTTTTGTTTGAAGACATTTACAATGAATTCTATAATAATCACTTTGAGTTTAAATTCCCACTGAGTTTTAACACCTCTTATACATCAGAAAGATATTGGTAAAACAAAAGTAAATTCTAGATTATTTACTAAGTAAACAATTATGTCTAGTTTCTTTTCACTGCCTTATTTGTTTATTTTAAAAGCATATGGCTGCAATCTTACACATACTGGGAAAAGAGGATTGCAACTATTCCTTAAAAACAATCAAGATACTGAAAACAAAGATATTCCTTATCTTTAACAAATCAATATGATTTATATACTTTGTTTGGGTCTCTTTAACTGTAGGTAAATAAATGGTTACATCTCATGTGAAACTGATCCCACTTAACATAGTACGTATTACTTATTGTGGCTCCCTGGAAATCACTGTACAATCACTCCTATTCTTTTTTGGTATCTGTTTGCTGTATCTGATTTTCTCCTAAACTAACAAGATTTACACATCTCCCATCTTTTATTTTGAGAAAGCTGGTCATAACTACAAATTAGAACGGAAACATTTGACAGAGACTCATATGACTTGCCAATTTTGTACAGATCATTTTTCAATGGAAAGCTAAATACTTCTGTACTGTATCTGAAACCATCTGTGTCAGATAGGGAGTTCTGGAGAACTTTTAAGTTGAAAATTACTTCTAATTTTTTTTTTAGTAATCCAATACAGGTATTGCCTGACCTCAGACTGTGTTACTATGAACTGGTCACATAGCCACTTTTTATATGTATTATACTTCGTAGGCTCAGGCCTAACATCTGTAAAACAAAAATGAGCACTGAATTTCTTAGTAAAACAGTTTCCAATCAAATTGCTGTTGTAATAAGTATAGAGGATTCACAAAAAACAAATGAACAAACAAAACATTTAGTTGAACTGAAGCAGTGACGAGCAACTGCACACAAGTACCAATGCATTATAAAGCAGCAGGAACAGCAAAACCCAGAACTTAGTCTCCTTGGGCACTAAATAGATGGGAATAGCATCTGGCATGCAGGTCTGAATTTCTTAAATTAGATATTCTGCTTACAAAATTCAAGTGTAACAATTTTTAATACCAGTTCTACTATTTTAGTGTACCACTGCTTTAGAGTTTATGCATAATTAAAAATTTAGATGGACTAAAAAAGATCGTGTAAGATTTTGAATATGAATTAAGCCAAGACAAATGCAGACAAATACAAACATAACTTGCTTAGAATATGTTCCCAGTTTCATATTGTACATGAATACAAACATTGCAATGATGGATCATTCTCTATACTCTCAAATACTGTACTGCACAAACAAAACACTGAACACAAATTGGCTAGAAACACCAAGGCCACAAAGACATCTCCACTATGTGCTCCTCTACTAGGTTGCAGTCCAATGCAGCAAAAAACAAACACAAAACACAAAACATGACTTATATTACTAACTACAGTATGTCTTCATATCTTCTTATGGAAATGCCAATTTAAAGAGCAAAGAGTGTTACACCCAGTGAGGTGGGCAACAATGTATACAAGAGTTTTTGTACCAACTATAAGAAAAATTCATAGTTACACAGGCTTTCTAAAATTAAGGAAATTGCACTGTTGGAGTTCAAAAGTATATTTAGTTTTCCATACCGTTGTGATGAAATTAAACTAATCAGCATCAGGTATGTACATTACAATTTCCAAGCACTGGAGTGACCAGGTTTCCAATGGGAAAGTCTAAATACGTTTTTTTTTTAACATTTGTTCACAAAAACATGACTAAATAGTTAATGGGTTCTAATTAATAGTTGCCTCCATTGAAACAGCTTGAATTAAGTAGTTTCCAGAGGAGTATAATATTAATCTTGCAGGGAAAAACAAGAGTCTTGTTGAACCTAGAAGATCAGTAAATTTATCATGGCATAAGCATTAGTGTATGAACTTTAAGTCCACAAAAGTGTATGTTTTAATAATTTTGTTAATCTTTAAGATGTCAGAGAACTCTTATATTTCAATCACGAGCACAGCTAATCTTTTGTTCTATTCTGCTTTTTTATTTGCTTTTTTAAAAAGGCACTAGATTATTTAGAACTCCATCCTGGGTAAATGGATGAAAACGCCTAGCATTTGAAAAATAACCTTGCCCATTGAATATGGGAAGGGATGAAGAACTGTCACTTCTGGATTCAGCATCATCATACACAATTCATTACACAGAATAAGGAAGATGAGGTTGAGTCAGGAAAGCAAAGCTACAGACTGCACTATACAGTAACTACTTATGTATCCTTATGTCTCCACATAAGTCTACATAAAAAAAGCTGATTGCCGAAGAAATGATGCTTTTGAATTGTGGTGCTGGAGGAGGCTCATGAGAGTTTCCTGGACTGCAAGGAGAACAAACCTATACATTCTAAAGGAAATCAACCCTGAGTGCTCACTGGAAGGACTGAGGCTCCAATACTTTGGCCATCTCATGAGAAGAGAAGACTGCCTGGAAAAGACATTGATGTTGGGAAAGTGTGAAGGGGACAGCAGAGGATGAGATGGTTGGACAGTGTCATCGAAGCGACCAACATGAATTTAACCCAACTCCGTGAGGCAGTGGAGGACAGGAGGGCCTGGCGTACTCTGGTCCGTGGGGTCACAAGGAGTCGGACACAACTAAACGACTAAACAAATGTCTCCACAATGAAAAATGTGTTCAATACCCAAAAAGAGGTACTGAACAGATGTTTTATCTGAGTATATCTGGGACATAATATACTGAGTCACACCAAGTAATTTTGCACATATGGAACTGTCCATACCCCATCTGTTAACATGCAGAATCCTCTAACATCTGCTACACTGAAACTTGAGTCTTTTTATAAAATACGCATTTTCTTGGCATTATTTCTAAATAATCTTGGCCCTCTATATGTTAGCAGTTGACAAGAAACATGGTACAGCATAGGGTCTTTGTTATTTTAGTTGCAACATACTCAGATGACTATCCCTTTACATAGCTGTTGAAACATAGCACTTCTTGAAAAGTATACCTCCAAAAGAACTTTTCAACAGCCTTATGTTGTTACATTCTTATATTGTCTTTACTATACTATTCCATTCTGATTATGTGTATTTTATTGGAGACCAGCCCAAATACTGCTCTGGCACTAATGGGAAGGGTATGCAAATAAAATAAAATAAAATTTGCAGTTTCCTCAATTAGTCATGCACCATCAAGTCAATTTTGACTTGTGGCGATCATGTGTTGACAAGTCAGCCATGCAAACTCTGACTTTGGGGGGAGTGTTAGGTACTCTACAGCAGGGGTCTACAAACTATGGCCACATCTGGCCCACCTTGCCATTTTACCCAGTCCGTTCCTTTCAGCCCGGGCATGGGCAGGCAGGGTGTGTGTATATGTACAGGTGGGTTTGCATCCGTGCAGGGGGTGCATGCATGTGTGCTGGGGGTGCACATTTACGCTCCTGTTCCTTCGGCCCTCAAAAATGATGAAAATATCCAGTGTGGCCCTCACAGTCAAAAGTTTGGAGACCCCTGCTCTAGAGTATTCAGAAGTGGTTTACTCTTCTTCAGACGGCATCCTGGGATGATTCAGTTTGCCCAAGGCCACACATCCTGGCTCTTCTCTCTGGTGGCACAGTGAGGAATATGACGCCCAACCTCTGGCTCAGCAGCCAGATACTTGCTGAACTATCCAGCTAGCTTGCAGTTATCTAGCATCCTCTTTTATTTCAACCATTTCTGAAAACCATCATTAACCACCATCTTCTCTCTCCATATGTTGTGTCCTTTGCTTATTTAGTCTTCTGCAATACTGCAGCACTTTCCAACCACACCACTTTTTTCATTCAGTACTCAGGTCATCAGAAGAAGAGCTTCACAGACTGTAAACAGTGCTGTAATATTGAAGTTCTTGTGCACATTGCCTTTTCCCTCCACTCTGCTGCCCATTCCTAACTGGCATAGGCAGAGAACAGCAGTTCAGCATTCTTTTCCTCACTATGTAGAAACCATGGTACAGCACTATGATGGCTACATCTTGTGCTTTGAAGAATTCATGCAAGTGAGAGGAGAAAAGCTTCCACACACCTGCTCAGCTGCAACACAACTACCTGCCTCAGCCAAGCAAGTGAGTAGCTAATTGCCTATATGCTATAAAGTGTGACTAGAACAGACCTGGGCAAAGTGCGGTCCGAGGGCCACATACGGCCCGCGAGCCACTCCTGTTCGGCCTTCGGACAGTTTTGAACATCAAAACCATTTATAACTTTTTGTCTAAAGTTGATCAGTTGCTTATCTTTAACACACCCCAAAAAACTCTGTAGTGTTTATGAAGACTAACAAGTTTAATGTACAAACAATCATAACATCACTGTTTCATTTTATATTTAAGTGAAGTTGGTTCGGCCCCCGAAAACAGTTCAGATTTTTCATGTGCCCCCCCCCCGAAATTAATTGCCACCCCTGGACTAGAACATGTGGCCTTTTCTATGTTATATCAAACACAACTGTGTGCTTTGTCTTTTCCACCTATGTAATGGTGTTAACTTTTGTTGGTAGAACAAAATAAAAAGTAGAAACCTTTTAACTGAAAGCTCCCTCAATATTTCTGAAGCAAGAAGGCTTCTATTATGAGACAGAGAAAGAAACTCTGATGCATGTTTTATATTTGAAGAACAACTATTGTTTTCTAATGGTGAATTGGAAGATGAAACCATTGAAGAGGATTTTTTTCAGCCTTGCAAATTCACAGTTTACACAAATTTATTTCCTTTTTGTTTATACAGTATTTACTTTTCAAACGGCAAATATATTTGTTTTTCAAACTGCTTTCAAAAGTGGTTTCATTATGCAGATTTGTGTTATTTCCACAATTTTTTCATTCTACAGTACATTTAGCGTTTCATACATATGATGCTAGCTTTTTCTTACAAACATATACAAACTTTCCTTGACATGTTCAATAGTCACAATGTGAAGAAGATACTTACTGTACATATCTCTCAATAATACTAAGAATAACAAGGAGCTCTGTACAACACCAGGAGTAAAAGACATGGGGAACAGTTTGGACAGGAACAGTTTTGGACTCTTTGCCACAATTTTCTTCTAAAACATAAACTAATTTACTAAGTTTAATTTTCCAAAGTCCGCAGCCATAAAAGCACACTTCCAAAGGATAGTGTGTTAATGCAAGACACACTTAATCGTGTGTAAGAATGGCAAATTGATTAATGGAAACCATATCATTGCATAAGCTATGCCACTTTCAATATCGAAATTATTAATATGGTCATGAACATGCCATAGCTGCTACAGAGTGCTCAGTTTCACACTATAGGCAAGATGAGAACAGACTGTAACATCAAACACGTGAGTTGAGTTTACTGCATCTTTCCATTTTCATTTCATTTTAAACTGTATTCAAGACGATGGAATGAAATGTGCAGGTATTCCTCACAATACCTTCTCATCAGAAAGGACTGATGTAATCTGATGTTCCTTAAACCAAGCCTCCAATGGACTGCAACAACTCTTGGTTAAAAAAGTCAGTAGTGTTTGGGAAGATGAAACTTGCATGTTTCCTTCAGCATTCTACAGTCCCTGCTACAATATAAACATTTGCTTATTTTAGATGTTAAGGAATGCCACCGTCATGACTGAAAATGCTGAAGTACTTTCCTTCAAGAACATGCAAGATTTAAGGCAGAACAAGACCTGAAAGTCAAGAACATATGATGGAACACATTCTTTCCTTGCTTTTAGATATCTTCAGAGACAGGAGTGCTAATCAGTTTCAAAAGCAAGAACAAAAACAAAACAGAAGTAAAAAGGAAACAAAAATACTGTGTACCCTTAAAACAGAATTATTTCTGCTAGTTTTGTGAACTTCTGTGGATGACACAGCATGAAGACATGCTTGAAAAAGTCAATTGTTATACACAAAAACCCATACCAAAATAAATATTTTATTCTTAAAGATGCCACAATGCTTTTGTTTTCTTTTTGTTGTTGTTTATTTTGGATTAATCGAACAGTCCCCAGATGATCAACTACTGCCTATGAAAAGCATCCAGCACATATGGTTATTTTGTATGGTTTGTGTTTTACAGAGCCCAAGGGAACATATGGCTGTCCAAATGCTCATGAACTGCAGACCCTACCTGGCCTACCAGCCATCTTGTGTGAGACCAATGGTGGTTAGGCAACAATATCCAGAGGGCAAAAGATTCCTACTCACTGCGAGTCAATAAACCTCACCCAGTAAGTATTTGTTGGTGTGCATAAACCAAGGAGGGAAGATGTAAGAATGCTAATGGTTATGTTATTGTTATTATTTTGAGGAGCCCAGTGCGTTCTATTTTGAGGTCTTCCTAATGACTGAAATGAAATATTATAATACATTTTAATATATAACTAAAATATTTATTCATTTTTATTCATTTAAAAATATGTTAATCTGCCTTTAAAGAAGACCCAAGGTGGCTTACAGCAATTAAAAGACAGTATTTAAGCTACTAATAATGAGTATATAAAAGTAAAAGAATCAAGGAATGTAATACCAAAAAATACAAGTAACACAAAAACATTCAATGCAGTAAAACACAACAATCCATTTAAAAAATCCCACTCAGCAGCCATTCACTCAGGAAAAGCGAGTTTCAGTAATCCACCCAGGATGTAACTAAGGCATGTATCACCATGGTCAAATCAGACCTCTCCAGGAACAGACACAGCAAGCACACTAGTTTCAACACTGCAAATGTACTCCTGGCCAAAGCCAAAACCTGGGCATCAAGACTCAGAGACAAATCCAGGAGTGCCCCCAGGTTGCACCCCTGGGCTTTCAAGGGGAGTCTAACCCTACCGATCCAGGCTGCATCCCTGTTCCCTGATATTTTCAACTGACCAGAAGCACCTCTATCTTGTCCGGATTAAGTTTCAGTTTATTCAACCTCATCCAGTTCATTACTACCATCAGACATTGATCTAGAACTAAAACAGTGTCCTCAGATTTAGATGGCAAAGAGAGATAGAATTGAGTGTCATCTACATACTGGTGACAGCAAACCCCAAAACTGTGGACTATCTTTCCCAGCAGTTTCATATAAATGTTAAATGACATTGGAGACAAAACAGAACCGTGAGGGACCCTGCAGGCCAGTGGTATTAAAGCACATAAAACACATTTCAAAATACAATAACAACAATCTTAGAACTGCAAGGAACCCTATGGATCATTGAGTCCAGCCCCTGTCAAGGAGGAATAGTAAGGAATTGAACCCCCAACCTCTGGCTCCACAGGCAGATGCCTAAACCAGTGGTTCTTAACCTTGGGTTACTCAGGTGTTTTTAAACTGCAATTCCCAGAAACCCCAGCCAGCACGGCTGGTGGTGAAGGCTTCTGGGAGTTGCAGTCCAAAAACACCTGAGTAACCCAAGGTTAAGAACCACTGGCCTAAACCACTGAGCTACCCAGCAATTCATCAAAACATTTGTTTCATACTCAGATGCCTGTCATATTTGAAAAGACTCCCAAATCAGACTGATTGCAATCCTAAAATATGTGTATGTATGGTTGCTTTTCCTGTACTTATCTGTCATGAGTTGTCTGAATTGGTCTACTATTTTTTTCTTTAATTCAACAAAGGTGTTTGGCATGGATCATTTTGTTCAAATAAATTCTATCCATAGCACACCTCCAAGAGAATTTTTCTCAGTCTTATACTGTGGGTTGCCCATCTTGTCGTCTTGTATCTAGACCTTGGCTGAAATTGAGTAAATCACAACCACAGTAGGCTTATTAATCAATGGAGTTTGCAGGAGTTGACTCACCAAATCCCCACTGATTCTCAGTGGGCCTACTCTAGTAGCAACTTATTGCTTAGATTTCAGCCAATGTGTTAACATGAATGTGCAAAGGCTAATTTATTTTTCGTTAGGAGGCAAAATAGCACCAATTATCGTGTCTTCAAAATAACATTTTAGAAGTAATGTTAATCAGGTTTTCAATTAATATAATTAATTTTCATGCCTGTGGACCTTACTGAGGGCACATGTGAATGCATGCATACCCCAAGGGAGACAGGAATACAAATGCAATAGAAAACTCAGTTCATACAGAATCAATAATACTTAAACTAGTTTCAATTGCATTTCTTTAAAGGATACAATAGAACAAGGGAGGGCATAATGCAGCCACCTCTATGGCCTCCTAAAATATTGTTTTTTTTATAAAAAAAACTGCCAAAAATAATGGCAAAGCAGTAGCTGCAGGGGGGGAGGCAACAGTGCCATGGCCCTCTGCTGTTCCTATTTCTTTCCTGATACAATTTTGAACTTTCACCATCTTGTTTAAACCTATTAAGTGTTGCACAGTTGTTTGCTGCATTTATTTTATAGAAAATGTACCATAGATGTATTTTTTTATCTTAGGCTGCAACTACATGAACAAGTTGAATCAGAATGATTCAGCTTTGCTGTGGTTTAATTCACAGCTTCTCTTCCACTTCTATTTGCTTTGAGTGATCAAACAAGGCCTGGGGACTGATTTAAAGCCAGTATCCTCACTGGCTTCTCATGGTATGATCTACATTTCAGCCCACAGCCCCCTCCCTTCCTCCCTCTCTTTCAGGTGAGCACACCAGAGTTGTCACTCAGAGACTATCCAGGGATAACAATGGGGCACATGCCATATTCCAAAGGGTTGGCACTCACTTTCTCACTAAGATGAGGGGCGGGGGCAGGGAGTGTTCACCACTTGTGTCACCCACTTGCTTTCCATGCCAGCTAGGGTGCCCTTTGACTGGATGAAACAGGGATGGTAAAGTAGTAAGAGCAGTGACAGCGCAGGCACCATCGGAGGAAGAGGAAGCAGCAGTGGCAGGAGGCTGGACCATAGGCCCCATACTTTAATCAAGTTTCTGCTACAACCCCTTAAGCTCTAACTGCCTATGTCACCACACCACTATCATTTTGTAGAATGAAACAACTGATCACATGGGGAAAAGTCCATTCCAGCTTGAAAAAAGTAGCCTTCAGTGGCAGAGAAAAAACTTGTATTGGAAGCAAAAAGGGTTCGACTGATTTGAATTGCGCTTAGCATTGTGTCATCAGCAATAAATAAATAAATAAACAAACAAATAAATAAATAAATAAATATTTCAAATCTATCCTTTTAAGAAGTGGAGTAAATCCTGTGGTATGTGACCATGAATCGCAGCCTTAATTGACTTAATTGATTCAGGAAGTTTTTATTTGGACTAAATACCTTTTGGTTTCCATTGAGGTTAACTGACAGTTGGAAATCAAACAGTACTTAGTACAAACCAATATTTCTTGAATCTGTCAAGTCAATTAAGATAAAAAAATACAATTTAAAATAAAAAATAAAACCTGTGAAAAACCAGTTAAGAATTAAGCACAATCAAAGTGGTACATGCTTAAAACCACTGCAGATAAGATAGGAAGGTGGTTCAGAAATATCTTGCTACAATTTTCAGATTGGATAGTTGCTTTTTATGGGGCCACAATGTGATTCTTATGCTCTTATCAAAACGGAATTTAGTCCTTGGCCTGGCTGAGATCAATCACCAAACCTTGCTATAAAATCCATCCTTATTAGTCTTCTAAAATGAAAATTCCTCAGCCCCCAATCCTTACTTTCCTGCATGACTATATAGACTACAATGACCAATTTCCTACCAGACAGAAGTTTTCACAGCAGTCACTTTTGTATTGTATTAGTCTTCCTGCAGCAAGAATAGACTTCTGGGCATTTTAAAAGACTAAGCTTTTTAAACCATAAACTTTAAGTTTATTTTAGCTTTGCCTTCTTTGGAAATACGTATGTTCAGATGCAGCTAGGCTTGGGAGAGAGATCATGCAAAACATCCCAGCTAACACTATTGTCTGCAGTCAGAGGCTGGCTTTGCTTCAATTGCAAAGTTGCAGAAGTCTTTCTAAATTAATAACTGGACACTAGAAGCCAATAGCTTTCAGTTGTCTGAATCCCCCATGGCAGTAGTGGGTATGGTAGGAACTTGGTCACTGCGTCCTGTACATACTTGCAGAATAGTAAGAGAAAAGCATGGAATCAGGCTTTGTATCTTAAAACTGTACTTTCAAGACTGGCTTTTGCGCTGTCTTGCAAAATGAAAAATCCATTTCTCAGTATCCAAGAAATTCCTAACTGTATATAGTGCAATCCTGTTGGTGGTGTAAGAGTGCCTTATTTTCCTGCGGTAAGGAGATTATATACTGTACTACCCTGTTTCACTGAAAATAAGCCCGAACCTGAAAATTAAGCCCTAGTATGATTTTTCAGAATGCTCGTAATTTAAGCCCTACCCCCAAAATAAGCCCCAGTTAAGTGAAAGCCCGCCCTCCACCATTGTGCAGCAACCAGAAGAAGATAACATAACTATGTTTGAATAAACGTAGATTGTTGTACATGAAAAAAATAAAACATCCCCTGAAATTAAGCCCTAATGCATTTTTGGAGCAAAAATCAATATAAGACCTTGTCTTAGTTTTGGGGAAACACGGTATGTTTTAAAACAAGACAGCCTTTCTCAACCTGACAGTTTTGAGATATGTTCGCCTGATCATCCCCAAACAACAATTGTATTATTATGGGATTTGTAGCCCATCTAGGAAAAAAGTCAAGATTGGGACAGCAATTTTAAAGCAACAAAAAGCACACGTTTGAAAAAACCAACAACAAATGTGCCACTAGCAGCTAGGTTTAGAATTTACACAGCATTCTCTGTAAATTCTATAGTTTATTTCAAAATTAACTATTTAATTGATGAATTAATATTATAAGTCAATTCAATAAGTTAAACATTTTCAGCTTTAAATATTAACATTCTCCATTTCTAATACTGTATTTATTATCAAGAAATTAATTTTCGAGCCTAATGTTCCAGGCTGTACTTGAATCATTTCTCTAACCTCTATGCCTTGGACTGAGCGCCTCTCCACTGAAATGATCTTAGTACCATATAAAGTTTTTCCTTTATATTGTACCGTGTTTTCAGGTTTGCTGTTTTTATCAATGGAGAGGTTGGAACATAAATAAGTGGATAAATCTATACATTAGAGGTCAAACAAATTAAATGCTATACTCAGGATTTATTCCACAAAATTTGTTAGATGACTGAACTAACCTATGTAAAACACACTATCTAGATTTACCTGCATATTTGTATTACTCCTGGTTCCACAGCTTGATACACAGAAAGTCACTGTGCTACAGGCCTCTGAAGAAGCTCCTACTGCAGCTCCCTGGCCATGTCTATCTCAAGGACACTCTGAGGCTACATAAGACATGAAGAGGCAGACTCAGCTGGAGTAGTCTTTCAGCAGAGTGTAAGAACCCATTTAGTTACATCACGGTGGCAAGAAGTGCGAAACAACCAAGCTAGCTTCAATTCTGGAGAACACTGTGCATTATAACAGGTTCTGCATACCACAATCTTCTAAGTTTGTTCTAATGTTTCCTCCAACACTTGTAGCAAATCAGAGACTAGAGTAGGCCTTCTGGTAATTATATATTGGCCTAAACTTCTTTTGCCAATAATGGTAATTTATTTTCTACCTTTAGAGGCGCAGTCAAATGTGAGAAAGGATAACTTTAACCATTTACAGTACTTTAAACACATAAAAGCAAGGCTTGGTTATTCCCCCTTTAATCAGCCTTCGATAACTGTCATGAATGTTATCGAAGGCTGATTTTTTGTAAATCCAACTGATAGGGCCACAGTATCTCATTTATTTTAGTTAATAACAGAAGAATTATAGACATATTCTGCAGAAACAATTATTGATGTTGTAAGGAAGCTAAGGGCCTTGTTACAAATGTCTCAATTTTGTCAAATTTGATAGTGTCTTATCAATGTCCAATGCATCCTTACAGCAAGATTCCTTCAAGAAATTGCACTCAGAAGAAGATGACTGCTTAGAAGCTTATACTATGACTAGAGGCTAAAGTCACCACAAAGACTACACAAGTAAGCCTATTAAATAATATTCTAATATTCCCAAGCAAAACAACTTTTTGAACAGAACACCTGAAAACTGTGGACAGTAATACTTGAAAAGCTTTTAGAATGGCAAACTACTGTTCTGCAAGCATTCTATGGTGTTTAAATATATTACGTAAAACTTTGTAGTTTCACTTTGCTATTCTACATTCTCATACACACTGGACAATACATTCCCAAGGTTCCCGACTAAAAGCTATTGAACATTCCACAACTGTTCTTCACTGCCCTTGCAGACAATACAATCTACTCAGATGACTAATGTGTACAGCCATGAACCACATTAATAATGCCAACACAGTATGCCAATAATCTTTTATTGCATGTTACCAAAGCAAGATGAGACATTATTGACAAATCAGAAATATAAAGTCATGTATAAAACTAACTAGTTTTTATTTTTCACAAGCTTTTGTGTGCCCAAGCAATTCTTTTTAACAATCTGGTGTCTTCTGTTCCATGTGTCAGACATCAGGGATGGAACGCAGTGTCAGTATGGAAAGGCTGGAGTTCTATGGTAGATTACATGTTTCTCATGTGGAAGACCTCAGATTCAGGCCTTGCTATGGCTGGGCTAAGGAAATCTCTGGCCTAAAATCTTGAAAAGTCATTGCCAGTCATTGCTGACAATACTGAGCTAGACTGATCAATGGTCTCAACCTAGATGAAGCAGTTCCCTATGTTTCTAAACATACAGCATAACCATTATATATGGTTTCCAGATAAACGATGGCATATATTTCTATTTAAATATATTGTAACATGGAATACACAGCCTTTTATTTTATAATTTAACCATTACTATATTGTGCGTGACCTATAATACTGTACACTGCCTTGGAGATCCTTGCAAATGAGGTTTATACATTTTAAAAAATAAATGAATGGCTGTCAGTGTTTACCAGTCTGATAGAGAAGGGATCTTATGTGTGCAAACCTGAAATATTCATTGGTAAAGTACCCATAAATTATTCTTAGTAGTGTCTGAGTGAGCTCTTAATGGGTAAAGTTAGCTTTCCATTCTAGTCTTTAAATTCACTGCAAGACTTGCTATACATATTTCACAATTCAGAGAGTATTCTGTGAAAGTTTGGCGTTTCACAATCGTAAGACAGAATTAGTCCACTTCTTTAGAGTACATGCTCACAAGTTTAGTATCGTTATTTCCAGATCTACATACTTTACTACAAATTATGCAGAACTCCTTCCCTTTTAATGCTTTGGTATTATAGATATTTCAAAAAACCTAGGCCTTGCACTCATAAACTTCAACACAGAACTATAGTATGCTGTGCTAGCAGCAATCTGGCCAGTCATTCACAAGGCATTTCTTTTGACAGTCCACTGTGAGTGGAACTATTCTATCAAGACAGGGTGTTTGTGTGATAGATGTATTAGATTACTTGCACATCCCAGTGACTTATGAAAGCACACAAGAGTTTGAAGTAAGGTTTCATGCTTATAAAGCAATGGTTTCCAACCTTTTTCGAGTCCTGAGCCCCTTTGCTAATAGCCAAATAACATGTGACTACCTTGCCATATTTGCCTAAAAAGGTGTTTTTAATGGGGCAAAGTCATCTGTTCTCAGAACACAGAAGCTTTTTTCTCCCTCCCAAAGGGTTTGTTTTTCACACATACACATTCATTTATTTATTTATTTATTTATTTATTTATTTATTTATTTATTTATTTATTTATACATACTAACTTTAATATCCTGCTCTGAAAGACCAAGGAAGAAATTACTAAGCAATAGCTACAATGCATATAAGTTGACCCATGACACCACCCAAAAACACTTTGGGACCCCTTGAGGTTCATGACTCCCAGAGTGGGAAACACTACTATACAGTATAGGAATCCTGGAAGCAATAGTAAAGAAGCTTAGATCATCTAAACACTTACTTCATGGCAAGATTGTTCTATGAAATGCATCTACTATGAGAAGTATTACAAAAATACCTTTTCAATGAAAATAGAATGAAGTTCGCCTATGTACAAGAATCAAAACCATCTAATTTATACCTTAAAGGGTTCAACTTACAAGTCTTAATGAGGCAACTTTATTTGAGCATGAACACCATTTTCTTAGCTGTAGCCACAACAACCATTTTTTCTGAAACCATTTTTTCTCCCTCACCCCTTCTTTTTTAACCTTCTCTCTCCTATTGACCCAGTTAGTTCTGACCAGAGAAAGGTACAGGGAAACATTTTCAGGCTCTTGCTTCACTTTTCATGAACTTGTCTATATTAATATATTACCCCAGAAAATCGAATGAATGCTTGGCAAGTCATCTCCTCAAACTCCTTTCAGAGACTCAGTGTACGGTTTCTGACTAGCTGAAATGTTGCGGGACATCTTGAAGAAACCATTCTTATATAATTCAAACACTTTCCAGAACAAGGTGTGGAATAGAAGAAAAGGTGGAATATTTTAGGGTCTGAAAAATACTTTAAGATAGAGTGAAATCTACCAGACAAAACTATTCTGAGAAAGTACCGCATAAATACTGCTGTGTTCTCATAAAGCTTTAAACACAGAGAAATCTTAATTAAAATACAATACCTGAAAATAGGTATTAACAACAGAAATGCATACAAAAATTCTCATCTTGCATTCTAATCAACTGAATTCAAATAGCTCAGAAATATATCTGTAAAGGTTAATAACATCATTATGTTATCCTTGTAGAAACCCAACTAGCTTTAAAGAATTAGGTTTAAACTCAACTACTGTTAAGTTGAAGATATTCACATCTCAAGGACTGTGTGTTACTCAGCACATCCACAGAATCAGGATATAAGGATGAGCTCTGTACTGAATGGTAGCTCTCATGTTTTGCAACGGATGAAGTTGCTAGTCCTCATAGTGAGAGAAAAATTAATTGTCCCATGAAGCATCTGAAATCTGAGTGTGACCGAGTTGAGTCCATGTTTTCTTCTTATTGTCACTATTATTTGAGACTAGTTCCTTTTGTCTACTTCTGATGAATATTCATTTCAATACCATTCTCATTCCTGATGTCTACATTCTGCTACCCAGTCTCTGGCAAACAGCATACAGTAAATCCAGAAAAGCTTTAAGGTCAAGATCAAAGTAAAAGACTTGACTTAAAGGATAAAGGAGACCATCAGGACTTTCACGGGGGGGGGGGGGGGATGAGCACATAAACCTCATTGTTTTTGTTATTAATTGATTTTATTTTATTTTCCTTATTTGGCTACTGGGATATATGTAGTGTACATCTAGCTACGTTTTTGTTATTAATTGATTGATTTTATTTTATTTTCCTTATGTGGCTACTAGGATATATGTAGTGTACATCTAGCTACGTATTGGTTTACCCAAATGATGTACTCTTATTCAAAAAGTGCAAATCAAACTGCAGTGGAAGGAATCTGATTTAGCAAATAAAATAAGCCTTTAAGTAAAAGGCTCAACAATAAGACAGAGCCAGTTCAGCCTAACCTGGGACTGCAACTCCAATTCTGGTTACCCCATTTTATCATGAATTACATATGGCACTCCAAGCAGTCACAAGAGATATGCAATGTAAGTTCACAAGACACAGGATATACTGAAAAACTTAGCATGTTTAATTTAGAGATTTACAGTACAGATTACTCTACATACACATCTTTGCAGAAGTTCCATTGATTTCAGTGGGGCTTAAATGCAAATACGTAAGAATAGGATTGCAGTTATCAGGAAATACAGTGGTACAGTATTTTCAACTACCCAGATGACTATCCTAAAAGAATCCAAGGAATGACTTATATACTGTATATCAAACAGATGGGCTTGAATTCCAGAGAAATACATAAGCTGCAGCTTAAGAAATTTAAGAGTGAAACTGCACCTGAAGCTTAAGAAACTGTATGACTGAAAATGCTAAGCATCCAGCAATAGGCTTTACATTACAGAACACCTTTCTCTTGATGTTTCAAAGCAGCATGAGCATTACTGGTGTGGTTAAAGTCATGGTACAACATCATGGTACTACATCTGACTGAGCAGGATGGTCGTTTAAGAGTACTGTACTATTATCTCTGTGGTTTAGCTGGAACAGCATGAACATCTCAGGTCCCTTTGCAAGAACCATAATGCACATGACAATCTGGACTCTGAAAATAACAGCAGGTGTTTCTTCAACTTCATTTCCAAAGCATATCTCAACACTGTTACATTTTCCTGAAGTAGTTCAGTTCCCCACTGTGCTTCCCAGAAAAGCCAGCCTGTGCGGCCTTGGGCATGCTGCACAGTCCCAGAATGCACCCGAAAAAGGGAATGGCAAACCACTTCCGAGTACTGTACTCTCCGCCTAGGAAACCCTAAAAAGGGTCACCATAAAATCAATTGACAGGGTACAATTATTATTAGCTTTATTTGTAATTTAATCAATACTGTATATATTTTTGTATATGTAAAAAGTGCCTCCAACATGGTTTTACGACTCACCAATGTGAAGCAATTACCTACTCTCAGGACCGCAATTCTAAATGGATCCAGCTTCCACCAGTGTTTCAACTAACCACTGTTTATTCTCACATCTTGTTTCTTTCCCCCCCCCCCCCGCCCCCGCCCCCGACACAAAAGAAGTACTATGTCAGAGCACAGTAGGGACAGTACCAATCCAATACTGCAAACAATGTATAATAAGCCTTATTACAGACCTGAACATGCCTAACATACTTAGGCTACAATACTAAGTATATGTATTCAGTAGCACACCCATCTGAATAGTGGGGTTTACTTCGAAGTAAACGACCACAAGATGGGCTGCAAGAGTTTTCTTACAGAATGCAGGGCACTGCCACAACCTAAAAAATGAGAAGTTTTCTTAAACACATAACAGTATAGAAAAGTTTTAAACTAAATACTTAGCTTCTGCAAGTGACATCACCTTTTTGAAAAAGGTGGCGCTAGGTGGGAGTATGAAACTTGATACAAAATAAACAGAACTTTCAACAATGGAATGAGGGAAAGGAAATGGGTGCTCTAGATTCTGCACCCTAGAAGCAGGCAGCTCTTAGTCTACAAAAACAAGGTAATTGAAGAGACCTGCTTAACAGACAGTAGAACAGAGCAAGATAAAAGTTTAGACACGAGTTATAGTGCTTCTTTGCCTCTTCAGCAAACGAGTCTGCCCCACTGAAGTGGAAGAAACAATGATACTATAGATGCCCGATACGCGGAAGATCTTCCAGGTCAGTATCTGAAATACGATTAAACCATTTAAAAATAAAATAAAATAAAAACGGCCTTACCTGGAGGGTCCATTTCGATGTAAAATATCAGCTCAGTGGAATACGGCATCATCACCTCCCTCCAATCGGCGTCATCACGATCCATATCCCACACTGTATTGTACATTGTGATAAACTGGCAGATGGGCAATCTCTGGGATCCCTCTTTGTTCGCTTCTTTCCTTTCTTCCCGGTTTTCTTTTTTCAAATAAGTAGTATGCCACAGCACAAAATAAAGGTTATCCGCCCATCACACGTACTGAAAGGGGAAGAAAAACGCAAGGGAAAAAAACGAGGGGAGAAAGAAACTTTCTTAGGAATAGCTCAACGGTTTCCTCGTCAAGGAAAACCACTCCCCTCTCAGGAAGCGAGAGGAAGCAAAATAAATGCTTCCCCGGTCCTTTTGCAATCCTCTCCTTTCTTCTCGAACCACTATTAGTCCACCTTCCACCCCAAATCCAAAATAGCCAGGCGGAAAAAGAAAAGAACTGAGGTATTTCTTTTAAATAATACAAAAAATAAAATAGGGCAAAATATGCAAAAACTGCGCGCGTGTGGAGGCAGTTTGGACTTCTTTTGCGGTTTGTTTTGTTCTGAGAAAGGAAAGTTTTAAGATAGCTTTGAGCAAATCGGATGCTCGCGGGGTTTTCCTACCCCCCTTCGTTTCGTTTTTTTTTCTTTTTTAAATATAATCCTCCTGATCTTCCCCGAGGCAAAGCGTGAGGGGAACGTCTTGCTCCTCTAACCCCTCAGGACAAAGCCCGCCGCGGCCAGTCCGGCGCCGGCGCTGCTGGCCCCCTGGACGCCCGGTGCTCCGGGCTGCAGCGGCTCCTGACCCGCTTCCCGCTGTACGCAAACCCAGCAGCAGTAGCCCCTCGCGCTCTGCACTGCTCGGCTACTCCCAGCCCCACTCGGATTCATTTTAAAGAGGCTCTGAGGGCCCCAACCGTCGCCAACCGCTTCTATGCCGGGGATGAAACTCCGCCCACCTGAGGGGAAACGGAGGAGGGGCAGAGCAGAGGGGAAAACTCCGCCCCCTTCGGTTAACCCTTTCGTTTGTGGTGCTGGTGTGCTGCTCTTACGGGGCTTCAAAACAACAACAAAACCCCCGTTCTTCGGACGTGCGAAGAAATAAAACCTGCGACTCGGATTATGTTCTGTTTCCCCGCTTTGCCCTGGAGGCATGGCTCTCTTCACACGTATTTCATACACATGGGAAGTGATAGTGAATAGGGTAGTCGCGACGTCCCGTGGGATACCTCCCAAGCTGGAGCAGCAGGAGATGGATAGGTTTTTTCCCCTTCCCCACCGTCCGTCTGCGCACCATGTGGATGTAGGACCCCTGCTTGGAGGTAAACCGGGCAGCGTCAGAATATTCCGAGATAGAAGGGACTTGTGAGGGACTCCCCCGCCCCGCGTCTCCTTTCCCTCCCAAATAGCAGGCAGAAGATGATGCAAAAGTATGTACTTATTTGCTGGCATGACCATCGACGCATAGGAGAGTAAGTGGCATGTTATTTTTGACCACCTACTTCCTACATGGTTGGGGTGTTTTTTTTTTTTACTGGTGTGTGTGTTTTAAACTGATATGCCCAGTCTTTGGGGTTGTGGGTGCTGGGACTATGGATGTTTGTGAATGGTGGGGTTCTGCTACTTATTCCTCTAAATGAAGGAAAGAAACAAATACTACGACTGTGCATGTTTTCGAGTGATATTGTGCATCGACATAATACATCAAATACTAATAGTTATGATTGAAGCTCTAATTAGCAGCATCACCTACTACATAACATTCCCAGTTCCCACTCTTAAAAGGATTACTCCAAATGAAATGGGATGCAGGCATTGCAGTGGTGAGTAGCTAGCATATAGTTTATGGATATTCAGAAGTATTTGTGTTGTGGGATAAGAGATGTTCAGTTTAGGTATTAACTCTTTATGTATCCAGTATCCAAAAATGAGAAAACCCAAGTTTGTTTATCTGATCTGAAGCACAGAATCTGCACATTTATCATTGGTTCTGTACAGTACTCCAGGTATACAGTATAGCTTACTGCATAAATAGGAGTTGGACTGGCTTTTGAAAGAGGGACAAAGTACTGATTTGTCCATGTTCAGAAAAATTCCATCTTAATGCATGTACAGTGATACTGCTGGACAGTTTGCATTGGTTTTTTTTTTATTTATGTCACATAGCATTATACTTCCAATATGCTCATGCCTTTTAAATACTGGAAATAAGCAAGAGCACTCTCTGCCTAAACATGATTATAATTGTATTTGTTAATACACACATGCAATTTACTCCAGAGTCATCTTGTTAAAGTCAATGAGATTGCTAAACATGTAGATTACAGCAACTGTGAACTCTGTGTGTGGGAAGTGTTGTTATGCACATAATGTGATAAAGTGGTTGTGACTGAAAATTTGTGGCAATGCAGACCAATCACAGCCATGTTTTCTTTAAATTTCACCTTGTCCAGTGAGATATATATCAATGTGAAAGAGTACAGGGCTGAAGCAACCCTAGTTGAATATGTGACAAATTGTGCAGGTGAGGCACTATGTGTATTTCGATGTGATGTGAAATCACTTAAAGTGATTAATGTGGTAGTTGTATGCACTTGCTGACAGTGAGATTGCTACCATTCAAATGCAAGTTTTTGGCTGGACACATTACAGAATGACTTCCCAAAGCAAAAAGGCACATTTTCATGCTTTTAAAACAGTATAATGTGACCTCTCCAGGAAAGGATCAGGCACTGTATGTGAAGTGTGAAAGAATCTGGTTTGCTTGTCATTCCAAGTTTAACACTGCTACTGTTGCCTCCGTAATCATTCAAAATTTGACATGTTCATGTTTGAAGGTTAGTCACAGAGATTTGCACAATCTGTAATATTTTACAGAATAAGCTATTGCACAATGTTCAGGAGTAGCAGAAACATCCATCTAATATATTTGCAGTACACAATCTATATTTGTACTGTAGTTTTAAGCTACATACATACACTAACTATAGGTGTGCATGGCCACTCACAGCACTTGTTGCAGTTAATACCCATGCCATGCAAGTTTGTTTCAGGACCTCAGGGATACAGAATATAGAAAACCTGTACATACACCATCACATCTGACAAATTCATGTTTATCTGTTTTTGCTACATGTTCATATTTTCTGGGAAACTACAGTTGAATGCCCTCTGATTTCCTGGGTGCTTTGAAATGAGTGCAGTTTCACTACTTCGGAGGTATAAAAGTCATCATCTTTTATTTGCAGCTGTCCTATGTTTCCTCATTGCTGTTTCTGTGCCCTCCCTCAGCAGGAAACTTCATTAAGGCGGGAGGAGGGAAGAGATGAAATAACTGCATATGGCCCGTTGAGTGCCAACAGTAGGAACCCACCTTCCGGAAGCTCCTCGTATCTGGGGAAAAGTCACTGATATGGCCCCTAATTGCAAATGGAAGCTTAACGTTTTGCGAAGGCAGTCCCCGTCTCTTCATTTTGCCACTTAAATGGGACTTCGAAAGGAAGTTCCCTTTATATCTTCCTATAATCTGTTCGTGACTGTCAGGCTTAGATTTCCAAGACGTAACGACGGTGATGGAGTTTGAGGGCAGTATCTCAGTTCAAGGACCAGCTTGTTGCTACTCTTAAACATTCAAAACCTGTTCAAAAGGCTGTGGGCAAAGACGTTCTGAGTAGTGGAAAGTTTTTTCCGTGCTGTAAACGGAGGCAAGCTCTGTAAGCAAATGGTTCGGGATACGTTTCTGAACTTTTAGCGCTTTGTGACAGAGAAAGTCCTAAGTGCTTTAATGAAGATAGTTGCAAAAATGGAAAGTTATTTGGAGTCCTTTTAAATATACGGACACTTTTCCACCTTCTCCTTATTTTAAGAAAAAAAGGGGGGGTTGCATATTCTCTACCTGGCTCGTTGCCAGGACGGACGCCAGTTCAGCGCACAGGAGGGAAATAAGTGTGTGTGTGTGTGTGTGTTGGGGGGGAGGGGGAGAGCGGATTAGTTAGCCCAGTTTGCGAGAGCCGCTTGGCTTGTCTTTTGTCTGAGAAGAAGCATGGAGCTTGCGGATTGGCTGAAAGGCCCTCCGCTGAAATATCCAATAGAAAGGCCATGAAGCCTGTCGGCTGATTCGGGATTGGTTGGAAGCTCTAGTTACTAAGCGGGACAAAGAAAAGAGGATGAACGGAGGAAGGGAGGGGGAGCACAAGAGCTTGCGATCCCCACGTCCCTTCTTCCTCATCGGTGCCCCCCCCCACAAGTTTTACTAAATGATGTTTCACTGCCAAAGGGAACAATAGGCACGAGTGACATACAGTATTACGAATGCCAGAGATGAAATGTGGGTACTACCAGAATCGGCTGTAGATCTCTCGGCGTCTACCTGTCCCATATACAGTACTACATTCGACCATAATAGAAAGGCAAACGCAGTGTTGGCAAGGGCCACAATTTCAAAATCCAATCCAGGATAGATGGAACTGCCTGCAACATCCGCTGCTAGTCTTTCCGTCACGGTTTCCTGGCTTCAGCACTTGGCCCTGTCGCCCCGATGCCCTTTCCAGCTGTTTTGAGAAGTGGGGGCTTATGAGAATTTAGCACCTCAGCAAATAACTTGGGTTCCAACGGGTTTTAAAGAAATTAATACATTCATTTGTGGTCAGATGACTGTCGAAATGCTACTCAGGTTACATAAATCTCAGGAGGTACTGAGACGAACATTCCTATAAAGCATGTTGAAAGGAAACCTCTGGAAAAAGTAGAAGTGTGAAGTAAGGAGAGAATAATAACAGTGGGGGGAGGGAAACAAGAAAAACTGAAAAGGAGTCTCTAGCTTTTATAAAGGCACAGAAGATTTATGACTAAAGCAGGAAATTCTCTCCCCCACCACCAAATTTTAGGGTAGGGTGCCTCCCTTACTCCCACAAGCTATCCTAATACAAACATCTACAACCGAAATCTGCTTTATCTGTGATTTAGTCCAATATCTGTTAGTATGATCCTAACCATGTCTACTCAGAAATAACTCTCACTAAATTCAATAAGGCTTATTCATGTAGAACGGCATTCCCCCTCATATGCACCTTTAACTTAGATTATTTTGCTTCCCTACAGTGAGATTCTAAATATCTTTACTCCCAAGCAAGTTTCACTAAATTCAACCGAACTTCTTCCAAGGAAGCCTTCTTAAGACTAATTGCACCACCATGCAGCACTGTATAGCATCTTCATTATTTGTTGCAGCAGACCCTAAACAAAAAGTAATGCATGTGATGCAAGGCTACAAGACAAAGGTATTAGATATTGCAGCATACTATAGTTTTTCCAAGTAGATGTTTGCAACTACCTTTAGTTTCTGCAATAGGTGACCACCTGTACAAAATCCAATTTCAGAGAGGAAAGAAACAGTTCTCTGAATAAACAAAAGAGTTTTCTAGAAATTTCCAAACAATATGACAGGGTCATGGCCGCATGGGCATGGACATGGACAGGGAATAAAGGTTCTTAGCTAATGGTGGAATCAATAGGGTATTCAGTGGAGGAGGAGGGAAGGCAACTCATAATATCGTAATTATCAACATTAAGATACAAGCTCAGAAATGAATTTCATATGAGAATGGTTTTATACCAGTTCCTCTCTCAACATTTCTCTGCTTGGGGCCATTCCTCCTAGTTTCTAGTTTTGCTGAATGCTCACCACTGCTGTGAAATGAATGTACTGTATATAATGTAACCCTTCTTCCATGATACCTGCACACATCTTGAGACACAAAGCTTAATTAAGAAACGTAATAAAATATAATGTTGGAAGCAGCTCTGAAATAGACAGCTTTGCTTCTTAAAGCAAGTAGTATATTGATCTGAAAATCAAGCAACTAATAATTTTGCTAATCATAGCTTTTGCTAGTAATATCACATATTCAGATAACAAAATTCTGGTCATTTAACAACTCCCCTTCCTAGCACAGAGCTGATCAGGGTTTGGTGAGTGTTGAAAGTGTATAAAATGTGTCAAATAATTAGAAGCCTACATTCACTTTACATAAGTACACCAGTGGAGAATTTGAAGTTACTGCTGCTGCTGCTTGAATAATCTCAATAGCAAGTAATTGAAAGAAATCTGCTGCTACAGTAACCAGACCCCTTCAGGGAGAAAGAGCTGCATAAAAACATAGAGGTTTCATTCAAGTTATTCGCTTTAGAGAAATTAATTTTATATCCTTATTCATTCTCTGATTAATCCATGATGGGCAGATAGGCTCCCTCCTTTTTCATATTTTAAATTTAAAAAAAAAACCTTAGACACTATTTCAGTGTGTTTCAATTCAGCAAGCTCTGACAGAAGCAGTGAATCCCAGAAGATGTTCATGAGATTACTTAACATTGATTAGATATCCTCTAATACATGGACATTGGAAATCAGCATACATGTGCACAGTGATCATCAAGCTTCCTTGATATCCTTGTGAGATCTACTTTATTTGTTGTCCTGACATTACTCTTGTTGTATCCTACTGAATACTCATTATTAGCATGGATGGTTAAACCATCTTATTCTCTCTTCATGCAGTGAGGATGGTTACATCCAGGAAAAAACTCAAGATCCACCACCACCACCACCCATGTTCTAATTTGGATACTGATTAGAGGGCAACCAGTTTACATAATCTGGAAAGAGAATGTAGCTCAGGCACCTTCCTCCCATCCCTTACATATTCATAGGCACATATAACACCACTTTGATTTGGTATACAGAAACTATCTGACACTTTCCAAACCATAGGAAATACTGAATTCATGGTTCAACTTCATATGTTGTTTTGGAGTTTTCTGTTGTTTTGCATTTAGATTTATTTTAGCTGCTTTTATTATTTTAATTATATAACTCTGAATGCTACTTTAGTAGGAAGGCTGGTTCATATGTGTTTGAATAATAGCAATAAGACTTGAGTACCTACAGTTGAATTCCATGATTCATCTGTGCAAACTGGATTGCTTTGATTCTGTTCTTAGACAACCTTTAGCATTGTTAGGTTCCATGCCATTGTATTTTACATTCTAAATAAGTAAAATAGACTTTGTTATTCAAATTGACTTCTGTGCTTTTGTTTAAAAGGTAATAAATATCGGTTCAGTTGCATTTCCAACTGAGATACCAAAAAGTGGTTTGGGGTATTTGCAATTGCACTTAGTCAACATTAAGTCTCCATTGAAAACAGGTTGCACTTCTCCCTCTGTGATAGCCATTGACACCTCTGTTGCATTTTGGTCAGATCATAGCTGCTGCATTTTTAACTCCCTCCAAGAGTTGGAGTTGTGTTGTCTATCACGTTAACAAGAGCTGCACCAGGTACAATTAATATCAGTGCAACTGTACACATGTCTATTCAGTAGTATGCCTGATTAAATTCAGTTGGATTTACTTCTATGTGAGAAAGCACAGGATTTCAGTCTTTGGCCAGCATCTACTTGGTAATCCTAACTAGAGCAGGTCCATCAACTAGATAGGATTTCAGTATGTCTGCTCTATTTGGAAGGCTGGTTCATATCTCTTTGTTAGATTTACACCTCAGTATGCATCAAACATGCTATGATGATAGGAGTTTATTATAAATCTTTGGTGGATGCAATAGGTGGAACACTATATGTATTCTGGTTGCAACTAAGGGCAGAAAAGTACAATCTAACACACTTTCCTGTAGTTAAAATAATCTTGTCCTTCGAACAATAATAGAATCACTATAAATTCATCTCATCCTATGTTGTGTAATGTTAAAATATTTGAGTTTAATAGTGGATGTCTTCCACAGATATTGCGCACAACCCAAACATGCCATATTTTCTCTTAGGATAAGGATGAGGAGTGTCGTGCTCTTGTTGAACTGTCCTTTCCATTATCACCCATTGTACGTGTGATGGCTAGGGCTAATGGGAACTGCATCTCAAACATATCTGGAAGATCACAAATTCCCAACCATGTCTTGCAAAACTTCATAATATTTGGTCTTACATAGTCATTATAATAATGTGATGATCCTAAAGGATTTGAAACCAACAGTCTGCCTGCTTCTGATGCAACAAAGATTCTCGTTGTCAGCTGCTATCAACTCTTTTTCATTTCCTTGCATCTGACAATTTGTACTTTGAGACAGGATTAAATATTAAAGACCTGAGTGTTTTCATGTGTTTTGGAAAAAGCCAGAAGAACTTCCAGCAGAATATGCTGAACATAGGAAAGCCATTTGAGTCAATCTGCTGGGTTTCTTCTTGGCAATACTCTGAAAACGTGATAACCAGCGACCTGATTTAGGCTTCAGCCTGCTTCGACAGCTGTATATGGTGAATTCCCAGTTCCCTGAGCTTGGAATGTTACTTTTAAGAATACACACACACACACACACACACACACACACACACACACACACACACACACACACACACACACTTTTAAGAATACACACACACACACACACACACACACACACACACACACCCCTCTCTCTATACACACATACATATACATACATATACATGTATATATATGTATATGTATACACACACACACACACACATATATATATACATATACTACATATATATTTATTAAAGGTTAAACAATATACAAACAAAACAGAAAATAATAAGAAATACACATATCTTACAACTCAGTACATGCAAATAAAATTACTGCATGCATCACTGGGGCCAATAGAAGAATGAATACAATGGTAGGCTCAAGTTATGCATAACACAGCAGTGGAAGGATGGTACTCAGAACCCAAAGCATCATCCTACCACTGCTAATTTATGGATGACATTAACTTGACATCATATTAATTGTTTTCAAAATAAACTTTCCAAGTTCTGCCCTGGAGATAACTGTTTTCTTAGCAGTAGTGAAGGGATAACAAGACAAAGCCTACAGCAGAAACATGTATTTGATAGGTGAAGGTAATGGCTTTGTAGCCTCATGTGAATGTGCAAAAAAAGAACCCTCTGGTTTCTATATTAGGGTCTTGATGAGAATCCACCAAGAAGTCTGCAGATCTGGGACTGTATCCTCTGCCACCTGGGTATGAGACAAGAGGCCAACAAAGCCCTCATCCACCACTGCATCCATGAATGTGCCCTAGAAATGGGGCTTCTGAACCCATGGATAAGTAGATCCAATTTTTAATCCAACTAATAGGAATGGGATAGATTAACCTAGTAAGTCATTGAACCTCTTGGAAAGGGGAGAAGGAGTATTAGATAATCTTTTATTGGTTTCCATTCTTGAAAGTTGCACTTGCTCAGGCCAGTGGCAGTGGTCTGCAAGATTTGACACAGAAGCAGTAGGATCCCCATGCAATGCATGGAAGACTAAAGTAAATTTGGAGAGGGAAGTCAACATTTATCTCTTTCCACAAATAAAGCTTATGTGTATATACATGCATGAAATGCAATGTATTTCAGTTTTCTAATGTAATCATTCTAATGGACAACCAACCATGCACAAAGTCAGGCACCATCATCCTTCAATCTCTCTGCTCTATGCCAGCCACATTTCGTGTTGTATGAAAAATTCCAGTACAAGCTGCCTCACATTCACAGTGGTGCTGCAGCAAAAAATAGATATAACAAAATGATAACTTTGACTCATTAAGGAACACATTTTACAGACCAGAGAGGAAAGCAAAACTCCCTCAGGATCAGACCAACTAATCTGATCTCAGATAAATTCCCTTCCTGTGTACAAATATGGCTATCAAACCCTGAATGTGAAAGTAAGCCTGTCCGTTAAGTATCCCCGGTGGAATTTTTTAAAGCAATATGGCCGTTGTCCACGTCTTCCAATATTTTTGTTTGCACCTTAAAATAATTTGGAAGGGGTAAAGTGGGAAAGAAAGGGGCAGAGTGAATTCCATGGGAACAAGCTCTGACTTGCACGTATGAACTCTTTCCTTTCCCCCCCTTTTGTCTCCTTTAGTAACTGCATTTCCAGCAGCCTTGCCACCCACCAATAATGCCATCAAGTAATGCCTTGTCTAAAGTAGTGATGGGAAACACAGACAAGTAATTTTACTAAGGCAATAATGGTTCACGTTTTGTCACAACTTTTGTCACAATGATAAGACAATAACTAACTTTGGGAAGAATTTATTTTGTATACCTTATTTTGACTTGCAGATTCAAGTAGCAAAACCATTACTATTTACAGTATACACTGTGTTCCAGTGTTAGTCAGAGCTGCATTTACATAGTAAAGGATCTGTCTTTTTGTGACTTCAGGTGTATATGAAATAGGTAGCCATGTGTTGTTCATAAATGCTGAATAAAGTGAAAATTATCCTTGGTCAAAAGTGATCCTAACTGTGGAATCCTAGACACATCTGTTCAAAGACAAGCAATGGGTTCAATGGCAATTATTCTCACATACCTATTTGAGAGGATTGCAGACTAGTAATTTCACACCTTTTCTGAAAATAGAGTTAGGGGGTGAGTGCCTGACCACTCACACTGCCTTACAACAGTTTTCCTTCCCTAAGGGTGTGACTACAGAGCAGGAAAAATGTTAATGGACCCACTGGGAAGTCATACCTGGGAAGTCAGTTTCCCGGGTGAATTTCAGCCCATTACACAGGAATAATCAGAGTGGTCTTAACCGACCAGATAGGCGGGATATAAATAAAATAAATAATAATAAATAATAATAATAAGCAGGGGGAGATCATTCTTGTTTGTAACTTATTAATAATTTTAATCCTCTCCTCCCCACAACTGGTGTCTTGGTTTGCTTGTTTCAGTTTCCCTTCTGCTACCATTCTCTTTCCTTCCTTCTTCTTTTTTTCTCAAAGCCTTGCTGGCGGACCAAAGGGGGTGAGGGAAGATCAGCAAAGAGATAAGAGGATGTTTTAGCTCTGCTCTGCTCTGCTTTTTCCTCCCCTCTTTTTCCTCCCTTTGATCAGCCAGCTGGCCTAGTGCTAGGCAGCAAACCTTTAAAAGAAAAAAAGAAAAAAAAGAAGGAAACTGGAAACTGTACAGAACAGGAAGGGAAGAGGGAAACAAACAGATTTACACACGAGGTGTGGGGAGGGGAGGATTGAAATGGCTGCCATTTCCCCTAACAGTCCTGCCTTTCTCACTGCTGCAAGAGGTTTCCAAATACAAAGACTACAACCAACATTTCCTCTAATCTTCAGCCCCATGGATGGGACTCTGCCCCTCACATGTGCAACACCCCCCCCATGTGGGATTCCATTGCGACCAGGAACTAAAAGGGCCGAAGAAGATTGCCGTGGGTGTATGGAGGAGGAGGATCCCTGTGTGGAGGGAACCCTGGCTATAACCCCTTCCACATTCGTTCAATTACATTTGCTGAACCAATGTGAATGGTTCTGCTGTTTAAAAAAGTAGAAGCTCCAGCAGCAGAGGAAGAAAGTGTGTTGCAGCGGTCTGAGCCGATTTGCAGTGGCTCCTATGTTATGTGGTCAATGGAAAAATGTGAATCACACTATCCCAGCCCCAGAGCATTTGCCACCTTATAGGTTATATGTCAATGTAGCTGTAGCCTAAAATTCTTTAATGTGTTAGAATAATAGTTACCAATTGGAACAACTCCCAGAAGCTCCTCCTAGCATGGCTCATGCCCAGGGGTTTTGGGAGAGCATGACCAAAAGTCTAGAAGATGGAAGATTATGTTTTTGTTATTTATGCTGTATTTAGTTCTGTGTAGTTGTTTTAGCTGTCTGTAAACTTCCAGAATAGTGCACCAGCAGTAATGGGGTAGTATATAAGTTAAAGGAATTAATTAATTAATTAAAGAACAAGTTCCGTTGGGTTAAGGATTCTGTCTTTTGGTAGCCGAAATGGTACTTCAATAGTGGGTTATAGAATTGGAGGAAAATACTTAATCTGATCCAAAGTAGCCACCCAGATCCTGCTGTTCATTTAAGCAATAAAGAGGATGGATCCCCTAACAACTTAATGGAGGGGGAGACTTACTGATTTATTTATGTCCTGCTCTTTTCCAAGAATTGGGATTCAAAGTGGTTCATAACAAAATACAACAAGGTGGGGGACACTCTGGCCTGCCTGGGACACCTGAGTCGAGCCACATAGCTGACACTCTGTTGTGTCCTCATCAAACATGCTTCTGAGAGTGCTGGGACTGGGCAAGGACTCTATTCTGTAGAACCTCAAGTCAAGGTAGGTTTGTATGAGAGAAGATTGGGGCAGGTACACCCTTAGGCATCCACGGTGCCAATTCCCCTTTGAACTCTTTATACTGTGTGCAGATAATGAGGTTCCTATATGCATTTTCTCTTTTTACTTTCTGTCGGGGATATACATGTACATTTATGTTCATGAAGCAAGGCTGCCAAGGTTATCTCTTATTTTAGAAGATGTATCTTCTTGTAAATAATTATTTCATTTCAGAAGATGACAGTTCGACAATGTATATTAGTAGAATTCCTTATTGCTTAGAAAATATAGTCCAGCTGCCTGTCTTCTCTGTTATGAGCTAGACCTCCAACTCCCCTCCAGTTACTAAACTGCCAATGGTACACAGATATTATTCTGAAATAAGATTTCTTTCCTTGCCCAGTCATCTCCTGTATGTGGAATGGAGGTAGGGGTGCCATCTTGTCTTTTGTCTCAAGCTGATAAGTGTCTGGGACACTCCCCAGGTTCATGTGTGTATTTGAAAATTTTGCGCACACTCTTACTGAATCAAATACTTACACAGGATAGGTTTAAGAAAAGAACAACTGAGTCTAAAAACCCACTTACTGAAATCCAAAAAAGACCAGAGTACTTCTTATTTTGAAACAGGAATGGATTTCGACAGTCACAGTTCTATTTGGTGGGTCTAGGGGGCTAAACATTGGCCCCTGTCCCACTTTGAAGTCACAGACCCTTTCTCTAGGCAGCATTTGCACTATAGGTGGTGGTCTCCCACCATTTGCATTAAAATGCGCAAGATTTTTCGATGGTCCTGTTATAGATTGTCAGGTCAGAGTATCTGTGCTTAAACTAGGAATGTTGTTGAGGCAGTTCTGTTCTCTCCAGAGGTGTGGGAATAGGGGAGTGCCATTCAGATCCCATTGACAGATCTGTAATCTTGTCATCTTCATAAGTAAGAAGGGTGCGTGACTACAATCCAACCAAGGATTGTAGGGTGGGGAGGGTGACTGTAAAGCTGAAAGAAAGAAGCAAAAGGCTCGAGGACATGAAATTTTTTAAAAGGCTACATTATTTCTTAATAAGTTGAGTTAAACATTTAGAGGCAGACACCACAAACAAATCTTTGTTGGGGGTATCACTTTCGTTCCAAAAGCACACAGGCAATTTGTGCCTTCAAAATGACCCATTTTTCCATAATGCATGGTTGCTTGGCTACGTTTGCACTCCTGTTACATTTTCTCAGATGGAAACATGGTTATGTTTGCCTGCAAGATGCTACTTTTTCCAGGCTTCCCTTTCCTAAGGGACGAAGGCAGGATAAGAGCAATCTCTTAACATTAGATAAATACTGCTGCAATTATTTGAAATTTTCTTTCTTTTATTCAGGACAGAAGATGTGAAAACCTGACCCCATCTTAATGGTTAGTCCTGGCAGGGATTCAGAAAGTAAAAATAATGCAACTGGATCTTAGCAGGAGAGAGGGTTCACTGAGGCTTAGGTATGGGGTGTTTGAACAGAGAGCTATGAAGAGTGGCTCTGAGCAAGTACAGAGTGTTTTTTTCTTCCTGTTTGAAGCACTACAATTAGCTTGGAGTCATCTGGGAATGGGGTGGGGGGGAGGATCAGATCAGAGGCCTGTAACTTGCAGACTTAAGTTCAAGTATAAATCACTTTAAAATGTAAGTCATATCTCAAACAGAAATATGGTGGATTCCCTTGCAACTTGGTGCTGTCTTCAAATTAATGTTCCAAATGCTTTGAAAATAAAAATTGCTAGTACTGGATGACACCCAATGCATCTATATTCTGTTCTTGCCTTTTCTAAAACAAAAAACAAAAAACAAACCCCTCATCATTCTGAAATCTAGGCATTATACAAAAATATGTTGCATTCATTTAGGTATAACAAGCTTCCAGATACTTATGAAAAGATGGCAGTAGTGCTAAAATATACTGTGTTCCTCATTGTTTTTCTCCTTGTTGTATATTACAACTTATAGTAACAACTAATATTTCTGGAAGATGATATGAACCCTCTTTTCTCCTTTCTTAAACACCTACGACATATCAGAAGGCTTATGTGTATATTGGAACACAATTTTCTCAATAGCTCCTTCACTCTTAGAAGGGTTAAGCTGATGTTTGTTGTTGTTGTTGTTGTTGTTTAGTCGTTAAGTCATGTCCAAGTCTTCGTGACCCCATGGACCATGTGCTTAGCCCTAAAACTTCCTTCCTGGAGCATATGAATTAATTTATTTTATTTTGCCAATGTGTAACCACAGCCTGTGTATACATAAAGTAGCCTAGTGCTTCCAGATTGCAGAGTGCTCCTTATACACAGATTTGAATTCTTGCAGCTTTCAGTTTAGAAACCAGCTGCATTTAAATCTAGGTGAAGTATATTTAAGGTCCAAATTAATGTTAAACTCCCAGATTCATTTGAGGATTTCAGACACATGGCAGATCAACTTGTTGCAATAATATTTCCACTTGCTCATGTTCTGGCACTTCCGTGTTGATCATCACAGATGGTCCATCTCAACAGTTTACCATCAGCAGACATGCCACAATTTTCCTTAAGTTTACAGACTTGAAAAATATGGAGTGCACACTAGTGGAAAAAACGCAAGGGTCTAGTGTGACTAATTCTCATCATGTGGAAGGGCGAGGGAAAGCCATTAACAGCTGAATAGATTTGTGTGTTTGACTAAGAGAGGAGCTCCAACTACTCGCACTTCCTCTAGGAAGGGGTGTCTTGTGCTTTTAGATCTGTGGTATTGAAGGATTAGGAAACCACAAAAAAGTTAGCTTTGGCTTTACCTTGCACTAACAAATCATGAGATGTTTATTGTCTAATGGGGAAAGGCAAGGTAAATACTGCCTGCCAGTGAGCTACCTGCCAGTGCAGAGTTTCACAACAACAGTTTCTAGGCCAAGAACCTGCCATAATATGAAAACCTTAATTGTTCCTGTGCAAATCTTAGTACAGTACTTGGTTAACGCATCACTTTCCCCATCTCTGCCACCTCCAGAACAGCAAGATCTCTGTAAAAGGAGCCAGATCCCAAAGAAGCAATCTTTATTACCAAGATCTCTAAAGCACTTACTTTTCCTAGTCTAATAAGAATTCAAACAATAATCATTATTAATTGGTTGCAAATTGAAGGCAGGCAATTACTTCCTAAAACACTTCCAAGGGTTAAATGAATTACACTGTTTAAAAAAACATCTATGAGATAGAGCTGTCAAATATTGAAATGAAATTTCAGTACCAAAGAAGTATCAGAAGGCTTATGTATTAATGCATAGAGAAACTCAGCAGGTCTGGATATACTATTTGTAGTGGAATGCATACATCTACATCTGCAAACGAATTTATATTTTCACAGAATATTTATTTTATTTCTTTGTTTAAAATGTTTTTACACAGCCTTTCTCCTTAAAAGGACCTAAGGCAGGTTACACAATTAAAAGACAATATTAAAGCTAACATCAGTGAGTATACAAATGCTAAATTGGATCAAACATACCATACAAAAACATAAGCCACACTAAAACACATTCAAACCAATAAGGTATGACAATAGACTGAAAGGCCTACTCAGGCATCCAGTCACTCAGTGAAAGTCTGCTTGGACAAAAAAAGGACTTCACCGGCTTTTGATGATTTATGTCAAAAATTGATTTTTAAAATTTAAATTGTGATATTAATTGTGATTTAAATCAATTTGATTTTTTTAAAAAAAATATTGATTTCTATCCACCCTGCCTTGAGTCATTTCTTTATCTTGCCTCCATTCATTTAAATACTATTTCTGTATTCAGAAGTTCAGGCTATATGAAAACATCTTTAGTTCTCTATCAGCTTTGTTTGTAGAGCAGACAACTGGATATTTTTTTTAATCAGTGAATAGGCAAGAGTTAGCCTAATAATGGGATGGCAAAGGCTGGCCTGAGGAGACTTCAGTTTGTCTTTAGCAAAGAATCAACTTCATGATTTTCATAAGGTGTGATTGCACATATCTGTAGTGTTACATAAAGTGAAACAATATCAGTCAGGAAGTGCTATGTTTTAATTTCATATGATGAAGAGGTGATGATGAAGTAAAGGGATGCAGGCAAACTTGTCCACATGTCAGAAAAGCAAGGGGAGTGACAGTCATCACAGGCAACAGTGGTTTGTTTATTTGATGAGACAGAGAAGACCTAAAAATCATGTAGCTGTAAATAAGGCCTACAGAACAGCCCGGAGTGCATCTGCTGGGAAAGTAATTTTAAGTGCTGGGTGCTTAACCCCCCCAAAAAGGAAAAAGAAAAAAAATTACAAAAGCATGGGGATGGTGCCATGAGAATGAAACTGATATTTTCCAGAGATTACCATAATTGCAAGTGTAAAAATACCAAAATCCCTGTCTTTTATCACCAGCAGTTATCACTTGGGTTGAATAAAGAACCCTACAGTACCATTAGTGAATTACTCTTTGACATCATGTATTTGTTTGTTTGTTTGTTTATATTCTTATTTCATTAGATTTCTACCCCGCCCATCTAGACCACAGGTCTACTCTGGATGGCATTACAAATTTAAAAACAGTTAAACCGATAACTGTTGGTTTAAGATGTACGATTTCAGAACAGCTGATTATTGCCCACCTACTCCATCCCTAACTAAAATTCTACATTTTGCATTTTGACCTAATAATAAATAATTATATTTCTATACAAATAATGTTTAATAAATTAATGGACTGCACTGACTAAACCAAGATTTGAAATGGTGATTCTATGTGAATTTTAACTGGAGCTTGTATTTGCAAATGGGAGATCTTGCTGCATTTTGATGTTTCCAAAGGAGACTGTTGCACAGCAGTAGAGTGCATACTTTGCTTGCAGAAATTCCAGGTTCAGTCAATGGCGTCTCCAGTTACATGGGTCATGTGGCAGATAATGGGAAATGCCTCTTACTGCCTGAGACTTTGGAGACCTGATTTACCAGACTGAGTAATAGGTTATACTGGAGGGTGCATGTGTTCATATAGTCTGATCTTGTATAAGGCAACTCCCTATGTGTTTAGCTCTTGGTTAGGAACCAGTGTAAAAAATATTTTTTAAACTGTAAGTGCTTTGTTTTTAATCATTTGTGTAGATGAAACCTGACAGTAGTTAGAAGTCTCTAGATAATCACTAGTGTATAAACCATGGAATTTATTTTAAACAGTCAACTAACAGAATTCTTGGATCAGTGAATGTCACCTTTGATCTGTTTGACAGCCCCAAATATACCATATAAATACTTAAACACTTACTTAGGGTGTAGTTACACTGGGATTTGTCCCACTCTTTGGTCTATTTAGGGGATGCGCTGGTTCACTCCTTTTCCTAGGAACAACATGCTATAAATGCCAGCATGAATCAGTTTGTCTCCAGAATGTTCCTACTTGCACCTTTTAGCCTCCTATTTAGGGGCTTCTCTTTTTAAGATGTGGATAAGACCACTCTCTTTTGGCTCAGTTCCAGCAAGTGCAATCATTGGCTTGCTGCTTTTAAATTTCCATTCACCCTCAATTACCTAATATCATTAAGTGGCTTAAGCAGACAGTTTAGCTGCTTAATACTGAGAAACTAAAAACTTATTCTGCATTTCCATGGAGGGAAGGAAATGTAACACCACCACCCCAAAAAACCCTGATGTCTTATACTATTTAGAATGTTGGTTTTTTTAAAATTGTTTGTTTGTTTATTTCTTTTTCTTTCCCTTTAAAGAGAGGCAGGTTTGAGGTGTGGATGCCATGTGGATGTAAGGATCACACCAAATTGCACACCACACCCCTATTGAAGCTTGTGATGCTATTTAGCCTGGTCTAACCTGCTCCAATGTGTCCATCAAGCTGTTACTTACATTTTTTCATAGTAACCACATGTTCAGAAGAGCCAGTTCATTAGATAGAATGCACTGTGGTGTTGGGAGAGAACCATGGCAGTCTGCCAGTTGGACCCCTCTGCTGAAGAACATAGATGTGGATGCTACACAACATGTGGAATAGTTTAGCCTCCCTAAACTATTCGACTGAATTCAGATATGGTCAACGAAACTACCCCATTGCCAATGGTGAAATAAGATTCAGCTACAGCCAGTTTCTGGACCCAGGATAGGTGAAGGAGTTTCAGTACGTCCTTTGCTTCAGACAGCAGAATATCTTGGCCAGCTTTGATGTGAACCTGACAAAAATCTGGTGAACTGGACCTGGTGGCTCATTGGCAGCCAATACAGAGGTTCAAGTATGGGTGTGATATGCTCAGTTTCTGCTGTTCCAGTCCCCAACTGGGCAGCAACTCTCCTGCACCAACTGTAGCTCCTTGACTGTCATCAAGGGAAGCTCCATATACACTGCACTGCAATAGTACCATAGGTATGTTATCAGAGCATACACTATTGTGGTGGGATTCTCGTGGTCCAGGAATGGCTGTAGCTGATGGGCTAAACTCAGAGACTATAAGCACTCTTGTTGATGATGCCTTTGGGCCTTCCAGTGACAACACTCAATCACAGAGTACTCTCAGGATCCATAACTGCTTCATCATCAGAAATGCTACAACATCCAAAATTGCCTAGATGCCTAATTCCTGGACCTGGGCACCAATTGTCCACACATCCTCCATCTTGTTAGGATTTAATTTGATTTTGCTGGTCTTCATTGAGCTTACCACTGACTCCAGGCTCTGTGACTCATATGGATTAGAGACACAGAGATGAGTGTCACTTGCATGTGGATGATATCATGCTCCAAATCCTGAAGAACAAACAGTTCCCACAATTTCAGAGAAGAAAGGATTTTGTGATACCCTACAGTATTACTACCATGGAGCTAAGCTGAAGTCTTCCAATAATACTTTCCAATGGCAAACCAGGAGATAGGAGTGGAATCTATGCTCTACCTCTCTAACCCAACCCACTTGAGCCACTCCAAGGAAGGTCTATTCATTCATTAATCACTCCTGTTCTTCCCATATTCGAGACTTTTCCTGGAAACAGGAACCTACCTAATGTTCTTCCCCTTACTCCAGACTGAAGAAGACAGACTCTCTCTTTTGTGGTTTACATAGCTGGTGATATTTTCTTTTACCATGTTAAGAATTGTCTTTCAAAAGCAGCCCACCACTAGATAGTCAATAACATCTGGCCTTCAACAAATTTTCCTCTTACTTAACAATTCTCCTGTTCACTGAACAGCTGTTATATATGCACAGAGGACAAGCAAAGCCTGCCAGTACAAGGGTGTTAAAAGGGAGAAAAAAAAATAGGAAGCTGTGCTAGTGCTGTCTGGGAAATGACCAAGGAGACTTCTTAAGAGCTTAGATGTGGATCAGCTGAGCTCAAATCATAACTCTGTCCTGAACTCCAAAAGGATGGGGGAAGAGGAAGACTCTGCTGACCAGGCATTGCAGTGCTGCAGTGTTGATGATAACATCTCCTTCAGCAGCAGCACTTCATGCAATCTGCTGTTCCAGTTCCCACAAGAAGGGCTGAAGTAGTCTGTACAGCATGCCATGAATTCTCAGTGCTCGTGCTCTACTTCTTCTCCTCTTGCATGAAATTCTCCACAAAAATTAAACAAGTACAAGTATTCACTGCGATTGGTGCGGTTTGAATTCCATCCCCCCCCCCCCAGTGTGAGTTAACACTATTTTGGTGCAGCCGTCCAGCTTAAACAACTTGTAAAAGCCCTCACAGTGGCTTTTCCATCAGAAATCTGCTATATTATCATAAAAGTGTGGGCCTTGAAATGCATAATTTTTTTAAGTGCGTGGATGCAAACAGGGAAATTCAACATGTAAATAGAAATGTAAGCCTTTAGTATGAAATTCTAGGAACATGCATGGTGATATTATGTCAGAGTATACTGTACTGCCATGTGAAAAGTGTCCTGGCATTACGGCCATATAATATCTAAAGGGATCAGATAAAAATATGTAGGAACTGTCAGTGGGGCACAATGGTTCAAAGCATTCCCTACCTCCCAAGCATATAATACTTTACCAGCTTTTAGTAACATACTGATGAACAAGCAGACAAATGCCACACTACCTTCCTTAGCCAGTTGTCAGGGGACAAGACTGTTAGGAATATCTGGTACTTTTATTTACAGAGTATAGCAGTCTAGTGCTGAGTTTGTAACCATGGAAAAAAGAGTAATCACTCTGGATACTTGTAGTAAGGCAAAATACTCACTGGCCTAAATCCAGTTCATAATCTCGACTAGAATAGAACCATTGCTGACTCACCATTCAGCAATTTAGTCAACTGGTCTACTCAAATGGAGAACTAACAATTGGATTTAAGCCACTGTTTATTAAAGTGAAGGAAATCCATTTAGGGTTTATAAGAAAGGTTAAAAATGAGATAGCTAAAGTTAGTTAGAGAAGCCCCTAGAGATCTCTGAGAACAAGAGGAAGTGACTTCTCATGAAGCAGAAGGAAGAAAGGAAGAGCCTGAGAGTAACAATCTAAGACATTTGTAACTATTGAAAAAAAAATAGCCATCTTAGTCTGTGTAAGCGTATCAGACAGAAAAAGGATGGCTGAGGAACTGGGCTTAATCCACAGAAACTCATATAGCAGCTGGTCTTTAAGGTGCTGCAACCCTTCTGTCTTTTATTTGTTTTTTTTTTTTTGTTTTTATTTTGTCTGATATAATCTAGCAGAGAGATCTCAAAAACAGAAGACAGGGAGACATCTGGGTTATCTTTCTGTTGATTTCCCCTACCCCTGTAGACCATTTGTGTTGCTACTCTGTTCCAACAATGTCAGTATCTCAAAGCTTTCTATGTGATGGTTTGGAGGCCCAAGTTTTGATGGTTTGAAGGCCCGAGCTTCGATGCTGGGTCAGAAACTAGCCTCAGGATAACGAGTTCTCAGTTTTACTCCTTCAGCCTGCAGGTTGAAGGAGTAAAACTGAGAACTCGTTATCCTGAGGCTAGTTTCTGACCCAGCATCAAAGCTTGAGCCTCCAAAGTCAAATGCTTGTGTAGCATTTGGCCCAGAGCAGTTGTCTGGAGGTGCCTGTTGGTTTCGTCTTTGAGACAAAAGTAGCTACAAATCTTGCCCATACTCGGAAAAGAGATTACCAGGAAGCTTTGCTAGAGTGGTCCATTGGTCCAGATAGGCGGGGTACAAATCAAATCAAATAATAATAATAATAATAATAATAATAATAATAATAATAATAATAATAATAATAATAATAAATATTTCCCTTGAGTTTCATGGAATAAAAACAGTGTACTAATGTAACAAATAAACAGTATATAAATACCTTAAAACAATGGTTCGCAGTCTTGAGTAACCCAGGTGATCCTGGATTGTAAATCCCAGAAGCCTCCACCACTAGCTGTGCTACCTGGTGTTTCTGGGAGTTGCAGTCCAAGAACACCTGGGTTTCCCAAGGTTGAGAACCATGTCTTAAAACCTTAAGGCTCTAGTCCTGCATCCACATGGTTTGGAGGGTCACCAGATCAGAAATTCACAATGGCTTCTCTAAAAATGGCAATAAAATATGTGTGGCAGGGAAAAAGAAAATATACATTCATTAACTGGATTAATGTTTGGCAACTCTAGACTTAATCCAGCTAATGAGTGTGTTAATGTCAGTGCTAGTGCTTGAGATAATTCCTTTGGCGCAGCTCAGATCAAAGTTATCCTCTTTGTTTCATACAGGGATCAAGCAGAGAAAAGGGACAGGCAGCTGTTTGCTTGAAGCAAAGGCCTCCAAAGCCAGGTGAGCAACTCTAGTCTTATAATTATTTTCCTATGAGACCTCAGAGAAGTCACTCTGCTTCTTTGACCTCAGTACTTTTCTTTGTAAATTAGAGATAACTGCTGGTTCCTTGTTACAGCTAAAGAAAACTTAGTTTATGCAGAAACTAGATAGGCAGACTGCAAAATTTGGAATTCCATTTATTATTTAAAATGCATGTCTTGTGTATAGTGCCCCCCTCCCCATTTGTGAAAGAGAAAACTAGGACTGTGTGCATTCTGTATACACATGTATGGGTATGTTTGCAGCTCGTGTTAGGAGCCTTGTTTAGCAACAAGAGGTTAATACTCAGTGATGTCATGGAGCACACAGACAGGCAGAGACTGCAACTTGATTCCTGTGATTGGCTTGCATCATTTGATGTCACCACCAGCATGGGCAGCCCTGGACTAGGTAGCTGACCCTAAAGGTCACTTGAGAGAACTTAAAATTTCAAGTCCAAAGTCACTGGAAAACCTCATAAGTATTTTATAACACCATGAAATTTCAGATGACATCCTGGAGTCAAATCAGACAGTTAGATAGTATGTTATTAAAAGCTGATAGTGATTCTAAAGAGCTCTGTGCCTGAACTATCAGACTTGCTGGAAAAAAACTGTCTTTACCACCCATAAAACAAAGTAAGCTGATTTGTAAGATGGGGAAGGGGAGAAACTAGGACAATCATATGTCTTTTATATTTAAGAAATTGTATATTTTAACAACATCAGTATTGGTTTATATAGTTTGACCTTTGATGTGAGCTCAGAGGTGTTCAGCAGACTGGGGTTACTTTTGCTATCTGTTAAAACCATAAATAAATGAAAGTACCGTGGATTCTACAGAAATTCTGCAAAATATCTCCCCATGATCCAAATACAATTTGAAATGTTTGGAGATTACCAAGTCTAGCATTGCCTGTTTTGTGTTTATCATTTATTTCTTCATTTTTATTTATTTTATTTAACTTATACGCCACCCACACTACCCAAAGGTCTCTGGGCGGGTTACAACATATATTATATCCTACTTTTGTTTGTTTGTTTGTTTGAGAAACTCGGAGAAAATTTGTAGTGCTTAAAATTAAGGATATCTAGCAGGACTCACAGGCAATATAATAGCAGAAATTATGAATTACTGTTAATAAACAGCTTCAAAGAGCTACTTTTTGAACTAAAATTACCAATACAGTATTCCCAAGCCAGCATGGCCACTGGATTCTGGAAGTTAGTCTCTCATAGGTTTTGAGCTCTCCCAAGCAGCAACTCCTTGAAATAGAGCTTCTAAAATATCAAGGACCTATACAAAAAAATAAACAAAAAACCCCAAAAAAAACACACCTAACCCTAACCTGTATTCACCACCACCACCAAGGAAGATTCCCTTTTTGTTTTACCACTTTTAAAAAAGTGTTCAAGCCATATAATATGTTTTACACTTTTTATCTTTCAGAATCAGAGATACATTAAGAGTCATAAGGGGTAGGAGAGACATTCTAAATGATCCTAATTATTCAGGGCCAAATTGTGCTGGGGAGGATTCCCATGGAGGCTTGGCAGAGATGCTATCATGCTTTTGTGCATCTTCCATTCATTCAATGCAGATTGCACAGAAATACTTTCCCATAATTAACAGGGACCCATCTCTGGTGGAGAGTGGCAGGGAGCTTCAGAAGTTGTCTTAAACTGTGTCAGATCACAGTTCTATCTACCCCTCTATTGCTAGCAGCTCCTGCCACATTTTTAGGTAAGTGTTTATTCTAGCTACAGCTGAAGGTGCCAGAAATGGAAATTGGGGTCTTCAGCATGGAAAGCTATAGTGCTGAGCCCTGGTTAAGGGAATCAGAGCCAGTGGCTTCTCCTCTCTCTGTTCACTCTCTCTAGACTGGGATAGGGCAGAATTAGATGTGTCAGTGGGATGAGTGACCTTCTCAAGATGTGTGAGACAGACAGGTGCAGGGCAGGAATAATTTGGCATTATTTGCCAATGTAGGGTTTTAGGTTTTTTTTTTTAGTTTTTAAAGGAATTTGTTATTTTGCTTCGTATCTTCCCTCGTTTGGAGAAGGAGCTACACAGGGGATTGGAGGCCTATCTCCTGATTGCTCAGAAGACTGGTCATCTGTTTTTAATAACTCTGAAAGCTGAGTGTCAGTGTACTGAAGAAGTGATCTGACAGTGGGGGAAGAATAGACAGAAATACAGCACCAAATGATGTTCCCCTCTGTTCCTTTCCGTTTACTGATATGCAGACTTCTGGTGTTCTTATGTATAGCTTCCTTCCTCCCTAAAATTGTTGTTGTTCACATTTGTTTGAGAGAAGCACTTTTGTATCCATAATGGCTGCTGACACAATCATACACATGGCTATAGGGGCTTTTGTGAATAAAAGCCTATCCACATTGGCATATAGACTGATATATGGACAATGGTGTCTGTACATATTTCTAATTGGATTGATCCATCCTTCCCCTTTAAGAGCTGTTGTCTACCTTTCTGGCAGATTGATAGGGCATGTATTCCTTTTGGCATGATTTTTCTTCTAAACAACTCTATGTTTAGCCTGTACAGATGGTTAGCTCACACCAAAATGTACCTGTGGATGGCATTAACTGCAGTAGCAACCCTATGACATACAGTATTAGGTGGGTTGTGACATTTTAAGGGTATGTGGAGAAACCCACGCCTCTATTTTTGTCTTTTTTCAAATATTTCCCTAACAGTGAAATTCTAGTACATGCTAGGTTGATGTATTGCCCTTTCACTGTGCCACTTTTATTTATTAAAACATAAGGAAAGTCACTTGAGCCACCTGAATAATGGCTGACAGAAAAGGCAGGGAAGGGGGCTATGTTGAGTCCATTGGCTCCACTCCCCACAAGGCAGCACAGCCCCAGGTGAGGAGAAAGGCAGGAAAAGTGAGGGGTTATCTCTCTTCCATCTCCCCAACTTTCACTCCAAAGTTATGCACTCATGCTGCTGCTATCCTCAGCTGCCTCCTTACCCATGAGTAAACCAAATACCTTCATGAATAAAGTGGATAAATTGTGTGTGGGTATGTAGCATGGGAGAAGAGCATGATCTCTAGTGTGGGTAGAAGGATTGCTCAAGTGAGAGTTAAAAAAGACTCCTCTTAAGAATCTTTTCAGGAGAGACCAGACTACACCAAATTTCCCAGTGTGGACAGTCCCTGAATCAGGATTCTGCCCCCTCCCCACCATTCTTGGACGTAACAATAACATGTAGATATCTTTTTTTTTCTATTTAGATGTTCCCCTCTTTTGGTTGCACACTGTAATGTAGTGAGGGGGCTTGAGTGTATCAGGAAACCTGAGAACAATGATGTCAGAAGGTTAGATTCCATTATAAGTCTGAACTCTTGGCAGGGTCACGCATGGTGGAATGGTCAAAACTGAGACACCAGACTAAAATGCATCAACTCTATATAGGATCAATAGTCAAATCAGCAGTAGAGAACTGATAGTTTGAATGGTAATCCGGGAGGAGAAATTCCTAGAGAAGTCATGGAAAGAAGATCTCTCACAGACAAAGGCAGTGACACGCAAGGTTTTTGTTGTTGTTGTTAACACTGCAGAAGAAGGCAATGATAAACCACTTCTGAATATTTCTTACTTTGAAAACTCTATGAAGAGATAATCCAAAATGAAATAAGAGATAGTGTTGAAGATGAGACTTCCAGTTTGGAAGGCATTCAGTGAACTACTGGGGAACAGCAAAGAACAAATATCAATAGAATTATTACTAATGAAACAACTAGCTTAAAGGAGAAAATAAGTCTAGTGGCCAGTGCACACAGAGATGAAAAGAAATTGTGATGCTGCACACAACATACAGTTGAAACATGGAATCTGAGAAGTATGAATTAAGGTAAACTGGAAACCATAAAGCAAGAAATGGAATATTTAAACATTACAGTAGTACTTGATGCAAAACAAACTGAAGTGACCAGAATGGGACTTTTTCAGTCAGACAATTACAAAGTGTTTACTCTGGAAATGATAAAATCAGGAAAAAAAAATTGAGTGAGGCAAGATGTAGCACAAGTGGTTCAGGTTACAATACAAAATCTGACTGCTAGTATTCAATCTACTATTAGAACCTATTGGAAAACCAATCAAAATAACCACAATTGAAGTCAACTCCCCAACAACAGTTGCTGAAGAAAAGGAAATCAAAAGCTTTTATGCAAATATCCAGGAGGAAATTATTCACACACAAAAACATGATGTGCTGATAATCATAGGTGGGAGCACAGAAGAAATAAAGTGGAACCAATTGTTATTGGAGAATTCGGTTTAGGAATCAGAAATGAGGCAGGAGAACAATTAATAACATTTTGTGAAGCCAGAAATTTTTTATTGCAATTACATACTTCAAGAAACCAAACAGACTGTACTTGTGGGTATCTGGCAAATACAGAAATAAAATAGATTATATGGAAGTGCAGTAGTTAATGGAGAAGCTTTATTTTCTTTTCTGAAATAGGACCAGAAGCAAATTGTAGTACTTACCATGAATTGTTACTATCCAAAATTACAGTAAAGATGAATTGGAAAACACTAAAAGAGTCATAGTGTCAAAATATAGTTTAAATAATACTTCTGGTGAATTTTAGGTCCATATAAATAATAGTTTTGTATTACTAAATTCAATTGATCATAAAGAAGAATAACTGTGGACTGAAACCAGGAAAATTAAATGGAAGAGAACAAGAAAATAGGAAAAACAAGAGATTTCTTCCACAAATTCCAATAAGTTAAAGGGCATTTTATTTATTTTATTTATTTATTTATTTATTTGATTTGTATCCCGCCCATCTGGTAGGTCAGTACCACTCTGAGCGGCATTTTAAATTTAGATTAGGGATGCTGAAAGACCAACAGGCAAACATATAATTTGGACAGAATAAAATTAAGAGAAGGTGGAAACAGTATGCTGAAGAACTGTGCAAAAGTGATAGAAGGATGACAGGTTCTTTTGAAGAAGAATTCTTTGATGAAGAACCAGCAGTACTAGACAGTGAAGTGAAAGCTGCTCTGAAGCACTTGGAAGAAATAAATCATCAGGAGCAGATAGGAAACCAATAGAACTATTCCAAGCTAAAAAAATCCTAACAAGAATATACTAACAGACATGGGAAAACAAAACAATGGTCCATAAATTGACAACATTCAATATATATTTCAGTCCCCAAGAAAGAAGACATGAAGAATTGCAGTAAATATTGCAGAGTGATGTTCATGGTATCACAACAAAGACTTTACACATATACGGATTGAGAAATGCCTGTTGTTCAGCAGAATTTCAGAAGGGAAGAAGCTCTAGAAATATTACTGCAAATTAGTGGAGCTCCCCAAAGAATTTCAAAAGAAGGTCAATCTGTGCTTTATAGAATACAGCAAAGCCTTTGACAGTGTGGATAGTGAGACACTGCAGACTGTTTAAAAAGAAATGGGTGTCCATTCACACTAGATTGTCTTGGTGCATAATCTGGATTATGGTCAAGAAGCTTCTGTCAGGACAGAATGTAAAAAACCACACAGAATTATTTTAAATAGACAAAGGTGTTAGACAAGGGTGTATCTCTTTATCTCCCTATCTGTTCAGTCTGTATGTAGAATGTATCCTACAGAAAGCTAGATTAGATTCAGATGAAGGAGCAGTAAATATCAGAAATACACAGTAAAATACGCAGATTATACCACTGAAATTGGCAGAAGGCAGCAATGACTTGAACCCACTCCTGATGAAAGTGAAAGAAGAAAATCCAAAAGTGGATTTTTAAAATTTCTTTTAAACTGTGATAGTGCTATTTCAGATAGAAAAAAATATAACAGATCAGACTGTGAGGTTTCTGCAACCAGAAACCTATGCTCCTGGCTTCATTACTTGACAAACCCCAGACATAATTTACTCCAATGCAGGCATGCCAAAATGCTTCAAAATAAATTGCACCCAGAATCAAGTTAAAATAAGCAACCCCCTCAAAACAGATTAAAATACGCCATTGTCCAAACAAACAAACAAACAAACAAACAACCATGTTTCCCAGCAAAAAAAATAAATAAATAAAAAAATAAAAAATTGGACACTCAGCTGTACATCATGTAAATGGATATTTTTAACTGATTTCAAGTGTGCTAAACCTGACACAAATTCAGGAGTTTTTCAGTGTGTAACCACACTACCAGTTAGAATTTTTGCATTTCCTGCTGAGACTGTGTTATGCTTTCATTTTTAAAAAGATTATAACAACAACTTCCAAGGTTTTTTTTACAAAGAGAGAGAGGTGGAGAGAGAGAGAAAGAAACTAGGGGGAGGTAAGAATGAATCAGAAATGCATAGTGGAGAGGATTTTGTTTTACTGAGCTTCAAAGCACTGTAAGCATGCAAAGCAGAAAAATTTGAATTGAAATGAAAACTATTATAAAGATTATAATTGCAGATTTTATAGTCAAGGATAATATTCTTATAACCTCCTTGACCCATATAGTGCATAAAGATGGCATTTTAGACAGAGGACCTCCTGGTGTTATATGTTGATACACAAGGCAGTGCACATCTAATTTCTGACCACTGAAAGCAATGACTGCAGCTTAATGTCAACCTTTCTTCCATAAAATAAAATCGGGATTCAAGCTTGACTGTTTGGTGCTATGCATATTATTACGGACTTGCTGTCTTTAAATCTAAATGGCATCTCCATGGCTTTTCTACCCGGGATTCATTTTTCTCTTATATTTTAACTCCTGCCACTTTTTAAAGACAATGGTACTAATTTTTATATATGCTCCTCCTAAATTCTCTCTGGCCCTTGTACTTATTTCATACATGCATCATGTACAAATTGCTTAAAGGCCAAACTTTAGACCCCAGCTGCTTTGCTTCTTTGGATTAGACTATATCAGTAGTTCCCAACCTTGGGTCCCAGATGTTCTTGGACTAAAACTCTCAGAAGGCTTCACCAGTAGCTGCACAGGCCAGGATTTCTGTGAGTTATAGTCCAAGAACATCTTGGGACCCAAGGTTGGGAAACATTTGACTATAGGGCCTTTTCACTAGTGCATTTGTTTTCCCTATGAAGACACAGGTGCTTACAAGGTACTGGTCAACTCACTTCAACTCACTTGCTCATACTTGTGACAAGAAAATGTCCTAATTGGAAGAGATTTATGGTCTATACTTAATTCCAACAAGATAGCATAAGACAGGATGCACAGAATCATAGAGGTAGAAGGGACTCCAAAGGGTATTCAAGATCAGTTCCCTGCAGGAAGAAGAAATCCATCATTCAAACAGCCCTGAAAGATGGCCATCAAATCTCTGCGTAAAAACCTCCAATGAGGTTTTCATGCAAGATTATAATTCTTCTAATGGTTTAGAGATGGAGTGTGCATAGAAAGCAGAAATCACTATTGTGTAAAAAGTAGATTTGCCATTCCTTTACAGCTGCTTGGATAGCTCAGTGTATCTGGCTGTGGAGCCAGAGGCTGGGAGTTTGATTCCCCACTGTACCTCCTGTGAGTAGAGCCAACCTGTGAGGCCTTGGGCAAACTGCCCATTGCCAGGCTGCCCCCAGAAGAAGGGAATGATAAACCACTTCTGAGTATTTCTACCTGGAAAATCCTGGAAAGGGTCACCATGTCAGAATTGACTTGATGCCTCATTATTATTATATTTCACTTCAAAATGCAACATCCCATAACGACTATTACTTGTTTTGCAGTCCAATAAATCAATTTAATTTAATTTAACTGAGATGGTAGAAAATACTGATGTTTGGTAAGAGTACCTCTCAAATACTTAACCTGTACATGAAAAATACCAGTTAGTTATTCAGCATAAATTCCCTGTTGTGGGAAAGATGTGTTCCCATTTTTGCAGGTTATATCAGAGACTGAAGCATTAAGTCTGCAACTCACATATTGTCCTGGCAGATTTCCCCATCCCCAATCTTTTCAGCTGCCCTCTTCTCCACCTGTTGGACTGCAAAGATCTTCAGATGGGCAACATGGCAGGAGAGTTGCAACAAGGAGAAACAGGTGAGAGAAGGCATTACTGCCTCATCAGGGTATCTGGTGGATTGTTTTATTTTAGTGGGCAAATATCCAGGTTATAACTTGGATTGGCAGCATTTCCTGCTTTGAGCAATGCAGAGATAGAACATGGTGTCAGCTAGAATTACAAGGTATTGGCCAGATTCATCACCAGAAGAAAGGTCTGAAGTAGAGCCTGGAAATAACTACTGTAGTTACCAGGGATGGAAATTAAAGTCATGCAACTCACTGTCAAGTCAGTTTTAAGTCACACTGGTGACTCAACTTTTTTCCCCCCAGTGACTCAGACTTGACTCGCGACTTGGACCCATGTTTCCAAGTCATGTTTTCGAGTCCCTATTCTTTTAATGAAGGACACTGTAAACTCAGAAGAAGCTTTGTGATATTCACCAGAAGAGACAGGCAAACAGTGGCAAATGACAGAGGAAGAAGTAGCGATGGGGAGGGAGAGTTTTTGAGAGAGTGAGGAGTGAAGGGATAAGAGAAGACAAGGCAGGCTCAATGTTTTTTTGTTTTATATCGGCTCCAAGTCAGAGCACAAGGGTGGGCTTGGGAAGGGGGCAGGGAGGAGGATTTGGGGCTTACGACTTGGTACCAAAGACTCAGACTCGGTACCAAAGACTCAGACGTGGAACTCAGATCCTAAGACTATGTTTATAGTTGAGGACTGTGGACTCCATGAGAGAGCGAGAGCGAGCGAGCGAGCGAGCGAGAGATTGATTTTATTTATTTATTTATTAGATTTCTATCCCACCCATCTAGACCAAAGGTCTACTCTGGAGAGAGAAGGAACATCACATGCTTGAAGTGCTGGTTCATGCTGCCACCTTAAGCTCTGTTGTGGAAGCTGGGACAACAATGAGGTCAAGGGAAGGAGAGTGTGGAATTTAGATTTTGAGAAGTAGCTAATATAGCCATTGCAGTTGCTTTCGTGAAACAAGAAACTAAGGGCTTCTTTTTTAAAAAAATCTGATGAAGCATGTTGCAGCCCACAAATTTTAAAAAAATGTAATACTAACAGTAAATAACTGGTGTTCGGGGAGAGGACACTGGAACTATAATTGTTATTAATTACTTTTTTAGAAATAAGTTTCCAAAAGCTAGTCTGAAAGGAGTCCAAAGTCCAAACACAAGGCTATACTAGAAGCAAAGCCAGAAGGCCAGTCTGAAGTGCTCTCTCGCAGATGCTTTTTCTTTGTGTGGAATCCCCAGGTGGCCACTTCTGCATCTGGTGGCTGACTCAGTCTGTCTTTAAGTGTCTGTGCTCCCAAGGACTACTTCAACATACAGCTTCCACTTCTCATTGTGAACGGGCTCACCCGCAACCTTGAGAAAGATCTGCCAACATCCCACTCTTTTCTAGGATTTTGACTCTTCAGATCTCATAGATCTGATCTGATCCATGTGGCATTTGGCACATGGAACTATAGGTCATCCTCCAAAGCAAATTACTCCAGTGGAGCATTCCTCAGTGGAGCTACTTTATGGATATGTGCCGAATGCTGCAAAATGTATGGAGCACATGATAGGGAGAGGCAGCCCTGAAGAAAATATACAGGGGTATTTTAGAACAACAAAGGACAAGATTTAGATGTTCCCATAACACAATATGAAGGTGAATGTGCTGATAACTGGGAAAGATTGAAACTTCACCTATGACAGATCACAGAATCATAGAATAATGAAGTCGGAAGGGACCTGTAAGGCCATCGGGTTCAATCCCCTGCTGAATGCAGGAATCCAAATCAAAGGATATCTGCCAGATGGTTATCTCTTGAACGCCTCCAGTGTTGGAGCAATCACCACCACTTGATTCAATTATGAATAGTTGATTTTTCCTACACCATCACGGGGAACCCCATCCTAGCAAATTTATAAAAAAGACATGCAATATTTTGAAATGAGTCCTCCCCCCCCCCCCGACACTTCATTGAAAAAGCTCCTTCACCTTCCTCTTGCCTCATTTTTTCCATAGCCAACGATTTGGTGATGATGGCCTTAAATTGTTCTACTTTAACTTTTTAATGAAACTAAGAATAGAATTTCTGAACTATTATGCTGTAATGAGAGGAATATTTTTAGTCTCTTGTCTTAAACTTGGACTTGAATTCAACTCTGCTCCACTCAAGTTCAGGTCAACAATTACTATTCTTTTATGTATTTCCCAGCATCTTAATTTTAATTTTTTTTTAAAAGAGCATTTATCTTTATCTCAGATATACTTAATCATTTCGGTGTCTAGAAACATAGCTTTAGCTTAACATTTGAAAATGAACTAAGGTGCAGGAGGCAAGCAGGTGGAAATTGTAATATTTAGCATATTTTAATGTTAGCATTACAAAGTCAGGTACTATCTAAGGGAGAGTTAAATGGATGTGTTTTCATGTAACTAGCTGTGCTAGTAGGACAGGTAGCATTTTGCCTGCTACCTTTGTAATGCCAGCCTCATTAACTAAATGGTTTTTAATTTATCTCAAATTTATGTTATATTTATTTTTCCTCCTACCACCATGACTGAATAGACTCAATGAAATTTGGCTCATATAAACCATATAATTACAATTGTAATATGATTGATCACTGATAGATTTTCACAATTTTTGTTGAAATTATTGGCTTATAGAATCACCATGCTGACTGTTGTCTTTTGTATTGCCCCACTCGCTCTAATGAAGCATTTAACGTGTTCTAGTTAAATCCCAGATTTGTGTTTATATTCCTGTTTGGACCTCTTTCATTATGCACTGGGCTGTTTCAAACCCATTAAAATGATAACTTTCATTCCCAACACATGTATGCAACTAATTAGGTCCACATCTACATCAGTCATCACATGTGTTTGTCCAGAATGTGCACACTATCCCTTAATGGAAGGAAGGAGAGTGGTACTGAGTCCAGAGGAAAACACAGTACGAAGGTGCTTTGAATTTACAAAGGATGCTCCTGTCATTCTGACATCTAATATTATCTCTGAATTTATTAAAGAAGTTATTCACAGAATAACTATATTGTATAGTATGGGACAGTGCCCATGGCTGCCATGTTTATCAATATTTATCTGATGTCTACACATACACTTTTTAAATCTAAAGTGGAGGCCATCCGCCGTGACCTTTCGCCTTTTTTAAATACAATGGATCGAGCAGAGATGTCCAGCGCTCCGTCCTGCCCGGTAATTCTCGATTCTTTTCAGCCTGTAACATCAGAGCTGGTAGACAAGGCGCTTGATCGCTGTCGGGCCACCACCTCTTCTCTCGACCCTTGCCCGGCCTGGCTAATCAAAGCAGCCAGGCCGGTAACAACTGAATGGGCCACTGCAATAATTAATGGGTCTCTCCAGGAGGGCAAGGTACCCCTTGCCCTCAAGGAGACACTCATTAGGCCCATCAGGAAGAAACCAAATCTGGCGGCGGATGAAATTGGCAATTATAGGCCCGTCACCAGTGTGTCCTTCATCAGCAAAGTGTTTGAGAGGGTGGTGGCGGACCAGCTTCAGGCGCTCTTAGACGAAACCAGTGCTCTAGACCCATTTCAGTCGGGCTTCAGGCCGCGCTATGGTACAGAGACGGCACTGGTCTCACTGCTGGATGACCTGTTGAGGGAGGCCGATGGGGGCAATGTGTCCTTGTTGGTCCTCCTCGACATCTCAGCTGCCTTTGATACCGTCAACCACGGTATCCTCCTGGGGAGGCTCTCCGAGCTGGGAGTCAGTGGCCTGGCATTTGCCTGGCTCCGCTCCTTCCTGGAGGACCGCCCCCAGAGAGTGCAGATTGGGGAGAATGTCTCGGCCCCGTGGAGTCTCAATTGTGGGGTTCCACAGGGGTCGATCATCTCCCCAATGCTGTTTAACATCTTCATGAGGCCGCTGGGCGGGGTCATCAGAGGGTGTGGGGCATCGTGTCACCAGTACGCTGATGACACACAGCTCTACATCTCTTTTACTCCAACTTCAGTGGATGCCGTCCAGTCCCTCCAGCGCTGCCTGGACACCGTACTGGAATGGATGCAGTCAAATGGATTGAGGCTGAACCCGGACAAGACGGAGGTCTTGAGGGTGGGTGGCCCTCCCGTCAGCGGCATAGGTGACTCCCTTTCTTTTGGAGGGATGACCCTTGCCACAAAGAGTGAGGTCCGCAGCTTGGGGATACATCTGGACCCGGCGCTAACCATGGAAACCCAGGTGGCGTCCGTGGTCCGTTCTGCCTATTTTCATCTATGGCGGATTGCCCAGCTGCGGCCATATCTTGATCGGGGGGCCCTCACTACTCTAGTCCACGCGCTCGTAATCTCGAGACTAGACCATTGTAATGCACTCTACGTGGGGCTGCCTTTGAGGCTCATGCGGAAACTCCAGATGGTCCAGAATGCAGCAGCCAGGCTTATTAGTGGGGTGAGAAAATATCAGCACATCTCCCCCACTCTGGCTGCGCTGCACTGGTTACCTATTCGTTTCCGCATTGACTTCAAAGTATTGATTACATATAAAGCCCTAAACGGTTTGGGACCTCAATATTTGGCAGATCGCCTCCTCCCACCCAGATCTACCCGAGTCACCCGACATAGCCAGCAGGGACGGCTGAGGGGACTGACGCCGAGGGAGGCCCGGAAGGAGAAAACAAGAAACCGGGCCTTCTTGGCGGTTGCCCCTCGGCTGTGGAACACACTTCCCACTGAAATTCGGCTGGCACCCTTGCTGGGTGTGTTCAAAAACCAACTAAAAACATGGTTATTCAGGCAGGCCTTCCCCCCAGTCACCTAAGTTCTTTTCCCCCCTTTTTTCCGGTTCTTAATGTTGCCATCTTGGATAATATTAATTATAATAATTGCATTATGGTAGTTATTTTTCTGCATTGTTTTAATGTGTTTTAATTTTTGTAAGCCGCCCCGAGTAAACGTTGTCTAGAGGGGCGGGGTAAAAATTGAATAAATAAATAAATAAATAAATAAATACTGTACAGTCATGTGCAGCAACCCTTAGTCATTTGCTAATTCACCAAATATCAAACATGACTTTTTGGTGATATAAGCAACCAAGTTAAGTTTTATTTTATATTTTGCTGTAACACAGTTTTGATTCCATATCAAGTGTTTGCTTCATGAGGTTTTCATCATTTATTACAGTTTATAATCTTTCTCCTTTTAAGGATTTCAGGGTTGCTTATGTGGTTCTCACAGCACACACTCATTTTATTTATTTATTTATTTATTTATTTATTTATTTATTTATTTATTTATTTATTTATTTATTTATTTATTTATTTATTTATTTATTGATTGTATTTATACCCCGCCTATCTAGTCATTTCGACCACTCTAGGCGGCTAACAGCCCTGTGAGAAAGAGTAGGCAGACAGATGGTTTAAAGGCTATCTAATGAGTTTCATGGCTGAATAGGAAATTGATACTGGCTCTTCCTAGTCCAAATCTGATTTTACCCATTACACCACTAAGTAATATTCTAAGTAATCTTTATCCAAATTTATAATTGACCTTCCAGGCTTTTCACCATTAGCTGAAGAAGCTTCTGCATTGTAGATTTTTTCCTTAGGGCTGCTGCCTCCATGAATGTCCTGTAGATACCATGGCAAACCAAAGCTGCCATGGTAACTCTGTGGCTGAAATCCTGTTGCCTAGTGTAATACACTACAACTCAAATTAGGGCTATTGAATCACTTGGGATTTGGTGATTCAACATCTCTCTAAGTTCCACTGATTCACTGAGCCTACTCTAGTTGCAATTTACTATGCTAAGCAATAGGATTTCAGCCTATATGTTGGCACTGAAAAAGCAGATACATGCGCTATTCAGGAATCCTGGTATGAGAGGGCCAGCTGATAACAACTGAATTAATGTCTTCATTTGTGCCATTATTCCAATATACCGTATTTTACTGTGTATACAACCCCTCAATATATGAAATGACCCCAATTTTGACACTTGATGGAGGTGGAGGAGCAGTTAATGGGCAACTGCTCCTCCACCTCTGTCTCCTGCTGCTTCTGCTATCTCCACTGCCCGCCCAATTACTTCCTCCAGTGTGACTGCTGACTGCCGGAGCTCACCTCCAGCTCAGGTCAGTGCCTTGTCCCCTGCCCTAAGGAGATTGGGGGAGGAGGTGATCTGGCGACGCAGGAAGAGGTGCCCGAGTGCGAGAGAGTTCTTGTTTGTCTCTGCCTCCTGCTGCCTCCACCAGGCAGGGGACAAGGCGCTGACGTGACCTGAGCCCCACTGGAGGTGGTGATCGGGTGGGCAGGGGAGGCAGCAGCAAGAGGTGCCCGAGCACGTGTGAATGCTCATTCGCCTCCATCTCTGCCTCCTCCTCCTCCTCCTGCTGCTGCCTCAGGGCCACCAGAGGGGACATGTCATGAGCTCTGGAAGAGGCAATTGGGCAGCAGCAGGAAGAGGCGCCCGAGCACGTGCGACTGCTTCCTTCCATATATAAAACAACACTCATTTTTTCCTCTAATTATTTTAGGAAAAAGTGTTGTTTTACACATGGTAAAATGATGAGTATGTAACAATAGCTGTGGATGTTTTTTATTTACTATCTCCCTCTTTGTGACATTCATTCCAAGTAAAACTGCTCTGCTTTGGACTTATGGACATGATTTTTTTTTCAGAACACAAAACAATTTTTTCCCCTCACACATCCACTGCTTTGGCACAGCTGGCATCAGCTGAAATCTTCAGACAATATTTTGCTTTCATCTATGGCACACAGAAACAGAAGGGAAGCTTGCCAGGCCTAATACATCAAGTGCAGACAGATATAGATGGAAGAATTGTTAAAGTGACTGAGTCCACACAGCTATTTCTGTAGGCACTATTCTGATTGTAAATGTTTTACAAAGGCTTGCTGGCTGATGGGGAAAGGGAGCTTGTTCTGCCATTCCAGAGGAACAGCTTTTGAACATTGCTGAGTCTTCAGAACAAATCTATGATGACTTGGCTTCCACTGAAACAGCAGAAGCAGGCATGCAGGAAAAATGTGCTGGTCATGAACAGCAATTCCCAGTGGGTTCTCCAGAGCGAAATATGTCAGAACCTAAGGCCAAAGCAAAAGAGATCTGTAAGTGACATCATGGTAGCCTCTTCCACAGCTTTTGACTAAGAGTATCGGCAAGAATATGTCTGAGGGAGAGGGACCAGAAATCCATGGAGATATATTAGCAGAGTTTACAGGCATAGCATACAACAGTGTTTCTGTCTATGTACATTAGAATAATAAAGAAAATTAGGATTGCTGGAGGAAAAAAGTGCCCCCTTCTTCCCCTTCAACAATTACCCATACTATGGATGGGCAATTCTTGACTGATCAAGCAGCTGTTCTATATGTATCATAATAAAACCAATAAAATATAGGACACTGTAAATGGCCATAGGAAAACTAGCAGGCAGCGGGGAATTTAGCATTCCTACCATCACATTTTGGAAACAGCATGGGCACACACCTACAACCATCTAGGTTGGCTGTTTTTCCTCTGACTGGCAACACAACTTCTTGAGGCACAGAAAAAAGAATGAAAAATGAATCAAGCAATATAATTCTGAACAGTATGTGAATCAGGCTTCCTAGTTTTCTGGTATATATTCTAACTCTTCTTTTAATATAGCATGTCTAGATGGGTTCCACTCATTGCAGAGACAGAAGGAAGAAGTTAAAAATCAGATTGCCAAGCGCTGACTGTTTAAGACTTATAGAAAGTATGAAAGATTGTATTTTGCCAATGACAAAATACTAGTGCCGATAGCTCTAAGCATACTCTAACCAATTTTTGGTCATGAGCAGGCATGGAATTGGGAATGCTACATGCATCTGTGAGGACAGAGAAACACAGGAAGAGGAGAGCCCCTTAAGACAAAAGACAAACGAGGAAGCCACAATAGCCCAGGAGAGGGAGGTCAGAGATGGATTTGAATCTGGGCAGCCTGGCATTAGATCTTAAGTCCACTATAGAAAGCATTGACTTCCCATTTGTAAAATAGGTATAATACCAATCTATTGGAAGAGTGACAGGAGGGTGAAATTTTAAAAGAACAGGGTTATATCCAGTGATGGTTTTGCCTTTGCAGAAAGCATTTACTATCTGCACAAGTTATCACACCAGGACCCACTTCAGCCCTGAAACTCCTCTTTCAGAATTTGACATGATGCAATCAGTGGCTTAAAGCAAGAAAATGGAAAGTGGGATGAAGCGCCTCAGGCCCCAGAGGCCAAAACTGGCACTCCGGGGTTCCATCCCAACACGATCATGTACTTTCCCAGGTGTTGTGTGGTTTTTGCTCCACTCTGAAAGGTTGAAATGCTGCTCATAAGTCATTGGTTATTGGCAGTGAGAGCTTCAAGCTAAAATATGCAGTTATTTTTGGTCTCACCGTTTGCCTTTGGCACTACCCACCAGCAGAATGCTCCCCTCACCAAGTTCATTGAAATTGAACTTGGCCTTCTGGCAGAAAGAGGCTCTTCTCCTTTGTGCTCAAATAAAGCCAGTATTACAGTGTGTGCATTTCTTCCGCTGTGATAATGTATGTAGGAAGAAAGGGCAAAGGAGACATTTTACTATTGTCTGAACATTCTACAAAGGAGGCTATGATGCCATCAGATCAGGCCCTTAGGGCAGAGGTCCAAGGTTCCACCATTCAAGCAGAATAAGTAGGAGTGCTCTGAAATCCCTAAAGAATGTATTTAAAACATTTTGAAATAAGTAAAGCAATGCACATTACTTTCTGGGTAGGCATCAGACCGTGAGGTCCAAAGTCTGTTACACGACTGAGAGACTCCCTCCTCCTCCCCCTTTAAAGCAACAATAGCAAGAAGAAACATGGACTGTCATTAGATGCCTACAGTTGCTGTCATGTGATAATTAATTACAGAAGTTACTGAGAGGCGTATGCTAACTCTTGGGACACCTCAGAATAAGTATACGAGTAAGTATGAGAGACAGTCTGGGTGATACCACTGATTAGGTTAAAAACTATCCTAGAACATAACCCTCTTGCCAAATGTCGCTGGGACCAGGGGACAAGTTCTAAGATAAGCATAGTGTTAATAGTCCTTGACCTACAATGAGTAAAGGCAGGGCAGGCTTCAGGGAGATTTCACGGAGAGCACATGCAGGCATAGGAGGCAGGACCCAATTGTTTTGGTGGGATATGGGTAGTTTTCTGCTTACAATACTTCAAACAAGCCTCGCAGATTACAGTAAATTGCAGCTGTGCCCTGTGTCTGCTACCAACAGAGAAATTCTTGTTCAGCGTTAACAATAGCCAAATGAGTCATATTGGCATAGCTCCTAATGACGCAGGGGGTTCAAGTTAAGAGATGGGCCATCTAAACACAACCATAATACCTCTTGCTAATGTACCTTGTCCTCTTTCAGATTCCTTGGTGGAAACAGCTCAGTATTTCTCTCCCCCCCCACACACACACCTCTGGCCTCACAATGAATGAGGAGTTGTGAAGTGGCTGCAAGAAAATCACAGGTCAGCCCCAAATTTGGAGCATCACATTTGGAGCTAAATATAGTCATGACCAAAGGTGTGGTCCTGCAACTGTTGCTGGACTGCTACTTCCATCAGCACCAGTGTAGCTAATTTAAGAGAGATGCAATGCAACAACATCTTGTTGCCCATCCCTGGTATAAACCTTCAGCATTCCTGATAGCACTGATACCATATCCTTGGAATATAGCTCCACCCCTGCCCCTAAGATCTCTGAGCATGAACTGAGATGGAAGAGGAAATCAGGCAATCAGGCAATCAGCCAAAAGAGACAATATAATAATGGATTACAGTACTTCAATGACCCTTACACTGAGTAAATGGTCATTCCGAACTGTCAGGGCCAATTTTTTTTTTTGGTATGAAAAATATTATGCCTTGGAACAACTGATCATGATTTAATTTAAACTTGGTAGTGCCCAGCATCTAGTATAAGATAGAACTGATGCTGAACCGCTCAGAAAATGTGACTGCAGTGCTACTAAACATATATAAGCAGAAAGTTGCCAAGAAGGTCCACAATGGCCATATCTAATTTCAAAGACAAAACCTATTTAAAATTAGTAGTTTGGTTAAAAGGTACTTATGGGTTAAGGGTGACAAAGTGGCTGAGGATGTTTGGAGGCTGTTTAAACCCAAATTACTGGAAGCTGACCGCGATTACACTTCAAAAAATGAACCAGAGTTTAATTGCAGTATTTTGAATTGTTATAAAAAAGTGTGAATACACGACATACATGTGAGCATGGATTGTTTTCACAGGGCATCGTGTTATTGTGATGAGAAGCAATGTATTTTTCTTCTCCTCCGGAGGGTTGTTTATTTTAACATGGCTGTAAAACTGATTTACTTTGCATCAATTTGCCTTATATGAATCCATCTATTAGCTCCCTACTTTTTTGTCCCCTGGTGTGAGTGTCAACTGCATGTTTCTCTTATCAGGCTGCAGTGTCCTACAGTCCAGACATGTTACTTTTTTTTTCATTTTTTTCCAGTCTGTTTTAGTTCTGTATCACTTATAAATGAAATAATAAATAAATAAATAAATAAATAATGGAATTAAGAGTTTTTGAATTTAGGATATAGAACAGCTAGTAAGGCAGAACATACAGTATAAGGCAATACTGTACAGACTTTTAATTGTTCATGACACACAGAAAAAGGCAATCGTTATAGAGCAATTGCAATCTGCAGATGCCCATGAAATGAAGCAGTATTAATACACATGATTTAAACATACGTGGTGAACTACAAAGTCAATACAAAACTTGAAAAAAAAATCAAATGAAAAGTTAGCTAAAGGGATGCACACAGTGACGCAAATCCCATGTGACTGCCATATGACTTTAAATCAGTTTATTCAATCCTACTACATATTCTGATTTTTTCTGTAGTGTAACCATGCTTGCAGATTAGGAAAGGCAGAAACAAATTCCAAAGAATGCTACAATGGATAACATGCAGAATCAACTACAGTACTAAAAACAGGGATGGCTTAGGTTTCAAGTAGGTAAATGCCCCATCCTAGAACTGGAAGTGGGCACACATACATCAATAATAAAAGGGATAAAAGGGAAGAAGGAAGGAAGTCTAGTCCAAATGACAAAAACTAGACAGAATATAAACTCTGGCAAAACATTCTGCTAAAAATATCAAAACAATACAAATGAACTAATACAGAAGAAGAAGGAAGTCGTAAGTAAATTAAGACACACTTTTCTGGGTCAGACAATGGACTTTCTCATCCAGTGTTCTGGTCTTACCATGGCCAACTAGATGCCTACAGGAAGTCTGTAAGGAGGTAAGCACACCCTCACAGCTAAGTTCCCTAGCAACAGTACACACAGGAATACAGCCAGGGAAATGGCCACAAATGACAAAGGTATGACTCAAATCTTTTCTGAGGAAGATTTCTCCATGCAGTGAACCCAGTGCTGGTGAAAAACAGCAGATTACTGTACTTTGTTGGTCTGTCTGCGTCTGCATATACATAGACGCACAGTCGCAGCCACGCATGCCATTATGGGAGACTAGGGGAATTCCCCTCTCACATAGTCAACTCAGTTAGTCAGAGGAGAACATTTGGCTGAGTGTCTTTCTGAAGGAGTATCCATTGCACATTATAGACACACTCTCCCCCTCTTTGTGTGCATGTGTGGGTATGTTATAAAATGATGAATTCAATCAGCTGCATCTTCTTTGTAAGTGGTATTAAGAAAGGCATTATCCTGATAAATGATGGAGATAGCCGTAATGAGTACTTAAAATGCACTGTGAAAAGCTGTTTGTGACCAATCAAACCAAGGCATTGTTGTAACTTTCTGAAGACAGCTTGTTGTAAGGGGGAGTAAGCAGAGCTTCACCAATACTGTATACAATTTGGGCCTGCTATTGTTACTTCTTTGGACCTCCCCACCAAATGAGAGATAAGCAGGGAAGCAGTTATATATTTGAAACTGGCCAATAACTGATAAGTTTCAGCTTTTCTGTACAATCGGATTTGTATTTTTTGGACAAAATCCCTTGAGACTGCACCTATATTTTGGGGATATATTGTTTTTTCAGCACCATAATCATTTCGTATCTGGAAAAATAAGGCATTTCCCCCTAGATACTGCATTGATTGCTACTGTGAATAGCATATAGCTACCCCCACCAATTGGGAGAATGAGGGAGCTGCCTCAAGCAGCAGGTTCAACAGTGAGGGGATGAACAGAGCTGTGTATGCCATGCCATCCACCCTGTGCCTCCTAAATTACCTCATTGTCCTTATGTCTAGCAGAGGCCATTATCTCAGTGCTAAAGTAAGACTGCCAGTCCTTGGGTTTGATACATGCAATGAAGGGAGATACCATCTTGTCTGCCTCAAGAAGCAAAATGGTTTTGGCTAGCCCTGAATTATCACAGGGGCCTCCTGAACATTCCCATGGTACAATTAGTGATGAGCCTCTAAACCCCATGTTGTGCTTACCACATTTCATGAGGTTCCTTTATATATATCCCTTCTCTTCAGGATGATGAGGTACCATCAGAAAACATTCCTTGGGCATGGTCTGTCAACCTGCTACAAATCCACTTAACAGTAGCATTAGCCAGACCACATTTTACCAGCCTGGCCACAATAGTATTACAAAAGACCTTCTGAAAAAGCCTTTCTGGAATCAAGATGTACTGCATCTGCAGTGTTCCATCCATCTTCTAGAGACAATATGTTTGCCATGACTTGTCTTGAGAAATCTGTGTTGGATCTTAGAAATCATCATCATGGAATTGCAAAGGTGGATAGAACTGGGTCATCAAGTCCAGCCCTTGTGAGGAATTGAGTTCCCAACCTCTGGCTCTGCAGCCAGATGCCTAAGCCACTAAGCCGCCCAGCTGCCATAGTGTTCTTTCTTAAGTGCTCACAGACTGACTGTTTAATCTGTTCTTGGACCTTTCCTGATATTGATGCCAAACTGGCCAGTCAGTAGTTTCCTGAATCCTCTCTCTTCCTCTTTTTGAAAATGGGAATGTTATTTACTGAACAGAGGATGTCCCCTAGATCATGACCCAAGCATAGTTCTCTGGCAGTTATGTTTCTGTAGAAAATGTCCCCTGAAGGCATAGAGTTTAAACAGAAATTGGACAGTGCAGTTTATCAATAATTTACACCTGCTTTTTTTGTATCACTGTTGAATGTATGGAACCCTATAATCAGTTGTAGATGATCATCTCATTCTGTACTTGCTCTCTCTTTTTCTAGGATTTGGATCTTAATTTGTGTAAGTTATATACACATACCCCTTCCTTTACCCTGACATTTTAAACTTTGGCAGGGCCAAGACTTCACAGCTCTTGACAATGCTTAGAATAACATGGAGCACTACAAGATTGAAGATACATCTAAACAGGGCAGCTAGCATTTCTAAGTGAAAGGTTACCTATACCGCTTGTGGCTGATTTCAAATCAGCACTGCAGTAGAGTTCTTGGACAGAGTGGATTTCCCTACCAATCCATCTTCTCAAGGGCTGTGAGAGAAATCAAGATCTTAAATAATGAGAACCAGAAATACTTTTGCAATAATAAATAAATCAGCTGGCAAAACAGGGCCAAGGTATTTGCAAGAAAATGAGAATTCAGAACGAGACTTTTAAGATGAGAAAGATAAAACATTTTATTAGAAAGGAAGACTTTTGTCAATATGAAAATATTTTCCAGATCCAATACAGTGGGGGTCACTTCCTTCCAACGCATATTTTTGTAGTTCTATCCCTATGGAAACTGCTATTATAAATAAGGTATGAGGAATTCTAATTACTGTATATGTCTTTGTTTTTTTTGGGGGGGGGGTACTCTGATTTCCTAACCAAGCTGCTATGTTAGTATTTGCCAGATCAGTTGCCCTGAAATCACACTGCCAAGTTTTGGTGTTATTCTGAAAGACAAGGCAATGGCATTTCTCTCCGTGTATTTTTTTCTTAAATAGTAAGCTACAAGTGGATAAACAGAAAAACAAATCAAACCCCTTGGCACATCTAGACCAACTCTGAGTGGGCACAGATTTCCAAGGTTTTAGGAAGGGTTTGTTCTCAGCTCTATCTGGAGATGCTGAAAATTGAACCTAGGACCTTCTGAACCACTGAGTTATAGACCCTCCCACGTAGCTCAAACAACTGACTCAGGGTGTACTAGATGGCCAAATTATTCCAGTTTAGATCAGTCTTGAGAGTGCTAAACAGGTTCGCTTTGAGGTGCGATATGCCATCTGAGAAGATATCCTCGCATGAGAAGACTCCCTGGAAAAGACGCAGATGTTAGGAAAGTGTGAAGGCAGGAGAAGTGGACAACAGAGGACAAGATGGTTGGGCAGAGTCATCGAAGCTGCCAACATGAATTTGACCCAACTCCAGGAGGCAGTGGAAGACAGGAGGGCCTGGCGTGCTCTGGTCCCTGGGGTCACTAAGAGTCGGACACGACTAAACAACAACAAAGCCATTTGGGGGCAATCCTTGCATCTGCATGCAAGGATCAACCTCATGGCACCTAAAATGACCCTGTTTAGAATAATCAAAACTGTTCCTTGAGACAGGATTCTCTCAAGATCATTAAGCAGCTGGTTGACTGTCTCTTTGGTGAAGCTGATTAATAAGGAAAGCTTCGTTTCCACCTGGCTTTGGAGGGGAAGAGACAGGAAGTTTTGCATTTTTAATTGAATTTATTTTTAAAAGCCCAGTCAAAGTATTGCTGACGTGCTGTGTCGGTTAATAGCAATTAAAAAGAAATGGAAAGCTTCTTTTCTCTTGCCCTCCAATGGCAAGCAGGAAGGAAGCTTTCAATGTCTGAAGATTGTGAAGCAGCTTCACTAAAAGGACAGCCAGCTAACCTCTTGGTTCAGTCCCAGCAATCACACACACTGGAACTGAAACAAAACAGAAGAATCTCACCTGCACCCACACACAAAAGAAGCCCCTGACAGTCACTCAAAAAGGTGCAGGTAGGTACTGATTGGGGGGGGGGAGTGGGGTGTGATAGCACTTATGTTGTGTTGCTGGGGGAAAAAAACAGCCTATCTCCATCCTGGACCAATCTGTGAGCTAAATGTCTATGCTCGTAACTGCACCCTCAGACATTCAGAGAAAACATGCTGTCCTCCAGATTCCAACTGTGCAGGGGGACCAAGTCAAATGAAGAGTCATTTTCATGCTTAAAACACGGTTTTATAGAATATCATTTCACATTTCATTTGTAAGGTAATTGGGATAGCTCCTTGCATAAATTAGAAGGTACTTATATAATTGAGAAATGAAACTATACATTGAGCAAGGTAGGTTAGCATAGCAGTGCTGATTTGAATGCAACATTAAACTGGACATTAGTTGTTGTTGAATACATGAAGAAAAATCCTTAACCTCCCACATTCCCAATTATAGTTTTGCACTTGAAAACAAAGCCTGTAGAAACATGGCTGGCAAAAACGACTCTGCGTTGGGATTAGAAGGGAAGAAATTGTCAAGTTGTTTCTGTATGTTGGGAGATAGAATACAGCGTGTACAAAAGGAGATGCTACAAGATTCAGGCCAGGACATACTTGGGTTTTCTTGCTGAGTGCAGCAATACCAAGAGAATTATATAAATAGTCACTTTTCCCCCTACTTACATAATTTTTTAAAAAGAATGACTAAATAATACTACAGACCTAAGAATCCTTGATGACCACAAAAATCCCCCAACTCACCTAGAACCCATGCAAGAGTCATGGCTGAAGCAACTGGCAGTCTCATTGTGTGCTTTTGGAGGGAGGGTGGGGAAAGGGAAGCCTTTCCAGTAAAGACAAATTCCTTCTTTGTTGTCTCAAGGATATATTTCTAATAGTTACATTTTTGGCTACCAAGGAGAACAGGTCACAATATTCTGGGGAGTATAGGTGGGATGTGTCCTTTCAGTGTATGACATCTTTAGAAGTCACACAGAACCTGATATATATTCTGCTGTCCTTCAGACAGGCAATGACATTTTAAAAGTATGTCAAATATAAGAGTTATATACACATTGATTATGCATGGAATGCTTCTATTATATAATGGTTCAAAATATTTTTATTGTGTCATATTCATATACTGTATTTGGCACCAAAACAGCCATGGAGAGAATTAATTCTGTATAATATTTTTATCTATGCAACATTTTAAAAAGTTACCCCAAAAGACTTACAGTGTAAATAAGAATCAGAAGAGGTTGTTCAAGGAAAAGGTGCATATAAATATGAATCTGCCACAAAAGAATATGACTTGGTAAGAATTCTAGGTTTTACCTTCTTTTAAAAAAATGTTTGTAGCTCTCCTTAGTAAAATAGTCTGAGAATGTACCAGCAGTGTCTGTAGAAGGTTGAATAAACAGAAGGAAGCTCAGCAAGCCAATCCCACGATCAGGATGGGGACTCCAGTAATAAGCATGGTTCCCTGTCTTCCCTGGCAACGTTACATATCCTATTGCCTCCCTGCCCCCATGAATCCTCTGGTACTTTGCTTTATCACCTGCACATTTTGTACCCCATATCAAGACTGTGCTCTCAGTCTTAGTTCCCACCCCCATGTATTTATTATTTCGCTTGATGACATCATTTGTATAGTGTTCAGTTAACCATAATTTTACGTGGTTAACAATTAAAACTGAAAACCATAAAAATTATCAAAACAATTCATAATGATGAAACAAAATAAACATCAACCAGATAACAAAAGCAAACAAAACATGACACCAGCAACAGCAAAACATTAAAACATCCGAGCTACAACAGCCTAATGGGCTACAGATTTTCAAATGATCTAAAAATCCTAGGAGAATACAAATTTTTCCATCCTTGTGGAGAAGATTCCCAAATGGCAGCAGACACCACCAAAAAGACCCTTTTTCTGCTAACTAATTGCTATACCTAATTTGGTAGGGACAGTCTGAGAAAGACCTCTGAAGAAAGTTGTAGGGTGTGGGTAAGATAAATATCAGAGGATGTGATTCCTCACATAAGCTCGTCTCACAGTGTTTAGGCCTTCACTAGTAAAGAAAAAGGAAAGAAAAAGAGTACTTTGAATTAGGCCTACAAATGGACTGGAAGATGATGCAGAGGAGTAAGTGCTGGGGTGATGGTAAAATGACCACTTTAATTTAGTAGGTTTTCTGCCCTGTTTGAGATCGTCTGGAATTTTAGGCCATTTTCAAAGGCACTGCCATACAGAACAGATTACTGTACAGTAATTCAGATGGGAGATTACCAGAGCATGGATAACTGTTGCAAGGCTACAGTATTCCTGTCCAGAGAGGGTCACAGATGGCATATCAGCTTTAGTTGACAAAAGGTGCTCTGCATCACTGTAGCCACCTGAGCCTCATGTGACAATGATGGATCTAACAGTATCCTCAAATGGTGACCCCTGATATTTTAGGGGGACTGCAACCCCTTCCAGCAGTCAGCTATACAGACAAACCAGCTGCTAACAATACCTTCACCTTCTTTGGATGGAACCTTATTGCTCATCATCAAGCTTATTACCATGTCCGGGCACTGAGCTAGAACATCATCTATTCCAATAGTTCTCAGCTTTGTGTATCTTATGTTCCAGCAAGCACTCTGTCAAAGAATCTGAGTCTCACCAAGATGACAGAAAAATCCTACTTTTGCCTGTAAAAGTTTTCTGTTAGTATATTTATGGTTAATGGCAATTTGGTGGTCTGGCGAAATAGGGGATTAAGAGAAACAGTGAGTGTCCCGAGTTATTGCTTGCATACCAAAAGGTCACAGTTGAATAATTTGTGACAGATAGAGGCAATAGGAGATGGCACATCACATTTACATGACAAGGAAGCCTGAATACTGAAGGAGAGAAAATTCACTCACCGTTACCACGCAAACCCTCTGTCCCACCTAGAGTATGCCTGTGTCCCAGTAACAGTACATGCACCAATGATTGAGAACCACTGCCGTACTCACCAGGATTACATTGCTGGTGTCATCTGCACACGGATGAGATCTCAGCCCTTATATCTGCATGGCCTCTCCCAGCAGTTACATGTAGATGTTGAATAGTAAAGGGAATGAAATGGGATCCTGGGGAATCTCACAACACAGCTGCCAAGAGACAGAGCAATAATCCTCTAGAATTGTTTTCTGCAATTGACTGTCCCAGTAGATGGCTTAGAGCCAGTTGCTGTTTATTGGCTGCCTTGCCATGTTCAGTGTTTTTTTTTTCTTGACATGCAGAGTCTCAAAAATCATGAGAGCCAGGGTACCTAACAGAAAGCTCAGTCAACACCTGAGACTTTCAACAGAGGCCTTTTTGATAGTCGTGGAACCAAAGGGGTAGCAGCATCTTAGAACATCACCAAGGCAGGCCTTCTCAACAGCTGCATCCTCCCCACTAAGATATTGTCCCACCACATAGTCCAAAGGGCAGGTGCTGCATTTATTTTTAAACACCTTCTGAAAACAGACCTGTTTATTCAGGGCTTTCTTAGCTGAGAATAGCTCTGCTTTTCTGTTTTACAGTGGGAATATTTTTAATCTTCTATTTTCTTTTTCAATAGTTTTACATTGCACTGTATTATAAATATGTTGTAATGTCAACCACTTAAAGTCTGCATTGCCATTTTAATGTAAGCCATTTACTACATCAAATGGTACACAAATACTAAAGACATAAGTATTGCAACAATGTTACCTCCAACACCCATATCAGACAATCTACTCAGAAGGAAACCACAGCTGATGCCATTGAATGATGCCAACTTGATCACACACCTCTGTAGGCCTCGTAAAACCAGATCTACAGGCCAGTAGAAATAGATCTAAGAAAATCAGTTGCATCCAAGCATGACTGAAGTTGGCTAGGAGCCATCCACTCAAACGTCTTGTCCAGGAAGCAGGTGCTTCCAACTAGCCTAGCTGTTCACATCTTCTGGGACCAGGTATAGTTTTATGTTACCCTTTTAAACAGGCTGAAAACAGCCCTTTTCTTATGGTAGATCTTACAGCCCTCTGGATCTTTCCAGACATCTCTTCTCCCTATGATAATAAGCTAAGATGGGCAGCAGTTGAAGAAGAAGATGGTCAACCATACCTAGTACTTGTTCTGTGGGAAGATGTATGTGATCTGCCCAGCCCAGGTGATTTGGGGCTTCAAATCATCACAACAGATTCATGGAATGAACTTGTGAAAAAGCAGCTCTTGTGGTATTTCTGCAGAGTTGAAAGGCAACCACATAAGCTGATCTTGCCTTCATAAGCTGTTCTGAGCACACATACAGGACTTTACTGGTGCAGAATTTCTTTAGTGGGTACAGCCTATACCTATTCTTAGTTCAAAAGACCTCTATGGGACCATCTCAGGAATCCAAAAGGCCACTTTTTGGAAGAAATATGCACATCTACTGTATGTTTGCTTGTTTCAGTCACCCTGAAACAAGCCACTGAACATCTGCACTGTAGATAGGAATCACCGCAAGCAGAAACTATCAGCACACCTGCAGAAATGATGTTGGCCATGGCTGTTTTATGCCGCATTATTCTTGCTTTTTCAGAGAATGTTCCTTTGTCCTCTTAACTTTAGCACTAAATGTCAAAGAAGGAACATGAGAAGTTTAACAACTGGCAACACATAAGGTCTAGACACTTTTTTTCAACTTTAGGCAACTTACCTCTAAAAGCTATACCTTTTATATAATGGTACAACAAGATTTCGGTCACTGCCTTGACCTGACCATGTTAACTACATTGTTTATGTGAGGATAACTAGTTCACCGAGTTATATCTCTGCTTGTGGAGCCAGAGGTTAAGAGTTTGGTTCCCTGCCATGCCTCCCGGCAGAAGAGTCAACCTGTGTAGCCTTGGATAAGCTGCAGAGTCCCAAATGCCCCCAGAAGAAGGGAATAGTAAACTACTTCTGAGTACTCTCTAGAAAGCCCTGAAAATAGTCACCATAAGTCAGAACTGACATGATGGCACATCATCATCATTATTAACTGAATTTACTCATCGTAACACTTTCACTTTGGGATGCCTCCTTGAGTTTTTTCTCTTTTTCAGCAAATGGGTAAGGAGCACAGAAACAGTATCCCCAGAACTAAATTAACTGCTGCCTATGTTTCCCAAGACTATACTACTAGTATTTGTCCCTATGATTTCCTTGCTCCCACATTAATACAGTACTTTAAAACCGTTAAGTCAGAAAGAGAAACAGGACCACAGTCAATCTAGAGAATCGTCTGGAGGGAACTGCTGGTGCTCAAGAAAAGTAAAATGTGAGGCATTATACAGAGGCCATACATAAGCCACTCTGAGCTTACTGGGGATGATATAAAATAATTGTGACTTGTCAGTATATCAATGTGCACATCACTCACCTACACTCACAAACTCTTACTTCATGAAATTAATGTCTAAGTGTAAAATTTCAGCATTTCAAGTACAGTACAAGGAACACAGCACACAGTTGATTCCCCCACCCACCCCTGCAAAAAACAAAAAACCACCACAGATTTTTCAAAGAAGGAAGTGCTGGAATTTGCAGGATGAGAGGAAAATCTGTAACAATTTGCCTATTGAGTTAACCACCTACACAATGCAAAGGCCTTTTAATATTTCTCTGTTCCCAAAGCCAAAGCTGAACTCAGAACAACCTAGAGATGGAGATCACAGACTGACTGGCAGCAGCAGTCGGTCAAACCCACTGGTGTTGGCAGCTGATCCGGAGACACATTGTTTGGCCGAGATCATTTGCATTGAACTGAATTTCCGTTCATTGTTTCAGGAGGGGGATACAATGAGGTGTGTGACAGCAGAGAATCAGCTGAGTTACATATTACTTGAATTCAGAATGCTTGGTTGATGTTTAGTTTTAAAGACCATGTGAAGTTTTTCTTCTGATCTCCTGCCTAATGAAATAGGTTAATGGAACACCAGGCTGCATAAATTTGGTTCAATTACCCATCAACAACTCACACACACACACACAAAACAAAGATAGATTTATGCTATCTTAACTGTGAATTTTAAAAAGCACTTCATATTCAAACGTTTGTGCAAGGCCTGTGTAAAATGTTGTTTATCTTTATGTAAGCTGTGAGTTTCAGTTTGTCACAGAAAAGAGGGATATAAATGTCCAAACCATGCCTCTAAACTAAGCCTGCAACTAAAGACAAGGGATAGTGTCTTGACTATAGTGCCCATTAATAGATAGACCAATTAAATAATGAATTGATTACATCTTTAACCAAGCTTTCCTCTTGGAGGAAGAGGAAAGTTGACATATATGGAGTACTGTAATCTAGTTATCAGCACTTTAAAATAATGTTAATGTTCAGTTTATTTCTCAACTTCCTATTTTGGAAGCCATGCCACAGATGGTAATTACAGCAAGATTGTAGATTATGTGAGCATTTGCAAATCTTAGCTTCAAAACAGTAGTGCACAGGTAGGGCGATTTCTGAAGGAACACCCCTCTTTTTGTTTCAGTCATTAGCATTTTCCTAGCCAGCTGAGCAGCAGCAGCACAACTTGGAGAACTTTTTTTTTAAACTACAAGACCCAGAATCCTGCCTCCTGAGTGGAAAATTCTGGGCAGATCTGCAGGAATCATAACCTTGTTCTATTATCTCTCATCATCTGGGAAATTTGTACACATTACTTTTTTCCTGTTGGGCCATGACAGCCTTTTCTCTGTCAAGGGCTGTCATGGCTAGACAGCAAAGAAAGGGCTGTTAAAATCATGTAGTGCCTTCTCCATTGCCTTGTATCAAAGCTCACAGTTCCTATTTGGCTGGGAACAGAAGCACCCAGAACACAGTCATCCACTACCAGAAAAGCTGGAGATTAAATTTAGTGAAGACAGGAGGGCCTGGCGTGCTCTGGTCCATGGGGTCACGAAGAGTCGGACATGACTAAACAACAACAACAAAAATTTAGTTAGAAAAATGGGCAAGGAACCAAACAAATAAGAATATTACTTAGCAGTTTTGTTAGCAGATATTGTTTTGACAAACTCTGCTATTAGCAAAGCAACAGGACCTTGGAAAGCTATTTCATACCCAGTGAGACTATTTGTCCACCTAGTCAATAGTGTCTATCTCCAGGGTCACTGGCAGGAATTTTGACCATCGCCTGCTATCTCATGGATGGGCAACTTCAAGGGTTAAGGCAACACACTGTCTCCTGACCACCCCAGATGCTTCACCCCCTGCCACTCTGTTACTAAATTTGTTGCCTCTGCCCCACTCACAAAAAACAGCATTTATCTCCAAAAATAAGGTGTGCAAGAAGTACATGCCTTGTTTTAAAGCAAAAGTATATTCCCATGGGTCTGGAAGGATGAGACAAAGAGTAGGAAGCAGTATGGGATGGGGGAGAATGACAGCATCACTTCTCTTGCTTTAAGCACTGAGACAGCTTGGACAGAGGGATTGTGGGATGACTCTCAGCAGGCAAGACCCCAATTTAGAGAGAATACTCATTAAATTCTTCATTCTCCAGTTTAAACTGTCTCAAAGATACTTCAAGAAGTAATGCTCAAGGCCCACAAGATTCCTTAACTCTTAAGTGAAAACATGATGCAATCCTATTCTTTGTCATCAAAGTTTCATCAATTTGCATACACACTCTCTCTCTCTCTGCAAAACTACTGCCATTTTCCTTTAAGCAACAATGCACACATACAGCAGACACAGAACAAACAAGTGGTTATTAAGAGAGACCCAACGAACCTCTAATCCTTAAAGGTCTATGCAACAAAGCAGGAGACACTGTCATTTTGTATGGTTTGTGCTACTGCATTCTTTCAATTATGCAAGCTTGCTTAATTTGCACAAAAATGATTCTCCTTCTGTCATTAAGAACATCGCCAAATGTCTCGCCATCTCACAGAGCAAGGGCAGTAATTTTATGGTTCCTTGTTCTCACATCAAGACAAGCAAACATTTCTCTCCTTACCCAGCTGACACAACTCAAAATGGCCTTATGCTGGAACAGTGAGATTGCCCTTACGTCATACTAAAGTCAAAAGCAAAAAAGAAAGCAATAATTCTGCTGTGCTTTCACAGCAACCTCCTTCTCCCCCCACCTGGAGATGCCAGAAATTGAATCTGGGACTTTCTGCAGATTCACAATTATGTATTCTCTCCCAAAATTCTTTATGTGCTTCCCACACTCTGTTTCTTCCCATACAATTTAAAAAAACCAAGAAAAAGTATTTTAATGCAGGTTGCCATCTTCAGCAAAGCAGATATACATACATACTTACGTACATACGTACATACATACATAGAGACACCCTCAAGCAAGCACATATCGGATACTTGCAGCATGCAGGGGACCCTGCTTTTGCCCAATTCTGATCTGATGAATCTCACGGGGAGAGGGGAAGGGGGGGTCACCCTTTCTACAGTATAGAGTAATCCACATCCTAGCCAGACGCTAACGCAGGCCTGGCGTTTCCTTCCCCGATGCACGGGTAATGAAGGGGTGCATGTGAAATGATTTTTTTGGGGGGGTGAGACCCCATTATTCTGAAGCCAGGCGTCTATTTTATTTTTCTCCTCGCTTTATTTTCGACCTTGGGAATGCGCCGATCTTTCTCCTCCTCCTCCTCCTCCTCCCCCCCCGCTCCTTTCCCCCCAACCCGCCCCGCCACCCTCCCGCCGTTTCCCCGAGTGGAGGATGACGATTTCTCTTGGCTCCCTTCCAAGAATGCTGTCTTCTCTTTATTGATGGGGATTGCGCTGTTCATTCTTATCGGAGGAATAGATTTCAGCTATGCGCTCGCTCCATTAGCTCCGATACACCGTGGGGAATCGAGCTGCCCATCTCCTTCGTTGCGATTGCCGGCAACGGAGCGCTTACCCTGCTTGCTGCCAACTCGGTGATGTCATCTTCAACTGCAATGCGACCTCCCCTCCTGGCCTTGTGCAAAACTCCCTTAATGAGGCGTCTGTGCTCCTGGCTGCTTCCCTGTTGGCACTCGGGAAAGCAAAGGGCGTGCGGCACAAATCCATCTTTGCAGGCATTCATCTTTATTGTTGCATACTGACCCAAAGTACCTCACTCCCTCTCCGATGAGACTGATTGAAATTCAATGGGAGGAAAAAAAATGCCAGGAGAACAATTTGTCCTTAACTAAACACAGCCTTTTTCTTCTTTTCTTGCCTCTTCTCATTGCACCCCCCCCACCCCACCCCCACCGAGCTATACAGGAGCTGTTGCTAGTTCACTTCCAAGATTCTCCTTCTGGCAAGGAGAAATGATTTGCAGCCGGTATTTCGAAGCGTTAGCTAAATCCCGTGGATAGATATGACTAGATTCTAACCCCTCTCCTTAGTACACTTCTTTCCATCGTGCAGCATTTAGGATGAAGTGCAAAAAACCAGAGGCAAGCTGCAAAAATGATCCCCAAGGAAAATAAACTGTGATTACTTGACACCTACAGTATGTTTTCGTTCTGGACAAAGCCTGCACAACAGAGAAATAGGAATGTGTTATGCATTTGGCCACTTTATTTTAAATAGCAGTTTAGGTTAATAGTGTTCATTGCCAAGGAAAATACATACATTCCCAGCTTCCGGAGAGGACACAGGATTTATTCTGGATTTCATAAAACTCGGGAAGAGAGATATGTGTGTGTGATTTGTTTTCCATTTCTTAGGATACCTTACATCATACTGTAATGGCAACTCTCTGATGAAGGAAGGTTATGATGGCTGGAGATTTCTAGTTTAGAAAAAGGGCATGTAAGCGGGGCAGAGGGCATAATAGAACATACAGAATTATGTACAATATGGGGGGGGGAATTGATAGGGTGAAAATGTTTCTCCCTCTTTTATAGTACGGTACAGAACTCAGAGTCCTTCAATGAAGATGAACAGCTGGAGATTCAGAACATATAAAAGAAAGCACTTGTTCATGCCATGCATAATTACACCATGGAATTTGCTACTGGAAGATACAAGGATAGTTATCATCTTGGACAGCTTTAACAGGAGTGGCCAAATTCACGAAGGACAAAGCCATCAGCAGCTACCAGACACTGGTTATATTGTCCTTGCAGTATCAGAGGCATCTGGTTGGCTCCTCTGTGAACAGAATGCTGGGCTAGATAGACAGACCTCTCATGATCTGATCCCTCCCTCTTTTTTAATCTTACTTGTGACTCTCACTTTACAGTTACATCAGTCAAGGTTGGATAGAGTAAGCCCAAGGCCATCCCATGAGCTTCATGTCTGGGCAAGATTTGGACCTGAGCATCTCACAATCAAATATGTGATAAGACAGCTTTTGAAGGTAAGCTATTCGGGAAGTTGTTTACACTTGTATAAAGTCATACCCAAGTTCAGTTAATTTTACCTGAATTACTTCCAAGTAAAAGCACATTTATACACATTTATTTTGGAACAAATGTTCATGTTTTCAGCGTCATCTTATGATTTCCCAGAACTCCACACGTAATTGTAACCTAGGTACATGCATGGATTTTATTCTTCATCATTCATCATGCTCCAAGAATAAAAACACTGAAGGTCCAACCAGTTTACTGCTGCAATCAGCGTAAAGCCCTGCTGACTTTGGTAGGTAATGGATAAGGTTTTAGTACTGGAAAATTATTTGAATGGTTGATGGAGCATGAATAATTTCATACACACCACGAACACAATGGAGATTGTCTACATTATGTCTGTGAGACACAAGTTTCTGTCAGTCAATCAGTGATCATTCTATTCTGTGGCTTTCCAAGCTTGATTGCAAAAAGATATTAATTAAATACGGGGTCATAAGTTTTTGGTGGAATTTTAATTGCTGGGAGAAACGGGGTATTTATATTTGTATGGTGAGTGTTGTGTATATTTTTAACTTTTTTCTTGTAGTGGTGTTGTCCAGTTTTACCTTGGGGAAGAGCACCTCATTTCGTTGCACCCACTTGTGAGTGCAATGACAAATAAATTTCTTATGTCTTATGTCTTATAATCTACTACAAAACCCGAAGAAGCATACATTTTCCAGGACATTAATCAGTGGGACAGAATGAGCATAGGATGAGGACATGACAACACAACTCAGTGGGAGGACAGCAGTCTTGTGACAATACTGGCATACAGCCCCACAATTAATTCACCTAACTTATGATTTGGGGCTCACATGACTTGCAGTAAAAATCCCAAGAACTTCACTGTATTTGTCAGGCCACAGTATCTTCACAAGAGTGAGGCCTCCTGATCGACCAATCAAAATGGAAAACATAAGTGACATTAAGTCTGCTAGTGCTTCTACTATATTCCACCTAATTAACATCTCGTACCAGTGTTGTGCTAGGCACTGTGCTGAACACAGAAGAGATACAGAGCCTGCTGAGAGGCCCTGCAGCCGACAATAGCTAGGCAAGACATGAATGGATCAGAGCCAGAGACGAATACATGGCATGGCAGACAGTTAAGTTACAATGGAGTGGCAGCTGCAGTAATGTTTGCGGGCTATAGAAATGCGTTAAAAGTCTGGGTTGTCTCGTGGTTCAAGAATTGTTCAAAATAAAGACCTATTTGTCTCTCAGTAAAAGAACCATGGTGGGACAATGGGCAGCTAACTTGTGGCCATGTGTCTTCTTTTATAGCGGACAGTCCATTATGAGCTCTCATACAGCAAGTATGGTTTAACAATAAAGAACAATAGGAAGGGAGCGCAAGAGTGTGAGTGAGTTCCTGTCAATTGTTAGCATCTGGGCAACAGGCTATGACCCTGTCCACACTTGCATATAGCTATGATACATATTTCCCTGATAGCACTGTTTGGCATGGAAAAATATCTTGTCTGCTTGCGTTTGCACTTAAAACAGTTCATCCTTCCCCTTTAAGAGCTGGTCCATATCCTTCTGGCACAGGGCTAGGGTATGCAGTCTTTTGGGAACAATTCATTGAGATGCAGAATAGCTCTTTGTTATGCCTTCCTGGATGGGTACCAAGACTTAAAATAGATTTTACTGAATGTTAGGACCTTTTAAGCACCAGCCAGACCACACCAAATTTTACAGTGTGGACAGGCCTTAAGTCAACTTATCACAGAAGGGTGTTCTGGAACTGTAGTTTTAAAAAGTAACTTATCTCTGAGCAACATAGTGCCAATGCATCCAATAGTACCTGTGGCCTATGCTCATCTCTGTGTGTGTGTGTTTGGGAAGTTACAATCAGCCAGCAGTGACACCTCCATGGTCCAGCCATTCCGTGCCTCCAATAAATGCAAGTGATGTACTATCACTTCTCTACAGTATCACTTCTCTGCTACTCCTGCTTTCTGATGTTCTAGCTTTCTGTTACAAAAAGCTTTCCAAATCATTGAAAGCAGATATAAGATAAGATACCACAATCTGGAGATGAAGAGGATGGAATTCTGTCCCTCAGCCTTCACTGGCACCCACTCTGCCTTTACACATGCACTGCCACCGATTTGCATAAACTATTAAGCAGCAAGCTAAATAGATGTGGCCTCTTTAGGCTGTAATCCAGCGCTGAGATGAGCTAAGCGCACAGCACTTACTCCTGCATGTAATCAGTTTCAGTGCAGCACATTCATTATTGTTGCCTTTAGCATTAATATGTCTCATAAAGCAAATGCTCCAATGTGTTGCCCAAGGTCTCTGCAGCTTGTTCACTGCCTCGGCTCTCTCCTTTCCCCTGACCCCCCCCCCCCAAAAAAAAAGGCTGGAGTTCTAATGAGGGTCTCTGCATCCATGGATTTAGCATTCATCCCTATGATCTTCAGGGAGTCAGGTGCTGCGGGACAAGCAGTAGTCAGGACTGAGGAGTAACTAAGAACTAAAGACTAAAACAAGAGGCAGAACTGAGAATCCAGATAAAGTTTGTTATTATCAGAACTGCAGAGCTGGAAGGGACCCTATGGATTATGAATTTCGACCCCTGTCCAGGAGGCCAAGTGGGGAATTGAACTCTCAAGACACCTAAACCACTGAGCTATCAAAGAGCAGGTCAGAAATCAGGACTAGAGCTGGGAAATTTTCCTTTCTTTTTGCACTACGCCTGTTATGGAAATTGCTGTGTATGTTATGTGCCAGCAAGTTGGAACCCACTTATAATGACTCCCATAGGGTTTTCAAGGTAAGTGAGAAATTTAAGGGGTGGCTTTACCAGTTCCACTCCCCCAGTGAGCTTCCATGGCTAAATGGGAATTCGAATCCTGTTCATCGGAGTCCTAGTCCGTCACTCTATCCCCTACACCACACTGGGAATCTGCTACCACAAGATATAATGGTAGTCACCAGCTTGACAGCTGTAAAAGGAGAGTGGTCAAATTCACAGAAGACAAAGCCATCAACCGCTACCAGTCATGGATTATATAGTTGCTGTCACCTCAAAGACATCTGGTTGGGTACTCTGTGAACAGAATGCCAGACCTCCCCAGATTTCAGCAGCTCCTAACACGTGGCTGTGGTCTCCTTTATTATGTCATGGCACACATAGCAATGTAGTAAATAACAGCAATACAAATGAGGCAGGATATCTAGGCATTAATACCTGGCAGAGTCAACAGGAATTATTGCTAGATGAAGGGGCAAAGCTGCATAGCACCACGTTGGCATAATTTGCTCACAAAGTACTACACCAGTGTGTCTGGCTGTGTACATTAAAATAATAAATACATTTAGGATTGGAGGGGGAAGTGCACCCTTCCTTCCCCCATTCCATAGGCACCCATTGAGACATGAGATTTACAATTTCTGCACCTAGAGATTTATGACTGATTTATGCCAATGCTCAGTGGACTTGTTTAATCTGCAATCAGTCTGTTTGATGGGAAGTTTTAGATTTAAGATTGGCACATAGAAGGTACTCCGATGCGGCATCAACCCATAGCTGCCTTTGTTTCAACAAGAATCCTGCATCAACCAAAGAGAAGAAGGACACAGAGGATGTTCTCTGAAGAATGGGAGGACTGTGAACACATTTGGGCATCCCCTGGGCAATGACTACAACCTGTTAGCTGATATTCCCACTCCAGAAACACCACTGGCTTGCTTCTGGCATAAATGAAAAAGAAGAAGAAGAACCAAAGTGAAGGCAGGATTAATTACACTTCATGCATGGCCTGCATTCCAAGGAATTCATCTTAAAATATTACCTACTGTTTTAGTCCAGTGGTTCTTAACGTGGGCGATAATGCCCCCCAGGGGGCGATTTCATTTTTCAGGGGGGCGGTAGAATGAAAAGGGGCGGCATGGGGGCGCTGGAGCAGAAGGGGGCGGTAGGGGGGCGCTGGAGCAAGCCAAACCTGTGAAGATGGCTGCAGCCTTTTTACAATGTGCATGAATATATATTTTCCTCCTATCTTAATTGAGTTTCAGAGTTTTTGTCTTGAAATTTTTAGTTCCTGCATTGTGGTTTGTTTTTATGCCCCTTTTATATTTCTTTTTGCGTCTTAAAATTCGCTTGCAGCTAAATCATTAAATGTTACTTTTGGGGGGCATTTCATTTTCTTGGAATTGAATTTTGTTTTCAGGGGTCATTGGATTTAAGTGTCATAAATAAATAAATAAATAAATAAATAAATAAATAAATAAATAAATAAATAAATAAATAAACAAACAAACAAACAAACAAACAAACAAACAAACAAATAAATAAATAAATAAATAAATAAATCATCACCGTGGGGAGGGGGGCGATGATAACTTCCTCAATGGCTCAAGGGGCCGTTTCTTTCAAAAAGGTTAAGAACCGCTGTTTTAGTCAATCAATCTAGTAGGTAAATCATGGAAACAAGAGGGAATAATTCAAATAAACAAATCATAGCAATACATAAGTCTAATTGTCCATCTTTTTCTGAAGTCAGAACTTCTCTAAGTAGGCCAAAAAAATCCAGATGCCCACAAACCACAGGCACCTAAAGATTAATCCTGGTGACTGGGATTCTGAACAGGGACAGAGAAAATGTATGCTCTGCTAAATCCCAAGATTTTGGTATGGTGGAGCTTTGGATACACAGAGGAGCCTGCCTCACTGCTTCCGTACATCCTGCAAGCTTCATTCTAGGACAGTGGTTCTCAACCTTGGGTCCCCAGATGTTCTTGGAATATAACTGCCAGAGATCCTGGCCAGCACAGCTACTGGTGAAGGCTTCTGGAAATTTTAGTCCAAGAACATCTGCGGATCCAAGGTTGAGAACCACTGTTCTGGAATTTGGAACTGAGATTCTGATTGCTCTGTGCTGCTCACCTATCTTACAGTGGTGATATCTAGCATTGTACGCTTGTCTGAATGTTACTGGTATGGCATATAAACATTTGATTAAATGAGTAACAGTGCAAACCTATGCCTGTCTATTCAGAAGTGCTAGTGACACCTGTGCAAGTTTATACAGGACTGTAGCCAGAGTTCAGTATATTACTATAGCAAATGGCTCTGAGACAAGTCAAAAGGTGTGGATTCCAAGGCAGCTAGCCATTTCAACCTTGGCATTTTTCAGTTGATTCCTGCCTGCATGGGGAAGAGGGACAGCTCCAAAAGCACAAACAAAACAAAACAAAAAAAGAGCAGAATCCTTGCTGATATAGAAGAGGCTTTCATTTGCCACAGCCCTGCCAACATTACAGGTGGGTGACAGTTCATGGGCTTATATGACAGGCAGAGATATAATAATAATCTTAGAACAGCAGAACTGGAAGGCACCCTATGGATCATTGAGTCCAGCCCCTGTCAAAGACACCCAGTGGGGAATTGAACTCCTAACTTAAATGACTGAGCAATCCAGCAGTTCTGGCACAGCAATGCAAAGAAAATCTATCAAGACAAGAAACAGATTTTTTTTAATGCAATGGGAGGTGTTTTCCCAAGTTTAATTCTAGGACTAGGGTTGTTTTAGGAGTGATATTGTGTATACATCAGAGATGCCCCACAAGCTTCATCCAGCCCAAAGGCCAGCAGCTCCTCATCCCGAGATGACCATTCTCTATGATTTCTTGAATTGTTAAATCTTGCCCCTCCTGCCTACTGTATTCACTCAGCCATTCTCAACAGGAGCTATATGGGCCCCTGGGGGCATATTTGAAGGGGGCAGCAGGCTGGAAACAACTCTTCACACACCACCTTATAAAGTTTGTTATGCAACTTATACAATCCTGATTCCGTCTATATTTCTTTCATATTATGTTTATGGCTGGGGGGCGAGTGGGGGATGCTGATAATGGTTATGTCATCCTACCTCCAAGTGTATAGAAGTTCATGGAGTGGGGAATCTATGGCCCTCCAGAGCCACATGTTCCTCCTAACTTTTGACAATATTCAACAAGATGATGAGGGATTGTGTGAAGGGCAAGGGGTATGTGACTTGGACCCGTCAACTTTGACGTTGAGCCTACCAATGTTTAGTTTTGGTGCTGCTTACAGATGCTTTATGACCCTGGGAAGGAGAAGGGTATATGGCCCCAAGGGTGAAAAGGTTGCTTACTTCTGATATTTACAAAATGTAAAAAAAGATGCCTTCTTTCCAGGATGGTAGCTGCTAGCACTATGATCCTAAACATGTCTAGCCCTGGCAGCTCATGGACACCTGGAGAGGATCTCATATGAATCTCTCTCTCTCTCTCTCTCTCTCTCTGTGTGTGTGTGTGTGTGTGTGAAGCATCCTCCTCCTCCAGTCCAGAAATGAGTACTAACAAATGAAAACTTACTCACTGGTAAGAAGATACAGCATTGCAACCAGCACAAGTCTTTCGCAACCTGAGACAGATCCAAAAAGTTTGCTTTCCTGAGTATTTCTAGCCAGGGAAGCACAATGGTCACACATACTTTCCCCCCAAGGCCTGGTGTGTTTGATGTCTATTTTCTTCAACCAGTTTCTGTATCAATTAGAGATATGCACGTGGATTTGGAAATATTCAAAAATCACTGAATAATTCCATATTCAGTTAGTTCTGAATATATCCAAATCTGAATTTGATAGAGCCTGTTATTATTATCTGTAATAATTCCTAATACAGTATCTGGAGTCCAATTTATTCTGCCTAGAGTGGTCTTATAGACCAGATGGGCGGGGTACAATTCAAATAAATAAATAAAATTCCTATAGGTCAGAAAGCAAAAGGTTACTTTCTGCTTGCAAGAAGAAGAAATGAAAGTGAAACCTCTTTCTCAGGCTTCCTGCAGTGATTCCTTTAAAAATGAAATCTAAAGACACTCTGGCAGCAAGGACAGTGGGAGCAGAGAACCTGGTGTCTCCCGGTTGCCACGAGTTTCTCTAGGGATGGAGCTAGGGTGAGCGCAAAGCCTGTAAACAATGTCTGTCTACAGGCACAGGCAGCAGAAGGTGTTTTTTTCACATTGTATTTTTCTAGTTGAAAGTGAGCATAGTTGCTTATAAATCTCCTAACATTTGCTATTAGGATATGCTGTGGTGCAAGCCTGTACTGCAGCAGTTTTCTCTGTATCCTTTTCTGAACTCTCAACTTACAATTACATTCTCTATATTCCACTGTTTATTTAATATTGTTTACTTAATATAGTTAGGAATAGGATTTAGGATGAGTAGATACATGAATTAGTATGTTATAAATCAACAGGGAAATGTTATATTAGTGTTAGGCCCCTTTGGATATATCAAGCAGGGGAATAAGATTTTCTTACCATATTTTTCCGTGTATAAGACACCTCCACATATAAGAATTTTCCATGTATAAGACATCCCACTTTTCTAACCCAAATTTTTTTTCTTTGCAAGAAAGTGGAGGGGGAAAGTAATTCCTGTTTTCCCCCTCCACTTTCTTTGCAAAAAGCAGTTTTCCCTCTCCACGTTTTGCAAAGAAAATGGAGGGGGAAATCAGGATTTTCATTGCAATTTTCTCAATTTTCTTTGCAAAATGTGGAGGGGAATAGCTGTTTTTTGCAACAAAAATGTAGGTGGAAAGCAGGAATCATTCCCCCCCCTCAATTTTCCTTCCAAAATGTGGAGGGGGGAATGTGGGTGATCACGGAACAAAGGAAGGCTAATTGCCTTAGAGAGAGAACAAAGCAAGTGGATGTCCGAGCCAGTGGAGCCTACTGACTACGCCCTGAGAGCTCTTTTATTTGCTTAGCATGATTACATAGCATGTTATGAGAGAGACAGATAGGATACTAGTTACCTAATCATAACTAGGATTGGCTAAAATAACGCTTTAATCTTATGCTCTACCTCTAAGTGAAAGGGCAGAATAAGGGGTTACCCCTGCCTGCTGGCAGCTGTTGCTTCCTGCCAGGAGTGTATGCACGTCACTGGAACAGAATGCAGCTACAGCCTTTAAGCAGAAGTTTCCCACGGAGGAAAGCAGGGATCAAAGCGCTTTGATCCCTCCCCCCTTACTTCCGTGTATAAAATGACCCTCATTTTTTCCTTTAATTATTTTAGGAAAAAGTGTTGTTTTATACACGGAAAAACCTGGTATATATTTTGTTATATAGAGACAGAATAGGTATTTTGTCTGTGCCTGTGTGATTTTCATTGGAAGAAGTTGTGTTTTGCAGGAGAATCAGACACTGTTCTTCTTTGGGTAGAGTCTGCAGTTAGTATTAAACATTGTAGAAGTAAGCACTTGGGAGCAAGCTGCAGGAATACTGCCTGCTCCCACTTCAGCACTTTCTACTGGAAAGAGTGGGAGAGGGAAAAGATATGCTACAACTACCAATATGGGTCCTCCAAACAAAAATCTGTCTTGTTCAGCACTGACACTATGAAAGAACAGAAGATGTGTGTGTCTCTGCCAAGAAGGTGATAGAAAAACCTCTGGTTAAAGGTAGGACATGTATGAATAAACCTCAGACATGTTCCAGTGTAATTCAGCCAGGGCAAGGGACCCAAAAAGATGGTGAAGAAGGCACTTTTGTCCCCACAGAGCCCATGTGTCAGAGAAGGACAAGGATGGCATCCACATTCAGACTGACACTGTTAGCTTGGGCAGCAAGAGTGCTGTTGTTTTCATGGTTGGAACAGACATTATGAAGAGCACCAGACATTTCCTTCCATATCCATACCATGCAGCTCCATCATATTCAAGTACATGTGTATGTACTTGAAGGGTTCACACCAACAACCTGCAGAATAAGCTCCCAATTGACGTACATCAGGCTCCTTCCCTCCTGACATTCATCCCTATATGTTGTTATTATTATTTCCCCCTTTCTTGTGCACTAATGGGGTAGTATATAAGTGAAATAAATAAATAAATAAATAAATAAATAAATAAATAAATAAATAAATAAATAAATAAATAAATAAATAAAATTTTCATTTTAGTTTTAAATTTAGACTGTTGAGCTGCCATGACTAATGGGGCTGTGTGGGGTTCTGAGTTTTCCATTTGTAAACCACACAGAGTAATGTGTTCACTAGAGGTGTGATATATACATTAAATTAATGAACAAATAAACTAAATGTGATGTGGGGGAGGAGAAGACTGAGGGGACTCAGGTGGGCACTATTTAGAAGCATGTAATACTGAAATCACCCTGCCCCTCCACCTCCACTTTACCCACCAGTTGCCAGAACTAGCAGTGCTGACAAATTAGCAATGCCTGTTAGAAACGTGCAGTCAAAATTTTGAGTTCCAGATGCTCGCATGCCTGAGTGCATGCTCTGCAAGAAGATGCTCAAGCACAGGCAGGATCTGGGCCATCTCTGCAACAGTAGCATGCTCAGCCACCTGAAGACTCAGTACAGGGCATTGCTGCTGGCAAATGAAGTGGGTACTGTGGGGGCAAGTGGCTTCCTTAACGTAAATGGTAAGAGTCATCAGAGGGCATCAGCCCAGGGATGCAGTGGGGTAGAGAGTCAAATAGCAGGAGATGAGAGGCAGTAAATGCCAGACCCACATCTGAATAATAAGTTCTAGGCTACCCTGGAGGAGCCTGGAGAGGTACAGGAAAAGGCCTTCCTCAAATGTAAAAATGCCAGGATTACTTGTCACCTAGGGAAGATGATAGCCCCAGATAACCACCCATTCTCTCTGATGGAGAAAACTGGTGTCTGTAGGTTTGTGGCAGAAGAAAGAATATTTAGAAATAATATTTGATGGGGAGATTATGCATGGACCACAAGGCACCTGGAGATTAATCACTGGAAGGGGGAAAGAAAGCTGTTGTTGCTTTGTTTATTAGATAAATCTGATAAGAGACTGTGCATTAACTTTAAGGAGAACTGCCTCTTCCCTCAGTGTGTTCAATTTCAAAACAATGCTGAACTGGAACACAGACTTCTGACTAATATATCTTCTGTTGCTGCCACTTGCAGTATCTATTTCATAGCTCAGAAAAAGTCAAATTACGTAGGCATGGTCAGAAAGAGGGAGGAAAATAATAACTGATAAGGTTATTTAGCTTTTCAGCATATCAAATAAACCAAGGGGTACTCCAGTGAAATGTATAGGCAACAGGGCTGTGACATTACATGCCCTTTCCTTCTCCTTATCTGCTTCAATTGTTGCAGAGGGCAAGAGAAGGACATCAAATGTCAGCTACCAGTTGAAGAAATATCCTATCTGTTTTGATATCCCCCTTGGCTACCAAGGCCTAAGCATCTTTATATGAAACAGCTAGATAAGATTCTCCTTTTTTTCTTTTTCTTTTTTAAAGAGTAAGTCTAAAGCTGCTCAAATAACACTAGGCAAGTGTTGTATGAAAGCTTTTGGCTTTCAATCCAGTGCTCTTTACTTTAGCTAGAAGTAGACAGTACATTGCAAAAAGTATAACCAAAGGTGTCCCATTCATTTCTAAACAGGGAGTAGGTCTTGGTCCTTTATAACATCTGAGACTGACCCAGCAAAATGGTTTAGTCAATGGCAACCAGAGCTCAAAATATTTACTATTTGGATTACAGCTTCCAGAATCCCAGGATGACATGGGAAAGAAAGAGCTATAGCCCAAAATGTGAAGGTCTCTGTGCTGTGGTTCTGGAAAAAAAAAGCGTGGCTTAAGCAGTTAGTCTGGCTTTGCTTAGTTACATAAAATAATAACTAAATACTGTTTATTTCTCTCAGTGAAATTTATTTCTAAATCTTTGAAGCTTGTTCTCTTAGAAGGAGGGAACACTTTGAGACTGAAGGTGCAACTACACGCAATACAGTCTGATTTGATTCACAGTCTGTATTAGTTTGAAATTGCAATCAGTATTCACATAGGAGTTGCAGATTGATTTGGGAATTCACTATTTATATTGGATGGAATGTAATTTGCATTTCAGCCTATGGCCCCCTTCTTTCCTTCCTTCCTCTGGTGTCCCCTCTGCCAATCATTTTATAGGGTGTTGTCAAGGTTTGATATCTTGTCTGTTTCAGAGTATTACAACAATTATGACAGCTATAGAAAATTGCTCTAAAAGTTCTCTAAATTTATATTATTTTTAAACATGTGGCATGAAAACACTGTTTACTACAAATGTTTTTAAAACAATGAATCTGCCCAGCAAGCAAGGTCACTGAGATCATAGTAGTAATTTGGAACCACCTACCGTATTTTTCTGTGTATAAGACATCCCCATGTATAAGACACCCCCCCACTTTTCTAACCCAAAATTAAGAAATCTAAGTGGGGCTTAGCAAATGTAGGGGGAAAGGGATCAAAGCACTGCAGGATGACTTTGATGCCTGCTTTCTCCCTTTGTGCTAAGCCCCACGGGGCTTAGCAAAAGGAGGGGGAAAGGGATCAAAGCAATCCTGTCACTGCATGATCAGTTTGATCCCTTTCCCTCTTATACAGCCATGGGATTACTTTGATCCTTTCCCCATACACTTGCTAAGCCCCATGGGGCTTAGTAAGCAGAGGGGAAAGCAAAGATCAAAGCCGTCCTGTAGCGCTTTAATCCCTGCTTTCCTTTTGCTAAGGCTTAGCAAGTGGAGGGGAAAGCAGGGATCAAAGCCCTGCAGGATCACTTTGATCCCTGCTTTCCCCTCAACTTGTTTTTTTCTCACCTCAGATTACATCCGTGTATGACAACCCTCAATTTTTAGTCTAAAGATTTTAGACAAAAGTATAGTCTTATACATGGAAAAATATATTTCATTTTGCTATCCAATGTGTAGACAGGAAATATGAAAATAGTAAACATGGATATGTGATGGGTAATTGGTGTAAATAAATGAAATTAACTGCCTGTAAACGGATGTGTGACGTATGAATATTTATTTCCCTGCATAGAAGCAGAACACATTGCTGTCAGGCAGTTTATGTAAACAAAAGGAACTGCTACCTAGCAACAAGACTGTCACTTTTAAGTAGCAGTTATTGGTGGGTAGCAAGTTAGATAAATAATAAAGTTGTGCTATAAGTAATAGGAATTTCTCATCCTAGTGATCTTGGCTGGCTCGCCAAAATCCCCGTGAGGTCTGGCATTGTAACTATGAAAAATAATATTGAAGACCCAGGGGTGAAAGTATGATCTAGCACTAATCATAAGGTGAAAGTATGATCTAGCACTAATCTTATGCATTGAAAGATTTAATTTTTTTTAAAAAAAATCAGAGGACTGTCAGAGGAGAGGAAAGAATTCAAGGGCATGTTTCTCTAGTCATGAACAATTGCCTATGTCACTGAAACATCACCCACAGATACAGTCCCTATCTTTACAAGAACAAATTGCAAATAATCACATGGGGAAAGCCTGTTTGAATTGTTCTAGCTTGAAAAAGTAGAAGCTCCCAGTGAAAGAGAAGAAAAGTCACTTTGGGAGCAAAAAGGCCTAAACCAGACCTTGTGAAAGAGTGGCCCAAGGACCACATACGGCCCCCGAGCCGCTCCTGTCCAGCCCGTGGACAGTTTTGAACATCAAAACCATTTATAGCTTTTTGTCTAAAGTTGATCAGTTGCTTATCTTTAACATACTACAAAAAACCTTTTTAGTATTTGTGAAATTAACAAGTTTAAAATAAAAACAATCATAACATCACTGTTTCATTTTATTTTTAAGTAAAATTGGTTCGGCCCCCGGATACAGTTCAGATTTTTCATGTGGCCTCCCTATAGAAATTAATTGCCCATCCCTGGCCTAAACCATTTCAAATCAGTCTTTCCATCAGATGGTCATTAACAAATACTTAGAATTCACCCATTTTATAAGCAGAGCAAATCCCATGGTATTTGACCATGTATTCACGGTCAAATGAGAAGATGAGCTTCTCCTTTGCCTGTGGGAGATGATGGCATCACATAGGTTGCAAAGAATCTGTAGGTAGAGTTCTGACTGAATCTATTGCAGGTGGAGTTAGAGCCTGGGAAGCATCTTTCTTGGGCTGAATGTCCCCATAGAAATTTGACAGGGCAGCACAGGAACGTAGGAAAACTGTCAAAAAAGCTAATGCTATGAATCCCTACCATGTGCCCAATTTGTATACTCATAAATAAATGCAAATATTACAAAATACTGTTACCAGTCATTTTGAATAAACATCAGAACAAACTCTTGAAATCTTACTGCTCCAAGCAGCAGAGTGTTTCAAACAATGTATTTTGTATGCACGTGTTAAACTGTAACAAGTTAATGTTAGTGAAATGAGCCTGTAGTAATTCATATTCTACAGGGTTCTAGATAATATGTCCCATTTGCTTCCTCTTCCCACATTTTCCTTTGTCAACACCCCAAAAACCTGAAAGTCAATTGTTATAGTTACTTATACAGTAGTTCATTCCTTTTATGATGATAAATGCATTCTAAATCTATGTAATGGTACTGATATACAGTAGTTACTTTTATAGTTGCAGGCTTGTAGTTTCACTGAATGGTGGAGGAAGGTGCTGATGCTTCCTGTGCCTCGTGTGCTGCCTCACATGAGAGTATGTTTTGTAGCACAGGTCAATGCTTTATAACACTTTTCATGTTATCAAGAAAAGTAGTAGAAGAGGAACAATTTCAGTGATCTGGGAGTGAAATCAATGGGTACAGTTATTTTTTTTTTAAAAAACTGTAGTTACAGAGGAAAGCAAAATGAGGATGTCTTGGGATTATGATGGTAACTAATTACTTTCCAAGTTGTGGTCACCTCCTAACAGTTAGTGAGCAGTGCATGGCAACAGAGCACATTCAATCCCCATTGGGTTATTTGGTGTGTGTGTGTGTGGGGGGGGGGTTCCCTCTCCTCCCTATTATTTATTTAGTTTTGTACTTCTGCAAATACTAGAGGTTCCTGAAGTGCACTACTGCCTCTCTGTTTTGAGTGGAAGGTGCCATGTTAGCTTCTTGATCTACAGTATAGCATTTACCATCTAAATGCTGGAAAGAGAGTTGTATTTGTGCATCTCTCTCTCTCTCAACACTCTCTCTCTCTCACACACACACACACACACACAAACTGCAAGGCTGCACTTTATCTCGTGCAACCCCTGAAAGAAAAAAAGAAAACAGTTTTAAACGAAAAGACAAAGGAGAGAAAAAAAGCTACTATACGTGCTTACATTATATTACATACCATACTTCAGCTTCTAAGATCTATTTTTCAAAGATTTTAGAATTGTTGCTGTTGCAGAGGCAAGGTACTAAAAAGCTTGGAGGAAAAACTGAGCATGGAATTTGGCTTAGGTAATCTGTGTTGAAGCCAAGGCCTTGGTAATTACAGCCCGAGCAGGGGAATGGGAAGGTCCCCACAATTTACCATCATCAGCTTCAATCCATCTGCCCAGCTTCTTGTCAAACCAAGCAGTGTGGATGGTAGTTGTTACTGTGCGTGAAAAATATGCACGCACCAATGAAGATCTGCTCCCCAAGAAGCCCTGACAATCAGCCCAAAGTTCATACAGGAGGTGGAACCGGATGGCAAGAAGAGGGCAGAGTACTGAAAGAAACAACCAGAGGTGCATTTGGACTGTTCTCTGAGTTACACCATTGCTCATGCACTATTTCCTCTGATTGGCCCAATCTCTGCACGGACCCAAGGATGTGCATGTGGCTTCCCAGCCTTTTTCACTGTGAGGCCAGAGACAGAAACTCAACCTTGATCCTGGGTAGGTCACTAAAGGTCAGAATGAGCTTGACAGTACATCATCATCATCATCATCATCATCATCATCATCACCACCACCACCACCACCACCATTATTATTATTATTATTATTATTATTATTATTATTATTATTATTATTATTATTATTATTATTATTATTATTATTATTATTATTATTATTATTATTATTATTATTATTATTATTATTATTATACTTCTATCTGGCTGCAAGGCCACTCTGGGCAGTTTATAACAATAAAACAATGACACTTAAAAAATTCAAACATAATGGTTATACAAAGATCAAAATCAAAAATCAAAATTAGAATATACAATCACAAATAACCAAAACAACATCAACATATTATTAATTTACTACAGAATTAAAATTACTGTATGTTATGCTGGAGTCAGCCCCAGGGCAATAGCACTAAAGCAACTGTGATACATCAGATTCATTTAACTCTAATTAGAAATACATGTGGAAATAAATAAATCTGGCAGATACTGTCAGTGTTTAAATTATTTTTCATTTTTCTGTGGAAGTTACATTTCACAAGAGTAGGAAATTAGAGGGAACAGACAATCATTTTTAACAACAGCAGAAGCTGAGTTTCAGATGCATATCTAGGCAAATTCTCCCAAGTATAGCGTACTCCCCCCCCCCCCCCGAAATGAAAGCTGGTTAAGCATATGCATCCCCCTGAGAAACAAAGATAAGAGAAAGCTGTGCCGGTCAACTCAAACATGAATCGTTGATAAAATCTATATGGCACACAGCACCATGTTTTAATACACACACACATGCATTGCACACACAAGAGACAGAGAAACACAGAGAGAGCAGCAGCATTATCATATTTTAGTAGAACAACACAACTGGAAAATTAATGTAAAAAAAGAATATGTATGATTTTTTTTTTTAAAAAAGAACAGGTTGAAGCACTGGGGACATGTATCAGTCTCTTGCCGAAAAGGTATTACTAGCCTTGATCTAGTTTACTGCCTGGGAAGTTGTTAAACTGAAGCTTATTCCTAAAAAGACAAGCACAAAATTAAACAATGATTTGCATGCCTAGAAGCTATTTCAATAGGACTTGGAACTGAGCTGCGTTTTGCCACTCCTTGGGAAAATTTCCCTTTTAGTAAACATTAAATGACCTTAACCCTGCCCACTTCTCGAATATGACCCTTAGACTGAACAATGTTCCCCATTCCTTGAACTAAGGAACAGTGGTCAATGCTGGCAAAATATCTTAATTATGACAATTAAAAGAGACATTCAGACATACAGATGAAGTGAGGCACAAAGCCACTGGATGCAAGAATCGTTCTTCTAGAAACGTTAGCATGTCACTGCCAAGCAGCCTACAACCTTCTAGAATGTCTTTGGAGCAACCACATCAGAGTGGTGGTGGGGGTATTTGGGGCTGTGGGTTATTATGATATGTCAGTGGGGATGCCGATGAATTTTAACCACCTGGCTTTCATCTCTGGCATTGTCCACTTGTGCTCTTCCTCACAACTCCAACTCAACAGCATGGCAAGAAATGATGGATTAAACATTGCAGCAAAATACACTCAAGATAGAGACTAAACAAAAAACAACAACACCCAAATGTCAGGATAGTTAGGTAGTGGCACCTGTTGCCAAGGAAAGGAAGATCTTCTATCCTGGAGTATGAGTTATATCAGGGAGGGCAGCATTTAATGGTCTGACAGGTAGCACACTTAGATTTTGGACAGCCAAAGTTGTTCTATATCATCAGCCCCCCACCCAATTCCTTCAATTTTTTTTAACAACCTGAAAGTCCTCTTGAGCTCTTTCGTGGCTGGATTTATTTATTTAAAAAGAAAAATATGGGGGAAGCATAGGTTTTGTGGACCCCTCAAAACATGGCACAAATATTTCCCACACCCTAGAAGGCACAAAGAAACTTGCGGGAAGGGGCTGCATTGAGACCCATGCATGCAGCATCTGGGCTGCATATTTTATAGGCTGTTGTGTCCAAGGTGACACTGCCTTATTTATTGTTAATTTTTTCCTCAGAACTGTGCCATAGGGAGTCATGCTTTTTAGGGTAGCAGTGAGAATGAACACCAAACTTTTGAAAGAAAAGGCAAGACTATTTTCTTTTACAAATGGCACAGATTAAAACAAACAAAACAAAAAAGCAAAGAAACACTGAATAAAGAAGCTTAATTATCTAGCACATTAGTCCCAGGGAGACTGATTAGTGAGCAGGTAGAAATAATTGATCACTCAGTTCAGCAACTGATTATGTTGCACTGCAGTTTGTCATATGCTGATCACACTGCTGTTGCTTAATCCCTGGATCCTCATTCCACACATGTGGGAACTAGCTCTGGTAACTCACTGAAGAGTTAAGGAGCCATTGTGGTGCACTGCTTGATGTGCTGGACTGTTGTGGGTTTTTCGGGCTGTTTGGCCATGTTCTGGAGGTTTTTCTTCCTAACGTTTCGCCAGTCTCTGCGGCTGGCATTTGCCGTGTCTTTAGTTAGTTTGTTTTTAATAACTTGTGAACTGCCTTGGATCTCTTCACTGAGAGAAAGGCAGCATAAAAATGCTGTAAATAAACGTATTTGGAGTGTGATGACAGAAAAGTTCTTCTCATAGATTCCACCAAAGTCCAGTCTTCCTGTTCTGTTATATACATAATACTGTAATAATAATAGCTGTGTGCCATCAAGTCAGTTTTGATTTACTGTATGGTGATATTTTTCAGGGTTTTCTTAATATCTGCACCTAAATTCTTCATCTTGTGGATCGGCTTCTGGAATATCTCTTATTATTTGTGCCAGCATTGACTCTCCCCAAGCCGAGGACATGCCTGCACACATGGTTGCCACGATTTAGTTCAAATGCTTAGTCCACATAACAAGACAAAGGGAAAAGGAAAAATATCCATATTTATAAGGGAATTTGTATATTTTCCACCTTTGTAAGATGGGTTATCTGTATTTCCCACTTATATCTGCAATTTCAGAATTTCTGAGGAACAGAGTTGGAAGGGAACAAGGTTTGTGAAAGCTGGCAGTGCAGTGTTATATTTGCCTGTTGAACGGGGCTTATGTCAACTGTCCACAGGGCTTTAGTCCATGCATCAGCTTCATGGGTAGGCATGATTGCGACCTAAAAGGACAGAATCAGTGTGCCCCACAATGCTGAAAAATCCCATCATGTAAACAGACCATCCGAATATTGTGCAAGTATTTCCAGAATTTTTCAATACAGAAAATACTTGAGTTAGCTTTTCAGGGCACATGGGGAAATGATATGCATATTTATGACATCTAAATCTAAAAATATGCTTTCTGTGAGATGAAAATCTAGGTTCTCTCAGTTGTTTAGTGAAGAGTGCTAGTCATCAGAATGCCCGGAAGTAGCTTTTTAATTGTGCTTGCTTTCCTTAGCTTAAATTCCTTAGATCCCCAGCTCTTGAAACCAAAATGCATCTTCTTCAAAATAGAAAGAGAATTTCAAAATACATATTGAAGTTAGCTTTTGATATTGGCCTCTAAAAAACACTTTTGATTTGAGTCTCTCTTGTACTATTTGCACATGTGTGTGAAATCTTGTTGAAGACAAGAGAATATAACCTTTTCTAAAATTGAATTATCATTGTAGCATATATAGGGATTATGTATCCAAGGCACTGGAAGGATTGGGGTATTGTCCCGAAAGAGGAACACATTACAAAAGAGAATAATAGAAGAGGCCAAATAATTACTTAAATTTTGCATTTGTTATTTAATATGTATAGATGCAAATTTAAGAAGAATTAATAATAATAATAATAATGGTATACTGTCAAGTTAATTCTGACTTATGGTGACCTTTTTCAGGGTTTTCTAGGTAGAGAAACTCAGAAGTGTTTACCATTCTCCTCTTTTGGGGGCATTCTGGCGTGGGCAGCTTGCCCAAGGCCACACAGGCTGGCTTCTTTGGCATACACAGTGGGGAAGTGACCTCTCAACCTCAGGCTCTGCAGCCAGATACTTAACTCGCTGAGCTATCCAGCCAACTTTAGGAAAAATTGCTAGATTTTAAATAGAAATAAAACCAACAGAGTCTTGTGGCTCCTTAAATATCAACAAGTTTCATTTGGCATCTGTGAACTACCACCCATTATATTGGACTGCATGATGCATCAAGTCACATCTACAGTAAGTGTAGTGGGAAAAGTGACCAGGTCACCAGGTAAATGTTGCTCACTGCTGAGATTCTGCTCCAAGCCTCTGAGTTTTCACTTGCTACTACTCACTAACCATACAGTCTTGTGCTTATCTGCACAGTCCTGAGGGCTAGAAACACTCAGTCTGCTGCCGAAGTGCTAAGCCTACTTGCAGTCTAAACTGGTACAGCTCAGAAGAAACAAGTCAAATGTCAGTATTGACACTAGTACTATGCATCTGAAGGCAGGTGGTGCTAGCTAGGTGGTGCTAAACAGCCCTGTAGGTAAAATGAGTTAGCCTCTGTCACAGTCACCTCTCCCTCACGATCACGCTTCTGAGGCCTAATGAGACCTACCTCTGGTAATAAAAGTGGTAGTTTTGCATCTACAGTGACTCCCCTCGCCCAAGATCCCAAGATCGTTATCTCCTTCAGGAGAGGTGATAGTGACAGTCTCCATTTTAATGACTTGAAGTGATATTACATGAAGTGCTCTGGGGCAATTTGGGATGTTGAAAGGGCAAGTCTTACTCACCCTTGGAGTGCTGCCATCAACAAAAAGGGGGGGCACCAGAGGGTACCTTGCCCAAGCTACTGTCAAAAGTGGTGCAGTTCCTGCATAGAAAGAGGACACTATCTTGCTGAGCAAGCCTGTTTATCCATCTAGTCCAGTTTTGTCAAGAATGACTACCAGTGGCTCCCTAGATCTTTAAGCAGAATTATTTTCTGTCTCCACTGGGAGACAGATTTAGAACTATCTTCAATCAAGGTTTAAAAAAAAAAGGAATTAGGCCCATTTTTAAAAAAAGTTCCTACATAACGAACCAGTGAGGGAATTATAACCAGCACATTCTCTTTAACATAGTCAGCTGTATAACAGGAATGTACTGTGTTCTCAATTCCCAATTCACTTGTGTGTTGAGTGCTTCCAAACCTCTTGCAGTAGGATCAAAGTAGGAACAGGATACAGCTGGGCTGGTCCAGTCCTCTGCCAAAGGGGGAACACATGGAAAAAGAGTTGGCATGACCATTTTTAGTCTGTTCTGAAGGCTGATATTAGTAATGTGGGGAATGGTTCTCTTTTAAAGCATATTAAATGAAAATATTTTTTCCTCTTCTTCGATGTTTTGGAAGTGAATAGAACACTTTTGGGAGCAGGTTTCTTTGCCAATTCCTAGAATTGCTAAGAAGCAGAAACAACTGGAAAAATAATTGAAAAAAGGAATTGGTCCTCCCAAAAGAGCAGAACTCGTTAAGAAATTAATAATAGCCACACATAACCAGAAAGACAAACAGCACAAATAACACTTTCATATAGAAAACAGACCAAGAAAATTCTTGTGAGAATCCAGGTCGTCTGAATTTGTGGTTCCTTAAGTGGAAAAGCTGTATGTAGAAATAAGGTTGCTGAAACATACCACTGAACTTTTCCCATATCCTAAGCTGCCCTTTGTTCTGGCTGAGCTAACATCTGGTCACATACTCTGCCTAAGAGCAGAACACAACTGGAGAAAAGGCACTTGGGAAGAAAACCATAGGCAGGGCTCTTACATGGATCCCTTGTCCATTTGAATCTGTCAATAATCTCTCTTTGATCATGAAACGTTGTTGTTGTTTAGTCATTGAGTCGTGTCCGACTCTTCGTGACCCCATGGACCAGAGCACGCCAGACCCTCTTATCTTCCACTGCCTCCCGGAGTTGGGTCAAATTCATGTTGGTCGCCTCATTGGCACTGCCCAACTATCTCATCCTCTGTTGTCCCCTTCTCCTCTTGCTCTCACACTTTCCCAACATCAGGGTCTTCTCCAGGGAGTCTTTTCTTCTCATGAGATGGCCAAAGTACTGGAGTCTCAGCTTCAGGATCTGTCCTTCCAATGAGCACTCAGGGTTGATTTCCCTCAAAATGGATAGGTTTGTTCTCTTTGAGGTCCAGGGGACTGTCAAGAGTCTCCTCCATCACCACAATTCAAAAGTATCAATTATTCGGCGGTCAACTTTCTTTATGGTCCAGTTCTCACTTCCATACATCACTATGGAAAAACCATAGCTTTGGCTATGTAGACCTTTGTCAGCAAGGTGATGTCTCTGCTTTTTAAGATGCTGTCTAGGTTTGTCATCACTTTCCTCCCAAGAAGCAGGCATCTTTTAATTTCATGGCTGCTGTCACCATCTGCAGTGATCGTGAAGCTCAAGAAAGTGAAATCTGTCACTGCCTCCATATTTTCCCCTTCTATTTGCCAGGAGGTGGTGGGACCAGTGGTCATGATCTTAGTTTTCTTGATCTTGAGCTTCAGACCATTTTTTGCGCTCTCCTGTTTCACCCTCATTAAAAGGTTCTTTAATTCCTCCTCACTTTCTGCCATCAGAGTGGTATCATCTGCATATCGGAGGTTGTTGGTATTTCTTTTGGCAATCTTAATTCTGGTTTGGGATTCATCCAGTCCAGCCATTCGCATGATGTATTCTGCATGTAAGTTAAATAAGCAAGGAGACAATAGACAGCCTTGTCATACTCCTTTCCCAATTTTGAACTGATCAGTTGTTCCATATCCAGTTTTAACTGTTGCTTCCTGTCCCACATATAGATTTCTCAGGAGATAGACAAGGTGGTCAGGCACTCCCATTTCTTTAAGAACTTGCCATAGTTTGTTGTGGCCCATGCAGTCAAAGGCATTTGCGTAGTCAATGAAGCAGAAGTACATGTTTTTCTGGAACTCTCTGGCTTTCATAATCCAGTGCATGTTAACAATTTGGTCTCTAATTCCTCTGCCCCTTCGAAATCCAGCATGTACTTCTGGGAGTTCTCGGTCCACATACTGCTGAAGCCTGTCTTGTAGGATTTTGAACATAACCTTGCTAGCGTGTGAAATGAATGCAATAGTACGGTAGTTGGAGCATTCTTTGGCACTGCCCTTCTTTGGGACTGGGATGTAGACTGATCATTTCCAATCCTCTGGCCACTGCTGAATTTTCCAAACTTGCTGGCATATTGACTGTAGCACCTTAACAGTGTTGTATTTTAAGATTTTAAATAGTTCAACTGGAATGCCATCATCTCCACTGGCCTTGTTGTTAGCCACGCTTTCTAAGGCCCACTTGACTTCCCCCTCCAGGATGTCTGACTCAAGGTCAGCAACCACACTATCTGGGTTGTCTGGGACATCCAGATCTTATTGGTATAATGACTCTGTGTATTCTTGATGTCTTCTGCTTCTGTGAGGTCCTTACCAGTTTTGTCCTTTATCATGTCCATCTTTGCACAAAATGTTCCTTTAATATCTACAGTTTTCTTGAACAGATTTCTGGTTTTTCCCTTTCTATTATTTTCCTCTATATATTTACACTGTTCATTTAAGAAGGCCCTCTTGTCTCTCCTTGCTATTCTTTGGAGGTCTGCATTCCATGTTCTATAACTTTCTCTGTCTCCCTTGCATTTGGTTTCCCTTCTCTTCTCTCCTATTTGTAAGGCCTTGCTGTACAGCTACTTTGCTTTCTTGCATTTCCTTTTCTTTGGGATGGTTTTTGTTGCTGCCTCCTGTACAATGTTACAAACCGCCATCCATAGTTCTTCAGGCAATCTATCCACCAAATCTAGTTCCTTAAATCTGTTCTTCACTTCCACTGTGTATTCATAAGAGTTTTGGTTTAGATTATACCTGACTAGCCCAGTGGTTTATCCTACTTTCTTCAGTTTAAACTTGAGTTTTGCTATAAGAAGCTGATGATTAGAGCCACAATCAACTCAAGGTCTTGTTTTTGCTGACTGTATAGAGCTTCTTCATCTTTGGCTGCAGAGAATATAATTAATCAGATTTCAGTACTGCCCATCTGGTGATGTCCATGTGTATTGTTGGAAAAGAGTGTTTGTTCTCTTGACAAAACTCTATTAGCTTTTTCCCTGCTTTGTTTTGAACCCAGACCTACTGGGATATGCCACAGTTTCACTAAGCTGCCACCAACCATTCCCTATAAGAAGTCACACAGACCAGGGATGGATTTTTAACAAATAAAGGAATAAGGTTTATTTAAACAACACACAGGGAAAATAAAAGGATCAAGTGAATAAGATACAGTAACGTGGCTTAGTCTCAATCATACATACACACAGTTTGGTTCACACAGAACACTTAACTGGAAGCACAGACCCTGAACCTATCAGTTCTGGCTAACCATACAGACACCTGAACCTATCAGGTTGGTACTGACTGACACACAGTAGTACCCTGTCTGACACACAGACTCCCACTCAAGCTTCTTCTCTCAGCTTTTCCTCCAGCTTCTCCTTTCTTCTCCACACACGCTCCACATATATATACAGTACAGCCCCTCCTCCTGATGTCCCGCCTTCCACTCCCCATAGGCTGGAACTTTCCCTCCAAACCCATGACAGACAGGTAACATCAGTGCTGTATGTAACACCTCCCCTCTTTATAAGTTGTTTTGTAGGGGGAAAGCTAAGGTGCTTTTCACCAAAAAAACAACCTGGACCCAAAACAAACAAAAACAGTCATATAATAACATACAATACCATACTTACTTATACTTACACTCTATTAGGCATTTAAACATTTACCATTAACAATACATCAAGTTACCTTTATTCATACAAACCAACATGTTTAATAAACAGACACATTTGACTTTTTGTCATCAAAATATATGCATAGTCCATGTTTCTTTCGCCGTCTTCATTCTTCGGGTCTTCTTGACAAGGCGTCAGCAACACAGTTCACTGACCCTCTGACCACCTTCACTTCAAAGTCATAGTCTTGCAGGTTTAAAGCCCACCTCATAAGTTTACTATTGTGGGTTTTCATTGTCTTTAACCATTGCAGTGGTGAATGGTCAGTGCCCAGAATAAAATGTCTTCCCCAGATGTAAGGCTTGGCCTTCTGGATCGCGTAGACTATGGCCAGGCACTCCTTTTCCACGGTTGCTAAATGTCTCTCACCTTTCTGGAGTTTCCTACTCAGGTAGGACACTGGATGCTGGTCACCATTCTCATCCTCCTGGCAAAGAACTGCTCCTACCCCGCTGCTAGACGCATCGGTGTAGATGATGAACTCCCGGCCGAAGTCAGGAGCACGCAGCACTGGATAGTTGATGAGCGCCTGCTTCAACCTCCGGAACGCCTCCTCACAGTCGCTGGTCCACGGGATGCGGTCATCAGTCTTCTTCCTCGTCAGATCAGTCAGCGGAGCTGCAATCTCGCTAAACCTCGGGATAAACTTTCTGTAGTAGCCCACCAACCCAAGAAATGATTTGACTTTTTTCTTGGTGTTGGGTCTAGGCCAATCACGAACGGCTTCTATTTTGGCCTCTAGGGGTTTTATCACTCCTCCCCCTACCATGTGACCCAAGTATTTTATTTCTGGGCTACCCAGCTGCAGTTTGTTCTCTTTGCAGAGCCTAGGCCAAAGCACTTCCTCCCCTGGGTCAAAGTGCCTCTCCCTGCCTTCCTGGTCATCCCAAGCTTTCTTTCTGACCTTTTGAGCTTGCAGGGTCTCTGCTGCTAGCTCTAGGTTTCTCTTTAGGTCATTCCTTAAAGAGTCTATGTAGGTCACAACATCTTGTGGGTCATCCTGGGTGATCTGCTCCCAATTTTGTTTGATCAAATCAAGGGGCCCTTTCACCCTCCTCCCAAACAGAAGTTCAAACGGACTGAACCCGGTACTGGCTTGTGGCACTGATCGATAAGCAAACAAAAGGGATTGCAGCTTCTGGTCCCAATTGTTTGGATTCTCTGCCAAGTAAGCCCTAATCATGCACATCAGAGTCCCATTGAACTTTTCCGTTAACCCATTACTTTCAGGGTGATAGGCAGTGGTTTCCTTGTGCTTAATTCCACAGATTTGCCATAACCGTTTCATGAGCTTCGATGTAAACGATGCGCCCAAATCTGTGATTATTTCTGAGGCGAATCCCATCCTGGACATATACCCCACCAAGGCATCTGCCACTGTGTTAGTTTCAATGTTAGTCAAGGGTATGGCTTCAGGGTACCTCGTGGCATGGTCCACAATGGTGAGAATGAACCTGTTCCCCCTCTTTGTGGCCTTGGGCAAAGGTCCCACAATATCCACCCCTATGCATTTGAACGGAGTGTCAATCACAGGCAAAGGGCACAACTTTGCTTTGGTCCTGTCACGGCTATTCCCCTGCCTTTGACACACATCACATTTTTTACAGAACTCCCTGATCTGCTTCCCTATGTCAGGCCAGTAAAAATTCTGTGTGATTCTCTGCTGTGTCTTGTTCACCCCTAAGTGTGCAGCAAACATGTCAGAGTGCCCCCTTTGTAAGATCATGGGGCGATACTTTTCAGGTACCACTAGCTGACTTCTGATCCCATCTCCCCCTTTTGAGATATTCCTCAGGGTCTCTCTATATAAAATTCCCTTTTTCTCTCGAAATCTCACTGGGGTTTCAGGTGTTAGCTGGGCGTCAGTCACCTGTTCAAAACACTTTTGGAGAGTGGCGTCTGCCTTTTGCTCTTGGCCAAATCGGCTGTCTGTGGTTAAGGTTTCCACCACAGCTTCTGAACTCCCCTCTGCTTCCGTCTCGGGCTCGACAGTACCCCCCTGAACTGTCCCCGTGGTAGCTTGTGAGCGTGTAATCACTAGCACCCGTTTCACATGTTCAGCCAGGTCATTTCCCACGAGCACGGCTGCTGGCAGAGTCGATGAAATCGCAAGCCGCCAAACTCCCCTCCAGCCTTGAAAGTTCATAGGTACCTCAGCTACTGGCAGCGAGATCACCTGTCCCTCAATCCCTGCCACCTTTATGCTCTCATTTGGGATTACATACTCCCTAGGAATAATATCTGGATGGCACAGGGTCACCTGGGAACAAGTATCCCTCAGCCCCCGATACTGATGGTCAAGTATTCCTACGTCCACCCCTGCTGTTTCAAACAACTGAGAATCTGTTCTCACTAGTAAGCAGCGCTTGACCTCCACAAGAGGACCATTTTCCTCAGCCTGATCAGCAGATGTAACTGTTCCAGATTGAGTAGCCATGGCAACAGGCTCCCTCAGTGACAAGGAGCTTTGCTCTTTCTGGACACAGAACACAGCTTTTGGCTTGGTTCCACTCGAATCCTGAGGCACATTTCCTTTTATCTGCTTCCATTTCTCACACCCTGAGATTAGATGGCCCTTTCCCTGACAGAAATAACATTTTCTGCTGTACTTGGAGTCTTTCTCCTCTGATTTTGGTTTTCCCTCCAAAATCTGGTTCCTGGACTGGCTCTGCCCAGAAGTTTTATCAACAGAATGGCCACCCATTTTTGGCGGGCCCTGAACTAACCCTTTGGAGTACTTAGGGTCCCATGTTTCCCTCATGTTTTCTTCAGAATAATTCAGGTTTTGACATTGTGCCTTAACCTGTGTGCCTTCTTTTGGTTTCTTTTCTAGCTCCTTTTGCTTAGCCTCAAACTCAGCCCTGATCTGTAACCTTCCTTCCTCAGCCCTAGCTTTTATCTCTTTTACTTTTTCTTCAGTCTTATCTCTGATTTCTTTTAACTTAATGTCTTTTTGCTGATTATATTTTTCAAAATCTTGCTCACTTTGTCTGACCTGAGCCTCATACTTTTCTCTTTCCGAAATTTCTTCAACTGATAAATTGTTATTTTTCTTATTTAGGAATGTTAATTTTAATTGTGCCATTCTCATTCTGTGTTCCAGTTCCATCTCTTTCATCCTCATGGCCATTCCCCTTTTCTTGGCATCTGCCTCTGCCTGACTGATTTCAGATCTTTCTCTTAAGTCTAATTCCCTCATCCTCAGTTCATGCTGTTGGGCTAGGAGCATTTTTCTGAGTTCTGAGGTCAGTTCTTCCGTGCTCTCATCCTGCACTGAGCCAAATTCTTCCTCAGAACCTTGGTCCACCTGGGGTTCCCTCACTTCACCCATTTCTGCCATTTGGCTTCGAGTCAAGGGCATAATCCCCCCCCCAGAACAGGCTGCTTTCAAAAGTCAAGCCTCAAAATAAAGCGACCACTTTTTTTTTTTTTTTTGGCCTCAGAACCAGCTTTCTATAGATTACTGCTGTTCTTCAGCACTAACTTGCAACAGTTGCGAGCCAGAGTCTACCCCCCTCTGCTAGGCCTCTCAGCAGGCAGGCTAGATCACTGCTACTACACAGTTTTGCCTCAGCTTTTTTCCCGCCAAAACAGGCTGCCTCAGAGCTCCCTAATCTAGTCTCCCCAGTTGGCACGTTCTTCCACTAGCGCACCTCCCCGTGAGGTACACCTAGAAGATTACCTACGCGCTCTCAGATTGTCCCTGACTAGACCCCCCTTGCTCTGGGCACACTTGCCAAGGCTTTGCTGGACCACTGGACAACTGGACCAGTCGTATCCCACACGCTGGACACCAATCAATGTGACAAACCCAGACCTACTGGGATATGCCACAGTTTCACTAAGCTGCCACCAACCATTCCCTATAAGAAGTCACACAGACCAGGGATGGATTTTTAACAAATAAAGGAATAAGGTTTATTTAAACAACACACAGGGAAAATAAAAGGATCAAGTGAATAAGATACAGTAACGTGGCTTAGTCTCAATCATACATACACACAGTTTGGTTCACACAGAACACTTAACTGGAAGCACAGACCCTGAACCTATCAGTTCTGGCTAACCATACAGACACCTGAACCTATCAGGTTGGTACTGACTGACACACAGTAGTACCCTGTCTGACACACAGACTCCCACTCAAGCTTCTTCTCTCAGCTTTTCCTCCAGCTTCTCCTTTCTTCTCCACACACGCTCCACATATATATACAGTACAGCCCCTCCTCCTGATGTCCCGCCTTCCACTCCCCATAGGCTGGAACTTTCCCTCCAAACCCATGACAGACAGGTAACATCAGTGCTGTATGTAACACTTACCAGTTTTGTCCTTTATCATGTCCATCTTTGCACAAAATGTTCCTTTAATATCTACAGTTTTCTTGAACAGATTTCTGATTTTTCCCTTTCTATTATTTTCCTCTATATATTTACACTGTTCATTTAAGAAGGCCCTCTTGTCTCTCCTTGCTATTCTTTGGAGGTCTGCATTCCATGTTCTATAACTTTCTCTGTCTCCCTTGCATTTGGTTTCCCTTCTCTTCTCTCCTATTTGTAAGGCCTTGCTGTACAGCTACTTTGCTTTCTTGCATTTCCTTTTCTTTGGGATGGTTTTTGTTGCTGCCTCCTGTACAATGTTACAAACCGCCATCCATAGTTCTTCAGGCAATCTATCCACCAAATCTAGTTCCTTAAATCTGTTCTTCACTTCCACTGTGTATTCATAAGAGTTTTGGTTTAGATTATACCTGACTAGCCCAGTGGTTTATCCTACTTTCTTCAGTTTAAACTTGAGTTTTGCTATAAGAAGCTGATGATTAGAGCCACAATCAACTCAAGGTCTTGTTTTTGCTGACTGTATAGAGCTTCTTCATCTTTGGCTGCAGAGAATATAATTAATCAGATTTCAGTACTGCCCATCTGGTGATGTCCATGTGTATTGTTGGAAAAGAGTGTTTGTTCTCTTGACAAAACTCTATTAGCTTTTTCCCTGCTTTGTTTTGAACTCCAAGGCCAAACTTCCCTGTTGTTCTTTTTAATCTCTTGACTCCCTACTTTAGCATTCCAGTCCCCTAAAATGAGAAGAACATCTTTCTTTGGTCTCAGTTCTAGAAGGTGTTGTGAGTCTTCATAGAATTGATCAATTTCAGCTTCTTCAGCATTGGTGGTTGGTGCATAAACTTGGATGACTGTGATGTTGTAAGGTCTGCCTTGGATTCATATTGAAATCATTCTATCATTTTTGGGATTGTATTCCAGTATAGCTTTTCCCACTCTTTTGTTGACTATGAGGGCTACTCCATTTCTTCTACAAGAGTCTTGCCCAAAATAGTAGATATGATACTTGTCTGAATTGAATTCGCCCATTCCCGTCCATTTTAATTCACTGATGCCCAGGATGTCAATGTTTATTCTTGTCATCTCCTGTTTGACCACATCCAGCTTACCAAAGTTCATGGATCTTACATTCCAGGTTCCTATGCAGTATTTTTCTTTGCAGCATCGGACTTTCCTTTCACTTCCAGGCGCGTCCGCAGCTGAGCATCCTTTTGGCTTTGGCCCAACCACTTCATTAGCTCTGGAGTTACTTGTCCTTGTCGTCTGCTCTTCCTCAGTAGCATGTTGGATGCCTTCTGACCTGAGGGGTTCATCTTCCACTGTCATATCTTTTAGCCTTTTGTTTCTGTCCATGGAGTTTTCTTGGCAAAGATACTGGAGTGGCTTGCCAGTTCCTGCTCCGGGTGGATCGCGTTTAGTCTCCACTATCACTTGTCCATCTTGGGTGTCCCTGCACGGCATAGCCCATAGCTTCTCTGAATTACTCAAGCCCCTTCGCCACGACAAGACAGGAATCCATGAAGGGGGATCATGATTCTTAGTCTTAGGCAAAGGTCTGCTACTATCATATCTAATTAGTCTTTCCTAACCCAGAACCTGGAAAACTTTATGTTATTGGACCACAATCCTCAGAATCACCACCAAGCATGGCCTATTCATATCATGTTGATTGGTGACTGTGAGAGTAAACAACAACAACAAAACAAAAAAAACCTTTATCTCCACATATGAATGGGAGCTACTGTGGCAGTCCCTTTTTTAAATGAGAAAGCTTGTACCATTTAGCAGGTGGATGACCAACTACTACCTTTCAGAGCCCTTGTCACCCATGAGGAGGTAGTAATGATGTTTTAAAAAACCAAGAAAGAGTGAAGGCCCCAGGCAGGAATTGCGTCCCAGCTTAGCTTTTGATTACTCACACTGGTGGATCTCAATGCTGGCTGCCTTCTTTACGTCTGTAAATAAATTTGAAAAATTCTCCTTGGTCAAAGCCATTGTAGGACCTATCTATAAGAAAGATGCATGGGTATCTCAGTGGTTTAGTTATCAGAGGCTGAGAGTTTGATTCTCCACCCTGCCTTTTGGGAGAAGAGCTAACCTGTATGGCCTTTGGCAAGCTGCATGGTCCCTAGGGTGCCTGCAGAAGAAGGGAATGGTAAACCACTTTTGTGTATTCTTTACTTAGGACCCCCTGGAAATGGTCACCACAATTCAGAATCAACTTGACAGCACCCAAGCCTTCTAGATGTTGTCAGCAAATTGTATGCTAGACACCTTTTGGACAAATTTTCACTTTTTGTGTGTTTTGCAGACTTTAAAGAAGCTTTCGACTCCATATCTCAACTGTGTCTTTGGAACAAATTGAAATCCTTCAATATAGATCATAAGTTGATTAGGAGAATCCAAGGAATGTACACATACCATCCTATGTGTAAGAGTCACCTCTGATGGTGATCTTTCAAGCCCAATCCCTGTAAATAAGTGTCAAAATCCCTGTAAATAAGTGTCAAGAGTATGGCTGGGACAGAGATTCCCTCAAAAACCACTGGACTACACTATTATGATTTCCCTGGTGTAGATAAATTCCAGGAGGGTTAAGGTGCTGATGGCTGGGATAAATATTCATGCCTGGTAACCTCTCCCAACACTCTGAGTCACCTTAAATCCCCAGTGCTCCAAAGAATTACCAAAATTCACAAGGCTGCACACTTTAGCTTGCACGCCAAGCCAGCCAGATAGGGATACCAAGACACCCACAAAATACACAGGATTCAGTAGGGGCATGAGATAAGGCCATTATTTAGTACCAGGAGCTCTCTTTTCAGAGAAACCGAACTGCTGCAAATGTTTTATTAAAGATATTGCAAAAAATAAAGAAGAAAGAATCATGAGCAGTTTCCAAAAACCTCAAAAGCAGTCAAAAGGTTTTGGAAGTACATACACATTCAAAAAAAGTTTGAAGTTAAATCCATTTCAGAACAATTCCCACAGAAAATAAGAAAGCTAACTATCCTAAACTACTTACATAGAAGTAGAACTTCAGCGTAGTTTCAAAGTATGTGCAGAATAGCAAGATAGCAGGTGTGCCTAGCATTCTCCTCAGAGAAAACTAGATTAAACTAAGCTTATTCCCCATGGCATGTTTATACCAACCATCTACCTTTCAGGCTGTTTGATGCATTCCAGGAAGCAGGTCCAATTTTGCCCCAAAACGTCCAGAAGGGAATAATTTTTGCTAAAGTAACTTTACTCTGCCCCCACCCTTTTTCACCACTTCTTTACTAATGAGCTTTTGGTACCAGATGAGAGTGTTTTATAGCCTTGGAAATTCCATCTCTCTCACTGATAACACACAGCTGGCAAAAACCTCTCAATCATCAGACAATTTTCTTCCCTTTTCTTCTGGCCTACTGTTTATTTATTTATTTATTTATTGGACTTATATACCGCCCCATAGCGCTACAAGCACTCTCCGGGCGGTTTACAATTTTAATTATAAAGGCTACACATTGCCCCCCCCCCCAGCAAGCTGGGTACTCATTTTACCGACCTCGGAAGGATGGAAGGCTGAGTCAACCTTGAGCCGGCTACCTGGGATTTGAACCCCAGGTCGTGAGCACAGTTTTAGTTGCAGTACAGCGTTTTAACCACTGCGCCACGAGGCACCCAACACAAACTAACAGGCCCACATTTTAAAGGTGCTGAAGCCATCATCCCCTCTTTTGCCAGTCTCTTGACAATAATGGAGTGTGCCAAGGATGTTTACTAGTGCCTGTTCTATTTAAATTCTATTTGAATTGTATAGTCTCCTCCTAACTCTAAGCTTTTGCTGCCCCATTTAAAGGGCAATAATATTTCAGTACTTCTGTACGCAGATGATGCTATCCTCCTGTCATATACTCAGGTGGGAATGCAGAGACTATGAAGGGCTTTAGGCACTTATTGAGCCGAGGAACACCTCCAAGTTAATGATACCAAAACCAACATTTTAGTTTTTGAGAAAAGGAGGCAGTTGAACAGGCAAGTGCTTGAACAGACCAATTTATATAGATATATTGGAGTGATGTCTAAAACTTCAGGAACATTAACTTAGAATCTGTAGCTCTGTCAGCTGAGGTATGCACCAATGCTTGTCTTCTGGATCTGGCAGAAAAATGGTGATACTTTTAATACAGCTGTAAAAATTGCTTCCTCAGATGCTCTACAGAACCCCAGTATGAGCTCTTTAAATATCCCGACATTGGGATTTCTCCAACATAAATTTCTAACAAGAGCACTAGTGGTACAAAGATCTACCTTCAAGACTGATCTGTGATCTCATTCTACTCAGTAGCACTCCTACTAAGAAAGCTGCAATTTTGTTTTTGCTCAAGATAGTATTTCAGATGGCCTTATGCCTGGTTACTGGCCTATGAGGAAATGGGAAGGGCCTTCCGGGCAGCTAGGATGTGTGCAATGATATCTAAGCTAGACTGTTCCCCAGCCTACAGGAAAGGGGTTTGAGGCTGCCTGAGAAGATGTTGTTAAAGGACTATATGACATTGGTGTTCAGACTGCCATGGCATCTGTAGCTAATTGTTGCTCCAATAGGATGTATAAAGGCTTTTCTTTCTTCTTTGGAAAGGTCCCTCCATATTTGTTCTTTATTAATTCACATGAGCTGAGACAACTCCTGTCTGTATTGAACTTCTTGCAGTTGAAAGAGGTTCAAGGATGTTATATGGACAATGTGGTGCAAGTAGATATTGCCCAGCAGGATGTTCTAAGATGGAGGACATGGTTTATTTTCTAACACAATACCCGCTGTATGCTAATTTGACAGACCAGTTTCTTAAACCCTTAACAATTGGGATCAGGAACATCTATACATAAATTTATTTATGCTGATTGACACAGACTATTTTATATCTTACAGGATCACCAAATTTGTTAAAAGGGCTATGGAAAGATGAAACTGATTGCCTGCTTCACAACCTTACTTGATAATTAATTGAGAATGCTTATTTTATTATTTTGTGCTTTATCGGATAGTTGATGTGATTGTTTACATGGTAGATGTTAACTGTCATCTTTTAAAATCAGTCTTAGTGTCTGTTTATGTGTACAGCCAGGTTGGCTATGGAATAAGTAGAAAATGGATAACATTTTCAATCTTTGACCTAATCTGGTGCTGTCTTGATATGTTGGATCATAATTCTCATCATTACTGGACTTGTAGTGTAATACCTTTAAAAGGAACTGATTTGAGAAGTGAGTCAATCCTAGAAATATGGAAATCTAACATCAAAAGTATTTTCCTAATATTCTTCAATTTCCTTTCATTTTTGAGATTCACCTTGGCACAAGATTTTAAAAAATTAATATAATGAACACATTTCAAAACAAAGGTTTGCTGCTGATATTGTACTCAGACACAAGTGGATGTTTTCACAATTTTAGGATCCATGAGCTGATGAAAAGATAATCTTCAAGTGGAAGCAATGGTTGCACAACTGCATTTTAGCTAACAACAGGGAGTTATAATGGTAGTTTCTGCAGGAAAGTTGAAATAAAAAAAATCATTTCTCTCACAAGACACTTCTAGGTCTGAATGTCGCTAAAGCAGTGGGATGGGCAGGGGGGCGGGCGGGGGAGATTACTGTCTTCCTGCAGATTAAAGGTCAAGATAGCTGAGTGTGCATGCCCAAATATGTCACAGAAATGCTTCTGGCCTGGGGCTCCCTCCTTTGGGAAGCTCTGTTGCTACAGCTGACTGCCAATCAGAATTTCTTTGCTTATTGGGAAACAACTGCTGCTTGACCAGCATCTCTTTAACTGTCCTTTTTTTCTTTAGCTAAGGAGGCTCATGGAGATTATTATTATTATTATTATTATTTTTGCAGATAGCAGTCGCTATGTTGGCCTCAAAAGCCAAGAGATTTTAAAATATGATATTTAAAATAGGATGTTTTCTCTTCTAGTCTGTATACATCCTCTAGCATATCAGAGCACAGTCCTACTAGGGCAAAATGGCTAATGGCCAGGTGGGCAATACTACAGAGGGCTAACCTACCCCTGTCCCAACTTTGTGCTGGCATAACAGCTGTTTCCCTGAAGAGGTTTAGATCTGGCATAACTGGGGTCTTCTTCACTAACCTCCACCCCTTTTTTTTGTTCTCCTGCTTAGAGTTCTAAAGGAGAGTACCTCTATGGGCAGACTGAACCATCCACCAGTCTCTGAGTTCAGCCAGCAGAAGGGCATTTCTGCCATCAAAAGAGGGTTGTGCCTAATCCTAATCCTCTATAGTGGCATCTCTTTGAGTCAGGATTGTATGCTTGGTCCCCAACGAGTGACTCATACACTGAACTAGACTGTACCTAGGCTAAGGAACACCACTTCAGCAGCACCATCATCATGTTGTTGTTCTTCATTCATCTCATCCTTTTTTAGAGACAGGGAAATATAAAGAGAGTGTAAGAACAAAAAAGAAGGGGAGAAAGATGAACAACAAGGGACAAAAAGTCCTATACTGTACAGTACTATAAACCATTAAAAGCCATATCACGGAAAATGGGTGAGAATTAGAGTGTTCATATGTCTTTTTTTAATTATTTGAATAGCTGGCTGCCACAGAACAGTCCTCTCTCCAAAATGTCCTCCATTTGAAGTTTGAATTTATCCAGTTCAAGTTTGATTTCAAATTAGAGAACCACAAGGCAGGAGATCAGGTTGCCCCTGTCTTCTCCTGAAAGCATGGCAGTACTCAACCTAGCACAAGTTTTTAAAAAAGAAAAAAAGAGAGAGCTAATGCCTAGAATAGTTGAATAAGTGGTAAAGAAAACCTGCTGTTGTTTATTCGTTAAGTTGTGTCCGACTCTTCGTGATCCCATGGGGAAGAGCACACCAGGCCCTCCTGTCTTCCACTGCCTCCTAGAGTTGGGTCAAATTCATGTTGGTAGCTTCGATGACACTGTCCAACCATCTCATCCTCTGTCATCTCCTTCTCCTCTTGCCTTCACACTTTCCCAACATCAGGGTCTTTCCAAGGAGTCTTCTCATGAGATGGCCTCAGCGCCTCAGCTTTAGGATCTGTCCTTCCAGGGAGCACTCAGGGTTGATTTCCTTCAGAATGAATAGGTTTGTTCTCTTTGCAGTCCAGGGGACTCTCAAGAGTCTCCTCCATCACCACAATTCAAAAGCATCAATTCTTTGGCAGTCAGCCTTCTTTATGGTCCAGCTCTCACTTCCATACATCACTACTGGAAAAACCATAGCTGTGACTATGTGGACCTTTGTCAGCAAGGTGATGTTTCTGCTTTTTAAGATGCTGTCTAGGTTTGTCATCGCTTTCCTCCCAAGAAGCAGGAATCTTTTAATTTCATGACTGCTGTCACCATCTGCAGTGATCGTGAAGCCCAAGAAAGTAAAATCTGTCACTGCCTCCATATCTTCCCCTTCTATTTGCCAGGAGGTAACAGGACCAGTGCCCATGATCTTTTTTTTATGTTGAGCTTCAGACCATTTTTTGTGCTCCCCTCTTTCACCCTCATTAAGAACACCTAGCTACTGTAAATTAATTCAAGTGTGCAGGGTCAGATGAACCACATCCAAGGGTATTAAGGGAAATTACAGATTTCAGAACCTCTATAATGTTAGAAGAATCCATGGAAACTGGTGAAGTTCTTGAACACTACATAGGGACAAGCTTCATCCCCATCTCCAAAAACGAATATTTCAGGTCTATTATCATATAATAAAGATTAACATGATTTGATCTTCAAAAAGGCAGGAAAAGGGATCTAGGCAACTATCAGCTGTTCAGCCGGATGTTAATACAAAGGGAAGTTCTAGAACAGAAAAGTAAATAATTTGTTAGCACTTAGAAAACAGTACGGTGATCACTAACAGCCAGAATAATCCTACCTCTTCATTTGATGAGAGGTAAAATTACTAAGCTAAGAGGTAAGATTAGTAAGATAAAAGTTTGGTAGACCACAGGAATTTTGCAAATGTAGTGCCTCTCAATTTCAAAAGGCTTTAGATGTGATCCCCCATTATATTTTTGTGGCCAAGCTAGTAAAATGGGATTAGACTATGTTACTGTTCATTGCCTTTAAAACTGTTTGACTGCTGTACCCAATGGTGCCTCATCATTCTGGAGAGAAGAGACTAATGGGGTGCTGCAATCTTAAATATTGGAGAACATGACCAAAACAAACAAAATGAGTTACCATAGCAAGAAATTAAAAGTTCTACATTTAGGAAGTCAAAAACAGCTGCAGAAATACAGGAGGGAAGATACCCTGTTTGGCAGTAGAATATTTTATGAAGTATCTCGGGTGGTCTTAAACTAAAATCTAAATATGGGTCAACAGTATGATGCAGTGACAAAAAAACACATGGGAGAAAAAGTGTGATGTACATGTAAATGTGAAAAGAAACAAACAAAAAATCCGCAGTGAGCAACTGGACTGAATTCTCACTAAGCACACCAAGTTCCCTGCTAGATCATTCTAAAAATCATTTTCTAATTGCACTAGTAGTCTGAATCAACCGATGTACAGTATCCAGATCAACAGAAGTAATACTGTAATACTTTTTCCTCAGATAATCACCTTTCCTCAGACTTTACCTAAAATAAGATGTCTAGTTCTGTGCACATTCATTTAGGTCAGTTTAAGAAGGATATTGACAAGCTTGAAAATTGCCAGAGAAAGACATCCAGGATGGTAAAAGGTCTGATATGATAGCCAAATCATCTTCAAATATTTGAAAGAGCTGGTCACCTGGAAGATAGAGCAAGCTTGTTTTCTGTGGTTCAAAGGGATAGGACCCGAAGTAACAAAGTTATAAAGAAGGAAGATCTTGATTAATCATTAGGAAGATCATAAGAGCTAACTGATAGTAGAATGAACTCTTGGGAAATTATGGACAGTCCTTCACTGGTAAATTCTAAACAGAGGTTGGATGGCCATCTGATAGGGATGCTGGAGGTGTGAATACCCTGCTTTGACAGGGATTTGGATTCACTGACCTTGGGCTCCCCTTTCAGCTCTATCAGAATAAAATGGGGAAAGAGAAAGGTCATGCATGTCACCTCGAGCATATGGTAGAAAAAGTGTGATATAAATCTAAAAAGTAAACAAAACAGCCACAGTGAGCAACTGGTCCCAGATCTGCTGGCACACAGTCTTCCCCACTGGAGTGTGATATATGCTAAAAATCATGTCTAATCTTTAATCTTTATGTATGAATTAACATACAGTATGTGTTTTTTTCCAATGCCTTTTTTGCCCTCTCTTTTTAGTTATGCACATACATTCCAGGGGCAGGGAAAATGTATAAATGGCCACCCTAGTGAGCAGCACTGTATATTCACTGACTTTCACATAACCTTTTTGCTTGGTGAAACTTGACAAGTTGCCCATATTTACAGCAACCTACACTAAATTAGTGCCTGGGGGGAAAACAATCAGAACAAAACATTGCAATTTACTTTGTGTCTTTTCAGGTTTAAGACTCTTTCTAAATATACCTACTTGCTTCACTTCAGCCTTTCCATGTATATTTATTGCGAAGTCTGTATCATTTTAGTTGCTCCCCACTGAATCTTTTTTCCAGTATGCTTGCATTCTTAAAATATGCTGACCTCAACTGGCCTCTTTCCAGCTAGCCAGTGCTGAGCTGAGGACTAATTTTTACCTCATATGCCTTGCATCATATTATAGGCAAGTTCATTTGAGAGGTGTTTCTGAGGGATATTAGCAGGCTGACTAATCAGACAAATGACTGGAAAGGTGTCATTTACCCACTGATAATTTGCCCACCCTGCCAAAATGGAATTCATTTTCAACTCAATAAGTTCTCCTACAAGATGGATGTGTCATCAGAAAGCAATAGATTCAATGACAAATGCTAAGGTTTAATCTGCTGCCTTGGGTGGGCAGTGAAAGTGTGTGGGAGGACCTATTATTGACATAGTGTCTTATTTCTGTTCTTTGAGAATGTTTCATTTTGGGTTTGTTTCAACTGTTGCAGTCTGGAATTGTTGGAGGTGGATAAAATAAGACAGTCTCACCTTGTCACCCTGAATACCCAGGGCTGACAAAAGCCGCAAGCCCATGGAGCTGAATGAGTAAAGACATGACATAGCTGGCAATACATAGTTTTACTATATATACCAGCTCAGATTTAAATACTTGAATCCTGTGCACACATGTAGAAATAAGTCTCACCATCCTCAAAGGGGCTGACTTCTGAGCAGTTATTGGACTGCACCATAAAATACAGCTGTGAACAGTGTGAACCATTACCATGTGAGCAGTTCAATATACTGTACTACTTTCCTATAAAGCAGCATTTGTCACTGTTATCTGAGACAGAGGAACAATGTTATGAGTTGTTTCTTAATGTGGGCAAGAAGTCTGGCAGCACTCTGTCCAACTGTCCTGTTTCCCCATATCTAAGGAAATCCATACTGGATTGTTTTCAAGATCCACACAATGCACAGTGTTGTAACAGTAACCATGATTGCCCTTGGTTGTTCTATCGTTTTTCAAAGTGGAGCTAAAAAAGCAAGAATATATAGTGCATGAATGTGTTTTGAAATCACACAGATCCCTTGTGTCTTGTTCAGTCTTCAGCAGTTAGTGGGAGGTGTGATTGGGTGGTGTCATGGCCACAATAATCAAAGCTGGTGTTCCTCTGATTACAGGACACATAATAATGGGGTTAAGCTATAGAAAGCCAGATTTAGACTGAATATGGAAAAACCTCTTAACTGTTAGAGCAGTATGACAATGGAAGCAGTTACGTCAGGTGGTTGTAAGCACTCCAACACTGGAGGCATTCTAGAGAAAATTGGACAAGCATCTGTCAGATCTGCTTTGATTTGTATTCCTGCTTTGAGCAGAGGGTTGAACTAAAGGGCTTTATAGGCCCTCTCTAACACAATTATTCTATTATTGCTTTTTCATTTCCTCTGACTGTTTCCACATGGAATTTCTCCAATTTCCTTTATGCTTTAGCGTTAGAATTGGTGGCCAACATGAATCAATGTAACATCTACTTTTAAAACATTAAAATATTTAAATATTACAGCCCAGTGTCCACTGGCCCAAGCCATCATCCATACACTCTTACCTGGCTAATATATTATCTGTTCAATTAAATGGAACAAAAGGGGAAAGGGAGGGAATTAGCAGTGAAGGATGCACAGCTGATCATGTACAAATCTGGTGTTATTCGATGAAGATATATCACTAAAACCTCAGCTCTTCTTGTGACAAGCTTTCTTGATAAATTCTGACTGCTTGTTGAGCATTCATGAATTCCCATGAGAAAGCTTTGTCTGCAACATGACAGTGAGACAAGGAGTCAATTGAAGCCCCCATTGAAGTTTCTACAATTTGTGCAAACTCTCTCTATGCAAAACGAATGTCTTTTCCCTGTCTGAAGAAAGGCACAGAAGAACTGGCCATTTGATTAAAAAGTCACAAAACTCAATGAATGCTTGAAACTTTTTAAAAGTCTTTGCAACAAGGCAAGAAACACCACCATTTTGTGCAACTTGCACAAAATTGTTTATAGAAAAATAGACAATATCTCACTATCTTGCAAAGAAGTGGAAGGATTGTGTGGTTCTCAGAGTGAGGGTTTACATCCCCAGTACAAGAAATATCCATCTTCCAGCTTTAGATCCATTCCATAAATCTAAAGGTTAACCCATTAAACTGAGAGGAGAATCATAGTGTTAGTTATAAATCTCAAAACTGATTTCAAAAGCCCACTGTGAGCAAGCAATGTAGATTTCTGACAAGAGCACTTTCCCTCTCCTAGCAACCTGTTGAGCATGGAGCAAGGAGGGGAGGTGGAAGAAAAAGAGAAAGAAAGAAAAGAGCATGGTACAGAAAGAGCGAGCTGCAAATGAGATAGGCTTGCCCATTTTGGCACATGGGCCATTTTAGATCTCTTCTAACAGAAAATGGACCTCTGCAGAAACAAAGATTCTCACCCCTGGTCTAAATGCAGAATGCAGAACAGGTATAACAGGAAACAAAGAGGCAGAAGGTTAAGATCTATGACAATGGAACATTATTAAGTAAGGAAGATGGGTGATTTGGGTATCAGATGATTTGGGACTGAAAAACATATGATAGATAAACAAACTGGCATATCTTGTAATGTTGTGCCATCAAGTCGATTCTGGCTTATTATGGAGACCATTTCCAGGGTCTTCAAGAAAGTACTCAGACATGGTTTATCATTTCCTTCTTATTGGTACCTCCCCAACCCACTTTCTTGCACTGTTTGTTGCCTTTTGTTGTTTCCTTCTTTATGTCCATCCGTCAAAGTGTATGCTTCAGTGGTAAGGAATGTTGCTTTAAACTCTTTAAATTATCTGGATTCATTTGTGATCTAAGGGGCTGCCCTGCTCTGAAGGCAATATATGTTCCCTTCCTTTTCCCCCTGAGTCTCGTGGTGTATTTGTTCATTGCAAGGCAAGTACTGTAATGAGGAATGTGTGTGGAGGTCAAAATGGTGTTCCTCAGGTTTTCCAGCTTTCCTTTGGAAGGGATTTACAATAGAGCAGACAAGCTCATTTTGGGGACCGAGGGCACTCAGAAGTAGTCAGGGATGAACAAAATGACGATCTCAGCAATGCATGTGCACGTGACAAAGGGGGGAGGTCTTGGACTCTACAGGCACAGCATTTTGTCCTTGGGAATAACCAAAGCACAAAGTGCAGTTCCCAGAATTGTCAGAATTGTCATGTTAGCTGGGGAATATCAGAGGTTGTAGTTTAAAAAGAGTAGCTTTTCTAAGCTCTAGGACAACCCTTGTAATATTCATTAAGCATCATATTTATTGATTTTAGAAGTTATAGTTTAAAGAAGCACAATTTCTAAGCTCCAAAATAATTGTCACAATATTTAGTGATCCATTTTATTTAAGATTTTCTTAAACATGTTCCATGCTCATTCCACTCAAATGAATTCTGGTATCAGAAGAGAACCATCCCATGGTCCCAGAAATGTAGGGTGCTTCAGTTCATCAAGTCATACCGCTGACAGTCAGCTCAGCTTCTCTTCATATTTTAGCAGAGTGTCCTTTACTGTTGTCTGTGCAGTTCAATCCCAAACCAGAGGCTTCCTTTGGAGCTTGCACTAAAAGGATCTGTGTGAATTGAACCTGTTGGAGTACCTCTGGGTTCCTTCCGGTGACTAAAGCACAAGGCCAGATGCAAATTCAGAACTCCTGATCGGTAGATATTTTCATGAAGTTAAGCCATCAGATTCTGTAGCCTTTCCCAGGCCAAATTTTGATGCAGACAGACTTTACTTTGATCTCATTTGATTCTTTTACAACATTCCCATAAATGAAGAGCACCAGCTTTAATGCATAACCTTCCAAATGTTTTAGCTCTGAATCCAAAGCCACAAAATGTCTCTATGTCCAAGGGTAAGTCTGCGGAGACATGCATTCTCAGACAGCATTATTGTAAGGTCACTCTGCATATTGACTTCAGGCTGGTCAATACCAAGAGTGCTTCCAAGTTTACACAATACTCTGTCTTCTTTGTAGACTTACTAAGCCTCAAGCAACACTACACCCTCAAGAAAAAGATATAAAGGAGTCAAGGAGATTGAACCTATAGATGGATTGGGGGGGGGGCAGAGTTTTGCAGTGAAGGTTTGTTATCTTTCCAGGATGTTTGGAGAGATGCTTTTTTACACATGGCTGGATAACTGATTCCTATGGCTGCAGGCATATTGTGAACTGCACACTGAGTGACAGGGCCTGATAATTATAGTTAATGATAGCCTCTGTGGGGTGTGTGTGTGTGTGTGTGTGTGTGTGTGTGTGTGTGTGTGTGTGGTGTGTGTGTGAGAGAGGAGTGTGTATGTCTGAGTTGTAGGGTAATTGCATGTGGTAGAGAAGGAAAAAGGTAAGAAGGGTGATCTGTGTTAAACCTTGAGCACTGGGGATTCAGTAGTGAAGATAAGACAACTAATCAGACAAACACATTATGCCAAAAGGCATTTTAATCATGGAGAAAACAAAGGATCGGCATTTCTTGAGGCTTAGAAAGGTGAAATAGGCTGAGGGTTCCCATTCCTTCCCCATAGTAGAGCCAAACTGTCCTCCTGGTTAACTGGGGAGTTGATGGAGGTGAAACGAGTGAGCTGTAGATTTGAGTGATGATGGCGGAAAACTCTGATCAAAATCTGATCAAAAAATAGCTAGGGCCCACTGGAAGGCCTATTCCATGGGAGTGGTAGTAGCAAAGAGGTCATTCTTCTCTACCACAATTGCATCTGCATGGAATTGCCCAGCAGAGCTTTTCCAAATGGTTAGGGGCCTGCTACATGCTAGCCCCCAGATAGATAATGCAGATGACACTGTAGCTCGCTGTGAAAAATTTGCACAACACTTTGCGGGCAAAAATGACTCGCACCACTCTGACTTGGATGCTGTAGCTGTTTCAGGCCCTATGAATGAAACTGTGGCCCCTACTTCCCCATGTTAATGGGTGGGTTTCAGTTGCTGCAGCCTGATGATGTGGTCAGGATCCTTGGAGAGGTGATGGCTGCCACATGCCTGTTGGATCCTTGCCCTTTCTGGCTCATAAAAGCTGCCAGAAAGGGAATGGTTGATTGGATAGGAGGCATGGTGAATGCCTCCTTGCAACAGGGTAGGATCCCATGTTGCTTAAAGAAGGCAATGGGAAGACCATCATTTAAAAAGCCCTCCTTGGACCCCCCACAATACTGAATATTTAATGACCAGTATCTAATATTCTATTCATGGGGAAGATACTAGAGCAAGTTGTGTCTTCCCAGCTCCAGAGGTCCCTGGATGAGATAGAGTATCTATAGCCATTTCAATCTGGCCTGAGACCTGGTTATGGGACAGAGACGGCTTTGGTCACCTTGGTAGATGACCTACAGCAAGCACTGGATAGGGGATCTGTGTCCTTGTTGGTTTTGCTGGACGTCTCAATGGCTTACTATCAACCACAGTATCCTCCTGTACTGTGTCTCTGGAATGGGACTGGGGGCACTGTTTTACAGTGGCTACAGTCCTTCCTGGAGGAGAGAACTCAGAAGGTAATGTTGAGGGACCCCTGTTTGACATCCTGGCCGCTGACCTGTGGAGTCCCTCCGGGCTGTTTTTTCTCCTATGTTATTCAATGTCTACATGAAACCACTGGGAGAGATTATTTGGAGTTTGGGGGTTCGGTGTAACCAGTATATGGCTGACACCCAACTCTTGCCACCTAAATCCAAGGGAGTTACTTTGACTCTAGATCAGTATCTAGTATTAGTAATGGACTGGATGAGGGTGAATAAACCAAAAGTTAATCCAGACAAGACAGAGGTGCTCCTGGTTAGTCAAAATGCATATCAAGGAATAGGAATGCAGCCAGTACAGGATGGGAATACACTCCCACTGAAAAAACAGGTGTGCAGCTTGGCAGTGCTCCTGGATTCATCCAGGATACCCAGGCCAGGAGTGCATTTGCACAACTAAAACTAGTGTGCAAGCTATGTCCGTTTCTTGAGAGATCTGATCTGGCCACTGTGATATATGCCCTAGTTACTTCTTGGATGGATTAATGTAATGTGCTCTAGGTGGTGCTGCCACACGTGTCAGGAAACTTCAGCAGGTCCAAAATGCAGCAGCCAGATTGCTGACTGGGGCTGGTTACAGGGATCACATAATCCTGCTGTTACAGCAGCTCCACTGGCTGCCAATCATTTACCAGGCGCAATTTAAAGTGCTGGTTTTAACCTGAAAGTCCTAAATGGCCTTACTGCTTTGACTGGATTGTTAGTACTACTTGTGTTTTCCTCTCAGAGTGACATTTAAAATTTTTTTTGTATACTTATTGATTTTTGCCTTAATATTACCTGTTAATGTATGTAAGTTGCCTCCTTATTCGTTCATAATTTTTAAATATCACTTTTCAGTGATGTTAACCACCATTATATACTCATTGTTTTCAACTTTAAATACTGTCTTTCATCATTGTAAGCCACCTTGGGTCCTTTTCAAGGAGAAAGGTGGGGTGAAAATATTTTAAACAAACAAACAAACATTAAACCCAAACTTTTTTCCTGACCTTCTCTTGGGAGAAATGGGGCAAGCCCTCCCCCAGGCTCCTCCTCTTCCTCATTCAGGCAGTTGCAATACCAAAACCAATATGATAACCTCTTTAGTATAAAACAGAATTAATTTCAGAATGCCCCAATACAATGGTGCATGTGCTGCACAGTACATTTTGCAAGGTGCAGCAAGCAGAGTTTTCAAAACAGTACCTTGGGGGGAAAATGCTTTGAATACTAGCATTGAAAATACCATCTTCCTTATTTCACATATGGTGGCGCCTGAAAGGAGACAGGACTACCGCACCATTAATAGTGGTATAAAAGAGGAAATTTCAAACATTGTCTGCCATCTTTTCATCTGTCCACTCTAATTACAAGGAAAGGTATAGCCTCTAAGTACAGAACAGGAGGTCAAACAAATGTCTGTATTAGTTCTGTGTTTCTATCGGTACTCAGTTGGCACTCACAACCAATCCTCTTCACTCCAAATATTTTGAATTTGCCCTCCATTTGAATGCAAAATGTCAGAACAAAGTCTTTCTCTACTCTCCCCAGACAGGTCAAGAGCAGCTCTCACTATGTAAAGACCAAGCAGACCTTTCCCTCCTGTTAAAGGGTTAATTTTCAGTTAACACCAAGGAAAATGTCTCAGACCCTTCAAGTGCTGCTTGTTGGTCCATTACCTTTTCCCTTTCCTTCTGAATCAACTCAATTCCATTTGACAGCAGGAATCTAGGCAGGTTAATGAAGCAGCAACAGGCTAGGAGGATCTCAGTACAAAACTTCATTTCAGCCAATCACAAAATAGATTACCTTTTGCCTGAGTGCATTATGATGACATCACCCCATCACCAAATTGATCAGTCACCCAGATCAGTTATTTGCATTTCTAGGCAGTCCCAAACCAGATTGTTCATCAGCTATTTATTCAATCGCAACTCTAGTATTAAGGAACATCTGATATAGATTTAGAAGTATCAGTCTTCACAGAGTTTTTTAAAAGGTGTGACTTTATTCTCTTTTGTAAAGGCAGAAAGCTTCTGGAAGTGAAAGACTGGCATGTTTACACAGATCACAGCCTGTTAATCCAGAATTATGTCATCTTCATAGTCAAGGAGAACTGACAGAAATAATGTAGAAGAATATATATGTACACACCCTTGTCCATTTTGGATTATTGAATATTGTAACGAGGGCTTTGAAGCAGCCACATTTTCTTAAAATGGAAGAATTTCCATAAGGTGACTTTTCCTCTTTACAACGCATATAAGAAACATGACTTTACCAAATAACACTATGCCACAATAAATCATTCTGCAAAAAAGATGGCTGCCTACCACTTTTTTCAGGACTTGTGATTTTCTACATTATTTATTTTACCATGAAAATATCATTGTGTCACTTCAGTCTCAAAACTGTTCTCAAGATTCTCTTCAGACACCCTGTTCTATTTGCCTTGGATATGAGGAGAGGAGGGTGGTTACCAGAGAGAAGAGATTTGCTGTGCCAGCAGTTCACTATAGAGGCCCTCCTGGCCCCATCATTATGCCATTTTTAATGCCAAAGGCTGTTTTATTTGTCCATTTCACTTAGACTGCTAGTGTTCAAACAAACAAAATTTTGGCTATCACTCTGTAAGATGTGTGCTTTGTTTTATACATGGAAGTATAAAACTGCCTGCTTGTGTGGTTGTGTGAATTGCGCTGTGGTTGCTGCTTGTACCTCCTGGGACAAGGATGTGACTACTGGTACAGAATACGTGTGAGGAGTGTGAGACTTTGCTCCCCATTTCAGCCAGTGGAAACTTGCACTGCCTCTAAATATTGAACTTCACTTTTTTTCTTATTAGCTGCCCAGGAGGATATGTTTCTTTTACAAGATAAAGGTTTCCGTTATATATCATCAGTAAACAACAAATCTTGTAAGTTTAAATTGTAAAGTACTTACAGCACTGCTCTTGACACATTTCCTATTTATGCTTGGTTATTTGGATGACAACAACTGAGAAACAATAGCACAAATTAATCTGGAAGTCTGAATCAAAATCTCTTATTTTTGGGGGGGAATGAACAGATTGGAAGGGGGCCAAAATAGCAAAAATTACAGAATTTATTTTATTGGGAGATGTCAGGCAATAACAGATTTTTAGTAACTAGCTGCCTCTTTTTATCAAGTGCCATGCGGACAAGACAGTGCATCACAGGAGTACACCTCCTCACATTGCATAAATATTTTAGTATATCTTTTCATGTGACAACATTGAAGAATGACACTTGGCTACAATGTAAAGCAGTGAGTATACAGCTTGTATAACAGTGTAAATGTGCTGTCCCCTCAAAATAATGCAACACACAGCCATTAATGTCTAAACCGCTGCAACAAAAGTGAGTACACCCCTAAGTGACAATGTCCAAATTGGGCACAAAGTGTCAATATTTTGTGTGGCCACCATTTTTTCCAGCACTGCCTTAACCCTCTTGGGCACAGAGTTCACCAGAGCTTCACAGGTTGCCACTTGAGTTCTCTTCCACTCCTCCATGATGACATCGCAGAGCTGGTGGATGTTAGAGACCTTGCGCAACTCCACCTTCCGTTTCAGGATGCCCCAGAGAAGCTCAATAAGGGTTTAGGTCTGGAGACATGCTTGGCCAGTCCATCACCTTTACCCTCAGCTTCTTTAGCAAGGCAGTGGTCATTTTGGAGGTGTGTTTGGGTTCGTTATCATGTTGGAATACTACCCTACGGCCCAGTGTCCGAAGGGAGGGGATCATGTTCTGCTTCAGTATGTCACAGTATATGTTGACATTCACGGTTCCCTGAATAACCTGTAGCTCCCCAGTGCTGGCAGCACTCATGCAGCCCCAGACCACGACACTCCCACCACCATGCTTGACTGTAGGCACGACACACTTCTCTTTGTACTCCTCAGCTGGTTGCCACCACACACGCTTGACACCATCTGAACCAAGTAAGTTTATCTTGGTCTCATTGGACCACAGGACATGGTTCCAGAAATCCATGTCCTTAGTCTGCTTGTCTGTAGCAAACCGTATGTGGGCTTTCTTGTGCATAATCTTTAGAAGAGTCTTCCTTCTGGGATAACAGCCCTGGAGACCAATTTGATGTAGTGTGTGGCATATGGTCTGACAACTGACAGGCTGACCCCCCAGCCCTTCAACCTCTGCAGCAACGCTGGCAGCACTCATACATCTATCTCCCAAAGGCAATCTCTCGATATGACGCTGAGCACAGGCACTCAACTTCTTTGGTCGACCATGGCGAGGCCTGTTCTGAGTGGAACCTGTCCTGTTAAACCACTGTATGCAGCTCAGTTTCAGGGTTTTGGCAATCTTCTTATAGCCTAGGCCATCTTTATGTAGAGCAACAATTTGGTTTTTCAGATCCTCAGACAGTTCATTATCATGAGGTGCCATGTGGAACTTCCAGTGACCAGTCTGAGAGAGTAAGAGCGACAACTGCTGCCCCTTCAAACCTGAGACTTGTGACACTAACGGGTCTCATGACAGCAGGGAGGGAAAACGGCTACTTGGACCCAATTTGGACATTGTTGCTAAGGGGTGTACTCACTTTTGTTGCCAGTGATCTAGAGCAGTGGTTCTTAACCTTTGTTATTCGGATGTTTTTGAACTGCAACTCCCAGAAACCCAGCCAGCACAGTTGGTGGTGAAGGCTTCTGGGAGTTGCAGTCCAAAACTCCTGAGTAACCCAAGGTTAAGAACCAGTGGTTTAGACATTAATGGCTGTGTGTTGTGTTATTTTGAGGGGAGAGCACATTTACACTCTTATATAAGCTGTATACTCACTGCTTTATATTGTAGCCAAGTGCCTTTTCTTCAATGTTATCACATGAAAAGATATACTAAAATATTTATGAAATGTGAGGGGGTGTACTCATTTCTGTGATATGCTGTATATGTTATTAAATGCTTAGAAGAGTCTTTCATTGTTATGGGTAACTGTTGAGAGTTGATTACAATTTTGTGCATTTGTAATAAATAAACTAACTCATACACCTACCCAAAAAGATCTTTAAAAGGTTGACACCCTGATGGAATGAACATTCACTTTCCTTAACTAGAGAAATTCTTCAAGTTGTCATTATCCTTTTTTATCGTCTCCATTTCCACCAAGGAAGTAGTGTGGGCAGGAGGAAGCCAGATTCCTTATCACCAATTGGTGGGCAACAGGAGGCCAGTTGGTCAGATGGGGAATTCCTGCAGGCCATGGCCTGCGTGTGGGCCACAGATCTCCCCTTTCTAGTGTATTGAGAACAGACAGGAACAAATGAGAAGATTTCTGTGCTTTCAGTAGCTGTACTGAGAAGGTATCACTACAGCTTCCCCCTCCTTTTAAGTCCAGTCTACAGTTGCTGAAAAAGATCCTGCTCCCACACAACTATCAATGGTACAAAGTCCTTCTTTCCTTTGCATCTGTTCATCCAACTTTAAATTATTACTCAGCGAGCCCAGCCTTTGCAGCTCTGGCCTTGCTCTTGGTGTCCTACTTTGCCTCCCCCACAGGCATTAGGCATTGTGCCAGCATGTGATCCACCTCTCCCTGGGATTAAGCTCCTTTTTCAAACTTGCATTTACCTTACAACAAGCAGAACTCTCCTTGCCTAGTTGCACATAGGAAAAGAACGGGGGAGACACACACACACACACCCCTCTCTCTAATCAGCTGAGCTAGTCACGTAGAAAACGTTCCAAGGAGAGCTTGGCTATGTAGCCATGCAGCTCAAAGCTGAGTAGTTAAGAGTGCCTAGCAAAGGGAAAATTAACTAATTCGCTTGAGCTCAAATTGGCAGCAGAGAGGAAAGAGTTAACTACTATTACCTTTTAATGACATGCTCTGGGATTCCCCCTGGAAGAGTAAGTTGATCGATTAAACTTATCATTTTAGAAGAGGTATCCATGTCAGTCTGTGCAAGCATATCAGGCAAAAGAAAAAACAAAGAAGTCAAAAAAGCACTACGGCATCTTAACAACTAACTGATGTATTTTAATGTGAGCTTTTGTGGACAAGTCTACTTTCTCAGACATAAGAGTGGGACTACACTGCAAATATTTATACATTTTTTGTTTTACTGATGACAATGAAAGAAATGGTGCCATTTTCATAGCCCCTTGACCTGAAAATCTACTTACTGTAAAAAAAGGATTAATGTCTACTGTAGATGTTGTATTATGTGAATGTTTATATGTCATTTTTGATGTCCTGCTTCCAGTAGGAACATGTTTTAAGGCTAAGACTGCTTGGAGATATACACCTGCAATTCATTAGCTGGCAGGGGGTGGAGAGGGAGGAGTTGCCTTTCGAATGAAAGAACAGAACTGAGAGCAGGTTTTGGGGCATGTTGCCAGCTCAGGAGAGAAATTCCTTCCTTCATGAAGACTTTGAGTATAACGACTAAGATAAGTGGACTGAAGGAGCATGGGCGAGTCATTCCACAGTTCTTTTCAAACAAAACAAGTTTAAGGAAAAGAGCTGGTGTATGGGGAGGTGCAGTCTTGCATAATTCCCATGGTTCTCCAGTCTTAACCCAACCTTTATGTCAGCCAACTGGCTGAAATGTATTAGCTGTTATTCCATGATTGAAGAACCTTGCTATTTCTATATTTGAACATTACTGTTTTAAGCATTCAGTTTTCTTTTTGAGTACTGTAATAGTATTATAAGATTTCTTCCTGGGTGAGATCCAGTTGCCCCATCCCATTTCCCATTAGCACAATGTATGGAAAACTTGTATTATAAGGATCTGAGTCCTCAGAACCCATTCGTCAGCAATGGTTTTGCAATAGTGCAAATTCAAATTATGTAAGTATAGCTTCACAACATGACTTCAACCATTGTCTGCTCCTCACAGCAGGAGGTCTGCCACCTCCAGGAGTATGGAAAGTAGCTTGCTTTGTTTGGTGACTAGTCTTCAAGATTTCAGCATGAGATTCCTTTGGAGTCTAATTTCACAACTCCCAAACACTACCTTGGTCACTTTTCTCCAACTTTACAGCTCTTTATCTCTAATTATGTGCTATACATAATGTCTAATTTAGACCTAATTTAGAGGCCAGATTTATACATAAAAACTGTATTTTCTTGCTGGCCTATTGCTGAGTGGGTTCCTACAAAGGAATACAATACACACAGTTCTTTGGAGGAAAGACCACAGCTTTATTGGCTACAGCAGCAGTCCATGGCCAGCATCAATGGGTTGAACCCAGTGCACCGAGAGGCCCAAATGCCACCCGATACCTACCACCATTCACTTCAGCAGTCACTGGAAGTTCCAGCAGAAACCATCTTCTGGGAACCATTTGGGCGTACGCCACTCCAAGATTCTCATACAGCTGGGGCAGGGCTTGGGCCTGCATACCCCCAAGCCAGACCAGAACATGACCCCACCCCCAATCTTCCCATATGGGGAGGTTTGTGAACTGTTCTGGGTGAGTAGACTCCTGACTTTGCTCTTAAGCTGTTCGTATCCAACCTCAGCGTCTCAAACCACCAACAAAGTTGTGACAAGCTTAATTGATTGTATATACACATTGCAATGAAAAACGCCTGAACCATCCTCCATGCAGCCTATGCAGTAACCAACCCATTCTGCCACCCCTGTGAAAAAGAGAGGGAGGGAGAGAAAAGTAAATAGGGGATGGGACCTGGTGAGCAGCAGTCTGGTGGCCGCGCCCACCAACTTTTAAACTTTTCTGGTCCACCTACACCATCTGAATCCCCCCTGTCAGCCAATACCAGACCAGCAGGGGAACCCGACTCCCAACTGGCAATCAGGGCCAGTAGGGGAACCTTTGGTAGCCACCCTTCCTTGCTCCACTAGACTGCCTCGCCACTGATATGCCTGTCCCAGCATCCTGAGCCCAGGTGAGCCAATCTCAGCAGCACTTGGGGGTTTACCTGGGCTCATGTTTCATCATGCAGAAGTTGCATCTTTGGTATTTATATGCATACACAGGCATGTCCAAAGTGACTATATTTTGAGATTTACAGAACTCAGTAAAGCAAAACATTCTAGTTAGAAAGGAACCCACAGGCTGATCTGTCTAGCTCAAATAATGGAGTATTCTGACACCAGCAGAGCTTTCTCCAATATATCACTTTATCTAATTTGCCATCTCTCACATTTAAAGTTTTCCTAGACTATGAATAGCCCTGATGAGAATAGATCTATGGCTTCTGCTCCTCATATTACAGTAGTCTGCTAAACAAAATACCCAATAAGAATATGGCTGTGCTGCTTTGATGTGCCAGTGTCTTTCCTAAACAGCTAAATTACAAGGCTGGATTGTAATGATCCAAAGTCATTTAATTAGCAACCAGGAAAACTATCCAGCCCTCTATTAAAAGCATGGCTCTGTATCTTTGAGATACTACTGTGCTCCCAGAAAGTTCTTGGGTTCTTCTGCCACAGCAAATATGTTTCCTTTATTTTGTTGTGGTCTCCAGGGAGCATTAAGGATTAGTGGGGGATTAACACGACTTTGTTAAGAAGAGATTGCATAAAAAGTAATCGCCTCCTTGCTCTTAAAGGGAGGGAGAGAGCATCCCAGGAGATTGGCTTTGTTCAGTCAGCAGAACCCATAATTTCTCCTGAACCCATTGTTTCTCATGTATGAAATATGAATTTGGAAAGCATCAATCGTAGCATGTCTGCATGGGACTTCTTCCATGGTTTGTATGTGTTTAAGTCAATGCATGCAATATGCTCATTGCAAGCTTACATGGCCGCTGAATCATGTTACAGTCTTGTTGGGGTGTGTGTGAGAGGACAATCAATTTAGATTTAAACCCACTGTCTGGGAAAGCCAGAATAAGTTGTCTGGAATGAATGAAATTCGCATGGCACACGCGGTAATGCTTCTATCAGGAATGGGAGAGTTGTATCTGCAGACACATCTTGTTATCCTCAGCTACTAAACTGCACTGAGTTACCTGTTGACTGAGAAAACACAGTGAGAGATCAGAAGGATTCCATCTGTGCATGACTGTGCAAATATCATGATGGGATAGATATTTGGCTTGTCCAACAGCATGAATTACCTCTGTTTCAGCTTTTTAATGTAAATTCTCACCTCCAGTATAGAAAGTCACCAGTGCCATTAGAAGGAAAAGACTATGGATTAAAGGATGGCCTGAATCTTTCTGAATGCCAAGGGTAATAAAGCCCTGCTGGCATAGTAATGCAAGATTTCCAGCTTGTGCAAGTATTGATGCCATGTGACCAAAAAGCTACATTGTGGGGAACTGGATTATACTTGCACAAGGAGATTCCTGAAGTTTCTGTGCACAAACCAGAAAATTGTCAAATAGCTTGCAATAACTCTGCCTTGTGAACGGTTTGTCTCAGTAGGATCCTGACCATGAAGATGTATAGCATTAGGAAGAAAGATATAGAATGCATCTAAAATTAATTTGCCTCTGAAATAGAATATTTGGATTTTCAAAGGACTACTATAAAACAATATCTGAATCTGTAACTCCACTTCTAACTGACTTTCAAAATCAGCTGGAGCTGCCAAAACCTAACAAAGAGAATAGTGGATAAAAGCCTATGGTTTCTGCTCCCCGTGCCCAAGCCTGTAGTTTTGATACATCTAGAGGCTGTATAAAAATAAAATAGGAAATAGGAGGCATAAAGATAAATAATAATTAAATCTGTTTGGAGGAATATGGAAAAGCCTGTAAATGGAGCTGCAAGAATTTACCCACCAATGTTCTCTGTTATTAAAAAAAGCAATGTATATTTTAAAAAGGTTTAAAAATCCAGCAGCATCCTATACAAATTACATAGATATATACATGTATTTCATCAAATATATGGATATGCAGAATGGCGCATCATGGCACTTAGTGTAGAATTCAGGAGATGGCAGACTATCTCAGTGCAGTGCCCAGATTGTATGTACTGAAATCCCTTAATGCAAGACTGGGAGCCTGAGCAGGCAGGAACTCCTGGCTTGTGCTAAAATCACTTCCTATGTTTGGTTTCATAAGACAAATATAGAAACATCCTGCAGCGTGGGAGCTCCCTATCCTTGGTGTGCAGCTGCCTTTGCATGCTTGTTGGGTTCTCGCTTAATGTTCCCATTTGCTTTCAGTAAAGAGGAGGATTTACAGGCAAGACATTCTGCTTTTAATTTTTTTTCCTGACAACACTGCCTTCTTTTATCAATGATCAGTACTTCTGATTTCCTGATGGAGCACACCCCAGTGAGAGTACAAGACTGTGATGAGTGCACACTCTCTTTCTCTCACCCACACCTTCAGACCCATAAGTCACGGCTGTCTTTCTCCAAGGCAGTAATAATGGGAGGTTTTCAGCCCCATCAGGATCAAAATAGTGATGGTGAAATGGATTTCCTGCATGCTTGCTGTATGGCTTAATCAGAAGAGATACTCTTGCAGGAAATAAGTCACATTTTTCTTCCTCTCTTATCAGTGCTGAGTCAATGTCAGGTATTGTTTAAGAAGTTGCTTCTGAACACTTAGAAAGCAGAGTGACACCCCCCCTTCCTCTGAGACTTTAAACAATAGCTTGTGGAGTCACAAGTATGTAGCCTCCTTGGTTTCTTGACCTTGGTGCAATGGAGAATCCTCTGTCCTGAAGGATGTCGGCCTCGATCCATCTGAAGTTGTGGCTGGCCTATATTCCATTCCCTTCTACAGGACTTAAAACTATCTCAGTAATCACGAGGCCCATCATTTTTTATGAACAGAAGCCACTCACTTCTAATCAGTGTGTCTTGGCCTTACTTGAGAGGAGGCAGTGTTCTAGCTGAGTAATATTCAACCTTCAGGACAGTTTTGGTTCCTATGGCTCACTAGCAGTCCCTAGATGTTTTCCTTCAGCTGAAAAAGGTTATTGTTTTGCTCCTGTTGATTCTGTATCAGAAGAAGGTTCAGGGGATCCCACACCCAGATTTGCCCACTAAATTCCCATCACTTCTGGGTTTGATTTTTAGCCCCCCAGCACCAACATTTAAGAAACTGGTGTAGCCCACAGTGGGCCCTGGTCACAAAAAATAGCCCATAGGCCCTCCAGATTTATCCACTCCAGGTTTAAATGGTATGCTTTATGAAAAGGGAATTGAAATATACTTCACCATGTTCCAAAACAACAAAGCTCCAAACAAACATTGATACTGAACAGCAAAATATGTTATATATAAACCACAAAACATGTTTTGCTGGTGCTACGGAGGCCCAGTTGCTTCCCCCAAAACTAGCCAGGGCACTCACCAGGCTCTGTGTGGTGCTGGGGTCCTTTGCTGTTCGCACCTCCCCATGCAGCTGACCACTTCAGCACAGAGGTGGGATGGGGAATCTCCCCACTCAGCTGATGGGTGGTCAGCTGCATGGGGAGGCAGGGAAGGGCCAGCCAGGCTCCTACTGGGATTTGTGTGCTACCACCACCAAAGGACCCTAGCAGCACGCAGACCCTGGTGAGTGGCTTGCTTGGTTCTAGGGGAGAAAATTGGGCACCTGCATCACCAGTCATGCTGCAGGTTGTATTTGTGTCCCTGAGATATGAATATGAAGTGCTTGTGTCTAATCTGGACTCATGGAAAAGAACCACTAGAGAAATTGCACTGGAACTTCTACAGCTTTCATTGAAACAAGAACTTCAGCCTGGATCTACACAACAGGTGCATTTTCTGGATAATGAGGTGAAGCTACCACATGGACATATTAGCACCACACCATATTGAAAACCCACAGACCAATATGCATACTTGCATGCATCCTGGTTGCATCCTGAGCACACCACAAAATCTGTTGTCTACAGCCAAATCTTCACATTTGCTCGGACCCACAAAGGCATTTGTCAGAATACAATATCCACCCAAAAGGGTTACAGAACAAATTAACTGGGCAAAATGAATACCCAGGAACAACCTATTGCAAGTCAGACCTAGAAGAGAAAAATAACTGAACACCATTCATTGTCACCTTCGGGTGCCAGCTGAGGCTATTCATATATATCATAAAATATTTGCAACCCATTCTTTACAAGAATTCTTCACTCTTCCAAGCTCTTGGTGGCAGGCCTGTACTTGCTTACAGATAGCCCCCTCCAACTAAACAAACTACACAACACTGATGCAGAAATGGGAACTAAATATAAATCGTAAAAAAAGAGTAGTCAATTGACTAGATGGGTGGGGTATAAATGCAATAAATAAATAAATACATAAAATACAGTGGTGCCTCGCATCACGACATTAATTCGTTCCAGCAAAATCGCTGTAGAACGAAAATGTCGTGATGCGATTTTAAAAAGCCCATAGAAGTGCATTAAAACCAGATTAATGCGTTCCTAGGGGCTTCAAACTCACCGTCCAGCGAAGATCCTCCATAGTGCGGCCATTTTCACTGCCTGTGCAGTGAGGAATCCATGCGAAAACACAGCGGGCGGCCATTTTATTTACCTGGCGGCCATTTTGAAACCGCCGATCATCGCTTTGCGATGATCGGTTCCCAAAGCAGGGAACGGATCATTGCAATGCGAAATTCCCCCATAGGGAACATCGTTTTGTGATCGTTTTTGCGATCACAAAAACTTTGTCGTGATGCGATTTCGTTGTCAAACGGAGTGCCTGTCTTATGGGGCACCACTGTATTGCTATAGACCCAAACTTCATTTCTGAAACTCCATCTCCCTACTGGTTTTAAGGCTAACCTGCAGTTCAGATTAGAGATCGAAGACAGAAATCTCCCAGTTAGCTTGTTAAATTTTCCTTGAAGAGTATGAATTTTAAATTTCAGTTTTCTTCTTGAGTTATATCAATGGTGTCAGAAGATAAACTATTTATCTTTATTATTTCCAATGGATAATTTCTTAAGGCACCAGCATTCCAAACATTTAGGGGACAGACCTGTGGCCTTGTAAGATGGATGTAAGTTGAGGTAAAAGGAAGAGAAGGCAGCCTTCTCAAACCTGGTGCCCTCCAGATATATTCGATGATAATTTGCATTATCCTCAAAGTGGTGTTTGAAGTGTGACACCTGCTACCATGATAGTTTACTGGGGATGGTGGAGTTGATGGGAACCATAATACAACATACTGTGTTGAGAGGTTGCTGCACCTCCACAAAGGCTCATCAGGAAATTACTGAAATAATTTTGTGTCCTGATGTTCTGTATGGATGGAAAGTTGTCATCCATCTGGGTCCCCACCCTCAATAAGCCTTACCAGAATGAGCAAGGAAAAAATCAGTAATGTGAAAGAAGGCCGTTCATCACTATTACAGTATAGGGATTAACCCCAAGCAGGCTTAGCAGTTAAAGACCCAGTGAAGTACAGACCTGAAGCTTACGAAAAATTTCCTAGGTTTTATTTCTTAGTGTCGCGTCCACCCAGTGTCCTTTGTTTATTGTCCCTAAACCCAAGTCCACTCTCTGGATGCGTTTCCTCACTTCATGCTGCCACCAGCTATTATTCCCTCAATACCAAATAGAGAGATCTTAGACACGTGCTGCCAACACAACAGATTTATTGAGATTATAGATGTTATGCAAATCACAGGAGAAAATCACAGATGTTTAGGCTCATTCATTAAATATCATTTGATTTTACTTTGGTTTGTATGTGTTCTTATTCACTTTTACAATATTCTTTAATTATCACTTTATTGGTTGTTGTGGGTTTTTCTGCCTCTTAGGCCGTGTTCTGAAGGTTTTTCTTCCTAACGTTTTGCCAGTCTCTGTGCATCTTCAGAGGACAGCACTCTATGCTCTGGTGCAGTTTGTTTGGGCATTGAGTATTTATGGCTACGAGATCAGCTTTTGTCCTTTTCAGGAGATGGGTGATTATGGTGATCAGTGTGTTTTTGTTGTGGGTGTATTGTTGTGATAAGGAGGAGAGATTATCTGTCACTGTGATTGATGGGTGTCGTTATCTGGTCTTTTGTGTCTAGTGGTCACCGGTCCTTGTGGCTGGGTAGAGTTCGTTCCATCCTGGTATTGCATTTACTATTTTCTCCTGGTCACTTCTTCTATTGTATATATGACACTATTTTCTTTTCCATAGTACGGTTTAATCATCTTAACCTGTAGCACTCTTTTGACCTGCTTCTCTATCCTCCTGAATAATGTAATATATTTCATTCATCTTTAATTTTGTTCTGACAGGATTTGTCCAGTTTATTTGCATTTTCTTCCTTTTTATAGACCTCAGCCTCAGGACTTTCTATCCCAGACTGAATGATCTGTCTCTCGCCTTTTTATCATACCTTAGCTTTGGCTTCCCTTGCTGGCTCTGCAAGTTCTCTGTGGTTAACTTTAGATATTGTTGCAAGGGTTTCCTTAAATTATCTATGTACTGGGTCACTATCTCTGGGTAGTCTCCCTGCTGTTTCTCCCAATTTTGTCTGTGTAAATCCCAGGGTCCCTGCACTTTCCATCCAAACAGCATTTCAAATTGATTGTACTCAGTGCTTTCCTGGGGTACACAACAGATTTATTGAGATTATAGATGTTATACAAATCACAGGAGAAAATCATGGATGTTTAGGCTCATTTATTAAATATCATTTTGGTTTGTATGTGTTCTTATTCACTTTTACAATATTCTTTGACTATCACTTTATTATTTCCTATTCTCTTTAGCATTCCAACTTTCCAATTTGTCTTAACTTTCTCAATTCAGTTTCCTAACTCTCTTCTTCAATTCCTTATCTCCAATCTCTTTTCTCCAACTCTCCTCTCTAACTGTCTAACTCAGTGGTTCTTAACGTGGGCGATAATGCCCCCCAGGGGGCGATTTCATTTTTCAGGGGGGCAGTAGAATGAAAAGGGGCGGTGTGGGGGCGCTGGAGCAGAAGGGGGCGGTAGGGGGGCGCTGGAGCAAGCCAAACCTGTGAAGATGGCTGCAGCCTTTTTACAGTGTGCATGAATATATATTTTCCTCCAATCTTAACTTAGTTTCAGAGTTTTCGTCTTGAAATTTTTAGTTCCTGCATTGTGGTTTGTTTTTATGCCCCTTTTATATTTCTTTTTGCGTCTTAAAATTCGCTTGCAACTAGATCATTAAATGTTACTTTTGGGGGGCATTTCATTTTCTTGGAATTGAATTTTGTTTTCAGGGGTCATTGGATTTAAGTGTCATAAATAAATAAGTAAATAAATAAATAAATAAATAAGATAGATATCATCACCGTGGGGAGGGGGGCGATGATAACTTCCTCAATGGCTCAAGGGGGCATTTCTTTCAAAAGGGTTAAGAACCACTGGTCTAACTAACTGTCTAACTGTCCTTTTGGTTCCGCCCCTCCTGTCCTCTCATAGGCTCCTGCCCTTGAGCTTACCATGATGGACAGGCATGACGTGGGGGGTTCCACCACACTTAGATTTTATTTTCTTTAGCTTTTTATCCTTCTTCTTGACTGGAGTTGTGAAAAGAGTTCATAGAGGTTCTCTTTACAATTTAAAGGCATAACAGTTGAAATGATTAAAAAAATTAGAAGAGATTAGGAGGAGACTTTTAAACATCACCAAGTATGAAAATACAAAGCTCTACAATTGGTACCTTCAGTGCCAGTGAAGTTTCAGTGTGAGCTGTAAAAGGAACTGAAACAATAGCAAAAATGAGAGGATAATTCCCTATCAACACTGGAATCAGAAACAATTACTGTAACTGTATCTCACTGGGGCAACTTCTGTACTGTTAACTGCTTAGACCTTGTGTGAAAAGAAAGTGTAAAAAAAAGAGAGAACAACTTCAATTTATTTGCTTGTGAATCTTGAATCTACTGACACTCTGGCTCAGAGGGCATCTATGACCTGGGCTTTTATCTATGACAGCAGATGATCAACACCCAGTATATTATTATGTAATAGGGCTGGGCAGCCTTCTTTTTGTGAAAGGCCACATTCCCTTACAGGTAATCCATTGGCGTTGCTTGCCGGGTGGTACAGCTTACATCACAAGAAACAACATTACCTGTAATTCATAATTTCTCCATGTATAACAGTGTTATAACCTTTCTGAAATAATTACCTCTAGCATACACTTGTTACATCGATTTTGGAGTATCATTTTGAGGAACTGGGTGCTGCTTGGGGCTATTTTTAGATTTTTAAATGGGGTAAGTGGGCGGGAATATTACTAAAGTAATTGACATGTAACATGCCTAGAATATGTTAGTAAAACAAAAAAGTAAAAACGACTTTTTTAAAAAAGTGACAGCTTAAGATAAAGTGTTCCCCAAAAATAAAAATTCTGTCCTGCCGTGGGTGGGACTTGTCAGAGACTGACAAGTTTTGGCCAAAAGGAGGCATGCCCACCCACAACATTTATCTTTGTTGTCATTTTCTTTTCTCTTTTGCTAGCTATCTTTGTTTCCTTTCCTGTCCCCCCACACAAGTGGGCTGGGGTCTGAACTAATAATTCACAGACTAATAATTCACAGTGGTCTTTTGAACAACTGACTACACTGGACTACACTGGAAAGCCGAACTGGAACAGTTCGGCATTCCTCTATTATACTTGAAATGACAGTCAATACTCTCAGAGAAGCTGTGGATTGATTTGGGAGTTCATTGTTCATACTGGATGTGATGCAATTCTCATTCCAGCCCACAGGCCCACCTCTTTCCTTCTTTCATCTGGTCCTGCCTCCGCCAATCCTTTTATGGAGAATAAATTGGGAAATAACAATAATGAAGATCCAGCAATAAGGTGATAAGATGATCTAGGGCTAATCTATGTAAGAATTTAAAAAAAAAATCAGAGGGCAATCGGGTGAGAGAAAAGAATGCAGGGGCATATTTCCCTGGTCTTGAACATCATACCCCAACTTCCTATATCACTGAAACTACTCCTACAGACATGGCTCCTGTGTTTATAAGAACCTATCACAACTAACTGCATAGGAAGAAGTCCATCCAGCTTGAAAAAGTAAAAGCCCCCCAGTGGCAGGAAAAAAAAGCTGCTCTGGGAACTAAAAGGGCTGCATTGATTCGAATGAGCCTTTGCATCATAAGGTCAGTAAAGCATACTTTGAATGTACCCGTTTCATATCAGAGCAAATATCACATTATTTGATTATAGTCACAGCCTAAGGCTGTGTGAGATCAGGCTGACAATTGCAGGTTGCCCACTCCTGTGATACAAAATGTAATGTTTATATGGCTATAAGTTTTCCTATGTACTATGTAGCAATTGTCCTGAGTTATAATAGTAATAATGGCAATAATAATTCTAGTTATAATGGTTTACAGGATTCTTCAAGTATACAGAGTACTGTATAATTTTTATATGCTTTAACTAACAACACCCCTATAGGATGTATAATTGTTATTTCCACTTTTACAGGATGAATGAATTGGGGCTGAGAGAATGGCTTGCTACATAATACATTTATAAGTCCACAAGGCCACCAATACATGCACAATGTGGATGAGATAAGTACTGTAATAATGAAGAGCCAGCCCTGGATCTAGCCTACCAGCTCCACTCCACTTTAGCTAGGCTGCTAAAGAAAAAATGCAAATGCCTGTTCATGTATGTATGTGTATTTAAAATATTTATACTCTAGTTTTCTCATCAAGAGGACCTACATGTGAGCTTATGCAACAGCATTGGGAATCACCCCTTGAAAAATAAGCCTGGACAACAGAGCCTAATAAAGAAAAAGTGCAGTAACCTATATTACTTCTTACAGAGTGTGAAAGATACTCAGTCACAGAGACCTAAAAGTATAGGATGGGGATATAATACATGAATGATATGAAGTCAGACCATTGGTAGTGACACTCCAGGATTTCAAGTATTAATGGTTCTTTACCATCATCACCTGTTATTCTCATCCTTTAACAAAGCAATGGTTTCAAACCATTATACGGTACTCAGTTGCCCTTGAACTACAAATCCCTGAAACCCTGGCCAGCACAGTTGGCGGTGAAGGCTCCTGGGAACTGAAGTCCAAGAACACCTGGATTACCCAAGGTTGGGAACCACTGCACTAGAGAACCTGGGACTTACTGCTATAGGGATTGTTAACTTGCAGCCCATGGATGCCTATGAGGTCCATGGATGGGGCTTCAGAGGGACCAGGCAGTAAAAATGATGCCTTCCCCCTTTTTGCGTAAAATAAATTAAATGGAATATTTTGTGTAAGCATTTTTTACTTGGGAAAGAGGTGTCAACAGCTTTCATCAAAATGGTCTGTAAGAAATAAAGAACGAACGAACAAACAAACAAAGTACTGTTTTCTATGCAAAGTTTATACTCCTGTAATGAAAAGATCAGTAGACGGATAAATTAAGCAACAGCAGAGCATACCTAATGACAAAGGAGCCCATGGCTATAGCTGTCTTTCCCCTTCTTAGGAATATTTTCTGATAGATTGCATGGGAACAAGCAAAGACTGGGCTTCGTTTCCTGCGTGCAAGCATTTTCCAGAACAATCATGAATCCCATAATACTCCCAACTTGTTTTTATCCTGTTTTTATAAAGAACTGACAGACTCCAAGGGAAGTCATTTCTACACCAATACATATTGAACTTTCCTTAAAACAAAACTACGGTAAATTCATTCAGGGAATTAATTCATTCTCCCCTTTCTTCTAGCCAGAAAGAAAAAGCCTACTGAATAGTTCTATTCAAAAAACACCAACAGTGCATCTGCATGAAGGCTTTCAAGAGGATTATGTAAAAACACTCAATATCCACTCAGTTCCTACTACTCCCCTTTTGCTCATTACAGGTGTATAAATTGCATGGATCTCAAACACAGCCTCAAACATAATTATTCTGTTAATTGTTCTATGTTATCAACCTACAGTTTACCTCAGGAATGGTGATAATAGTAATAAGAACAAGAACAACATGCTGTCAAATCAGTTCTGACTTATGGGGCTCCTTTACAGGGTTTTCAAAATATAGAATATTTAGAAGTCGTTTACTGTTCCCTTTTTCTGGGGACATCTTGGAACAGTGCAGCTTGTCCAAGGTTACACAGGCTGGTTGCTCCCAAACTCACAACCTGTAACTAACTGAGTTGATCAGCCAGTTACATAAGTGTGAAGGAACTTATTTTTCTCAGGGACTGTATTGCTGTTATTATGAAGGCCCTCTCCCTCCTTTAATATCGTCTTGCTTCTCCCCTGACACACAGTTCATGCCATTTCTCTCCAGAGAAGGCCATAAAATTAACTGATATCCCAGAAAGGGATTCCTGGCATATTTAACTAAACATCTTATGCAACCATCACTACTGCCAGCCAAAATGATGTTAGATGCTTACTTAGGGAATACCCAGGTTTGGCTAGCAAATATACCAACTAATGGAATTAGCTTCTGTTTCTCAGAACAGCCCTTATTGTGCATGGGAACAGCAGCAAAGCGATGCTCTTAGTTAAAGAAGGATCTGTTCATCCTGTCTGACAGCCCCCAGGATTAGATGCATGTTATCATTGGTGAGATGGAAATAACTCCAGCCCCATAATGCCTTGAGTCAAACAGAAATAGATGTAATAAAAATAAAGTAATATGAGCCCTGTTTTGTGTAGGATAATGAAGAATCTAGCTATTTAACTCACCAGTGTCCACATCATGTAACTAACTGGGCCACTTACTGCCCATATTAAAATCCTATATGGCAAATCTAACCTCCTCTGAGGCAAACGAAGACCCCCTGTTAATTAAGTGTACCTCCACTGATTGTGATTTTCAACATATGAATCTCACTCAGAGCACAGAAAAATGACTTCTAAAAAACTACAAATACCAGGATTCAACAGCTAGAAGGCCTGGTGGTCTTCCTAGCTGGAGGATTTTGGGACACATAGTTAAAAACCAAATATTTCCAAACAAATGTTACGAGTCTTTTCTTGCATATCTCCTCCACACCACAAGGGACTCTCAGCAGCTCCTTCCTTCCTTACTTACATAACAATGAGTGAAGGGGTGATGCAAAATCATGTCCAGGAAGCAAGCTCTGGAAATCAGTATAACCCAGGCACAGAAGATTAATCATCAGACACAACATTCTAAATAACAGCTGGTTAGCTTATTAGGAAATGTGAGAAACACTTGTGAATTATTTGGCTTTAAAAGGACCACAACTACTGGTGGAGTTCGTGGCACAATGTTGAGGGGGATGAAGAGGAAGTGTGAATGAGGAGTGTTGAGATCTGAAAACTGTTACAGAATATTATCCACACAGTTGAATTACTAGTTGTTCTTGATTCCAGAAAGTGACAGACATAGATAGAAATATCCACTGTTGCTGAGCATACACAAGATGAGAGTTGAGTTGCCAACCCAAACTCTTTTTTAGAGTGACTTGAATTTTTGTATGCTTTGGTCAAAAAATGCTATCCCAATCAAGGCTTCTTCTCATGCTACCTTTGTTGAAGGACATGACTTCCTTCATTTCCCAGTTTTTGCCCATATTGGTGGCCATGCTGACAAAGACGTTTCAATAGGATTTTGAGCTTGAACATGAAAAGAATATGAGAACAGTAATGGTGGATGAGACCAATTAATTACTGGCCTGTTTGAATTCCTCTCCCGCAGTAGCCAAACACTTGCTTATGGGAAGCTTGCAAGCAGACCATGCATTCAGTAGGATCATCTACATGTGTTCTCCAGCAACTGTTACTAAGAGAATACTGCCTCTGAAGGGCAAACTGGCTGTTAATTTTCCCTCCAATAACAGGATTTCCTAAGAGATGCATAACTCAACAACCAACCTTCCACATTTAGTTGATAATCGTTATCCACTAATGAACAATCAGAAAACAAAGCACACTAAGTGCAAGATTAAAAGCATAGGTTATGTCACTTGAGGTAGTACCTCTTCTAAGTAAATGCTAAACACATTGGCTGAAATCCTGCACAATTTCATGCCATGCAAGTAGAATGATGTCATCTTTTGATGGTAATACTGTATTTCATTTAATTGAATACTATATTCAGTTTAACTGAAAGTTTCCTATTCCCTCCTTCAGGTCCAAAGGTTTCCTAGAATTCCCTTTCAACCTGAGGATGCCTTTGGGAGCCTTGGGACTAGTGTGGTAGGGAGGAACTTTCACTATTCCAAAGGATTGGCACTGGCTGGATTGCTGGTGCGACGATTGAGACATAGCCTATACTTTTCACCACCTCCTCTATCCTCCTTGTACAGTGTAAAGTTACACCAAGAAGATTTCAGCCATTGTCTATTTTGATTCTGCTACTATAGGGCAATATATGGCCATTTTAACTAGCTGTCATTGATAGTATTATGAATTGTGTCACAAGCTCTTTGAATTGGTGTAATCTCCTTCTAAAGCTGTCCCCGCTGGCAACCACCATCACTAAATTTCATGGTAGCAAATTCCACAGTTTAACTATGTGCTGAGTGAAGAATTACTTCTTTTTATCTGTCCTCAGTCTCACCTCTCACCATTTAGCTTCATTGGATTCTAGCTCAAGGAGAAAACTGTCTTGCTATCTATTTTATCCATGCCATGTATACTTTTAGATGCCTATTTATCACATCCCCACCTTCATGTACTTTTTTCTAAATGAAAACTTGTAGATATTATAACCTATCTTCAGCTGCAAGTTCCTCCAAATCCCTTGTCAACCTGAGCTGTTCTTTTTTAACTGTTTTCTGTGTGTGACCCTACAATATCTTTTTCAAGGAGTAATGACCATAAGCTTACATAATATTACAAATAATCATGCCATAGATAGGTATTATGATACTATTTTATGTTCAGTTCCTTTCCTAACAACCTCTCAATGTGGAATTTATAACTTTCACAACTCCTTCGCAGTAATCACAGTAACTGAGTCACTGAATTAGACAAGGCCCCAAAAGTCATGTAGCGAAGCCAGAAGCAGATCTTAGAAATAGCCTATGACTAGAAGAAGAAATTTCTTAACTAAACATCACAGCATGACTTTCTCTTACCTCCACAGTTACACACTTTAGTTTGCTTTGACTGGTGGCTGGTCTTTGTGATTTAAGCATGGGATTTTTTTGAAGTCTGATTTAACAAACATAGGAAAAATGCCTAAATCATCTCTTTGCAACATGGGTCATCTCTAATGTCTGTTTCTGAATGAATCAGCTGTTGGAATAGGAAGTTAACACTTACATAAATTGAATTAATTCAGTGGGTCTACTCTAACTGGAATTAGCACTTAGATCTAGGACACCCTTGCCACCAAAGATATAAGTCCAGCCTCCTCTTAAAAGGCTTCTTCAGGGAAGCAAACTCCTCAGATATAAGTTTTAGATCAGAGCAAGTGCAAAAGGAATAAAGCAGTGGAAGAACAAAGAGGAGCAAGATTTAAAGGGATAGATGGAATCCAACTGACAACGGTATAACCCCATTGGCATAAACCTCATGTGCAAATTCTGGCTGGTTAGGAAGTCACCAAGTTGCACAAATGCCAACACTGACTTCTTAGCTTATTGGAATTCATAGCTAAGATACCACTAATAGGATTCTGTCCAGCATATTGAATCTCCCATCTTCAAGATGAATAGAAATGTGTAGCATGACTGTGTGCACTACCTTTTACTTCTATGTCAGTCCAAAACTGTTTCGTTTGATGAATGACCTGAGTGTATCTGGCAAAATGATGATGACAACCATCATTGAGACAATGATTATTGACAATAATGAGAATAATTATTAGCACTTCCACGTTTAAAATGTATTATAAACATGAAAACTCTGTAAGTGACAGACAACGCAAAGTAAAGTACCAGCATCATATATACTGCACAGACTACAACTTCATAGCAGATATTTGGGCACACTTTTGGGACAACACACTGTAGTCTAGATTGACAGTAGCAAAGGACAGTGTTGTTAATCATTCCCTATGATGGTGCTTTTAGGTGCACTGCATTATTTGCAAGATGTTTCTCACCACCACTTGTGATGTACTCATCTCTCAATTTCATGTGGTCAGACCAGAAAGTAGCAAAGTAACCGGGAGACGTATCTGCTAAAATGCTTTTTCAATAATAGAATGGATCTTTGGCATCAAATGCCGCAGAAATAAGTTGGCACCTACTTCTCTCCAGTAGGCCGCCTCTCCATTTTGATGTCAGGAAGTAATGCCAGTTTCCATCAGTTTTAATCAATGTGCACACAAGTCCTGTTGACATGCATAGCAGAGAATCTTCATTACAGGGTAACTCATGAGCATGATAAATTAATAAGCAAAAATGCTGGTAGACTTTGAGGATGTGGGGGCATGATCAGGACATGATTATTGATAGTTTGTACTCATTCTAGAGTGGGTGCAACTCATGAACCAAGTGTGCCTCTCACAAAAAAATGATGTATAAGAGTCCCTCTGCTTTGGTTAAAAGCTGCCTGTTGTTGGAGTACTCACAAGATGAATCATCATTGCCAAAAACTGCAATGTGCTGGTTTCTCCCTATCATTATGGCTGTGTGAAATGAACTGCCCCTTCCTCTAGTGAGAAAAGGGCACAACATCTGCACAATATTCAGTTCTGTTGTACATATTAAGAAGAGCTGACCTTTACAGCAGATGTTAAAGGCAGAGCAGACGGTTCTATCTACTGCTTTCTTCATACCCTCCTTACTGGATCTGCTATTTTTAGAAGGATTTTGCCGGTGCTCTGCATACTTATGATCTTATGACCTCTAGCATACAGGGTTGATAAGCAATCTTCTCTGACTGGACTCAAAAGACTCTTCAACAACAGCAAAGTTCCCCTATGTATTCTTCAGCCATCTTCTCAATAGCTGCATGAAAAAGCAACATTTAGAGAGAGTCTAGGCCCTAGAGGAGCAGCTTGTTAATCATGGCAAAGCCTAGGAAATTGGTGTATAAAAGGCCAAAGGTTGTGTTTGCTCTAGCATGGTGAGATGTGCCATTTTGGTGGGAACCTCCTGATTGCATGGGATACAAGCCTTGTTAAAGTTTCAATATCCAGATAAACAAATTAGGTGAATTATCCTCATTTTCTCTGTAAACAAATAGTCTGAATACCCATAATAGGTACACAGGGTATATTATAGGCACTGGCAATTTCAAATGATACCTGGGTACCATAAAAGAAAAGCAGAGTTGTTTATTAGCACTGTCCTGTAATTTTATGGATCTGAATCTGTGAAACTATTGTGAAAAATCCTGTCCTTATTGCAACAAAACAACCAGTGAGGAAAACAGCATAACTTGCTTGTCAGTCAGAGGAAAAAAAAAGAAACCCAGCAAGATCTTTAACTTATGGGTTGCTCCATATTTGGGCCCCTTAGTTCACAGTCAAAAGGTAAACTGCACTTTCAGAATCTTCCAGCAATTGTCTGCGTGAACCAGAACTTGGGCAGTTTACTTTTGTAGACTGCAACTCATTGAAATCTCCATCTTGTACAAATTAAACTCTACTTACTAGAATGACTTGGCTTGTGGTGCCACAAAATGCACAATATTCTGATCATCACAATACAAAATAGTGAACTTACACAGAGGTATATTCAGAGACCCCCTTCGTGGATTGCTGCTTTGACATGTTGAAGGGGCTTGAGTACTGTAATTCAGAGAAGCTATGGGCTATGCCATGCAGGGATACCCAATACGAACAGGTCATAGTGGAGAGTTCTGACCAAACGCAATCCACCTGGAGGAGGAATTGGCTATGCCACTCCAGTATCTTTGCCAAAAATACCCCATGAAAAGAAACAAAAGGCTAAAAGATATGACATTGGAAGATGGGCCTCTCAGGTCAGAAGGCATCCAACATGCTACTGAGGAAGAGCAGAGGACGAGTACAAGTAGCTCCAGAGCTAATGAAGTGGTTGGGTCAAAGCTGAAAGGACACTCAGCTGTGGACGTGCCTGGAAGTAAAAGGAAAATTTGATGCTGCAAAGAAAAATACTGCATAGGAACTTGGAATGTAAGATTTATTTATTTATTTATTTATTTATTTATTTATTTATTTATCTATTTATCTATTTATCTATTTATCTATTTAATTTATATCCCGCCCATCTGGTATATTTATGAACCTTGGGAAGCTGGATGTGGTCAAACAGGAGATGGCAAGAGCACTCACTGGAAGGACAGATCCTGAAGCTGAGGCTCCAGTACTTTGGCCATCTCATGAGAAGAGAAGACTCCCTGGAAAAGACCCTGATGTTGGGAAAGTGTGAAGGCAAGAGAAGAAGGAGACGTCAGAGGATGAGATGGCTGGACAGTGTCATTGAAGCTACCAACATGAATTTGACCCAATTCCGGGAGGCAGTGGAGGACAGGAGGGCCTGGCGTGCTCTTCCCCATGGGGTCACGAAGAGTCGGACATGACTAAACGACTGAACAACGACAATATTCAGAGGCTGCTATCTATGAAGTAGTGAATTGAAATCAGGATACTTTGGGTGCAATCAGGTGGGCATTTGTTCTCCTGTTTGGTCTGCTGTAGGGAAGGGATGCCTCTTTCCCTTTTGCTGGCAACCAGACAACACAATTCCTATATGTTGATCAGGGGTTTGGACTTGATGGCCTTCTAGGCCCCTTCCAACTCTATTATTCTATGATTCTATTATAAGAAACCAGCCTATTCTTAGAGCGTTCCTACCCTGAGTCCCTGTCAGGGGCTAATCTTTGTGTGTGTGTGCTGGTAGGATTGCTCAGTTTGGGTTTCTTTTCAGCACACCTGACCCCTGGAAACAAACCAAAGCAGAAGTTGCAGCTTTAAATTTCCCTTCTCCTTTCAATTCCCGACATTATTAAGTGGCTTATTTTATTTATTTATTTATTTATTTATTTATTTATTTATTCATTCATTCATTCATTCATTCATTCATTCATTCATTCATTCATTCATTCATTTTATTTTATTTTATTTTATTTTATTTTATTTAACTTATATGCCGCCCACACTACCCAAAGGTCTCTGGGAGGCTTAAGAAGACAGCTTAGCCACTTTACAAAATTGGGAAATTAAACACTTCCTTTTCTCTTCTGTGGAGGGGCAGAGGAAGGAAGTAAATGTTGTTGTTATTGTTTGGTTTTTTTAAATGACTAGGGCAATGCTGATGTGCCTCTTAAAAAGGTGGGCCGAATAGAATCACTTGAGGGGTGCATGCCATTTGGATGCAATGATTGCACCAAATAGCTCATTGGAACTTCTGACTTTAAGCAACCCCATTTAGCGTGATCCAGCCAGCTCCAGTTGAGCCCATGTTGACAAGCTGTCTGTTGACAAGTGGAAGTTCAAATTCATAGATAATATTCTATTTTTTTAAAAAAAACAACTCTTAGTAGTTCCTGCAAAGGATTTTTCATTCTCAGGGGAGATGTTCTACATGCTCAGGTAGAATAGGAAGAGTTGCTTAATTGACCAGCAATGATGAAGAATGAACAGAAGTATTACCTACAAGATGGAGCAAATTTTTAGGCTTGTTTGAAGAAAGAATGGGTAGAGTGCAAAGTAGTTACACAAGAAAGCTAGGAAGCAACTATCTTTGGAGGTTGTTTTATATGATAGAATAATGTTAGCACATGTCTATATACTGAGTTTTTTAAAAAAATGTTTCTTGCAAGGTGTATGGACCATATCCATTTTTAATTACATATTCCTCGCAATGTACGGTATATGTTCATGAGCTATAGTTGGTCCTCTTTTTCTCCTTAGAATGGATATACAACATAAATGAAGTCATGCTTCTGTATGGATACACAAAATGCTATGCAGTCCAAAATAAATTCCAACATAACAAAAAAATAAAATAAAAATGCTGAGAAGTGCATTTTTTCACCTAATATTCTTACATGATTCTCAGAGGTCAACATTCTGATTCCTTGTTGCTAAAGGAATCAACAGCATAGAAAGACAGTTGAGGATCTTCTTAAATTTATTTTCTTTATTATCTTGACAATTCTTTCTATGTGGTACGAGTCAACTATTAATATATATACCCAGTAAATTGCTGAGAAGGCATTTAAAATCTTCAGATATAACTACTTTCTTAAAGAGGAAAATGGTCTTCTAGCATTAAAGCAACGAGTTCCAAAACCTTCAACAATATGAATACCTAATGCACTGCTATTTTATAAATCTAGGGTTGTTTGAGGGTGAGGGTGGGGGAGGGGCATGAGCTCAGCTGGTATGTAATGACCAAACCATGATCTTTGCTGTGTATCAAGAAAGAGACAAAGAGGTAGGCTCTGAGGTGGCTGCTTCTAAAATAAGGCTGTGAGTGTTGCAATATACTGTAGTTTTCTCAGTTTAGTGGGAAGAATGTCATTAAACAGGAAATCCGGTGGCCAAAGCTACTTTAAGCAACTTGGAATGCACTGGTACAGTCATGGAAGACTACTGGGCATAAAGGTTCAGTCATGGAAAACTACTCTGTATGGAAGATTGCATGACTGTCCAGAAAATTTGTACTTGTGCATGTGTAGAATAGCATACATAGCAATCTCACAAATTACAGAAATGACTATATACAAGAGCAGAATTTTGCATATTGAACAGCAAAAAATGTCATGTAACAACATCATAACTATCTGTTATAGACGGTTGTCTCTGACTTCAAACACTGATAGTTCTACAAATCATAAGTTGCCAGTCCTTGCTCTAGCTTCCAAACTTTCACAAAGGAATATTGGTGCACATTTGTAGCACTCTTATTTTCACACAAAGGTTTATCATCTGACTGAGATTCATCCCCAAAATACACAGGGCCAGTTTCAGTAGCCAGGATAGTAATACAAATGGCAAAGTCCAAGGATTAGAAGGCCTGCTGGGACAGATGATGGCCTCCTCTTTTTAACAATTTTTATTTCATAAAAATATATTAATACACGATCTCTAGTATGTTAGCGAAGTATTTGCCTAAGCACCTATGGTCTTTCCTTTCTTAAGTCAATCTGGGCCCGTCTTATGGTGAGCTCCTGGGGAGGAGTAAACCAGAGAATATTCAAATCTGCAATCAGTTCTGACTAGAGATGGGGGTATTTGTATTCATATACGAATATCCCTGCACAGGTGGTGTTAATGAGGGTTCAGCTCCATGGGGCCGGACGGTCCACTCAGCAATCCACGGTGGATGCGGATGGTGTGATTTTACAAATGTCTCCGTAGTGTGCAATCCGATCGCCACTCTTCAACGTTGCAGCAAGGCCTGTCCTCCCACCTCCTGCCAGAAGTGGTGAGTGGATGGTGCGCTGCAGAGCCATTCGTAGAACTGTGCCATCCACGTCCACGGCGGATCAGTGAGTGGCCCGTTCAGCCCCATGGGGCTGGACCCTCATTAACGCCAGCTGTGTGGGGATATTTGTATACGAATATGAATACCCCCTTCTCTAATTCTGACTGTTCAGCATTGGTGAAGAGTCTCTTCCACCTTCTCTGTGTTGTACTAATTTATTCTGCAAAAGCCTACAAAAGCATAATCATTCTACAATACATTTTACAGTATTTTGGAAGCTGGCATGTAGGAAATGGCAGACTGTGCACTGCATGGTGCTTTTTATGTATTTAAGAATTTGGATACACCAAGCTCTTTTGAAATAGCACAGATTCTAAGATTTTGCTCTACCGAGTAAATTAGCTTATCAGAGGCATGAAGCTATGCACAAATCTGATGGAATTTGTTTTTATGAAAACACACACACATACAATGTTCAGAGAATTATTCTAAGATGACAATGCAATATTGTAAACAGGTTACAACATGTAAAGCTTACAAAGAACATCATACAGAAATACTGGTAACAATTCCTTTCGGGAAAAGCAATTAAGTGCTGCAGTAAAGGTTAACTGATATGGGCACAACGTATAATAACAATCAATGGGTTTTTCACACAAGACCTAGCTGCATAACTAAGGGCTTGTATAGGTAGAACATTTGTTCTCCCAAAAGCACTGGTTTCTCTACTGGTGGTTTCAATATTTTTCCTGCCATCCATGTGACACGAGGTTTGTCCCACTTAGTTCAGTGCTTAAAGTGAGTTCCATGCCATTTTTTTAACCTCCACTGAGTATGTATTATATTTAGTCTTGCTGTGTGTGTGTGTGTGTGTGTGTGTGTGTGTGTGTGTGTGTGTGTGTGTGTGTGTGTGTGTGTGAGAGAGAGAGAGAGAGAGAGAGAGAGAGAGAGAGAGAGATGATGATGTTTCCCTATGAGAGTTCACCTCCCCACTTAGGGCCTCTCCGATGCAAGTTTTAAATAACTCAATGAGCACTCAATCAACAGCTCCAGAACAGGAGTTCCTGCAAGGAAATGGATTTCTTAAACAATATTTAATATTTTTATAAAGATCTAAAGAGAAGTGGTTATCTTACAGAGAAACAAAGTAACTTTTAAAAGGGAAGTTTGGATGTGAATCCCCATAAATCTTTTATCACTTTGTATTAGAGGAAGAAAAAGGGTGTCTGTGGAATTTTACTCCACCTGCAAGAGTTCTCACATTTCACATTGTGAATGTAAAACTGAAGTTCCCTATAACATGGTCTTGGCAAGACTGGGTCGCAGAGACAGATCTCCCACCCCCTGCATGCACTCTCCCCATGCATGCCCACCCTAACCGGTCCGCAGTTTGCAAAAGGTTGGAGACCACTGCCCTATAACAAAAAGCCTACATTTCCAGTGCCCATCTGTATTGAACATTTGCATGTGCATGCTACTGGGATACAGAAGGCGTAAAGGCAATTTTAAAGTTTTACACCCTTAAGATGCGAAAAGCCACTTTGTTTCACCCATCTTTGACTCATCTGACTGAGCTGAGGCATGTGGTTTCATCTGCTGCTTTACACATTTTGTTGGTTTCTAAGTTTTTAGTTGATTTGGGTGGGCGAACTATGAAATCTAGCCCCTTCCTCCATCATGACAGCTTGGTATCTCCCCACCCCCCACCCCACCATGTACAAAGACAGTACTGATAAGGAGCAGCTTTACTTGAGTATTGACATGGTATCCCTAACACTGGCCTAAATAACCTGGCATAGGTAGTAGTAGCAGCAAGAATGTCTGTCCTATGCAGTTCCATCATCCATCCACCTTCCATTTTTTTTACATCTGTAGAGAGACTTTGGATGTAACATGTTCCCAATCAATGTTATTCTAGTTACATGTTGTTATGCATAACGAGGAGTGATGACTTTACTTTTTAATAGTAATAGAATGATTAGTGAAGATACTACTTTTTCTGTGTGCAATGAGTTCCGCCACTGATACATTTTCATTAGCCTGAAGTTGGGATGATCTAGGAGACCACATGCAATCTTTCCCCATATCTGAACTAGAGCATCCCTTTCTCTGGTAATGGAACACTGTAAGAACATTGGGAAGTTGAATCTTGCAGCCTCCTGCACTTCCTGGATTGTGTTTAAGCTATTGGAGAAGAAAGAGATGGGGTTTGGTCCTGCTCTGAGTCATGTAGAGCCCGTTTTTAACTTAAAAATAGACAAGAGCACAGACAACCTGCCCACTTTCAATAATTAAAGGTAAGAAATAATGATAACATAACAAATTGTCTCTGAAACCCAAGCAACAGTAATATCAATGATATTCCCGTTGAGAGACTTGCAATAGAAAACATAGAGGCCAAAATCCTGTTGCTTAGTGTAGTAAGTTGTGGTAGAGTAGGCCTATTGAATCAGTGAGGATTTGGTGAGTTAGGTCCTCTGTTAAGTTCCATTAATTCAAATGAGCCTATTCTACTTGTGACCTACTGAACTAAAGGAAGTTTCTGGTACAGCAGCATCATTTGAACCAATGGAACTTATGGAGGAGTTGACTTACTGAATCCCTGTTGATTCAATGGACCAATTCTAGTGCGATTTGCTATGCCAAGCAACAGGATTTTGGCCAATGAGTTACAGTACTTCTGAAAAGTAAAGTTTCATGCTCTGGTGGAGTGGTGTTTGGCTCCCATTTCTGCAATACAGTGATTCCACTGAACATGAGTTATTGGAAAGAAATGCTGTTGAAGAAATTTTTCTGTGTCTTAAACCTGGAATTTTCTTATTGTAGAACTACTTTTGGGGTGAAAATGACAGAAAGCTAGTATAATGTATGGATACTCTGAACATTGCTCTCCCATTCATTTTAAAAAGTGTAGTTTTGACATTGGCAGTGATGTACCAGTGATGTAAATTCACATATATGTACAATAAACTTGGTGCAATTGTAATCTCATAATTTTAAAAATCTTTTTATGATTAGCATCAAAATGCTCTTATGGCTCTATTTTTTTTAAATTAAATATTAGCAGAATACTGTTTAATGAAATTATGTTAGTAAATAATGCTGTCCTGATCATTAGCCACTAACAGTCTCCATGGATTATTAGACATCTCACACTTCAAATGGGCCTCTGAAATGATGGCTGCCACTCAGCGCAGTTTTTGAAGGAAATTCTGTAGTTTAACTGTGAGCTTTATGAGAAATTGCTTTTTGTCCTCTATCCTGCCATTGCCTCCAATCTAATACTATGAAAATGGAAAAAACATTTTCTTCATCCACTTTCTCCATGCTATGGATACATTTGCACATCTCTTCATAAATGTCTATTCTCTGGCCTCATATTTCATTGCAATTTCCCTCTTTAAAGTTACAGAGTACCTGGGAGTATGTATGTAGCTTCCTACCCACCCACATCAGACTAACAGTACTTCACACCCCACAGAGGAATTTCTTCTTTCACCCAGCCTCCTTTTTCTATTGAGCCCTTGGGGAAAATAACTGGCTGTCTAGCCAATGGGGTTAGAGCAACTTGTTCCCATATGAAATACACTCCAAGAGGAAAACAAAGAGCCACTCATACGGTCTATGTGATACTAATCTTATCCTTCCCCCCAGAGGGCATTCCACACCCTGGGTAGTGACACCCAGTTCACACCTTCATATGCATGAATGCTCATAAAGTGCTTTGGAGATGAAAGTGCTCTATATGTGTTAATCTCTGCTAGCAACCAATAATTTAAGCTCCTGAGGCTCCCTTGCAGCATTTTCCCAGGCAAAGATAGGACTGCCTATCAGTCACAGCAGGGGCTTTCCTGGAGCAAGAATTCTGATTGTATTACAATCCTCTGGCTCAAAAGAGATGAAACAAAGAGAAGGAAAGGAGTCCTCGCAGCCTGTATGTATAATAACAAGGTTAGGTGGAAAGGTGAATCCAGAGTTACTGCAAATAATCTTCTCCAATTTGGGTCACCTCCCATCACTCTCAGCTGTCATGATGGGAGTTGTTCCATGGGCATACTGTTTCTTATGATATGGGAGGTTGTAGTCCATCATATGCAGATGCAGGGGTATGCCAAAGTAAAGTTATTTTATACCTTAATGGCCATATACGGTATGTGGAATATGCTAGAAGAAATGATCTATTCATTTTGCCCAAATGTTAGGCCTCAGGGTCAACTTCCTAATAGTGTTTCCACATCCGTACATTTATAATATTTTAAATTATTTTAAAAAGTGATTCCATGAGTTTTCAAATATGGCACAACCACACTGGAAAAAAACAGGCAGGAGATAAGCTAGGATTAGGATAGGCTGGTTCATATTTTTTTTCCATTGACCAAATGACACGAAAGGAAATATGAATCTCCCATCCACATTCCCCCCCCCCCTCACTACTGGGGCTTCTACTTTTTTCCCCAAACATGGATCCATTCATATTGGTTTAGATGGGTGCACTTGGACTGATTCAGAAAAGCCACTGTGCCAGCACACATTTACAGGAAGGAAAAGCAAAGGTTCTCTCAGCAAGATTTTTCTTTTTTAAACAGCTTCTTGTTAGCTAATGAAAGGAGGAAAGCCTTGTTTACAGCTTATTAAATAGTTCTCTTGTAATCATGCCTCCTACAAGGCTACAATAGAGCTGCAAATAAGTTGCAAATAAGGCTTTCTTCCCCTCTCCCTTGTAGTCTGTTAATGTGAAGAGACACAGGGAAACAAAGAGCCTTATCTTTCCTCTCGTTTTTGCATAATTAGAACTTTCAGTTACTTTTATAGACTTGGGTGTTTAGCCTCACTTTATGGAGGAGGAAAATTTTCACATGGTACAAATGCTGTCTTGTGTTGTATTTGCCATTACTTGCGTTAGTGAGGTCTTCCATAATTCAGTAAGTACCTGCTGGAAGGTAACCTCTTCTGTTCACTGATTTATGCTTAAGGCTCATTCTCCAAGTTCTTTTCTGTCTCCTCTTTACAAACTTGCAAGACATGGTCTTCTATGAGTAAAGGGCTACAGTGGCATGATAATCATTTGCATACACGTATCACATTTTCAGAGAATGTTTTTTTAAGAAAACACAGACTAATTTTTTCTTGACAGCTGCTGCCCCTTAGCTCAAAGAGTTTCCCAAGCAAATAAGCCATGTTTGCAAACTCATAGGTATTATCGCTGCTTAGTGGATGGCTCAGAAGGCCTATAATCTGAGCATCTATGACACGGAAGCCCCTAATTGAGCTTCACTGAGAAGGGTGAGTTAAGGCAACGAGGCAATTAGAATTATTGTTAAGGTAATTCAGATGCTCCAATGAATAAGAGAGAAAGGACAGGCAAGGAGAAATTTGGTCACAGGAACCTTGATGGCTGACAGCAGATGCTGCTGTTTCCCCTTTTGTCTTCTTCATGTTCCACTACTTAAGGCTGTATGTCTCCAGGAAATAGTCAGCAATACTTACTTATGTAATGGCTCAAACAATCTGAACTACATTCAGAGCCACTAAATAAAAGGAAGGCGGAATAAATAAAATGAGATTAGTGGAAGCAACTGGTGTGTCACAGTGCCCACCAGAGCTTACCAGCTTCTTTTATAACATTAAGAATGATTTCCTTACCCCCTTCTGAATTTAGGCACTTAACTTTTACAAATGCTACAATATAGAAGCATTATATTTTTGAACAGTAGCCTGGAATAGTGTATATCAAGAATTGGTAACACATGGTCTGCAAGACACATATTCCCCCTGCACCACCGTTCTGTGGGCCCTATAGCCCTCCACCACTGCCTTCTGAAATCATGGTTGCTTCTTCCTTTTCTTTCCTTCTTCTTGCTTCAGCAAAGGAAGTGGGCATTGTGCCCTGCTGGCTCACAGGGCTCTAAGGTGCAGGAAGACACTGTAGCAAAATTGGTGACAAATCTGGGAATGCTAGTGGGACATGCAGAAGCAGTTTGCCTACCCAAAGGATTCCAGGGGTCCAGTGTGGCTCCTCAGCCTCATAAAGTTCCTTATGTCTGGCTTTTACAACCTGCCACCTGTATTTTATCAAGCTTCTGCTTTTAGGTTTCTTGGGTTCCAACTGCACATTATTTCTCTCTCTCTGAACCCATTCCATTTGTGGAAAGGTAAAAGAAAGGCAAGTGAGGGAAGTTCCTTACTTACTTCACTCGTATCAAATTCTACCTCACCATCTTCCAGATGTGATGGTAGAAGTTGTGGTGATGATGAGAAGAAAAAGAAACATTTTCTGTAGTCTCCCTTCTTACATTCCTTTATTCAGACTTGTTAGACTGGACATTTTAAAAAAAGGAGGAAAGAATTACAGAACATGGTCTAACATGTAGTCTGAGAATTAAAATTAGTGCCTTACAAGGCAGAAACTAACTTTCTCATCATATTTTATGCTTTTATGGATATGTATCTCATATTTCTCTTTTTAGTCATTGTTCAATCTTTCCTTTCCTTTCCTTTCTATAGTAACTACATTGGAGCCCTACAAATACCTCATAGCTCCAGCCTTCATTGTTACATAAAAGTTTACCTGTGCACACATACACATACAGTACGCAAACAGAAGACCAAACTCTGAAGCCTTGAGCTCTCCAAGCATTGTTCAGGATTCCCATCATATTCCAGCCACATGACTAATGGGGGAATTCTGGCGGTTGTAGACCAGAACATGTAGAAAACACCACATTATGGAAAGCAGATATACACCTGCACAACTGACACAAACAAACCAGTCAGTTATGGAAAACCTTTTCTTTTGCATGCTTCCATGTTTATCTGCACTGTGTGAATGTATGTTGGCTTAAAAATTATTTTATTTGTCTCAAAACTAAGTGTCAATGAGATATAGTGCATAGAATAGTGATTCCCAGCCTTAGGTCCCTAAATGTTCTTGGAGTATAACACCCAGAAATCCTGGCCAGCACACCTAGTGGTGAAGGCTTCTGGAAATTTGGGGACTCAAGGTTGGGAACCACCAGCATAGAGTACTGGACTAGGACTCAGAAGAACCAGGTTCAAAATCCCTTATGGTCCTGAAACTCACTGGGGGTGACAATGGTAAACTATTTTTTGAACATCTCATGTATCTCAGAACCCCTTATAAGGTTGCCATTAATTGGCTGTTATGTGGCTTGATGGCACATAACAACCACCACATCTTAAAACAGCAATCTGGTCCTCACACAGCTGATGGACGTTACTTGGGATCTACACCCCGCATAAAGGAAACAGTTTGCTACAGCTCTAAATATGTGGCATTTACTCTACAGTGAGCAACTTCTAGAAGTCCAGGGGCTGCACAAGACAATACTTGGATAATTGAAGGCGTCCCCCCCACCATCAAATAATTTTATTTTTTCCTATAAAACAAAAACATGAAATAACATCATTGCTCCCTCCTGTGGGAGTGAGGTACAATTTCACATTTTTTTTAAAAAAAAAATCCTTTGCAACTATTTTAGGCCCAGATGATGCCTTTTCATAAAATGGAAAATAATTGAAAACTGATTTTTTTTATTTGAACAAAAGCCCCCACCCCAAAAAGTTCATGGGGAAGCAAAAACCTACTGAAGCTGGGCCCCAAGCCAACAAAGAGAGATTGGGAGGCTTCGGGAATAATTTTTCCCTGTTCTCTCCTCCATCCCCAAAATCGTTTCGGGGTATGTGAGAGACAAGGAGTTTTCCTTGGTGTAAAGGGTGCAGTGGTCCAATCACCGCTTTCAAAGAATGCAGTGTGGGAGTAAAGTAGGAGGCACAATCTCATATCTTTAAGAGGCAAAGTGAGTCATCTCATGGGCTTCCTTTGAAGGATGCACATTATCTTTAGGTAAGGACCTGTCAATTCTGTTTCCATTTGTGGCTCAGTCATCAGGGGAAACCGTGTTTTCCTTCAAAGAAAGACATGGTGCCACTTACAGTTTTTCCCTGAGTTCTCGTTCTCTCACTGTGCTCCATGCCCCATCCTAGGTCCAAACAGTGATTACTACTCTGAGACAGGGGATTGAAACCTGGCACTGCTACAAGATAGCAGACCTCATACCAAGTTTACAAGCCTGCTAGTTCTATGGCTTTGGTGGGATCCTGGGAACAGGCAGACTAGGATAAAATTCTTATCTCAATGGCAGCTGGTTAGTTGGATATCTCCCACTTGGGTAACACTCCAGTATAACAAAAAGAGCAGCTAGAAATGTGGTTCAGCTTTGAGAGGGAGCTGGTGGCCAGTCTTCCACAGAGTCATGTACAGAAGCAGTTAATAACACACTTTAAATAACCTGCTAACCAACATTTCCTTCATACTCGGGGTGCTTCCAGATGAGGCTGGAAGTACAATTATTTTGTCTCATCCACAGAGGTTTATAAAAGGCTAGCTTCTATTTGTGACCTTGAGTTTTCCCAGTGAGTTTTTTTTTGCCTTTTTTTCTTACCACAGAAAATATGTTACGAAGATAAAGATGAAAGAGGACTGCAACCTCTTTTGACTGGCAATGCAAGGAGCTTACCCCCCCCCCCAATTTGGAAGCACCCCAAATCTCAGAATAACTATTTTTGATAGCCTGATATGCTAAGAACCAGCTTTTTTTCTAAATTTTATTTTATTGAGTTCGTATCTACCCTAACTGCATGACTCATGCAGAAAAGAGATATTGTTATGACCCAGCTGTAGTTCCTCTGCACTCTATTAGTTTCCTTTGCTTTTCTAGGAGATGAATGTTTAGCAGAGATGCATGGGTTTTAATGTCTAAAAAGAAAGGTACTGCAGTTCAGGTCTGGCAGGAAATACAGTGGACCCTCGACTTACAGATGGCTCGACTTAACAGACTTTTCGAGTTACAGACTTCTCTGGCTGCAAAATTTAGATTCGACTTGCAGCCAGAGAATCAACTTACAGACCAGAAAAAAACCAAAATGGAATAAAAATAGAATAAAAACCACTGGTTATGGGATTAATCGGTTTTCAGTGCATTGTAGGTCAATGGAGATTCGACTTACAGACTTTTCGACTTGCAGCCACCATTCCAATACGGATTAATTCCTTAAGTAGAGGGTCCACTGTAACTGTTATTTGATAAGTCCAGATGGGATGGATGTACTTGTGGCTCTTCTGAGGCAAAGTTTTCCTTATCTTAGAGAGGACAACTGCAGCTTTCCAGACAGATTTGTCTACAATACCCATGAGCCCAATGGTGAAGAATTATGGAACTTGCAGTCCAGGGAGGCCCACAGTTCCCTGCTACCCATCTTCAAAAGCATGTTTCTTTGTTCATCTGTTACAGGGTGAACATGGTGTTTTAATAGTTTTAACTGATTATTTTAATATAAAAAAATATTTAACTGTTTCAATGTAACTATTGTGATTTTACTGGTTTGTTTGTTAATTTTTGAATTGCCTTAGGTCTCATAATTGGGAGAAAGGTGATATGAAAACAGAACAGAACAGGCTTGAGATTAAGGGCCAAGTGCTGGTGAGATCTGGAGATACATCAATCTTACAGCAAATTTTAGCCTAAAGTGATGGAAATGAATGCTGCATATATGACATGAAATGTATGATGCAGAGGTTAAATTCCAGTACTGCAGATCATACAATCTGTAGCTAGTCAAAACCAGTTAAAACCAGTTAAAAAGTGGACCAGTGTTCTAATCATCCCACCACCACCACCACCACCACCACCACACAATTTCCTTAATGCCATACATTTTAGGAGTGTAAATCAATTGAGAATTAGATGGTACACATGCACTCAGATTTTGGACAATATAAATAGCTAATAAAAGCATATGACTGTGCCAAGGTTTCAGTAACCGAAACCTAAAGTCAAAACCTTTTGAAAAAAGAAAAAGTTTGTGACATTCAACTCAATCTTGTGCTTATGGAACTGCAAACATGATTGCTGTATTTTAAACACACCTTCAAGAGATAATGCTTGTAACCAGAAGTAATCCTAAATCTATTCCATGCATTATGTGTGTTTTTGCATAAAAAATAGCAACTCTCTCCATATCCTCAGGATTAACACTTTTACAAGATATCAGATAATTAAGATATACACCGAAGATTGTATCACAATTTGATTTTGGCCAATAAATATTTGCAACAGTTCCTTGCAAGGCAAACACTGGATCTACATGTCCAAAGTATTCAATGTCCAAGCAGATTAAGAGACTTCTGAATTGACACCATGCATCACACATTCCTCCTTTAGTCCAGGGGTGGGGGTGACACAACAGGAGTGATTGGAGACAAGAAAGATTAAGAGAGATGTGCAGACCTGGCATAAGATATTTGCTGGTTCCCTTGAGTAACTGCCTTCCAAGTCCTTTGACCAAGGCAGTAAGACTTTTTACAGCAGCAGTTTTCTCCTGCACAAAGTGTCCTTTGCTGTGGGGAACATACAACTGTTCAAGCCTGCAGTCACACATGGCACTGAGTGTTCACTATCCTCCCCCCAAAAGAGGGCACAGCTAACACCCAGTTGTAAATACAGTAAAATATTACTGGCAAAGATAAAAAGAAGTAAAGTGACAGGCGAGTTGTTCAGCACTTGTTAAATGTGCTACGTCCTTGGCCTTTTTGCCAATCTGTTTGCACAACACAAAGTGGGGTACAGCTTCAAGTTTGAAACGAGAAACACTAAGTCACATCACACGATACTACACGACTAACACTGCTGACTCACTTGTCTTGACTGTATGAGAGTCCTTCATCTAGCTGTATAAGCAATGGGGACTTAACTGTGACCTAGTGCAACAATGTGGTTTGTCCTATTTCTGGAGCTTTAATTTGTGCTTCAGATGTTCTTAGCAGGAATATGTATGGTTTAACTTTATGTGCCCTGTTTCCCTGAAAATAAGACCTAACCTGAAAATAAACCCTAGTATGATTTTTCAGGATGCTCGTAATAGAAGCCCTACCCCAAAAGTAAGCCTTAGTTAAGTGAAAGCCTGCCTTCCACTATTGTGCAGCAACCAGAAGAAGATGACATGAATGTATTTGAATAAACATAGATTGTATATGAAAAAAAGCATTCCCTGAAAATAAGCCCTAATGTGGTTTTTGGAGCAAAAATTAATCTAAGACCCTGTCTTATTTTCAGGGAAACACGATATTACGGTAGCTTGCTGGATTAGTATTATAAACAATATGAACAGTCAAGTCTTTTTCAGAGGAATTCTGAGACTCTACATCAGTGGTGCCCAACCAGGTGTTCTTGGATTTTAAGTCCCAGAAACTTCAATCAGCATTGCTGGTGGTGAAGGTTTCTGGGATTTGCAATCCAAGACTACCTGGTTAACCCACAGTTGGGAACCACTGCTCTACATTAATTAGGAGGTTATAATGATCTGAAATAGTAATACCATACTTTGCATCACTTCAGGGTCATTTTTGTGCCACGTGGCCGTAAACGTCTAAGTTTGAACAAATCTAATGAACCACATAGCTATTGCAATTAATGGTGCTACAAGTATCAGCAAACAATTCCATCTGAATTGCAGAAAAACAGCAAGAGTTGCTCTATATCAAATGTCTTGAACTGGTGTGAGCAGGTAAATCAAAATGCTTTATGCAATTGAGTATTTTGTTTTGTGGGGCTGGTTTTAGCTGTTTGTAAACTGCTGAGAGTACTACTCCGGCATTAATGAGGTGGTGTATAAATTAAAGTAATGAATAAAACATTCTGAAAACCTGGACGCAATCTCATGCCCCTTCCCTGCAAAACTGACCTAGGGCAAAACACAACAAGAACACACCTTACATGATTTCCCCAATATATCGTAAATATGAGGAAACCCACCCATCACAGTTCCTCAAAAGAAGCTTCAGAGAAGTGTCACAGAAGGGTAGGGTATGCATCTTGAACAAGATCTTTGTTTCAGTCATTTGTTTATTTGTTTACATAGCATTTAGCTGTTAAAAGTAGATGGTGTTGGGTTAGTGAATGGGCGTCTTAGCTTTGCAGGTTTCACTGAATATATGAGCCTCTCTGCTTGGAACATATGGGGGTCTGCTGTCTTGCCCTCACTACCTCCCAATAGGCACCTGATGAAAGGAAACAGAGGCCCAAAACAAAATTCCACTTTATCACTCCCTTCCTGTGCCTTGAAGAAAATGCAGCATTGGCCTATTGTTCGTAATGTGCCTACGTGACACCCGATATCACCACTCATTTCTTGAACTTCCTCTGGAAAGGCAGCTTGGCTCCCTCAAATGGTGGCATAAAAACTCTGGGAGAATTCCCAGTCACTTGCTTTCTACCAAAATAAAGCAGCCACCCCCACAATATAAATCTCATCCATCCCTGTGCATGAGGAAGAGGGAGAAAAAGGAAGAAGCGGTGCTTGTTTTGTAAGGAAGATTGTTAGCTGAAAATGGATATAACCACTAAACGTTACCACCGACATTCCCATTGATCCCCTGCCTCTTTGTCAATGGAGGACTTTTCTTGGCCTATCATGTCTGAAGTCCGAAAACCTCTCTTACTGGAAGTTATTTGTCAGGAACAATTCTGCAATAGATTGGCTGACTGGTAGATGAAGGAAGATGCACAGGATAACTTAATTGAAGCAGATGGATTTGGATTCTGAAGCACAATACAAAGGCTCACCTGCATCTAATAAGTTTCTAAAAGTTTGTCTGCTGTGGAAACAAGAAGTGGGTTGGCTTAGAGAAGAAGCACTGAATGGACATGCTGGTCAAGGCATTGCTTGACTATGAGGGCATAGAAGTTGGGGCCAGCTTGAATTCTTGTTTACAAAAATACAATTCCTCTATATTGATTTAAATTGGAATAATCTGGATAGCTCAGTGGTTGAGGTATCTGGCTGCAGAGTCAGAGGTTCAGTTCCCCACTGTGTCTCTTGCAAGGAGAGCCTGCCTATGTGGCCTTGGACAAGATACATAGCCCCACGGTGCCCCCAGAAAACAGGAATGGTAAATTGCTTCTGAGTGTTCTCTACCTGGAAAACCCTGAAAAGTGTCACCAGTAGTAGTAGTAGTAGTAGTAGTAGTAGTAGTAGTAGTAGTAGTAGTAGTAGTAGTAGCAGCAGCAGCAGCAGCAGCAGCAGCAGCAGCAGCAGCAGCGCCCTGTTTCCCCGAAAATAAGACCTAACCTGAAAATAAGCCCTAGTATGATTTTTCAGGATACTCGTGATATAAGCCCTACTCCAAAAATAAGCCCCAGTTAAGTGAAACCCCACCCTCCACCATTGTGCAGCAACCAGAAGAAGATGACATGACTGTAAAATAAAACATCCCCTGAAAATAAGCCCTAGTGTGTTTTCAAGAGCAAAAATCAATGTAAGACACTGTCTTATTTTTGGAGAAACACGGTGGTGGTGGTGGCGGCGGTGGTAGCAGCATTAGTAGCATTAGTAGTATTAGTAGTAGTAGTAGTAGTAGTAGCAGCAGCAGCAGCAGCAGCAGCAGCAGCAATAATATTAACCAGAACTCTAGAAGATGTCATTAGACAGGTGGATGGCTGATGACCACTTAAAGAAGACTCTTACAGTCTGGGGGAAAAAAAGAATTTCATCCCAAAGGATTAAATGCATTATGATGTGGGAATGAACAATACATAAGAAATATTGATGTACCTGCTCTTGAGTTCTATTGCTAAGCCTACCGTGGCTCTGCAGTCACCCCATCAGAGAACTGAACTTAGCATCAATTGGTTCTCTCACTTCCAATGGAAGGAGGCTGTGCAAAGTGCTGATTGTTTGGTCTTTGTGACCCTTGCGAAGCCTGGGCTCCTAGCGTGCTATGAAGAATATCGATTGCCTGGACCTTATGGCAATCAAGAGTTTACTTGCAGACAAACAAAGTCCACTGGTTCTTGTAGATTGGTATTTTTTAGAATACCAGTCTACCTTTATTCCAAAACATTAGAACATCTTGAAAATACATAGAAAATGTATCGTTACAGACTAAACTACACGTTGATGTCCTTGGAGGCAATGGATAGCCTAGATCCATTCCAATCAGAGTTCAGGTCATAACATGGAACTGAAACAGCATTGGTTGCCCTACAAAATGATCTCCTGAGGGAGGCAGACACGAGGGAGTAACCTCCTGGTTCTCCTGGATCTTTCTTCACCCTTTGATACCATCAATTATGGTATCTTTCTGTGGTGGCTATTGAGTTTGGAACCTGGGAACTACATCCTTAATTGGTCCTTCCTTGGGGGCCTACCCCAGAGGGTACAGCTTGGAGAGGCATTATCCGTCCCATGGGATCTCTGTTGCAAAGTCCTGGAGGGATCAGCTGTATCCCCATTGCTTTTTAATATCTGTATCTATAGATATAATATCTATATTAAACTGTTAAAATATTAAGGCTTTCCCTTAGTGACTGACTGTTTGAGAGGAGTTCTTTTTTAATGGATTGTTATGCCTTGTTGCTTTTATATGTCTTTTTAATATTGATTTTATTTACCATTTTAATGTAACAGCTGTTAAATTCTTCTATTTGTATACTGACTGTTTTTGCTTTTAAATATTGCCTTTTTAACTATGTAAGCAGCCTTGGGTCCTTTTTAAGGAGAAAGGTGGAGTAAAATATTTTAAATGAATATATAAGAAACATGAAGCTACTGGGAGAAATCATTTAGAGTTCATTGTTATCAACATGCAGATGACACACAGCTCTGTCTCTCTTTCTCTTCCTTCCTCTGCAGGTGATGCTGTACGATCACTGCCTAGTGTCGATATTGGACTAGACGAGAGCCAAAAACTGCAACTGAATTCAGTTAAGATGGCAATCCTGCTGTTCAGAGGTTAGAGGGGTATTTTATTTATTTATTTATTTTATTTATATCCCGCCTATCTAGTCAATAGACCACTCTAGGCGGCTCACAACAGGGGTACAACAATAACTAAAAACGAATTTACAAAAAAGAAAACTTTCAACCATGAAATTATAAACTAAGAAAAAGAAAAAAGGAAAATCAGGATTAGCTAAGGGGGGGTGGGGGGAAGGCCTGCCGAAACATCATTGTCTTTAATTGCTTTTTAAAAATACCCAGCGAGGGGGCCGCGCGAATGTCCGGGGGAAGGTACTTGACCCTGAAGGGCTGGGATCCAGCTCTCTCTATGGAGGTGCAAATATCTGCTGTGGTCAAGAGTGCCTTTTATCAATTTCAGTTAGCTGCCCAGTTGTGCCCCTACCTAGAAATACCTAACAACAGTAGTTCATGCATTAGTGATCCCTGAAATAAATACTGTAACACTCTCTACATAGGGCTGCCCTTGAAGTCAGTACGGAAACTTCAGCAGCCCCAAAATGTGGTGGTGAAACTGATTACAGGCACCAGGATATGTGAACACATATCCCTAGTCTTGACATGCCTTCATTGGCTTTCTCTTAGTTTCCATGCTCTATTTAAGGTGCTGGTAATAATTTATAAACCCCTTAATGGTTTAGGACTTCAATATTTGGCATAACGTTTCTCCCACAAAATAGCTCCCCACCCCATCTGCTCCTTGCAGTTCTTAATGTTAAGAAATGTGACACTCAATGAGACTAAAAAAGTCAACACTAAGAACTAGCTTCCTCAGTCATGTGCCTTTTCCTCTGAAATAAGCTTCCCTACCTACCTAGGTCCACCAGGTGACATCCTTCTTAGTTTTCAGAAAGTCAATTAAGACAAAATTACTGTATTTTTCTGTGTATAAGATGCCCCCCCACTTTTCTAACCCAAAATTAAGAAATCTGAGTGGGGCTTAGCATATGTAGGGTAAAAAGGATCAAAGTGCTGCAGGATGGCTTTAATCCCTGCTTTCTCCCTTTGTGCTAAGCCCCACATGGCTTAGCTAAAGAAGGGGGAAAGGGATCAAAGGAATTCTACAACTGCGCAGTCATTTTGATCCCTTTCCCCCTTATACAGCCATGGGATTGCTTTGATCCTTCCCCCCTCCTTTTGCTAAGCCCCATGGGAGTAGAGGGGAAAACAGGGATCAAAGCCATCCTGCAGCACTTTGATCGCTGCTTTCCTTTTGCTAAAGTTTAGCAAGTGGAGGGGAAAGCAGGGATCAAAGCCCTGCAGGACCACTTTGATCCCTGCTTTCCCCTCCACTTGTTTTTTTCTCCCCAGCTTACTTCTGTGTATAAGACGACCCTCAATTTTAGTCTAAATATTTTAGACAAAAGTATAGTCTTATACATGGAAAAATACGGTATCTAAAGCTGCCTTCTACTAGTGAATAATGACCTGAGATGTTAAAATGCATTTAATTTGTGTAGTTCTATTTAAAGATAGGCAGTAACAGGGCTTCTTGTACTTTTTGTATTTTTATTGTATTTATTACATTGTGTTTTTATTCCATGATTTATTGTATGTTGTGAAGACCAGAGAGTGGTAACACTAATGGGGCAGTATAGAGGTGGGATGGATGAAGATATCTGCAGTTTCCTCTGGTTCTTTCTTTGTACATATAAGTAACTGTGGTTCCTGCACTACAAGAAGATTCATGTGGGCATAATAGCCTCTTAATCCTACAATTTAATGGTTTCTTTTCTATTAAAATTGTCCCTCCCAGTGTTTTTCTCCCCAACAGGGGAAAAAAGAAGTAAAAATATGGGAACCTGTAGCCTTTTCTCTTACAGTCAGAAAAAGTCCCTTTCCCCATTTTTAGCAAAAATAAAAATAAAAATAAAAAACCTGTCAAAGAGGAAAGGATTAAAACCAATCAGTCCCCTGCGTGTGTTTTCTACTGCAGATTGGGACTTCTGAAGCTGCACTTTGTGATGAAAAGAGAACATCAAGGAAACACTAAGCACAACTAAACATTAAATGCTGTTGGGTCCTAAAATAAAATATGAGCTGATTACTTCATCCTGGAGCACATGCCCAGTGTGCAATGATGAAATCACTCACTACAGATCAAGAACATTATGATTTGCAATCTTAGGCCCTGGCAGTTGATCACAATCACTGGATATACAGCAGGCAGCTGTTTGAAAGTGCTCAGTGTGTGGCCAGTCTCCTTGCTGGATCCACGCCATAGCAAGCAGAGTATGTGCAGCCACTACCTCACATATAGGACAGGTTTGCAGCCTGCTAATACAAGACACCCTAAATATGGATTTCTGTTTGGTGAATCAACCATTACACAGTGTCTGTAAGCATATAAGACAAGAAGTAAATTCCAATGATCTTCTGAGTTTAGGTTTGGGCTGTATTACACCGTTTGTGGGATACAAATAAGTAGGAAAATAGGATTAAATATTTCATTCAAGCTGCATTTCTGACACCCTCTGTATACAGAGTGTATGTAGAGCAGGATTAGGAAAAAGTACTTCATTGTGGAAATGGCCCCTATCCTTCACCAACCGAATGGTGTCGATCATACACCTTGCCATTCAAGACAATGACTTCTCCTTCTTTTTACTTGTCTCTGTTGCCACAAGAAATATTGAGTCACCATATACTCTGACGCTGTGCCACTCCTACTCACTGCAACCAAGAGCAAAGCAAGGAAATAAAATCACTTATGACTTGAAGGAGAAAATTAACACATGAACACACACAATTGACACTAACCTCTCTAAGAACTAATTCAAAGTGTTTTTGGAACCTTGGGGAAGCTTTCCAGCTGGTTTAGGCCATGTGTGAGTTCTCTCTCTCTTTCCCAGTTCTGTCTCTGGAGAATTAAAAGGCTAACGTTTCAGGCGTTAGCAACTCCATGACTTTGGGAGTTAACAGCATGTTTATATTTCCATCTCGTTTCCCCAAAAGCTCCTGAGCACTTCCTGAGATCAGAGAAGGACAGTGGGTGAGGTGTGTGTGTTCATTTCTCCTATGATCTCAGGCCAAAGCTTTAACCAATGCCCCAGGAGATCAGCAGAGGGCAGTTGGATGGCCTGATAAAGAGCAGGGCAGCTGGGAAGGGAAAAAAGCATCAAAGTGCCTTAATGCTGTTAGATCCCACATCTGCTGTCCCACAGTCCTTTTTATACACGTGAACATACAGAGAAACACACACACACAAATCTTAATTCAGGCAGCCTTCTTGATTTAAAAAAAATTGAAAAGGAGAGTTCACATATCAACTGCTTTGTTGGCCTTCCAGCAAGAATGAATTGCTTATCTACTATACAAAATCTTAAAAGCAGATATGAACCATAATTTGGGGGAAGGGCCAGAAAATACAGGTTTTAACTCTTACATCAGAATTATAAAACCAGAGAGCTAAGGGTCATATTACTTGTTCCCTAGCCACTTCTATACTGGCTTTCTTCATCATTCATCTAGACATTTTGTGTGGGCAGTATGCACTTCGCAAGCTGCCTGAAGCCTTCAGGGGTCCAAATGCAGCCCCCATCAACCCAACACAGTATCTTTTGCTCAGAAAATCCTCTTGTCCCTTTCAAGGGAGTGTGGGAGGCAAGTTGACATACAGTATTGTGGAGAGTTCCCAGCACCCCTGACGCTCGCTAGAATCTCAAAAATTGTTTACATATAAGAATGTGGGCACATGGAGACGTCTTTGGTAAAATAATCCTTTTTTTAAAAAAGAAAAAAATGGAGGAATTGAGGAGTACAGGAACAGGTGTAGCCTCAGCGCATGTGGCCCTCAGACCTCTGGAGTTGCCTACCTCTTTTTGAAGGCTAAGAATGGAGAGGTAACCAGATATTTACAGGTGAATATATTTAATTGATACAAATGATAAATTGGCAACCTTTTCCTTCCTTGAGGGTGGTGTCTCTGCAGCAGTAAAACTCATAAGCTATAGTAGTAAGACAGAAACATAATGCTTACGGGATCTCCTTTTCACTAGAACCTCAAAGGCCTACCAGCTAGACACTGGTGCAAAATAGTGGTTTAAGGAAACAGAGATTACAGTGAAGAACAAGGTAGCATATGGTCAGAACAGGACCTTGTTTTCAGTACTATAACTGGAACCTACACTGAATCCTTGCACACACAAATTCACTTCTATTTTCTATCAAGCTTTCTTGATTATAGCAGCCTAAATGGAATGGTGGTGGGGAGATTTTTTGTTACTGGATTGTTAAATGATGGTAACCAGAAATCTTTGCTAATCTATTGTAAATGAACCTGAGACAGAACCGTCCTTGCATTAAACAAAATAAGGCAACCGCCTCAAATGGCAATTTATGCAAGAATTGTAAATTTGCTGCTCTTCCTGCCCTCTCTGAATCTCAGCCACTTTTGGAGCTGTCACTGCTGTCAGTATTTTTAAACTGCTACACCTTCTCAGCACCAGGCAATTTTTGCCTGTTCAGGTAAACTTCCTGTACCACATAAGGAAATTGACAGCCACAAGGCATGTCTAGTTCTGAGAGGTCAACACAGCCCAACAGTTAGAAAACAATTGGTTTTATGAGGAGAAGTGTGCTCACAGTCCTTTCCATAGATGTTCCCAGGCAAGTGAGACTGTGAAGAGATAGTGACAAAGGCAGGGGAGGGGAAAGGAATTAACGGAGGTGGAGTTGCCCAGGTAAAGGGGCAAAGGAAGAGGCAGAGGCATAGGCAGATAGCAGGAGAGGCAATGATGCAATGCAACAGAGCTTCTTTCCTGTCATAGATTTGCTAGCTGACTTGCTAGGTTTTGGTGTTACAACTGCCAGGTGGCCATCTTCTTGTTAGAGGGATTGCTTGTTAATAGCCTTGGTTGACCATTAAAGTTCCTTGAATGGGATTGATGTTTAAGAAACTGGAAAGTGGGATTCCCTCTGCGTTTTTGAATGAGATCACCATTAAGACCTTTTGGCAAATGACATTCCTTCAAATGAGGCGAGGGGTTAGATATATGAGTGGAGGAACAAGTGAGAGAAGCATAGCATTGCTAATGTTTGGAAAGTGGCGAGGAGAAAGACAGAGTGCTTTCAGCTAGAACAGGATGTGTTGCTTTGATGGCATGCCCAGTTTTGCTCTCTGGACAATCTTCTGACTTATACGAGTGCCTGTTAGCCTCCACTTCTGTTCTGTTTGTCTATCTGTAAATAAAGCAAATATAACAAAGGCACACTAAGCTTCCACGGTTCTCCTATTCAAAGCAAGCTAAAAAACAAAAAATCACTAAAGGTGTGATCAGAAGGTCATTTAGCCTGCTCTTTGGTCTGCTGTGGGGATAGGTTAGTTCAGGACGGTAGTTGAATAACAAAAAGACAAAAATAATGACTACTGAAGAACTACACAACTTTAATGGTGACAATGAAGAAACTGAAATTGTTAAAGATTTTGTATACCTTGGTTCAGTTATCAATCCAAGATGACAGTCAAAAAATTAGAGGAAGACTGGGAAAGGCAGCAATGACAAATTATAAAAGATCAAGTGTAAGGAGACCAAGACCATCCACACTATCATATTTCCAATCACCATCTGTGGGTGTGAAAGCTGGGCAGGAAAGAAAGCTGACAGGGGAAAAAAATTGATTCATTTTAAATGTGGCACTGACTGGAGGAGAGCTTTGTGGATACTTTGGACTGCCAGAAAAATAAAAAATGGGTCCTAGGGCAAATCAAGTTTGAACTGTCTCTGAAGGCAAAAATGACAAAACTGTGGCTATTATACAGTGGTGCCTCGACTTACAGACGTCCCTACTTACAAAAATTTCAAGTTACAGAAAGCTCCGGCTGCAAAATTTTGGTTCGACTTGCAGCCAGAGCTTCCACTTACGAAAGGAAAAAGGCAGGGGGAACGTGCGGGAAATTTTAATTTACTAACTGTTGGTGGCAAAGAGGCTGCTTCTTTGTAGCTCTTTCACCCCAATGGTTAGGGAAAAGGATGTGGTGGGGGTGACCCAGAGCCAGGAGGCTTGACCCTCTTGCATGCTCTGGCAGCGGCGGTGTGGGAGGCAGCGGTCGCCCAGCGCTGGGAGGCTTGAGCTGGCTGGGGTGCTTCGGCAGCTCGCCTCTCGGCTTGTCTTCTTCTCTGCCATTTGAATTTCCTGCCATGGGCCCACGGAGGGTGGCGCGGAGCAAGCGGGAGGCAAGCCGGGAGGTGAGAGGCCAAAGAAACCCAGCCAGCTCAAGCCTCCAGGCGCTGGGTGACCGCTGCCTCCACCACGGCCAGGGGCGAGCGGCTGAAGCACCCTGGCTAGGCTCAAGCCTCCGGGCGGCGGCAGTCGTGGTGGCGGTGGAGCCAGGGCTGAAAAGAAGCACTGGAGGTAAGGTGCTGCTTTTAGCTTTTTACTGTTTTGGGTGGCTTTTGCAGGGTGGGATTGGGCTGGTGGGGTTATGTTTACATTTATTTTTAGATATATATATTTTTTGCAGACCCAGGGCCTTGCAGTGTTTTTTTTTTTTTTTTGGGGGGATGGGTGGGTATTTTTTTTTCCTTCGGCCGGAAAGGATTAATCTGTTTTCAATGCATTCCTATGGGAAATGGCAGTTCAACTTACGGAAATTTCAACCTACGGCTGCCGTTCCAGTACAGATTAATTCCATAAGTTGAGGCACCACTGTACTTCGAGCACATCCTGAGTAGGCAAGATTCACTGGTAAAAAAATTATGCTGGGAGAAATTGTGGGGAGCAGGAAAAAAAGACAGACCGAATATGAGATTGATTGGCTTCTTAAAGAAGCCACAGGTTTGAGTCTAAAAGAGCTGAGCAGTGTTGTTGAGGACAGAACATTTTGGAGATTGCTCATTCATAGGGTCACCATAGGTCGGAGGCAACTTGATGGCATGTAACAACGAAGAAGGACATAGTAAACACAGTCAAAACTCCTGAAATATTTACTGTGGATATTATGGCTGATTCCCTCTTCTTCAGTTGTTACAAAGAGCCATGGCAAATCTATAATGAAAACACAGTCTTTTGCTGTAATGTTGAATACTACTCTGAAGACTCTTCAGCCCAAAGAACTGGATTAAGATATTCTAAATAAATGGCAAATGAATGAAATAATGTGCAAAATGGCCCAGAATGTTTAGGATTATCTGCGTGATAACCAATGGACAGAATCAGAGACACTGAAAATTAAATCCAGAGGCCCCTACACATTGTGTACATTGACTTCACAACTAATTTCACAGCTGGAGATAAGATCAACAGACACTTTTGTGACAGGCAGAATTGTGACACACCAATCAAGGTCACTTGTGAGTAGAGAGGGAATAGAATCCTGACAGAGCACTGAGAATGTATTACAATCTACATTGCTTACTCAGGAAATGGAAACTATTTGTTTCCAGTAGAGAATTGGCAGAATAATTTTGCTGCTGGACTGAACTGGGATCCAGAAAAGCTGCTCCTATTCATGGTATAGGCAGGTTGTTTCTTTTACTTAAGTGCAGTAATCAGGAAACAGAAGAGCTTGGACTATTACAAACTGGAGAGCTGAACAGGTGAAACGGGTGTAGAAGGAAACACTCAAATACTGTAAGTTGAATTCAGACTGGGTAAACTAAAACAAATGCAGAATTTGGCATGAATCGTATGCAACATGAGTTCGCAGCTAGAACAGCAAGGTATGTCAAAATATACCATTAGAACTTGCTAAAGTATTTAACTGAAGACTTGGGTACACCTACAAAATCACACGCCTTCCATAGTGTACTAATTTACAGTTCATTCAGTAATAGTGCAACACTGTCTACATAGAAAAAAAGTCCCATTCATTTTTGTTGTGCTTCATCCCAGATGAGCATGTATACAACCCTGCAATTCTATTTTTCCCTTTAAAATGTTTTTAACTCCAACATGGAAAAGCATTCACCCTCTAGTGGCCAATTCACAAATAAAATAAAAATAGGGAGATGTGTCAAGCCTAGAGATGTTTGGAAAATTGCATCTCCCATGTCTCCTAGAAAGCACAAGAAACTTTTTTCAGCCATTCTCCTGACCCACCTTTTTCAAATATGGATGTGTTGAACTGCTGGACAGTCCAACGGCTTAGCTCTCTGGCTGCGGATCCAGAGTTTGGGAGTTCAATTCCCCCTTGTGCTTCCTTGAAAGGAGCTGGCCTTGATGATCTATAGCAGTAGTCCCCAACCTTGGCCCTCCAGATGTTCTTAGACTACAGCTCCCAGAAGCTTTCACCACCACCTCTGCTGGCCAGGATTTCTGGGAGTTGAAGTCCAAGAACATCTGGAGGCCCAAGGTTGGGGACCACTGATCTATAGGGTCTCTTCCAGCTTTGCAGTTCAAAGGTTGTCAAAGGTTGTGTGTAGAAAGTGTCTTGGGGCTACACAAGGCTAGACATTGCCCAACAATGGTGTAGAGTAGTGGTTCCTAACCTTGGGTAACTGAGTTGTTCTTGGACTACAACTCCCAGAAACTCCAGCCAGTCCAGCTGCTGGTGAGGGGTTCTGGAAATTGCAGTCTTAAGAATACCTGGGTAACCCAAGGTTGGGAACCACTGGAGTATAGGATTAGGATTATTTATCCCATTCCCACAAATTTATAAGCTTTCATCCCCCCATGTCTTTATAGTCAAATTGGACAGTATATTTCGCATGTATTTGAGAAAGTTGCTTCCTCAAGAGGTGAAAGACACCTGTTTGTCACTGCATGTGCTTTTCCTTACTCACACATTTTGAATTTAGCATGTTATGTTAAAGATCACTGCAAAATTGCTTCTGGCAGGAATATTTTGCAAAGTGCATTATAGGGATGAATGACTATTTCATTCTGTGCTACTTTCAAAACAGTTTGATATATTTTTAATAATAATTCCATGAGAATTGAATAAGCATTTGGGTAACAATTTCAGATGTTCTGAAAAAAGGGATGTGGTGACGCTGTGGGTTAAAAAGCAGAAGCCTCTGTGCTGCAGGATCAGAAGACGAACAGTTGTAAGATCGAATCCACACAATGGAGTGAGCGCCTGTCACTTGTCCCAGCTCCCGCCAACCTAGCAGTTTGAAAGCATTTAAAAATGTGAGTAAATAGGTACCTCCTCTGTGGGAAGGTAATGGCATTCCGTGTCTAGTCGCGCTGGCCATGTGACCACGGAAACTGTCTTCAGACAAACACTGGCTCTATGGCTTGGAAACGGGGATAAGAACCGCACTCTAGAGTCAGACATGACTGGACTAAATGTCAAGGGGAACCTTTACCTTTACCTAACAATTTCTCAGTTTCATTATATTTGAGATGAAAAGAATTTTGAGATTAGAGGGGAAAAAACCTTACTGGAGGGAAACGAAAATTGTTAGATTTGTCCATACAGGCAAAACGCTTTGAGTGCTTTAAAAAAAAACAACAACCTGGATGTGAAAGTCTGTATGTTCAGCCATATTTGTGGTGCTGGCTTGAGCACCATCTCTCCACTAAACAAGAGCAACGTTGCTGGCTGGTCAGTGTTGTGAGGCTTTTCAGCTACTTCAGCACTGTCCAGCTGGTGATGTTGTTCTTGCTGGTGCAGGGGCAATGGCTTGGTTTTTGCGATATGCTGAGTGGACGCAGATTCTCAGCTGCTGCCCCAACACCAGCTCTGTCAGTACCCTGGAAGCCTCCTAGAACTGGCCAGCCAACAGCTAGAACTACATGTCCTGCTTTAATGGATCACATTAAAACAGGATGTGTATTTCAAGTGGTTTCATGCCTGCCTGCAGATAACCCACGGTAAAAAAGCTTACTGTGGGTTATCTGCAAACTTGTAGTTCCTGCCCAGCTGCATCTGGCTGGTGCAAATGATAAAATGTTTTGTTTCAGCTCATTACCAAAATTTGCAGATTTCTTTACATCTAGGACAGAAAGAACTGGGCAGTGAAAGAACTCAAATGGAAGGGAATGTGAAACTTATTTTATTTGTTTGTACAGGTTTCCTCAGTGCCCTTATTTTACCATCTCACCATGCCTAAGTGCATGTACTCTGAAACTGCAATACTCCTTTCTGGAAAGGGACACTGACATTGCTAACAGCATCTGGGCATTTGTTAAAGTCTTAGGCTGTGAAGTGGGATGCATTTCTGGTCCTTATGCTAGAGCTGAAGTGGACCCCAGACATACATATTCTTACTATCTCTGGCCTTTAACATGCCTATAGATGAAGTCTTTGTGTGGATCATCAAAGGGATCGTCCTGGGTGTTTCCAGGAAGAATGCAATGGAACCACTTATAGGGAGAAAAAGCGTGGGATTTTCCTGCTATGATGAGAGTTGTATGAGCCACAAAGACTGAATGCTGCTTGTTTAGAGACCGGGAACCCACATCAGTCACGGTCCCCCTCTCATCCCACATACTTCTTGCCTGCTTGCTTTTTATGAAGTCATATTAATGTGTAACAGCAGCTGTTGTATGTTTGAGCTAACTGGAAGTCAATGCCCATTGCATCATAGGTTCTCTTCTGGGAAAAGGGATGTGTGAGCACAAGTGTAAGAATTGTGGGGGCACAATTCAGCTCTCTCAAATCTTTAAAGTGACTTCTGGGCAGAAAGAATACCAATGGTCAGCTTCAGCACAGCCTGGTTTTCTGAAGAAATGATGTCATCCAACTTCATTTTTCAAGTAAGGGAATAAAACCACACATCACATTCATAGGAAATCCCTTGCTTCACCTCTGATGATGGTTAACTGTTCCATCATTTCGTATTCTGGTTTTCATGGTTCCTAAAAATAATTTTGTCCACATATTTGGTTTAAATAGTGATGGCAGGTAACATTGTGGCCAGGGTGATCTAAAAGAAAACAACAACAACAACCCAAAGCTGTAACAAGACAAGTAATTACAGAAACTCCATTCTCTTCTTTTCTCATAGGTGACTGAAGCAAAGGAGTAATTCACACTACAGTGTTGGAGTGACTCCTCCTTGTTCAGATCAGATGTTGCCACTACTTATCTTGCTTGCTTTTTTTAAAAAATAGATCAGGTTCTTCTATAATAGATACAAAACAAAAAACAAACAAACAAAAAACTATTAACAATACCTCATTTTTGTAAGGTAAATATAAAGTAACCCAGAGTTTTGGTACCGATTATAATTTTTTTCTACATTTCTTTTATTATAGGCTTTCTTATTGTTCTAAAGGGGTCTTTCTTTCTACTTTGACTTTTTCTGACTCTTTTTCCTTCATAATCTGCTTAAATTCTTTTTGTCCTTAAAAAAAAACAAGGAAGGGTTAAAGCTGTCTGAGCAGTGAGAATGGAGACATAACCCAACCTAGAGAGACAGAAGGGTGCATTTTATACTGTAGGAAAGATTTTTAGGTGGTGTCAAGGGAAGAGATAGTGGGAAACAACTAAAAAGAAGTTCTGGGGAATTCAAGGGGGAAAGTCATCTTATATGGTCAATATGACCAGATAGGCGGGGTATAAATGGAATAAATAAATAAATAAATAAATAAATAAATAAATAAATAAATAAATAAATAAATAAATAAATAATATATGGAGAATGATTTGGAAAAAGGGAAGGGGAAATCAGAACCTAGAAAATGCCTATTGTAGGGTATAATAAAAATCTGAGAACTTGACTTAAGTTCTTAACTAGATCAGATCTTCCTCTAAGGACCCATTTAATTGTTTTGCTTTATGCATATTCTGCAATGCAGATTTTTGTAGACCACACAATATGTGTTATATATTCTATATAAGTTACAGTTGGACTTTGGTAGCCCGGCTCTTAGATCAAGTTTCAGAAGAAGCACAGTGAGTGTATGAGTACACAGTGAGAAAAATTACCTGCTGTGAAGTCAGGTTTCCTTGGGTAAATTCACATTAACTGGCAACACAGTGAAAGAAGTGGAAATTGACAACCTTCCCCTCTCACTTTGTTAATGTAGCTTTCTTGTAGCCTTTCTATTTTGTGGAAGGCGTGGCTACGGAAGAACTATTTTATTAAGAATGGTCTTAATAAGCTGTAAACAAGGGCTGAGTGTGAATTTCCTTCTCTGTTCTCATTCTCTTGTTCTCTCTCTCTCAGTGTCCCAATGCTCTAGCGCAACAGCACTGACACCAAGACTTTAAAATAAGGTAAGAAATAGCAGTGTTTGCAGAGATCCAGCCCTTCCAGTGTTTTGACCCTGCGTCCCCATCCATTGTGCCACTGAATGAATGACTAGCACTCCTGAGTACATATCTGTGCATTGCTTCAAGCAACCACACTACTTAAACTGATGGAAATTGATTGACTGTGAAAAAAAGTAGAAACTCCAGTGGTGGAGGAAAAAACTGGAGATGGAAAATCTGGCCTGATTCACATTGGCTTTTTACATCATATGGTCAAAAAGAAAAAAAGTGTATCAGACCATCCCAACCCTCTAGTATTTTCAGCATTAAATATCAATGTAGTCACACTGGGAGACTGGTACGTCACCCAAGGTATTTTACCACCCAAAGTTAATAAGATATGTTAATCTTGTGATATGCGTTCTCCAACATATCACAAAAACAGACTTGACCAGTAATTGGGTTAAACTGTATGTCCACACTGGCAAAATGACACAACATACATAGTGAGCACAGGATGAGCTACATGGTAGGCACAACTTTGTCATCAGATACATCATTGCTGCTTCCAACCTGCACCCCCACCATCATTTCTGTCTGAGACAACTGGCTCACTCCGGTTAATTACAGGATCAGCCCAGGAATCCTGTACTGCATCTGAATTTTACAGTCATATTTAGTATAATTGTAATTGAGAACAGCTCTCCTTGGGGCAAAATAGATCACCCATTCTCAACGGGGGCCATATAGCCAACGGAGGGGGGCTGGCACATTTGAAGGGGGCACAGACTTGAAACAACACATCACCTTATAAGGTTTGTTATGTGGCTTACATTTTACATACATACATACATACATACATACATACACACACACACACACACACACACACACACACACACACACACACACACACACACACATACATACATACATACATACATACATACATACATACATACATACATACATACATACAATCCTGATTCAACCTATTTTCTTTCTTTTCTTTTCTTTTTTTCGTGGTCATAGCCTCCCCAAAAAGAAAAAAAAAGTGAGAATGGCTGAACTAGATGATAGAGTTGGCACATCATTTTAAAACGAAAATCCATTAAAAATACAAGACTGTATGTTTATTCTTAAATGCATTTCACTCAGTTCACACTTTATATATTAGCTTGCTTTATTTGTAATTACCATATTTTTTCCGTGTATACGGAAATGTGTAAGACAGCCCCCTAATTTTGTCCCTTGCCAGAGGCGGAGGAGCAGTCAATGGGCAGCCGCGAGGGATGGCTCCGCCTCCTGCTGTTGCTTCCTCTGCCACCCAATCACGTCACTGCCTTGTCACCTGCCCGAAGGGAGCCCGCTAGTGGAGGAGGCAATCCGGCAGTGGAGGCAGCAGCAGCAGGAGGAGGAAGAGGCGGATACAAAGGCAAAGGAGCAGCTGTGCTCGGCCGCTGCTCGCTGCTACCCACTGACTGCTGCCACTGCCAAAAGGCCTCCTGCAGCGCCACTTGAAGGCTCCCTTTGGGCAGGGAACAAGTTGGCAATGTGAACTGGAGGTGAGCCCTGGCAGGGGGAGGCGGTGATCTGGTGGCAGTGGCAGTAGTCAATGGGCAGCTGCAAGATGTGGCTGAGCTCAGTTGCTCCTTTGACTCCTCCCGTGTACAAAATGACCCTTTTCGTTTAATGGTTTTAGAAAAAAAGTGTCATTTTATACACGGAAAAATACAGTAATCCTTGAGAGACAGACTTCATGGATTTCATTTGCTTTTGATTGTCAAGTCATGGAGCTTTGAAGGATTTGCCTGTCTAGAGGGAAAATGTTTTAAAAGCGGGAAATATGTTTCCCATAATACATGTTATAACCCATTATTTTCAGGTTTTGTTGTGTGTAGCAATCGCTCCCTTAACAAGCTCTGAGAGCTGTGATAGATTTTTAACATCATCCATTCTAAGGAGCCCAGAAAATACACTCTACACAATATTTCCCCACCCCGATCTTCACCTTCCCCCCTGTTTGCATCCCAGCCAGGAGAAAAGCTATCCTGCCATACCATACAGCTGGCTGTTGCTTGCCAGTTGAGATGCTAAATGCCAGGGATAAAGAGCTTGTGGAAAGATAATAAAGCAAAGGGGAGTAAATTAAAGTAGATATAAATAGCACCAGGAGAAAGGAGAAGGGATGATGTCACCCATATTTACATAAGCTGGTATTTCTATCCATTCTGTTACAAGAATTCCTCTCTCCTCCATCTTGTGTTGGAAATGGTTAAAGGTGGAGCTGTGTAGTTCTTTATATACAGTCATTTTTAATCTGCAGTGTGACACACGATCCCTCCACTTTGGGACATACATTGAATTCAAATGATCTGACGAAGATGCTTTAAACATGCATCACACATCTCTGTGCAAAGTTCAAACACGACAAAGTGACTGTATGATTATCCCAGAATGTGCTCCCTGGATTGCGCCTTAACTTGTTGCAAAGCCTGTTGGATGTGAATCACGTGATGGCAGGTTCAGCTGTGGAAGTGAAATCTTTTTGCAACAGAGAAAATGCAGAACAGCTTCATACTGAGCTTGACATAAATAGTTCAGAGTGTCAATATAAAGAGTGATTGCAGAGGCTATAGACAATGTGAAAATTGGAACTAGTACTGTACAGGAAACAAGAGCAGGCAAAACATCCAATTCATGGCCTTTCATGGGAACCTAGGAAAGAAACTGTCTTTTACCATATCAGAAAAGATCTTGGAAAAGTTACTTTCTGAGACTCTAACTCTCAGAATCTCCAAGCTAACATGGCCATGGCCATGCTAGCTGAGGCATTCTAAAAGGCGTAGACCAAAATGTAAAAGTGTTAACCTCTGGATCAGATTGTTTTGCCTCTCCAGGCCAGTATTTTCTACTCCTTGGAGACTCAAACAGAGACCTTTTCTATCACCTGCTACCTGATGCTTTAAAACTTGAGATGTCAGGGAAGAAGCCTGTGGCCTCCTGCCATGAAAGGTGGGAATTATATCCCTGACTTATCAACAAGAACCCCTCCCTCTTTGCATTCTTTGCCTCACTCATCCCATCTAAAGTTCTGTGGCACTGCTTGTTAACAACAGCCATTTTATCTGAGGCTAAAAATAGTGGTCTGTTCAAGGCCATTGAGTTGAAGGCTGAGAAACCCCCCTGCCAGTTTATCTGTTGCATGCGGTCAGATGCAGGAGATGAGTCAGCATTAACTAACACAGAACAATGTTCTTTTCCCGGCTCTCCCAAAGGTTATGGAAAAATCTAAGGCCATTTTACTCCAATGCCAAAGCAAGGTCATGTTCCGATTTCACCTATTTATATGGTAGTTGCACAGAGGCCTTTGTGTTACTATAAGGTATTTATAGTATGCATATGTATAATTAAAAGCAAGACTTAATGTTGGATGAGGATGTATGTGGTTAATGGGACAGGATATGGCAAAGCGGCTTGGGCCTCTACTTTTCACACTAACATTAATACCACAAGCTTTTTATAGCATCTCTATGACCACTCATGGTTTCGAAAGAACTTTACAAATATGGAATGAAGCCTCACATTGCTAAGGTGTGATGAAAACGAGAATAAAAGAATCCCATAATTTAGACATACAGTATAGAGGATGAAAGGGACAATTCAAGGTTAAAAGATCACAGCAAAATTAGGAACCACCACACTGATGGAGAGTCCAGAAGGCTCCTGTTCCTGACGGCTTTAAATATTAGAATAAGGGCTTGGGGCAGAGAAAAGAGGAAAGAGCTTGGTTAGTTGTTTGGTTTTGCATTTCAGTTTTGCATTGTGTGCATGAAATATCCAGTTCCCAATCCAAGAACCTAGAACCAAATTAGGGTCAGGCCAGTTTTGTCAGTTGACACGGTTCGCATATTCATTTATTTAACTTCCTCCTGTCTTTTCTCTCTCTGGAAGGATTGCAGGTGGCTTACAAATAATTTAAAAACACAAATATTAAAACAATTATCAATACCTTTGAAAACACATTATTCAAAATCAATTAAGCATATTAATTATTAAAAGCTATTAAAAGAAAAATCAGTTTAACATAATTTTAAAAACATTTTAAAAAATAAAAGGGCAAGTCTCCCCTTAAAATCCCTTCTTCACCAGCAGTTTACACATAAAGATGATTCTCTTGGGCATTTGTACTAGCAGAAGGCAGTGATTCCTATGGGGGAATTTTGCTGGACAATGTTTGGTCTCTGCTTTGCAAACCGATTTTTGCTAGATGAGGATTTTGACAGCTCCCTCCATGCTCGCAAACAGGTGTTTTCGGGACCTAAGCATCGCAAGACAGTGATTTAAACAGCTGATCGGCAGTTCACAAAGCGGCTTTCCTATGGCTGATCTTCGCTAGACAACGACGATTCTTCCCCATTGGATCGCATTAAACAGGTTTCAATGCATTCCAATGGGGAAATGCTTTTCGCTAGACAATGATTTCGCTAAACAGTGATTTCAGTGGAACAGATTATCATCATCTAGCGAGGCACCACTGTAAAGTAAAAAAGTAAAAGTCAGGAGACTTCGCTTCCTCCTGCCTTATGGAACTGATGTCAGCTGATGCTGTACAAACCGATTGGAACACACCTCATTGGAGGCGGAGCCTGTAGGCAGTGCTCAGATTCAACAGGGACTCGTAATGTCTGACGTTCTGAGCTCAGAGGCTGAATACTCAAAGCAAAGTTTTCTTAATTTTTGGGTTAGAAAAGTGGGAGGGGTATCTTATAAATGGAAAAATACGGTAGTTTGGAACTCTCAGCCACATTTCAAGTAGAATAATATACAAAATGCACAGGGCAGGACAGGAAAGGCAAGGACAAGACAGAGATGCTCCTGGTTAGTCGAATGACAGATCAAGGTATAGGGATCCAGCCAGTGCTGGATGGGGTTACCTCTGAAATCATGGGTGCACAGCTTGCATGTACTCCTGTATTTGTCTCTTCGTCTAGATGCCAGGTTTCAGTGGTAGCCGGCAGTGCATTTGCACAGTTAAAACTAGTGTGCCTGCTGTGCTCATTTCTTGAGAGGACTGATCTGGCCCCAGTGACGCATGCCTTTGTTACATCTTGGCTGCAATGTGCTGTACATGGGGCTGCCTTTGGAAAGTGTTCAGAAACTTCAGCAGGCCCAAAATGCCACAGCCAGATTGTTAACCGGAGCTGCTTACAGAGATCATATAACACCCCTGTTACAGCAGTTCCATTGGCTGCCAATCTGTTTCTGGGCCCAATTCAAAGTGCTGGTTTTAACCTATAAAGCCATAGGTGGGCTGGATCCAAACTATCTCAAAGACCCTATCTCCCTTTTTAAGCCAGCCTGGAAGTTAAGATCATCAGTAAGGCCTTTCTCTTGGTCCCTCTACCTTTACAGGTGTATGGGAGGGGGCCTTCCCAGAGTCTGGAACTCCCTCTCACAGGAGGCCAGGGTGACCCCATATTTGCTGCCCTTCCAAAAGCAGGTGAAGACCTTTCTCTTCAGGCAGGTTTTCCCTTAGTGACTGCCTATCTTTAAAGGGTTTTAAAATTGGATGGTTCTTTGTTTTGCTTTTAATTCTGTTTTAGTAATGCTTTTATGTAATACTTTAAATATAATGTTTATTTAATTATTTTTAAATATTTTAGTACCTTACTACTGTGGCTTCCAATAGTATCTTTTTTAAGGATAAAGTTTGCCTTGGGTCCTTTTTTTTAGGAGAAATATTTTAAGTAAATAAGGAGAGGAAAGGCCGTGATTTCCTCGCACATGGCTGAAATGAAAAGGAAAGTTCAACTGACATTGTTGAATTGATTGGTGATAGCTCTGAGTAGAGACAATGACTGTACATTAGCAGCCAGCAGGGTTGATTTATTAGGATTTACCAGAAGAGGCACATGTGTTCATTACATGGCAAAAGGATGACTAAGGGGAGGGGGGTAGAAATAGTGCACTGCTTTCGGCCTCCACAGACAATTAAACAATTGTACTTGAGCTATCACAGACTCAGCATCAACCGAGATATATTATTTTCTTCACCAAAGGGGAAAAGGAGAAGCAGGAGCGACTGGAGACATTATGGTGCCTGAAGAAAAGGACAAGATGCTTCCACCCCCCACCTTTAATATATGAACAGAAGACAACAGAACTGAATCTTGAACATTGATGACAGATCAGCTTCCTCCAGTGAAACTAATGGTAGCAGGCTAGCTTAGATCAGTGGTTCTCAACCTTTTGTCTCTTACATTTCCCCACTCACTCTGTTAGACAGAGAATCTGGTTCCCACCATGAAAAAAGAGAAAATGCTCACTTTTCCCAAAAAAAGAGTGTTACATGTTTACAGGCATTCCGTACCTAGATTTATTGTTTACAGTCACTTCTAAGGACATTTTTTTTAAAATCTAGTATTGTCATTGGTGTACACGCAAACAATAATAATGTAAGGCACAAATTAAAACAAAAGAGTTGCAGCATTTTAAAGACCAGAGGTTTTATTTCAGATTTTATGGATTACCACCTATATCAATTACCACCCATTTCCTCCAACACAAATAAGTAGCTGAACATTATAATATAACCATGTTGAGTTTAAAATGTATAGCTCCTACAAGTATAAAACACAAAGATAATAAATTTAAAAAATGCAGGAGCATTCTTAGGAGAAATGTTGCTATATTACCAAAACACAAGTTATTTTTTAAAATCCATAATTTCATGTTATCCAAATCCTGTAACCCACCTAGACAACTTCTCTGTCCCATCAATGATACATTTACGACTGGCAGAGAATCACTGGCTTAGAGCAAAGAGGGCAGGCCATGTGGCATCTTCATCTTCCAATCCCCACTGTCTGCTTCTTAGCACTTGGCGGCTCAGGTACTATTTCTCTCCACCCAATGGGCTGACCCTGAAGATAGATTTGCTCTTGTGGGAGAACTACTTTCTGCCCTGTCTCAATCTCACATATATTTATAAGAGGCAGAGACAGAAACAAGAGAAGAAAACACAGGTTTCAAAGAATTAAAGAAAAACCATAAAGAGGAAATGTTCCGTGAAATAGCAGACATTGTTTCAGGAAGAGAGGCTAGGCTTGCTGACATTTACCATTTTCTTTCATTAGTGCATTAGGTGATTCCATACTGAAACAGTGCAGCATGGAGAGGTCAGCTCCAACAGATGCTGAAGAGCAATATTTTTCAAAATAAAGAAAAAAAATATTAAAGTCAACCAAAAGGGCATAGGATGAGAGTTTAGTTGCTACCAGTGATGGGGGTATACAAATACGAATATCCCCGCACAGGTGGCGTTAATGAGGGTCTAGCCCCATGGGGCTGGACGGTCCATTCACCAATGTTTGGAACTTTTAAATATATTACTTTACTGCATCTTGGCAGTTATGTTGTTGCTATAATTATGTTTGCTGTGATTTCTCAGGTAGTTAACTCCATTCCACATCACCACCAATTTTTGTTGTCCTTAACAATGGGCCAGAAAAATATGGGGAAATAGCATCTGGTGATATTGCAAGTAATTTTGATATTGCATCTTAGAAATATTTCTAAGGCAAAACCTGAACAAATCACATTGAAATGTTACTGAAAATGCTAAAATGCCTTTAAAAGTAACTTTTTAACGTAAGTGATTGTTCATGTTGTTCTTGCTCATTACAAGTAACTACTTATAGATAACTATGTTCCTCCTTACTCCCAAGCACTGGTTTCCTTATGGGTGGTTTGAGACATAACATTTTAGAACCTCTACTCTGTAGAAATTGAAGTGCAGGGCAGTGATACTACTATCTATAACTCTGTAATTTCTATAATAATTATGCACAGTTTTTTTAGAACTCTAGAAATCATATGTCTATATGGAATTGTAAACCTTCTTTCCCTGGCCGGCCTCTATGAAAAGCGAAGGGGCAGTTTACATGGCATTTGAAAAAAACACCTTAAATTCTGTATCTCCCCCTTCCCTTCTTCAGCTCTTATAGATGAATGGAGGTCACAGCTCATCAACAGACAAGAAGGATTCTGTTGTGGGATCTTTTCTCCTTCTCTGGGTCTGGGAAATCTCATTAATAAAGTGTGGGACCCCAAAAATCTCCAACCTAGGGGCTTCTCTTCCCTTAGTTGGGATGTTGTCTAGTAAATGCACCAAGCAGCAGGCATTACATGCCAGACTTTTTCCTAAGAAAAACTAACCGTTATTATTTCTAACAAGAAGACTGAGTGTAACACATTTAAGAAGGTAATCCAAAACAGAAATATCACAGAGACTGGTCTCTGGACACAACTTAAAAATCACAAAATGGAAATAAAGAATTACATGTAGGCATTCTGGAAGCTCAGCACAGCCAAACAGAATCATAATCCACAGTGCAATTAAGGGTACGGCTACACTAGCCGCAGGGAGTGAGCTAGTGTGGGCCACTTTTGAAAGGCTGGGTTGCCATTTCTGTGTGAATCGTCAGGCTTGATGAGATCATTCTAATCAAGCCTGACTATTCCAACGCCAATATCGTGATACTGGCAGAGGGCAGGGAAGTGAATAAAAATGTGTGTGATGTAAAGTGTGGTCAAGGCAAGACAGAGGGAATGGGAAATTTGGACAGAGCCAAATCGAGCCCATTGATCTAGTAAAAGGGGGCCAGACAGAGATGCACACACAGTTGCTGTCAGGGGAGTCTGTTGTGTTGTGCACGCACATGCACACACACACACACACACACACACACACACACACACACACACACACACACACACAGACACACACACACAGACACACACACACAGACACACTTCCATGCATATATTTACTTGCTCCTTCACTCCATTTCCCTCCCAAAAGCTTTAACTGCAAACTGTCCGCCTCTAGCAATGTGAAAACACACACACACACACACACACACACACACACACACACACACACACACACACACACACACACACACACACACACACACACACACACACACACCACATGTGTCTAAGTGCAGAAAGCAGAGCAGGGTGTGGGAGAGAGAGAGAAAGGAGAGATCTTTCTGAAAATCTCTCCCCCCCCCGACTCCACACTGGAGCAATATAAGCAATTCCGCTGGAAGAAAACTGTGTTTATTTGACCTGACCGTAATCGTCCTAATCAAAAAGAACCTTGTGGTGCAGAGGTTAAACTGCAGTAGTGCAGTCAAGACTTTGCTCACAACCTGAGCTTGATACTGACAGGCTCAGGTAGCTGGCTTGCAGTTGAGGCATCCTTCCCCCTTCAGAGGTTGGTAAATTGAGTACCCAGCTTTGCTGAGGATGGAGCAGCAATGTGTAGCCTACGTAATTAAAGTGTAAACTGCCTAGAGAGTGCTTTAAACACTATGGGGCAGTTTGTAAACAGCACACTTTAAATCTTAGGCTCTAACCCTAGACCAATCTGGGATAGATTGGTCCCCATTAGGGACAGATTGAAACAAGAAACTCTAACAAGAATATTGCTCAGTTAATGTTTCTTAAAAGTGCTCCCAACCATTTCAGCAGGAGCCTAAAAAGCAGTCTAAACGTCTGTATAGCCAACTTCTAATTCACTTGAACCCTGGTTTTAATCAAAGAATGTTGTCTCTCACTTCCCATTGTAATCAGCTCTTTGTCATGGCGAGCTGGAGAGCAAAGGAGCAGAAGCTCATGCCGGGTATGTATGTATGTATGTATGTATGTATGTATGTATGTATGTATGTATGTATGTATGTATGTATGTATGTATTTATTTATTTATTTATTTATTTATTTATTTATTTATTTATTTATTTATTTATTTATTTATTTATTTATCCCGCCTATCTGGTCATTTTGACCACTCTAGGCAGCTAGTTCCTCAATCAGCCTGATTGGCCGATACCTCTGAATCATTAGTAGCATCATCACTGATATCACGACTATTTTTCTTTAGGTATTAACCCTTTCCAATACTTCCAGACATGCACATGGTAAAGCTGGAACGTATACATTAGGACTGGTGAAATATGTTGCTGCTTAATGACATGGATGACTTTGCTGTCATGACAGGACTTTTGCCCTCCAAGCCCAAAGAGTTGTGTATAATCCTTTGTGTCATCCATATTGCAATCAGTAAAAAATTACTTCAAATTCATCTGTTTTATAAGTGGAGCAAATCCCACAGTATTTGACCATGTAGTTACAGTCGTAGTCACCCACAGTAGTGCAATGTGGGTTGCCAGCACCTGGGGCAAGGGTATGATTGTGCATCTTGGAGAGGTCATCTTGGAAAGTGGCAGGGGAAGGGGCTTGGCGCTTCATGTGGCATGCTGTGAAGGTGTGGAGAATAAGAGTGTGCCGTCCGCAGAAGTAAAAGTGGAAAAAGAGGATGAAATAAAGAGTCAACGAGATAGTGGCGAAAGTAAAGAAGAAAAGGGAAAGGAAACAGAAGAGAAAGAGGGGGAGGTGAAGATAGAGGTGTGTTTGGCAGACGAAGAGTGGGAGGAGTCTGAAGTGACAGTTGAAGGGGGGTATAAGAACGAGGAGGGGGTGGTGTGGTTCAGTTCAGTGGTGGAGGCTTATGAGAGGAAGAAGAGGGAGGACAGACAGAGAGCTTTTGAAAGGGTCCGCTACCAGGGGTTGTTAAGAGATTTTCCCCATCTAAAGGAAGGTGGCTTATTGCCCGATCCACCTACTGTAACTGAGACTTTCCTGCGCAAATTAGTCAAAGAGTGGAATGTGATTGTGGCGCCTAGAGAGCTGGAGATTCAGCGTGAACGTGCCTGGATGACAGCTGAGGAGCACGAAGGTCCCGACGAGAGAGGATGGTACCGACACAAGTGCTGTGGGACCATTTGTGCCATGAGGAGTCTCCCTCCTCCTCAGAAGGAGCCGCGGGGATCTTGTGGGATCCGCCGCCTGTAACTCCCTGGGAGTTTGACCAAAGTTTAAATGTTATTGAAAATGGCCTGTTGCCAAGTTTGAAACCGTTGAACCCGTTTAAAGATGTGCAGGTGGGAGAGGAGATGAATAAAAGTTCCAATGTTAATGTTATACAGACTCAGTCTGACTTATTTTCCGCCGAAAACAAGGGGCTGCCTGAAGGAAAGGACCAACTTTCTTGCAGTGGCGCCCAACGTGGGGCAGCCCCTAAGGCGGAGAATGAAGAGGTGAGCGAGCTACGTCGGACTATTCAGCACCAAGCGAAATTACTAGAAAATTTAGCCGAGCAACAAACTTTATTAACAAGGCAGTTATGGCAGTTGAATTCCGGAGAAGAAAGGGTTAAGAATGAGTGGAAAGAGGCAAGGAACCCCTGGGTAGCCAGCCCAACCCCCATACGGATGCAGAAGATGAGTAATACTGACGACCCTGAGGCATATTTACATACTTTTGAAAGAGTAGCCACGGCGGCCGGGTGGCCTAAAGACCAGTGGACATTGATTTTAATTCCATGTTTGACAGGAATATTACAAGAGGTGATTGACACATTATCTGTCCAAGAGGCCACACAGTATGAAATAGTAAAAGGCGCCATTTTACAGACTTTGAACTTAACTGAAGAAGCCTATAGAAAAAAGTTCCGGGAGTTGAGATTCAAATCAGGGATGCATCCGCGCCCAATAAGCCAGCGCATGAAGGCCAACGTAATTAGGTGGATCAAGCCCGAAGATAAGACAAAGGACGAAATTATTGAGACAATCGTGATGGAACATTTAATTTCAACATTGTCCAACAATATGAGGAGCTGGGTTCAAAGAAATAGACCGAAGAAGTTAGAAGAGGCGATTCACCTCATAGAGAATTATTGCGCGGCGGAGGAAGGAAGTAAAGAGTACACAGGCGGAAACCCTGACAAGGCACGCCCACCGGACAAGATGGCGACCGGAGGCAGCAACCCACCGCGTGGTCCGATGTCTTTCTCCGCGATCGGCAGAGGTAGACCCACTAACTTCGAGCCGATGCGTCCTAAGCCGACTCGCCCCATCACCTACGATCAGAGGTTGTTCGAGCCCGGCACAGGATTGAAGGAGGGCAAAGATGGCAAGCCCGTGTGCTTCGACTGCGGCCGCCCGGGCCATGTTCGGCGGCAATGCCCCGGGCTGGATTGTTCGTGGGTAGGCCAAAATAATGAACCAGTTAAATTGATGGGGTCTGAAAGAGAAGGTTGGGAAGTGGTGGTTTTGGTTAACGGCCATGAAAAGAGGGCATTAATAGATACTGGATGCAGTAAAACGTTGGTGCGTCAGTTAGAAGGAACCGAAGGAGCGGATGAAGTGTCGGTGAGATGTATCCATGGGGATTCAAAAAAATATGCGACGGTCTGGGCTGACGTGCAGATTGGGAGTGAGTGCCGGAGAATGAAAGTTGGGATAGCCCCGGGACTTTCAAGGGAAATGTTGTTAGGACGTGATTGGGAAGGGGCTAGTGAATTGTTGAACAAGAAGGAGGGTTTGATTGGAGATTGCGAAATAAGTCAAATCGAAACTGATTTTGGGAAAGAAGGTTCTAGGGAACAAACAAGGATGTGGCAACAAGATGACCCTACATTACAAGAGGCATTAAAGAAAGCACAACCTACAGGGACTATTATTCAGGGACAGGAGGGATTTGAACTGGAAGAGGGATTATTGTATCACGTGAATCGAGAAGGTGAAAAACAACTGGTGGTACCAATGAAATGGAGGAAAGATGTGTTAAAGGTAGCTCATGATGTTCCTACTGCAGGTCATTTAGCTAATGAGAAAATGATAGCTCGAATATCTCAGAGGTTTTGGTGGCCGGGAATGCAAAACGAAATACAACAATTCTGTAGAACTTGTAAAGAGTGTCAGATGACCCAAATGAAACCTAGACCGGGAGCCCCTTTGGTGCCTATGCCCCTTGTAGATCATCCCTTCGACAGAATAGGAATTGACATAGTAGGACCTCTTACAAAGTCTGCAGGAGGGCATACTCATATTTTAGTGTTAATTGATTATGCAACAAGATATCCAGAGGCTATACCTTTGAGGTCAACTACAGCCAAAGTAATCGCAAGAGAGCTAATGCAGGTGTTTACTCGGTTAGGTTTCCCTAAAGAGATATTAACAGACCAAGGGAGTAATTTTATGAGTTTAACATTGAAAGAAATGTGGAAATTATTGGATGTGGATCCAGTACATACTTCTGTCTATCATCCTCAAACAAATGGATTGGTGGAGCGATTCAATAAGACTCTGAAAGGGATGTTGCGGAAGTTGGTAATAGAAAAACCTCGCAGATGGCACTTATTAGTAGCTCCTCTCATGTTTGCAGTTAGAGAAGTACCACAAGCATCCACTGGCTTTTCGCCATTTGAGATGATATATGGGTGGAACCCCCGAGGAATTTTAGATTTAATAAAAGAAAAATGGGAGAGTGGGTCAGATAACTCTCAAATTACAGTAAAACATGTTCTGGAAATGAGAGAACATTTAAAAAAGGTATCTGAAATAGCGAAAGACCATTTAGGGCAAGCACAAGCCGGGCAGAAAAGGAGATATGATTTGAGGGTTTCCCCTAGATCCTTCCAAAATGGTCAAAAAGTATTGTTGTTATTACCCGCCGAAAATGCCAAGTTGTTTGCACGATGGCAAGGTCCATACGAGGTAATTAGACAAGTAGGAAAGGTGGATTATGAAATTAAAACTCCAGATAAGAAAAAGAAGACAGGAATATATCATGTGAACCTTTTAAAGGAATGGCATGAAAGGGAGGTGTTATGGGCTGAAGATATAGAAGAAGATCTAGGGCCTGAATCCTCAGTGTACAGGACAGACCAGGCAGAAATCCCTTTAGGGGATTGTTTGAGTCCTCAACAAATGAGACAAATAAGGCAAATTGAGCAAGAATTTAAAGATGTATTTTCTCCCAATCCAGGCATAACCCAAATAGTCGAACATCGTATTAATACCAAGGAAGGAGTAGTTATACGTAGCGGAAGTAGGAGCTGGCCATATCACATGAAAGAAGTAATCAACAAAGAGGTAGAAGAAATGTTAAAGTTAGGAATAATTGAGCATTCACACAGCCCGTGGAGAAGCTACCCGGTGGTAGTACCTAAACCAGACGGGAAAATCCGGTTATGTATTGACTTCAGAAAATTAAATGAAGTATCTAAATTTGACGCTTACCCCATGCCCCGCATAGAAGATTTATTAGAGAGACTAGGGGGCGCTATTTACCTCAGTTCATTGGATCTCACTAAAGGTTACTGGCAGATTCCGTTGAGGGCCGAGGACAAGGAGAAGACCGCTTTTGTGACTCCTAAGGGGTTATTTCAATTCCAAAAAATGCCATTTGGATTACATGGAGCTGGAGCTACTTTTCAGCGATTAATGGACAAAGTATTAGAACCAGTAGAGGAATTTGCGGGAGCATATATTGATAACATTCTTATCTTCAGCCCCACGTGGGAGGAACATGTAAGACATATAAAGTTAGTATTGAAAGAATTAAGGAAAGCTGGGCTAACGGTAAACCCTTCTAAATGTAAAATAGCTCAAGAGAAAGTAAAGTTTCTGGGCCACGTAGTATGTAAGGGAGAAATACAACCCTCTGAAGAGAAAATTGACAAATTATCTGATTGGCGTGTACCCAAAACCAAAAAAGAAGTACAACAATTTTTAGGTTTGGCAGGATATTATAGGCAATTCGTGCCTAATTTTTCGGGAATTGCGGCTCCTTTAACTGATCTTACTAAGAAGAAAATAAAAAAGTATATTAATTGGGGAAGGAAAGAACAAGAAGCGTTTGACAAATTGCGGTCTATTTTAAACGAATTACCAAAGAGGTATGCACCTGACTTTTCCTTGCCATTTATTGTACAAACAGATGCATCAGATAGGGGGATAGGAGCAGTTTTGGCACAAGAAAGACAGGGTATCGAATATCCTGTTATGTATTTTAGTAAAAAACTAACACCTAGAGAACAGAAATATGCAACAATTGAAAAAGAAGCCTTAGCGGCCAAATGGGCAATCACAACTTTAAAATATTATTTATTAGGAATGCCTTTTATATTAGTAACTGACCATGCCCCATTACAATGGCTAAACAGAATGAAAGACGCCAACCCACGTTTGACCCGATGGTATTTGAGCTTACAACCTTTTGCATTCCAAGTGAAGTATAAAAAAGGAAGTAACCATGCTAATGCCGATTATTTCTCACGACAGGGTGAAGGGGATGCGCGCGATGACAACAAGCGGACGGCCCACTCCTCCGGGGGGGCGTGTGAAGGTGTGGAGAATAAGAGTGTGCCGTCCGCAGAAGTAAAAGTGGAAAAAGAGGATGAAATAAAGAGTCAACGAGATAGTGGCGAAAGTAAAGAAGAAAAGGGAAAGGAAACAGAAGAGAAAGAGGGGGAGGTGAAGATAGAGGTGTGTTTGGCAGACGAAGAGTGGGAGGAGTCTGAAGTGACAGTTGAAGGGGGGTATAAGAACGAGGAGGGGGTGGTGTGGTTCAGTTCAGTGGTGGAGGCTTATGAGAGGAAGAAGAGGGAGGACAGACAGAGAGCTTTTGAAAGGGTCCGCTACCAGGGGTTGTTAAGAGATTTTCCCCATCTAAAGGAAGGTGGCTTATTGCCCGATCCACCTACTGTAACTGAGACTTTCCTGCACAAATTAGTCAAAGAGTGGAATGTGATTGTGGCGCCTAGAGAGCTGGAGATTCAGCGTGAACGTGCCTGGATGACAGCTGAGGAGCACGAAGGTCCCGACGAGAGAGGATGGTACCGACACAAGTGCTGTGGGACCATTTGTGCCATGAGGAGTCTCCCTCCTCCTCAGAAGGAGCCGCGGGGATCTTGTGGGATCCGCCGCCTGTAACTCCCTGGGAGTTTGACCAAAGTTTAAATGTTATTGAAAATGGCCTGTTGCCAAGTTTGAAACCGTTGAACCCGTTTAAAGATGTGCAGGTGGGAGAGGAGATGAATAAAAGTTCCAATGTTAATGTTATACAGACTCAGTCTGACTTATTTTCCGCCGAAAACAAGGGGCTGCCTGAAGGAAAGGACCAACTTTCTTGCACATGCCCACCTGCTTTGTTTATGCTGGGAAAAAGAGGCTGGGCTGCTCTGGGCTGTCCTTATTAGAAATAAAAGTGAAAATTTAAATGGGAGACAGATGTGTGGGTTTCTAATAGATGGATGAGATGCTTCAGACAGGTTTGAGGCAACTTATATTGTATTGACGTGATAACTGTGAAACTTCTCATAACTATCTGAAGCTGCTACAGTGGTTAGGAGTGATCACAAATTCTTCTAGGGGTTCAGTGAACAAAGATGTCAAAGGGTCTGTAGTCCAACTATTGTAAGGGCAGAAGCTGTTCAATGTTTTTTTTTTTTTTTGAGGAAAAACCCAAAGAGACAGTGTCTGTGTGGTGAAGAATTAAGACTGGAAAGAAATTGAGATGCAGCAAAGGAACAAAGTACCCAAAAGTAAGGTAATTGAAGAGTGAGTGGGGAGGAGGGAATAGAACCTGTGAATGAGTAGGCAAAGGAGAAGATGGGCTGAAAAAAAAAAGATAACATGAGGACTGAAATTAGGAAAAACTTAACAGCAAGAGAGATTGGAGATAAAGTTTGACTTAATATAAAACAGTGATTTGGAAGGTATACATTCACAAATATTTCTAGATGCATTTAGAGTTAATACAAGCATAAGATATAGCTTTAGCAATACAGTGTATTTTTTCTCTCTTTGTCATAGCAAGAGGACTTTAAGAGTTAACCCCTCTGTCCAATCAAACGGTACATGCCCCAAGAAGAATATACTAGTGTATTATACATCGTGGAACCAAAGGGAAGTTGGGAGTTCTATTCCTGCCTCCAGAGGGAACAGCAACCTTGTGCAGCCTTGGGCAAGCTGCACTGTCCCAGGGTGCCCCCATAAGAAGGGAATGGTAAACCACTTCTAAGTACTCTCTAGCACAGTGGTCCTCAACCTTGGGCCTGCAGATGTTCTTGGACTTCAACTCCCAGAAATCCTAGCCAACAGAGGTGGTGGTGAAGGCTTCTGGGAGGTGTAGTCCAAGAACATCTGGAGGCCCAAGGTTGGGGAACACTGCTCTAGCAGACAACCCTGAAAAGGGTTACCAAAGTCAGAATTGACTGGAAGGCACATGACCTTTGAAAAAAAATCCTCCAGATAAATATTCCCATTTGATTAAAGAATTTTTTAAATAAAATTCCATGAAAACAACTTAAACTGAACTGATTAAAATGGGCCAAACCCTCTGATTTAAGTCTCGTTTACACTAGGGCATGTATTATGGTTCAGTGCTGAGTCAACCAAGTAAACTGTAGAATCTCTCCTTCAACATCTGGAATTAGTCACGTTTGGCTCTGGAATTTTAGCCTGGTATGGTAGGATTGAGCAAGGTAAGAATGTCCAAACACAGAGTGAATCCCAGAAATCATATTGCTACAGAGGATTATGGGGCATACTCTGAGGTGTGTTTTTACTGGAAAAGCCACATATAAATATTTGAAATAAACACATGAAATGAAATACTCTTCAGTTCACCTAGGGAACAACCGTGCCAGCAGCAGTGGGAGCCAGCCTCATGCTCTACTTTCAGCCTTGCTGGGCCCCTTTAATTATGCCATCTCAAGAGGCGGACTGGTTTTGCATCTCCGTCTCCTGTGGCATCATCTTACAAAGTTTCCAGGAGCAAAGACTGTGCTTACTGTTTATCTGGGGGCTCATCCACAGTGCAGCACAAATCAACCAAAAGCTAGCTGTATCCATTACAATCATAGTACATTAATAATAATGCAGACAGAAACAGAATGAAGGAGGACAAATCACTTACAGGAATCATAGACTCAACCATGTCACTGGTGGTTAACAGAATATTTTCCAGAAATTATTTTGTTGTTGCCCTCATTCTTCTGTTTTTGCAAATGGACATGGCTATGCATGCTGGTAATTAATTCCTGCTGGATAGAGGAATGCCTTCCTACTGTATTACTTAATTTTTTTTTCAAATGGGGCAGTTCAGTCCAGCTAAATTCACATTTTTAAGCAACTGTAGCAAACAGGAATTCACTCATCAGAAATTCATGGGCTATGTAACTTTACCTAATACGTTTGAAAGTAACACATCCATTGATAAATGTACTTCCTAACAAGAGAGCTTATAGTAAGGTCACTTTAGGTTATGGTATAGGCTGGGGAGAATGTCCTTAGTTCCTGTTACCTGCCTCAAGAGCTAACTCTTCGTAACCCAGCTGGTCAGATGATAAATGCAAACAGCACCAGGAGCCTTTCCTTTTGCCAATAAACCTCATGTGAACAAACAGTGAGCTGGAAAATACAGGAACACAACTTCCTTTTCCCTTCCCTTCCATGTGCTGGACTCTTCCCAAAGTCAACCCTCACTAAAGGCGTTCCTGTAACATCACCTCAGAGATTCCCTGAAGAGCAATTAAAGCACCTCTAGCTGCCAGCTGTGCTGCCAATCAAACTATACAGTAACAACCATGGACAAAGAAAAGAAGCTAAGACAAACTTGGGTTTTCTGTCCTTGCCCTAGGCAGGGTGACCACCTTCTGGATTGCCAGAGAGGGAAAGGGCAGCAAGGCCATGAAAGCAAGGATGGAGTGACAGCTGGTTGGTGAATTCCCCAGGGTATTTCCTACTTCCTGCTTCTGTGATGATCAGAAACATGCCCATGAGAGGAGGAGGTACCTTTGCAAAACCACACACTGGTGATTTTGTAGGTCTTCCTCTAGAGACTTCAGTGAACCGTGAAGTAGAGATTGCATGGCAAGAGATCACTCTAGTCCAGCATGGAAAACAAGTATCTTTTCCTCTCAAGCAGTGTTTTTGACAACAACTGACAGAAATACAAGAGAGGAACTCGGTTGTGTACTGCAGAAGACATCACAGTTAACCCATTTTGTATGTGTTTGATTATGTTTTTGCAATCTGTCATGTTCAAACAACTACAAAAATTGTGCATAAATCTAAAGAAGGAAGGTACAAAGATGAGAGTTTCTTGATTCAGTGCAGCCATGGGCTACCTCAGGGACTCTATGGTTCCATATAGCAGGAGTGAGGGGCTTTGGGTCCTCCAGCTATTTTAGTCTGTAACACCCATAGTCCACGGGCATTGCCTGTGCTGACCAATCTTGTAGGCCTTGTAAGCCAAAATACCTGGAAGGCCAAAGTTTTACATTCTTTCAGAGTTTCAGTTTTGGAAGATGTTGCTGAGCTAGCATATCAGGCAAAAAAAAAAAAAAAAAAACACGAAAAAAAGAGAAACATGTTGTGGCACCTTAAAAACCTTAAATAATATTGCACTTAGTATTTAAGGTACCACAATGTTTCCGTCTTGTTTTTTTTCTCTTTTGTTTCTGCTTGATAGTACATTCTCCCAGGACCTCTCTCAAAAAACTTTCTTTGCTTCCAATTTAGTGCCAAGGTGTTGTTCTAATAGCAGAAGAAACTAGTGTAAGACTTCTAAGCAGTCTCATACTCGTACTAAGTATATAACTACAGTATTCATTCTGTCTCTTATTTCTTGCTACAGTGGTAGAACTGTATTGCTTCCAAACAGGACTATCTGCATTAACAGGCATTCTATATGTACCAACTATAATGAAAATATTTCAGCAAAAGGCCACTGAATACAATACAGACAACTACGGAAAGACCATGAAACTCCTCGCAGAAGGCAGAATGAAGGTCAGAGCCTTTCTTTCTTGATATTCCTTGAACACTCACAGCCAAACCCAGCCTGCAGAATTATGTGACTCAAGCACATGTTGCATAGTTTTCAATTGCTGTGTCTTTTTGATCATAGTGTCCAAATGCAGTCAGACCAGCCTCCTGAATTCATTGTATTTTAGATGCCAAATGCACTGAGTGATTTCCTACCTGGTCTGTCCTGGTTCTCAGATACTCCACCAGCTGCAATGAGGGCCTCAATAATCTTCACACGTTGTTCAGGATTCATCTCCATGCTAGGAAAATAATGACATAAATCTTACTGCAAGGTTAGCCAAGCTTCCTGTGTGTTCATTAGGCTACAACAGCATTTGTAGTCCTTTAACGTATGGCATGGCAAGTCTCAGAATCTGTGCAAATGTAGACACGTATCTGCAAAAACTGCAGTATTACATGAGTTTCACAATACTGTAATCAGTGATGCTCCAGAATCTCATGATAACTGTGGATTCATACAAAACTTGGAAAAAATGACTTTTGGGGACTACAGTTTCTAGAATTCTCCACCCAGCATGGCTGCATTTCCAAGCTCTAGTTTTAATGTGTGAAACATCCCAAAATAACTTCAATAGCATGACTGCTTCAGTACTGTGTTTGCTTGCTTTGATGCTCCTCTGCTTATATATTGTTACTTGCAGTTATATTATTTTGTTTATTTACTGAATTCACCTATGACTCCTCTGTTAAAGCAGGGGAACAAGTTTGTATGTTAGAATGATCCCCTTATTGATTAAATGACATAATGTAAAAAGTAAAGGAATTGAGCAAGAAGTAGAAGATAAGGTACCAACTTCTTAATTTAAGATGTAGTTTATTATGATAGGAACAAGACAAGTCTCGTATCCTCCAATGTGCTCTGGTGGATCAGCAAGGTGTCAAGAAGCCTGCCTGGCTGCTTGCCCACCTGCCCCACAGTGTGTCATGTTGTTCAAGTTTTACCTACGGGTTCCCTCCAACAACAAATGAATTTCAATAGACTATTAATTATAACAAGTTATAATTAAAAATAACTGAGATCTAGGCTTTGGATGAGAAACTCAACTATAGTTAAGCTAAAACTGAAGCAGAAGTTTCTGATCTCTTTTCAGCCATGCTGAAGCAGAAGGAAAGATAAAAAGGAACACATAAGTCTCAGGGAAGATAGGACTCAGCCTTGTAATGCTAAATCATGGTGTGACATTACATCCAAATGTAGGGAAAGAAGTTACCTAAGGACTACAAGGAATTGCCATCAGTGATAGCCTTGCCAAACCACATGGTTCCACCATGGAAGCCCCCAGCCTCCTCTACTCACTGACAAGCCCAGGACCCATCTCTTCAGCAGCAAAATGAGATGTCCAGGTAAGTCCATGCTTCTAATTTTACACAGGACCAAGGGCAGTCTGTTGTCTAAGCAGGAGAAGAGCATATCACTATGAAAGGACAAGATAGTGTGGCCTCCCTTCAACCATAAGGTGCTCAAAACATTTTCCAGAAGCAGATACATGTTGGGGGTTGGAATCCCATAGGGCAGGAACCATGTTTTATTTCATAATAATTTTTTAAAATTAAGCTCAGGGAGAATGGAGTTCCACACTGATCAATTTGCTTAAGAAAATGAGTTAAGGAAGAATTTATTTATTTATTTATTTTATTTATATCCCGCCTATGTGGTCGGGTCAGGCCACTCTAGGCAGCTAACAACATAAATAATACAATAAAATTAATATACGAAACAATTATTAAGTGGTAAAACATTACACAAGGTGGGAGGAACAATAAGAGAGGAAAAAAGGTGTTAAGGGGCATCAGGGATTATCTGATGGGAAGGCCTGCCGAAACAGCCACATTTTAAATTGATTCTTAAAGATACCCAGCGAGGGGGCCATGCGAATCTCAGGAGGTAAGTTGTTCCAGAGGCGAGGAGCCACCACCGAGAAGGCCCGATTTCTTGTCTTTTCCTTCCGGGCCTCTCTCGGCGTTAGGCTCCTCAGCCTCACCTCCTGGCTCGCACGGGTGATATGAGTAGACCTTGGTGGGAGAAGGCGTTCCGCCAAGTATCGAGGCCCTAAACCGTTTAGGGGAAAAACATGCACCCAAACTCTACCATATTTGTGGTAAACAGTGAAGTCTAGTAAACAATCCAGAACTCTTACCTGGATGATGTTGGTCTAAAAAGGACTTCACTAAAGGCTTCTCCAAGCAATTTGGGCGTAAGGTGATTCTCGTGGCTATGCTGGCATAGTTTACAAAAATGTCTTGTCAAATGTTGTAGCAGGAGTCTATGCCACTGAGAGAGGCAAGGACTTTCCAGGAGCAGCTTTATCCGCTTACCACAATCCTCTGTTTCTGCTGAGATGCAAACGGGAGAAAAAGAGACCTTTTATGTACTGGCAAAAATTCGAGACAGGTAACTGCAGTATTCAGTTTGAACCATTTAGCTGAAATGTGCAGCATGGGAATCTGAGTCCACAGTTCCTATCTCTTTATCATACTCAGGACTTCCTTTTCCAAAAGCCCTTTTGAACAAAAGCAAGAATGAGTGATACCTTTTATAGGACCACTAAAAAAAAAATCAAATAGCAAGCTTTCTTGGATGAAATTCTGAATATTATCTTCTGACTAAGTACAGTATACCTCCTTCATGGATAGTGCAGTAAAAGTATCACCCACTCTTGCATCTGTATAGTCTTGGGGACCACACAACCTTTTCCTTGTTCTGTCTTTCTAATTCAGATTCCATCTTGGCTCAACAACAACTGGTTAGTTTGTTTGGACTGATAGTTATCCTAATCCCTAGTGAAGCCTGGAATTGAGAGTTCAGTCAAAAGTACTTATCTGCATAAGAGAATTATACTAGTATAGTATTATACAATGTGTGTATCCACTTTTAAGCTAGTAGCATGTGAGGCAGCAAAATATTATTGTACATCTATGATGTACACATGAGAAATGAGAACACATTCAGGTGTGTCCTGAATAATGACAGCACCCTGTTGGCTGATCCTTCCATTTCAGAAGCATCACTGGATTGCTTACAACATGAATGAATTTGAATGTACACTACATAAATCTTGAAATCCTTTAACTATATGTACTCTATAGTCTATTAAAAAACTGTGACATTTATTTTATACAGTATTAGTTGATCTAAACCAAACAAGTCATCTGAATATAAAAAACATGAATGGTATACTGTATACCAAAAGCCTGAAACATGTATTCCCCTCAATAAATGTTATCCAATGTTAAATATAATGATAGTGTCTGCCTCCTTTCTTATACACTATATAATTTCTTAATTTTGACATCACCACAAATATATATATATATAACTTTTTTCTCTAGTCAAACAATCCAAATGTTGCTGACAACTTCCTTGTGTGATATAGCCATGCTGAAACTACAGTACAGGATGTGAACTCTTAGTATGTAGAATGTACCTTTTTTTTGCAAAGGTTAATTTAAAACAATAAGGATCAAAATAGTGTTCAGTATTTTCAATCTGAACATTAAGGACTCTTAATTCATATGGTCATCACATATGGAAACAACCATCTTTTTTGCATTGCCAGCATTATCTGCCTTTATGAACTAGCGATTTTAATAAAATTACTAAGTTGTATGTCATCAGTGCACTCATTTATAATACTTCTCTCCAGTTTCTGAACACTGAGTAAAACTGTAATCATAGGACGAGATAAATTCCTGTATTTCAAATCACAACCAATTCCCTTTGATATGATTCATAGCCCATTCAATATTGTAAAGTATTTGCACATATTTGCATGTGTCTCAACAGTGAAAAAACAAACACAAACACAACATTTATTTAAAGGCTGTCACCTGGGATGCGGAGGTGAAAGGGAAATGGAACTCAGTGCTATCAACTACTGCTCAACCTTCAATGTGTAGAAAAAGTAGTCTCTTGCTTGACCTTCCCTCTCTCCTTTCTTTCTTCTCTCCTCCACAAGGAGCCATGCAGTTTCCTCCTTGCTCAATTCCACCCTTCCACTAATCTATCCTGAATTAGCTGGGCACTGTTATTCACCTATCAGCCATCCAGGATCCCCTAGAGAGAGAAAATGCTGAAGTAGGCTTGTCTTGTATAGGCTAAAGACGGTGGGATACAAACCCCCTGTAGTATCTGTGGCTTCAGGGAGGCAGTACCAGACTACAAAGGGGGATGTTCATGGCTGGAAATGAGTGGGAAAGAAGGTGCTGCTTCTTTGTTTTATTGAATGTTGTTGTTTTTCTTCAGTTTTCCGGGGCAGAGCCCAAAAATGGCACAGAGAAAAGGCTGAAACCGGACTGAAGCTAGGGGTGTCTCCCCCAGTGTATGGCTCAGGGGAGACAGGCCTAGATGATATGAGACGTAAGCTCACAGCTGTCACTGAGCTGGAAGAAGAGCGCTGCTTGCTTGCTTAATTATTTATTCCTTCAGATCAAATACAGAATTCCCCATGCAAAAGGGCAACACACACACACAACAATGGGAAAGAGATGCTTAACTAGACCCTTGACAGGAGAGGCTGACCAGTAAAATAACAGCACAGTAGCCATGGCAGTAATGTGGAAGCCTCTTGGACGGCAGTCTTGAGAAGTGTCCCAATCAAGCAAATGCAGAAGATAGCCTAGGTCCTAACTCCCAGTGCTACTGTGACTTGCCCTACTCAAATCCTGCATGATAGACTCAGACATCCCTGGCATATTTACACACAATGTCTTGGATTCTGTGCAAACTGAAATCTGCAGCTGCTTGAAAGAAAGAAAGAAAGAAAGAAAGAAAGAAAGAAAGAAAGAAAGAAAGAAAGAAACCCTCCAGTGCCTACCCACCCTACTGCAAATGAAAGTTATATGAATAGTAATCTAACACCCTTCTTGTGCCCTGCCATATAATGGCAGCCATATAATGTAAAGTTCTATGCAGGGAAGCCCACTGGAGAACCATCACACTTTCTTCAGCCAGCAGGAGTGGTTTTGTTTTGCTCTGATTGGGTTGATATGTATATTTTTTCCCCTCCTTTCTGTCCTGTGTGATCTGCTGACTTGATGCAAAGGCGTGCTTGTGGAGGTGTCAGTTCCCTTCAACAGAGTGCCTGTCGCCTCCAAACAGTGTTTATTTCTTTTTAAAAAATGCTTTAAAGTGAGCACTGACTCAGATAAGCAATATGTTACTTGCGAGATGGAGAAAGAGAGCAAAACAAGGGGGCCTTGCAGTGGAAATTGCCAACTGATGCCTTGTCAGAGGAAAGGCAGCTTCTGCTGTTGGAGCTCCTTGCAAAGATTGGGCAGCTTTCTCTGCCTCTGCCCCGCCAGCTCCTGCCACACAGTAAGTCATTTGGATAAGCTACAGCTGTTTTATATGTGGAAACCAGCAGGGACCCAGTGTGAAAAAATGCAGATCAAAGCAGATCAAAATGTATTTTCCCTGCTATGTGGTTGTACCCTCAGACTTGCTGACACCAGGTGTTTCTCCCTCACCTCAATTTTCATCATTTTAAAGCTTGAAAGTACTAAAGCAAAATTCAGTGCTTCAGAGAGCTCCTGATCTGATTTGAGCCTCACTTCAGTCTCTCTAAATTCACTTTGGATTTGTTTTGACATGGACAAATTCTCCCACACTTCAATTCATTTTTTTTGAATAAATTCTGAACCTGAAGCATATCCCTGATTTATACCCCACCCTTCACCCAAAAAGGGCTCCAATATCAGTTTGCAGTATAAATGATAAGGTGGTGTCTGGTGATATCAGCTTCCCATCTAAAATGTAAAACATGACTCAGAAAGTGTATGGGATGTTAGAAGAAAGGGGAATATTGTTGTGGTGGGGAGGGCATGACAGAGGTGTGCCTGACTGTTCTTCTTCTTGCGGGGCCAGAGCAGTTGTGCTTGAAATCTTCAGAGAGGAGCACAATGGAGAGGCGCCTGGCTGCTCTTTTTCTCCCTCTGTCCATTTGCTAGCCCTCAAGACTTCCAGCATTCAACCTCTCAGATTTCTTCCTAGAAATCAAAAGATGATTGTGTTGTTTTACTTTACTTTTATGACTTCCTCTCTCTTTCCAGAATATTTAGTTCATATAGTTACTGTATCTCTAGAACCATGAAAATTAGGCACTCTGCCAAGTGTTATTACTGTTTATCTTACTGGTAGAAGTAGTAGCCAAAGGCAGATGAAGATGGTTACCGCTCTTATGTCAATGCTCAGCTTGTGATATGGCCATTGGTGGATTTGCACACATTTTAGCCAGTTAATCTAAATATATGACATCGATTTTCCTCTTGTTACATATCTCCTAGACATCATTTTTTGTGATCCTTGTCTTGCTTGAGTAGTGATTGCATTGCCCATCATGTTGCCCTATTTCAATTATGGGAGCAGCCAAACCTATTAAACAAAGTAGCAGAAGGAAACCTTTTCTCTTCAGATCTGCAGACGCGACAAAGTCTGGAGATGGCAGTATGGGGGAAACATCCAGGTTTGTCCCCAGAGTGGAACAGATGGTTGCTTTTAGACCTTCTCTGGGAATTTCTAAACAAAATTTGCTAGGTTTAGAATAGTAGTTAAAGGATGTGCAGGAAAAATCATGGGGGGAGACAGACAAGCAAGGTCTAGTCAGGCAAAGTAAGGTTAACAGTTCCATAGAACATACTAAATTGGCTGAAAGTCTGACTAGAGTAGTCTTGTAAGATGATAAACTATTATCTTTCTGCTTTGGAGAAATTTCCCTTATGAATGGCAACAGTTGCTTTTGCAGGTATTACATTCTGATATTAAAGTAGAATATTACACTTGCTTTTGTGTTCACTGTCCACACATTAGGCTATTTTTGTTAAGTCCCAAATTTATTTGACTGCTGTATATGGCTGTAACACTGGAATGGTCATCATCTGTATCCATAGGGACAAATCCATTCTTCAGGCAAAGGCCCAGATTTTGGAAGCTCCTGGAAGACTAGATTGTTACACAACATGACTCTTCACTCACTGACACGTGCTATACATATACAAGACACAGCAGCTAGCAGTAAGGAAAGACACCACAGTTACAGAGTATGCTTAAACTTGGCCATGATGAGGATAACATTTCATGCAAAATTCAAAATATTATAGTACATATGAAAAATCTTTACCTTGCCACTCTTGAAAGCAGTATTTGCCTTACAAGTGAAAGTATGGGCAAAATATTTATCACAATTTGTTTTAAGTGGGCTGGGGCTGCCGGAATTGTGTAACAAGCTGGAAACAGCTTTTTTCATGGCCAATTGTGGCAAAGAAAATAAGATGCTTGACCAAAATAAATACATAATGTGGATTTGCATAAAAATTGAATATGTGAATTAATATTTATCAGTGCATATATAGAAAGTATTACTGTCATTTAAGTAGAAATATTTACAACAATGATGAGGCCTATGACTAGGGGAACTCGATACCTGCTTTGTTTGTTGTCCAGTTGCTAACAATGGATGGTCAATTTCATTGCTGATGCCTGCTCTCCCAACTTCTTACAATACTTTACCTTTAAAGTGCATTTCAATTGAATGAAGTCCTTCAAATAAAGGGCACCATCTTTTAGAGCAGTGGTTTCCAATCTTGGATAATCCAGGTGGTTCTTAAACTGCAACTCCCAGAAGTGTTCACCACTAGTTGTGCTGGCCAGGTTTTCTGGGAGTTGCAGTCCGATAACATCTGGGGACCCAAGGTTGGGAACCACTGCTAGAGGACTGTGTTCTGACAACCCTTCATATAGAAGCCTGCTCTCCACAGAATAGGACACATGGCCAACTAAACTATGTGAGAGACCAACTGGCCGACCATCCCTACTTTAAGGCACTGGTGAACTGGTCTTTGGTAAACCATATATAAAACCATGAAAATCGTGAAGTTCTGATCTTATCCTGCTTATAGGATATGTTTGAATGAACATAGGTGATTGTAATATCCTTGTAATTAGATAATTGAAATGGGTTGAAATGTTAGGGTGAATATGTAAGGCTGTTACAAGGCCTCAGCAATAGAGTCCCCATTTTGAATTTATTTCTCGGGCTTTGTATTAATTCACACATGCATAATGTAGATACTCATTAGCATATGCAAAGGGTTCCAAATCTCAATAATTTTAATGATACCCCTGATATGATATTAATTTACTCTATGCTTTCTTTATTCTGTGTTGGATATTCAAATCTTAAACTAGATATTACTCCATTTGTGATACTTATATTGTTACTTATTATAAGGGCAATGGGATGCATTTCTAAGTTGTCAACCTAATTATTGTACTTTTAAAAAGTACCACCACAACTGTTTGTTGGTGGAACTCTTAGAACTTTGATTTTGTGGAAAGTCACCAGGGGGCATTTTTTGTATTTCTAATGCATTAAAAAGAATATTTTAAAAGCAACTAAAAAGTAACAAACATTAACTAATGAAGATAGCAAGTTACTTCTTTAATAATGAACAAAGAGTAACATCACCAGCTTATTTTCCTATAGAAACAGGCAAATGAATCACTTTTGAAATGCAATGTTCCATACTCAGTCCTAAACTTAGAAATAAGTCCTGCTGAGCTTTGTGGGATCTTAGCTGAAAGCCTGTAATCCTGTTATTAATGTGAATGGTTATTGAGGGTTTTTTTTTAAAGTTTGGGGAAAAAAATCCTGTTATATAGAATGATTTTTTGAAGGGCTCTTTCTCTTAGTTAAACATATTCCAGACCTCTGAATATGAGCTGAATTCAACAGTCCTTGGGCTGTTGCACCTGTTTTTTTTTTGGGGGGGGGGGAGTCTTATCTTGATAAAGTTTACTCAGCAACCACTACTGGCTCTAGCACATCTGCAACATGTACAGTTGATGATCATAATTAGCAATCAGGATTTGATAGTGTGGTGCTGCAGCTCGTTAACAAGGCTGCTGGGATGTGAAATGGGCTGGACTATGCATTGTTAATGAGGCAGTGGGGAAAGGCTTCTGACCCAAGGGCCCATCAAACAAGACTGTTGGGAGAGCATGGGAGGCAGCATAACTCCAGGAAAGAGAGTTGCAATTAAGAGCAGGCAGACAAAGAAAGAATCAAATCAAAGATAAATGTGACTAGTAGCTGGGGAGTACATTGGCTCCAGCCCTAGAAAATCTGGGTTATTACAGCTCCCTAAATGCCTGTGAGAGTGCATGAAGGGAATTTGCAATGGTGATGATGAAGTGAAGGCTTGGAACCATGTTGGAATAAAGACCAAATAAGTTCCCTACCATCACCGGAATATAGCTTTGTAGGCATCATGCTACCCAAAGCCAACCTTGACTACTGTTATGACACACAGACAAACAACTCCCAAAGGGGATGGTGATGATAGTGGTTGGGAATGTGGTTAAAATGCAGATATAGAACTATCTGGGGAATGAGCAATTCCATATCACAGCTGTATTGTACAAAACTATCCCATGAAATACATTCAAGCTGTGTTGTCCTTTGCTAGGTCGACCTTCTTCATTTACTAGAGCACAAATCACTCCTAGTGTTCATGTAATGGGATATCAAAACATAGGTTTGCTATACTTTCAAGCTGGGAAAATTAATGGGTATAATGCTTCCCCCTAGTGGACTACAACAACATTGTTGTAGTAAGTGCATTTGCCCTTTAGGTTCTGGGGTACTAACAGTAACTCAAAGCATCATCATGGGGAATCTCCTGGATCCCTACATACAAGCCTCTAGTGCTTCAGCCAGATTAAATGGCTTACCTCATTTGCTTTCTAAAAGGTTATCTCAGTAGATGATTAACTACCAGTGTGACACAGCATAGGAAACTTCACATGGTTACTACAAGAGGGCAAATCATGTCTTACTGTTCATGGCCTGATGGCAAAACTGGATGAGAGAAGGTTGCCTCAAACTTTGCATAGCTGACTACGACATGAACATCCAGTATTATAACTTCCACAAAGGTTGTATATCTTATCTCTGTTTGGTGTCCTGAATTGCTATAGCAAATTCTTCAAATTCCTCATCAGTGTGCACCGTTACCACAAACTAAAGTCAAGTCAAAATTCCATCCCGCAAAAAATTTCTAATTCAGATATAGCAAGTGTCATGAAACCCTAACATCTAATATATTTTATGGCATTATATTTTCATGGAATGAAGTCCACATTACCAGATTGTAGAACACAAATGTTTATATCATGATACGTTGAAGGTGGCTGTGATGGCTAGTCACAAAGACTTGTTACTTAGCCCTTTTAATTAGACATACTGGGGATTAAACCAAGGTCCTTCTATTCTGTCTTTGACTGCACATGTTAAGTTGTGGCATCATTATGTTGTTCTCCGTAGGTCTGTATAATAAACTTATAACTATTTAGAAATGTATTTTTTTTTTTTTACTTGAAAGTTGACACCCAAAAAACTCCTGGAAATATATATACAGTCCTTTCCAAAGAAAGCAGGATGTTCAGAGGAGAGGAGACATGCATAGGTCCAAAGTGCCAGAGACTAAGAAGCAAAAGAGCAGAAAATGCCCGCAGGATTGGTCCGGTACATATTGCTGGTTGAGGCCCATTCATTGTACAAAATTCAGCCTGACCAGAAGCCCAAATTGATGTCAACAGTGGTAATGGGACAGCAGCTTCCGCTACATCTGAGGATAGGATGCTAGTTAGGGAGAAGCCATATGGCACACAAAACAGTCTCTTTGCTACTACTTCCAGCACTTCTGTTATCTGTTGCCTGAGACTGCTGACCCAGTCTATCTACTGGTAGGAGATCAGTGAATGATAAATTAAAGTGTATAGATCTTAAACAACATCTTACATCATACCTACTGTATTTAATTGCATAGCAAAGGCTGCACTTAACTGAAGTTTCATTGTTTATTGAACTATTTGGTTAGAAGTACCAATCCAAAAATTTTGAAATTGACTAGAAAGGTCTTCCTGATTTACCCCTAGACTTAAGAAATGTAATAGAAGCATGTACAAAAGTGCAGATGACAAGTGCCATTGCAAAAAAAAAGTCATTCTCTCTGGTACCTGTATGTGAGAGAAATGTACCCTGCTCAGAATCCCCTCATTGAACAGATCACAGTCAACAAAGGATTGCTTTGGAGAACTTTCACCATCAAACCTTGTTCATGCATATTAGGTTGTGGTTATGCAAACTGTACCAGGCATTTCCACAGAGTTTACTAAAGAAATAATAGTGCCTGGCACTATTCCCACATGAATCCAGGTATATTCCCCATAGGAAGTGCACGTGATGTGAGAATGTCTTGGTTTCTTTTCTATCCCACTTACCAAGAAGCAGAAAGCATTCTGGAACAAGAGGGAAGATTCCTGCTCAAATATATTCAGAAAGGTGGGAGTGGTATATTGTCCTCTTTTTTTTTTTAAATCAACTTCCTCCTTCACTTTATTATTAACCTTCTCTCAAGCAAGCACGGAAGAAATAAAGCAGGTTAAGGTTTGTCAACCTGAAGTCATTGGTTGTGAGAACATACCATGACTAGGAGAGCAAGAAGAACCTCGCTACCCCATCATCCCTCCCCGATTTGTCATCTATACCATGCTGGGTTGTAATTAAACTCAGAAAAGCTGCTTTGTGAAATAAATAAATTCCAACAGCGCTCACAGGCAGCTCTCCTATATACCGAGGGGAAAAAAAGCTGAAATCTGCTCAGCCACATTTCCCGAGCAAATAGGATCTGGGCAAATCCACTTAGCATTGGAGAAAGCAAAGCCTCTGGCTGGAGCTCTGCTGCCTCTGTGCATGGCCCCTCTGCACCACCACCACCCTCCTTCTACCAAGTACTGGCAAAGATTCCTTTGATCTCTCATTGCCACCCCCACCCCCACCCCCTCAGCTCTTCATTAGAGCATTAGCAACACTCTGTGTGCCTGACCTTTCCTCTAGCGAAGGATACAAGGAGCTCATTCGATTTAAAGGAGCCAAGAAAGAGGAACCTTAGCAACCATAAACACTCTATCTTTAAGATGCAACAGGCACCATTGTGGATAAATATGTTGAAAGTTGCCAGCTGTCTGCCTCCTTTTTAAATGTCTGGGGCAGCCAGATAGGCTAGATGGACAATTAGTAGAGATACCTTGGGCTCACTTTTATAAGCAAACTTCTCATACATGGGGAAAGTTATGCACAGGGGAATGTTCCAGATCCAAGCTGATTACGCTAAGATCAGCAGCTTGAATTTGTTTCCAAATCAAATTGGCAACCTGCGATGATGTCAATGAATAGTCTATGCTAACAATAGCTACTAGTCATGATGGCCAGTATTAGAAGCATTATGCCTCCCAGTACCAGTTACTGTCAATATAAGCAGAACGCTGCTGATCTCTTGGGTTCTGGTCCTACCATTTGACCTGCCGTAGATATTTATCTGGCCTCCATAGTAACAGAACAGTAGAGCAGATAGGTCTTTGGCCTGATCAGAAGGCACTTCTCTTAATTATACTGACATGTGATTAGATCTAGATAAAAGTTGAATTGCTGGAGAGGAGGGGAGGCATTTAATCTTCCAAACTACTTTCAAGGGGCATCACCACACAGACTAATGACACTGATCAGGTTGAGAGGTTGACACTGTGACCAGGTCCTTAGACTCTAGGACTAGTGTCCTCTATGTAAAAACAAAACCAGCATAATTTCAAATCCTCCCCCAAACTGCACTTTTAAAGCCTTCTGTGATAAACACTTCTTTGACTCTTTGCTTCTGGGGCTGGCATTCTCCTTACATTCCAGAATGAACACAGATCTCGCAGCCACCGTGGAATTTTAGGAATGCTTTGACTGAGAGGTGTAGGGAGAGCAGGAAGGGGCAGGCAGGAGATGGCTCTTGCTTTGAAGTAATTTAATGAGCAAGACCAATTAATTGCTTTCTAATTAAGTTTGTTTCCCTTTCTTAGGCAGCAAACACTCTTTGATTTCCAGTGGAGTAATGTGGAAGCACAAGACAAGATATACAATACTTTACACCCCTTTGAAGGCAGATTCAGGATGGATTTTTTTAAAGTGATAAAATTAAATTTAGGAAAGTTCCAGGGTGGGCAGGGAAGAGATGTTTCTAATGGAGGAGGAGAATAATAAGGGAAGCAGAAACAGAACTTTTAAGTACAAAAGGACAAAATAATTATTGGTATTAAAGAACAGATGAAATATAAAGGGGCTATAGAGCTATGAATGAGATAATACGTGGGACTGGCAAATCTATAAAGTCTAGTTTCTCTCACATTCTAGTTTCTTCCAGTTTTAAGTTTGGTTTATCCTGGAAACAGAATTTTTGTAGTCTTTAATTCAGTTTGTCCTTAATACTGAATTAAAAACAAAAAGGTTTCCATTAAAAATTCATGCAGTTTTGAGTACATTACTTCTAATTCCTTTGGCTTCATTGCTTAGTTGCAATTTTTTTTAAAAAAATCACATTGGTTCAAGAGTTCAAAATTATATACAATGAATGGAATGCATTTCTGCCCATCTCTAGGCCATGCTATAGAAATCTTTGCCAAAAATTGTCCAGGGACAAAATAAATTAGTTTAGGTAAATTATAAACTGACTATACAAATTCTGAGGTTTGTACAAAAGAGTGTTTGCAGTCTCTTCCCTAAACACTGCAACCCACTGATGGAATTCCAGATTCTTAGTATTTGTGGCCTTTTTTTACTTCATTGTGGGAACATATAAGGCTCATAAAAGGGCATTTAAAATAGAACTGTGGGTGGTGACTAGGTCCATGTCACTTTTCCTTAAATTCATTTGTTTCCTCTAGCATGAGTTTTCTCAACCCTGGAAGGATACATTGACTTGGTTTTGTTTGGCACTAGATTGTGTCTTTGGAGGCACTTTTTAAAATCACCTTCTAATAGTAAGGCTAGCATCCCATCTACTTAGCTCTTAGGGAGTGTGATAAGCTGCAAGAACCTCTAGCAAGCAGTGGGCTTCTTTCCACACATATTTTTAAAAATATTTTAGCCATTGACACAACATTCCATGGCTATGCAGCAATGCTTTTTCAGGTTTTTTAAAAAGTAACAACAATGGCAACAACACTTCTGCACACCCCAGGTCTGTGCTGGGTGGGGGTGCTGGTATCTTCTTGTTTTTCAGTGCCTCTCTGTTTGCTCCTTTTCTGTCAGGACTCACCACAAGTTGGTTGTTAGAAAGATGATGTTGTTGTTGTTTAGTCGTTAAATCGTATCTAATTCTTCGTGACCCCATGGACCAGAGCACGCCAGGCCCTCCTGTCTTCCACTGCCTCCCAGAGTTGGGTCGAATTCATGTTGGTAGCTTCGATGATCCTGTCCAACCATCTCATCCTCTATCGTCCCCTTCTCCTCTTGCCCTCACACTTTCCTAACATCAGGGTCTTTTCCAGGGAGTCTTCTCTTCTCATGAGATGGCCAAAGTATTGGCGCCTCAGCTTCAGGATCTGTCCTTCCAGTGAGCACTCAGGATTGATTTCCTTCAGAATGGATAGATTTGTTCTCTTTGCAGTCCAGGGAAATCTTAATTCTGGCTTGGGATTCATCCAGTCCTGCCTTTCGCACGAAGAAAGATGATGGCACTACCCAAAGACAGGCATGCCTACACATCTTCAAAATCAATGTTTTTAGAGATGTGTTTGAAATCTCACCAGATTCAATATGATCTAGGGACATCACATCAATTTATCTCTGTCACAGCCAAAGAGAAAAAGTGTGGGATGTATTTCTGCATTAGACTACTTAATCTGTTCCCCAGAATTTCATAGGACATTTTGGACAAGGAAACACAAGAAGCAAACAAAGCAAAGCAAAGCGTGCTGCTTATATACCGCCTCATAGCGCTTCAAGCACTCTCTGGGCAGTTTACAAGTTAATTATGCAGCTACAGAAGCAGAGGTTCCAAAAGGTCAGCTGTTGCCTTTCTTGAATCTTTTGGTGAGGCATAAAGTAGGCTGTATTTGGTAATATAAGAGCCAAACAATAAGTGTCAATAGAATTTTGTATACGGTGAATATACATTCAATGACGACGACGACGATGACTTCTTCTTCTTCTTCTTCTTCTTCTTCTTCTTCTTCTTCTTCTTCTTCTTCTTCTTCTTCTTCTTCTTCTTCTTCTTCTTCTTCTTCTTCTTCTTCTTCTTCTTCTTCTTCTTGTGTACATTTAAGCTTAGAAATATCCTGATCAAACAGAAGGGTGTGCATGTAGGAACATCTCCCTTCCTATGGCTTACCTGACTGAAGCTTTTCCCCTCATGTAGCTTTATCCTCATCCAAATTTTTATATTAGAAGTTATATCACTTATAAAACTTTGAAGAGGAAGATTGTAAGAAGCAGGAAATAGAGGAGAGGGTTCAGTCCTTGCAGCCTATTAAAATGCCCCTTTCAGTTTTTAACTTATCCACTCTTTCCAGGTTTAATCACACAGAATTGACAGTGTCAAGCCTAGTTTGGTATTAAGAACCTGCACCTTTAAGAGCCTTCATGAGGGAGAAATGCTCATCACCCTGCCATAAACAATTTCCACTCCTGGGAAAGAGGTTTTGGTTGACTGGCTAAAACGTTAATGTTCCAGACCATAGTGGTTGAGCTCAGTGCTAGGGCAAAGGGTGAAACAACAGCCTATGATTCCAGTAGTTCCAGCATAAGGGAAATCCCTGCCTTGTCTGCAGTTCTCACATTGCCCAAATAGGCTGGGCCATGATGGTTGAGAGGGAGGAGAGTAGCCCAATGTTTGCCGAAGTTCAGTCTGGCTCCTTCTTGCCCTCTCATTGTAAAAGCTTCTCTTTAAACAATGATATACAATTTTTTAGAATGAGGGAATATCTCTGTAGCTCCACAGAAGTTTCACAGCTGTGAAATGTTGTGAACTTCCAGTGGGGGTAAGCTTAATACAAACAAAACTTATTGAATACATTTAATAAATATGTACAGTATTTGGTCTTACTCATCTAATCTATGTTGCAAGCAGCAGCAGCAAAAACAATAATTAGCATTGGCAGAAAAGCTGCACCCAAGTGCAGATCTGGCTTCTGAACTGCGCAGTATACCAGTAGCCTAAACTAAGCTGGTGTGGTAGGTTTGGATGTCTGCAAAGAAAGCTATGTGAAACATGGGAATGAATGTTTTACACAGGCCACATGACACAGAGGACAATGTGATCCACAGGTATGACAGTTCTATTTTAAGAAAGTATTATGTCAATATTTGAAAAGTACAAGGAAAGGCCTTGATAATGTAAACATGTGAAGAAAGATCACTGGAATTATTTGGGTGTATGTGACTTCCAACAACTCATGAATTGTTTTAGCAAGGCCTGCCAAGACTTTGGACTAACAATCAGCCTGAAGAAAAAACAAGTCATGGGCCAGGGTGGGGACTCACCTCCCTCTAGTACCATCTCCATGCAAGAATTGGAAGTTGTTCATGACTTTGTGTACCTTGGCTCAATGAACTCTGACACTCTTTCTCTAGATGTCGAGCTGGATAAACATATTGGCAAAGCAGCTATCATGTTCTCAAGACTCATAAAGAGAGTATGGCTCAATAAGAAGCTGATGGCATCCACCAAGATCCAGGTCTATAGAGCCTGTGTCCTGAGCACACTCCTGTATTGCACTGAGTCTTGGACCCTTTGAGCATGGCAGGAGAGGAAGCTGAACACATTCCACATGAGTTGTCTCCGACACATTTTTGGTATCACCTGGCAGGACAAAGTTCCAAATAGAGCAGTCCTAGATTGAGCTGGAATTTTTAGCATGTATACAGTACATTACTGAAACAGCGAGTCTACGTTGGCATGGGCATGTTGTGAGAATGGCTGATTGTCAGATTCCAAAAGATCTCCTGTATGGAGAATTAGTGCAGGGAAATCGCCCCAGAGGGAGACCACAGCTGTGATACAAGGATATTTGCAAGCGGGATCTGAAGGCCTTGGACATGGACCTCAACAGATGGGAAAACATGACATCTGAGCGTTCAGCCTGGAGGCAGGTGGTGCACATGGCCTCTCCCAATTTGAAGAGACCCTTGTCCAGCAGGCTGAGGCAAAGAGGCAGTCATGAAAGCAGCAAAACCAGAGAGCAGATACAGATTGTATTTGTCTTCAGTGTGGAAGGGATTGTCACTCTCACTCTCAAATTGGCCTTCTCAGCCACACCAGACACTGTTCCAAGTCCTCCATACAGAGCACGATACCATAGTCTCTCAAGACTGAAGGATGCCTAATCTAATCTAATGTACATGTCTGTATATTAAGGAAAAATCCAGAAGACATCAAGGCCCTCTTCCAACACTGCCTAACGACCAACTATTTCCAGTGGGATAATGAATTCTATGAACAGACAGATGGAGTGGCCATGGGCAGCCCTCTCAGCCTGGTTATAGCAAACTTCTACATGGAGCATTTTGAAAAACTGGCCCTGGCTTCGGCACCCCAGTCTGGTTCCAATATGTGGATGACACCTTTGCAATTTGGAGTCACAGTGAAGAAAAATTGGAAGAATTTCTCAACTATCTCAACAGCATCCACCCAAATATACAATTCACCATGGAAAAAGAAATAGAGGGCCAACTCCCGTTCTTAGATGTCATGATCCTACGCAAAACTGACCTCCAACAGGGACACATGGTCTACAGAAAACCCACCCACACAGACCGGTACCTACAAAAAACAACAACAACTCCAACCACCACCTATAGCAAAAAAGAGGCAAAATCAAAACACTGGTAGACCGTGCAAATCGGAACTGTGAAGCTCAGTTTCTTAGCACTGAACTCAACCATCTGAATTGGGCCCTACAGGCAAATGGCTACTCCAAAAATGAAATCACAAGAGCCATCAAACCAAGAAAACAACACTGAACTGAAGAAGAAAAACAGCCACCCACAAATAAAGTATTTCTGCCATACATCAAAGGGGTCACGGACTGCATGGGGAAACTTTTGAAAAAACAGAACCTACAAACAGTATTCAAGCCCACCACAAAAATACAACAAATGTTACGGTCAGCAAAGGACAGAAGGGACTCTCTCACCACCGCAGGAGTATACCGGATACCTTGCAGTTGTGGCCAGGTATATATTGGAACCACAAAATGAAGCATCCACACCAGAATCAAAGAACATGAGAGACACTGCAGACTAAAGCAACCAGAAAAATCTGCAGTAGCTGAACATGCCCTGAAACAAACTGGACATGAAATTCTATTCCAAAATACTGAAATACTAGACAACATCAGCAGTCATTATGTCAGACTGCACAGGGAAGCCATTGAAATCCACAAGCACCAGCAAAACTTCAACAAAAAAGAGGAAAGTGTGAAGCTCAACAAAACGTGGCTCCCAGCTCTCAAAAATACAGCATGCAAAAGGTCAATGAACTCTACCCAGCCACAAGGACAGGGGATCATTACACACAAAAGACCAGCTAATGACACCCATCAACCACAGGAACAGATAATCTCTTCTCCTTAGCACAACAATACACCCACAACAATACACACTAATCACCCATCTACAGAAGAAAACAAAAGCCTGTCTCACAGCCATAAATATTGCACTCCCAAAGCCAACTACACCAGAGCACAGAGTGCTGTCCTCTGAAGATGCCGGCCACAGAGACTGGCGAAACGTTAGGAAGAACAACCTTCGGAACACGGCCAAAGAGCCTGAAAAACCCACAACAACCAAAAAGATAAAAGTTACTCTTGAAGCTGAATCAAAGACAGAACAGGTATTGATATCCTAACCTTATTCCTCCATCTACAGCAGTGATTCCCAGCCTTGGATATCCCAGGTGTCGTTGGGCTGCAAAGTCCCAGAAACCTTTGCCATTAGCTGTGCTGGCTGAGGTTTCTGGGAGCTGCAGCCAAAGAACATCTGGCTTACTCAGGTTGGTAACCACTGACCTTGAGTAATCTTTTTTAAAAGAAAAGTAACTGGTGAGGAGTGACCTGTGGATCTGGTCGGCAAAGTTTACAAGCCTGAGGCCATGCTCAAACAGCTCAAAATAATGAAGAAATAGCAGGAACACTTTACGCGGCGATTTTCTGATCAGATTAGCTTTTCCTTCAAAGATAGTTTAAAGAACTACAGATTATATATTCAGGTTTAGGGAGAAATAGCTTTCCATACAGTTTGAAAAAAGAATTGGGTCTTGCTGTTATGATCATTCTGGCAATTTGGGTGGGAAAATTTTGGACATTAAAAAAGTGGAATCCAAGTTTTGGCTTAGACACATACAAAGACATTTGGATGCTGGAATCAAGGTTTCAAAGGAATGTGTTTTAGCTGGACCAAGCTGAAGGCTTCTGTCTTTGAAAGACCCTTGGAATGTAGTAGGAAAACAGGGACTTTCTGTGGCATGAAACAAACTGGAACAATGTGAAACAGTCCTGTTCACAGTGATGCTATTGCCTCTGCCCATCTGTGCTAGAAATATGCATCTGATTAGTTATGTTCCACCAAGATGGGCCTAGCAGAGAAATAGTACACAGAGAACACACAAGGGCACGTATGTCTTCACACAGAAAAAAGCAAAGACTGCTTGATTTTGACTGATAATCTCTAATTTAAATGTATTTTCATGCCATTAAAAAGCTTACATGAGGGTGATACTAGTATATTTACACATGCACACATAAATATAGAAATCATTGAAACAGCAGGAACAAATTAATCACCTTTGCCTAAAATATATGTATAGACAAGATGCTTAAAAACAACCCCTTAGGTGTTTGTACAGATGAAGCATCTGTTCTTCTCAATGTATTGTGCTCTTCAGTGATCAGTTAGCAACATTCTTCCTGCCACACTTACAACATTTACATTGTAATGCTTAATAAAAAGTTTTTTCCTGTTACTTTCTGCTTTTTTTAAATACCTCTTGAAAGTATGCTTTATTTTTAATACTCGTACACTTTGTACCAGGTTTAATGTTATAGTGCTTCCCATTTGAAGATGCCTGAGTGAGCACCTCTCATCTGGAAGCCTTCATTAGAGCTCAAAACAAACCATCAAAAACTCTATGAAAGATATTCCTACAGAGAAGTGGATTTTAAAAATATTTCTTACAGATTTCTTAAAGAGAATCAGTTTTCTTAAAATGAAGAGAAATCACATCTTTAAAAAGAAATTTGGATGTGAATCCTGGTAAACTCTACCATCCCATTGGTACCAGGCAATATAAAGAGCAGGTGATAGAGCAAATACCATATTTGGAAGAGCCTTTACTTTCTCTCCTAGACAGAGAAATGTGAACATCTTTTTCTTATCTGGCACTGAGATTAAATTTTGTTTGTTCTGAAGTTGTGTATCAGCCAGAAGACACAAAAGCCCTCACAGAACATTATTTACATATTGGCTCTTATAGGATTTCAGAAATACAATTACTGCATTATTATCCTATTGTCCTTGCATACAAGAAGTAATATATCTCTTAAACACTAGTTGAAGTAGGACACAAGTGTGTGTCTGTGGGTGCCCTTCTGTTCTGAAGTTTCACATGTGGGCTTCCAAGAGACGTCACTACAGGCCAACAGTATGATGGATTAAATAGCTCTCACACCAGATCCAACATGATCCAAATCATTCCACAGTACCCAATCCAGCATTCTGGATCCCTGGACAGCCACAAGCATATTTGACTCAAAATAATTTAATTGAATATGGCTGTGAAATAAAAATAGCAATAATCTTTCTTTATGAGGACTTTGCATCACTTGCTGAAAAAGGCTTATTAGCAAGGAATACCAAATGATGCCACCAGATACAACAATGACAAAAGAGAACATCACATGTTTATACCAAGGGTTTATGGAATATTTAGAAACAAAGCTTAGTTGTCTATTTTGCTACTGAAATTTGAGACTCACCAGCAAACTTAGAATTTCCATCTTTGTAATTCAAAATGTGAACTTCAGAGCTTTCTATGGTTGAGGTCTGCATACCTAGGTTCCAGTTTTCTACTTCAAATCAGTCTCATCTCTAACACCCAGGGATTGTAATGCTCTGAATAGGTCAAAGCTTCCTTTCCCCCAAGATTTTTCAGGAAATTTGGCTAGGATACAAGCAAAATGCCTGATTCTTCCATGTCTTCTTTGTGAGAATTAAAGAACTCTGATTAGACACATGCTGTATCACCAGCCAAGCTTTGCTAGACCCCAAGCTCTAAGGAGATCTAAGGTTCATGCACTACAATATGTTAATATATATAACATGTTATCAGCTTTTAAAACAGAGCTGCAGTTACATGAAATCACTAGTGCTCAACACTGTATTTGATCTAAATATGCCAATGATGATAACAAAACTGCAATAAGCTGAAAGGGGACAAAACAACTTTCATTGCTGGATGCTAGCACGATGCCCATGCTGCATTTCTGTATCTGCTGTATATGATTTTTCTCAGTGGAGCAGGACCTCATACACAGCACTAAGCAGGTGCTCGGCACTGTCCTTTTGGACAACAGCAATTGCCCATTCAGAGTGGAGGAATGAAGGAATCTAGGCTTCTTCTCCAAAATGAAAGCATCAACCATCTGTTTGGGAGTGTGTGAATGTAGCTTTTTGTACAACAGCAATGTGAGCTAGTAGGTAACATGAAATGTGATGAACAAAGTATCTGTATATTGAGAAGATGATTATAATTTCCCCATGCAAAGTAAGTGGGAAACTTTTTCATCATTCATTATGAGAAAACGCCATTAATCATATTGGGTCTATGCTCCTTCTTTATAAAATGGCATGCCTAAGAAGGCAGAAGATGCAGACAGATAAAGACTTGAAGCTCAAGAGCTGACTGCCTGTAGGCCTGTGTGAACAAAACATGATGTTGTTGCTGCTTATGCTTTTGTTCCTATTATTTTCAAAATCAAAATTGCATGTGTTTTATAGGGGCTTTGGAACTAAGTAGCTGAGATTCTTCTGTTGATAAGTGAAAAGTGTTCTCTTCCAAGTTCTGTTTCTCTTAACTTTCACAGTTTAAAGCATTTGTCGGTTGCTTCCAACAAATAATCCCACTAAACACTAAATCTAAACACGGAAATGTATTTATATGTAGGGTCAAAAGAGAAAAGGGGAAGGGTGGAGGGGAGAGGAGAGAGAAATGGAAGAGAAAAACTGTACAGTAACTGAGTGGGGCTTCCCACATGTCAAACTCAAAAGGCCCCAGAGATTTTCCTATGCCCATATAAAGCCAAAAAAGGACTAGTTTACAGTAAAAACCTACCAGGCAGCTCAGCCAAAAATTTTACAATAACAGTTTCTTTCTAGGCCAGTATCACAGGGACTTGGCAGCCACTTGGGCTTCTGGCCTGGAGTAAAACACACAATCAAAGCTTATATCCTTTTCAGTGCTTGAGGCAGCTCCATGTCTCCTGGTGCGCCCCATCTGCTAAGAATAGGAAGAATGTGAACTGGAATTTGGATGGGGTTCTTAACAGTTTCCAGTCTCCTACTTTAATTTCTTCCAAGGCTTTAACCTCCTGGCTGTTTCCAGCACCAGACATGACTGACACTCAGCTGGCCATTGGCTATCACCATCTACTATGTGCCAACGCATTTTGAGAAACTACTCACATGATGCACAGGGCCAGCACTACCATTAGGTAGAGTAAGGCAGCTAGTTTGGGTGTTGGACTGCTGAAAGTGGTGAATTCACCCACCAGCTCCACTGCTCTGGAGAAATTCTGAGAATGTGCAAATCCAGGGTCTGTACAGAGCTGCAACCATTTCAACACCCTCTCTGCTTGGGGCTCTGAAGCACACTGTATATGTGCACACATGCTACCACTTGGTCATCGTCCTTCACCTTCTAGCTTTACCCAGAAACATGCTCAACCCTTCCCCACTTTTCTTTTTCTGGCAGTAGGGGAGGGGCACAGGTTTGGAGGGAGATGCTGCTGCCACCTCCTCCACGGCCTCTATAAAGAGGCATAGTTGGTATACAGTTTGTTTGCTTTTTTGCTGCTGCTTGAGCATAGCAGTCTCCCAGTCCCTCCCTTCCTCTTCTTCTTCCTCCTCCCCCTCCTTAATCCCTTGCCCCAGCTCAGTGGAGGTTTGTGGCAGGCACAGCTCCCCTCTCACTTTCTGTCATTGTCCTGACAAGTGGTCAGTAAGAACACTTCCCTTGCACACTGAATTGGACAATATTTATACAGCTCTTCTTTAACGTCCTTGTCTATCATCTCTACTGGGCTGATCTCTCTCTCTCTTCCTCTCCCTCCTTTTCTTCAGTGGGGAGGGTCATCACCACTGTGATATGGGACACTGTCACTGTAGTGTGCACACCAGCATTGCTTTGTTTCCTGCCTCTGATGCTGAAACAGCTTGGGCCAGCTCTGCACAGATGCATTAATTGCGTCAACAACTGCACAGCAGACAGCAAGAAACCATTACCTTTGATATTTGTACCTTTATCCATTGGGTAGCACAGGACTTCTATGACACTTGAAGGACACACCTAACCTCTCCCTTGCTAGTTTTCTCTTGCCATTTCATTTTTTAAAAGGGCTCTTATGATGCCATAAATGGTAATTGAGTCAATGCAGGAAAATGTTGGATACGTCTAAATAATAGATAAATCTGCCAAAGCCATTTCCTTTGTTCTTAGAACACATGTAAAAAGTCATCTAATCCGCACCTGAAAGGAAGTCCTGCAGAGCACGAATATTTGGCACATTTTGAAACAACAAGTTGGCAGCACTGTTCAATGCCCTGAAAAACACTGCTGTACCTGCTTGGTGGCCAAGAAAAGGAAACTGAACACTGTGTTTTCCCACTGCTGGAAATAAAACAGCTGGGGCAGTCAGTGTTGCCTAACCAGCTAAGGGGACAGAGGAGAGAAGATGAAAGCAGTGCTTCGCCCTGCTGTCATTCTTCCCCTGAAAACCAGAAATCTACTATATTTACTTTGAAACATATCTCTGAGTCAAATGTTACACTAATTCGGACTGTAAAGCAGGATCCACAAAGTACTAACCTCCAATTTAACCACTCATATTATCCTTTGTAGTTCAGGTGATACTTTACCAAGGCAGAATTACCTGTGGTTCATCAATGTGCGTAACTGGCCTAAAACATAACATTCCGTGGAAAGGGATCTTTAGGTAAGTCCCTTGAAATGTTTCAGAAAGATATCTAAAGGGGTTAGGGAGTTAATTTATTAAATACCATATTTTTTGCACCATAAGATGCACTTTTTCCCCACAAAACAGGGGGGTGGAAAGTCTGTGCGTCTTATGGAGCGAAGAAAACAGATTATAGTTTCCTGTTTTCTTCTCCTAAAAAATTGGTGCGTCTTATGGAATGGTGCGTCTTATGGAGCCAAAAATACGGGTAAGTATTTAAGGCTTCAGAACCACCGCCAGTCATTGAAATCACAATATGAAACTGACTGATGAGTACTGAAGTGGATATGAAGCTTGAGGCAGAAGCAGGGCCAGAGATTGGGCAATTATTCCTAGCAATTTTTCACCTCTCCCAGCCTCCCTTTGCCCAGTATTTCAACTCCCAGAACTGTCTAGCCAGCATGGCCAGTGAGTATGCTGGCTGTGGGATTCTGGGAGTTGTAGTTTGAAAGTAACTTTTGCAAGCCCAGAAAAGGAGTTGCATGTCCAGCATTTCAAGTAATAGCAAGCTCTTGCCATTTATGCACCCACCCCAACACTTGCCATGGGAGGAAGGCAGGTAAAGAAAGGGCAGTTTCTTTGCTTTAAAATCAGACAGTCAGGGTGCAACTAAACAGCAAGGGAAATGTGAATTCACTTGCACTTACATGCTTTGAAGTCACACTAAGGAATCTGGGTCTATTCAGTGTAAGTGGCCACACAGGGAAAAAGCCTTGTCTGCACCTTGTTTGCCATTCTGTTGAAGCCCTGTAGAAAGTACAGCTCAAAGGAACTGCCTAGTAAGCTATAACAAGGGCATCTTCTTGTTGTTTCCTTCTCTCATTAGCTTTGTCTGTCTGCCTCTGTGTGTGCATGTATGTGTTTAGATGCCCTAGCGCATCAGCAATGTCACCAAGTTGTTTAGAATAAATAAATAAATAAATAAATAAATAAATAAATAAATAAATAAATAAATAAATAAATAAATAAATAAATAAATAAAAGTCTTTCTGGTTTTGCAAGCCATTTATAAGCTTTAAAACATGTTCGGCTGAGAGAGAGTTTGCTCATCTTTAGCTGTTAAAACATTTTCCAAGAGAAGCTCTGATTCAGTTGATGGGCATTGATTCCAATTCCTAAGTGTGTCCTGATGTGGGGGTTTTCTGTGACTTTTCTGAATTGTTTCAAGTGATCACATGTCTGAACTGATGCAAACTGATGTGATGTTAAAAAAAGTAGAAGCTCCAGTGGCAGAGGAAATTGAAATGTATAGATTTGAGGTGGGAGGACTCTGGGCTGATTTGCTTTTCTCTTTCTGATGTATGATCTTTGGAAAACATTCAAATAACTCTGGTGAGATTAAATCAAATGGATACTAATTATTCTAAGTTGTGTTAGAGAGGATGTCACAAAATAGGTATTTATTTTCATATGTGGTGGGAATGTGAGAATATATTGAAATTTTGGCAATTGGTTTTCAAGGAAATAAATTAAATAACTGAGTTAAATTTAGAGGTATGCCCTAAAATCAAATTTGATAAGGAGGAATGAAACTGGATAACTAAAGAATTAATTTCAAATTTATTAACAATGGCAAGATTAATGGTAGCTAGGAACTGGAAAACAAAGTATTATTTTACATTAAATGAATGGTATAAAGAGGTTTGGGATATAGCTATTAATGATATTTTAACATGTAATATTAAAGAAAGGAACTCTTAGAAATAGATGGGATAGGCCAGAAATAGATGAGAAGATGGCTTCACAGTTTGAATCAGAGCTACCCTAAAAAAATAATAGAACCCTGATTATCTTCCCGTGTTTTTGTGCAATTCCGCAAGTCCCAAATTTGCTTTTATTTGGTGATTAGGCATCAGGAAGTACCCTGATTTGTTGGCATATTATTGCACAAATAGCTTTGATGCCATCTGTTGCTGTATGCCTCTCAGGGGTTCTGAAGATCCTGCTCTCTTGTACTAGAAGATTTCCTGCAGGAATTTCAAGCCTTTGGATAATATAGTCTTCCTCTTGAACTACTGTGCCACTGCCAGACCTTTTTAGAGCCAAGTGGCTTCAGAGCCAAACCAATGCCTCCAGAACTGGGATATTTACTTTGCAGCTTGCCTCCCTTGATGCACTGCACAGCCCTAATATTTGTTAGAGCCACATTAGCAAGAGCCTTTCTGAACCAATTTCCAGTACATCTTGAAACACACATGCATACGCCAGCAAAACCCATTGAAATTTGTGCAGCAAAACTTACTGAAACATTCATAATCATGAGACCAGCATTAGACCACAACCACTTTCAAAAGAAAATAGGGTTGAGTCAGATGTCTTTAGTCATGCAATCTTTGCCAAGGTTTCCTGAAAAGTGATAATGCAGCAGAACCCAGGAAGGTCAATCCTTTAAAGTGTGGTAGAGAGCAAAGAATGGCCATTTACCTTGAACTATGAAGAGTAACTCATTGTATATTGCTGGGTGAATCACAGGGCAAGGTAGTTCCTTCAAGTAGCACTTGAGCATTTCAGCTAATGTCTGCCCATCAAATGAGTCCAAATCAACTGTTGCAAGGTCTGCAAGAAAGAAAAAAGAAGGAGGTTATGTGCAGAAACCCATAGTGCCTCTTTCTTTTGGGTTAGGGAGGATATCAAGCTCTTCTTCGAGGATGCCATTGCTTATATTGAAGAGCCTAATTGAAGAAGGATTATTAAACTGGTAAAGAGTTACCATCCAACATAGGAAGTGTGCCTTTGCCACCCTAATTCCATCTATTTTGAAACTATTCACCCCAGATCTGGCTGCTTTTTTGGGATGTTCACATCCCAAGAGTTGAAAGATCCCAACTGTACTGAAAAATGTGGAAGATTTCTAATATGTACTCTATGACTGGTGCTGACAGTGCAGCCAGGGCTCACAAGGTTGATCACCCAGGAGTGTCCGATTAGCAGAGACTATGACACTGGATAGCACAGTGGTTTTAGGTATCTGGCTGTGGAGCCAGAGGTTGGTAGTTCAGTTCTCCACTGTGCTTCCAAAGAAGAAGAACCAGCCTGTGTGGTCATGGGCAAGCTGCACAGTCCCAGGACAACCCCAGAAGAAGGGAAAGATAAACTACTTCTGTGTATTCTCTACCTAGAAAACCCTGGAAAGGGTTGCTATAGTCAGAACTGACTTGACCATGGGTGCGTGCATGCGTGCACATATATCACATCTTCTACTGCATCCCTCCGCCTCCCATGTTCCCTGAGCTTTGCTGCAGTCCTCACTGTGGCTAAGAGAGAAATGGACTGTCAAAAAACAATGTATTGTGGCAAGTAATCCTTGTTGTACTGCAAAGCATTTGAGAGTGGTTTGCTCTTGAAGAAGAAATTAAGATCCATTCATTTTGAAAAAGACTTGTTCTTCATTTGTTGTCATAAACTGATCCAGCTGCTTGAATTTTGGACTCTGCAGACTCTAATGATGTAGTTTCAAATTACTGCCATACCCCCACCGATGACATCTGAAAAAACAATGCTAAAAGAAAAACCCTTTCCAATATACCATACATTTAGATAAAGGAATAGAAGTGTCATCCTTAGAGATGGGCATGAATTGCAGTTTGGGAGTCTGCCCAGTTTGGTGCAACACCCCCACAGGTTTTTTGTGGGCTCTGCACGCTCCCCTCCTCTGCCTCCTCTGCAGACTCGCCTATTCCCCAAACAAAGCACACTTCCCTTCCTGCCTCCTCAGTGTGACTGTCCACTTACCAATTGCAGCACACACTTCCCTCCTCCATCTCCTCCAAAGGCCGCCCACTCAAAGGCAGTGCTGCGGGCCTCCCTGCCCCACCTCCTTGACTGAGTGGGTAGCTATCAGAGGAGATGGAGGAGGGAAGTGTTCATTGAGATGAACGAGTGGTCAGTCGCACTCAGGAGGTGGGGAGGGAAGGCACTTCAGCTAGGGGATGGGCAACTGTGCAGAGGAGGTAGGAGAGAAGAGTGAACTGTGCCCATGGAACACCTGTGTAGGTGCCACACCAAACTGGGCCGAACCAACAAACTGTGGTTTGTGCCCATCTCTAGTTATCCTAATATAGTTTCATTCTGCAGAAAAAAGAAGAGGTTCTTGAAAGAGACCAATTATCTAGATCCATTTCAATCTGTTTCAGGTGTGATTATGGGATAGAGACTGCTTTGGTAGCCTTGGTGGATGACCTACACTGGGAACTGGACAGGGAGAATGTATTCCCTATTGGTTCTTCTGGGCCTCTCAATGGCTTTTGATACAATCAGTCATGTATTCTTCTGGTCTGTTTCTCTGGGATGGGATTTGGAGGCACTGTTTTAAATGCCACTGCTTCTTGGAGGGGAGAAGTCAGATGGTGATACTGAGGACTCCTGTTCAACATGCTAGCCATTGGCCTGTGGTGTCTCTCAGTGCTCTGTCTGTTCCCAGTGCTATTTAACATCTACACGAACCTGCAGGGAGAGGTTGCCTAGAGTTTGGAGGTCAGCGTCATCACTATGCAGATGACACCCAACTCTATCTCTACTTTCTATCTAAATCTGAGGAAGCTGTTTCAGTTCTAAATTGTTGCCTACTGTCAATAACATTTAGAGACCAAATTGCTAACATGCTGTGGATTATGGAGAAAGCCAGAGAGTTCCAGATAAACATCTACTCCTGCTTCGTTGACTACGCAAAAGCCTTTGACTGTGTGGACCACAACAAACTATGGCAAGTCCTTAAATGGGAGTGCCTGACCACCTTATCTATCTCCTGAGAAATCTATATGTGGGACAGGAAGCAAGTTAGAACTGGATATGGAACAACGGATTGGTTCAAAATTGGGAAAGGAGTACGACAAGGCTGTATATTGTCACCCTGCTTATTTAACTTATATGCAGAATACATCATGCGGAAGGCTGGACTGGAGGAATCCCAAGCCGGAATTAAGATTGTCGGAAGAAATATCAGCAACCTCATATATGCAGGTGATATCACTCTGATGGCAGAAAGTGAGGAGGAATTAAAGAACCTCTTAATGAGAGTGAAAGAGGGGAGTGTAAAAAATGGCCTGAAGCTCAATATCAAGAAAACTAAGATCATGGCCACTGGTCCCACCACCTCCTGGCAAATAGAAGGGGAAGATATGGAGGCAGTGACAGATTTCACTTTCTTGGGCTAGATGATCACTGCAGATGGTGACAGCAGCCACAAAATTAAAAGATGCCTGCTTCTGGGGAGGAAAGTGATGACAAATCTGGACAGCATCTTAAGCAGAGACATCACCTTGCCAACAAAGGTCCGCATAGTCAAAGCTATGGTTTTTCTAGTAGCGATGTATGGAAGTGAGAGCCGGACCATAAAGAAGGCTGACTGCCGAAGAATTGATGCTTTTGAATTGTGGTGCTGGAGGAGACTCTTGAGAGTCCCCTGTACTGCAAGGAGAGCAAATCTATCAATTCTGACGGAAATCAACTCTGAGTGCTCACTGGAAGGACAGATCCTGAAGCTGAGGCTCCAATACTTAGGCCATTTCATGAGAAGACTCCCTGGAAAAGACCTTGATGTTAGGAAAGTGTGAAGGCAAGAGGAGAAGGCGATGACAGAGGACACGGTGTTTGGACTGTGTCATCAAAGCGACCAACATGAATTTGACTCAACTCTGGGAGGCAGTGGAAGACAGGAGGGCCCGGTGTGCTCTGGTCCTGGGGTCACAAAGAGTCAGACACGACTTAACAACTAAAGAACAACAACTGTTAGTACAGACTGGATGAGGGTGAATAAACTGAATCCAGAGAAGATAGAGGGGCTCCTGGTCAGTCAAAAGGCAAATCAGGGAATACAACTTGTGTTGGATGAAGTTCTATTCCCCCAGAATACACAGATGTATAGTTTAGGGATGCTCCTGGATTCATCCCTGAGCCTGGATGTCCAGATGTTGGTGGTCGCCAGGAGCCCAATTTGCTCAGTTAAAATTAGTGTTCCAGCTGTGCCCATTCCTGGATATGTCTGGTCTGGCCATAGTGACACATGCCTTAGTTACATCCTGGTTAGACTGCTATAATGCACTCTCTCTCTACCATTCTTCCTGCTCTAGGTCCTGCAGAAGGAAGCAGCACATAGAATGGGCTGAAGCAGTAGTTCTCAACCTTTGGTCTGACTGGGATTCTGGAAGTTGAAGTCCAACATATCTTGAGGGTGAAAGATTGAGAATATCTTGTCTAGAAGGCCTGTGAAAAAACAAATTTACCAGTTCTCCCTCTTTTTATATAAGGTACATCCGAGACATCTAATGTAAAGTCAGTACTGCAGTAGGCTATGGACAAATTGTTATTTACAGAGCTTTTTTTAAACTTAAGATGCTAGGTTGCAAATTTATGGTATCAATATTTTTCACACCATCCTCATGATGCAAGGTTTGTCTTGATTTGTGCAGCAACTTTTCTTAGGACTTCCCATAATTTTTCCTCATTCTTGAAAGCAAGGTTTTTTTTTAGTTTCATGTTTTTCCTGGACAGGGAGAGCAGAGTTTAGCGCTATAACACTTTTCACTGAATGTATTTGCCACAAGAACTTTCCACTCAAAATCTTGTCAAAGCACAAACAACAGAATACAGCACAAAAGCGTCAGCAGAGAAGCTTTAGCAGGGAAGTGGATTTCTTGAATTTGTGTTAAAATATTTGTTAGAGACCTTCTACAGAGAAGCATCTTTCTCGGAGAAAAGTGGGCTTGTCTGGACACAAATCCTGATCAATATGCATTACTCTTACATCAAGTGGGAAGAAGTTGTGGGGTGGGAGTAGGAATGATCCATCTAGAAGAGCCATAAATTTATTTATTTACTTAAAATATTTTTACCCCACCTTTCTTCCTAAAAAGGACCCCAGGCAGCTTACCCGAGAGACAATATTTAATGCTGAAAATGAGTATAAATAGGCAGTTTACATCATTAAAAGTCAATATTAAACCTAAAGCAATAAGTATAGAAATATTAGAAAAGAACAAATGCCACTGGTAAGCGCAAGCAGTACTAAAAACCCAGTCAGTGCAGTAATGCATAACAGTCCATTTAAAAGTCACACTCCTGTAGCCAGTCACTGAAGGAAAGTCTGCTTGAAGAAAAAGGCCTTTGCCTGCTTGCAGAAAGGCAGCAAAGATGAGGCCAGTCTGGCCTCCTGTGGCAGGGAGTTCCAAAGTCTTGGAGAAGCAACATTCATTTTAAGAACAAAATAATCCCGCAATGTATACTCTAGAACTAGCTAACTATGTGTCATGATTTTGGAGCTATGATGGGTACATATACACAGATACAGAAAGATGCAAACACTTCATTAGTGTTATCAGTGAAGGGTGATGTTCCATTTGGGAAGGCACAGAAGCTTCCAGAATGTGTCATATAACTGACCGAAGCAGCACGCAGAATTATAAAAGACATATAACTACACCAATTTCTTATTTTTATCCTCCTCCTTACACAACTTAATTTTTAATATATAGTCATTCGTAGTTCCAGAAGCCTAATTGTCATTAACCATCATATAAGGAAATCTCTTTATGTATCCATTACTGAAAACAGAAGGGGGGTATTTTTAATATAACAAAATTTATGATGAGCGATTTTAAGGTCATATATTTAAAAGAGATTACATCAACAAAAGACTGTCTCTTTTCCCTTAGAAAGGAACCTATAATTTGCCTAAAAATAAGAACTGACAATTAGAAATGGCAAGTGACCACAAACCATAGGGACACCTAATTATATTCCCTGTGTCCTACATGTCACCCTTTGGAAAAGAGGGGTGTGACGCAAAACTCAGCCTCAAGGCCACCAGTCTGTGTGTCAAAGCAATTACAAACTGCACATACAGAGGGATATCCAACCCTAGTGGTCAGTTGGACTGTGGATGGGTCTCCCAATTCAAATTGAGAGGCAAATTTGGGGCTTCAGAATAGATCCCTTATCAGAGCATGTTGTGACCCATTTGATTTGCTTTATGCCCTGGATCTGGATTGATTTGTAAGTGACCATTCAGCTTACTTTGGGAAAACCAAAATGGCTAAAATGTTTTTGCACTCATTTATGTGAAATTTGTGAAACATTATAGAGATAAACCTGCCAAATGTCAATATTCTAGTAGTGGGTGTGTGCACTCTGAACTAATAAATAATTGCATGTCTTTAAGTCCACCAGCATATGGTGACCTTTTTCAGGTTTTTCTGGGGACGTCCTGTGGCTGTGCAGCTTGCCCAAGGCCACATAGGCTGGTTCTTCTCACAGGAGGCATAGTGGGAAATCAAACTCCCAACCTCTGGCTCTGCAGCCAGATACCTAAACAACTGAGCTATCCAGCCAGCTGTTCTGAACTAGTTACTTTTCAATTTTCTTTTTTATTCAAAAGGAAAGAAGGGAGGGAAGGGGAGAGGAAGGAAGGAAGGAAGGAAGGAAGGAAGGAAGGAGAATCAATTTCTGCCTCATCTAATTTGATATGTGATCTGGAAACAAATCAATTTGTAAATTTGCTTTGTTTGCCTCAGAACTCACTCTGGCCGTTCATCTTTGATCCCAAATTCATATAAATGCATCTGAATTAGACCAATTCAGTTAGTAATTTTTCTGACTCTTGGTGCTCAGTCCTAGCCAACCCTACAGACTTCTAGGGTTCTTCCACAAAATTACCCATTTACAAGGTGGGGCGGCGGGGGGGAGTGATACCTAGAACTACATTTTAACCATTGCACAGTGCTTGTATGAGAGAAATGTGTCTGCTGCTAAAGTTTAGCCCTGGGTTCTTATTTTTAAAAGCGTCCCTAATTCTGCTTTGAATTTTATCTGTAGAAATAATTCTCTTCCATTGAGAAACAGAGCTTTTGAAACTGGACCTCAAATGGCTAGCATCCTATAACTTCAGAATCATGTTTCTTTTCAACCATCTGGGAAGAAAGTTTAGTTTTGTTAGATTTTTTATTTCCTTCTGTTATTATTCTTTGGCATGTCATGGGTCACTGGCTCTTGATTATAAAGCTATTTCCCCATACAATAGCACTCCTATGCCTATGTATTTGAGCCCTCTTATACCCAACCATGTTTAAATTCTCTGTTGTGCTTACTTTTGTGGCAGTAGTGGCAATCAGATATCTTTGGGGTTTTTAATACGAGAACCTAGGTACTTCCCAATGCCTAAAAGGTAGCTAAAGTACCCCTAAATAAGGTTCCAGTGTAGCTGGTATCCTATTCAAAGCCCCGTTGCTGCATAGCTGCTAAGAAAGGAGAGAAGGATTTCTTGATAAAGCCAACTCCTAAACAGTTGGAATATTTTTGAGTGTTTGATCATTGCACACTATGTTTCTCATCTGCAATACATGCCTTACAAATCTCTCAATGTGATGCTTTGTCATAAAACATCCATTTTTTCAAATATACAAAGTGTAATATTGTTTATTTTACTTATGTCTTACCTTTCTCACAGCCATGGGACCCAAGATGGCTCACATCACAATATGATTTTTAAAAAAACAGTTGCAACAAAAAAAAAGTCAGTAAGTTATAATATTAAAATACAATTTAAAGGATTGTCGTATTAGAAAGAAGAGCTAATTAAAAAAAAACTATTGAATAACTATTGAAAAACTATTGGTACCTGAAGAAATGCAGTACTTTCCACAGTAGTATGTTCACTGAATAGTGTTTGCTGTGCAAAGCAGTACTGTATATTGTGCTAATGTCATGATGAGCATACACTGTTGACATAATGAGGGATGAACAACTGATGTTTTGAAACACACTGCATTGCTCACTGAAAAAATGCCCCAATGGGTCAGTGCAAAGAATAATGCCTGATAATAATAATGCCTCAGCACTAATGGGGGCAGTATGAAATAAATATTAAGGTTTATTTTTGTTCCTTAATAGAAAGCCATATGAGCCTAGGTGATTGTCCTTCTTGCAGCTTGAAATAGAAAGAGAAGTTGACAAGGAGAGGCAATCTAGTCTAAGCTCTACAGCCTCTCAGCATCTCTCTTGGGAAGCCTCAGCAGTCTGGGAGTAGGTTAGTGTGAATATACTAGCATGACTCTGCAGCAAATGTGTAAGCTTACAGTTTTGGTTCATCACAATCAGCAAATGAGTACCATTGGGTAATGACACTACCTCTTCTTTTAGCCGTGACTTCAGGATTAGTCTCATGAACTGCCACTAACCATTTGCTTGAATCCACTCTTCACAATACAGGAAGCATGTCCCATCTAGCTTTGGGGTCAACAGTGGAGCCAAGGGGATGTAGGAGTCAAAATGCAGGACTAAGATTTGAGAAACCCAGTTGTTCAAATTCCCATTCACTCAACCTAACCTACTGCATACAACTGCTGTGAAGATAAATTAGTAGATGGCAGACTGCCATACATACCAACCCAATCTCTTGGGAGCAGTATAAAACTAAATACATAAACTAATTGTGTTGATCACTATATATGTCAAGCAGAGGTGATCATGGCAGTCGCAATGAAAAGAAACAACAACCAACAGTAGGTTTTCAAATATGAAAGGCTGGACTAGGTATAGTTTGAGGAGACAGATGATCATTTATAGATGGGCACTGTTGCCTCCTCTGTGTGCCTATACACTGTCTCAGTTGCATCATTTCCTCCTTTCTACCACAGTGTACAACTGGCTTGATGGTGATGCTACTGTAAGCAGGTTCTGTGGGGGAGCAGAGCAGCAGGTAGAGCATGGAATATCATAAGCCTTGAAGAAGGGGTAAGGGTGAGAAAGAATTGACTGAGATTTCAGCAGAACTGAATCGCACTTGCTCAATATACTTCCCTCATTCATTATAACATACATTTGTTTGCTAACTGTAGCTATCTATCCTTGGCAAATAATCTCTTGCACTGTAAAATCAGTCACAGATATCCAGATCTACACAGTATCTACTCAGACCCATTAATTTCCATGGGGTTTGTGGGATAGAAGTAAGTAGGAGTGATGTGATTATACTTTTTGACCTCAGCAGTTGGAAGTGGGCTGGTGCTGAGACCCTTACCAGAACTAGAATGGGATTTTGAGACATAAGGTTCCCTTTGGATTGGAAAAAATTACAAGCTTTTGTCAAACTTTGCAAAGAATGATTTTTTAAAAAAGTTGGTAAGTGGAATTTAGGAAGTAAAATGAAGTATGAAACTTTATGTTGGAATTACCCAGACCTCTGGGTAGTGTGGGCGGCATATAAATTGAATAAATGAATAAATGAATAAATGAATAAATGAATGAATGAATAAATAAATAAATAAATAAATAAATAAATAAATAAATAAATAAATAAATAAATAAATAAATAAATAAATAAATAAATAAATAAATAAATAAATAAATAAATAAATAAATAAATAAAGTGAAGTTTCAAAAGGTCCATAGGCATCTGAGAATGGCTGTTGATGTGACTAGCTACAAATTAAGCAAGGAATGGATCCTGAGAATAAATGGGATGTGCCACATGAATTGAATTGAAATGAGATGGCTTATATATTCCTTTAGGGTTTTACAGTAAGGATAAAGAGAGCCCATCTCTATGCTCAGATAAAGGGCAAACAGATCAGGGCCAACAAACCAACTCTGGTAGCACGCTGCATACACAGAATTTCTTGTGAAACTTATGTTCTGGTCTTCCTGCCAACTATAGCATGTACACACCATGTCTCTTGTTTTGTTGTTTTATACTCACTCCCAGACTTCTGTATATTGCTTCTCGGAAAACAGCTGGAAACAAAGCCACTTTGCTTAATTTGTGACATACTTGGCCAGGATGGGCAATATCTCAAAGTGACTCTGCGACCAGTTTTCTCACAAGCCATCAAGTGCATAAAACCTGCCAAGAGTTGCTATTTTCCCAAGGGCATTGCAATGAGGTTTGTGGTCACTCTTGTGGTAACCTCTGACTATGAGATAGTGTCTCCTGTTGTTGGGTTAGAGGTTTCATTTCTAGAGATTCAGTGTGGGGTGTTCCCTCATTCTCATTCTCTCTCTCTCTCTCTCTCTCTCTCTCTCTCTCTCTCTCTCTCTCTCTCTCTCTCTCTCACACACACACACACACACACACACACACACACACACACACACACACACACACACACACACACACACACACCTTTTTTTCTGAAAGATGTATGTTGCCAAGTACTGAACTGCACTTGGGAAAATAAAAACCTGTATTTGCATTTGGAAACCTGCACTGGCATTTGGACCAACCTGCTGATTTTTTTTTCTCCCTTTAGTGTCAGCACATTTAACCAGCTACCTTCAGAATGGAACACTCGTGCTTTTGTCCAGATTTTAGACTGGAAGCCCTCAGGAGACATGAGCAAATTAGTTCTACAGCCAGAAGACTCTATTTACACTAGAGTCAGGGTGTGCTGCTGTCCTCAGCCTTCCTCTGACCCCACCACTTCCCTGTACTTTCCACACTGGCCATCCAGCTTGTTAAAGGCCAACCAAACAGTCAGTCTCAAGGAAGTGGAAAGGCTCCTTTCTAAATACATCCAGCACCGATCAAAGAGACTGGGGTAAGAACCATAAGCACCAGATGATTTTGTTCATTCTCCTCCTTTGAGAAGACAAACAGAACTAGAAGGGAGGAAGGTAGTGCAGAGCTAAAGCCCTCTGGAGTGCAAAAACATATTTACAAGTACATTTAAAAAAAAGATGTACCTTTAAAGGAGGGTGGGCAAAATGCACCCCACAGGCTGCATGTGTGCTCCCTTAGAATTCTCCTCTTTCTCCTCTTCTTCTTCTTAAACCCCAGGAACAGTCAAAATTATAAAAACGTTGAGCGGTATTATATAATACATACAAGTTTTAACCAAAAACCTAAGTATCTGTTAAATATTGACACAGTATGTACGCTGTTCCTAATATTCCTGTTTTTTGTAGCTCTGATGGTGTGATTGGACATTCACAGATGAGATGTGACACAGTTTCATCTTTTTCTTGGCAGAGTCAACATTTTCTGCTAGCACTAACTCCTTGGATCTTAGCTTTCATTATGTTGGTTTGGAGTGCTTGTTCCTGTGCGGCAAAGATCAAACCTTTGGTTTCTTTCTTAAGAGTTCCCAGTTTTAGCCATGCCCATATTGAATTATGATCATGCTTTCCATAAATATTGTCCAGGTGTTGTCCATATACTGGTTTATTTCTCCAGCTGTTTAATTTATTTTCAAATTATTGTTTCCTATATTGAGCCTTGTTTCTGTTTTTTTCAAAATATTCTCCATTTTCACTGCCTTAAGTAATTTTTCTCTGCTTGTATTGATATAATTTGGGCTTCTTTTTTCCTCCTCTACTACCCTTCTGTATTTGTAGTAATCAACGGGCTCCGATTTTTCATGGTAAATATAATCTGTCCACATCGCTTTTTGGATGTAGTTTATGATGCATATTCATTAGTTTCTGTGTTTTTTGATCCAATTCTTTTAATTCATTTTGAGTCCAATTTATTATTCCAATTGGGTATCTAATTACTGGAATGGCCCATGTGTTTATGGCTTTCATTGTCTCTCCCCATTTAATTTTGATTTTGGTGGAAAATACAATTAAAGCCATAAACACATGGGCCATTTCAGTAATCATAACCATAATCAGGACATTTTATAAGGTGAGCTTTTGTCTTCTAGGCTGACCTTTGTTCTCCCAGATTGCATGTTCTGATGAGGTGGGGTTTTAGCTTTAAATGAGTGCTAGTAGAAGTGCACGCCTAATGGCGTGCAAAATTCTCTAGTTCTATTTTTGACTCTAATCTGGTAAATAGCAAAGCCAAATAGCATTGCATAAACTTGGGGGGCAGGAAAGAATTTGGAGTAGAATCAGACTTCCGCACTATTGGGGAGCAGGCTGGGTAGGTGGGGCTCATCAGCCTTGGAACGCAGCCTATCTAGGCGAAGGAAAACTCTGATTTCAAACCTCCACTGCCTTGTGGGTATATCCACTGATGGAAAAGGCTTCAGGAGTTAACCTAGAGGCAAAATCCAGAGCTGGTGTCCCAGAGGCAGTTCATGACATTCTGGCAACTCCTGCAACGTCACTAGAACCAGTTGTATTGGCTCTTGCCTTTCAATTGGACTATTTCAGCAATATAGAGAGAGGGTATTTGCTGCTTGGGTAACAGCCTATCCTCTATGTTATTTTACCCAGGCTTTGTGCTCTGGAGAAGACACTGGTCCTGTCATCTCCTGGCAAATAGAAGGGGAAGATATGGAGGCAGTAACAGATTTTACTTTCTTGGCCTCCATGATCACTGCAGATGGTGACAGCAGCCACAAAATTAAAAGATGCCTACTTCTGGGGAGGAAAGTGATGACAAATCTAGACAGCATCTTAAAAAGCAGAGACATCACCTTGCCGACAAAGGTCCGCATAGTCAAAGCTATGGTTTTTCCAGTAGTGATGTATGGAAGTGAGAGCCGGACCATAAAGAAGGCTGACTTCCGAAGAATTGATGCTTTTGAATTGTGGTGCTGGAGGAGACTCTTAAGAGTCCCTTGTACTGCAAGGAGAGCAAATCTATCAATTCTGAAGGAAATCAACTCTGAGTGCTCACTGGAAGGACAGATCCTGAAGCTGAGGCTCCAGAACTTTTGCCATCTCATGAGAAGAGAAGACTCCCTGGAAAAGACCCTGATGTGGGAAAATATGAGGGCAAGAGGAGAAGGGGACGACAGAGGACGAGATGGCTGGACAGTGTCACCGAAGCTACCAACATGAATTTGACCAAACTCTGGGAGGCAGTGGAAGACAGGAGGGCCTGGTGTGCTCTGGTCCCTGGGGTCACGAAGAGTTGCACACGACTTAACAACTAAACAACAACAACGACAACAAAGTCATGACGAGTCAAATGCAAGCTGGGGAAATATATCTTAGTTCAGGTGTCAGATTAGATGTGCAGACTGGAAAAGTTGCTTTTTTGCACTACCACACCCAGAAACTTTGAGACAGCACCAGTCATCCTTGTTGGAGGTTTCTAGGAACTATTATTCAAAAATTAATATATTTAAGATCTGCAGATTTGAATTGAGTGATCCCTTTCAACTGCAGAATTGCTTCCCCAGTCCCCAGGCAGTGAAAGTAACAGCATTAATTTAGAAGCAGCCCAAGATGGCATTATGTCGGCTTGCTTCGTTTGCGCCTCTCTGCTTGTTTGTCTTACAGGGTATTTATATATTTCCATTTCTTTCAGGAGTTCAAGACATTGTTCTGTAATCAACCCTCCATGAGATGGGTTAGGCCCAAATTTTCTCAATGAACTTCAATGCTGAGTTTGTACCCCAGCTTTAGATGGATAGTAAGACTCCCAGACAAACACCAGCCTTCTGGTTACATGCACTAGTTTCTTGAATCAAACCCTTACGATGGAGTTTTGTACTAGGACCACCACCCAATTAACAATACTGAAGATAGGTCAGACTCAGTACATATTCAATAAATGAATTAAATATCAGATGTGCTCAATTCTCTTCTATTCAAACCAATGGGACTTAAAAGTGCTTACATTTTTGGTGGAATCTGGATTGCACCTAAAATATATAATGAACAAGGCTGTTACCTACCAGATGTCAAAAAGCCTGATCCTATCATGTGGCAAGACATTCAGGTTTGATAAGACACAGTGGCCAATCCTGGCTCCTTCACATGTCGACAATATGTACATGGCTAAAAGCCCACATTTGCAACATGTTCTCATTAGTTCTTTCGGTGTCGGCTTACAAATTTTACAAGTGCATATTGGAATGCACTGCTTGGGATTTTCATACCCTGCAGAAGAATCTGAGTGCCACTAGATACAAAGGATATTGTCTGTTTACAACATTAAAGCTCTGTAAAACTCTGGGGAACAGGTGCTACAGGTCCACAAGGGCCCTATATGTAAAGTTTTGCTGTTCCAAATTTCCATGGGCTTCCTATTTGCTGTATTCACAACAGGATACACCATCTACTTCTAAATAACCTTTTAAAGATTTCATTATTTGATTCAGAGTTGTGTTTTTGTTTTCCCTTTAAAACTCCAGGAAAGAAAGAAAGAAAACAAGTCCTGTTATTTTTCTGTTAATCCCCCTTGTTGTATATCACTCTTGTGGGAATAGAACAAGCACCTTTAATTATGGGATCTCTGGTTTTCTTTGTCTCTGGACAAAAATGAGAGAAGGAAGAAATGTTGCTTTTTTTTTTTAATGCCGTGTACAGTAATTTTGACCAGGTCCCCTGATGTGGAAATAATCAGAGGCTATTATTTATCTTTTCCCCCTGGGTAGTCATTTTGTGTATAATTTCCCAATTTCTCCTCTGAATTTACAACTGAAACAACCACAGATTCACCAAGTTACAAGCAACACAACTATCTAAACCAAACATTTTTTTCAAAGAATACCAGTAACATAGGTTTCTATTTTAACATTATATTCATTCTTTCTTTATTACATTTATATCCCACTCACCTAGTGGAGAGTTACTACTTTGGGTGGCTAAACTTCACCGAAAGTGTTCCAGCTCTGGTCAGAAAGACAGCAAGCTGTATAGAAACGAGCTATGGGAATCTTTCCACTGGGGGGCCATCTTTTAGCTGCTGTGCTTTGTGTAAAGTGAAGCGGTAACTTTCACCTTTGTCCTTTAGCTTCCCAAAGTATGACTCTTCTTTTGAAATCTGAGTGCTTAGAATAATTTTTTTTCATGTTGGTGTTATTAAATATAAAGACTTATTTATTAATTTCCTGCTACTCTCAGCATCCTATACCACTTATAAATATATCAGTATTTTGAATTCACAGTAATATATCTCCTTTGGGAATATGCCTGACTTAAATATGTACAGTTTAATTGCAGAAGTGGCTTCTTTTTAAAGGAGGCAGCAGCTAACAATAAGAAAATGTATAACAATCTCAATTATTATAAAATGATTCTGCCATTTTTTTCCCTTTTAAAAGGCAGAAATTGGCAATACCTTCGTCCACTGAGGGATGGTTGTGCCCTGCCTATGACTAAGGCTCTACAAGCATAATTAAGTCAACAACAGCCATATGGCTCAGATGGCGGTGATGGCCCTTGCTGGAGATCTAAAGAGGGAAAAAATGGGTATGGAGTGAAGTACATAGATGCAGAGCATACATTTAAGGTCTCAGAGGTAACAAACACAGAGATATAAAAATTCCACAGAAGTGCTGATGGGGGAAAACAGTACCTTTTCAAATTTGTCATCCAATAGTGCTCACACACAGAAGGCATAGCCATCCATTTCGCACCCATGAGAGATACACATTCAAAAGCTGATCAGAGGAGGGAAGAAGGTTTTTTTAAAAATAGCTCACACCACTGATCCCCCAAATCAGCCACTAAGATCCATCTTAAATGCTGATACTGAGAATCATGGGACTTGACCATCTTTCTTCCAGCCCATCAGTTCTGTGATTCTATTCTGTGTGCTCCACTCTCTGCCACAGAAAGAAACTTTGTGTGGTCAGGGTTGGGTGTGCGTGCACTTAGTTCTCAAGTTATTTAGACTCAAGCTGGTCTGACCAGATGGATATATGGACTGCATAGTTCTTCTCTTCTCCCTAGAGATCTTGATCCAGTCCCTGACCTTAAGGTTGTGTTTGGCAGTGATTCTGGTTTACAGCAAGCAAAAGACAAAAGGCAGTATTCATGCTTTGCCAATAAGAATGACCAATGAAGTCACTCTGGTACAGAAAGTGTTTTGTTCTGCTGACCTCTGTACTCATGTGACTTTGAAATCGGGTGACCTGACGGTGCCCTGAGATCAGTGTTGCTAGGGGCCAGATGTAGACAGACAGAATAATGAGTCACACTTTCATCTGAAACTGTGACATCTAGGCTCAGAAGTTAAAATAATGGGAATGCCCTGTGAGATCATGTTTCTACAAAGTATCTTTGAGGACTGCTCTCTGCTCTCATTTCTTTGAAATGCTATTAGGTTGCACAATGATTTTCCTACCATCACTTTAGTGAACCCTTTTAACCTTTTGCTAGACATGTCTTCCGGCAAGGATGCTCCACAACACAATATGGATGAGGAATTGCCAGATCCTATAGATCCTGAACCCACAGAGATCCAGGACACCAAATGCCCAGGCAGTGGCGTCTTTGTGCCTGAATCTGGACCCTTGAGGGCTCCAGAGTCTGAACCTACAGATGAAGGTGACTCTGGGATCAAGTTAGAGGAGGCTGGACTCTCTCATAGCCAGTATAGATTTTCAGGTTGAAGGCATAATCCTGGATAGATACTTCCAGACAAAATGCTTGGTTGTAGGGAGTTAATCTCTGCAGGTTTCCTGATAAACCTTTATGGGATCTCCTTGAGGGAAAGCATTTCTTTCCCTGAAGACCAAAAAGCAAAATCTTCCAGCCAAGCTCTGCTACCAGCTTGTCAATGTCTGCAGCAAAGATCAAAATGAGGTTTCAGGAATCCAGGTATATATGGCCTTGGAGTTCAAAACGAAGCAGGGCAAAGGCTAATAGAGTTTTGTCAAGAGAACAAGCTGGTCATCACAAACATTCTTTTTCGACAACACAAGAGGTGACTCTACACATGGAAATCATCAGGTGAACAATAGCGAAATCAGATTGATTATATTCTTTGCAGCCAGAGGTGGAGAAGCTCTATATAGTCAGCAAAAACAAGATTTGGAGCTGATAGCGGCTCCGATTATCTGTTTCTCATAGTAAAATCCAAGCTTAAACTGGAGAGAGTAGGAGAAACCACTGGGCTAGTCAGGTATAATCTAAACCAAATCCCTTATGAATACACAGTGGAAGTGAAGAACAGATTTAAGGAACTCGATTTGGTGGACAGAGTGTCTGATGAACTATGGATAGAGGCTCGTAACATTGTACAGGAGGCAGCAACAAAAACCATCCCAAAGAAAAGGAAATGGAAGCAAGCAAAGTGGCTGTCCAACGAGACCTTACAAATAGCAGAGAAGAGAAGGGAAACAAAATAAAAGGGAGAAAGGGAAAGTTACAGAAAGTTACAGTGGCCAGAGGACTGGAAAAGATCAGTCTACATCCCAATCCCAAAGAAGGGCAGTGCCAAAGAATGCTCCAACTACAGTACAATTGCACTCATTTCACACGCTAGCAAGGTTATGCTCAAAATCCTCCAAGGTTGGCTTCAGCAGTATGTGCACCAAGAACTCCCAGAAGCACCAGCTGGATTTCGAAGGAGCAGAGTAACTTGAGAGCAAATTGCTAACATGCGCTGGATTATGGAGAAAACCAGAGAGTTCCAGAAAAACATCTACTTCTGCTTCATTGACTACGCAAAAGCCTTTGACTGTGTCGACCACAACAAACTATGGCAAGTTCTTAAAGAAAAGGGAGTGCCTGACCACCTTATCTATCTCCTGAGAAACCTATACATGGGACAGGAAGCAACAGTTAAACTGGATATGGAACAACTGATTGGTTCAAAATTCAGAAAAGAGTACTACAAGGCTGTATATTGTCCCCTTGCTTATTTAACTTAGAAACAGAATACATCATGCAAAAGGCCGAACTGGAGGAATCCCAAGCTGGAATTAAGATTTCCGGAAGAAATATCAACAACCTCCGATATGTAGATGATACCACTCTGATGGCAGAAAGTGAGGAGGAATTAAAGATCCTCTTAATGAGGATGAAAGAGGTGAGCACAAAAAAACAATCTGAAGCTCAACATCAAAACTAAGATCATGGCCACTGGTCCCATCACCTCCTGGCAAATAGAAGGGGAAGATGTGGAGGCAGTGACAGATTTTTTTCTTTCTTGGGCTCCATGGTCACTGCAGATGGTGACAGCAGCCACGAAGACTCCCTGGAAAAGACCTTGATGTTGGGAAAGTGTGAAGGCAAGTGGAGAAGGGGATGACAGAGGACGACATGGGTGGACAGAGCAACTGAAGCTACCAACATGAATTTGACCAAACTCTGTGAGGCAGTGGAAGACAGGAGGGCCTGGCATGCTCTGGTCCATGGGGTCACAAAGAGTCGGACACAACTAAACGACTAAACAACAACATATATAAACTGTGTTTTTGCTGAAAATAATGACTTTTCTGGTTCCAACTCTTCCCTGCATGTATCCTGATACTTGTTGCTGACTCACCTATGATTATTTGAGTTGATTATGCTTCTTCAATAGTCCCTGTTTATTTTCAGTGAGTACTGTCCTCACTTAGTTTTTGGACTGCTCTGGTCTTGGGCTTTGTCTCTCCCCCACAAAATCCATGTGACCCTCTGGTAAGGCTTTTTAAGAGCTTTGCTTCTACTTATTGCTACATGTTCCCAAGCTAGCAAAAACTTTGCTTCAGGTTCAGCACATGTGGGAACAGGACACACCCAGTCATCTGTGAGAATTACGGAAGACCTTCTTGATCTGGTTGCAAGGTGATATACTTGTGATTATGCACATCACAGTGGATCTTCACATATTCACATCTAGTAGAAGAATCTTATTTGGGAACCACAGCTCAGCATATGCTTTGGATGTGCAATGTTCTTGATTCAATTCCTGGTTTCTACAGTTGAAATTTGTAAGCAACAGTACTTCCTCCCTCCCTCCCTCCCTCCCTCCCTCTCTCTCTCTCCCGGTTTGATACTCTGGGGAACCAATGTTGGAATGAACAATACTAGAGGCTTTACAGACAGTCTGATCTCACAGATGGCAGTTTTCAATGGTCTACACAATTTGGATCACAATTCCCAGGATCAACCAGCTAGCCTGACCAGTGACCATGCTGGCTGAAGGATTTTGTTACTGGGAAAAAAAACTTTTCCAAGCCCTGCTAAGTTCTTAAACAATTAGAATGCCATTCTAAACAAAAATGTACTGAAGAAAAGGAACAGAAGGAGGTGGGCATTCCTCTGCTGAAGGAAATTCCCATTGCAATGACATTTGTCATTTTCAAAGCTACAGCTCATTGTATTTCTAAAGGGGTTTTTAAATCCCAGCGGTGACTCTAGGTCACGACAGTTTAATAAGAGCAGGCAGCCCAAGAGAGACTTTCAAAGAGAAGAACTTTTTATCTACTGGGATCTTCAGAAGCAGGAGCAAGAGAATTCCCCATCAGCCTGAGAAATGTCAGAACTAATCAGAAGGCAAATGCTATCAGACAGCAACGTGAACCATTCCAGCTAAATATGAAGTGGACGGACAATTCTCTTTCAGGGAGGAATACTTCTGAATCCGGAGACACAGCGTAGTTGTCCCCCACCCCTTCTGCCCCCTACATAGCAACCTAATCGGCTAGCAGTCACAAGGACAGAGGAAAATGGCATGATGGCTCCTCATCCAGCATGTCAGCAGAGAATTCGCCACTGGGTCCTGGCTTTAATGAGGATTGACTATATGGGGTGAAACAGCAGCAATCTGCTTCTGAACAAGGTAAAGTTGCTCATAATTGGTCCAGGCCTCAGGCTATTAGCCCTGGGGACCCCCTCCCTTAACTAATTGGATCATTTGCATATTTCTTCATAACAAGGCTTTGGGGGGGAAGGATTTCAAAGGCAGAGACTTGAAATGTAGAAAAAGAAAAATACCACTCATATTTTGTTTTCATTGTAGAGCAAGGCCTCTCGCATACAATCACATTTTCAAGCAGCAGCATATACAGTTATTCTGTTCAGAAAGGAGGAGTCAATGCGAATTTCATGCTCACCTGTGCTTGTGAGATGCTGCATCATTAGCCATAAATCTACCACCAAGAGCTACTTTCAATATTATGTACTGCCTATACAGAGAGCACCTCCACACAGGAACATGTATGAAATACAAATGTAGATTGCTGACATATCACAATCATGCATATACTTATTTTACAGTATGTTCACATATGACAAAACACACTTCTCAATTAAGTACTCACTCTGAACAATGAAAACTGCCTGAAAACTGTTTGTGAAGGATTACAGGCTGATCCAAGTCTTTTTGCAACCTAAGGCAAAGAAGATGGGCTCTTTTCTCATTACATTAATAGAAGGTGATTGGATGAAGTACTGAACCTTTAGCCCTGGTGGGCAGAGTAAGCCTATGCTATTTTGATTCCTGATGTGAAAACCAGGTAGTGTCACTTCCTATTCTTTGTACAACCCCCTCCCCAAATGAACTGGTAGTTGAATTCTTCTTTAATAATGGGGGGGGGCAGTGATCATCTTCCACCATTCTTCAAGGTAGCAAGCTAGCTTAAATACACAGCTCCTCCCTCCAACACTTTCCCACTATCTCCTAGGACATGCTACCTGAAGTGATTGAATCACTTTGCTTAATGTTAGGGCTGCCCTTCTTGATCATGTCAGCCAACCCACAAGTGAGCGGATATTTAACTTAAGGAGTCAGGCAACCATTAGGTATACATACCCCTTTTTGGTCCAACATCAACAGAGTGGATGAATGAGTTGAGGCTTTGAGTAACTCCAGACAATATTGGAATAACTTTTCTTAAGTAGGCTTAAGAAATAATCCTGTTTGAAACGCTAGAGAGCTGCTGACTATCTAAGTTGACAATACTGATCTAGATGGACCTTGGATCTGACTTCAGTGTGAGGCAAGTTCCCATATTCCTATGCCTGAAACATAAACCTTTAAGGTACAATCCAGATCTTTCATATATCTGTATCTAAGGATGTGCAGTGCTTTCAGGGAAACATGCAAAAATGGGCTAAATCAGGAATGTTTGTGCAATTCTGGGTTGACCACGTGATACACCAAAGATTTGCCGATTGCCTATGAGACAGAGTCACATTCCCACTTTCACATTCCATCTAGCATTTGTGTGATTAAGAAGTGTGTAACAAAAATGTCCAGTAATTTAAATTTAGGAAATGGAAATTTTAAAAAGACTGAGCTGATGATGCCAAAAGAGAAGAGGAGGGAAAGCTGAATCATTCCAATTACAGCCCAAGATCTTCGCAGATCTGAGGCAACAGAGAGGACTGGAACAGAGGCCATTGCAAACTATAGACCCCCTTCTGAACCTTCTACAAACTATTTCACACAGGAATAGAATGAATAGAAAGACTTGGTTGTCATTGATAGGTAGGATTCAGATTCTATAGTTGTCTTTTTTCTTTCAGTTTGCATACTACTTGGGGGAGGGGAGAGGGTTCAGAAGGGGGTCTATAGTGTGCAATGGCATCCATTCCAGTCCTCTCTGTTGCCTCAGATCTGTGAAGATCTTGGGCTGTAATCAACTATTATATATAGTGTATATACTCTTGGGCTTTGATTTATTAGGTCCAATTAGTCCGTTCAGATCTATTTTCCTCCACCTCTCCATTGTCTGTCTGTCTGTCTGTCTGTCTTTCTTTCTTTCCTTCTTTCTTTCCTTCTTTCCTTCCTTCTTTCCTTCTTTCCTTCTTTCCTTCCTTCTTTCTTTCCTTCCTTCCTTCCTTCCTTCCTTCCTTCCTTCCTTCCTTCCTTCCTTCCTTCCTTCCTTCCTTCCTTCCTTCCTTCCTTCCTTCCTTCCTTCCTTCCTTCCTTCCTTCCTTCCTTCCTTCCTTCCTTCCTTCCTTCCTTCCTTCCTTCCTTCCTTCCTTCCTTCCTTCCTTCCTTCCTTCCTTCCTTCCTTCCTTCCTTCCTTCCTTCCTTCCTTCCTTCCTTCCTTCCTTCCTTCCTTCCTTCCTTCCTTCCTTCCTTCCTTCCTTCCTTCCTTCCTTCCTTCCTTCCTTCCTTCCTTCCTTCTTCCTTCCTTCCTTCCTTCCTTCCTTCCTTCCTTCCCTTCCTTCCTTCCTTCCTTCCTTCCTTCCTTCCTTCCTTCCTTCCTTCCTTCCTTCCTTCCGATGGTATGTACTCCTTTCCTGTGGGTTTATGCAATTTGTAGAAGAATGCCTGTGGGCAAAAGTAGTAAGCTCCTGCCTACCTTGTCCTTAAAATAGATAATACTGTGTCACCCCTACTAGAGATGGGCACAAACTACCACAAATCGGTTTGTGCCGATGTTTCACAGCCCGACCTTCTCCAATGGACACCTGGAAGAGGTGGGGTAGGGAAGCTGGGGTGCTGCCTGAGTGACCACCTGCTCAAGGAGGTGGGGTTGCAAAGCATCGAACATCTGCTAGGTGGGCTTAAGTCACACCCATGACTTGAGTTGGAGTCAACTTGGGGGTCTCTGGGGTGACTTGCAACTCCACTTGTGACTTGGATCCATTTGTCCAAGTAGCATTGTCAAATCCCTATGGCCCCCTGCCCTTCTGCCAGCCTACATGGTGCCACTGTCACCACCATTTCCAAATGCAGCACATCAAAGGGACAGCAAGTTCCTCCAGCCCTCCTCTTCCTATAAGTTGATGATGCTCTAGCCTGCCATAAAGCATCACCAGAGTGATTTACAGGAAAAGGTGGGTTGGAGGACCTGCCCTTGGAGTATAGCAGGCTAGAGAGTCACCATGAAAGGCAGTTTCCCTTCCTCCTGCTTCAGAGGGCTTGCCTGTGCTGGCCTATCAGCTGGTCAGCACATGCATTGTGAGAAAATGTGGCCCAGCTCCTGAACTGGAGGCAGCAGCAGCTGGAAGGCCCAAGTCTTTGGTACCAAGCCCTGAGTCCCAAGCTTTGTGGGACTCATAAGTGACTCATAACCCAGACTTGAGACTTGATACAGTACCAAAGACTCAGACTTGAAGTTGGACCCCTAAACTCAGATTTGGACTTGAGACTCAGGTTCCAAGACTTACCAACATCTCTAAAACCTACTGTAGATCGAAACCAATTATGTTTTCTCCATTTTCATGTATCCAGACAAAAACTGGGTCAGAGGTTGTGCACCTCACCAGGACAGCCAGAGTTCCCTGTTAAAAACTCCATGGGCTCCAGTTCACCTTCTTGATTCATATCAGTTAAAGCAACAGTTCCCTCTGCCTTTTCCTTCACAGTTCCACAGGGTCAAATTACAGTCTCTAAACTACTTGTCAGCTTGAAAGCCCAGTTAACTTGTAAGCCCAGTCCAGGTTCTGGAAAGAGATAAGAGCTTAGGTCCAGAATACACCCCTCTGAAAGAAGACTTCTATAAATGAGCACAAGAACACAGTCACTGCTATTTTTCTCCCGGGTCCCTCCCCTCACTTGCCTCTCCAGAGCTGCAGTAGTCTCCAGGCTAATGTAGCCTTGTTCAACTGCATGGCTGGATTCTCTGGAGCCTGGCTTCAATAAACCCAGAGAGGGTAGATAGGTTCCAACATCACCTCACACATCTCCTTCTTCCAAGATAGGTGGCAACCCTTTGCCTTCCCAATTGTGCTCTTATATTTCCCATGACCCTGCCTCTTCCAGCTGTCTCTCACCAGGACACTGTTATCTCCTGCAGCTGAAGCAATTCCCTCCAGCCAGCATGATTCTGAGGCAACTCATCCTTCTCCCAGGCAACTGCTACCTACATGCTGGGCCAGATGACTCTCTCGGAGTGTGCGCCTGCAGCCCCTCACATAGGTTCACCAGAAGATTACAGGGCAATCTTGTGCCCTTATTCAGACATAGATTAGGTTAAGGAGGAGTCGCACCTCCCTCTTTGTAATTTTCTTCTATCGTTTCTCTTACCAAAATAACTCCACAGAGGAAAAGAGGGAGCCAGTGTACAGTACCTTCTTATTGGTCATATAAGGAACACTCTGTCTGGAATAGACCTTTTGAGAGATTAGGTCTGCCTGCATGTTGTTCTGGATTCAAATTACTTCACTTTATATGAAGTAGAAAGCGACAACTGTTGACTTAATTCAGACATCTTAACAAACCATTGCTCGTCATGAGAAAGGATAGGAGAAAAATCTTAGGCCTGCGTATGCTCTGCTTCTCTTTTCTTTCTTTTATACATAAAGGAAAAAGAGTAGATATTCCCAGACCTACTTATGCAAACCGTAATTTGTCCTCATACAAGTATCCCAAACCACAGTCTTCATGATAATTAAATCCTGCCATTGCACTCTCTTGTGCAACAACAAGTCATGCTTGTTATTTACATTTGAATCGAGTTGTAGTAGGTAAAATGTCACCAGATAAATTGAAAAAGGTTGGAATCCCACAAAACAGAACCTCTTATTCATCAGATTTCCCTCTAACCTCTTCCCAAAGGGCAAGATTTCTATATGACCTCAAAAGTAGCTGCACTGCTTCCATGCAGAGTGGAATAGATGACCTTGGAGTTCCTCCCTCCCCTTCCATCCAATTACTGGCCTCTGCTGTCCATAGCCTTCCTGCAGATATCAGTTAAGATTATAGCTATCTATAATAAGTTAATGATGCTTTGGCTCTGAGTCACTTCTCTCCTGTGGCTCTCCAGATGTCACAGAAAGGCAGCCCATTACTGTAGGTTTTCATTAAGGAGTTACCATCCCTTCCCAAAATGATAGAGGGAGAAAATTTGATTATTGGTGGTGGACTGTTGTTTTTTTTAATGACTCTTTTAGGTCACAATAACACTTCACAAACATGAAATAAAATATCCTTTGGTCTGAAGATCATCTGTTCAAAATAACCCAAACATCTCAGCTGTCTTCCTATCTGCCTTGTAAGAGCTATCTCTCATCTCTGCCCAGGAATGAACACTCAGCCTTGAGGGACGTGGCTAAGCGCCACTGTTTTTATTGCTATTTTAAAGGGCAGAAGTGAAAAGTTAAAAGTCTCCCCCCTTCAAGCCTCAAAACTGCTATCAGGTCACATAAAAAGTCCAGCAAAATGCAACTGATGTTTTCCTGAAGGAGAAAAGCTCTATGAATTGGCAAGCTGGCAGATTTCTCTCCAAACCACACTGGAGCAGCTTTTGTTCAGCCCTTGCCTAAGGAGAAAGACAGGTCAAACTCACAACACCAGTTACACACAATAGTAATTATGGATTCACAAAAACAGAATATGCACCGCTGGTCACTCCATATTTTAATGTAACTGTCCCAGCTGTCTGCTTGGGTTCTACTAAGGAACAGGATTTATACTTTTAAAAGAAAAGTTAGATTCAGATCATGCTGGGTTAGGGAGAAACTACTAATAGAGCAGAATACAGATGACTAAGCATGCAACTTTTTAAAAACTATTTAGGCATCAACAGCCACCACTAATATTCTCAATGCTCAGTGTCAAGCCACTGTTGCCCGTTTACTTGGTCACATAAGGGAAAAAATAAGCTAGAGGCAAGTTAGAGTTCTTCCAGATAGAGTAATTATTCTCCTTAAAGTACTCTACCATGGTTTTCTACTGATGCTTCAGTTTTATTCCATAACCTATATCATATTCCCATTATTTTTCTCAATACAGTGTTTTCTTCTGTGACTTTCTATTTCTTTTTGTGTTTCTCCAAAACATGTTTTCTTTTTTTAGTTTTGCTTTGTATTAGGGGACTGATGCTTCCCATCTGAAGCTGATGTCCGTGGTGACAGCCTCCCTGTCAGAACATTTTAGATAGTACCGAAGGAAGGAAGGAAATAAGAGACAGCAGGGAAATGTATTTTCTAAATATTTATTAAAGATTTCATAAAGACAAGTGGCTTCCTAGAAGGGAAGGCAAATGGATTTTTAAAGACAAGATTCAAGGTCAATCCTGGTAATTCCTGTTCTTTTTCAGCATCAGGTGAACAGAAGGGGACAGTAGAACAAATGTTTTGCCTGGAGGAGACCATTTCTTGCTCTAGGTAAAGGTAAAGGTTCCCCTTGACATTTTAGTCAGTCGTGTTCGACTTTAGGGGGCGGTGCTGATCCCCGTTTCCAAGCCATAGAACCAGCATTTGTCCGAAGACAGTTTCCATTGTCACGTGGCCAGCACGGCTATACACGGAACACTGTTTACTTTCCAACCGAAGTGTTACCTATTTATCTACTCGCATTTACATGCTTTCGAACTGCTAGGTTGGCAAGGAGCTGGGACAAAGCGATGGGAGCTCACTCCGTCACATGGATTCGATCTTACAACTGCTGGTCTTCTGACCGTGCAGCACACAAAGGTTTCTGCGATATATCCCGCAGTGCCACCCATGTCCCTTCTTGCTCTATTACTGTTCAAACAATTGACCACAAACCTTTCCAAGTTAGGAAGAGGAGGAGAAGGATTAGGGTTATTCTAATCAACCTGGTCTTCCAGAGTGATGTATAATAATGAAGTATGATAAAAATGCATTATTTCAAAACAGATTAAAAACAATTTTAAGAATCAAAGGCCAGATGGAGTAATACAATTTTGATAGTCTGCTGGAAATGTAGTTGGGATTCTTCCTCTAGATGGACGTTCAGAACAAAATAATAACAACAAAAAACCACCATTGCTATTCAGCTATGGCAGCCTTTTCTACACAGAGATGGGAAAGAAACTCAGGGCATTTAGAAAGATTCCCAAAGTTTATGTTCTCCCTTGATCACAGCATTTCAGTGGCAGCCCAAGAAAGTGTACCATCAGTGCCATATCCTCAGCACCTAACAATTTTGTCAATCAGCTCAGGGAAACAGCACCAGTCATATCAAAAGTGGAGCAAAAATAGCCCCACTTTCTGTGGTATTTCACATTTTGCTTCCAGGGTTGTGGCTACCTTTACTAACACAACTGTCAACTGGCAGCATCCTTTTTACATTAAAAATAGTCTATGCTGTTTATATTTAGCTCTCTGGAGAGAACACAATAAGTGAAAAATCCATGGCCCTTTTGGAAATGTGAACAGTTGTAAAGGTGTATATGGTTTCATCGGTAGCATATGTCCACTTTTGTTTATATTTTTTATGTCATTGTCAAATTGCCAACAAATGGAATTATAAGAACACAGTGTTATATTATTTTTAGACCAAGCGGCTGGTAGCTAGGCATACACTAGTGCAATCCCACAGCTACTGTAGTGCACAATACAGCCGTTCGATCCACTTTCACAACATAGTAAAACCTTATTCAGGCATTAGGGGTTATAGCGAATATTCAAGGCAAGACAGCAATGTTTTAGGCCCATCCCCACATCCCCAGTTTCTTTGCCCTCCTACACATGGAAAGCAATAAATGTGGAGAGGGGAAACAGTGCTATCCACAGGGACTCCATGTGACTTCAGACTCTGATATTCTATGTTCCAGGCTCATAGAGAGCAGAGACTCCCCTTCCTTACATTGTCTTTTACATGTAAGAGAGTATTTGATATAAAGACAGAGGGCTGCATTAGACTGTTGTACTGCAAAAGAAATAAAATTGTCTGTCATCAATCCTAATGTAACTTAGTTATTTCTTAATAGTTGCAAAAAGAAATTAAAAATAACTACTTATTTGCAACTTGTTACATTCAGGCTCTGGTTTCATGGCACAACATAATGCTTGGGATACAAGCATTAGCTTCTGCATCAGTCCCTTAGGGTTTATCGGGATCACAACTTCCCAAGTGACTGGTTTTGCCCTTCAAATCTAAATCCAATGTGTGTATGGAAGTGTTTTGTGGTAGGGAGGAAATACTGAAGAAAGCAGCACTCTCTCACATAATCTGAAATTTACACAACTCCTTGTATGATTTGGAGGTGTCTGGAGGTTGGCCAAAAAAGCACAGCTAGCACTTCACACATTCTGCCCTTCCAGAATCAACCTTTGTTGCCAATTGTCCAGTATCAGAAGAAACACAGTTCCTTATATTATAAAACTTGGAAGAAGTGAGTCAAAAGAGAGACCAAAAATCCCCCACACATGCACAAAGATATGAAAAGGGCAGCGCTGCTTCCTGAGCAGCTCAAAATAGCCAAGTGTAGTGGGAGGAGATAAGCCCTGAGAGCAGATGAATTTGATTTGATTATGCTCTCCATGCTACGGATTCCAGGGAGCTGGCTTGGCTGTCTTGTTTGGGATTTAAGGGTGGCTTTGTTTAAAGCTGACTCCAGCTCTTTGGATATGACCCATGGTGACTAAAAATCAAATCAAATTGGCCCAGCCTTTCTTCTAGAAACATTTTTAGGACCTTCAAAGAAAAAGGCTAGGCCTTCCCTTCACAGATCAGAGCAGGAAGGGACAGATGGGTTTTGTTGCAGAGCCTTAAACATGTGTGGCTTCCCAGAAAAGATCTAAGGCACTTGGCATCACCCACCCACATATTGTGGTTGCCATTCACTGGGTTTTTGAAGCTGTGCCTCAATCCCACGCTATTTGGAATTGTTCACACATAATAAATGACCAGATGGCAAAGGACGCCCCTTTTTGCTTAGGGACAAAAGGGACACACTTTTTCTGAAGCCTGAATATGGATGAGGATACCTCCGGGCTTCCCAGGTTACATTCTGGAACATCCATGGATAGTGTTCTATATTTGTAGCATTCTCAGCCTCTGAAATATGCAGAGCTTGGAAACATTTTTTAAAATATTATTATTTTTAAATTTTGGCATGACAACTGCTCCCAGGATTTCTCAGTAAATGTCTATGCACTGAGTGATTCAGCCTGGACTAGTCTCCCACCCACCCCCTACATTGTGTACATGCATGTCCCATAGTGGTTCCACACCACTGACCCATGACAATTATAGCTAGTGCTGCTGTTACAGTATTTTAGTTTCCCACTACATGAGCTTGATTGTCTTGACAATAGCACTGCATGATAGGTCCGCAGTTTTATCTCCATGCTACAGACAAGAGACTGGAGAGAGGATGAGCCAGAGAAAAGCCGGTCTATCTAGTGAATTTGTGACTGTGCAGTTCCTATGCTTAACAGTGATGCTGCCTGAGCTCCATGTGACTGATTGGAGCATCTCCAGGTGAGTTGTATAACCCAGTTTAGTTTCTGGTGGGAGTATTATGAAACAGGGACAGTGGCAGCCATCTGCCATTTTCAGGGAATGCACCAGCAAAGCTTACAATTATTGCTGTCCCTGGTACCCCCACCATTTAAAATTACCCAAAATGCCCTGGAGCAACTTCACTCTGGGGCCCTTAAAAGGCACTGTTTAAACATCCATCTTGGCAAAGCCCCTTATATCCCGGAATCAGTCCTGTCTGAGGAGAAAAAGGGCTTCTTCTTTCTGAGCAGAAACTTTCTGCAGTTTTAATTATGTCACAGCAGGTGCAGCTGTCATGTTAACATGTTAACATATGTCACTGACTGTGGCAGAATGCCCATGTCAATCCTGTCCATCATATGGCGCTCAAGGGCAGGAGCCTATGATAGGACAGGAGGGACAGAGTTAGAGTCAGTGGTGGGATTCAGCCGGTTCACACCAGTTCTATAGAACTGGTAGCTAATGTACGATTGGTTCTGCAGAACCATTTGCTGGCCTGTTGAATCCCACCACCATGGCAGCGGCAGCAGCCAAGACCTGCCTCCTGCTGCTGCTGTCTCCTCCTTCCCCCACCACGCCCAAGCGCCGGCTTCCCTGCCTTCCCCTCCTCTCTCGCCCTCTCGCCTCCCTCCTTCTATTTACCCAGAGTAGAGTGAGGAGGAGGAGCAGGAAGCCAAGACATGGGCAGAGGAGGGGAAAGGAGAACGGCGCACTCTCAGGGTGAAGAAGACACAAGAGCCAACCAACAAGAAAGGGAGGAAGAGCAAGAAAGCAGGAAGGGCGGCTGCTTCAGAGAGGGCGAGAGGAAGCGCAACGCCTCTGGCCGGCCGCCCCGCCAGCCACTTAGGTGGTTTGGTGCCGGAGTGCTCCCTTGCCTGCCCGCAGGCGCTCTCGCCAGCATGCTATGCACAAGGCAGCCACGCGCTTCTTCCCGCCGTGGTGGATGGAGGAGGAGGAGGAAGAGGAGGAGGAGGGGCATTCAATGGAGCTCTCAAGGTGTTTTGGGGTGGAGTGGGCAGTCAGCAGCAGCAACAGCCACCCTCGACTCGGACTCCGCCTCTCCCACCGCCCCAACCGCGGGACATGAAGCCCCACCACCGGCACGACGTGGGAGGGGTCCGCCGGCCAGATGTCCCTGCACCTCTCAGTGCAGCGGTCCTCTTCAGGGTTGTATCAGTGGGCTGGCCACCAGAGGGGGGCACCCTCTCTCCCTCCATTGGGAAAGACAGCCCCTCCCTCCCTCATGCCTCTGAAAGAGGTGAGGGTCGCCCCTCAGAGGCGCTGCCTGGGAAAGAGGAACTACAACTCCCAGAATCCCCCTCTCTTGGTTGGCTCCTCTGCCCTAACTGGCCTGTGGGAGCCGCCGGCCCCCTTCGCTGCCGCCGACCAATCAGAGGAAGCGGGCCCGCCTTGCCCCAATGGGGGGGCAGGGCAGGAGCAGGAGGAGGATGAGAGGGGAGGACATAGAACCTGTTGTTAATTTATTTGAATCACACCATTGGTTAGAGTGACAGTTGGGGAGTTAGAGGGACAGCTAGAGAGGGATAGAGAATGGAAGTGAGAGAGTGAGGACATTGAATTGAGAGAGTTAAGACACAGAGTGGAAAGTTGGAGTGTTATAGAGAATAGGAAAGAGTTAAAAGGAATAGAGAATAGATAGATGATTAAAGAATATTGTTAAAGAGGTTACTGTGAATAAAACACATACAAGTACAGTAAACGTGTAATCAAATCCAATTTAATGAATGATCCTCAACAACTGTGATTTACATCTGTGATTTACATATCAACTAAATTATCAATAAACCTGTTATATTGGCAGCACCTGTCTGAGATATATTTGGTATATTGTGAACTAGATCCACTGGTGGCAGCGTAAAAAGAGGCGACACATCCTGAAGGTGGACCTGTGTTTGGGGAGAACAAACAAGGGACACTAGGGGGACGCGACACTGACTGTCATGCATACAGCAAGATACACTGAATTCGAAGAACAGGCCATGTAGCTACACAGAGGACACAAAATGAAGTTAGAGGTATTGTGTAATCTAATGCTACAATAACAATCCATGGATGACAGGTGTGATTTGTGTAGCCATGACACTGTTTTGTCTCCAGTAAACCAGAACAGAAAGCATTCTGGTTTCTTGTGCAATCTAAATATACCCAGTATTACTAGGTCTAAGAAATGAATTGAACAGGGAAAGTGATCATGTTATTTTGCCTAATCAATAGAAGGCAGCACTGCCCACTATACCTGAGATATTTCTAGATCTTAAGCTATGACTCATCTAACATAAGATCATGTTTAGAATACACTGAATACTGCAACATCTTTTTAGGAAGGCTCTGAGCAAATCCACTAAATGTTGGCACTGTGATTCTCTTGATGCATCTCTTAGTCATAAGGTATGGTCATGGCCAAGTCATCAGCTCATTTTGGAAAGGAATTATTATTCACATTAATTTGGTTCTGGGCCAATCTTTTTTATTTGTGGATGCTTATGTATTTTTAAATTAGGCATGTGCTTCTTGGAGATTAATTATCAGCCAATGTAGATGGACTCTCTATGCCTTTACAAATGTGAAGAGACTGATTTTGCAACACTGGAAAGATAGATGCCCACCATCAGTAATCTAGTGGATAGAAGACTTTGCAACATTTATTGCATATGAAAGTATGGCATACAGAAAGCAACTATGCATGGATATATTTTTTTGCTATTTTGAAATCCTTCATAGAAGCTTATGTATAGTATCCTTGTGCTTTGTTTTGTTTTTCGTTTTCCCTTTCCCTCCCCCCCTTTTCCGTTTGCTTTTGTAATATTAACATTTTGTGTTTAGATCTATCAGATTACTACTTTAGCTGTTATTCATTTTGTCTCACTTTAAAAAAAAATAACAGTGTTTCATAGAATTAACAAAGTAAGAACCGCCAGGAAAAAAACCTATCATAGTAAGACTCACATAACCCCCCAACTCTCCTTCAATACTGGTTGCCATTTTGGCTTGTCCCTTCAAAAGGGCCCACACCAGTTCTTCTCAAAGCTCTTGCTGAGTAAAGTCTGACAAATGGAACAGGAAACCAGGAATCTTCAGCGCTATTTCCTTTGCCTCATGGGATGAATGGGGGCTATAAGCCATGGAATTCAGCTGACTCAAGCCAGACAGGAAATGGTATTAAACCTTAACCATTAATGAAATAAAACAGGGGCTGAAGCAGGGAAGCTGTTGGGTGACTCATGCAAAAGAGGGGTGGCTATGCAAGCCCAGCGTTCTTTTCAGTAACCTGGGAGGATGTTTAGTTAGAGAAGGTGGCAGAGGAGCAGAAACAGCTGCAGGAAAATATTTCTTTGACGACAGCAGCATGACATGACGCCCACATATGGATTTGCAACTTTCCAGTTATGCTCCCATTATTAAATATACTCCTGATTTCCTTTCCACTGCTCAGATACATCTGCTCAAAGACAAATTCTTTCTTCAAAACCTTCCTCCTTTCAGACATCTGTAATTCTTACCCCTTCTTCTTATTACTGAAACCAACACAGCTGAATTATATCTACTCAATCAGAAATCAGGATCCTATGTTTTCAAGGAGAAGATCCAGTCTGAGAACTTGGGGGAAAAATACTTTTTTGCACAATAGGTAAGCAGACTTTTGCACCAAGCACGGCCAGTGACCATGTTGGCTGAAATATTTGTGGTGACTGTAGTCCAAAAAGTAACTTTGCCAAGATCTGCTTATGCCTATAGAAGAGGTCGTATAATGTATTTATTATTGGCTGAAATCCTGTTGCACAGTTATGTAAAAGGCATCAATTTTGGAAACAAATTGCTGTAAGTTAAAAAAAATTTCCACAGCTATATAGCGTTCCCCTTTATTTTGTCAATGGTTCATGTTTTAGTATGTTAATTGTTCATGCATATTCATGTTGCTGAGAGGCGGAGCCGAGAAAGATCTTATAAGAGGAGGAGCCTGAGAGTCAGGAGGGTCAGTCAGAGAGTTGGAGTAGAGTGAGAGAAGGGAGAAGGAGATAGTGTGTGGAGTTTGGGGAATTCTGATTAGAGTTAGGAGTGTATTATCTAACAGAAGGTTGTTGTTAATAATAATTTTACTTAAAGAAGATATTCATGAATCAATACCAATTTCTGTAATCAATAAACAAAAGTCCTATTTAAAAGACTTCGAAGTGTGGACCTGGATCTTTATCTTCCTGAAGTAATGGTGATTTAGTGATCACCTGCTGGCAGCAGTGTAAAAGAGGGGATTGTTTGCCTTCGTGTGTTATGAGTTCTGATGGTCAAGAAAGGGGCCCAAGGGTGAACGGCACAAGCTATTATCGATTGTATGATGAGTAGACAGATAGTCTGCAGACATTCTTTAACCTATGGCAATTCACTTCAAAAAGTTTTGTCATTTGTCTAACTATGAAACAGGATTTCAGCCACTGACTTTTTATATTTCTATCTCACTTTTCCTCCAGTAACCTCAAGGCAGGATATACAGCTCTTGTCCACATTTTATTCTCATGACAACCCTTTGAGGCTAAGTGAGTGTGGCTGGCTCAGCATCACTCATCAATTTCACGATCAAGTAGATAAGTGATCTCCAACCTTAGGCCTCCAGATGTCCTTGGACTTCAACTCCTAGAAATCCTGGCCAGCAGAGGTGGTGGTCAAGGCTTCTGGGAGTTGTAGTCCAAGAACATCTGGAGGCCCAAGGTTGGGGCTTACTGAAGTAGACCACCCAAGTCCTAATGCAACATTCTTACAACTACATCACACAAATACTCCCACTGGAATCAATGAAGAACTATGAACTGCAAACCTTGCCTCTTTCTCCTTTCCTCCACTCACATTACCACAAAGGATGATTTGATTTTGAATGAAACTATAGCCCTCTCTGCCCCCACAGCATACTGCAACATGCAGCATAGGCATTCTCCCACACATTTTATCATAACCCCATCTTGTATCTACCTTCTTATGAATCACTATGAAGAATTTTTGTCTTAATTCTGAAACTATATTTTCAACTACCCTCCGGCCCACAGAGGAGATTTTTCTACATATCCCCTCCTCTTTCTGCTATTTTTGTGTAGCGTAAGACTCAGCCACCAGAAGAAGCCTACAGAGTTCAAATTAATATTGGTTTATCCTAATAATGATATTATTTTATCTGCATACAGTATTCTGATTTTTCTCTCTCATTCTAATGGAGCAGCATGCCTGCAAACAATTTATATAACAAGGCAGATAAAATGTAATGCTTTTTTTCCTATACAGTATGATTTTTTAATTGCAGAATTATGAATTGCTGGTTGAATTTTTGGACTGCAAACCTCAAAATCAGAAAAAAATAATTAATTAAAAAAGCAAGAACCACACCCATGAACCCATATGCTAACTGTTATATTGTCCGGCTATGTATATATATATTTGAAAACATTTGACTGTAATTGCAGGAAAAAACATCTGGCAACTTGTCTTCATAATCAGCCACCACATATACTATTCCTATCACAATAATAATTGTGTGCCCTCAAGTCAATTCTGACTTACGGCAACCCTTTCCAGGGTTTTTAAGGTAAAGAATACACAGAAGCATATTCCCTTTTTCTGGGGATGCCCTGGGACTGTGCAGCTTGCCCATGACCACACAGGCTGGCTGTTCTCCCAGAAGGAACAGTAGAGAATCGAATTCCCAGCCTCTAGCTCCAGTTATCTACACCACTGAGCTATCCAGCCACCTATACTATTCTTATACTGGAATAATATTCACCCTTTTAGAAAACAAAATTATCTTTTCTATATCTTTTATATAGTGCATTATCTGAGCCAAAGGTCTGATCTAGTTTTTTAAAAAAACTATCAGTTTTCATTCTCTCTGTTTATTCCCCTCACTTTTGGACTGCCTCTGGAAACTTAACTTTCTGAAAAGAACTGCTAGTGCTTAGCATGCCATATGGATCTCACGGAATTGTTATGTTTCTCTGAGCCTCTTGGTGGGAGAGAAATCTTCTGTTTGTGTCTGTTTGTCAGGGGATTTCAGAGTATTGTATGGACACCAGGGGTCAATTACAATGTTTGTAGGGTTTTTTTGCGCTTGCATGGATAGCACATATATTCCCACCATTATTACCTTTTCAAGTGAATTTTGTCTTCTTGTAATTTGTCAAAAATATGATAGCCTCAACTGAACCATTTTTGCTTCAAGGGAGACTTCAAGCTTGATTTGATCTAGAACACACATTTGTCTTTCTGATGGCTCATGATAGTCATAAAGCTCTCCTCCAACAACATATGTCTAATGAATCAACTTTATTTTTTTGCTAGCTTTCTTCATCATCACATCCATACATAGTAGTTGGGAATATAATATAATAGTATGGATGACATTGTCTTAGGTCTTCACTGGTACACACTTACATTTGAAGATCTCTTCTAGTTCTTTCATAACTGCCCTTTTCCTCTTTTTTTGGCTCCACTCTTGATTTTGATTGATTGAACTTTTAACAATTTCTATTTGCTTATTGGCAACATTAAATATATAATATTTTTATATATACTTTTGCCTTCTAAATTTTCAAGCTCTACCCTAGATCCTTTTTTAGGAGAAAGGTGGGATGCAACATTTTAAATAAATAATAATTTAACTAGTTCAACTGTAATCTTGCACTTATACTTTCTTCTTTAGCCTTCTCAGTAGTAGTTTCAAGTCATTGTTATTTTCTGTCAGTAATATGGTATAATCTGCCTGTCTCAAATTATTGGTGTTTCTTCCACTAATTTTCACTCTTTCTTCATCTGAACCTAATCCAACTTTTACAGATATTTTGTATATATATTAAACATATAGGGAAATTAAATCTACCTTTTTCTCATATCTTTGCCTACTGCAAACCATTTCCCCCCTCTGTTTTCTTCAAGCAGTAGCCTCTTATCCAGTGTACAGGTTATACAATCAAATGCTGTGGCACACTCATTACTTTTACAATCCATTGTATGTATGTATGTGTGTGTGTGTGTGTGTGTGTGTGTGTGTGTGTGTATGAATGAATGAATGAATGAATGACATTTACATTCCACTGTGTATCTAAGATCTTAGGGTAGAATACAACAATAAAAACAATATCAAACAAATTGCATAATACATGAATTATAATCTGTAAAGCACAAATTGGTCTTCTGAAATTTTCTGGTACTCTCCAGCAGCCAAGATATATTTGGAATATGCTTCTGCCTTTTCTGGATCCAGCTTGAACATCTGGCATTCCTCTCTCCATACATACATGGTTAAAGTCCTTGTAAAATCTTGTGCACCACTTTGTTTTCATAATAAATTTATGAACTGTTCCTATAGTTACTACAATCTTTGATGTTTAGCTTCTCCATTTATAAGCTGTTCGTAAAGGTCAAACTCACTTCAGTTTGATTTGGATTATCTGAAATTCTGTGTGGAAGTTCCAGTCCTCCACACAACTAGAATTTTGTGAATCAGACTTGGGATGACTGTACTAGCTTTGCCCCATCTCCATTGCTGCTTAATGATGAACATGGCAGCAGAGAGTTTGCTGTTCTCATGTTGGCATCTTGTGCAATTTGAAGCCTTGATTTTCCAGACTTCCAAATTGTGTTTTCCTCCTACTGAGCACTGCTCTTAAAATTATATGACCCACACACTCCAGTGCAAATTTGGAAAGGAGCATTAGCACTTCAGCTATGAAGACAATAGCCAGAATGAACAGTTCTGACTTGAGATGAATAGAAAAACAGTTTATCCTGTTTTTATACCTACAATGGAATTAGGTATTGTGGAAGAAATCCATCCTCTGCAGCTTTGCAGAATACCATACAACACAACTTGGAGATTAACTGACTAATACTGTATAATTTACCTGTTTGGAAGGCCTGGTGGTTGCTTTCATTATAGATTTGTGTGTGTGTGTTATGTGCTGTCAAGTTGCATCCAACATATAGTGACCCTAATAGGGTTTCAACCTACGGGGCAGCCACTTCTCCAGTGAGTTTCCATGACTGAGTGGGGATACTAACTGCTAATTCATATTCTGAGGGCACATTTTTAGTTTAAACATCTTGTAATGAGTACTACATCTTGTACTGTAACTGAGCACTATGTGAGGAGAGAAATTACTTCACCTAAGAATGTCTGGTGGCGCTTCTTCCATTAATGTGAGGACCCAATTGTCTGTATTTACACATATTAACATATATTATGCAAACATTTAAATTAGCCCATGAAATTTTAATGCAAACTTTGCTCTATATCCCCTTTTCGCTGGTACTTGTCCTCCTTTTGGGTGAAATGTTAGCAACCACACTTCTTTCTGTACACCTGATCCTTGCACTTCTTATTCCTGAAAAAGTATATATAAACTCATATGTGTGCTCAAATGTGTGTACACAAGAAACATAGTGTTTATGTATGTGTGTGTATTTTCAGGCAAGCTTTCCCTTAGTAACTGGTTGCCTGAGTGAATTTTTAATGCATTGTTGTGTCTTATTGCTTTGAATGTGTTTTTGGTGTTGTTTTTGGTTACCTTTTTAAAAATGTGGTATACATTCTTTTTAGTATTTGTATACTTACTATTCTTAGCTTTAAGTATTGTCTTTTATTGATGTAAGCTGCCTTGGGTCCCTTTAAAACAGAAAGGCAGGGTATATATAAATAAATAAGTAAATACATATTATATCATATATGCATTGAAAGGGAATGCTGGTGTCTCCTTAGGTCTGTCTCCTTTGCATTTCTAGTTTCATTCAAATATACCAGCCTCTTGCTGTAAATTAAACTGTAAAACACTACCATGCCTACACAACAATTGTACCTTTATTACTGTACCTCATCCTTCTTAAGCTAACCCTGTCCTTGAATATATGATATGACAGAACTAAAGTGTTGCAAATTCCTTTTTGGAAGCTGTAGCTCTGGTCATCTTGCCACTTTCACAGCTGAAGTTTATCTCAACTGTAAAACAGCTGAAGGCGTGTAAGAATTTGATGTGGTAGTGGAGCAAGGAGGTTTGCTCTAACAATCTAAGTTGCTGGAAGCACTGCTCTTGGACAGCTTAGCTACCGATAACAAGGTTTCGAAAACATCACTGAAGACCAGTTGACCAGATGAGCTGACATTGTGTATCAAATCACAAAGGATAAGCAGATAAAGTTAGCCTTGAAAAATCAGCACTCCTTCAAAGTCTGGTATGTGAGATTTGTAAGTCTAGGGATGTTCAGGTCTTAAATTTGAACAGGACACAACCTTTTCCCATGGCATCAAACTTAGAGGTCTGGTTCTACACATGAAATTAAGAGGGAGAAGAAAGGGAATCTATTGATATTAATGGGCAATCCCATTTGCAGGTAATACAGACTGACATGGATAGTTTAAAAACATCCTATATTTGTAGCAGCTCCTAGGGCTTATGCTAGCAACTTCATTAAAAAACAAAAAAACAAAAAACAAAAAATTATACACACAACAAATGCTTCCAAAGGCCAGCTCTGTCCCAGGCATCTTATTGGGGCATGGATGAAATTTTGCCTCCAGGAACGGCAAGGAGAAAGTGTGAGTCATGAGTGCTGCTCGGCCCCATTGTGTCTGGGAGATGAGTCCAGGGCATTCCCATTTATTTACCATTCTCTCGACATCCGCAAATATAACAGATGATCTCATGGCTCTGATGGACATGAGCTTTATTTACTTGGCAGGTATAAATAAAACACTGGCAGTTCGACACAGGGACACCATGCATCTCATTGTGTGCTAACCCAGGCAGACAAACCCACAGAGTCGGTCAACAACAAGAGGCACAGAAACTTCAGTTTTCACACACAGCAGGAACCAAAATGTACATATTAAGACAAACTCCTAATAGCATGAGGACTTGGTGACAGTTTGTGCATGGTTTGTATCCTAGATTGTAATGTAATTTAAGTCTGATCACATCACAAAGGAAAAGTGTTTTTTCCTTGAAAGACTTATAACTGAAATCGTATTTTCCCATGGACAGTTTGTGACTTGAGTGGAGGCACATCCCAAGAAATTCTAGGGTGAATGGGTCCCCTTACTCATTGGTGTATGGTTCTCCTTTAATCCAAGATAATGTACCATGTGACCTAAATGTCTGACCACAGAGCAATTTATGATCTTTCTCTAGTGCAATGAATGCAAAACTATAAACACAGAATGTGAACAAAGAAATACTTCTTGATGTTATGTGTTGTCTCATACCATACATCATACAGCAAAACTAATGGGGTTTTTGAGGAATATGAGATATTTAAGGAGTGGATTTACGAGTGCCACCCCCTCCTAGTGTGTTTCCATGGCCAACACAGCATTTGAACCCAGGCTTCATGAGCCCTAGCCCTTCTCTTTATCCACCACACAACACTGGCTGTCTCTTTTTATATCCTTTACTGAAAAGGTAAAGCCAACTCCCACTGCACATCTTTGGATTATAACCTGCTTCTAAGAAAGCTTATTCTGGTGATTTCCCATCCTCTGAAACAGAGAGAGTTACTTCCAATTTGCTACTGCAATTGAATTTAACCCCAGATAGCTTGCAGATGAGAATAGCTTTCCATTGGGGTGGGGGTGGGGGGGAGTCTGTATTGCTTTTTAAAAAATGAGACAGACAGAGAGAGAACACTTGCACACAAAGCACAGGGATGGGTGCACTTTAATACTGGAGCAAGCCATTTTCTACCTGGCAATTCTATTTTCTATTTTTAAAAGAATTAAAAATAATAGAATACTTTCCAAATGATGGGGCATATATCACAAAATAAAGTTTTGCTTCTTTTGAAGTGTCACATGAATACTCACACAATACACAGGTGAGTATAACAAAAAAATAAAAAATAAAATTACATGCCATCATAACAATTCTAACCTATGGTGATTCTTCTCAGGATTCTCTAGGTATAGAATACTCAGAAATGTTGTCCCATTTCCTTCTTCTGGGGACATTCTGAGACTGTTCAGGACCACACAGACTGGTTCTTCTCCTTCAAGGCACAGTGAAGAGCTTTGAACTCCTGACCCAGATACTCCTGCTCACTGAGCTATCCAGATTGCTCACCCTTTAATGTGTAAAATTTTAAAGGCCCCAGCTAAACAGTTTCTAAATTGCATTGGATATGAAGATGAAAGGAAAGTGTTATAAAGTACCAAAAATACCATCCAGTAGGTCTCTTTGCTGATTGCAGAATAACAGCCAATCTAGTCAGCAGTAGCAATGCAGCTTTTGGAGTGTCAGACTTTTCAAAGTAAGACTAAGCATGTAAATCCTTGCTCACCACATTCTCACAGGGAAGCACAAGATATTAAAACATTCCTTTCCCTATCTGTGAGGATGGTGAAGGATTCCTTATACTCTTCAGTATAAGGAATCCTTGTACTAGTGAGAAACAATGTTTTGTGCAAAAGTGAAATAAAATAAATGCTGAGTGGTGTGAAATTTGTACCATTCACATAATGTTGCAATTGTGTAAATTGTTCCAGATTAGGCTGCTTTATCCATGAATTTGAAGCACTATGTTTTGTCATTTGCACTTTTCTTACAATCAATCAGTCATTTTATGCGTGCTTGCATATGTATGCATGTGCATTCATGTGTCTGTCCATCCATCCATCCATCTGCCTGCCTGGCTGTGTTGTGTGCTTTTCTTTTCAGAGAGAAAATATATTGGTGACATTTTACATAAATCATAAAAACCTTAAGAGGAAAGAGCTTGTTCCCTGTTGGAAAAAAGGGAATTTTACAGAGTTCTACAATTCTTTGTGCTTTTCATCTAGTCAGAAACTCTAAATTGAACAAAATCTAACAATTAATAAAGCTAGCAGTTTCACAAAACTTGAAAACAGGTTTGTCTCTGATCTATGGGCAACAGGAAAAAGGGGAAAGGAAAATAGTTTAAAAGTACTGTAATACATTGTACCTTGCCCGTTGTATATCAAATGAATTACTTGTAAAGTAAAAGTAATAGTAACAGTACAGCCTATCTCCCCTTCAGATGATACACAGACTTTACAATGGATATGTGTGGTGTACTTAAAGCTCTCATTCAAGATCTCATTTCTTAGAAGCAAAATCATGTAGAGCTTTAAGCTTGGTGGGGACACTGAGAAAGTCTCACCATCAAGTGTAGTCATCCACATCTTTGCACCTTCAGTTCAAAAGTTTAGACAAGCACTTGCAAGCGTGTTCACCTGAACACTCATTCAATACTAACATGATTGGGAACTCTGATAAGTCGGGACTCCCAATCACATGAGTGCTGTGTATTCAGAGGAACATGCTTACAGGCACCTATTCAAATCTTCACACTCAATATGTGAAGATGTAGGTGACTTCCAGGGGGAGTTGGGTACAAGACCTATGTCTATGTCCCCAACTCCACCAAACCTAAAGCCCCAGCCGGTTTCAGACTATAACCTCTGAACAAGGCAAGACCAAATTGAACTACTTTGAAAGCAACTGGATTTAACAGACTCCCATCAGTTACAAAGGCAGAGATGAGGGATCTGATAATTTGTCACTTTCATTTTGTTGCATTTCTCAGAAAGTCATCACACTCTTGTATCACCCAACATCTGAATAAGGTTGTGGGGCACCTTTTTTCCTGCAAGGAAATCTGTTTGTTTTTTAATGCAATGTAACTCTCCCCCACTTCTTCCCTGCTTCTTAAAGTGTTTGTGCTCATTTTCAAATATAAGCATTTTAAGCCATATTGTATCTAATGCAGTTTAGGGGAACTCTGGCACAGTTTGTTCTTGATGATGGGAAATATACATAAAGTTATATTTTTTTTTTTTGCTAATCCTCACATACTATGAATTGGACAAATTCTCTAAAAACATTGTTTAAGTTCCAGAACCCAGACTAGTTTAAATAGATAGTCATCAAATATCATATACTGTATAATAATTTTGTTTCATCCAAGCTAAAATAATGTTGCAGGATAAATACAGGGAATATAGCTGCACATGTTGAGGAATGGGGTCTCAATGAATGTACATGTCAAAGATGTACTGTGGCTTTCAAGTCTTTATGGATGAAGTAGTGGGGAATACAAACCAGAGCCAAATACTATATTTAAATATATCTGTATGTCTCGCCTTGTGGGCTAATGTAGCAGTGCCATATGGGGATTGTTGCAAGGTCATTAGGATGACTATTCCAACCTCCAAAGAAGAGGTCTTTCTGTCAAGGAAGGCTGCACAAGTAGTTAGGCAGCACAGGACCAGCATTAAAACAAACAAAAAGAGCACTTAATACAGAATGAAAAGCAGCAGCACACTGTCTAGGCTGCTTGATAGATAATACAGGAAAGCTAGAAACAAATTATCCTTAAATACAGAAATCTACATTGAGGCAGAGCTCTTTTCAATGATAACAGGGCTTGGGTGAGATATGAATTCTAGAATCTACTTAAGGTGTGTTTCAGTGCATTTTGTTCTTGAGTCATGTGCCATCAAGTCAGAACTGATAACAACCCTAACAGGGTTGTCAAGGTAGATTTAAGGAGTAGTTTTACCAGTTCCATCCCACTAGTAAATTTCCATGACTAGGCATCCTTCAGTATCTTGAGTCTCTGGTAATGTGCTCTGTATGGAGGACTTGGAACAGCATCTAGTGTGGCTGAGAAGGCCAGTTCGAGAATGACAGTCCCTTCCACACTGAAGACAAATACAATCTGTCCCCTGTCCAGCTCCCTGATTTTGCTGGCTTCAGGTCTGCTTCTTTGCTTCGGCCTGCTGGACTAGGGTGTCTTCAAAGTGGGAGAGGCCATGATGCACCGCCTGCCTCCAGGTTGAACACTCAGATGTCAAGGTTTCCCATTTGTTGAGGTCCATTCCTAAGGCATTCAGATCCCACTTGCAAATATCCTTGTATCACAGCTATGGTCTCCCTCTGGGGTGATTTCCCTGCACTAATTCTCTATACAGGAGATCTTTTGAAATTTCCATGGTTGAGTGGGAAATTGAATGCAGGTCTCCCAAATCCTAGACCATCACTCCATCCATTGCACCACACTAGGTATACTCTTTGTTTCAGTACATGCCCACTGAGAAATGGCTGATGCTTCCAAAATACTAAAAGCAAATGGCAGGAGAAAATGTATTAATTTTTGTTAAGAAAGTCATTATAGAGTGTCATGAGTAATAGCCTCTTGGGCAGGGACTTTGTGTTGGTTGTCTGTAATATGTGAAGTTCAACTTTCATGGAAGATTGCCCTCAAAGAAGAACAGGCACAAGCTAAACATGAATGTTTCTGTTGTAGGGCACTGGGTTGGTCCAACTTAGCCTATCACCATGGCTCTAGGTGGTAGGTTTTCTCCATCTGGCCTCAGCAGCTATTAAAGCCAATGGCAATATTCCCTTGGGGTTTGAAAGACAATGGCCTGCCAGAACCTGTCTTAATCCTTGAAGAGCCATGACCTATTTTTTGCACATACAGACCTGTTTCTAGGCAGACTGCAAGAAAAAGGTCAATGTATGCAGAAAGTAATACTGGATCCACAAAGTGGCCTTATAATTTCCCTGACTAGCTACTTCCTATCAAAGAAGTTCAATCAACCAGTGGCAAGACACTATTTTACACTTTTAAAATGGGTGAGATAAATGGTTGCTGCGCCATTTGATGTTCAGTGTGAAATCAAAATGTTGTTAAAGCTAACTGTGGATCTCAGACAGGATTAAATAGGATTTTAGACTTTGTTTTGCAATTAATTCTCTTTGCTGACATCTGGGAATAAGCCACTATATTACTGAACTGTATCTTTCTCTTTCTTCATGTATGTGTCTGTGAAGACGCAACTGATAATCTGAACAGCCCAGGGAGAAATTGCAAAAGGGCAGATTTCATCTTTGTAAGCTCTTTTTAACAATTAGAAGAAAGAAACCAGAGTCTTCCAAAATGATGACCACATATTCAGTCAAACTATTCATTCATTCAACTAGCTCTGCCTCTCTGATGCCAATACATATAGCATAAAAGCCTATAGGAAGGACTCTTTTGTATGGACAATTATATGCTATGTTTAATTATATGCACTACCAGGGACCCAGATTGTATGGAAACATTTGTATATGAAGCTATACATGTAAATATTTCCTTATTGCAGTTGTTTGTGCTGAACATGCAGGTGTTAATGGTAGTGATTCCACCACAGCATGAGGCTGGAACAGAAACACACAGTGCAAGCACAGACTGGCAACCTGATTGTTTAAAAGGATGTAAGTAGCCTATCTGATGCGTCTATGTTTTAAAAATCCATGCAATAGAACACTGTTTAGTGATGTCTTAAAATTGGTATAACTGTGAAAAAAAAGAAGTTTGCATATTACAAAGGGGAGTCAGCAAGAAGTTAGCTTGTTGGGAATACAAAAAAAAAAGACATCACAACTTTGTTCAGTCATAAAGTTTCACAGCAAAAAAAGTCACCATTATTTTATTTTTAATAAACATTCATGACTTGAATGAATACAAGCTTTGGTTTACTCAGAATCAGTCAAAAACCCTCCAGCTTTTATTTGCAGTGATGTTTCTAAACTGATCAATAACTAACAGCAGCAACAGTAATGGGGAAAACAAGCCCCTCCATTCCCTTGTTGCATCTCCTCTTGCAGTCTGAATTTCTCTCCCAATGAAAGAAACATACATGTGTAGCTGTCCCGTCTAACTATATGGGACACGGTATGGTAACAGGGCCATAGCAAGACATGTTCCTCCCTGAAATAAAAGATGACATGGTTCCCCTTCCATTTCATGTACAAAAGCTGAGTGAACTGACACCTGATTCAGAATTCAACACTGGTTATGATCCTTTCCCACACCAAAAGAAGCAGACTAGTTTCGTGGGTACAGGAGAATCTGTGTGAAACATACGTTGTCTTCTGAGAGAGACTGGAAAGACCAGGTTGCTGAGAGGGAAGAGAGAGGCAGAAGCTTTCCAGACTGTTTCCCAGTTCCTGGCCTCTGAGGCTGTTGCTTCACTCTGCTTAATTGTAAGCTTGGAGCTGTATGATAGAAATATCAATGTAGGTGGATATGTCTAAAGTGCCACTCTGAATTTTGTTAGTAGTGCATGTCTCTTTTTCATGTATGAATGCAGGAAACAGTAAACAGGCAATTTTAATTTTTGGTCAGGCTATGCTTGTTAAAGATGTTTTGCAAGGGGATCAGCTTTAACTTTGCTACCTTTTGTCTGCAAGAGATATTTTAACTTACAGGCTGCTTTTTTGGTTACATTCTTTGTTCTGTTCCTATGCAACCACATGGATATATCTAACATGTGTGCTTTGTTATGGCACCTCATCTGGCCAAGCACACGTGTATATGTATGAGTGCACTCATTTCTCTCTCCCTCTTTTCAGTAGATAATAGAAATGAAATTAGTTGCTAAATGTGCTCCAACAATTAATTCTCCTCTGCCCAATGTGTCACAGTTACAGTGCCAATTATTATTTCAATCTTCCTCTCCAGCCACATTGAAGTGAGTGTCCAAAGGCAAGATAGTAAATTTAGCAGCTTACCTCACATGGCACTTTGGAGCTCATGCCATTTTCCACACCCACAAGAGTATTTTTTAATTTTCTTCTCTGCAGTGAATGACTGAAACCTTTACGTATTCTTTGCATGGCATTTATTCAGGGCCAGCTCTACCGTTAAGCAGAAGGGGGTAGTGGCCATGTTGGAGGGCCACAGTAGCAGCCTCTTGCTGTTATTTCTAATCCATGCAGCTGTTGCCTTCTGCCACACAACTTGTCCTGGGATCCCAAAATTACCGTAGCTTGATGCCTCAGGCTGCAAAGCTTGGAAAAATGATTTTTGGGTGACAATCCCTATTGTTGTAATTGTAGTCCCACAACTTTGCAAGGTTTGTTTAGTTCTACTGGAAGACAATCTACCAGCATGCTGATTTGGGGACATACTCTCTTTTAGAGCCTCACTACTATAGGCGAAAGACTGTGGGAAATACTATAGGTTTGGGACAGGCAAATTTGTATTTTTTCACATTGACAAAATGATGCAACAGGAAATGTGAGTCCCAAACCCCCATTCCATATTTTTTCTGCCCCACTGAAGACCTTTCTACTTTTCAATAAGGTTGAATCCTTTCGCTTCAGTTCAAAGCATTTGATTGCTTAAACTTATGTGGAAAGGAAAGACCAACACACAGGTACATACATACACAAAGGTATGGTACTTAGGCAAAGCACCTTCCCCCTTGCCCATTCATTATGAGGGAGGATGGAATGAGGCAAGCATGTGTGTAGGCAGACACACAAGCACCAGTACTCATCTCTCTCTGCAAAGTCTCTCTCTCAAGACACTTCTTAAAAAGCCCTTTAAAGCCAAATCCTTTGAAGGGCATTGCACTTCAAATAGAACTGCAATACCAAGACTTTTGCTGAAAAAACTGTATGGCCACTTTCATTGCAGAGAATTGTATCATATACTCTGAGTATGGCTGAATTGTCTGATTGTCCTTTCTTTGCACATGCAATAAGGATTAAATATGACCCTGCCCTTTGCCCCAGGCACCAAGATGTCTTAGGCTGGCCCTACATTTGTTTACATAGGTGTTAAAATAAACATTAACAAAATGTCCCAAACTCTATGCATAGAATGAGAAAGGGACAAACACAAAATTGGTGAAACATTTTGCTAACTCTGATAGAAAATGATCACATATATTTTAAACCACAAAGAATTCACAGAAGATCTGTGTACATGTCTTGTTGCATGTCTTCTGGTTTTAAAATGTTCTTTAAAAAATGAAAGAGTCCTCTATAGCTGACCCAGATGCTGATCCTTTCCCTGTTTGCTAATGCCCTCATCCTACCATTAGCTCAGTCCAAGCCAAGGGGGTGGCGGCAGCCCCCTCCCTCCCTCTTGGAAAGTGAAATCCCCTTCTCCCATCATTAGCCACTCTCAGGGCATTCATCTGGCATGTAGTTGTTCTAGCTGCACCACTTGCAGGGGTATTTTTAATGGGTGATATGCATGCTGATTTCATGGGATTTAGCACCACTGACAAACACAATCTAGGCAAGAACTGTTCAAAAAAAATACTTGAAGGAGAACAGGATTCTCTTTGAAGCCTCATATTATATAAATATAAGCCTCATGCTTATATTTCAGAGATCTGTTAAAGAGCACATGTGCATCTCTTTTCAAGGGAGACACCCATGGAGGGTCCTACAGCATCTTCTACACTAACACATTTATTACAGCATGGGTTTATATACATATAATGAGGTGTCAAACCAAGCCACAGTGTTCTTGAAATCATGAGCTGAGTAGTAGTAGTAGTAGTAGTAGTAGTAGTAGTAGTAGTAGCAGTAGCAGTAGCAGTAGCAGTAGCAGTAGCAGCAGCAGCAGCAGCAGCAGTAGCAGTAGTAATCCAATAGCAGGCTTTTGAATATTATGAAAAACAACCCCTTCTTCTTGCCTCTTTGCTCATTTTACCAGCTTGAAATGATACACAGGACTCCAGCAGCTTCTGGGCAAAACCACCACTGTTAACCATGACCTGCATTAACTGCACTATTTTTTAACCCAGTGAAAATTACTATCAGCAGTGCTTTAGTGAAAGCAGGGCTCCCAGGGTTGAAACCCTGGGACTTTCTGAGTAGCAGGGACTATGAAATCACCTGTCAATCTCCTCAGGATTCCCTGTTCCCTCTAAGCAGAGCTCCAATCCTCTCAGTAGCTGGGAGAGTAATGGCTTTTTCAGGAACAATACCTTATTGCAAACTATACCTGCAATAATGCAAAGTATTTGGGGGTGGGTTGAACCATTAACTTTTTAGAAGTCCTCATCTGTAATTGTTGATATGCAGCAGCCTAGGGGCCTCCATGGAACGGAGGTGGCTATAGGGTATTTTAGGATCAGCATCTGCACTTCTAAATTTACCACTATAACCACTGATTATCACAGATTTGCACCTTTCCCCAAAATAGTTAGAAATGACACAAGGCTGATCTCAGTATGGATGTTCCTTATGGGATGGGGAGGATGCTGAACGAGGCAGCCTTCATGATAAAGCAGAAGAGAATTGTCAGGACTCTGGACATGGCCTCAGTTTGTAATGTTGATTGTCTATCATCTCAGAAAAAGGGCAAGCAATGTCTGCAAAACGGCTTTGTGGAGAGGGCTAATTAGCACTATCAGGAATTGTGAGAAAATAAGCAGAATCTGCAAAGCACTCTGGCATTCTGCAGAGTATCAGTGCATGGAAGAAAAACAAACCCACTCAAAACGGTGACAAAGAAATATCCTTTTGCTTATTGCAATGGAATCAACAGACACAAATGTAAAAATGCATCTCTCAGATCTACCCACCAGTGTCTGAGATGTTTATTCTGATCAGACTAACATAACACACTTTTAGTACAAGTAAAAGGAGACTGTGCAGGCAGTGTGGTTTATTTATTTATTTATTTTAAGTCTTAGTTTGGCATTCAGATGGGTTGTTGAATTCTCCACACAGACAGAGCCCTGAGAGGCTGCTTAGGTAGATCTGAGCCTTCAGCCCAAAAATATCATCTGTTGCCTAGCACTCTGATTGGCTGAGTAAAGAAGGAATTTATTGGTGGAAAATGTAAGAGGGGGGAAAGGAGTTAACAGAGCACAGAGAAGATGATAGGCACCTATTCTTGTAGTATCTATGTATGGGGCTCGTGTGTGCTTGTAGAAAGGCACTGATGTGTAAATGAGTGTACTTTTATTGATAGATATCCAGGTCTGTGCAGATGAGTACACAAGTGAGATCAAAATGAATTAAAGGGGCAATCATGAATTTTTTCAACTGTGTAGGCAGACTTATATGTACACATAAAGAGAGGGACATTGCCAGGATGTGGGTTATGCCTACAAAGGATGGAAAACACACACAGTTGTACCTGATCGCTTATGTAAACCTATCAATTTCACAGTCCTGTGAGTACCCCTTTGCAACCCCACACTCTTCCCTGAAGCATGATTTGGAGTTAAAAGGTGGGAAACTGAAGGAAAACAGGACAAAATGGAGGCTAGTAAAAGTATTAGAGGTAGCCTGTAAGTAGAGATAACCCATAATTAAAGCTGAACTATATTAATACTGCAGAGGGTTAACTGAGGCAGCTTCTCCATGTTTGTGAAATCAGATGTCAACAACCAGTTACTAAACAGAACAAGCTAATTTGCATAAACTCAGAGGTGATTAGTTAATGATTTCCTTCTTCCAACCCAAGACTTATTTTATGTGACCTCTGGATCACAGAAATTAGTATAAACAGCTGACAAGAGTGTTGATAGCCCAACTTAATGAAACTGTGGCTGTCCCCAATGGGCAACGTATTGTGGGTATCTACAGGTAACCACAAAGAAGCAGACAATCCACCATGTGGGTATACATGTTTATCCAATATGGTAAGTCATCAAACAATAAATTAGCAGTACAAGATCCAGGATTCAGAAGTGAGCAGAAATAGTTGGTTCTTTTTCTATTCCATTTCTGCCATGGCTCCCCATGTTCACCGAGAGTGGCGTTTACAGCTCCCTCAGAGTCAGTCTGACCAGTGCTCATTTGTTAGGCAACTAGCTTGTCTTTCCCAAGTAATTCTTCCAATGTATCCTAGCTTTGTTGAACTGGGAATTTAGGGACAAACTATACCTAACCAATAAACTATCCCATAAGTGCTCAAAGCATTTGATTGTCACAGCTGGAGTATTTTAAACCTCCTGTAGTTTGCAAATCAGCTTGTTCTGTTTCATACTTGAATATCAGGATGACTGCTGAATCAAATGAAGGTGTGCTGGCATTGTACCTCTCAAACAGATTTCATCTTCCAGTGGCAGACTATCTGTTAGGCATAGTTTGACTCTTTCTCAACTGATTGAGGAACAATGGAAGAGGAAGGCCTTTGGTACACAGATGTTGAATTGGTCATCTTTTTCTGGGAGACAACTAAATATCATGAGGATGGTGGGAACTCAACATGTATATCTTGTCCATCCATGGAGTGCTCATGGAGATCTGTCACCTGAAGATATTTTTTGTGCCTGTCTCAAAATACAGGGCTGTTGTTTCTTGAGGGAGGTGGGGAATTTACCACTACAGACTATATTTGGGTGACCCTCTTTCTGACTCTCACAAGATTCTTCTCTGCTCTGATTGAGAAGCAGCATCAAATGCCTGATAAATGGGTCTGTCTGTTGAAAGGGAGCTGAAGAGTAAATTACTGTAATAGAAAACGGCTTAAGTAGCAGTGTACGGTTCAACTCCTTTTACTGCAAAATCCATAGCGTTAATTGCTTATTGACTCTCTAGCATGGTGACATCATCACTAGCCAACCAACATCTTCTATGCAAATGAAATAAGAGATTAAAAAAAATCTCAAAAGAAGCTGAGTGGCTTTGCACAAGTCATGTATGGGTCTAAGATCATTGCTGCAGTGGGTGGCAGACAGAAGAGGCTAATAGGAAGAGCATTAATTTTTCTCTCTCTCAAATAGTCCAGCTAAAGCAAGAAAATGCAGACAGGGGGCTTCCAGATCAAAGTTCGCTGGCTTATTTTCTTAGCTTTGGGGCCAGAGCAATTGGAGATCTTGATCTCAGAGAAGTCAAAGGGGGATTTCTACACTGACATGCCTTTTGATCAAGGGTAGAATGTGGGTCTCAGAATCAAGGGATACAGCCTTTCAGACTCAAGCACCAAAACAGATAATCACTCAGCCTGGGAAAGCCCAACACACTGGCAAATATGAATTCTATTAGATGTGGATTATATACAAAGGCACCTCTCTAAGTGATGATGCCAGACAATATGGAAGGAAGAAATTATCTTTCCTTCTCTATGAAGTGACTGCTTCTGCCTGCTTGAATATGAGACAAGCCAGACAGGTGGTGGAGTACAGGATTAATCAATTCCACAGTTCTGACCTACCAAAGGCTGTTGCTGTGTCTCATCTCTCTCTCTCCTGCCTCACCCTGCATGTTGCTTTTTGCCTTGCCTTGCTGCAGCAATAGCCCCCTTGTCTGTCTGTTCTACATGTAAGACAGCACTAGTCATTTTGTGGGGCTGGTGCCACTTTCCACATAATGAAGGGAGGGAGAGGTGGCAGCAGCACTGATTCTCTCATTAAGTAAGGCAGAAGGTTGGAAATGTGGTGGTTGTTCAGGGTTTTGGGTTAGACAATACAGTTAACTTTTAAACGAAAGGCTGGTTCCTTCTCATCAATTGCCCTCCCTACTGTTGGTTAATGGATACTTGAGACATGGCCAGGTGTGATGACAACTCTTAGTTCTACAGTACACACTTACCACATGCATATACTCCAGAGCTATGTTTTGGAAACATCAGTCAAGCAATCACTCAGGCTATAGGTGCAATGAGTACACAAACAGACAATTAAGTTATACTATTGCTACAAAATAAAAACACTATGGTCCCTTTCCCCCCACTTTTCAACCAAGCAGTATAAACTATAAGCACTGAGCTTTATAGCTAACAATTACAGGCCCACAACACTGGGATGGTGACCATAACTTGATCTACAGTTTTACTCAGCAAGATAATTTACAAAAAAATAACCAAACTCTGAAAGCTAATCTTTAGCCATAGTGCTGGCAGAAACCAAAACTAGAAGCTACTTTCCCTGATTTGCTAAGAGATGAAGGGGTATGCGATCCATATCATGTGAGTGTTAAAGAAAATATTCTCTCTCTTACTATATCAGAAAGATCACTAGAGGAGGATAGGCCTTCCTGCTATACCTTTAGAATAGCCTCCTTAGATCAGAGATGGGGAACATGTGGCCCTTCAGATGCTGTTGGACTACATGGTGAATGAAATTCCATAATCACTCACCATGAGCTATCCTGGCAAGGGCTAATGAGAGCTATAGCACAACATTTGGAAGAGCACACATTCTTTATGCAATCTCATAAAGCAAATGGACATGCTCAAAAGCTGGATGAGTTACTTTTCTGTACTATAATTCCCATAATATTCAGTGACCATGGGATTTGTAATCAAAAAACTAACTTTTTGAAGTTTAAACATGCCTGTATTTGTAACACAGTCCATACAGCATATTCCCCAAAGGCAATTCTGGGATGTCCCCTCTAATTTCACTGTCTCTTCCCTATCTAACTCTAGGGTTAATTTTTGGTGGAGTTCTTTGCTTAAAGAACTGGATAACCGAACAGCTCTGGATTTCCTACAACAAGCAAGGGTATTGTATCAAGTGATCTACAAGTCACCCACTAAACGTGTACGCTGTAGAACAATTCTTGAAGTCAGCCAATGAGGGCAGTATCAAACATCTTCTCTGAGCTTCCTTGGTCGCCCTCACTGGTCAAGCTGCCAGCCTACAATTGTCTTCGGCAAATTGCCCAAGCAACTTCACTTACAGCAAAGGAAATGAAGGATCATAAAGCAAATAGCATTTAAATGAAAACCAGTTGTAATAAGATTATAGTGATGCCTCGCAAGACAAATGCCTCGTGCAATGAAAAACTCGCAAGACTAAAGTGTTTTGTGATTTTTTTTGGTGACTTGCAGGACAAATTTTTCTATGGCTGTGCTTTGCAAGACGAATAGGAATGCATTAATTAAATTTCAATGCATTTCTATGGGAAACCGCACTTTGCAAGATGAAATTTTCGCAATACAAAACGACTCACAGAATGAATTATTTTCATCTTGCGAGGCATCACTGTACATCTTTTTAGGGAACATACGTGGAGATAAATGTCAAAACGATAAATTCATTTAGCTACTGGATGCCAACAAAGTAGAAATTAAGCATCAGGAATACAGAGAAATGGAAATAAAAAATGTTTAAATAATGCTGAGCATTTACCACCTGGAAATTGACTGATGAGGTGCAAGAATTGTTCTCTGTAACAATATAATTAATCAATTAATTAATCCAAAACGACTATGTTAATATTTAGCTATTTCAGCAAAATTCCCATCCCCCCCCCCCCAAAAAATGACCAAACCCTATTACCTCTCCATCTCACTGGAAGGATGAATCAGCACCAGAAATCAAATATCTGTTGCTCCAATGACATCTCTCTCCTACACATCTTTGGTTTACAGTCCTTCAGCCAGCAAAGATATGTTACTTTGTGCTGCTTTTTCTTATCCCACTGATGAAAACACTATAGTGACTGAGCAGTTCTCCAGAATCTGGTTAATGTCACCCTTTAATAAGGTTCCCCATCTAATGCCCTCCTTGTGAATAGGACTACATATCCCATTTTCCTCTACATCGGGGATTAGGCCCAAACAATATGGAAGGCAATGTGCGGTTATTTGACATCATATTAACTAATAAAAAAACAGAAAATAGATCAAGTTGTCAGTTCATCTGGATGCACACTGACACATTTAATAGCATATCAGGAACTGGAACCTGCCACTCTGACTCCTTCAGCATATTTTCTTTATCAATGGTGTTTTATCCGTGTATTTATTTTCTTTAGATGGTTTTTAATGTGCTTTAAAATATCCTTTTGCCTTTATTTTTGAAAACTAAATTATCAAAGTATTATATATATATAATCTTGCTGGTCTGTGACCATAATAAATTATTTTATTAAAGTAAAAAGTAAAAGGTGACACTGATGAAGTATTATCACAGATAATAGCAATGACACTCAAGAGAATTCTTCTTAATACAATGCAGCAGAAGAAAATGATAAGCCAGTTTTCAGTATTTAAAGTTTGAAAAGCCTATGCTGACACAATCCAAAACAAAACAAGAGATAGTGCTAGAAGATGAGACTCCCAGATTGGAAGGCATGTAATCATGAATGTAGAGGAGCAAAGGATAATTATAAATATTTCTGCAGCTAACAAAGCAAGTGGGTTAAAGCCAAAAGAACATGCACTGAGATCAAAGGCAAGTCCAATCCTGCACAATTCATACACTGTAACTGGAACATAGAATATGGAAAGCATAAATAAAATATTAATAAAAATTAAAATTGTAAAATAAATCCTGGAAAAACTAAATATCATAACCCTTGGATTTAATAAAATAAAGTGGACTGGAATAAGCCACTTTGAAACAGATCATTACAGAGCTTCCCCTCTCTGGAAATGACAAAGAAGAAACAGTGTGACCCTAAAAATGAGGCAAAACCTAGTACAAGCAGTTTAGGTCTACAATGTAAAGTCTTACTGAATAATATTAACCACACTTCATGGAAAGCCTATCAACATAGCTATCATTCAAGTCTATATTCCAGCTACAGATGATGAAGCAAAAGAAACTGAAAGCTTTTAGTGTCCAGAGCTGATAGCTCATATACCAAAGAAGATGGCCTGATAATTGATAGGAGACCAGAAAAAAAATTAGGAAATAGAGCAGAATCAGACACCATAAGTGAATTTGGCCTAGCAGTGAGAAATGAAACAGAGATCAATAGACTAAAAATATGTTTATTGCAAATATATGCTTCCAACAACCTTACAGATAATGGTACACAGGCAACATTGAATGGCCAAGACAGAAATCCAAGTATATAATTGGAGGTAGAAGATGAATACGTTTATTTTGTCTGCAAAAACAAGATCAGGACTGGACTATGGTATATAGATCATGAATTATTAATATAAAAAAATCAGAATAAAGTTGAAGCAATCAAAGTGCCAGAATATAATTGAAACACCATATAAAGAATAGAACTTTATTACTAAACTCAGTTGATTGTGAACCAGAAGACTGGCAGACAGAATCCAAATCTCTTATCAGGGAAGAATGTAAAAACAGACTATCATAGTATTCAAAAGAAAAGGAAAACTTCAATGGATGCCAGGTAGCATTTTTAAAATTGTTAATGATGGATGAGAAACAAAAGTGAAAGGTGACCTTTTTTCAGTGATATCCACATAGGCATAAAGAAAGCTATTGGAATATTGCAAATAAACAAGAAAAAAAGAAAACATGAAAAAAAGATATAAGAGATTTTAAAGTCAGGACCAAAGATCCATAAAGGAATATATTATCTGTTCATGATAAATTAAAGAGAAGATAGTGACAATATACTAAAGATATGTACAAAAGTGATGCAAGAGTGACAGATGCCTTAGAAGAATCCTTAGAACAGGGGTCTCAAACATGCGGCCCAGGGGTCATTTGTGGCCCCCCAGATGATAGTTTGTGGCCCTCGCCTTGCCTGCCCCCCCGAAGGGCCCACACGTCCTCTGCTGTCAAGAGTAAAAAAAAAGCTTTGCCTCGCTCGCCGGCTCTCTCCCAAGACAGCGCCTCTTGCACCCTCCATCCAGAACTGCAGCCTGCCAGCCAGCCCACCTGTCTGTCAGCTAAGGAAACTCCTGGGCAGCTTCCTCGGGCTTTTGCTCCGCTTGGCGGAAAATCTGATGCGGCCCAGCCTCACCCAGACTCAGCCTCTAGCGGCCCCCAAGTAAATTGAGTTTAAAACCCCTGCCTTAGAAGAACCTGCAGTTTTAGAAAGTGAAGTGAAAGCTGCTCTCAAAGCAACTGGAAGAAATAAATCAGAGTACATGAGATATTGCTAGAGGTATTTTAAGCTGCAGAGACTGGTGATGCAATCAGACAGTGGCAAAGGTGTGCATCTGATTGCATCAGAAATGGTCTCAATCTTCCTTAAAGCAGCCTTTCTGCCTTACGTTGAATGACTTCAACCTACACCCCAAAGAAGCAGCCCTTTGGTCATTAATTCATAGGTTAGCAATAAATTGGAGGACACGTGACAACATATAACATAACATAACATACAGTAATTTATTTATTTTATTTTTATCCTGCCTTTTCCCCCTAGTCTATCTTTCAGAAAGTTATCAATCAAGTATCATCATCACCATTTTAGAACTACTGAGCTGGGAGGAACCCTAGAGATCAGTGTCCCCAACCTTTTTGACACCAGGGACCAGTTTAGTTGAAGACCATTCTCCCAAGGACCGGGGTGGGTGGGAGTTGTACTTGCTATGCAGTAGGTTGTTGGAGGATAGCTTTTAATTGACCTCATTAAGGAAATGGCAAGCAGGAGCAGGAGGTGAGCTGCAACTGAAACTCCGAGTCCTGTTAGATCAGCAGTGGCTTGCAACCTAACAGGAACGCAGGCTTCTATTAAATTCTAATGCCACAGGCACAGCTGATCTAGCAGCCGGAGAAGGGAAGTGGGGAGCAAAGCTCCGCCTCCTGTCAGATCAGTAGCAGTATTAGATAGGAGTGCGCTGACAGGAGGCGGAGCTTTGCTTGCCGGTCACCTCCTGTTCACCACTCATCTGTCTCGGCAGCCCGGTCCTTCCAAGGCCACAGACTGGGAAGGGTCCTTAGCCGGGGGTTTGGGGACTCCTGCTATAGACAATCAGTTCTAGCTCCTGTGAAGGAGGCACAGTGGGGACTCTGTACCTAAACCACTGAGCTATATATTGTGCCTAAATAAAACAATTTATTTAAAATCTTTTTACTTCGCCTTTCTCCTTAAAAAGGACTCAAGGTGGCTTACATCATTGAGACAATATTTAAAGCTAGCAACAGTAAGTATACAAATACTAAAAAGAATCAAAGAAATTTTACACTAAACAATGCTTAAAAAATGGAACACAAAATACTGTACACATTTTACAAACAGTAATTTGTAACAGTCTCTTAAAAAACCCCACTCAGGCAGCCAGTCATTAAGGGAAAGCTTGCCTGAAGAGAAAGGTCTTCACCTGCTTACGGAAGGACAGCAAAGATGTGGCCAGCCTGATCCCCTGTGGGAGAGAGTGCCAAAGTCTGGGAGCAACAACAGAGAAGGCCCTCTCCCATGTCCCTGCCAAGCGCACCTGTGAGGGAGGTAGAACCAAGAGAAAGGCCTCATCTGATGATCTTAATTCCTGGACAGGATCATAGAGGGAGATGCGGTCTTTTAGATAGTTTGGACCCATGTTGTTTAGGGCTTTATAAGATAGAAGCTGTGCTTTGAATTAGACGGTGTATTAAATAACTGATTTTTAAAACTGACTGAGAAAAACATTAATATTGTCTTTTTCCTGTTCATATGCATAGAACACAGCAAAATATGTACACTCATTTCCAACAAGCAAGAACACACACTATGTCCCCCAGACTGAGAAAAGTTGAGTTCATGTTATATCCCTCATGTAGCTTACAGAAGAAGGGCAGCTGGATAGCAGCTGCAGGTGCTAGTCTGAAAACATCCCTGCATATTTCAAAGGGAGTGCCCATGCCTGCCTGCTAATCACTATGATGAGATCTTACTCTGATATTATACTATTTACTAAATACTTAGGGTGCTTTCAAATATCACATTTCTTCACCTGGTTACCTCCCTCTCCCTGGAAAATAAATGTTGCCAGCAAAGCTTACTCAAATTGCACTCAAGTTGTAAGGTTAGTTTGATGTTATACAATGTGGGCTGAATTCTGTATTGAAAGTGAACTCGAGAGCATCATATTAAATTGCTTATGTCTACTTATCTCCATGTGAGGAGGAAGTCAGTATTTATAGATTGTATAGTGATGAAGCCTGTCTTTGTTGTGCCCCCAAGAGGCAGAGATGAACATGTTTAGCTGGACTGAATATTGTCAGGACTCCCCCCCCCCAACCACATAGTGTATTTGTAGGTGAAAAGCAAGGGGGAGAAGAAAGAAGTAGGATAAAGAACATCTGGGTGATTTGGATGATACTTTGGGGAAAATATTTTTTTATTATTCAGAAGCAATAACCCTCCCCCACCCCAAAGCAGCACTAATCCTCTTCCCATCAGGGACCATCTCATTCTATAATATATCTGAACAAGGGATGCTTAGTGCCCTTCTTCAGATGCATTGTGGGATGAGATGGGCTCAAAAAGAGAAGGACTTTGACTGTTGCTGACACAGGAAAATCAGCTAGAGAATCTGTGCTGGTTTAAAAGAAAACAGGAAAAAAAGAAAGCGTTTTCAGAAAGCAACAGCCGTTTCTGATTAAAGCTTGAAATTGGTATTAAAAATGAACATTACAATTGATATTAATTTTTATGAGTAACACATTACTTGTTCTGTTCTCATTAACTGTGATTCATGAGCAATGAGAGATGTAACATGTTAATAACACGTTGTGTTGAACATATATTCAAAGCAAAAAAAAAAAAATCTGCTTTCCAAAATTATCCTTTCCATTCCTGCTTGCTGCTGAATCCATTGCCATGGTGGCAAAACCAAACTCCCCCCCCCCTTTTAAACCAGATTATCAGTCAGGGATGTTGGCAAGTCTTTGGATCTGACTTCCAAGTCTGAGTCTTAGTCTTTGGTACCAAGCCCAGAGTCCCAAGCCCCAAGTACGAGTACCTATGAAAAACAAGCTTCCCCCCCCCAAAAAAAAGGGGTAGGTGGGTGAGTTTCTGCATCATGAGTTGAGTCCAAATAATTGGACCTCCCCCCCCCAAAAAAACCCCAAAATGAGTTGAGTCCGAGTCTCCCCAGATTTTGTAGGGGGCATCGGGAGTTGCTTATGTCCTGTGAGATTCTGGGTACCACACAGTCCGCATGGTCCACACAACAATCTAAGGCAATGCTATGAGATGGCACTTGACCCATGCAACGTTCTCCCTTCTCCACCATTTAGTGAGTCAGCACCCCACAAGAAGTAACAAGACAAAGTATATTACCATTATGTCGCAAGTATAATGGTTTTGTTGCTCATTTCATTAGAATCACAATTACTGATACAACCTCATTATTGACAAAACCAAACTATAGGTTGCTTCAAATGCATTTATTCTAAGTGTTGCTTCTTAAAAGTATTGTCTCTAGTTGCTCAAAGTGCAGTTTTGTTGCCTGTCTCATACAAAAGGATAGGGATTGTGTTGCTGTTACTGTGACAATGATAAAACTGTAAGAAGACAGGAGTATAATAACAGGGGGGAGTAACTGAAGGTGTGACCAGATTGTCCCTAGCTTGTCCCTCTAGATCAGACTAGATTGTGTTAAACAGGGTCGCTTTGAGGTGTGGTATGGCACTCAGGGTGATCCTTACATCCATAAGCAAGGATTGGTTGGTTTCACATTAGACATCTACATCACACTTGAAGCAACCCTATTTGGCCCTTCTTCCCTTTAAAGAGAAAGGAAAAACCACCACGACAAAATCTCATACCTTGTCCCATCCTGTCTCCCCCTCCATGAGGACTGGGAGGAATCTTTCAGTTTTTTCAAAAAATATATATATAAGTGGCATAGCACTTCATTGGCTTGACAAGTAACCGATTTGGTACTGCCCTACAATGGCTTAAAAACAACAGCAATCCTTTACCCTGCTATGTGGGAGCAGGAGGAAGCTTTCAATTTCCCAATATCATGAATCAACATAAACAAAGTGACACTGTAAGCCAGTGGTGTCGAACTGTGGCCCTCCAGATGTTCTTGGACTTCAACTCCCAGAAGCCTTCACCACCACCTCTGCTGGCCAGGATTTCTGGGAGTTGAAGGCCAAGAACATCTGGAGGGCCACAGTTCGACACCACTGCTGTAAGCTATCCACTTTGGTTCAATCCTAGTGATGACATATGCTGGAATCAAACCAAAGCAGAGTGATTCTACACACAAGACAACACGAAACAAAGCAAAACAACACAGTAACCCCTGATAGGGATGCAAAAATGTGTGGATAGGCATGGATCAGGAGTGGGCTAATTTGTAATTGCCTGTGCATCATGTGGTCACCATAAAAAGGAGCAAACCAATCTGACCCCCATCCCCAAACTGAACCAAACAATGGGACAAATCCCAGTCGGATGTCACCTTAACTGTGCTACTGTCTCTAATTGCTAAAAATGTAATTCCTCTCACAGGAGATAATTATCCAACTTTCCCCAATCTGAATGAAGAAAGTACATCCATAACTTTATAACTTAGGAATGCAGCTGGAAAGACAGGGAAGCCGCTTTTTGACCAGTGCTAATTTACAAAATTTAGATGCTGTATATTGGGAATCTCTTTCATTTTCAGTCCTCCAGGTAATTTTGAAATATAATTTCTTTTTTTCTTTTAGAAGTTGTCCTATCCAGGACTATTTAAATCACCTTTGGAAAACACATGCAAGTCTTTTTTTGCTTGCAAACCCCCATGATATTATAACAAAAAAGATAAACTGATCAACTATTGTGAATTAATTGATAGTGATTTAGGAATATCAATGATTAATGATGTGCTGTACAAAATAAAGATGATTTGTATCACATGGTATATTGCTTATTCATTATAACTTATTTGAAAATATTTGCTTGTCTTCTGTTTGTACACACACAAACACATTCTTCCAAGGCTACCTGAAAAGATTTTCAGATTTTTTTTCTAGTACAAAAAGAAATCATAAAATAAATATAAAAAAAGAACTGATTACTGGCAGCCCTTTAGTTGGTATTTCTTCTCTTACAATCACCAATATCTACACAACTTTCATTATCCCATTGGTGTTTTAAGAATCTACCTATAATATCTTTAGCTCTAGATAAAATTCTAGGCATTTTCTGAGTATGACAAAGCTACCCCTTTTCAATTCATTCAGAAATGTAAGTTAATAAGAAGAGTGGCATTATATCAGCACCACTTCCAGAAATGGTTTTGGTTTTTAAAATGGTTTACGGTTCCCATATTGCTGTCGTTTGTATCTGAGAGGAATCTCCCTCCTAGGTGAGATTGTTTGCCCTTCTTGTTGGAATAAAGCACAAGCACACATCGCGACTGAACTGAAATAGTGGAGAAAGCAGGAATAGGCAGGTAGATAACCTGAGTGTTTTTCCACCTTGCCTTTTGTTACTTCTAGGACCCTCCTCCTTCCTCCTTTTTAAAATGTCATTTCATGCTTCTTCCTGCTCCTCTGTCTTATCCAGACAGAAGTACATTTGCTAACAAGGAAGTCAACTCTAGGGCCTTCTCTAACCAAGCTCTTTCACATCCTTTGCCACCCACTCCTTCTTTTATACTGGTAATGGCAGAAATTGGACAAGGAACCTTCTAGATGCAGTGCATGTGCTCTATCTCTGAACATTTGTAGATAGCTTATAGTTCAATTCTTAAGCAAACAAACCTCAACCTCTGGTTTATGAATGTGGGATATTGTCCTTCTGTACCCGCAATTCAAAAACCAAGGAAATGACCTGATACTGCTGCATAATATTGTCTTTGCTCAACAGTTTTCCCTCCCTAAAACTAAATGTTACTCTCTATATTGCTGAAATTCAACTATACTAAGCGAAGAGATCACTTGACTTATAAAGGATCAGAGGTTCTGATTCATTAAGAGCAGGGTTAGATAAAATGTAACCCTTCAGATATTGTTGGCTTTCAACTCTCAGCTTTCTCTTCACAATTGGCGATGCTGCCTAGAGCTGATGGGACTTGCAGGCCAACAACATCAGGAAGTCTGCACTTGATGACCTCAGATCTGAAGCAAGGATGGAGAATTTGTGTATCACTGGATTTTGTTGAACTTCAGGTCTTAACATCCTGATGACTAGCCCACTTGGGTTGACAGGATTTAGGATACAACTTTTAAATAAATAAATAAAATGTGAAAAATATAAGGCAATGGATTAAACGTCTTTCTTCATAATTCAAGAGAGGAATACAGTGAAGCACAGAAGGGAAACATGGCCCAAGACTTACTGTCATTGCCCACAACACAACCGCATTGTGGGCAACATGACGGCTTGGCTTCCCCTGTACTCCAAGGATGCTGCAAAATGGTGGTCGCCATGTGACGCCACTGAACAGCCTGCTAGGAGCCACCTGGCCAGCCGGGAGGGCACAAGCACTCCTTAGTGGTCCGTGCGTTCAGTGGGAGGGTCAAGCAGCTGGCTGGCAGACCGGAAGGGAGGGAGGGGTTTTCAGTCTGGTCTGTCGGGCTAGCATATAACAGGGGCTGGGCAGCCTGAGACTTCACTTGATCCTGGGCTGCGTTCCCCAAACCACCCACCCTGTTTTTGTGGCACCTTGCAATAGTTAATGGCTTTTTTCGTGTTCTTGTCATAGATTGTTGCCATTTTGGGAGCACTGGGAGGAATCCAGAAGAGCAATGGACAGCAGGAGGGGAACTGCCAGACTCTTTTGGTAAGGAACACCTACAGGGGCCCAGAGTAAGGGGGTGGGAACCTAGCCTTGCCTCTGGGTGGCAGAGAGACAGAGAGTGGTCCATGCCCATGAGTCTCTATTTGCTGCCATTCCGGTGTTGTCACCCTGCTGAACTGGGAGATGCAGGATACATCAGGGGGCAGTTGAGTTCCCTATTGGAACTGGATCCAACCTCAGTGCTCAAGTCAGGGGAACCGTAGGCTGTTATCAATAAAGTAGTGGCCTTTTTTACTCCGGTCATGTGTCAATGTGTTTTATTCAAGGGTGGGGAGAAGCAGGCCCATCTGATAATAGGTCCACAATGATTTATTTTGATAAAAGTCCCAAGATTTATTTTGCACCGGTGTACCCATGTGTTTTTAATTGGCCAAATAGTATATGGGCTGTGGTTACCAGTGAAATAACCAATGGTACGGAGTTAACCTGTCCCTCTTTCAAAATTTCTAGTTTTGACAAGGGAAAAGACAAAATGGAGCATTCCCACCTTATCATTGCTTGTGTCTACTTAGCCAGGTTAGTATAAGAGCCATTTATAGCTAAACTGACCATAGTCCCTGAATTTCCAGGCTGTTCATCCTTGAACTGTACACAAAGAAGTTACTACAATATTTTACACTACACAGTGAGCCATCTTTATACATCCAAATGGAACCTAAGAGCATCTTCTTAAATTGCTTATGTCTAGAAAATGGGTCTGCTTATCTCCAAGAGGGGAATAGAGACAGTATTTATAGACAACATGCTGATGAAGTCTGTCCTTGTTGTGCCCCAACAAGGCAGAGAAGAACAGAGTTTTAAACCTCCAGCATCCAGTCTAATTTCACACTACATCTCTGCTGGCCAAACTCTGGAAGCCATTGCTCACTCATGAATGCCTCCATTTCCTTGTGTGAGTTTCATCTGATATTCTTCTCATTCCTCTACATCACAGTGATAGCTCAAATGGCACTGAAACTGTGCTGTAAGAATTGAGCCCTTCATCCTTTAGGATGCAAGGTCAGATGTCATCTGCTAGGGTACCAGCATGTACAAACTCTGGAACTATGCAGCAGGGGAAAATATCTAATACAAGGTATTTGAATATGTTAATACAAGTTCAAATATGTCCTTAACTGCATTGCTTATTATTGTTTCTGATTGTCAAATACACTTCTACTTATCAGCTTAGAGGGATTCGGAAAGGTAGCTGCTAGACAAGTGGTGAAGTGGTTTTAGATAATGCAGACAAGAAGTTTAATAAATTGGCAACAAGGAATTGTTACAGAATTCCATTTATTTCATTTATTTATTTATATTTTTATCCTGTTCACTACTCTGGGCAGCAAACAAATCATGATAACACAATACAAACAACCCCAACAACACCCACATAATTGGTAAATGTGGAACAAAATAACCAAAGATAAAAATACAGTGGTTAATATAAAAATACCTGGTTAGTATTTTAACCAAAGTTAAAAATATAGACTATAAAAGATTAAACATATTAAATACAGTAAAGGTGGCAAAACAGGGCAGGTGGGGAAAGCCCCATCTATCGGTAAGATTACTCTGGGGTAAGGCCATGGAAGGCTTGCAAGAAAAGCCAGGTTAAAACTTGTCTCCTGAAACCAAGAAGAGATAAGGCTAATTGTACCTCAGATGGGAACTCCTTATCCTGCTATCAAACCTCCCTGCTTATCCTGATACCAATCATAAGGTTTATGAATTACCCTAACTTTAGATTTGGTTGTAGTGTAGTGACATTCTTACTATGCCACAAGACTACTATATTGCTTGCTAACAAATCACTCTGCTGTTGGCTAACATGATTGCCAACATTAACCCATTCCTTGTCTGATTAGTCTAATAATTTGGATATCCTAAACAGACATTTTTCATTGGCCATGGCTATTCATACTATTTCTTCTCAGCAATTCAATGCAACTGGAACCAACAGAATTCAAAAGGAGAGTCACAAATAGAACTCAGTCTAAAATTTCTCAAAAAGGACACAAAAAAGACAAGAAGGTTCTTTTTTTGCTCCCTTCCTGAAATAAAAAGCTATGTTGCAGATTATTAATTGAATCCTATTTTACCGTGGTTTTTTTGTGCTATGGCAGCTGTTATTTGTACCTCACAACAGTCCAGAATTAGGTGTGGGGTTCTGTGAGGGATGCGAAATGGGAACTTGAGGTGGAGAAAAAAAGCCATGCAGGGGAGGAAGAATAACCATACCTCTGAGAAACTACTGCAGAATTTCTTCCCCTTCAAATAGGTGAAGAATTTTGGAAAGCCATTTTATTCAGCTCCAGATGCAAATAAATGATGAAAATCAGGCACACAGGAAAACTCATGGTCCAGACTTATTTTCTCAAGTGACTATGTTTCCTTCTGAGCAGAACTAAGGAAGCTGAGCTCAGACATTTCAAGTATCTTTTCTCGTATGCTGTCTATTGAGATCAGCACTGTGAGCCACACTCGGTCACATTAGGAACATATTTCCAAAGAGTACTAGAAACAGTAGGAAGCAGGATGCGGGAGCATACCTCTTCTGTTGCAGAAAATATATGCCCTTTCTCGTGTAAAAAAAAAAAAAACTATTGGCCTGGATTGATCATGATTCCATCAAATTTGTGGTTCCTGTAAATTGCATATACTAAATCAGAACTGCAGTTAAGATGCAGCAGAATGGAGTTAGTGATCACTGTTAAAGGGCTATTTTTTGTTCCCACAGAAGCCACAAGTTAGAGTTGGTGGGAAGAAAAGCCATAAAGAAAAAGACCATAACTATTAGGGCTGGCCTTTCCACTGGGAAAAGTGAGGGTACAGGCCTCTGACAGGAAATGTTGGAGGGAGGCAGCACTTTCCAATCCACTGACTTTGAGTCCTCTGGCTATCTATCCCTGTACATTGAACAATGCTGTGCATGCCACATGGCTTGCTGTCCAACCATAAACAACTTTGCTGCTCCCAAGGGTAGTGGAGGATATGGTCCCATTGCCAGCAATGGTGGGAGAGTCATCTGTCACTTCAGCTTCCACAGATGGAATGGTGCAAGGAAGCTGCTTGTCCATTGCCTGGTGCTGCAAAATGTGTTGGGCCATCCCTGATGATGATTCGGACAAATGCCACAGAAGAGTCAGCACTGAATACAGAATTAGCACGTAAAGACTTGCAATGATGTATACTTTTGATTTATTTAACTTCTGAAACCCCATCATCTACCCTGCAGGACTCTGCCACTACTCTCTACCCATATCACTCCAGTCAAGTGAAAATAGCTGCTACTGTGCACATTAAGAACAGTAGGCATCCCTTTCAGATTTTGTCTCACACATGATAATTACTGAGGAGACGCAACACACACACACACACACACACACATACATACTTGTTTACTGCAGTATGTGGCATTTTATTTAGTGCCTTTAGCACCATGCCCCTCAGATATGGAACTGTACTGCAATTAAACATATATCATTACCAGCCACTAGTATAAACATCTTTTCTAGTTCTTTTACAAGGTGGGTCCTAGGGAATTGCAGCCATGGCCAGCTGGGAACCTCAGTAATTACTGTAATCTGTATTCCAGAGAGACAGTAAGGCAGCCTCTCTCACACAAAGACCTAGCAATGTACCCAAGGTAGCATGCCTTACACAAGGGCCTAGCTATGTATCATTACCTTGTCCCACACTGGTTGTAACAAAGGTTTCAGGGCAAATTAGAGCAACTAAAATTAGCAAGATTTCTCAGAAGTATATCTTCCTGATGGTAGAAGTGAATTAAAATCATTATAAAATCTATAGTACAGATATTTTTTATGGCGGGTTACAATTAAACCCGCTGCTAGTTAATAATGCTTGTTAGTGAAGGGAATGTGGGACAGGAGAATGAAAAGTGAAGCAGATTCCAAATTCCACTGTCACATTATATACACACTTAATGACTTCTTCATCGTTTGGAGTGGCCATTTCATGCGAGGCAGGAAAGAAGCAAGACAATTCCTTATTCAAAATGGCAGACATCCCAGATGGTACCACAAGACCTTCACTTGGCTTTTAATAGTGGAAAGCTATTGTGTTTGTGGACAGGTGTATCTATGTGCTGTTAGTCCTCCATGAAAAGTCTGAAGCTCCTAAAGGCATATCTCTGTTAGACCTATGGATCCCTCCACTCCAGCAAGAGAAAATGGATGTACTCTGATGAACATATCCACAGCTCTCTTCCACAGCCATGATACTAAGAACAAAATTGCTCTGCAGAAAAAGTCTTGTATTTATTTTCTTGGTTGGTATGATTCTAACGACCCATATCATTCAGTCATACAGTATGCACATCCTTTGTCATTCCTAACAGATAACTGAATTTCACATTAATACTGTACACATAATAAGCCAGTGTTGCCTCATAGAAGTAAAATGAATTACAATCATATTGAAGCAACACAATTAAAGTGTTACTGTTAACTGCAGAACAATCTATGTACAAACTTGTTTAATTAATTAATCAACTGCTTCTCCATCTTTCTCCTTTCCAGGACCTCTAATGTTCCACATGAATTTTAAAAACACAATAAATTGCAGCATTAAAACACAACATGACTTCTCATATTGAAACAACATAGAATTAATACAAAGGAAGCACAACAGTCACCTACCATTAAAAGGCCTTTCCTCATCAGTTAATCAATAGCCAAAGGCTTTAAGACCCAGAAAGGTTTATATGGGGGCATACAGTCTTCTCTATTTAAGACTGAAATGTAGATACTGTATACCCCTTCATTACTGAAAAAAGCTCTGTCCTTACAGCAGGAAGTCCATATCACATAAATAACATATTCCCTCACTCATAGGAGCAAGCACTTTCATTTCCCAGACTTTGGCCCATTTTGCATAATATAATCTGAAGATTCTAAAGAATTATGGCATACCATGAATAAACTGTGTGCTCCCATTACATATTGCTCCTGGCTTGTGTAATCATTAAGCTAGAAGGAAGGAGTGAAGCACCAGTGAATGGGCTGCGTTCACCAGCATGCAATTTACTCCTGATAAACCAGGATTCCGTGAAATCCTAGTTTATCTTTCCATGTGAATATAGGCTCTGTATATGTATCTGTGACTTGTAGAATTCTGGATCATGCCTATCGCTCAAAGGTTTTGGAGATAAAAAGCTGGATATTAAGATTTTGTTAAGTGTAGTGGTGCCTTTTTCAGAAAAAAACCCCAATGTGTCTGTCCTTATTTTTATCAGAACATTGCACAATTTAATATTATGAATATAGGTAAAATTAAAAACAAATTAAACTGCTAAGATAATTAAACTGTTTTTGACCAAAAGTGGGCTACTACAATAGTGTTATCTCAGCCATTTGGTAGATCCTCTTTTGTACACATGGTGGGGCATAAATTTAATGCAAATAAGTGCTGAATGGATTGCATTTCTCCACAATCACTGAGAATTTCTTCCATATCAAAATAGCCCCATTTTACTTGATTATTCTTTGATCCTACTTCACTTTGAAGTCTATTAAGAGACTTCCAGATGGTTGAGTTAGAGTCTTGTCCTGGTGGGAGACACTCTTCAGCATTCATCCATTCAGCAAGCTGTACTGTTTTTATTCTCCATAGGTTTAGCCTAGCCTCTTCTGGTTTAATATTTAGACTTTGGGAGGTGTGCGGAAAACTTTTCTATGTTCCCCACAATGTGTTTGTACAACAGTAGTCAAATAAACTTGCATGATCCATGAAAACTCACACTAAAATCAGTCACTTTTTTAAAGTGCCAAAATAGTTTGCCTTTCCTCCTCTCTCTATGCCCCCCCCCTATTTTTGCCAGCATATCTTAAATAGATGGGTTAATGTGATTATAACTGTTTCAGGGTTAAGCCAATTTTCAGTACAGGATCCTTGGGTAAATAGAGAGTATCCCTGTATAAGTGCAGGAAGATGTAATGGAGTTTCTTCTAAAATATCAGCTGCTGCCCTTTAACAGAACCTGTGCACCTGAGCTAGGGCATTCCAAAAGACAGATGTAGCCTGAAAAATCTTGTGTGGCTTGGCCCACTGATGAGATAAGACATCTTCTCTGTATTTCACTCCCCACTTGAATATAAGGACATTTTTTTTTTTTTTTGGTTCTGTTTCCATGTGCTTCACTGCAGGCAATGAGGTATCTCGGGATTTGCTTTCTGAGTTCTGCTGAGGATGGATGAGCTCATGTTTCTTTATATAGATATCCCGTCAGATTCCTCTCCATAGCAACGCATCCTGCCATGACAGCCTCTGGGCTTGTGCTGTCAGGGAGTCTGGCTGCTTGAGCTCCGTGCCACCAATCATCACGTCCTTCACATCATTGCAAAGCAGCTCCCATTCAAAGGCAATAGGGCAGAGAGGAACCAGCACAGGTAAGAGAAAGATGGACGGATCAGCAGACCCGCTCTCAGGCATCATATTGTCTGTTACCTCATCACTAAGGAACAGTCAGAGCAGACTGCTCTGGCGCCTGATGTCGCAGTGCCATCTTGTGGCCACAACATACAAGAAGGCTTCTTGAAAACATTACCTCATCTCTCTCTCTCTCTCTCTCTCTCTCTCTCTCTCTCTCTCTCTCTCTCTCTCTCTCACACACACACACACACACACACACACACACACACACACACACACACACACACACACACAAACACACACACACACACACACACACACACACACACACTCTCTTACTTTACCATATTCAGGCATTCATCTGGACACCTAGAAGGCTAAACAGGTGATTGGGATGGAGGCATGACAAGCCACACCTGGAGCATTTCTATGCACTCGGAAGTACACTTAGCCCATGAAGGTTTGAACACACATTGATGCAAGCTTATTACATTACAGAAGCTCTGTAAACAGGTTCAGCCAAATGTGACTACAGAGCCCTCTTCATACCTTTGTGCACATGCACCCCACCACCCATTTAACCTTCCTTGAAGCCAGATGAGTGACTGAACAGTTTTTCTATTTCATACCATCCCAAGACATTCTGCTGCTCAAGAAAAAAAGAAGAAGAGCAAATGGTATCTTGTATAATACAAAGAGCAACCTAGTTGTTTTATCATACGAACAAAACATCTCAGAAACATCCTTCTCCATCTATGGCAGGTTTAAAAACATACAGGCACAACAAAATAGATAACGAACATTTTGCTGACCTTTCTTGTGTACCGCAGATATGCTACCTGAGATAGCTGCCTCTTTTGCCTATTGGTAGGAGTGGCTCTCGATATAAGCTTAGAAAATGCACTGCACAGCAAGAAGGCATTTAAATAGATTTTTTTTAAAAAAAATATAGAAACAGACAATAGCCAAAATCTTCTTCCTTAGTTACTCCAGCAAATGATATTGGAAGCAAATTGCCGTAGGTTAAGAAATCTCTGTAAGCATTATCTGTTGCATATTGTGCATACAGAGATTTCTTAAGCCGAGGCAATTTGCTTCCAAAGGTCACACCTTATGTGTAGCTATGCAAGAGAATCTCAGCCAGTAAAGAATAAGTACCTAACTGGATAAAATCACAATGGTAGAAGAGTGAATCAAGACATATTATTGAACAGATGAAATCTACGTTATAGATTAACTGGAAGAATTGAATATAGAGGGTACTACTTTTGGGACACTCTTGGCTGAAGGATTATGGGAATTATAATACAAAATAATTAATGGTCCAAAGCTCTGGCTAGTCTTATTTGAAACAGATTCAATTAAATCCATAGGACTTAAGTTGGATAAGTTAGATGGCTAAGAAGTCCCATTCATTTCAGTAGCTGAAGACTAATAACAAATGCAGGATTTTCAAAGCATGAAAAAAAATTAAAATTCACAAAATATGCTAGTGGATGATTGTGACATGTAATATTGACACTCAGGTGCAGTCCAGTTCCTGTCCAAATCACTCATGCATCCACATGCTTTCCTGATCCACATGCACACCAGATGCATCCATTTCCCTTCTCCTCCTATATGATTATAGATGGATTTAATGTCACAGAGCAGAGCTTCCCAGAGTGCTAGAACTGTAGTAAGGAAACAAATCAAAACACTGCTAAAGCTGTTGTTGCTGTACTACACTTCAGAGAATCCCTCTAGTCAGCATGTGGGCATACTACATAGAGGATTCTGAGAATTATACAGTAGTTCAAAAAAGTAACTTTGCCAAGGTCTGTCACAGAAGAATGGAGAGGCCTTGGAACTTGCAGATCCCAGACTGTCTCCAGAATACACAGTTGCAAGGGCCTGCAGGAGGCAGAAATACCACTCATCAAAGATTCAGCTCTGCTGAGTTTTCTGTGGGTACAACTGAAGTCCTTGGGGAGGACACGACATAAATAACATCTGGCAAAGAGCATCTCCACCAAGTCCTAACTCCTTCCGGACAGGAGTTCTGGAGTTTAGGATTATACTTCTGCAAACAGTATAAACACTGAATCAGACTGACCCCAGATGTGAAACAAAGAGTGTGCCTCATAGGCTCCAGAAACTTTCAGACAAGCTAAGTGTCACATTGAAAGTTTTAGAAAACAATGCTTTGATTTAGGTTTGAAATGCAGATGTGGGGCACCAGCCTTCTCCATAAACCCAGGAGCTATTTTGTTCCAAACCTATTTATCACATTCTCAAACTGATCAAACTGACAGACATGGTGCTCCTCCATATTTTCTCATCACAACAATTCTGTGAACCTACTAGGGTTGATAGGTCAGCACCCTGTTCTCAGAGTTTGGGGAGGGCACAGATCCTTGTGATGTCACAGAGATGGGGCAGGCAAGGATTAGAAGGGCCTTTAGAAACTGCTTGTGGGCCAAATCGTGAAAATGGGTGTGACAGTAATCTAGGTCAGTAGTTCCCATCCTTGGGTCCCCAGATGTTTTTAGACTAAAACTTGCAGAATCCTTCAACATTAGCTGTGCTGGCCAGGATTTCTGGCAGTTGTAGTCCAAGGACATCTGGGGACCCAAGATTGGAAATCACTGATCTAGATAAATGGGCTTGGAAGCCATAGGTAATATGGAAACCCAGAGCAAGGGATGGAGGACGTTGCCAGGTATCCAGCAATAGGCAAAATGCACCCAGCAGCTACAGCAAGTGCTGCCATTCATGTTTAGGCTTGTGTTAGGGATGTAAATACAGTACTTGCTTATTTCATTCTTATAGGTAAGAATGAAAATTGTTCATTCTTACAGGATGACTTCTTGCAGGATGCAATTAAGAGAGGTCTGCACATTTTTCATATGTTGCTACTTTTTTCAAAATGTTCAATATTTTTGTCCCCCCCCCGCCCCGTTCTGCTAATATGAGTGATGATGACAAAGGTATTGGTAGGGTGGAGGTGTGATATGACATTAGGGCACCCAGGTGGCATATCAAAACTCAAATGACCCTCTTTAGTCTAGCTCCTTCAATTTCTGCTATATAAAAGAAAATAGTTGCTTTGTCCTCAAGGGGCCAGTTGAGAAAATGCCAGCAGCTGAATCCATGGAGGCAGATTCTGCTGAAGGCAGTTTCTCAATGAGCCCTTAAAGATGAGGCAAAGAAAAATATTTTCAATTTTTAAAAATAACTGACTGTGTATATGTTTTTATAATTCTACAGAGCCTTTACACAGTCTGTGTACATTTATAAAAACATTTGTATAATTTTTTTCACTTCCTCTCCCCTTTGTTGAGGAGCAGAGGAAGTGACTGATTTGCCAATACCCTGAAGTGGCCACTTATTAAGCCACTTTATGATATTGGCAAATTCAAACCAGAAAGCTTGCTTTGAATCGGTTCCAGCAATCACATATGCTAGAAGTGATCCAAACTAGAGTGATCCTACCCACACCAAAAAAGCAGAAACCCCTGACAGGAGCTCCACTCTGGGAGCAAGCTGGTTTGCTCTAACAAATACATTGTCTGGTTTCCGTCTTTTAAGAGTGAACTTGCAGCAGACCAACCAGTGAGCTAAATGCTTGTGCAGTTACTCTATTAGAGATGCACAGCAATTTCTGAGACCTCAGCCATTGCCCTGACAGATGGCAGCCCTGCATTCAAACTATGTTGTGTATGAGCCAATACATCTCCTCTAAGCGACTCAGTGAACATGTCTATGAGCAGAAATTTGAACTCCTATATCTCCTATTGACATATGACATTCTGGCTGCTAAAGCATGCTGCTTTTAAGTATCAATTTTTTGTTCTGTTACTAAAACTCATTCAGGAGTAAGTCATTACATTTTAGAGGATCCATTTTAGCACTGCATTTTGGAGGATCCAGTGTCCCATCTGGATCCATTTAAGACTTCTGCCTCCTTAATATGTAGAATCTAGACCCTTACTCCTAGGCAAAACAGCTCAGTTATTAATGCAATATGCACTTGTGTAGTTGACCAACTTGCAGAGCTACAATAAGTAAACCACTGCAAATGAGTGGTTACATGGTGGATGTGTCTGAAAAGCTCAAACAGATTTTTGGTAAACACCATATACCTGTGCACTTCAAACTCATAAACACATTAAGATAGAGACTTCAACACACAAAAGACCAGACACCAAAACACAACAGGAGCAATATAGTAAATGTGGTCCAATGTAAAGAGGAGTGTTCGGAGCTCTACATTGGAGAAACCAAACAGCCACTAAACAGGAAAATGGCCTAGCACAGGAGGGGCAATGGCTCAGGACCACAATCAGCAGTGTTCCTTCATTTGAAGGACAAAGGACACTCATTTGATGACCAAGAGGTACTCATTTTGTACCGAGAAGATAGGTGGTTTGAGAGAAGGTTCAGGGAGGCCACACATGTGCATATAGAAAATCCCTCACTCAAGAGGGGTGAAGGCCTTAATCTGTCCCCAGGAAGATTAGGAGCACACACACCAGAAAGACCACTGTTAACAACTGTCAATGACCTATGACAATGGGTGGACAAGGACTGCAGAAGTGGGATTTTCACTCACCCCCAGTCCTTTGTCCTTCTAATGAACCTATTCAGACCAGGAGGAAGTAAAACCGACATGGAGGATCTATCAGGGATTTCCTACCAACTCTCCTCAGATTGAAGAAGCTACTTGGATAAGTAGTGAAACGTTTCAACCTAATAAGAAAGATGTCCAGTTGCTATGACTCAGTTTTCAGATAACCTCACCTAGATGACTGAGAATCTTCACAGATACACTGCAAATCAGATTTTCCCCTGTGGGTCAACAATTATGTAGCTACGCCCTACCTGTCAAAAGGATCTGTTTGAGTTGAGAGTCCACAAAAGAACCTGCAGGAGACTGGTAAAGAGCTTCATTATGTAAGCCTGTAAAAAAACACACAACAGAAATAGGGGAAAGGGGGGAAAAGATTTTCTTATCAACAAACAGCAGACTATGATAACATAATGTCAATGAATAATAAATTCATTAGAGTATGCTTATGTAGCAGAGTCAAGCAACCAAAACAAAGGGTCAGATCATATTTAGTTTTCCCTCTTTATTATCAGATTATTTGTTTCTTTAAGAACTGCATTTCGGTGACAAGATGGTGCTGGAGAATGTTTAGCAAGAACTGAGAAACTCACATCCTTATTACTGGTTTCCAGAGACACGTTGGAGTTAGTGTAAATATTTCATCATGGGGCCACACGAAAACACTTTTAAAAGACTGCTTTGAAGCAGGACCCACCTATTCTATATAGCAATAGTAACTTAATTTTTGAAGTGCTGATTCTTATTATATCCAAATCAAAACTACTGACCCAGAAGAGGGGGACATTAGGAGGTTTGAAGCTGACTGAAATACACGGGGGGAAAAAGAAACCTTAACAAAAAAGTCTAAGGGGGCAAAACCCCAAAACAACACAATGAAGATTATGCTCAGTTGATTGACTGTTGATGGGTGAAAGAAAGCAATGGGGTGTCTGAAAAACAGCATAACTATTGAGAATCCCAAACAGCTACTCAATACTGTATAGTTTACCATTATGTCACCCTTGTTAATTCTTCTTCCATTAGCAGACAAATTATCTGAAAAATAAGAACTTTTACAAAAGTTCTGAACAACTCTATGTCTTGAACAGTACAATTACTAGAAAGGCTAAGAGTTGAAATCTAACTGTTTTGTGGCTTTTAGTAAGACTTATAGGAAGAATGTTGGGCCATAGTTAAGAATTCTAAAATATATATCCAACCCATGAAGAATAACATGCAGTAGACCACAGACATTAATTTTTTAATATTCTTAAAAAGATTGGTTATCTTGTATTTCTAAAATAAAATATCTGTTAAATAATAATGGGAATGGTATCTACCACAGGGTGGAGGCAAAGAGTCTCTCTCTGTACATGAGAATCTTATTAAAAGCAGACCCTAGCCAAAACAATACCAAAAAGGCTTGGCAAAAAGCAGCAGAAAATATCACAACTTTCCAAAAATAAACAGTTGTGTGCTTTGCAGTTTTCACAACACATAATTCTACCGAAGTACTGCCAGAAAATTTTTCAGATTTTAAGGATGTCAAAATAATGTACAGTTTAAAACACTGGTGTTTTTTTATGAAGAAAATTTTCCACTTCTAGGGGCATAAATAAAAACTTCTAGTTATGCATGTTAATTTTAAAGTCCACAAACAAAATCATCCAAACCACAAAATTATCTCAGAGACACTACAGTTTTGCTGTACAGAGTGTTCAGTTTTCCTGTACAAACTGTTAATTGTAAACTACGTTGAGGATGGTTAACTGTCCTTTCAGCAACCTTGAAGAAAAAGTGTACCTTCTAGAGAAAACTATTCTCCTTTGGCTCCTATTTTCCTAGACTCCAGAGCTTGGCCGAGATATGTTGCTGCTTGGAGAGAAGGACAGAGTGGTGTACCCCTTGTTTTATTCAGAATATCTGCCCTATAACTGGAATTTTACTTCAGCACTGATTATAGCATAACAACTTCCAACACACCTGAGGGCAATGAGATAGTTCAGAGCTTGCAGGGAAATTTGCAGAGCCCACACAGTCAGAATATAGCTCCGATAATGCCAGATTTCGAGGAAAATCTCCTCAGAGCAAGATATTTGGGTCTTGCTGGCATTATGGCCTGAATCTTCCCTATCTCTAATTTGAGGGATGGGAATGGCCACTCATTCCCTCAAATGCCTTTAGAATGTGTAAAGGCCATTTCTAGCCATTTTCAGGCTCTTGTTGTCTGTTGTAGGCCAAATGACTAGAAATGGATATTTATACTGCTGAAGTTTATAATTTCTATTTTGCAGGTTGGGGGTGTGGAGAAAAGAACAGAGCAACTATGTTACTGTATTCTGAAATCCTGGTGTGTCAGAAGTTGCCTGCCCATAAGGGGACTCCCCTCAGAATAGAGCTCAGGCCAGCAGCTGTACTTTATGGCCAGGTGCACCCTTTCCTCTAGTGGAAGTGGTGGCAGTGAGATTCTCTGGAGCTCCTTCTGACATGGCACCTCCTTGAGGAGCTCTTTCCAGCAACTGGTGAGGGGAATAATTCACCACGCCTTCTGCCCCACTGACAGAGTGCTCTTCTTATTGCCTTCCCGAGGAACCAGTGCAAAGCTGGAAGAACAGCAGAAGAGCCTCTCTGAATCACATCATGATCTAGTTGTTTCCAGCATACTGTTCCTACTTTAGCCAATCAGAAGTACACAAGCAGGATATGAATCCAGCAGTACCAGTATGTTAGTGCTCTACAGCAACTATATATGGAAGCATACCACCTTGTATACTGATCATAATACAGTGGGGTCTTGACTTAAGAACGGCTTGAGTTAAGAACATTTTGACTTAAGAACCACTCTCATAGGAAAATATTGACTTGACTTACATACTTAGATTTGAGTTAAGAACTGAAAAAAAACCACTTGGGAGGCAGGGAAAGTGCAAAATTTAAACTTTCAGTTAACTGTTGGCCAGTGAAAAGGGTGCCTGTCTGCTTTCTCACTCCTCCCAGCGTTTAGAGAGTGGATTGGGAGACAGTCTTCGGACTGCCTGGTACTGCACTGCCTGGACTGTATTTTCCCTGCCTTCCCTGAACCTTTCTTGACCTAAGAAAAAAAAGAAACAAAATATCCCCCTCTAGTGGTCGAAGGCGGAATAGCAGCTTCCCATTAGTTTCTATGGACGGAAAAGAGCAGATACGGATCAAATGGTTTTCAATGCATTCCTATGGGAAATGCAGATTTGACCTGAGAACTTTTTGACTTGAGAACCGCCTTCCAATACGGATTAAGTTCTCAAGTCAAGACCCCACTGTACAGTAGTGCCTCACTTTACGATTGCCCCGCATTACAACAAAACCGCATTATGACGATCTTTTTGATGGTCTAAATGGGTTTTTTTCGCTTTGCGATGATCGGTTCCCTGCTTCGGGAACTGATTCTTCGCAAAACGACGTTTTTTCAACAGCTGATCGGCGGTTTCAAAATGGCTGCCGGGTAAACAAAATGGCTTCCCGCTGTTTTCTGGGATGTATTCCTCGCAAGACAGGCAGCGAAAATGGCTGCCCTATGGAGGATCTTTGCTGGACGGTGAGTTTTGACCCCATTGGAACGCATTGAAGGGGTTTCAATGCGTTTCAATGGTTTTTTTCCCCACATTATGATATTTTTGCTTAATGGCGATTTTCCTGGAACGGATTATTGCCGTTAAGCGAGGCACCACTTATAGCTACCTTGACTAGCAGCCATTGTTAGCCTTCTAATTTTCTAACCCCATGTAGATGGCCAGCACAGCACCTTGTGGTAGCACATTTACTGTTTCACACATGATGTGAGGGGGGAAAACACATTCTTAAATTTTTACCATTCAGTTTCATTGAATGACACCAAGTTCTAATACACTAATAAAACAAAATCTGTCGTTTCTCTGTATCTCATTCAATATACCTCATTTAATGGAACTGCCCCCTTGATTAATTATTGGACAGGCACTTAATGATTTGAACTGAGATTGAGTGATTTACAGAACTGCAGTTTATGTGGATCTGTGGTTCATATGCAAAACACTAGGTCTGACAATGAGTGGCAGCAGAAATGTGCTCCATACCTTCTTTTTCTAAAGCTTCAACAAGTCTCATTATAACCAGCAGTGCTTGCTCAGGATGATTTAATTGATCGACAGACTCCATCTGCCCTGATTGCTCTGTTGGAAGGAGAGACAAAGAGAAACCATTTAATGCATACATTTCTCATTCCAACAGAATGGCAACTACATAAGTGAAGCAGTATAGACAATATTTTTATAGAGATTTTCCAGAGATTTTTTTTTTGTGCTAGCTAGTTAGGCACAGTTTTTGATTAGTTTACTGTAGTTCCTATTTCCAGCTAATAAACTGAATGTAAGGACCATGAGAAGCTTCCACATAGCAACTGAAGATGACCAATTAACTGTAAAGAAAATCCCAGAGGCTTTAGTCACACATAGAGGGGACCACAAGGAGAAATTCAGAAAACACATGTACTATAATTCCAAGGTTGGTTTGAATTTAGAATGAAAATAAATACAACAGTTTGAGAGCAAGGCCCTTGTATTCCCTTACTTTTCTGTTTACTGGTCATTTGAAAAAACAGTTCTGTAAATTTTCAACACATTTCAGTGTCAACCAAGGGAAACTTCCTGGTGGAAATTGACTATGAACCAGAAGCAAGAAGCAATAATCAACACTGCTTCAAGATACTGTCACTGTTTTGAGAGATCATTTTCAGATATGGCAATCAATATACAAATCGAATGCATCAATGAACAGCACAACTGCAGCACACAATCCCCCACAATAGTTCTGCTGACTTTTTCCTTTAAAAAAGCACTGTGCCACCTGCTGAAATTAGGCACAACCAGAATTTGAATCAAATTTGTGTTTGTCACAATTCAGATTTCCCCCCCCCCAAAACGTGGCAGTCATCCAAAAAAACAAAAAACAAAAACAACAACAACAACAAAAAAAAACCAGTACTTTCAATGAATGGTGGAAGTGTCTAACATGGCTACTTATGACTAAAGCCAGTGTGGTATACTGTTTAGAGCAGTGGTTCTTAACCTTTGTTACTTGGATGTTTTTGAACTGCAACTCCCAGGAACCCCAGCCAGCACAGTTGGTGGTGAAGGCTTCTGGGAGTTGCAGTCCAAAACTCCTAAGTAACCCAAGGTTAAGAACCAGTGGTTTAGAGTACTAGACTACTTATTTTGGTTCCGATTCTCAGCCATGTATTTTCTATTCCTAAAGCTATGCAGCTAACTGTGTGACCTTTGGCAGTCACACTCTAGGAAAGTGAATTGCCTCACAGGGTGGTTGTGAAGGTAAACCAAGGCAGAGGGGAGTCATGTATGCCATTGTGCGCCTTTGGAGGAAAGGAAGGATATCAATGGCACTTTAAAAAAAAGTAATTTAGGGTTTTGGCAGCAGAGCCAGAGGTAGGAAATCTGATTCCTTACTGTGCTTCCCAGGAGAACAGCCACCCTGTGTCGCCTTGGTGAAGTCGCACAGTCCCAGGGCGCCCCCAGAAGAAGGGAATGGCAAACCACTTCTAAGAACTTGGTACCTAGAAAACTCTGGAAAGGGAGGCCATTGCAGAATTAACTTGAAGGCACATAGTATTGTGCAGAGATGGAAGAACATACACTGTACTGTGTTTTATAGACAGAATACATAAACAGGAAACAAGATAATGATAGACTAGAAAAACAAGCAAATTCAGGTATTAATTCTTCAAGTTATATGAAATAGAATATAATTTCACCATAGCTAAACTTTTGGGATTCCAGTAGTTTAATAAGAGATATATGTTAAGCATGAACATATATTCCTGATATTGTTAAATGACAATGTTCAACGTCCAAAATCACTGGCTTTGTTGGCTAATCCAGATAGGGGCTACAGTCCAGCAACATCTGGAAAGCCACAAGTTCCCCACTCCTATCTTATGCTATATTTCTGCAGCAAAAGGTGAACACAGATACAGATAATCTTACCAATTATGATTCCTAAATAATGAAACTGGATAAAATTTGCTCAATAGAGCCCCAAATCTTTGGGACAGAGAACAACTTTCTCCTTCAAAATTTGAAACACGGTGAAACACATGCCCATTTAGCTGTTTGGTCTATTGTGGGTACAGGTTGATTCGCTTCTTTTTCCAGCAATCACACAACATAATCATTGGAGAAAACTAAATCATCCCCAGAGCATCCATACCTGCACCTTTCTGAGCACCTGTCAAGACCTTCTAGTTTTTTGGTGTACATGGGATCGCTCTAGTTTGGTCCATTTCCAGCACATGATCACTGGAAATGGACCAAAAGTGAGCTTTCTGGCTGTCTAGGGTTCTTCCAATTTGAATTTCCAAAATTCTGAAGTGGCTTAATAAGCAAACCAGTTTTAGACAGGTATATAATTCTTTGCCCCATCTCAAAGGTTTGGTTGAGAAATGCCTAGAGCAGAACTTGCCACCAGATCAAGGCTTCAAAAAGTTACTTGCTACCTGGAGAATTCTGGATTTAATCCAAAAAAATATTTTTCCCAGAGCCTGTGCAGAAAACCATGGTGTGCCCTTTTACCATGCTGCTGCAAAAGCTTTTGATAACTGGTGAGTAGAGGCTAGATAGTGAGAAGTGGAGACTAGACATGGGCTATTCATATTCGTATCCCTGGGGATATGACTATGAATAACGGCACCACAAGTGCTACAGAGGCCCATTCCCTCCTTCGAGAACTGGCCCAATCACTTGGGTTCTTTGTCGTTGCTATACCAATCTAGGAATGAGCCTGGTCGATGCTTCCCACCTTCCTGCACAGCCGACCACTCATCAGCTGAGTGGAGAAACTCCATATCTTGTCTCCTCACCCAAGTGGTCAACTGCATGGGGAGGCAGGGAAGCATGGACCAGTCTCCTTGCCAGACAGAGTTGCAGTGTTTTGAATTTCTGGTAAAATTCTCTTTGCTACATGACAGAAGTACAGAGATTCACAGAGGAGAATAGCTTCAAAGAAAGAGACAATGTTAGCCCTCCTTCAGACATCCAGCACTTCATCCATCCTCCATGATTACAAGGAAATAATAGACTAAGAGTTCTTTAGCCAGTTCCTTCAATATTCTCAGATGCCATTCATCAGGTCCTGGAAAATTGTACTTGTCCCTGACTATGTGTTATGAGTCTCAAGCTGTGTGTGCCTAGTGATCCCACAACTATTGCTAGGCCACATTTCGGCCTGCATCCTATTTCTTCTGAATCAAGAATTGGGAAGGCCAAAGGGCTTACTTTAACAGAGTTTGGGTTCTTAATCAAAATGACCACAAAGCCAAAGATCATGTCTTTAAATTGAGGCTATGGGGCCAAAAAAAATAGCTTGCAGGTTTCAGGATGACTGTAGTTATACTTAAATAATGCACTCTCACACACTTACCATTAATATTATTTTTTCCATATCCCTTAGGCAGGTGCTTCTAAAAGGCTTCCAAGCAAGCTTATGGTTGAGAACCAGCCTGTTCTAAAGGAAGAGGACTTCACAATGAGGGCATTTTAGCTGAATTAAACCTCAACTTCATGATGTGTCAGCTGGAACAAACTCTACTCATGAAGCCCTGCCTGTCAAAACTGGGTCAAATTTGTTTGCACTCTTTGGTTTTGTTGGCTCTTTTCTGACTGTTGGACAGAGAAACAGAGATGCTTCTGCTCCCACCTTTGCCAGGAGCAGCTGGACAAGAAGTGGTCGCTGCCAAGGACACCATAGCTCCAGAGCGAGGAGGAGGCAGTGGTAGTTTTAGCTTGGCTGTCTGCAGCACCATGGCCTAGTCATGGTGGCTGAAACCGACACTGCTTGGGAGACTTGCATCAGTGCAAGGCCAGTAAAAACACCCTTCTCCTTTGCCATTTCTTACGAAGTTGCAATTTGCTGCAAGATTCAAGTTTCATACAGTCAGTTTTTTAAATTTTATAATTAAAGCGTATGGCTTCAGTTTATTTGCTTTATACAATACACATATTCACTCATAAAAGGATCATTCGTTGTGGCCAAATTTATTTAATTTTCATGTTGATCTGCCTTCAAAAATCACTGCAGTCGTACTCAAATCAAATAATTGTGGGTACTTTTTTAGGCACCAAAGGGAGGAAAAGGTAACTCATGTTCACCTGTAGGAGCCAGGAGCTGCTGACCTATTTTTAAGCTACTTGCTGTATGTTACAATGCTTAACAATTTTGCAGATTTAGATGGATGTTGTCTTGTTTCTATGTCCATCACTCAGAAAAAAAAGAGATGACATTCCTGAATTCATATCACATAAAGCAGGTAAAAATAATTACAGGTAGCAGTTCTTTCCCTGTTATGTGCTATAGCCAAAAGAGGAAAGCATATCACCTGCTTTTCCTATTTTTCTGCTACTTTTGTTAGGGTATACCATTACAACATCAGAGAGAGACAACTAGTTTCACTTGGGATCAGCTGCGCTCTGTCAGAAGGATTATAATTTGATGTTTTTCTAGACTTAGATGTAGAAGCAAGATGACAAGTGGTAGCTAGTAGTGTCTTTTCACACCTTAGTGTGCCACAGTAGCTGTGTTCCTAGAGAGAACAACTTAGACTTTGCTATCATTGCACTAATGGCATCCAGATACAGAGAGTTAAACCACATGGCACACTGTGTTAAATACTACATTAGATCCATACAGCTTCATACTAAAGAAAGCATCTACAACCCTATTGCAGATCAAGATCATCACACACAAGTGGGGGAAGGTTCAAATCTTCCAGCTGAATTGCTTTTTAAATGTTTTTTTAAAAATGCTCTCCTCTCAGATGCTAAACTGAGGTGCTAAATGGTGTGCGTTTGTGTCCAGTGGCAGCAATGCATTTGGATCACAGCCACACATGTATATTTTAGTGTAAAACAACTGGGCTCTTAAACTATACACTACTTATTTAACATGGTGCTTATTTTAGCTGTAGACTACAGTGTGAGGCTGCTTTTGAACATGAGCTGGCAACTTCAGAAACTGAGGCTGAAGACTGTGGTTGAAGATTGTTGTCGAAGGAAAGAACTCATTACAAGTAACATTTTCACTAATATTGGGGGATAGTAACCCACAAAACAATAAGTATGACTTATTTTTGCAAAATGATGCAAAAAGAAGCAACACTTGGGACTCATCCTCATAAGTGTGTGTGTCGGTTGAACCGTGATCCCTTTCCCCCCATGGATCCAGAATCACTCACTCCAAACTTCCACACCTGTTTGTCAGTTTCCCTTCAATGTAATTGGGATTCTTCTGATTTAAAGTTCCATATCATCTCCCTACACCTTTCCCCCTCCTTGCCCTGTTTTCCCTCTTTCCCTCTTTCCCTCTCTTGATGTCCCCTTTCACAGCCTTTGGACAGCTCCACCACCAGGTGGCTCTTCTGCCTTCTAAACACTGACAGGTCCTGAAAGAAACAAGGCTGTAAGAAGATGGGCATTTAATTATTTTTTAAATAACATTCTCTCTGTAAGAACATATTACATTAATTCTGTACCAGCTGCACAAGTGCTTATTTGGGTCCAACTCAAAGCGTTGGCTTTGACTGCTAAAGCTCCAAATAGGGTTAGATTGCCTGAGGGATCACCATTGTGTTTTAAAACTAGTGACCTGAGTTCAGTCATTCTGGAGTCCTCTGACAGTTAGACCTTCTTAGCAGTGGTTCCTGTCTTATAAGTTTCCTCCCAAGAGATGTTGGGGTGGGCCCCTTAGCTGTAGCAATTCTAAAGACTTCTGCAGTTCAAAGATACTGATGAAAGCTTGCTTTTGTTCTGATGGTTTTTAATGGAGATGCTTTATTGGCCATGTTGCTATTTTACTGTTGTGATTCTGGAAATGTTTTTTTATACTAACTGTATCATATTTTACCAAATTATTAGCTCTTTGTATTTTTTATCTTTTAAATGTTAAATGTTAATATTACTGTATTTTTATATTTAACCATATTTTATTTCTCCAATTATTATTATTATACTTATATTAATTATTAATTATATCCAATTAATTAATTATTAATTTTATCCAAATTTTAGCCAAAGGCCATTGAAACATTGAGTCAATACACAAAATCAATTATGTCAACAAAACAGCATCTTCATAACCATATATAACAAGTTCCAAAACAGCTAGAATTTAAAATATACAGTATATATATAAAAGACTCTTATAAAATAGAGAAGAACTCAATTTTTATACTGTCATCCTTTAGTGACCAGAGGGGCCTTTGCTAGCCTAAATGGCCTTAGCCACCATACACTACTCAAAGGGGTCTTTATCCATTTGATTAATCCAAACTTGCCTTAGCTTGATGGCTAGCCAGCCAAATTTGGCCAAATTATAAGTTGTAGCCTTATTTCTATCTTCTAGCAACATCTGGAGACAGCCTTTCCTGTCATCTCCATCACTCTCCAAAATAATTGGATTGATGTAGCTTTCCCGGATCTGTTTGTAAATTTTGCAGTCCAAACTCCATGGTCTCTATACTTCCTTCATCGCATACACACAGCCGATTCAAATATGGAATTTTCTTACATCTGCCCTCCAAGATGGCAGAAGGCAACATGTCCATACGAATTAGCATAAACACCTTTTTACTTTCAGAATTTTCAAGTTCACTTACATAAGGCATTGATGTGTTTCTATTGATACTGATTATATCCCTTATATGTGCTTTAACTTTTTTCAGATCATGCTGCCTTTATATGTCTAAGATCCTTTGTTTGATCGGACTTTTGGCTTGGTCATAACTCATAGACATTAGATACTGATGTGAGAATCCATAGTGCCCCAATTTGTTCTCCAACAGTTCCATCCACAGGGAGACAGAGTTGTCCTTTAATATCAAATGGGTGAGCCCAGAGTTAGTATGGTTCAATTTTAACCAATATGACAGGACAATTATCCAGAGTCTACCCTCTATAGTTACTAGTCCTGTTTCCAGACAAACCATTGCATTTAATGCATTGGATGGCAGCAAGAGTATGGCTTTTAAAAATTTAGTTTGAAGTTTTTCCATTGTGGATCTGTTTGTTACAATACTAAAAGGAGCACCATAGGTCAATTGTGCCAAGGATTTTGCCATAAATAGTTTGATACTTATATTTTGTTTACTGCATTGGTTGGACTTGGTCTAGAAAGACAGCTTCTAAACATTTAAATTAAATAAATCTGAGGCAGCACAAACACTAACAGGCCCATTCTATACATCCATACCTAGGAAGAGGCTTCAGTGAATGCACCAGAACATGACAGTGAACATGCATAAGGCTGAGGGACTTGCCTAGCTTGTCCCTTCTTGATTGTCTCTCTACCCTGTAGACAAGATGACATTATTTCTGTACATACATCCTAAACATGTATCCATGAGGAGCCAGCAGCCAGATTTTATGCTTGACAATACATTTGCCTGTTTAACTCCATACCCTGGAAAAGAACACAGAAGTCAATAGATGGAATCTTATCCCAATAATCTTAGGTAGACCTTAACTTATTATTGGGAACCACTGGCTACTGAAAATACTATGTTGGTTCTGTTGCAGAGTTTGAATTTCTTGTAAAATTCCTTTTAGCTACACAATAGAAGCACAGAGATCCACATGGAGAATATCTACAAGTCCTTTTTTTCATTAATTGGCACTTAAAGTCTCAATAACTTATTCCGAGACATCTGCAAGAGAAAGACTAAAAAATATTTCTTTACTTACAGTTGCGTGAAATTACATACTTCTGTAGGCTGTTTTTTTTATTGCACACATACTTAGCAACCAACTTAACAGACCAACAGCAAACAAACAATTGCTTCCAACAGACTAAAGAGAGGGAAAGAAACACTCAGTAGAGAGGAGGGGCTCTCTTTGAATTCAAAGGGTGGAGGAACAATTAGTACTGGATAGATAATAACTCTAGTCCAGTCACACAAACTAAAAACAGCATGCAAGGTTGCAAACAAAATTCCAACAGGTTCTAAGATTTGGACTAAATAATTTCTGTTTTCCCTCTGGCCTTACTGTTCAATGACATGATGTTGTGGAGTACAACCAAGTGTTGGAAACCAACACTTGGACTACAACCAAGTCTGGAAAAGACCCACTGAATCAATGGGATTTCCCTGAGCACCATGTTCACCTTATGGTTCTTCCATTTGCAGAAGAAGGTGCCCCTTCAAGGAATCCCATGTTAAGGTATAGCTTGGGCTGCCTTTGTTCTTGGGCAGTGGCTAAGCCCTTAATGTACAGCTCAAGTGGACACTATATTACTTTGTGTTCATGCCAATTTAGAAATAATTCCTGTGGTTTCAATATTTGGGCTGCCTGTTCTACAGCCTTCCATCACAAGGTTGTAAAACAACCAGGGAGAGACTCATGGTTAGTGTCCAGCCCCCAAAATGCTATCCTCTCCCCTCTACACAACAAGAACATCCAAAACCAGCCTTTATTTCCTGTCCTTGATGCAGATAGCAGCATCAACAAGGAGAGATATAAGTCCTCATTACCAGCCCGGAAGAAGACTGAGCATGCATCTTGACAAAGCCCTCACCTGAGGTGGAAAGGGAAATGTCATCCCAGTATACTTAAGGGTTTTATTGAATCTGATTAAATTGTCTAGCAGACCAGTATATGAAGCACTCTCTGTGCTAATATGACACCAGAAGTCTAGAAGTGTCAATGAATTAGGTGATATTTGAGTGGAAAAAAGAGATGTACTTTTTCAAAGAGAATGGACACCTCCCATCCACTTCAGTGGTACCAAGAAAATGGTGGGGTTGTTACTGTTTTCTGGGGGGGATATTGAATGATCAGAATCTCAATTCCTTTCTCCCCCCATGCCTTCAGTCTTTCTCAGCTCTTGAGATGAAGGCATTCTGAATTTAGCCACTCACAGGGAAAAGGTGAGTAATGAAGGCTGGTATTTTGATCTGCTCTGACATCCATATAGGACAAAGGATGTGAACAGCTCATAAACTGGCTGAGATATTAAGCTGAGCCAGATTTTGTGGTTTGTGTCTGTGGTGGAAACTGAAGTGTTAAATGGCAGCACATAGCTGTGATTAATTTAGACAGAAAGAACATCTAGTAGGAACACAATGAAGGAGAAGTATATCATCTGCAAAGGGTCAGCACATTGCTCTCTCTGCTTAAGGTGCCCTGCAAACTCATACAATCAGTACAAAAAAGCTCAAGATGATTTAGGATTGTTGCACATCAGTGTCTAACTAACTCTGCACCATAGTTCACTTTTACACCATTGGTATGCTAGAATACAGCTCAAATGGCAGATGCTAGAGAGAAATTGGGGTCAATTATGCATGTAACTGATGTCTTATGATTTTATCATTGAACTGTCCTGTGCCATCATCTCCCTAATGCTAAAGGTTCAGAATATTGTAGAATTTAACTTTCAGGATTGCAGAGAAAATTGTGTAAAATGTAATCAAAGCATCCTAAGCAGCCCAAGTTAAACATTCTGGAAAAATTCATGTGCTACCAAATCGAAGGCTGGTCCTAAGCCTTAGTGTCATGTCAAACCCTACTCAGGTATCCTTTCCCCAGGTAGAAGAATGAGTGCAGGGCAGAGGCATTAGTTTCATCCCCTCCTTTGCTACACATTATACATGGAGAGAGAAGATCTGAAGAAAAAGGTCTGCACAAAGAGGGAAGATTCTAAGTATCCCTCTCTATTAGTAGAATGCCACACCAGTCTGAGAAGGGAGCAAAGCATACACCTTCCTTTCCTCAAATCTTTATTCTAAGCATAGAAAGAATGCCTGACCAGTGTTCAAATGAAGAATATATAAAAGTAAGCTAATTTTCAAAACAGTTGAGGCAAGAAAATCTCCTGCTGTGATAATAACATGTATTTCACTTAAGGCATTCCCCTCTTCTAATGAGAAAATATCTGTCATACATGGTTTGGACCTTAAAGACCAGCTCTTGTTTGACTGACTTCAAGTGATTAATGTAACCATTGTAGCCTAGATGAGTGGCTTGAAAGTGAACAGGCCCTTTAAGGGATCAAAGCTCATTGGCTGTATCCATGACCAGGTTAATATCTTGCTGGTAAGCCAGATGTTTCCAGTTCAGTTCTCCCTATTGCCTCAGGACAATAGTCATCCTGTATGGCCTTGGGCAAGCTGCATAGGCCCAGTGCAAACCCCAGAAATAGGGAATGGCAAGTCACTTGAGAGCACTCTCTACCTAGAAAATCCTGGAAGGAGTTGTCATAAGTCAGAATTGACCTGATGACACATAAACTGCCCAGAGTGGCCCTGGCTGCCAGATGGGCGGTATATAAACAAACAAACAACCCATTTGTATCCTCCTTATTCATGAGTAGGACGTAAGTAGAAACTTCAAGTGGTGCAGAGTGCGGCGGCCAGACTCCTTACTGGAATGAGAAAATACCAGCATATCTCTCCTACTCTGGCCATGCTGCACTGGCTGCCCATCCGTTTCCGCATTGACTTCAAAGTGTTAATGCTTACATATAAGGCCCTAAACGGTTTAGGACCTCGATACTTGGCGGAATGCTTACTCCCAACTAGTTCTACCTGTGTTACCCGTGCGAGCCAAGAGGTGAGGCTGAGGAGCCTGACGCCAAAGGAGGCCCGGAAAGAAAGAACTAGAAACCGGGCCTTCTCAGCGGTGGCTCCTCGTCTCTGGAATAACCTACCTCCGGAGATTAGCGCTGCACCCTCGCTGGGTACTTTTAAGAACCAACTAAAAACATGGATGTTTAGGCAGGCCTTCCCTTCCAGTTAATTCCTGTCCTCTTTCCTTTTTTTCCTCTCTTTATTTGATTTATTTTTATTTTTCCCATCTTATAGAATCATCCAATTAATTAATTGTTATAAAGTTTTTAGAACTTGTTATCATTTGTTGTAAGCTGCCTAGAGTGGTCGAAATGACTAGATAGGCAGGGTATAAATAAAATAAATAAAATAAAAATAAAAATAAATAAAAGTAAGTAGTATAGTGTAACTCCTGGGTTTGTCACACAACCAACCCCCCCACTGTGTGAGAGATATTCACATCCGTTGAGGACTTCATTTCATTAGAAGATTTGCACAGATTTGTCTCCAGATGACCAGTCACAAAACAAAGCAAATTAGTTTGCACGATACTGGAGGTCTTGATCTGGAGGTGTATTTTGTGCTGCTTGTCTAGAATTGTCATAATTGCTAGTTAAGGTTTGGAGAATGGACTTTACATTGCAAATGAGGGCAGGAATGCTACAGCAAGTAAAAGTTACAGTTGTGTTGGTGGAGTTAGATAGACAAGAATGCGGATTTTACATGTATTGTCAACCCTATACCTTTCTAAGTAACCCCTTTGAAATATGCACAGTTGGTACGGTCAAATCTGTTTCCTCCTTTCCTACAGAAATGAGTGAATCTTTGTTCTCATTGTTAGGGAGGGGTGTGCAATTTTGGTCTCCATGACAGGAATCACTATTCCCTCATGTACAGAAGCCAGCTTTAGGGGGTTCTCAAACCAAATCCTGTCCAGAGCATAGACAGAGTTCTGACTCCTGTCTTCTTGAGATGCCGGCCACAGAGACTGTTGAAACGTTAGGAAGAAAAACCTTAAGAACACGGCCAAACAGCCCAGAAAACCCACAACAACCAACAAATTCTGTCCTTCAAGGAATATTTTGGACATAATTTCCCTTTCACGTTCCTCCAAGCTTCCAGAGTACGCTCATATTACTCTTGTTATACAGTCATAAATTCATGAATTAACTGCTGCATAAACATCAAAAATTCTTTCACTTCCAATGCAAAATACCAAACTTGGGAAAGAACAACTGACCCAACTGACCACGTCTATGGAGTGAGTCAGGATTGGGTTACTTTCTCACAGAGACAAAGAGTAAAAAGACATTAGCTCAAATATCTGTATGATTATACTAACCTTTACCAATCTGGAACCAAAAACAGTAAATCCTTACTCGTCTTGTCTTTGCAGATGAAGATGTGGAACCACAAATTATTCTCCTTGTCCAGGAGAAGGTGAACTATTTTGCAGTACTCTCAATAAGAGAGAATAAGAACTACAATATGTCCCTGCACAAATAAAGCATTATCTGCATTAACACAAATTTTGCTCAAACACAAATGTCACGAATAGCGTGAATTGTGCAAAATGCAAAATGGTACTGCTTTCTTTTCTTTTTGTACAGACTTTTAAGGATTAAAAACACTTGAGAGATTGGTAGTATTTTTGTTGACAATCTTGTATGATATGCATTGCTGCATAAATGGAAAGATAAACTAGTGTAGTGTAGTGTAGTGTAGTGCAGAGATGATTTCTGCAAATAAAGGAGATGCTGACAAGGAAAAAATTATATTCCTTTTCTTGGCTCCACCTGGAAATGAGGAATCTTTTGAAAATTCCTTTCCTTAAGTTAACACAGTATCAACAAAGAATTTAGCAAGTATTTATTACATCCCTACTTGCAGCCCTCTAGGTGTATTAAATTACAAGTTCCCTAAAAATAACAAAAATGAAGAACATTTAACGGCCACAAGGGAAAGGAGAGAGGCTTATTTCTCAAAAGGTCTGAACTGTTTATTATAACCAACATTTTCTGAATTAGAATTCTTTCTTCAGGGACTTAAAAAAACTTAAAACTTGCTTCTGGCTTGACACTGAGACGGGACAGCAGCAGGACGGAGCTCCATCCTCTGGGCTGAATTCCAACCTGTTTGGGACCCCCTAGGGAGTTAAAAGCACCCCGAAGAGGTGGTGAAATGGAGAAAAAGCCTGTTGATCATGTGGGGAATGGCGGTTACCCACGTTTGATGCAGAAAACTCCCCAATCAACCAGAGGGCGGAAACGAGCAGCTGAACTAGCTTGCAAGTCGTTGGCAGCCGGCAATGGAAGAGCAATAAATCAGCCTAATTAACATTGTGTTACCACTGGGTGAGAAATATTTTTAAACTGTATTTCTTTATGACTGTCCCTGGACGAGACAATCTCTATGGCAGAAATAGCGTCTTCTGTCCCCCACCACTAATTGAGCAGCAGTGAATGTGGAGAGAGGAGGAGATGCAGGGAGATACAAGGAAAATAAATTGGGCATTAATTAGACATGTAATTATACTTCAAGGAAGGAAGTTTGGTATTACTTTGTCATTATAAACTTAAGAATCTTTCTAAGGTGCATTTTAGTCAGTTGGTTATTTGCAGCTAAGCTACATTTGGACTCAAGAACCTTCAAATTCCAATCACACATTTCTCAAAAAATAAAGAAAGCAAAACCTGCAGCTGGCTAAACTGCTCACAAGTCTCTCCCCACAATTCTGAACCAATATGCTCTTAGATTCTTTTCTCTCATGAAAGCTACTGGAACAAGGGAGAAATATTGCTGGTTTGTAAGACTCTTGGATGGCTAGAGGTGCGTGCAAACATAAAACAATTCTTAAGGGCAAACTTGTATTTTGTGGTTATTTTTACTTGTGAGTAATATCCCATATTCTTCCAAGGGTTTACAACAGTGGCACATATTCACAATCTTCAATGAACTCCTTTGGGATTTGGCTTCAGTTTCAAATCCAGAACATCTGCCTTCTAAGGAGAAGACATTTGAATATTTATACCGTCTAAAAGGACTGTGTAAAAACGGTTTGTTGGAGGAGCTTCTGCCCTTTCCCCCCCATATATTGCTAAAGTGCTTAATCTTTTCTTCTTCAATAGTTTTTGGGTCAGACTGACATATATCTTATGTGAATAGGAACTGCCCTACTCCAAGCTGATCCAATATGTTCTTGGGTTTATAAGAGTATCTGCGGGTATTTGGATGTTTCTGGATTTGGAGGGAAACCACTGAAAATGTGGGAAACAGAGGGCCCTGGGTTGGGGACAACACAATACCAACAACTATGTGAATGTGGTGAACCTTCAGTTTGTAGCAGCCTGTTTGTTTGTTTGTTTGTTTGTTTGTCTCTCTAAGTCAGTGATTGGCATTACCAGGTGAAGTTATGTATTTCATTGGACCATTCACTAATCAATCTCCAGCTGTGGTGCTTCTTTCTTTTTCTACAGTAACCGGCACAAAGGATTTATGTTCAAATGTTAGGATTTTAAACCCCCAAACAATGGAAATAAATTGCAATGATCTGTTGGGGTGCCCTATCTTTGCTCTGGTAATAGACAATCCTGCTTCATCTTATTTTGAAGCTCTCCCATCCCCAAACTGGAGCACATCCCAAATCTTTTACAATAGAAACCTGCTTGCATATACATTACCTGCTTCATGTTGAAAAATGTAGAATATTGGCTGAAATCCAGTAGTGGAATTTATACCATACAATGCTGAGGACATTAACAACCACAGTGGTGGGTTTTTGGGGTTTGTTTGTTTGTTTATTTTTGAAAATTATAAATGTTGATTCTTCCCCACCCCATTATTCCAGCAGAAGATGTTGAGGGTCCCATTTGAATTCTGAATAAGAAATATGTTAAGACCATGTGGATTGATTTCTGTTGTAAAGAATCCAGAAGATCCTATTAGCCATAGAACAAGGCACAAAACTAAGGTTCAGATGAGGAAGAACCATCACTGGAATTGTCACTGGAGCTTTCATCCAAATTTAACTCTTTGGCACGGGAGTTCAACTCAGTTCTACATCTGAGGAAAAATATATAGCTTCAAGTCCTCATAAGGAGGACATTCAAAGGGAGGTGTCTAAACCCCGGTGGTTTGCTGCTGTTGTTATTCTTAATATGGTAACTCAATAAATACAAAAGAAAGCAATAAAGCAGGGGTCGGAGAACTTTTTTACCTTTTACCCCCCTCCCCCCAAAATTTGTATATGCCAACATTACCCCCTTGATTTGAAAGGAAGGAAATTATACATTATTTGAATTCAAAATATTATTGCATCTACACAAGCTGTATACTGAACAGGATATATCATCAGTATCAATGGCTACCAGGCTATGTACCGAACTAGCAGGACGCACCAAATTTAATAAAAATGTGCACTATTTTTGCTGGAACACATTGCACTCCAGCCATGGGGTGGTATAGGGAGTAGTAAGGTGTCCAATTTGCCTAACAAGTTGCATTAAATTTTTGCTACCTCGCAGAGGATTTAATAATTATCAATGGTTGCCAGAGTGGTGCTAGAGACAGCCAACACAGAGTTTGGGTGTGTGTGTTTCCTACCACTTTAATCATTCTGTGTGTGGTGTGCAAAAAGGAACAAACCAGGCTAAAGGTCATTTCACCCACCCTCGTGCCACAGCCCAATATCAAAGGACCAGTGCGCTATTTTTTTTAATCATCATCAATGGAAAACTCAGCAGTGGCCAGAGGATTGGAAAAGATCAGTCTACATCCCAACCCCCAAGAAGGGCATTGCCAAAGAATGCTCCAGCTACTGTACAATTGCACTCATTTCACATGCTAACAAGGTTATGCTCAACATCCTACAAGGTAGGCTTCAGCTGTATGTGGACCGAGAAGTCCCAGAAGTGAAGCTGGATTTCGAAGGGGCAGAGGAACTCGAGACCAAATTGCTAAAATGCACTGGATTATGGAGAAAGCCAGAGAGTTGAAGAAAAACATTTACTTCTGCTTCATTGACTACACAAAAGCCTTTGACTGTGTGGACCACAACAAACTATGGCAAGTTCTTAAAGAAATGGGAGTGCCTGGCCACCTTATCTACCTCCTGAGAAATCTATATGTGGCACAGGAAGCAACAGTTAGAACTGGATATGGAACAACTGATTGGTTCAAAATTGGGAAAGGAGTACGACAAGGCTGTATATTGTCCCCCTGCTTATTTATATGCATAATACATCATGCAAAAGGCTGGAGTGGATGAATCCCAAGCCAGAATTAAGATTGCCGGAACAAATATCAACAACCTCAGATATGCAAATGATACCACTCTGATGGCAGAAAGTGAGGAGGAATTAAAGAACCTCTTAATGAGGATGAAAGAGGAGAGCGCCAAAAACGGTCTGAAATGCAACATCAAAAAAACTAAGATCATGGCCACTGATCCCATCACCTCCTGGCAAATAGAAGGGGAAGATATGGGCAGTGACAGATTTTACTTTCTTGGGCTTCATGATCACTGCAGATGGTGACAGCAGCCACAATATTCAAAGACACCTGCTTCTTGGGAGGAAAGCGATGACAAACCTATTATGACTTGTCAGAAAGATAAGTAAAGCAAATTAAGTGTGAGCTTTCTCTAGCACTCTGCGCATTTCCCCCAGGATTTTAATTTTTTATCCCATTTGGGGTAATTTATCCCTGTTCTCCAACCACTGCAATAAAGCATAAGTCTCAAAGAATTAGAACTAAGCCAGCAAAGATTAATTATTATGTTTCAAGTTTGTAATTGTATTTACATATATAAATACTCAATATAGAATTTCATCTTAAATATTACATAGTAACTGTCAGTACAACAATATTTCATTAGGTGGGAAAATGTAACTCCTATGGACCATTTAGTTCAGCCCAGTAGGTGGGGGAATCTTGGGAAGGGGCTGTGATTCAAGATTTGAATTGAGAAAGAATGGGAGAGTGGGAGAGTCAGGAGCTGCTATTCCCTTGGAGGATGATAAAGTACTTACCACCTTGGTTTAGATAGTAGAACTTCAATACTTTGTGCAGGAGGGGCACTGGAAGGGTGTACTGATCTTATGTATTGGTATTTGCATTTTATGTTAGAGTTTTAAACACTGTATACTTGGAGCTGCTTCTTTTAAGTTGTGGATCTCCCACCTCAACTGATTTATATATTTGGGACTTTATTCTTGTTTGGCTTCAAAGAGACATTTGTATTCTTCCTTGTTTCTTCAAGCAACTCCTACTCTGGTCCTGGGGAAACAAATTTGGATTGTACAAATTGTAGCATTCAGTTTTGGGCTGTGTTTATATCACTGTTGTTATATATTTAACAATAAATTTGCCTCTTCTCTAAACAACTGGGCAGAAGAACAATTATTTATCACCCTTAAAAAGCATACATTTGTCAAATTATATCTTTCATATTAGGGTAATAACTATCATTTTTTAAAAAAATAAACAAATGCATGCAAATTACTCTGGCCCTTCAGTGGGTGGGAATGATGAAAGCTACAGTTCAGCACACTTGGAAGGCACCAGATTAGTGAGGAATCCACTACAGTGCTTGTTTCTTCCTGAGGTTTACATGGACAATTCTTGTAATTCCTTTTTTTTATTTTTGTATTTTTATTTTTTTGTGCCATCTATTAGTTCAGATGAGACCTATCTGGTCTTCCAATAATGCTTGCTATGGTGAACACAATGCCTGCAACACAAAAGGCAGAGATGCTCATAAAGGCAACTGCTGTATCAACTTGGAACAAACCCATCAGACTATTGGAGGCCATGTGTCGATTTAAGTCCCCAGAGAGTCAGCAAGAGTTTCTGGTACTTTCTGGACTCTATTCTGTGGCTAAGCTTATCTGAAATGTTATGCAAGTCAATTAAAACATAGCCCCAGAACTTTTCCTTCAGTTTAATTAAACAGTTCATTTTACATCCTTTCCAGAACAGATGCTTTTGAGACTGCAGAGGAACTGGAAAATACACATTCCCAATGCATTAGGAATATTTTGAGAGCTGCACCTGTCTTATGGATGCTGCAGATAATCAGTTGACAAAAATGAATATGGTAGAACCATGAATCCCACTCCCAATACATGGAGTATTTCTCAGTTCCTCCTAAAAGCTAGGTGACTTTTTTTTTTCAGGCAACAATCTGTACACCTTAGTGCATATACAAAATTGTTTGCTTATTCTACCCTTACCGTACATGTTCAAGAACCACTTATATAAAGTTGCCACTAGGGGAGAATACAATATCTTCATGTGTGCTAAGGATGGTGTTGTCCGACCTCAAAATAAGGTGTAGTCTTGCTACAGTATGTGGTAGTACTATTCTTTAGCAACAAGGAAGTGGAGATGCTCACCACCAGTAATGAACTTGAATGCTATGAGTGAATTAATGGAGGACTATAACATAACCCAATGTGCTGATACCTCACAGTAGAATGAAACATCCAGGAGCTGACAGAGCCAGAACTTGCAGAAACAGCAGCTGGGATTTCATAAATCTCACAGGACATCTTGCTGTCCCACACACTTTGCTCCACTGCACTCTATACTTGAGCACTTTGATTGTTCCAGATTAGCCTCACTTACCTTCTCTGTCTCTTTTGCTAAAAAGTCTTGGTTGATGTTGGATATTATGTTGGGTGGGTAGAGAAAAGAGGGGGGGCATTTGTTCTCTCTCTCTCTCTCTCTAGCTAGCTAGCTAGGTAGCTATCATATTTTTACCCTTCCTTTCTCCCTGAAAGGGACCCAAGGTGGCTTACAAAAAATGAAAGCCAATATTTAAAGTTGAAAACAATGAGTATACAACAGGGGTTAACATTAAAGAGATAATATTTAAAACTATGAACTATGAATCAATAAGGAGGCATCTTAAAACATTAACAGGCAATATTAAGACAAAGATCAATAGGTATACAAAAAAGTCACTCTGAGAAACAGAAAATGCAAAAATGAAAAGCACAACTTGTACTAAAAATCCAGTCAAAGGAATAATGTATAACAAACAATCTAAAAATCACACACAGGTAGCTGGTTTACTGGGGGAAGGCTTGCCTGAAGAGAAAAGTCTCTGCCTGCTTGCGGAAGGAGAGCAAAGACGGGGCCAGTCTAGCCTCCTGTGGGAGGGAATTCCAAGTCTGGGAGCAGCAACAGAGAAGGCTCTCTCCTGTGTCCCCATCAGACACACCCGTGAAAGTGGTAGAACTGAGAGAAAGCCCTCTCCTGATGATCTTTAACACCTGAGCCGACTCATAGCAGGAGATACAGTCTTTGAGATAGCTTGGAGCCAGGCATTTTGGGCTTTATAGGTTAAAAGCAGCACTTTACATTTATTTATTTATTTATTTATTTATTTATTTATTTATTTATTTATTTATTTAACTTATATGCCGCCCATTCTACCCAAAGGTCTCTGGGCGGCTTACAACAATTAAATTCTATTAAAATACAATAAAAGATAAAAAGATTAAAATACAATTAAAATAGATACTCTAAATATTGCCATCAGGACCCACAGTTGATGTTATTTCAATTAAAAGCCTTCTGGAACAGGAAGGTTTTGACCTGGCGCCGAAATGTCATCAACGTCAGCGCCAGACGAATCTCAGTTGGGAGGGCATTCCATAGTCTGGGGGCAGCTGCTGAAAAGGCCCTTTGTCTACAAGCCATCCCTCTTAGCTCCTTGAGGGATGGCTCTTTCAAAAGGGCCCCCTGGCTAGATCTTAACTGCTGGGTAGGCTCATATGGAATTAAGCCCAGTAACTGATCAGCAGCCAGTGGAGCTGCTGTAATAGGGGGATCATGTGATCCTTGTAACCAACCCCAGTCAGCAATCTGGCTGCTGCATTTTGGACTGGTTGAAGTTTCCTGACACTTTCCATCAGCAGCCTCACATAGCATGCATCACAGTAACCCAGCCAGGAAGTAACTAGGGTGTGTATCATAGTGGCCAGATCAGAACTCGCAAGAAATGGATGTAGCTGGTACACTAATTTTAATTGCGCAAATGCACTCCTGGCCACTGTTGAGACCTGGGTATCCAGGTTCAGGGATGAATCCAGGAGCCCCCCCAAGCTGCGCACCTGTTTTTTCAATGGGAGTGTAATCCCATCTTGTACTGGCTGCATCCCTATTCCTTGATCTGCTTTTCAACTAACCAAGAGCACCCCTGTCTTGTCTGGATTAAGTTTCAATTTATTCATCCTCGTCCAGTCCATTGCTGATACCAAATGCTATTCTAGAGCTGAAGTAGCTTCCTCCAATACTTCACCTCAAGCAATTAAATGTGCTCTTCACCGTCCAACATGTGAACCCTTGATCCTTCCAACCAAACACCGGGAATGCAAATCAGCCTATAAGGTTAAAAAAACACCCCTGAACTTGACACGTTCAGAGATGTCAATTATAGGCAAAATGGAACTTCAGTTCATTTTACCTTTGCTGTTCCTTCAGTCAGACTCCTACTTTATAGGTGACTGAATGAGATAAATCCACTACCATCACATCACATCTGTTTCTTTCCCTCTCCTTAAGAGCAGAATCTTTCCTATTACAGTGTGGTGACGGGAGAGAAGAAGGGTCGGTTATACAATAATCGCAAGGGAGGAGGGTGACAACCAAACAGTCTAGAATTAGCTTGGAGATAGATAAGTCCAGGATTGGCCAAAGACATTTTCGGCCTGAGGCAAAGGTCACAACAGTACTCCCATCATTCCACTTACAGAAGCTGACAAGACTGCCAGATGAATCTTATTCAGTGCTGGTGATGGATCAGAAGTGATCATCTCGTCTGAGGGCTATAGTCTAACTTCACAAATGCAGGGCAGACACATTTAACACAGAGGTCGGTTCTCTGACAGAAAGGAAGAGACAATTGGCTACCAACACAGAGCTCTCCCAGAAATGGGAAATGTTTTGATTTTGGACTACAGCTCCCAGAATCCCACAGCTATCCTGTTTACTGATCATTCTGACTGTGGAATTGTTGGAATTGGTGTCCCAAGGAAAAATTTCCCATCTCTATCTTATCTACATCACCCCTCATCTGCTGATTAAATTCTCAATGATGTTCTCTTTATCTCAATAATAAAACTGTTTTCATCATTTTAGTTCTTTTGAGACTGAGACTGCTTCAAGAAATCATGTTCTACAAATGCTGAACAAGGTATTCTAACTTATGACTACCTTTTAAAGGCTTTTCCAGGTAGACAGCGCCCAGAAGTGGTTTACCATTCCCTTTTTCTGGGAGTGCCCAGAGACTGTGCAGCTTGCCCAAGTCCACACAGGCTGCCTCTTCTCCCAGAAGGCACAGTGGGGAATCCAATTCTGGCTCCACAGCTAGATACCTAAACCACTGAGCTATCCATTACAGTCCCTGAAAAATGACGGTGCAACTTCATAATGAACTGGTATTTTGATTAATTGGAGAGAATGCCATACTTCCTGACCAACTCACTTCCAGTGAATTTCCATGGCCAAATCGGGAATCAAACCCAGAGCTCCAGAGTCCCAGTCCATCACTACATCATATTGGGCACCATGTTTACCCCACATTGAGCTAAACCATGCACCTCAGACTTGCCTATACTCTAAACTGTGTGTGAGTAGAAAGCACCTGTTGACAGATTTCTGAGTAGTTCACAGTAAATCAGCAAGGACTTTCAGAGCTTGAAAATTACCCATTAAAATAACATGTTGGTTATAATTAATTATTTTTTCAACAATGGAAGTGTAACTTAGTTATATTATGATTGTACTTTGCTGGGGGATAAACATATTCCTTTTCTTATGTGACAGTGGACAGAGTCCTATTGGTATTTATGTAAAATTTGCATAACTTACCAGTGCTAATTGCAGCTGATTGGTGAAGTGCTGGAGTTTGTTTCCATTGTGTGTGGAGATAAGGCACCCAATCTGGCAACTGAAATGCAACCTGCCAATTTATCATTTAGCCACTATTAGTTGCAGCAAGTTATTCTGCAAACTTCATACAAACACTGTAGGATGCTGGTTACCAGCATTTCAGTTACTTTTATACATACAAAGCATATGACCATACTAGAATGTAATATCACATGGTGTGTGCTGCACCTTGTGTTGCTACACTGATTTTCAAAACAACTAACAAATAACCACTTCAGTTACTTTAGAGAATTCAGAAAGTAAAAAGTTACTTTTAAATATAAGGGTAGCTAATTTAGGTATTGCATAATTGCTGAGAAATTATTTTTTAAAAATTTCCCATCTCCTTCTAATTGCTTAATCTAACTGCCTAATAGTATGAAAAAACATAACAAAACAAAACAAAAAAAGCACCTTCCCCCAGTATTCTAGCTCAACTGATGATATGAAGAAAACTTGGTAACCCAGATTGTGGATTTTTGTGTGGAAGGACTGTGAACTCTTTTCAATTCGGGTACTCTTCCTATCATAATTCTTGGATATTCTCAATGTATGTCTTCGGGGCATCTCAGGATTCTAGTAACAAAATGTCTCACAAGCCTAAAGTTGGCCCTCCTTCAACTAAAATAGACTAGCCATTTTATTTATTATTGATACTCTTTATGGCATTTCCATAATGTCTGCTAGCTAGAATTTCAAAATCATAAAATATACATAAAACATAATCCTTAAAAAAAAACACCTGAAATGGCTACACATGAATACTTTAAGTTGATACCAAAAGCCCATAATATAGACCCCTGGTAAGGCTGTTTGGGGCAGGCATTCCATAACTGGGGGTGAGGTGGGGGGGCAACCATAGAACTGGCACTGATATTAGCAGTCAGGCACCGCAATATCATCTCATTTGGATTGTTGTTGTCCAACCAGAGAGAGAAGATGTCAGCCAAAACTACACACTCGGGGGGGGGGGGAATAGAACAAATCTAGGATTCCTGTCATAGTACACAACACCAAAAGGTTCAAAATGTCACCAAATCTGTTTCTTTTCTGCACCATTTTCAAAGGATACACTACAGTTTCAGATGCAGCACAGTTTGAGGTGATACAGGACTAACCCCCCCTTTCCCTGCCCGTTGTCTGCCCACCCCTTCCCCACCTCCCCTGTTCAGTACTCTCTTGTGCCTCTCTCAACTACCATTGTGTCTTTGATTTTTCCCCCCTTTGTGCCTTTGTCCCCACATAGGGCAGACAGATTCCTTTTTTAAACTTGTATTTAAAATCACACCTCCAAATATGTGTATAAACAGCTTTGTAAACAATGAAAAAGGGAGGCTGGGAGTGGGGCATGACATTCCCATCATGTGACCTCATGCCGATCCCACAGTGGCCACGTTATGCCAATTAAAACACACAAAAAAAGCACAGTGACTTGGGCGTGTGTTACAAGTGAGGTGGCACCTATTGCCTAACCTGCAGGAAATACATTTCCCCCTAATTTATTGCAATGCTGTGATTCTGGTCCATGAGCACCAAAACCTGAAAACCTGTTTACTTTTCTTTTTAGGACTTAACTTTCTACATCTGTTGATCAGGAAGTGCTGACCCCTATAAAGAGGTGCTTTCAAGTTCCGCTTAGTTCCTATTCTTTCTCTGCTTTGCTTACTGGCTAGCAAGCTGACCTAGAAGAAACATTCAAAGCAAACACCCATCGGGATATTTCTCCCAGTGATGGCTCATTAATGAGCAGGAACAGCTCTCTCCTCCTCCACACCAAGAAGCGCCATTCCCTTTGATGTAATGAAACTGACAAGTGCTGCAAGCATCAGCAGGGACCTGAAAAGACCTTTTGCACCAAGAAATCAGCTTGTAAAGTCCATGCCAACATGACTTTCATTTTTTTCCCCAGGCACATTTCTGCCCAGTCATTGGCTAGGTTCCATCACTCTACAAACTAGATCAGGAGACAGGAGTGTATTAGCCAGACAGCATCTTATCAAACGCCTTCGCTTAGCCTTGGATGAGGAGACAGACGTCTCTCAATACCACAGAATGCTTTTTGGCATACCCTTCTATCTCCCAAGTTCAGCTGATGCCTGATCTTCTACCTAAGGCCAGGCACCATATAAAAACAAAATGATTGACTCCTCGTAGAACTGACTCAATATCTGGACTCATCCAGTGATGTATAATACCTATACACTGCTTACTACAGTAATATCACTAAGCAGTCAAACCAGTGCTAATAAGGAGATGAGCTTATTTACTATCATTATAAAATGTAAAAGAGAGTTCCGGGTCACTAATGACACAGGACAGTAGTATAAACTGCAATGGAGTATGCTAGGGGGAGATCTTACCCTTTCATTTTCATCTTAGCAAGAAATGATATATACTTGAGGAAGCGCAAGGTGCTACCCCTTATGTTACCACTTCAATTGCTCTCCTCATGTATGAAGAGGTTGGAGAGGAGTGTGTCTTTTCTTTGGATTTTCCTGGATTTTCTAGTGATCTTAATGACATGGAGATCAGAGAGGGCCCCCTTGATGCACGGAGAAGGGTCACCATTTCAGAAAACCACCTTCTACATGTGGAGGTTGACAGAAATTAAAGTGGAGGAGAGCATGGCTAAGATGCTCCCCTTGCTCATATGTGTATTATCCATGCTGAAGAAATTCATCTGTTTGTTTATTTTATTTATATACTTCCCTTCTTCCCATAGGGGATCAAAAGTGGCTCATAACAATTAAAGTCATAGAAGGTCCTGAGTTCAGTCTTTGGCATCTCCTTTTAAAGGAATCCAGATAGACAGCTGAGTGTATGTACAGCATACAGATATAACAGCCTGATACCACTTAAAGTGTGAGGGCTTCACCCAATGTAATATTGGGATTTGTAATGTTCAGGGGAGAGCACTGAAACTCTATGCACTTTAACATCATCACCATCACCACCACCATCACCATAATCAAGAACAACATGTTGTCAAGTCAATTCTGACTTATGGGGACCCTTTCCAGGGTTTTTTAGGTAGAGAATACTCAGACGTGATTTACCATTGCTTTCCTCTAGGGATATCTTGGGACTGTGCAGGATGCCAAAGGCTACACAGGTTGGTCCTTCTGAGATTCACAGTGGGGAATTCAACACCCAACTTCTGGCTGCCCTATACCTAGCTCATGGAGCTATCCAGGCAGTCTATTTGTCTTACCAGATTGCAAACCCCAGGATTCCATAAGATGGAACTGCTGCAGTTAAATTGGTATCAAACCGCAGTAACTATATAGATATATTTTCTATTCTATATACATACCAATTTGGCCTGGTATGAAGGGAGTTTGGAAAAGCTACTTAGCTCTTATGACTGGGGGATTCTAGAAGCTCTACTCCAAAAGAGTAATATATCTGAGCACTGCGTACAAGGCAGCTTCCTAGGCCTCTTCACTATCACTGTTTAGACATGGCATGCTCATGTGTTCATTGGTGTTGGTGGCCAAAATCCTATTGGTTAGTTATGCTAGCCTACATTTAATGGCATAAAATGCAGCACTAATTTGCCACTAGTTAGCAAGTCACATCTTGTATCCCTTGTTGCATGCCCCATTGTGTGAGCTGGTGGGTGATGAAGGATACAAAGAAGTGAACAAGGTAACTAGTAGCAATTCTCGCCAGCAACATACAACTCACAAAGGGATGAGAGTATCAATCTCTGGGTACTTTAAGAAAAAGTCAAATGTTCATCTCTCAAATGTAGCAGATCAACTATAACTGTCTTCCTGAACACATGAGGGTTAAAAGCATGCTTCTAACTTCCAACATTTAGAAGTAACACATTTTCTACTGTTTCCCTGTGCATCTTAAGAACAGATGTTGAAAGATAGAACAGCTTTGAAACATATATGTAACTTTGGTGGATGTCTGTATATATTTTCTCTGTACCTGTCTATGTGCCACGTATATTAACCATGTTTTACTTCAAATACTAGAATGAAGAGATAAAGGTCCTAAATAAATATGATGTTTGAAATATATTAATGGCTCACAATTCTGCTGAAAACATTGGAAACAGTAGCTACAAAGGGCAAGAGAAATCAAGGATGGTAACTGTAGCATATGAAATGTTAACCTGTTCCATCCAATATTCTCATATAAATTGACTCCCTCCTTTACTTCCCAAATTAGCAATGTTTGCATGAGGGAACATATTTACTAGTGACTACAGCCAGAATACACTGTAAATTTGTATGTGGAAGTGAAATAAAGTAATCTCCTAATCTGTCTGAATAGGTTTGTTTCTTTTTAAAATTATATGTGTCAGTATCAATATTTGCGGCCTTTCTTAATGTTATTCCCTGAATGTTTAGCAGATGTTTCTTTGCTGCTTCTATTTTTGGGAGGAGTACAATTGCTTTGCTGTGGGTGCTGCATCCAGCCATATCTTTTGAGATCTTGATGCAAAATCTGTCTCTCTAGTAAAAGGGAAGGTAGCAGCTGCAGCTAAGAGGAAGTTTTAATACACAAGAAAGCTCTATAGTGGGGGAAACTGCTTCAGTTTTGCGAAGCCTGAGGAAAACTTGGGGAAAAAATGGGAACCTTCCATTTTGAAACTATTAAGCGATTACTTCCTATTTTTAAATAAATAAATAAATAAATAAATAAATAAATAAATAAATAAATAAATAAATACATAAATACATAAATAAATAAATAAATAAATAAATAAATAAATAAATAAGAACATTCCTAATTCTGTTGCTGTTCTCTCTACTGATCATGGTTTGAATAGCAAAATGAGTTACATGCTTCTAAAGGCCCACATAAACCTAAAGGACAGACGAAAATGAAGTGTTACTTTAGATATAACATCTTCAGAAGTCACAAAATGGCTCAGTGGTACACAATTATGGGAAATGTTTGACAGTTCCTATGAAAATGCAATGTCGGATAGCATACATACACACATTTAAGATTGGAACAAATGTACATTATGATGAAATGGGGCAGATTTTAGGGTATCGCAGGAGAAAATATTGTGTGTGGGGAGGACCAGCCCTTGAAGATCTGGCTTATTATGTGCTTGAGGGTCACCTATATAAGGACATAAGAGAAATATAATTATAGCTATTTTTAAACAAAGTGAAATACAGAGAAACTGACCCACATGTGATACAAGAGTTGCAGTATTTGATGTCAAGACCACTATGCATAGAACAAAGTATCTGGATACTATTTGTGTGACTCCGATATAAATGTGAGTCAATCATTCTTATTCTAAACATTTTTGAATGTTATATTATCATCTCCTGGACATTTTAGTTTATCTGGAAGTAAAGATCAAATATGTATTTTATAATTGTGTTATGACAGATCTTTATTATTTTAGTCTGTAGTGAAATGATTTCTGGAAACTCCTGGTGTGAAGTGCTCTAAAATTTAGAGGTATGGAGTTAGGTGATAGTTTTTCATGTAACAATTTTTGTATTATTTTTTCCTATTCTATTCTATTTTAGTATTGTAATGAAACAATCTTTTGATACTGAAACAAATGTATTGAGTGATGGCTGGCTGGCTGGATAGATATAACATGTGCCTGAAAATTAGATCAAGGAGGGTAACGTGTCTGCTACTGAATATGACATCTTAATGTTTCTCATCACATATTGTCAATTTAGTTTCTCTGCAATAGAAGTGTAAGAATTTTTTTTTTAAAAGAGAACTCTCCAAGCTAGAATTTTCAGCAGGATTCTTTTGGGCTTTGGAAAGCAAATTATCCAGCCTTAATCTGGAGGATGCTTTTTAGGGGGGACAAAAAGTAGTGCAAAGAGTTTTAGCTCTTCTACAGTTCATAGGACCTCATCATAGGACTTATATGTGATTCTAACAGTTACTGTTAACCCCACAAATGGAAAACTAATTCCAGAGACAGAGTATAATTCCATAATTCTCCTGAATAGTTGCAGGGCGGGGAGCTCGACATCCGAGCTATGTGTTGAACCCAGCTATCCCAGGGCCAGAAACATCTGCCTTCTGGTCCAGTAGCTCCCCCTGTCACATTCAGCTACAGGGTGGTGCATGTATACATGCATTCAACACTTTCCACATCATTGCAGCCTTCCAACTGACTCTCAAGACCTTCATGTGGAATCATTTGAAAAGACGAAGAGGCACTGTTGGGGGTTCTCTTAATAAACAGCAGACTTTCTTTTAAGTATGTCATCTGGACAATTTAAAGCAATGAGACATTTCAAAATGTCAGCATTTGATTCCTCTCCACCCCCACCACCCCCATGGAAACAAAAAAGTAGCAATGGTCTCATAATCCATCGCAACGATTCGTGTCCCAGAATAAACGCTGTGTTCCCAGACATCAGCACACACAGCCTGATTTCTGGATAGTCCCCGACCTGCCTGCATGTAAAGGATTACCCCTGCACACAACACTAGAGCTGCCAGCTGGAAGACCGGCTCTGAATGTTCCCAGACCCATCCTGAACTCTGAGATGGTTTCCACTCAGCATGCTCGGGTCAGGGGTGAGAATGGGACAGATACATTGCTTTCAAATCACAGCCTCTATAACCTGTAAAACTATATGACTTAAAAAAAACAAGAACACCTTGCTTTAGTAGCAAAGCTTACATTCCAGCGGGATCATTTCTTGGGGAAGCATTTTTCTTCCCTCTCCATCAGATGATGAGGCATAGAAATTGGGAACAGAGCTTGGGAAAGTCCTATGAGCTCAGGTAGAGAGCTCGGAGCCAACCCATTAGGGAAAACACACCCATTCCACTTGCTGCAAAAAGATATGGTTAGGAAAGGCTACGGTGATTCTGGAAAGCTGTTAGATTTTTGTTATTGCTTCATCCCGAATCGATATCCTTTGAGACATGCAGAAACTTACCCCGTGCGTGGCCTGAAGGCATCCAAGTGGGTGTTGGAGGCAGTGGTCTGGGCCTAGATTTTGGAGTGGTGGCCACTGTCCTCCCGGGACCTAGGTACTCTCTGTACATGCCAGGGAGATCTCTCCATTCTTTGGTACGTTCGGTGAAGCCATGTAGCCAGCCTTGGAAATTCTTCTCATCCCCCTCTGGGTAGTCCAGACACACAAGCCGTGCTTTGTTGACTGCAAGCAAGTCATCTGGGCAGAGCGCCAGGTCTTCTTCTGGGTGCTTCTTGTACTCATAGAGACCCCCATACGGTGATCCATCAGCTGAGGCCATGGCAAGAAAAAAGTTGGTCCTCCAAATTATATCCGGAACTGACCAGCCCTGGGTACCCTCAGAGGCATTAGAAAGACAAGCAACGGGGCTACCATAAGAACCAAAGTTGCACACACATAATCTCTTCTTTTCAACCGTTCTCCAGCTTCTCCTGGTTTCGACTCCACAACGCGATTTCTTCTTTTGCAAGGGAAAAATACCCGAAGCCAAACCCTGCGGGCTCAACAGTCTGCAAAAGTCAGACCATCAGGCTGCGTCCATCTTCTGGCCGGTACCACCCACAACTATACTCTCTAAGCAATCATCTGCAAAGTGGGGAAGGCAAGCTTCTCTGTTTCGGCAGCTGCAGATTTCAAGTTTGGTATCCGTAACAGATCTCTTTTCCAAAGTTCCTTTTGCTACAAGAGTAAAATAACGCTGTTAATGATTTCATAAAGAGGGACGATGGCCAACTTTTCAGCCAGCATCTGCAGCTGTGCCTTTATGTGCAGAACAACAGTAAGTGATAACCACTGTTAACAGGGGATTGTGGAACATGTAGAATAAAATGAAACTGCAGTGAAAAACACAAAAGCAGAAAAACCCAGTGCGGTTGTTGCTTTTTCCAACTAGTTGCTAATCTTGTAAAGATAAAAGAACATTTCCCCACCTTTCCTCCTAACCTTGAAGGCCACCGTGGGCTTGAAAGCACAGCACAGGACTATCCTGGGGGAGGGTGAAGAAGTGCAAGTCTCAATAGGGAGCACGACATGACACATCTGCTCTCAAAGCACCCCAGACAGCATCCCCACAGGAGTGTTCTGCCATCGCTCAACGGAGGGGCTGTCTGAAAAACACTATAGTAGACATATTCCACTGGATTTTAAAGCAGTTTTTTGATAAGGAGGTTATTTGCCAGAAGCAGTTCTATAGAGACGCATGCAAAGGAAATCGAGCAAAGGAGAGGTGGCACCCAGTAGCACTCGGGTCCAAGCCTGGGCACTTTGGATATGCCCAGAGACTAATTCACAGAAGCTTCTTCCTCTCTTTTCCCCCCTCCCCCACTTTCGCCTGCTTCGACTCCCGATCTTCCAGGCTCAGCTCCCAGCTGCCAACAGCGAGTTGCGCACGGAAAGAAAGTATCAGCAAGCAGTCTTCGCGAACGGACGGTCCACCTGCAGGGACCAATCTTCCCTAAAGCCTCTTTGTCACCGGTATCCCGCCACCTGTCCCAGCTTGATCGCCGCTGCTGCAACCTGGGTGGAAAAGAGGGGGTGCGCGCCTGGACTGAGGGGGGGGGAAGGATTATGGTGGACGGACAGGCAGCACCCCTATCCCACTGCCCCTTAACGCACCCCTGGGTGCTGAAAGGTGTCAGGGTGGCCAGCCCCCACACCACCGACCCCTCTCTAAGCACAGCAGCTCCAAGGCGGCTAAATGAACCAGGCACGGGGCATCGGCGGCTATGGCATCATCCTCTTCCTCGCTTGCCTGAGAGAGTCCACTTTACACACTCCTGCACTGCTGTCCAAGATTTCTGTGGTGATGTCAGCAGGCACACCTCTTCCCGGCTGCCTGAAACACATCGGGCTGCAAGGCAGCTCTGCAGTGGGAAAGCGGCGGCGGCGGCGGCGGCAGGAGGAGGAGGAGGCGAGGAGGCTGGCTGGCTGGCTGGCGAGGGAGCAGCGGATATGAACGTGACAGTTAAGCGAGGGTTTGGAGGCCCAGTGGTATGAGAGCAGCTGCCCAGGGCGAAGAAGCCGGCTGGCTTATTAAAACGTGGATCAAAGCAAGGGAGACGGAAAGAAAGACCTTCACCGGGGCAGACTCTCCAACCTCGGCCGTGCGAACGAGCATCCAGGACCGGACTAGCGCAGGAACGCCTAAGCAAGAGGTGGAGGGCGGGCTGCCCGCATTCCGCTGACGAATTTGCTGCGCTGAGCCGCCTGGAAGGGGGCACGGGATGCGAGGAAACCAAAGGCGGGGGAATCCGCACTGGACCAGAATTTTAACAGCCCACTTCCTCCTCTTGCAATAGCATCCCCTATATAAAATATACACATGCATAGGTACTAGATAGCTGGCTGGCCGGCTAGCTGGATAGCTCAGTGGTTTAGGTGCCAGGGGTCGGGAGTTCAATTTCCCACCGAGCCCCTTGCCAGTACAGCCACCCCGTGTGGCCTTTGGGCAAGCCGCGCGGTCCCAGGATTGCCCTAGAGGAAAGGAAGGGAAGAACACTGTCCACCTGGAAAACCCTGAAAAGGGTTGCCATAAGTCAGAATTGACTTGTGACTTGATGGCAGGAGTCAAGTCAATTCTGGTGATGATTATATATAAGGTACCCAGTGTGGTGTCCTGCATAGAGTAATAGACCAGGACTCAGGAGACAGCTTTCAGTTCCCTGGCTATGCCATGGAAACACACTGGGGAATGGAACTGGTAAAACCACTCCTTAAATAACTTGAAAGCCCTATTAGGGTTGCTGTCAGTTACCTATGACTTGACAGCACATAACAACAAGGGCATATATACATATGTGTGTTTATGTATGTATGTATGCCTCCTCCCAGAGCTGCAATTAGGGATTGACACCCGTGCCTCACTGTGGGAGTACAAGAGTGTGTGCTTGCCAGGCTACAGGGATGACCTTGAGGCATGCACACATCTGGGAACTCTGACCCTGTGTTGTTGTAGAAAAACACAGCAAGTCCATTGCAAGCCCAGTGAGTTTGGTGGGACTTGCTTCTAGGTAAGTATACCTAGAAACGCAACTCCTCTCTCTCTCTCTCTCTCTCTCTCTCTCTCTCTCTCTCTCTCTCTCTCTCTCTCTCTCTCTCTCTCTCTCTCACACACACACACACACACACACACACACACACACACACACACACACACACACACACACACACACACACACACACACACACACACACACTTGTGTCTTGCTATCTACTATTAAAAGGGAGGAAACCCCGTGGAACAGAGTGGATTTCTGTCTGAGTATACAAGCACTAAATTATGCTATGATACAGATCCTAAAGCTCTGACTATGGAGTTTCCTCTGTGATTTCTTGGTTGTATCTTCTGGAGAAAACAGCACTGGAGGAAAGGGGAAAAACCTGATTTTCCTTAATGAGAACATACTTTCACAGTGTTCTTATTGGTATTTAACTTCCAATAAGTTAAACAAATCCTCACTTAAATTCAGAAGTAATGCTTCTCCAAACCGTATCTCCTTTATCAGTGCTGGCTCTAGCATGTGAGAAGGGAAGGGAAATTGAATGAAATCAATGACTTTGGTCTTGTCTTGGCCCACAAATGGTGTAGGCTTCTGTCTTCCTCTCTTTTTGCTACTTTTGTCCCAAAACAGCTGGCTCAGACATTTCACTGTCCTAAGCATGGTTACCTTTTTGTGCCTTTCTTTCTCTGTTAAACTAATACCATGTACACCATGTTCATATATCAATAATGGCTTGAAAAGCTTTGTGTACAATTTAATAGCAAACCTGAATTCAAAGATTTATTCCCATTGCAGGGTATATACCAAACTGCAGGTCTCTTCCTCTTCACCATTCATTGCCTCTTGACTGGTAACATCAGAAGAGCTGCAGCGGGGTCTCTTTACTGTATAAATAAGATGAACAAAGTCAATTGCATTCTTTGCAGACTGAAACAAAGACAACCATTCAAATCAAGGTATGCTGTGCTTGCACTGCTTCCAGTTTAAGCCATACTTAGGAATTGGAATAGGCTTTTTGTTGTTGTTTAGTTGTTAAGTCTTGTCCGACTCTTCGTGACCCCATGGACCAGAGCACGCCAGGCCCTCCTGTCTTCCACTGCTTCCCAAAGTTGGGTCAAATTCATGTTGGTAGCTTCGATGACACTGTCCACCCATCTTGTCCTCTGTCATCCCCTTCTCTTCTTGCCCTCACTTTTTCCGGACATCAGGGTCCATTTTAGGGAGTCTTCTCTTCTCATGAGATGGCCAAAGTATTGGAGCCTCAGCTTCAGGATCTGTCCTTCCCGTGAGCACTCAGGGTTTATTTCCTTCAAAAAGGATAGGTTTGTTCTCCTTGCAGTCCAGGGAACTCTGAAGAGTCTCCTCCAGCACCACAATTCAAAGGCATCAATTCTTTGGCAGTCAGCTTTCTTTATGGTCCAGCTCTCACTTCCATACATCACTACAGGAAAAACCATAGCTTTGATTATTCAGACTTTTGGTGGCAAGGTGATGTCTCTGCTTTTTAAGATGCTGTCTACATTTGTCATCGCTTTCCTCCCAAGAAGCAGGCATCTTTTAATTTTGTGGCTGCTGTCACCATATGCAGTGATCATGAAGCCCAAGAAAGTAAAATCTGTCACTGCCTCCATATCTTCCCCTTCTATTTGCCAGGAGGTGATGGGGCCAGCGGATATAATCTTAGTTTTTTTGATGTTGAGCTTCAGACCATTTTCTGCACTCTCCTCTTTCACCCTCATTAAGAGGTTCTTTAATTCCTCCTTACTTTCTGCCATCAGACTGGTATCATCTGCATATTTGAGTTTGTTGATATTTCTCCCGGCAATCTTAATTCCGTTTTGGGATTCCTCCAGTCGAGCCTTTCGCATGATGTATTCTGCATATAAGTTAAATACAGCCTTGTCGTACTCCTTTCCCAATTTTGAACCAATCACTTGTTCCATATCCAGTTCTAACTGTTGCTTCCTGTCCCACATATAGATTTCTCAGGAGATAGATAAGGTAGCCAGGCTCTCCCATTTCTTTAAGAACTTGCCATAGTTTGTTGTGGTCCACACAGTCAAAGGCTTTTGCATCGTCAATGAATCAGAAGTAGATGTTTTTCTGCAACTCTCTCGCTTTCTCCATAATCTCTAAATGTTATTAACAGTAGGCAACAATTTAGAACTGAAACAGCTTCCTCAGATTTAGACAGCAATTTGGTCTCTAGTTCCTCTGCCCCTTTGAAATCAAGCTTGTACTTCTGGAAGTTTTATTTATTTATTTTATTTATTGGACTTATATACCACCCCATAGCGCTATAAGCACTCTCCGGGCGGTTTACAATTTAATTATACAGGCTACACATTGCCCCCCCAGCAAGCTGGGTACTCATTTTACCAATCTCGGAAGGATAGAAGGCTGAGTCAACTTTGAGCCGGCTACCTGGGATTTGAACCCCAGGTCGTGAGCACAGTTTTAGCTGCAGTACAGCGTTTTAACCACTGCGCCACGAGGCTCAGTCCACATACTGCTGAAGCCTACCTTGTAGGATTTTGAGCATAACCTTGCTAGCGTGTGAAATGAGTGCAATTGTACAGTAGTTGGAGCATTCTTTGGCACTGCCTTTCTTTGGGATTGGGATGTAGACTGATCTTTTCCAATCCTCTGGCCACTGCTGAGTTTTCCAAACTTGCTGTCATATTGAGTGTAGCACTTTAACAGCATCATCTTTTAAGATTATAAATAGTTCGACTGGAATGCCATCACCTCCACTGGCCTTGTTGTTAGCCATGCTTTCTAAAGCCCACTTGACTTCACTCTCCAGGATGTCTGGCTCAAGGTCAGCAACCAAACTATCTGGGTTGTCCGGGATATCCAGATCTTTCTGGTATAATTCCTCTATGTATTCTTGCCACCTCTTCTTGATGTCTTCTGCTTCTGTGAGGTCCCTACCATTTTTGTCCTTTATCATGTGGAATAGGCTTTATAATAATACTAATTGCAAAGGACAGAAATAAGAACTGCTGGATGCTCAGTGGTTTAGGTATCTGCCTGCAGAGCCAGAGGTTGGGAGTTTGATTCCCACATTGTGCCTCCTTGACAGGGGCTGGACTTGATGATCCATAGGGTCCCTCCCAGCTCTACTGTCCTATGATGACAAGGAGGAGGAAGTGGGGAGAACTGTCTTGTGGAAGGCAGAGAGCTTTGTCACATGTCATTTTACTCTTTTCAGCAAAAATTCTGTAAAATCTGTATGGCCAGATTGTTACACATTTTGTGATTATATAATTTTACAAAAGATTTGTTGCAGGGAATCTTGAAAAGATTTTTTTCATAATAATTTCCACTATCCACAGTCAACATTTCCTTCAGCCATGCCAACTGAGGGTTTTCCTAGGTTTTGAGGCCCCCAAAGTTGTGTAAAGTTGCATTGCTAAGCTCTGATCATGTAGAATACTGAACACTAAGTAGTACAGAGACATCAAGTAATGGGAGCAGTGAAGACTTGCAATTCAGAGGGTGATTTTTCTAATGAAATTTAAATCTGGGATATATTTTTTTAAAAGGTTACTTATTTCCTAGTTCAATATTTGCCAGCTGCCAGCTGAGCCTGATGGATACCAGTTGGTCCTTTCTTTTATTTTCAGCTTTGAAATCTCTGCACAAAATTATTTTTTAAAAATTACAAATCCCAGAATCCCCCAACCAAGGCTTGCTGGGGAGTTCTGGGATTTATAGTCCAATAAGATGAAATATCCTAAATCTACACAAAGCCAACTTCCACTGCACGTTGTGTGGAATTCACAAATCTGGAATGTGTCTGTAGCAGCTCCAGGAAACAGCAAAATTGGGCTTTAAAATATTTGTATGATAACACTGCTGAGAATCACACCCTCCATTTCATGTGTAAAAACATGGTGTATGAGTGGGTGAAGCGATGGCTGAAGTCTGGGAACCTAGCAGTGTGGCCTGACAAACAACACTAAGTCAGCATGATCCAGATCCATGTTCATTGGGCTGGCACACAATAACATTATTCCACAGAATCAAGAACCTCTGCAGGAGATAGAGAGATCCTTTGTACCTCCAGATGTTTTAGATTTCAGATCCCAGAATCTTCAATCAGCATGGTCAATGGTGACTGAAGATTATGTGTTACTTTATCATGTTTACATCCTACTTTTTGCCAGTGAGCTCAAGATGGGACACATGGATCTTCTCCATGTGCTCTTCAATAATATTATTGTGTTATTCTCACAATAATTGGGGAACCATGGACCCGCCAAGTTCTCATCCAACAATGGGAGCTGTTATCTTAAACATCTGGAGGACGAAAGGTTTCCCATCCTTGTTCAAGAGCCCTTCCTCACAACAGCTTGTTCTTCTTCCAGTTGCTACTTGTATTCTTGTCTCCTCCAATGTGGCAGGTAGTCTATGACAGCAACAAGAACAAGCAGCAGCAACAGCAGCAGCTCCCTTTGCCCTCTCCCTCATGGGCAAGAACCATGTGTTGCATAGGAGAGCCCCCTCCCCTGCAGAAGACATCTGGTTTGAAGGCCCCCTAAAACCTGGAGTTCCATCTAGTTTGGAACTTGCCTCTTCTAGAAACCTGTGGGACTCGTGAACTTCTAGGAAAATGATAGAAATAAGACACGTGTGGGGGTGGGGATATGTGCCATTCAACGGCAGCTTAACCTTGATAATGGCTTGTTAAATTGACTTTTTGGACTATAGCTTGCTGAATCCCTCAGACTGTGCAGTTTATGGACAAGAGCTATAGACCAAAAAAAGTAACTTTTCCAAAATTAGATCTTAATATATGTATCATGTGATAATGTAGTTGCTGCAGAGACCTCTTTTTGTACTTTTATTCTATTCTCTTCCAGCCATGAGATAATTGGACATATTGATCTTTAGAGCTTTTTATCTCATGTATGGAGAGCTTTTCTCCTGCTTTCCTCCCTTGACGATAAAGAGATGCTAAGTTGGCACTTATTTATTCCCTCTCTCCTCTGCACCAGAGTGTGCCACAAAGGGTTGAAATTACCCAGACATCTGGTCTGATAATGAAACTTGTGTGGAACATTCAGTGTATCCTAGCAACTACATGTATCAAGACTTGCAGTCCCAGAAGAGGTATGTTTCTTTTGGAAGGCCCACTCCTTGAAGGAGAAAAGTCAGGAGCAAGAGAATTAGTTGTTCAAGCTGAAGTGAGAGCCCACTGAAACCCTCCGTTTCTATAATATGGTTAAGCAGGGGCACGAAATCAAAGAGTCTGGATCACGAGTGGGTAGCTGTGGACCTCCAGATGGTTTTTGGAAGTCACCTCCCATCAACCTTAGATAGCAGACCCATGGTGAGGGATTACAGAAGTTGCAGTTCCAAAACATCTGGAGTGATTATTACAGTTGCACAATATTGGCTTATCTAGCCCAAAATAATTTCTACACGGGATACCATTCTCAAATGTTAAGAAAAACATACTAATCCATAGACCCAATGAGACAGCTTAATACAGGGACCTCCAGATACTGTTGATTCCCATCAACCTTAGCCAGTTTGGCCAGTGGTGAAATATAATGCAATTGGCAGTTCACCAAAGGTTACTAACACTGATTTTCCAGGAGCTGTAAACATATATCAGGTTTGGGGCTCAATAGAGCTTTATCGCATATGCCCCCCCCCCAAAAGCAGTTATATGTTGTGACAACCATGTCACTTTTGAAATAATATTGATTTTATTGCATTATTTTATAGGCAAAACACACTGTTGTTGCACGAACCACACACTCTCCACAAAACATGTGGTAAACAATAGTAAATATTAATACAGGGTGCTTCTAGTATATAGTTGTGAATTTCAGAGAGCACACTTATGCTCCGTGAAAGTGTGTTTGAGGGGCTGTGGAACACAGACCTCCCTACATATATATGTAGTGGTGTTTGTTTTCACGCATATTTTATAAAATATGCATGAAAACAAACACCACTTTTAATAGTGACCTCTGTAATTTGAAGCACATTAGGAAAGAAGAAGAAAATCTGGACGTAGAGACTTAAACCTCTCATGGCACATGGCTTCAGCCCGGAAGCTAACAATTAATGCTGGAAAATTTCATCCTCTGTATTCTACAGCTGCCACCCAGGGAACAGCATGTTGGAGTTTTTACATCCTCAAATGCTGCCTCTAGTGAGTTCGGCTGGAAGAGACTTTTCTGAGATGAGGTTACTGTCAATCTACTGAACATTAAACAATAGATCCCTCCTGCCTCTGATTTCATAGACAGCCCTGCCTCTCTGCTCTGAATCTCTTTCTGTTTTGTTTGTTGGAAGCAGTCAGTGAATCTGTTGAGTTCTGCTGCTGCAGGCAGCCGTGTTTTGTTAGTTTGCTGTTTGATCTATTCAGAACTGCACATAAAGAAAATAGTTTTTGTTCATTCTACTTCAAATGTCTCAGAGGAAGACATTTGAGATTGTTAAGTGCCAGTTGATGAGAAAACTCTTCAACTGGGGAACTTGAAGCTTTTCTGTTCTACAAATCCTTGCACTTCTGCTATGCAGGTAGAGAGGAGTGGAACCAAAATTGAAAATTCTTCAACATAGCATACACTGATACAGAAGAACATTAAAAGTTAGGAGTCAGGTTAATAGAAATATGTTCCAAGAGATTGACTGCATCCTTTTAGGATCAAGAAAAAGACCTGTCTGAAGCATTGCTTTATGCTTTAAACATCATCAGTGTTAATTTAATTTACAGATTAAAATTTTGTCTCACCCTTCCTGGCAGCTTACAAGGTTTGTCTGCTCCATCTACTTTATTTGCAAAACTTCTCTCAAAGTGATAGGCTGACAGGGAGACAAGCCTTGAGCAGTCCACTGAGTTTTATGGCTGAAGAGGGTTCAATCCCTATTTCTTCAGTCTAAGGGTAAGATTTTAGTTTCACAATTAGAAGATTACAAAGATACAGTCATCAAACTTACTATGTCTACACAATCAACTTGCTAACGAAGGTTGTGTATATCTCATGAGGTCCAATAGCTCCCCTTACCAAAATGGCAAGGTAATTCACAATTTGCAAATATCACAGGCTAACTGTAGCACTCAGACTATGTATGTTAATTATATAGTATGCCGCTCCCTTTCAACATTTCTTTTCTCCAGAAGAATGATTCTTAATGGCAGGATAAAGAAGGATTCAGAAGCAATGTTGATGAAAGGCAGTTTTTCAGAGCAATTACTAAGAATTCACTCAATGTATTCTTTTCCAATAATACTACCTCAATTTTAAAATGTATTATCTTTGTAGTTCACAATTTTCAAAAAGAAATAGCCATGTTAGTCTCTTTCAGCATGTTTAATAAAACAAAGCAAAACAAAATAAAATCAATGCAAAAGAATTATGGAACCTTAAAGACTAACAAACTATTTAACCATTTCAGTGTGAGCTTTCATTAATTACTCTCTGTTTCTCCAGACATATACAGTAGGACCCAGTATCCATGGGAGATTGGTTCCAATTCGAGCCTACCTCTGGAAATAATAGCAAACCCCATACCTAGCATGGTCTCTTGCTCTCTCTAGAGACCAGTTTTGGTAATCATATCATGGAAACACGTGTTTCTGCATTTGTTTGTTTTTTAATTAAATAATATTTTCACACCATGGATAAGTGAAACCATAGATACCAATCATGCAGATATGAAAGCCCTACTGTAATGTGAAAAAAAAAAACCATCTCTATGTGTTTAAGAAAGTAGAAGGTAGTTCGTGAGCACTCACACTGAAATGAATCTGTCCATCTTTGTGTTACAATTACAATAGCAATACAATGGCTGCAATATTTGTAACTTAAAGATGTTTCCCTCCCATCTTTCCTACAGATTTCCTATGAGGAAAAGGATTCCATGGGAGCCCCAGGACTTTCGGGATAGAAATCAGAAAAGTTGTAATTCAGAGGAATCGCTGCACCAGTCTTGCGGGGCAAGCCCAGTGGTTCAACTGCAGTAATGCAGTCGAGCCTCTGCTCATGACCTGAGTTCAATCCCAAGAGGTTGAAGGTTGAGCCAATCTTTCAGCCTTCCAAGGTCAATCAACTGAGTACCCAGTTTGGTTGGGAGCAAGGTGTTCCTTGCACAATTATGTTGTAAACCACCCAGAGAGTGCTTTAACACCATGGGGGAATATATAGGTCATAACAATAACAACAATAATAATAACCTAGGGAAACAGGATTTTTGGTAATTTATACTAAAACAGTATTATTATAATTTTTACTACAATTTTCAGCTCATGGAATTATAATGCTTATGTTTGCTTACCCTCAACAATACTTACTCAGGTGTTTCTGAGTCCCATTAGCCTATGAATTAAGAATTTCCAAAAAGTCCTCTCATTAACAGCTCTTCTCAAGTATTGCAAACAAAAGGTACGGCTTCCTTTGTTGAGTCACTTCATCTTATCTCTGGTCTTCCACTGCCTTCAACTTTTCTCAGCATTATTGAAGTGGGATTATATACACTGCTCCCACCCCAATGCTTCAGATATTCGTTTGATTGTTTGTATAGATTCTGCCCACACAAACAACTGTGTACGAGAACGTGGTTCTCAGGCTCCACATTGTCAGGGCGTTTCACTGCCTTTGCTTGTTTAATATGATATGTGAAATGTGATTACAGTGATGTAAAATCTATGCCTTTGTGCTCTGCTTTATGTTGTGCATCTAACTGTGGATCCTAGTGCTGAACATGCAACTTCATGGTCCACTTTGAAATGCACTGTTGCCAATTAAGTTGTCCTTGTGACTTCTTCCAACAGTCCCCCCCCCCCCCAGGATGCCTAGACAAAATTGGAGAGGAGTCCAGGCACCTTGTGGGAGAGAAGCCACAATGGTAGTATATGGATGCTGCAATTCTTCTAGCCTGGCCCCAGCCAACCGAGCTTTGGTTCCCTTTTTGGCCTAGAGAAACGACAGGTAGACTGAACTACTCTTCAGAAATGATTTACAGGCATTCTGAAAGATAAGAAATAAACAGTTGCCTTAAGCAATGCCACAGACATTTCAGCTCTAATTAATAAAGTCGTGGCCTTATTTTCATACAGTAGCACACGTCTGCATCTCTCTCTGTCTGTTTCTTTGGATGTCTTTTTTCTCTCCATTCAGCACTAGGACCTTGTTAGCACTAGAATGACAAATTGGGCCCCAGCTGACCTTCCATTGTGTTCTGAATGGTGGCTGGTGTGTGTGTGTGTGTGGGGGGGGTGAGGATGTAGAGAGTCAGTTCTCCTGGCACAGGGTCCTTGACAAAATGTTGGTGTATCTTTTTTTTTTTTACCTACAGGGAGGCTGGAGTGCTGCAGGGCCAGCCTGGGCCCTGGCAAGCTTGCATGACCTAAGGAGTGGAGCTTCTGATGCCAGGTTAAAGGCTGGGCCTGGGAAGCACAGTCTCTTTTCATGTCCACTGATACTATACTTAAAGCATGGTGGACTGTGCCTGGCTCCCTTCCTTTGCTGGGCTTCCCATCTCTCACTGCCTTCATGCTTGTGGTTGATCTGTTTTCAGTTGATGAAGGGATGTCCTTGCTCTTTTTTTTTGCCATACTATTGGCAATTTTTGGCGCCCTGAGCTCGATCCAGGTCAGGCATCAAGCCCCACCCAAGGGCACAGAGGAGGAGCATCTTGTTAAGCTGGTCCTCAAATTGCAAGCCCTCTGAATGATAGGGAAGAAGTGTTCTTTCTTTTGTTTTCTTTTTGGCTTTCCCAAAAATCACCCTTCAGGTCCCTAAGAGATTCTTTGGTTCTCTAAATGACAGGCCTGCCTTTTCTTACTGCCCACCAAAAGCCTTAGTTTTATCTTACCTGGAAACCTAGGGGGGGGGCTGTTAGGTAGAAGTATAAATCTCTACAAACACTGATGGGTAACTCTACTGGTCCCTGTAATGAGCTATATATTCTAGTAGGCAGCACTATTATGTCATCCGAAAATGGATGGGTGTGTGTGTTTGGCTTGAATCCCATATTCTCTTTTGGGAATGGACATAGAAGCCAGAGTATAGCAGTGGGCAGAGCTAGACCCATGAGATAGAGCCAGACAATTTCACAGCTTTCTCACCAAGCATACAAAGTGCAGCTTAAATCTTACATATCTGCTAAGAGTAAGCTCCAGTACAACAGTTTTCATGCTTGCAAAGCACAGTTCAGTTCTGTGCAACAGCTCTCTAAAAGATTTCTCTGAATATTCTTCACATTCAAAGTAAACAAAATAAAATATTTTACATTTTTTTTCATTGTTGGCACGTGCGTGTGTTCTGTATAGCCTTTAGCCATTTGTCATTTCAACCTAGATTTGGTTCTCTGGTTGTTCTGGAGCTGACGTGCATAGAAATTCCTGTACAAAAGAGATGTCTATACAAATCTGTCTTTCCGGAAACAAAACAAAATAATAACAGCCATGATGGGAGTGAACCATAAACCTTGTCTGTTTTCTTTTTGAGGAGCAGAAAAATAGCATTTGTGATTTTTCAAAGTAGTTTATCACCCCTCTTTGCCTTTAGATTGTGTACAAGAGTCAATGGCTCTCTCCCTCACTCCCTTTCTGGCAGCCACAGAACTTTACTTGGTGCCTTTTTACTTCCTATGACTGCAAATGGGTTTCACAAACACAATAGATTTTAATGTGCCATGAAAGAGAACTATTTCCAAAGACTGATTAGATCCAGGACTAAATTGTTATCATTATTCATTGATCTGATTTCAACTGTATCTGGACAGATTGCACAGTTCTACATTCTTGGTGGGTATACAAGTCAATCAATGTATCTCTGACATGTTATCAAAACCTGTTTACTCTTGCAACAACCTCAGTTTTACACTGTCAACAATAATAGGTACTGAACTTTTCTTTCTTTTTTATTATTTTAAAATGGAATTCATTTCTAAGCCAAAGAAACGGTCTCTTTACTGTTTTTCTCTCTCCCTGTATTCAATCCATGCAATATTTCCTATGTCAAGCCAAAGGTTGTGATAATTTATTATTGCAAACAGCTTTCAATAGTGATAAACCCAGTGTTTAAAATGAAGCAGGAGACAACTCATTGAATTCCGTAAAGTCAACAATTTGCTCATTGCAAATAGGTGCAATCAAATAGATGATTGTGTATTTGGATGTCACCTGATGGCCAATATATAAATCAAATAAATACATAATTGGCAGCAAAAGTTATATTCTTTTTTAAAAAGCAAAATCAGATGCAGATAGTGGCACAAACCATTAACTGTTACTATCTTGACTAAACTTGAGTTAACAGTGCAGTGTGGTAGTGACAGAATTTAATATATGTGACTGCCATCAACAGGCATGTAGTGTCTAAATCAAGGGAAGTAATAGTATCACTCTATTCTGAGTTGTTGGGACCTCACCTGGAACACTGTGCCCTGTTCTGGTCACCAAAGTAAGTTTAAGAAGAGTGCTGAGAAGCTGAACGAGGAGAGCAATGAGGGTGATAAAAGATTTGGAAACCAAGCCCTATAAGAAATGGCTGAAGGAGTTGGGTATGTTTAGTCTTGTGAAGAGAAAACTAAGAGGTGAAATGGTAGCCAAACATTTGAAGAGTTGTCATGTGGAATATAGAATGAGCTTGTTCTCTGCAGCTCCAGCGGGGACAACCTTAAGTAAATTACAGGAAGAAGATTTTGACTCAACATTACAAAAAACTTCCTAACAGTGAGTGCTGTTTGACAATGGAATGGACTGCCTTGTAGTGGGAGGTGGAGGACCACCAATCAGGGAGGAATTTCCTTCTTTGACAGATGGCTGGGCTTAGTGATCACTGTGGCTCCTTCCAGCCCTAGTTTTCTTTGGTTCTATGAGAAGTGAAAGTAAACAGCAATACAAATAGATTCAGAATTCTAAATGTAATTTTTCAGCATATAGAAACAAACAGTACAGTACTATCATAATTATCATCACAAATTCACCATCTCATCTGTCTACCACCTGAGCAATCTACTGCCTCACTCCATCCAATATTAGGTCAAAGCACATTTTTCTTGCATAAAATTTAATGGAAAAGGCTAGTAAATTGGCAGGTTTCATTGGATTTGGCAGTTCCCTGCACAATGAAGCAAGCAAGTGGGGGGTGGGGTGAGAATAATTGCACCAGAGTTTCATTTTTGTGAAAAGGCAGGATGTCTTTGCAGATGCAAGGTGAGTTCTTGTTGAGGAATCTCAGTGCAACATGATTAGGAAGATCACAGAGTAAAGACAATTTTTCAAGCTTTCGTCACATCCCTAGGCACTGGTATTACTTTAGAGCCTCTTTACCCTTATCTCGCTTGGGATCTCTTGCTCTGCATTCAGACAGCCCAAGCGGGGATCTGAATAAATGCTGAGTGAAAGCAGTAAGAACATTATATCTGAGAAGTATGCCTGTGAGCTGCTGGCTCTTTCATTCTGGTGTGTTAGTAATAAAGTGTTGTTTCTGTATCAGCCCTTCTCTTTTAACAATGCCAAGAGTCCATCATGAGCCTGCTTACACTCTTTATGTGCTGTTTACAATGTTTTATTGATTCTGCTGTTCTTATTTTTTGATTATTACTTCCCTTACTGTTTTATGGGTGTGTTTCCTGTATTGTTGTCAACCTCAGAGAGTAGTGCCTCACACTAATTGGGTGGTATAAAAGTGAAAGAAAAAAGTAAATACATCTTGTTCTGGGGAGAATCCATGGTTGTTCACATTCAATTTATAGAGGAAAAGTAAACTGGATATTTAAATTTGCTCTTGAGAATGTGCAGAAAGAAATCCAGCTGTAACACTTGCTCATTAGAATCTCCTAGCCAAGAACCATCCATTATGCCGATTGATTTATCTGTTCAATGAACTCTAGTGTTTGGATTCAATAAGCATTCAGATTCAGCAGGGAGCATAGCCCTCATTTATTGTATTGGGAAAACTATATATGATACTGCCATCACATTGCAAAGATAAAAACAAGCACATTTTTGCCTTTCTTTCCCTTCTGTGCACACTTAAGAGTGAGGAAAGAGAGAAAGAAAGCTTAGTTCCATTGCCATGAATACATTGCAAAATAAAGTTTGAAGAGATTTACCAGTGCTGCACACCTTGGATCAAATCTGGACCATTTTAGAAGTGAAATTTACAAGTTTCTTCCTAATTCTGTCCCATTGTCTACTGTGGCAAGCCCACTACAAAGTCTAGCAATGTAGCCCATGCCATCAGAGGATCATTTCATTGTCCAAATTTTAATATAATATGTATTATCCTCTGTAAGTAAGGTTCTTCTGCATTTTGTTCAGAGGGAATAGGACAATCTCAGTACAAAATGAAATGGGACACCAATTGTATACCAGAATGGCACTGCACAAAAACCAGTGACAGAATAATGTAATTACCCTGGGCACTCTTTCGCTCCCCTCAGAGTGGCTGATGTGTAGCAAAGGAATTTTTAAATTTGTTGATCTCAAAGATAATACTTTTTGTATTATATACCATCTACAGTATGTTTGCTCCAAGACTTCAAAGTCATGGATTTTATCCTACTATTTGATGTTGAGGATTCTCTGAAGGACATCAAGATGAAAATGGTTGAGCTTTCTTGCATGCATCAATAATCCATGACTTCATAAGGCAGAGAGGACAGAACAACAGTTATGCACATCTGCAGAACAGAAAGATTGATTCTATGTTGACTCCACATAGAGGATCTAAGTCTTGCAAAGGCAGTGCTGGCTTTAGAGATTTGAGAAATTACTGCATTGTCAATGAGAACACAGCAGGAGACAGCCCTCCCAAGATCTGTGAATTTATCCACTGCATTAATGGAATGTTCATATACCATCAGAATTGGTTCCTGGTAAGGTACACCCAGAGTAGTTTGGTACATCACTTCTGTCTTATCAATACTGATATTCAGGCTAAAATTGTTGCAGGCAGAGGAGAACAGATCAATACTTCTTTGCCTATCCAGAAGAGTGAGTGCATTAAAAGAGCAGTCTTCTGCAAATAAAAGCTCACACACTATGCTAAATGAAATGTTAATTATGACTTGTAGATGCCACAGATTGAACACATTCCCACCAGTGTGAAACTGAAAGTCAATAGCACAATTTTCTTCCATGTAAACATTCCAGAGCATTGCAGAAAACATAAGACTGGACAGAGTTAGAGCAAGGATTGAAATACATTCACAATTTCCAGAGTTTAAGAAAAGGTCTTAACAGGTACAATGGCTTCTAGATTTATTAAATGGCAGCTCATTGCTCCCATTATGGTTTTGTGTATTTTCTAAGGCTTCAGCAACAAGTATTCATGCATGGGTGTGTATATATATAATATAGAGAATTGCTTTACAACATGATGAAACTTCTCAGGGTGAGAACTGCTCCAGGTAGCTATACAAGCAAGAGCAGGGTCTGAATTTAATTGTCATTGCCAGTCATTCTGCATCTGCATTCATTCTTACTCCACACTCTATAGTCTACAGTATCTCCAATTATAGGGTATCTGCATGTTGCATATGTAGTTTATGGCTATATGTCCAGGAAAACTCATGCTGTAATAAATTTATTACCCTTGCAAGTGCCACACATCTATTTGGTATTTTATAACTTAGTGTACATTTCATTCCTTGAGCTTCAGTGTTTGAACAGTAACTATTGATTGAATCTCTTGTCACAAAAACTCCTACATCATCTCTAATTGAGTTTGTGCTACAGGCTTGCTTTCTCATCCAGTGAAGGAAAACTCAAACAGAAGAAGGTAATTTAGCTCATATTATCACTTGTTGATAACTGGAGTTCACCGACCTGTACAATGTGCAGACTACTAGATACTTACAAGAGCACAATCCTTAATAAACTGGCTTCTGGCCAGTTTTTATTGACTCAGTGACCGAAACCACCTTGGTCACCTTGATTGATTACTTGTGCTAGAAGAACAAGAGCAACAAGGCCCTTCCCATCCTGAACGCCTCAGCAATGCTTTGCAGTGCTGCCATTTAAGGTTTCAGTAGATGTGACACTGAGTTTGTTTCGAAATGCAGGGCTCCTTGAAGTAGCAAGAATGTATGATTTGAAAAGCTTGTTAAATCCAGAATCATCTCTCTCATTGGATTGATCGCTGAAATTTAAAAACACACATGAGATACCTTCCTTGACATTTTAAATTGCAGAAACATGCATAACAAAAGAGAACACATTGTTGTGGAAGGTGGGAACTGTAAGAGCAGAAAAGATGCACTTAATTAAATGTGTTTTAGTGTTCAGTTTGTTGCAGACTTCCACTAGAATTTAGTAATACACTAAAAAGGTAACAAAAATTATAATAGTTGGAATAAGCACTAGTGCATAAAGAATTAAATTTCACATGGAGTTAAATACCAAGTATGAAACTAGGCCTTACTTTTAAAATGAGAGATAGAAGTGCGGGGCCCTAGTCTAAACTGGGACTGTATGCACAATGCACACCTTTGCCCCATCCACCACCCCACCACCCCCGCTCTGGCTAAATTCACTCTTGTTTTCCACAGAAGCAGGCAATTAAAAAATAAATAAAATAAAAGCAACTTGCATTATTTCAGACTTTTATTATGATGGGATTAGGAAAATGCTCTGATAAAAAGGTTTACATTTTCCTTGTTCATGAGTGATCATCTCAGGCTGGATCAGAGCTTCACATGGTTTCTCTGAAGTAAACTCTCATACACTCAGCCAGCCTTACTATTAGGCAAAGTGAGGCCGTCACCTGAAACAGCAGATTTGGACTACAGGAGAATTGTTAAGTTATTATACTGTGAAGCCACAGGATCTGTAATTAAAGTTAAGCTTCTTCCACACCCTAAATTTGGCAATGCTCAGTTTGATTAATAGTCCATCAGAACCTGAAAGCTCACCTATTAATGAAATTTTAGTCATCCAATAAATTATTATCAAACCCTGGATTTATTATAACCATCATACTTCTTTTAATACTTTCCCAGGACAATATTATTCCCCACCACTAGGAGAGATGTGACACAAACTAATCTCCCACTTTGATTTATGTCACAGTCTCTGGAACACAGTGTCCTGTCTTGCTTATTAACTGCCAAATACCAAAGTCTGGATTAATTTGGTTTAGGTATACAGAAACACAGCTGTGCATTGTAAAAATACTGAAACTGGTCATGTTGCAAATAACGGGTGTGCTGGTTAAAGGCCCCCAGAGTGTCTACTGCAGCTTTTTAGTATTCTTACACAGGCACTGTAAAGGCATATTGCTAAAAGCCACTTGCTCCAGGTTACTAATAGCACAAGAGATTTTGTGGTTTTGTAGCCCTCCATCTGGGCTGCAGAAATTAGGGGACAATACATTGCAACTGCTGAGGAAGGTTTCTGTAAATTAGCAGCACTGATGAAAGTAATGATTTCCACTTCACATTTGCATTGAATCTTAGAATGCACAATTAACTTTAGTCATAATTACACCATGGTTACAATGCCCCTGTACTATAGTCCAGTATTATTATGCCACCATATTGCAAGAGGATTGTGAAGATAGGCTTGGAGGAAACAGGTTTCTCATGTTTCCTTTAGTTTCTGTCTTTCTTTCCCTCTCTTCCATTCAAAGCTGCCATCTTTTCCCCTCATATTTTGGTTACAAGACCCCAGCAGAGCAATGGTGCAGCCCTGTTCAACCTCTCAGAAATGTATCTGAAAGGATGTTACGTCCTGCGCTACCACATCATTGTAGGACAAAATAGTCCAAGGGTTGTTTAGGACATAATGTCGGCATTGTTTTCTTACAAAAGTGAAACTGATTTTTCAGGGAAAGGAGCAGAAACAGAAGCCTTTTCTTCTTATTTTTTTTAAATGTAAATCCCCCCATCCCAGATATTCTTTAAAAAGTTCAACAGCTTGGTGTTGCTGTATTCTAGAGCTGCACCAACATTTTTTCAGCCTGAGATGAAGCTGCGTAATCCTGAAAATCAGAATAGTTACAATATTTCAGAGTATGAATATGACTCAAGAGAGGGGAAAAACTCTCAGCAGTACTCTCTTTGCATTCAGAGGCAGGAGGGAAAAATTAATTAGTGTTCCATAGATTGACAGTCACCCCAGCCCCCAAAAGTCACTCTCAGTCATAACTTCTATAAGCAATATGTGAGACAGCAAAAAACCAAACAACCAAACAAAAAACTATCAGAAACTTTGTGTGTTGGAGAGGGGGTTGACCATCCTTGCAGTATTTCAAAGGTTGTGTGTTCTAAGGCAGTTTAAAGATCAAAAATAGCAGGTTTGGTAAAGTTGCCTATAACCAATCAGCACTTGGACAACACACACACACACACACACACACACACACACACACACCACCACCACCACCACCACCACCACCACCACCACCATCCAGTCTTCTCCCTTTGGTGAATTGTAATGCATTTCTATGCATGTTATAGGCAATATTTCTAAATATGCATTCATGAATATAAATTGGCTTATAAAATTTGATACAAATCGATATACTCACCAATCTTTTTTTAAATAATGCATTTCTTCCCTTTTGCAATGCAAGAAATCTGCCTACTCGACCCATAGCAACCCCAATTTCATTGACTGAACAACACAATTCATATGGGAAAGGTAAGCGTGACTCTGTGTGGAAGATACAGTATAATTCTGAAAATTCAGTCTTCTGCATATGTGAACACAGAAAACTATTAAAAAATAGTCTAGGTTTATAGCAAAATGCTAAGAATTTCTTGAATCAATAGGGTGATTAATGAAGAAGTACTAGTATAAATCAAGAGACCATAAAATATTTTATGCAGAAATACTCAGAAAGTTAGAATACTTCCATTATATTATGAACAATGAAAAATACAAATAATTACGGTTGATCACCTTAACCTACTGAAGAATCTTAGAAATGGTTTGGACACATAATTTTGTTTAGAGCTACAGCATCCAAGATCAGGACAGTATCTATCCCCCAGTAGGAAAGAACAACAAAAAGAATTATAACATGTGCAAGGACAGTACTGACAGTTAATGGCCAGTGGTTCCCAAACTGTGGCGCCATGGCACTTGTGGAAATACAACTCAGACTGGGCTTCCCCTTTCCCATCTCTCTTCTCTCTCTTCTCTCCCCGCCACACAAAGTATCATATTGGGGGAGCTGCGACCAGTTAAGGGAGTGGCAAGTTGAAAAAGTGTTGTATGGGACTTACCAGGGACTTTATGGCATATGCCTCCTTAGGCAGTGATCACCTTTGATCTCAATCCCAAGGGAAAACTTACTGCAGAGCTAGTTTCCATGCATTGTGCTAGCCCTAATGGGCTACCTTTAAGGTAGTTGCAAGCCTGACAAGCTGCATTATCTAGCATTAGATCCATCTTTTCCAAAAGGAAAATACAATTCCTTCTAACAATCTGGATTGCTAGATATGATGGCCCATAAAGGCCCTTCTATTCAGCATGTCAGATGGCCCACTTGGAGGAAGATTCTGTCTTTCTCTTCTCTTATTATTATTTTTTCCTGCTCACAGGCCTCCTCAGCTCTGGATGTCCTGCACAGCAGATGTTTTCACAGATGATGGCTGGGCCAGGGAGGCAATTTCCACATGTCCTCCTTGAATCCAGTCAAGCTTGGTTCATGTCAGAATTCCAGAAACCACACCTGCGTTCTTGCCAGCTCTTCGGCTACATTAAAGGGAAGCTAAAATAATAAAGTACCACAGAAACATAAACAGGCCCTTTTCCATCTGACAGCAGTTTTTCCTCCAGTACTGAAATAAAAGGGATCTTTATTTCCTCAGAGAATGTCTGCCTTCTCCTCTATCCCTATGATGTCCAAAAACAGCATTTTGTCTTGAAAGTGCCTGCCAGTACTGGATGATAAATCAAGTGCACAGTTATTTTTCTGGCTGTTGTACTTTAAACATAACAGCCAGCAGCTGTAGCTTTCCCCCCCTTTTTACACTAGAGTAAATGCAGGAGACGCAATCCTGATTAGGACTCCAGCATAGGAAATAGGTAGCTTCATATTTTCTTTACAAAGTAATTATTTCCCAGACTGGCCCACTCATGCATAGAGTTTTTATTACCAAAATGATCATTGTTTTATCAAAATTAGAAAATATAAATGCAATGGGCTTGATCCTGATTGACATCGCACTGAAGAACAAAGTGATGAAATTCCTACTGCCATATAGGGTTCTGATCCAGATGAATCTCCTGCAGTTACAGTATTCAGTTTCTAGTTCATTTACTTTCAAATTTGATCTCTAGCACCATCTGCTGGAAGTGGATGAGTAAAGTAAAAAAAAGAGAGCTGCTCCCATGACCCCACTGAGTAGTGATACCAGATAATGAAATCTGTTGCTTGAGGGGTTTTACCCTAAAAAGCAGATGATAAATCAATTAATGGCAAGTAGTAATACTGTTTCATCATTTCAGCTTTGAGAATGGACATTGTAGAATGTTATTTATTTATTTATTTATTTATTTATTTATTTATTTATTTATTTATTTATTTATTTATTTATTTATTTATTTATTTAATTATTTAATTATTTAATTATTTAATTAATTAATTAATTAATTAATATGCTGCCCACACTACCCAAAGGTCTCTGGGTGGCTTACAGCATTTAAAATACTCTAAGTTCTACTAAAGTAGCTGTCCCCAACCTTTTTGGGACCACGGAACGTTTGGGGGTGCGGGCTCCATGTGTAAACCGGTTGGGGGTGGGGGCACCCCTGTGCTCGTGGGTGGGCGTGTCACACTCGTGGGTGAGCATGTCGCACTTGCGGAGAGGCGTGTCACACTTGCATGCATGCGCACGAGCGCAACATGGCCACCTGCAAGCATGACACGTCCACCCACGTGCTCCCCTCCTCCCCAGTTTCTATTCACAGCCTGCCGCGGAAAGCTCGCGCCTGTCCATCCGTCAGTCTTGATGGTCTGTTGCTTGTTCCCTCCCTCTCTCTTCCTTTTCCTTTCCTGCTGCTGCTTGTTTGCCGCCGCCGCCGCCAGGGCCAAAGAGCCACGGCCAACAAGGGGGAACAAACGTTCCGTCTGAGAGAACAAAGCGGCCAGTAGCAGGCACTGCCGGTCCGCCCGCCAGCCAATGGGGAGCCACAAAAGCATGACAAGCCCACCTGCGAGCACAACACACACACACTTGAGCATGACATGGCCCTCCACAAGTGCAACACCCCCCCCACACACATATCTGACATTGGAGGAAGCCGTTTGAGACCTCTGAAGCCAAAAAGGCAGGGAGAAAGGGCGGGAAATTGGAATTTCCAGCCCTTTCCCCCTGCTTTTTTGCCTTTTGAAATGCTGGAACGGATTAATTCTATTCCCATGCATTTCAATGGGAAATGGTACTTCAACTTACGAACTTTTCGACGTACGAACGTTGTTCCAATACAGATTAAGTTCGTAAGTCGAGGTACCACTGTATGTTGTTCAGAAATGAACAGATCTCTTTACATATTGTTTCCGAGTCTGAAGGGTTCCAAAGATTATTGTGTCTGAAATATTTAGCCATTTAATGTGTTAATATGCCAGGATCTATTGACTTGTTCAGCTTAATAGTTCTTTTTCTGGGTTAATTTCTCTTGTATTTATTAACTAGGGCTTATTTTTGGGGTAGGGCTTATATTACGAGCATCCTGAAAAATCATACTAGGGCTTATTTTCAAGTTAGGTATTTTTTTGGGGGGGATCTGAATCATCTGATACATCTGGATGGAGGCTATGGTAGTTGGTCAGTGTTTTTGTTTTATTTAAGAGTGACCCCTTTTTGTCTCTTTCTGTCTTAATTTCTTCTGTATACTTTAAATGGAGTTACTACAAACTGTAAGATACCATAAAATGGCCGATCAGGGCATCAACTGAAGACCAATGTGAGTTCTTGGACATCATGGACTCTTGCCATCAAACAAGCAGTACTACATGCTACAGAGGGCATCCACCAGCTAAAACCTTTTGGCTTTAATCAGGCTTAAATTGACTCTTCCTGGTGGTTTAGTTAAATTCCTAATCCCAACTCTGTTAGAGGCAAGCCATCTTAACTGGGCAGTCTTCCCTCCCCCAGCTGAAGAGAAAGTCTTTGGGTTTCAAAAAGGCAGAAAAGGAGAAGGGGAAGCAAATTGCCTCTGACTGTCCTCTGTTTTAAGAGATGGGCCATAAATTCCAAGTTGCTAGTTGAAAAAGAGCTTGAAACCAACATGCATGCTGTAGCTCTTTCCATCTAAGAAGCTTACCTGGCTTCTATACCATCAGCCATGTGAATTTGAGACAGTATGTAAGTTTGGAACTGCCCACAAGAACCTGATGCACAGCCTTGAAGAAGATGATTTATCATTGAAAGTTTGCTAATTTTTTGTTTTTTTTTTTTTTTTGTTTTTATATTCTTAATTATCACTTAAAGGTATCACCTGCTTTTGCATTTGTACAAGTATCTAGTGTACGGTAACTCAGAATCTGTCCTAATTAAACACATAACCCATGCAGTGAAACTGGCAAAAGCTGAGGGAAAAGGGTACAATTTATTTCAAGCAATAATATGTGATTTTGAAGTATTTCTCCCTATTGTAATGCACAGTAGTGAGTGAAGCTTTGTCTTTAATTGTTAATTAAGACCTGTTAGATTTAAAACACTCCTGCTCCTGGTGGTGATGGAAACTGCTGGAACATGTTTGCTGATACAGGTTATTAGCATAGCTGCCTGCATTTTCTGGATTTTTCTTGAAGGAGGCACTCATGATGAGCACTTAAACATAACCACACACCACGAATATCTGCGAAAGTAGTGTAATGTTTTTATAAGCACACTCTTTTACATTGGCAGCATATTGAGAAACATTGCATACCACGCATACAAGGCCAAGGTATGGCAGTAGGTCACTATTACATTTATAGCAATGGTTCACTATTGCATTTCACTTACTGCAGTTGACTCTAGTGTCATAGTGAGACTGAATAAAATATTGTTAGTCAGGAAATCAAGGAAAACAAAAATTCAGACTGTAAAACTCCAGGAAAATACATTGTTGAGAAAAATGAAACTCTTAAGCAAGGAGACTGAAAAGAAGAGGCAGGGCTGTAAAGCAAGCTATGATCTAAATACACTGGAAGAAAGTACTATTTATTATTATTTTTGTCTTTATCAATTAGCAACACAAGAATCTTGAAATAGAAATGGCTGGAGTGAGTAACTAGATTCCTGCGCAGCTGCCACCTGCTTAGCTTTTTGTCCTTCTACCTTCCCCTTCATCTGTACACTCTAACTGGCTCTCCACTTGTACCTTCCATGCTACAGTATGTAGAGCACTCAGGACAAATCAAGACTACGCCTACCACTAGGCTGAGTGAAGCAAGTGTTTTAGATTTGGATGTCACGAGAAGGCAGGAAACAGACCATTATTTCCTTTATGGTTGTGATGAATTTGTTTCTAGATGCTGGGTAGAGGTGCTTGGGGCATTCTCCCTCCTGGGCTAAAGCAGTCTGATTAGCAATGATTTCATTTCTTGAAGGTACCATTTGCTGCTGCACCTTAGGTGACAAAATGTCTCAGGCTGGCCTTTATAAAGTCAGTAGAGGAGAGGCCCAGGCTGCGGTCACACTACCAAATGTTCCCAGTTATCCCCTAGTTACATCGGAGCATACATTTCTCGCCACACAATGCATTAGTAAATCATTGTACTGGCCACTGGTGTAACTGTGGAACATTTCCCCCTCACTGGGGGACTTCTACTATTTTTGGTCCAATGGCATTTAGATATACATGCTTTGCAAGACTTTTGTTTTCAAGACCGATGCCTCGCAAGACGAATAAATTTCATTCGTCTTGCGAAGTTCCCATAGGGAACCTCACAAGACGATTTTTTCGCAAGACAGTGATTCTCGCAAAACAAATGACAATAGTTTTGCGAGTTTACAATGTATTCCTTAGTAATATAGCATGTATGTATGATTCTATTTATACTTTTTTGAAGCAAATTCACCAGGGAAAGGGCTGCCGTTACTGCCTCATAGCTACCCTTCTATATTTATCTCTCTTTTGATTTTTCTGCCACCAGAGTATCGATGCATTGGCAAACTTCTGTTAATGAGTTTAAAGCACAAGTACTTCACCTACTGTCTGGCAAGCAGCACAGTGCTAGTGAGGTGGTGGTGGTGGTGCCGGGTTCACTGAGTGCAATGCATTGCTTCCTGTACAACAGAGGTAATTCTACTCATCAGGAAACTCTTCCTGACACATCAGTGTATCATTTAATTTTTTTAAAAAAATTAAAGTTGAGGGGCTTCAGTGCCCCATAAAACAGGAGATAAAATGAATCACTATCATGGTGTAGCTGGGCATAATGATTCAAACTGAAGGAAATGAACTGGTAACATTTAATCACATTGGGATGCTCATCAGGTATATATATCACATGTTGACGAAGCATAACAAGAAAGGGATGAAAAGTCTTGTTACCAAAGGGGGACATTTCTCTGGTGCGACCACAGCCACAGCTAACATGTGAAAGGAAGGAGAGGCACCTCATGCTTAAGAAAATATGTCTCACTCTTACCTGAGGAATTTCCTGGCTGAGACTTTTGAAGCTTAAATGCAGAATGCATTGCCCAAATTACATACAACATTATTCATGTGTTTAAACAAGTGTGCTTAAGCTGGCCACTTCTCTTTGGAAGGAAAAGCAATTCCAGGCCACATTCAGATGAGAGGCTGAAACAGGTTCCTGCTTGGTTAGGTTTTGTTCCAAAATGTGCTGTTTACTGGTTTCAACAGTTCAAGCATATACATGTTATCTCAAGGATCCAACAGAACCCTTTGATTTTGTCTATGTTGTACAAGCAGGGATACATAATTCCTGCATTGGCACTGTTTTTCTAACAAAAGGGAAAAGCTGCAACATCATTTCTCTGCTTCCTATAAATTTAGGACTTTTGCAAAATAGAAAGCGATCCACTGCATTAATGAAATGGAAAGAAGCATATTTGAACAGATGTGCTGAAGGGCCCTTTATCCTCTAATGTGGAAGCCAAGGAAATAACTTGCACTCCTGGACAGTGCTCCCTTAACCACATAAACTATAGCCTGTGTTTCTGGGGTCCGTCCAGGCATTGTACCAGTCACTTTTTGCTTGTCCAGCAGTTGCTGTGGCACCCAGCAATTACAGATGTAGGAAATAGGAAGGTACTTTTGGACAGAGGAAAAAAAAAACACCCAGGTGCAGTCCTTGCAGTGTGCACAAAGTTTTGCTGCCAATTCCTCAAGTGACTTGGATTTATAACTCAGTCACTTGACTGACTGGGGTTGTATGGGATTTATAGCCCAAATCATGAGAAGAGCATTGGGTCAAGGACAGCTGACTCTTCTGTTTCTCCATTGAAACTGATTTTTCCTCAAAAGTCCGAGAAACCTGTACAGTACACAATAGTCTGCTCATCCTTGACGAGCAGAAGATGAAACCAAAGCAAAACTCAGCCACCTGTGAAACCAGCGGGAAAAGAAGGTACTTTATAATGTCAGATAAATGGATTTTGGGTCACTTGAGGGATTTCCAAGCATTTCCAGAAATGCGTCTGAAGAGCAGGTTTGAAGTCCATGAAAGCTTGTATCAAGTAAACCTGATTTGCCTTTAGGGTCTTACAAATCATTTTGTTTTTGCTGCATCAGGGGATCTGGTTGAGAACCTTTAGAAGCAGTCTATCTGGACCAGCAGTATCTATTCTGAGTGACAGCAGCTTTCTAGGGTCTTAGACAAAGGTCTTTCCTATCAGCTGATCCTCATAAATACTGGAGGTGCCCGGGACTAGAACTAGAACCCTCTTTGGGAAAACACTGTGCTTTATCGTTGCCTCATTAGGGCCTCTCCCAATAAATGTGACCTATAGGAGGAGGCCTCAAATTGCCATCACTGGTGAATGTTGTTGCACTGCCCTTTCTCAGATTTCAGTCCATATCTGGCCAGATATGTATATACAATTGCTTTGCAAGATGTATTTTGCTAGCTACCTTCTCTCATAAACAAGCATACATAAAGGTTTCTAAACAGATAAATACACGTGGGTTGAAATCAGGCAAAAGCAAAAATGAGCAGTGAACAGAAACATTGTGCTATGATAACAATAACCTCATTGTCACTTGGCAAGTCCTTTTACTGCTTTACCTTGTGATCCAACAAAACCTTTACTTACTCTCTGACGAGCTTTTGCTGCATTGTCACAGACTCTGATTTGTGAAATGCTCCCTTCAGTGCCAGTCATGATAGTTTTCTGAAGATATCTACACACACACACACACACACACACACACACACACACACACACACACACACACACACACACACACACACACACACACACACACACACACACACACACACACGTGCGCCATGGAAGCAGTGTAATCTGCTGGAGTTCGTTGGAATTGTTTTTTGATTTTATATATTTGTATCTCTTTTTTTCCTTTTGTCTGTGGGGAGGTGATCTAGGTCAGTAGTTTGTTTTTTAAAGAATAAACAAAAATACTTTGGGGAGGGACCAGAGAGATAGGTTGTGGGTTGGTGGGTGTTCTCACTGTAGCCAAAACATCACACCCCTATTTACTACATCACCGGAAACCAGAATCATGCTCTTCTTTCTGATCCTTTTGTATAACAAAACAAGCAAAACACTGTTCAAATTGTTGTGATCAGAAAAAGTAGAAGTAGAAGCGGCAGGGGCAGGGGAAATGTCTGGATTGGAAGAGGGGGAATACAAGCTGATTCACACTAACTTTTACATCATGTGATCACAGAAAAATACTTTGAAGTCATCTGTGCCAATTTTGGAGCAAATTGCAAAGTATTTTACAATGTAGTTGGAAGCCCACTGTGAAAAATAATACATGACTAGCAGGCATTGTAAAGAGTTACTTTCATGTGCTGCTCAGAATTAAATGCAGGAAGTGATACCTTTTTTGTGAATGAAGATTCACCTGTATCCAGTAGAGAGCAGTAAAGAATAAAGAAAAGAAGTTTATAGTTCCTATAGTTTTTCTCCCTTATTGAAATTAGGTTGGTGAGGTGTGGCTATGCCCTAAAAGAGATTTGATTGGTCTGAACAGAGGATGCTTCTTATAGGCTATAAGGACATCAGCTTTGGTTTACTTAAGAAGCAGACCGCCTGCAAACTGGAAACATTGTAAGAACTATTCAGGTTGTTTCTGGAGTAGTCTGTTCCCTATTAAGGTGAGTCTTTTACGTTGACAAAGTGGGGTACTCATCTGTCAAAATTCTTCCTTCATTAAGGAAGGGGGCTGATATAGAATTTAAACAACAGAGTCCTAATACACCTTAAAGACTTAAGAAATATATTATAATATGAGATTTTATGGATTATAGCTCATTCTATCAGATACCTTATAACTAGGCTTTAAATGTTTGTTTTCTAAGTGTTCAGGCACTAAGTTGTTTCATGTCTTTTTATTTAAAATAGGAAAACTTGTTTGTGAATGGTAGCTACCCTGTTCTTTTTCATTGACATTTTCGGGGGAAGGGGACAGACCCTATAAAGGGTTTTAATTATTTTTATGTTACCCTTCAGTATTTCTATACCACTTTTGATCTGTAAACTGTATTGCTAAGGGTTTCAAGCACCTGTCTGTGAAGCCAAGCAGCAGCAGTTTAAATTCCACGGTGCCTCCCATATTAGATGGTGTTTGTGTGGCTAATGGAGTTATATTCCTTGCCACCGAGCAGTGGTGGGCAAGCTGTATAGTCCCCAAAGTGCCACCCAAAGGTGGGATCAGTAATCCACTTCCAAGCTCTTCATACCTAGAAACCCCCGAGAAGGCTCATCATTCATCAGAATTGACTTGACAGCACACAGTTACTATTCGCATTTCAGCTGTAATGTTTCACAATAATGTACATTAAGGTTCCAGGCTGTTTATGTTGATCTGGAATAACAAGTACTGGTGATGATGACTATCAAGTGGTGATGAGGGTCTTGGGGCTCCATATTTTACTGTCTAAAAAGCTGTTGCTAGTAGTGGCTTTCAGCTGTTCCTTACTCTTGAAACTATTGGGACCGTGACTGTTGAACCCTACTGTGGAATAGAAGACACAGAAATGGATGAAGGCGACAACCTCCTTTTTTTCTTTTATAAAAAAGTAAAATGTCTCTCTAACTGTATATAATATGGAGTAGGGTGTTCCTTAAAACATCAATCATGTAAAAAAAATACTTGGTTGAAGGCAGAAAATAATTTGAATTTTTGTTAGGGGAACCACTTTGTTTCAGGATGATTTGTATAGCTGCTTCCTTAAGCGCATATCTTGTTTCCTCTCTCCGATGCAACATTACAAGTGATAGGAATCTTGCCCAAGAACCTCAGGGTGCAATCCAAAGCAGGCTTATTAGAAATGAAGTTACAACATTTTATAATAATCCTTACTAGTAAGCCTCTAATAGACCAGGCCATAAACTTGAACTTGTTGCTCCAAGTCTAGAATGTGAGTTGTGTATAGCTGTCTAAAGTATCTTGAGTGGCCTTTTTAAAACAATCTCCTTACATTCTTTACAGATACCAAGATGAGTTGCTTCACTTTTTTGAAGGTCATGATGGTCTTGTTTAACTTGACCATAGTGGTAAGTACTTACCTTATTTCTGTGTTGATGAGCGAATGAGGTAAATGTTGTCCTTGCAAATGTATGGCTGAGTGTGGAACATAGTCCATGTTAAGCTCTTTTTTTGGAGATAATGTGACTCTGCTGAAGAGCTTGGATCTGAATGTTCAGTCAAGATGAGATAGAATGAAATGTAGGCTGCAATGCCAAGCATACTTCTTTATAGGTAAACATACCTAGGATTGTCCAAATTCAAGGACAGATTGAATGGCTCTTATAAATGGAAAGTAAGTTTAGTATGATTCTTAGCATGGTGTTAACTATATACATACAGTGTATTAATGGAATGCATATTTATGATAAGATATGTGTTTATTTAGCAATCCACTTTGTGTTACAATAATTTTTTCTGACTGAATTCTTACAAACTGTTAACACTACTAGAAGATTACAAAAAAAAATTAACTAGAAACATTATATGTCTACGAGAGATTAATATATTTATTGGAAAACACAGTGGCCAGTAGGATGTTTGTGCTGATGTAATATAAAATTATGCCAGTGTAAATGTGCCATGTGTTAAGCCCGACAACAAAGAATTGTACTAGTGAATTGTGCAATCAGTTGTGCACACCTAGTATGACCAATTGTACAACGTACCAGTGGAAATACTTTGGGGATAGCATTTCAACCCTGTAGTGAAGTTACCACATATGCTATCTTAACGTGCATACACACAGTTGTGCAATAGAATTTTGGTCAATATGTGACCCTACAGAGACCTTTTTCTGTGATTCAGTTGCTTTCTGGAGCTGCCACACCTGTGAAACAAATAGAAGGAGTGTCACAAGATTCTGTTGAATTTATTAAGCATGACTCTGGGTGTGTCTTCATGCAAAGGCAGGCCAGGCCCACAAAATGCCGTTGTTTAAATTGTAAGCAATTGTGATGCAAGCAAAGTACTCATTAAAATGTATTTATGTTCCCCTTGGACTGGCTGAGTGGGTTTTTTGGTTTCTGTGGTATTGCGTTTGGTTTCATGCTTGCTCTGCTAACGTTTCAGTAACCAGGACAGCTACATACTATGTTGATTCATCCGTTTTGATACATTCAAGGATATCTTGTATAAGAGCTTGAGTGAACTCTTTCTCAAAAAATATATCCTGAATGGGAAAAAAAAAATCTGCTAATAGGTTGTACATCATTTGTTAAAGCACTCTGGCTATCTAGTTGAAGAAAGTGCCTGGTATGGCTGTTGAACTTATGCTGAGGGTGGCAAAGTCAGAACACTATCAAGGAAGCTGTTGAAAATCTAGCCTTATTCCCCAACTCAGTGCCCTCTGGATATTTTGTCCTCTTATCTGTCATCCTTGACCATCCTTGACCAGGGGTGTTGAAGTCTAAATATGTGAGAAAGGTTGATCCTAAACTCTGTAAGCTACATACACTTAAAACATGTGAACATGCGTTCGGGTAGATATAGAAATTTGCAATGTCATGTTAGCATGATTCACAGTCAGCATTCCTAAGCTTAGGGATTTTCAAGTTCTATTGGAATGAACTTGAATTTTTAAAATGGATTTCAGTTTCCTGGAGGAAGATTATTGACTGAAGACAGACAGGAAAAGTAAAAGGAAAGGGATATAATCGTGTGCTAATGTTGCAGTGTCTTTAGTACTCCTTTTTAGTACCTTATGGCAGCGGTCCCCAACGTTTTTGGGACTGTGGACCGGCTGAGCCTCTGAGGAAGGCAGGGCACCCCCCCCCCACGCTTGCGCGGGTGTGCTCTTGGGTGCATGTGTGATGCGGCGGGGGAGCGTGCACGTGCCCGCCAGCACCAGCGCGAGTGCTCCCCCACCCCTTCGCTTGTGGCTCACTTTGATTCAGATATTCGGGGACGCACGCACACGCACACACATGCACACACACCATGAAGGAGCAAATGCTTGAAGGGAAATCTTTTATTGTGTTAGGGAATGTTTAGTCTTTGCCTCATCTCATCCTCTTTGTACTCTGTGCACTAGAGAAATCTGAACTCTGTTCTTCCTGCTGGTTTTTTTGTTCTTCCCTGTTCTCAACCTTTTATCCCCACAACAACCCTATAGGGTAGGCCAGGCTGAGACAGTACAAAAAGTAGAATTTAGATCTTCCTAGTTCAATATTCTTACCTTTACATCACATTGACTCTTTATATAGAGTCATTTCCAAAATGGTGGCTGGGGAGGAAAGGTAGCCATGACTTAATATGCAACAGACTGTTAATCAGTCTTTTGAGGGAAAAGGGGTGTGTGCTGTGGGAATGACTTGAATCTTCCCTTTGCCACTGGATACGCTCTTGTCATTTCCGTCACCAGGAATTTTGGAGGGTACTGTAAGTAAAAGAAAATTCTGCACTGGACAGTTCTGTTTGCATTGTCCCTGTTAGTACTATTTGCCTATGTGTTTTCCTTCTGTGCACAAGCAAACTTTATTGCTTGGAGACACATTCCATTACATTGTTTCTCAGGGAATAAACCTATTTGCTGGACATTGTCTTTCGATCTGCAGCCTGACTTTTCAATGATTGCCTACCTCCCTTCACCTTAATTAAGTGTACTGCTTCTGCAGGCAATTGTGGAGCCTTCTTCCCTTGTGATTTTTTTAAAAAATATATATGTATGGAGAACAGGTAACAACAGGAGTACTAAAGACAGCAGGGTTGCCATATGCTAATCACATCAGCAAAATAGAGATATCAGTAGTAAAATAATTTACAAGTCCAGGACAATCGCTTGTTCAACCACAGCCCAAGTCTCTTCAATATAAGTGTAGTGGTGATGGTTTCTATATCCACTACCAAGGTCATTATTTAAAATGTTTATAAAACTTAGGATGAGAACACATTTTTACAAAATAAAGCCTTGGTGAAAAAAAATTAGATAAATTATTGTCTCTGTTGTTCCTTTCTGTTAGGGCAGTAAAGACCGTGTCTACCCAAAATATACTAAAATCCTGGATTTCTGAATAGTTTTATATGGGCCAGAGACAGCTTTTCAACCAGGACGAACAACCTGTTCTCTCTCATAAAGGTCATGGAAAAGCTTTCAAATAATGCTGCAAATTCTCCCTCTATATAATGGGTGTGTTAGGCGTTGCCATGATAACTTGCATTGTCTAAAAACGCCATAGTAGAAACTGGTTACGTTTTCACAAAACAAATGGGCTCATAGTTGAACTTCTTCAAGGGCTTGAGGCTTACTTAAAAAAAAGTTGAAGGAAGAAAGCTGAGAATAGGGCTCATGTTCCCCACCCCCACCCCAATAGACGCTCATGTCTCCAGCTTGGCACCTGTACTTAAATGTGTGCTGTAGCACTCCCCCCCCCCGCAGTTTTATTTGAAGGCAAACAAAGCTAGCACCTGTGGTCAAGGATAATTGCTCTGACCCTGTTAGGAATGCTTTCTGCATGATACCGTGAGCATTGTTCATGTTTTAAAATAAAAGTGAGTCTGAGTTGAAACTCTCGGTAGCTTCTGGTAAACAGCTTTTGGGACATTTATAAGCACTTGTACTGTTATCAGGACTTTTCTCTGAGCTCTTTTACATTGACCTGTCTTTGAACCCATGACACCAATACTTTTCCCAGTGACACTGGTCATTTGTTCTACTTTCCTTGCATCCAAGATACCAGTAGTGCACCCCAGTGTCCGCATGGTGCAGGGCCGAAATTAGAATAATTGAATCCTAAAATAATGGTGTTGGAAGGGGCCTATAATTGTATTGCTCCAGTTTTCACTGGTGCACAGTCAGCTCATGTGGGCCCTTGTATCATGTTGTTTTGTGCTGTTTGTGGGTCACTCTTTTGGAGTGACATTTCCCTGTGAGTATGTTTCCAATGGGAACTGCTCCACACCCTGCAGCTCAGTGCCTCTTCCACATGTTTTGTTATTGTTGTTGTTATTGTAATTAATAATAATAATTATTAATTACATTTCTATTCCGCCCATCTAGTCATTTCGACTACTCTGGGCGGCATACATCAAACACAACAAAAACAATTAAAATAATATCAGCATCCAAAAATAAAATAAATAATCGTTCAAGATGGAAAACAAAAATAAATCCATACTATTTGTTTCCATACAGCTCCCCTTCTCCTGTTTCTTTCTTATGACTTCATTCTTCCAATTCCTCACAAGAACTGGTAATCCATCAGAAGCACCAAGACTTCCCAATCCAAATAATGTCTTATAATAGCATTGGGCTCTCTTTGAATTCAGAAGCAGGGAAGGAACAATTAGTTAGTGGTGGATCCCTCCCAGCCAAACTAACTACAGGCAACATACAAGGTGGTAAAAAGAAAAATCAAACAAAACATCAACGCCTTTTGCACATGCCACTTTGGAATACGTTTAGTTTTGTACTAAGGTACATAAGTACCTTATGATGAGAACACGGCTGATGTTTCACAACATCATAATGTTACAGTTCCATTTCTCATTTTTACAACTTGAATAAATGCCTACATCATGGTAGGAATGTGAAAATTTCTTGGGAAACATTGTGTTCTCTTTTTGTGTCATGTGTTTTTTTTTTTGTTCAAAGAGTTTGTGTCAAAAAAGAGTTGATTTCTTAATGATGGAAAGGCAGTGAGCCTTTGCTCTCATAAGATGAGATCAGCAGCTGCCAAAAATAGCTATAATGTCCTTCCCTGCCCCCCCAAAGGCAAAGCAAAACAAAATCCCATGTTCTTCAAAGAACTGGTGTCCAAAACAGATGAATTCCAAGTGACCTTAGGAGAGCAGTTCATCTTTGTTGTCAACAGAAGAAGGGAAGTTTGACAAAAGCTGTGACATTCACAGTGAATATCAAAGTGATGGAAATCATACATTAGGATGGTCAGTGGCAAAAGATGCTGCTGCTCCTATGCTTCTTATTCTTCTTTTAAATATTCATTTTCCATTGGGTCAGGGAAGAACATAGGGAAGGGGGTTTGGAACAAGGTACTGGGGTAAATAAAAACAATACAGAATGTGGTAGAGAACAGTATATATCATTATTACTTTTGCCTGTATGCTTTCTTGCTAAGCTTACTCCACACTAATCTTGCCAATTTTTTTCTAAACCTTTAAGATCTACTATTATATCTTATGTTTTCTTATAATCTTAACCCATTCATATTCTCGTCTCTCATCCAATTATACAAAGGTTCCATTTTTTTTCTAGCCTCTACAATTTATTTGTGTTTTAATACTTCAGTTAAAATATCCATCTCTGAAGCTTCTAAAAAAAATTCTGTTAACTCCTGGACTATTGGTGTCTCCTCTTTTTCCCAGTATTTGGCATATAAAATTCTTGCTGCTGTAGTTACATGTATGGTCAAATCTCTCTCTCTCTCTCTCTCTCTCTCTCTCTCTCTCTCTCTCTCTATCTATCTATCTATCTATCTATCTATCTATCTATCTATCTATCTATCTATCTATCTAGTCTGATATAATATTCAACAAAATAGTTTAGGTTCATATGGAATGGTACAAAATTACATTTTTTGGTAAAATCTCATGTACTAGTTTCCAAAAGCTTTTAACTTCCCGACAAGTCCACCACATATGATAAAAACTACCTTCTTTTAATTTGCATTTCTAACATTTGTTAGAGGTATTCTGATATATTTTTGATACTTTTTAGATGTCATATGCCATCTGTAGAACATCTTATATATATTTCCTTTATAATTAACTGTTTTTGTTAACTTAATATTGTTTCCCCATATTTGTGACCATGACTTCAAGTTAATACTGTGGCCCACATTTTGGGCCCATTTTATCATACATTCTTTAATTATTTCATATTGTGTTTTCAATTCTAGTAAATAATTATACAACATTTTGATCAGTTTTTCCTTCACATTCAGAAGTACCTTATCTAATGATGTCTGTTCCTAACAAAAGCCTATTGTTTTATCTCTATTTACCCTCTTGTGTACCTGGAATCTACAGTATTTGTGTTTTTGTCCACCAATCAAATCTTATACCTTGTTCTTCTAATTGTTTCCTCGATTTCATACTTAAGTACTCTTTTAACAAATCTCTATATTTCAAGAGTTTCTTCTTTTCCATTAATGTTGGTTGTGAGAAAGTTTCCATTGGTGAGACCCATTCAGGAACTTTCTAGTAATTTTCTTCCTGGATCTTAGTCCATACCCAGTTCAAAGCTTTCCTGATCAGATGGTTCTTACATTGTTTATTGTCCTTTGCTTTTTTTGATACCATAGGAAAGCATGCCTTCCTAGGTTTAAATCATGTCCTTCTAGTTTTAGTACTCTGTCATTTTCCTGCTGCTCCTATTGCTCTTAATGTGCAGTAGAAGAATGTATGATAAAGTATACCTTGTGTACATATGAGAACCTGTATTTTTTTGAAACTTAGTTTTCTGAACAGCTGCTTAGAAACTCATAACATCTACTAAAAATAAACTCAATTCGTAGAGATTTATTTTCAGGCAAATGGTCACTGTTAAAGTCTAAAATAATGCTCCATTGCAGGTCTAAAAGTGCAACCCTTTTATTTCAACATTCTGTTCTTGACACTGGCAAGTTAAAGGTTTCAGAGGTGGTATATCTAACATTACACCATCATCTTCTCTTGCTTACTCCCAGTTTTTAGCAGGTTCAATGACTGAACACAAAGGTGTGGTCAGGGATTATTATTCTGACCTTCCGGAATAATGTCTTATTTAAATGAATCTAGTTTTCAATTCAATTTTGTAATAACATACCTGTGGCACCTACCATGTCCTGAAAGATAGCACTTATTTGAATGAGAGTTTTCCAGCACAAGAGTTTTCCATCTTGTATCCTCATCTCCCAAGAACTACCCTGGCTCATTGGTATTGTTGGAATAGGTTAGCTTTCTTTCCTAATTAAAAGCAACAACTGTGATAGAACCAAAATTGTTTATTAGAGACTTAGAGAGCAGATATCCATTTTTTCCATCTGGAAGACTTATTTTGTATATGTGTGTGTCCCTGAGAGAAATGTAGTTCTTCGTAAGAGGATGTTGAATTAGAAATGGGAATAATCTACGTAGGCAGGAGTGCAGAGCAATAGATCTAACTATTGAAGAGCTGTTACTGGAAAACAGCTACAAGAAAAATCAGATAATCTGTCACTGGAATGAAAAAGATACCTGTAACTGATATCAAGTAGATCAAAACGCTCTTTGGAGTGTCTTGTGGTTGTATATATGACTGTAGGCATGACAGTACAATTTCTATTCAGTGTGAAAGGTTTGAGCCTGAATAAAATAATCTGTACTGAACATTATTTCTTTATTGTGTGAAAAATAGCAATTAACCAGCCCTTCTGGACTCAGAAAATGAAATTGAAACATAAAATGTGTGAGTCCACCACATGAGGCTCAGTTTACGAGAACACTGTTGCAACATTTGATGATTGTTAAGAGGATGGCTTTACTTGCTTTTCCTAGTAAATAACAGTCCCTTCTGTGTATCTGCACAGTTGGGCTTCATCCCGATTCACTGATGCAGTGGATCTCTCTCTTTCTTTGCAAGTATCATAAATTTGCATGATGTATGGAAATGATGTTGTAGCTTTTGCATTTTGTCTACAGGAACAGACAGGTGTGTGTAGATTCCTGGTGTAGGCAAAACCAAAGGATGTGTTTTATTTTGTTTGTTATGTCCTCTTTTGCTGGATCCTTGAGATAAAATGTATCTGTTTGAATTCTAGAAACCGGGAAACACTTGGCATAAAGACAAAGAAATACCTGTAATTTGGCCTTGCTGTTCATTAGAAATAAGAAGATGCAATTAGAAATAATCAAGAATCAAGGTTGTTCTGAACTAAATGCAGTTGCTAGTCCCAATTAGAGTAGACCTGTTGAATCAACAGTTGAATGGTAAATCAACATTTGTGTAAAGGCTACTGATTCAGTGGATCTGCTGTATTTCGGACTGGATTTAGGCCTCAGTTTTAGGAGAAATATGTTTACAGCACGCATGTCCTCATGGAATACTAGAATGCTGGGGCAAGAGGAACATTTTGTCAGTACCTTTTCACTAAACTAAAATTCCTGATCTACAGCTGCTTTTTATCCTTGAATGCATGAGGGATACAGGCAAGCATTTGATCTCATTGTCAGTCATGGAATATTGAAATACATGGTGATTGTTTTGGGAAAGGAATCTCCCTCCTTTGTGAGAGATGCTTCAAGGCTTCCTCTTGCTTCCCCAGAACTACAAAAAGCCAGGCAGGAAGGGAAACTATGAAGTGCCTGCCTGGCACAATGCACAATGTGGATCATACTGGTTTGTGTACCACTGGATGGGTCACACATTAGGCAGGCCTGAGTTAAAGTGTACTTAGTATGGATCTTTGTTCCCAATACTAGAAATAATTGTTCTCTGTTCTCTTCTAGATTGGTGGAGGAGTATTGCTGGGCATTGGAATCTGGGTCTCTGTTGACAGTGGCTCCTTCCTGAACATATTTGGCCCTTTGTCCACCAGCGTCATGCAGTTTGTCAATGTGGGCTACCTTCTCATTGCCATCGGAGCTGTCCTGTTTGTGTTGGGCTTCCTGGGATGCTGTGGAGCTCAAAAAGAGAGCAAGTGCCTTCTGATCATGGTAAAACTCAAATATGAAGCTGTTTTCATCTCTCTGAGTGCATCTACACAGTCTTGCTATAGTAGCAATTGTGCTCCCTCTTTTTGAAGAACCAGGTCATAATCTGTGACAGTACACACTGAACTAAATCAGTTAGACTCCATTATGCCACAACACTTGTTTAGTTTTCTTTTCATTTTTGCTATGTAGTCCTAGTCTGACACCATAAATATATATCTGTCACACTGTAATTCCTTCATCCTGAGCCAGGTATAAGGAAGCTAGGCTGCTGTGGGATGAAGACAAATACTTTCAAGTATTCCTGATAAATGCTCATCTTGCGTCCCATTTTGGTGACTTACTAGCAATGAAAGCTACAACTTTCCTGCTTGCTTTAAAATTGTGTGGCTGCAGCTATGGCTGTTTGTCCCCGCCTGCTCTGCTCAGATATTAGAAGTTGCGCTCTGTCTCTCAATCTCCCTTCTTTCTTCTAGCTGCCAAGAAGAAACAGGTTTGTATTAATTCACTAAGGAATGAGTAAATAGATTTTATTTAAGCTTATGGTGTGAGATGAAAATGTCTTCGTGGTGTGCTGAAAGATCTAGTAATTCAGGTAAGAACAAGACGTCAGGGAAAGCAGAACTGAAAAAAAAAAAGCTTGATTCTTTCCTATGAAACAGTTCGGACTGTGCCATGACCCATGAGATAAGGAAATCCTTGGCTGCTGGGCTTATGGAAAATCACTGCTAGAATACGATGTTGCCACTCCCCCTTCTTCTTACTTGCAACTTGATGAAGGCTGATAGTTAGTCTTGCAACCAGCTTTTCTGCCAAAGTCGGAAGCATAGTTGCAGATTATACTTGACCCAAGTATAAACAAGTACTGTAGTGTTTGCCTTAGTTTTGCATTGATGCTTTGCAGAGTGAGCAATCTGACACTGTCCTCTTTCTCTCTCGCTCTCTTCCTAGTTCTTCTCAATTGTCCTGATCATTTTCATCATTGAAGTGGCTGCTGCTGTGGTGGCCTTGGTCTACACATCACTTGTAAGTAACATGGAGTAGAAGGGATGCACTTGGGAGAGGTTGCCTAAGCTGCTTCCAAGGGAGACATCTATTGTGCAGCCACCCTGCCTCCTTCATGGAACTGAGACTCTCCCATATTTCTCCTTCACCTAATCCCTTTTCAACCTTATTATTAAAAAAAAATGTAAGGAGGCAAAATGTACTTTGATTGGTAACACAAGGAACTCTCAGTCTATAAGCACCCTTAAAATAGCTGTCTTTGGCAGGAGAAGTTTCAACTACTGGCTATTTAGAGGCAGAGCTGGCCTTACTATAGCTGCATCTGGTAGCAGATATGGGGAAGGGAGGGCACAGAGCAGTGGCATGTGGACATATTTTTGTGTGCCATGCAGCCTTCCTGCCCCCTCTAAGCCAGTCCCTTGGTCTCTGTTGCTAGAGGTGAAATAAGATTCAACTTCTATTTTCACATAGCCTCTGGGTGTGGAAGGAGAGGTGCCAATTGTACTTCGCCTCAGACAGCAAAATGCCTTGGGCTGACCTTGCTGGAGGCATTTGGTATAGTTGTCTAAGATTCTCAAAGCAGATATTAAGACAACAGTTCTCTGCCTCTGATCAACAGACTTCTACCACTGACATAAACTGACTTTGTAATATTTTGAATTATTTTTATTTCATTAGAACAATGTACTTTTATTAGGAAGAAATCTATACAGTAGAGAATCTCTACAAGTATAGATCAAGATATATATCCTTGTAAAAGGAATTTCTTCATCTACAAACCAAGAACTGCTGAATAGCTCAGTGGTTTAGGTATCTGGCTGTGGAGCTAGAGGTTGGGAGAAAAAAATAGTTTATCCATTAGAAGGTAGAGGGTAGTTTAAATTTCTGCCTAAAGTACTACGTTTTTGGAAATAAATGTTTTGACTTTACCATGTGGCCTAGTTCTGACCCACACCTAAACGCTGAACTAGACATGACTGTATGGCCATATTCATGTACAAAATGGAGGGTAGCAGAATCTGGCTAACAGCTGAATAATCTCCTCTCCCTTCTTTTGTTCCTTCTGCCATGTTTTCTCCCACGCTGGCTGGACTATTCAAAATAAGCCTCTTTGTGAGAGATGAATTTGAGTTCAGAGCATCTGAAGATGTAAAATAGGATTTGTTTGTTTGTTTTTGCTGAATTCACTGTAAAGGTGTATAACAATGTGCTATGCATCTGAGATACATATTATTCCCTCTTTGCTATGAAGTATAGGACATGCTTCCATTTATATGATGGAACTGGTTACATTTTCTTAAAGAATTATATATAACCTGTGTAAGGGTCAAATTCTTCGTTGCTGCTGCCAACATCCAATCAAAAGGTTTATTAGATTGGGACAAAAGAAAAGTGGCAGCTATTTTATGTTTGCTCTTCAGCCTCATTTGTCACCATAAAGGTGGCCTTTTTAACTTCCTGATTGTTGCAGTAAATGCCATGTTACAATTGCTGTGTGTTCTTGACAAAGGGAGTGGCTATCCATGAGAGCACAGGAGAGCCTGAATTTGCCACAATAGTAGAGCATTTTGTGTATACATCTCTCTCTCCCCGCCCCCCCCCCCGTTTAAACCTTGTGCCTGAAGAACAAACGAAATATCACAAAGCAACCATTTTTTATCATGCCCCTACTCCATTTTTGTATTTTTGGTGGGCCTCATTTTATCAAAAGGATCACATGTGTGAGTGGAAAGTTATTATGTTTCTAAGCATGACAATAATACAAACAGAATTGTGAAGCTTCCAAACCTCCTGATGGTTTCTATCAGCAGAGCATTTGCAGGATGGAGTGAAGGGTTGGGGAGGGGAGGGGAGAAGATTCCAACAGAATGGTCATAGGCATCCTTCAATTTTGAGAGACAATGGTAACGTGCTCTGTATGGAGGCTTTGATGCTGTATGCGAAGCTGGAGTGTCCTTTCCAGAGCCCGAAGCCTGGGTAAAATAATATGGAAGATAGGCTGTTACCCAAGCAGCAAATCCCCCCTCTCTACATCACTGGAATAGTCCAATGGAAAGGCAAGAGCCAATATAACTGGTTCCAGCGACGTCGCAGGAGTTGACAGAACTACAGGAACTGCCTCCGGGACTCCGGCTCCGGATTTTGCCTTGACGTTAACTCCTGAAGGCTTTTCCATCAGTGGATATAGCCACAACGCAGTGGAGGTTTGAAATTGGAGTTTTCCTTCTCCTAGATGGGCTGCCTTCCATGGCTGATGAGTCCCACCTACCTGGGCTGCTCCCTTGCCGCATGGTGGATGGCGGCACCTCTTCCTCCTCCTCACGGCATGGGGAGAGGCAGAATAGAGGCAGTGAAAATAATAATATAGTATTGAATCTTCAGTTATCAACTTTCCAGTTGGTTCTGATAACACTACTTATGCTCTTTCCTTCCAGGCAGAGATTATTTTGCAAGGAACTGTGGTACAGCTACTGAAAACTCAGTATAACAAGACTTCTGATGTTACTACTGTATGGGATACCACAATGAAGGATGTAAGTTGGCCAGTAGAGCATATTAGGGGTATGCAACATAATAAAGCAATATAGACAGGTTTTCTGTAGAAGTCAAACTATAATCAAATAGCCATTTTGGTCTAGATCCCTAGTGGCCTAAGCAATATCAACAGGGGTGATGGCACAGTTACATTTATGCCTTTTATTACAGTCTGCATAGTTCTGATTGGCAAAGCTGGAAAAACAACTTGGAGGGCTAAATGAGATGTCGAATTACTGCAGGCCTTAAAAAGATGAAACTAACCAGTGTCTACTACTAGGACTCCTGAGGGAATTGGGGAATTTATCATGAATTTAACATTTCAGGAGGATAGATCTTGCTGAAATCCATGGAGAATGGGAACTACTCACAACTTCCAAGAGTAAACTGGGTTGTCCAAGAAGCCTGTTTCCAAAGGCTTTAATTCCAAATGGAAATTATTCTTCTCCAGATAGGCTACATATTTCCCAATGACACCATTGTTTGATTGTTCCTCAGCTGTTCTATGAGGTTTTCCTCACTCAAATCAGTTGAAATACCTCTCTTAAGACTTAGTTATAGACAACAAAATCTTTAAGTTAAATTATACTAGTATTTTGACCCTCACCCACTCATCCCTGACAACCTCTCAGAAAGTCAATCCAGCTCTTAAAGAGGCTGGAAGAGATTCCGCATGCCTGGTCATGATAGTTTTTCACTTATCTGATAAGCCAGGAGACCCTATCTGTGACTTACCATAAACCCTCATCGTTAGCTTGATGATCTGGCCTGACAGTTTGTTTGTTTACTTATTTATTTAAAATATTTTTGCCCTACCTTTCTCCTTAAAAGGACCCAAGGGGGCTTAAAACATCAAAAGGACAATATTTAAAAGCTGAAAACAGTAAATATATCAATATTTTAAAAAGAACTAAACAAGTATCATATTAGAAAAATAAATAGAATCAATACTAAAAGCACATTTAAAAACAACAGAGAACAACAATCTAGTTTGAAAACTGTATCTCAGACTGCCTGTCACTATGGAAAAGCTTGTCCAAAGAGAAAAGTCTTTGCCTGATTGTGGTAGAACAGCAAAATTGTAATAACATAATGAAGGAATGGGTAGCCGTAGAAGGTAAAATGCAGGGTTGCTTTTCTCTGTTTTTAAAAACCAGGCATTAAAGCCTATTGTATTGTGTGGCATGGTGTTCGTTCTCCCTAAAGTAACCAACCTTGCTCATCAGCCCTATTTAGCAAAGGCAGAAAGCAAGCACTATGGCTCTCATTCCCCATGCTGTTTCCTGGAGGGAGTGGGAAATCATTAAAAAGCTAGTTTGGGGTTAGAAAACATTGCAAGAGACAAATTTGACCTGTTATTGGGAGAGATCTTATGGGTTGTTCCTGCTCTCATGGCTTCTCATGGGAAGGCAGACAGATGCCCTTCTGTTCTTTCCTGTATTGGGATGTATCCAGAAGAAACAACACCCCATTATCTGTACTTAATACAAGCAGCCCTTACCTTGATACATTTGTGGTGATGTTTTTTTAAAGGAAAGGGTTTCCGCCCCCCCCCCCAGTGGATAATAGTTAGGAACTTGAAGGGCAGCTCCCTAAATCACACAATGGGTTCTTCTATTGACAATATTGATTGGAGGGACTTTTCAGGGATTAGGTCATGGGGACTTACAGCCCTACAGGGAAATGCTAGGGACTGAACCTGAGATGTTCTGAATGAAAAGTGTCAGTAATATTGCACGGGATGTTCTGTAAGTTGCTGAGTAACTCTGATCTGCCTCATAGAAAAAGCATCTGTGGTAGAACATTGGAGTGCTGTTTTCATTGAGGACTGTAAGATGAAACTCTGTAGTGAAACAAATGCTACATCTTCTGTATTCTTAATATTTTCTTCTTCAGCTGAAATGCTGCGGTCTATCAAATTACACAGACTTCAATGATTCCTATTACACGACCCATCATTCAGGCATGTATCCACCATTCTGCTGCAACAGCAGTGATCCCTGCAGTGCAACTGTTGCTGAAAAAAGCAATGTACCGGTAAGAAGATAAAGCAGTGCCCCCCCCCACCCGCTACTATCTATTTAGGGGGAAGAGTGTGAAGAAGCATAGTTTTCTGTGGAATAACCTGGCTGATTCTTGCACTCTGCTTTCATATTGGGGAAGGTATTCCTCACCACCACAGGGATATTGCTGCTTCTGAAATGTAGATGTTGTTCTTTCCCAATTAGTCCAGGGTGGAACTCTATCTTTGCAATAATCCAGAGAAAAAGTATCTGCTGTGGGTTAGCTGTAAACAGGTGCAAGATGACTTTTTAATACGTGCTCAGGTTGCACCACTTTTTTTTCTCTCTCTTTTAATCCTGTGTGGATGGGTGTGCACATTGTTGCCATGGGCATGTTGGTGGCTGGGCTCCGTGTCACATGACAGGAATGCCCCACAATCCCATTTCTTATTTTTTTCTTGAAAGTTTTTATGCACAGCTTCAGATATGTGATTTTAATTACAGTATTTTTTTAAAAAAATTGCACATCTGCATGTGTGAACAGAGGAGTGAAGTGAAGGAGGGGAAAAAAAATCAAAGATATGATTGCAGTTGAGGGAAAGTGAGGGTGTGGCAAATGGAGGAGGTGGGAAAGGAGTGGGCAAATGATTGGCAGGAAAAAGGGGGCAGTCCGGTAACTCCTGAAAGCGCCATGGATCTGTAAAATCTGGAGCAGGAAAGAACAAGATGCGGCACCATTTTGAATCAGTGTAGGTCTTAATATTGTGGAGCTGTTGCAGATTATATGGTGTTTTTCCCCAAGAGCATGTAGTTTTGTTCTAAAACAGCTTTATGGACTGTGCTTTTCACAGTGGAAAGAAAGCTGGGTATAGTTTGAGATGATCCAATTGAATCCTTCAGCTTTAGAGAGCCATTGGAGGATTCCAGGCCAATTAAAACATTTTATTTATTTATTTATTTATTTGATTTATATCCTGCCCATCTGGTCTGGTCGACATATCTGGACCTCTCCCCTGATTATATTCATATGAGATTTTGAGTGTGGACAACTAAATATTAGGGTTGAGGGGAACAACTATACAAGTCTCATGACCTTACAAAAATAATGGCTGCTCTGGTCAAGAAACTGTATCACTGGCCCAGAATGGACTGTATTAATTGTCCTGAGGATTCTGAACAACAGTAGGATATAGATGTTTGAAACAAGTACTGTAATAATAGGCTTGTGCCTCTTGGCTTCTTTCTGGGTTGATGTCCTCTGTAGAGGCTCTCTGCTTAATTCATTCAGCTACAATTTTTACAGTTGATTGGTATCTCCAGTTTGTGGAAGCAACTGGGGGCTGTTCTCATTCAGGACAGACAGGATGGTCCCTATTCCCCCTGTGCCTCTCCAGGGCAAGGTGTCATTTGGATGGTTTGGGGGACAATGGGCCTCTTTAGCTTGTTTTGCCATCTTCTGCTACCAACAGAGATGCTGCTGGCCCTTGCTGGCACCCAAAACATCCACAGTTTTTGCATGTCAAAAATGCTTCAGTACCTACATTCCTAGTTTGCCAGATGGCTAGATTTCTGTTTTAATTTGTGGAAACCAGGTTGGGCCAGCAGGATCATGGCAGAATTTCATGAGGACGGTTATCTATTTCTCTTGTTCATTTCTTGTTCAATTGGAGACTCTGTGGAAATGACTCACTTTTTTCTTTTTTTTTTCTTTACAAAAAAACCACAACACACTCTAGGGCTGCTTTCCTCAATTACTGTCTGAAATACGGAGGAACGCCGGTGTAGTGGGTGGAGTAGCTGCTGGGATTTGTGCATTGGAGGTACTGTATGCTGCTGAAACTTTCTGAACTCTTTGAAAACTCATCTATTCTGCTTCTATTTTACTGTTGTGGCCTAATGATTATGAGAAAGAGAGTCTACTTTTTATTAAAACTAACCTGTATTCAGTATTAAAAGAAAAAAGAGAGATGTTGTGGCACCTTAAAGACTGCTGGATTTTAATGTAAGCTTTCATGGAATATGTGCACTTCATCTGACTTTAAGAGTTAAAATACAGAGACAACATGGTAAAACATTCATACAAAGCTCTAAGATAAAGTGACTGTGGTGTTTGGTTGAATTTTGCACCTAGTAATGACTTAAGATCCCTGTTTGGTATTCAGTTTTTTTTTTTTTTGAAGCTTGCTTCTGTGAATGATTAAAGCAATGATTAAAGGAAACAGAAGAGGAACAATTTTTCTGTAAAGGTAGGTTTATGTAGTTGGAAAGGAAAATAACAGTTCATAAGAACATAATTATTATATTTGATAATGGCTTAAGAAACCTTGGCTCATATTTAATCCATTGAGATGGGTTTCTAGCATGTGTATATTTTATCTCAGCTGTTTTCAATGGATCAAATATTAACCAATATTATTTAAGCCATTAACAAATGTAAGAATTATGTTGCTATCTATTGCTAATTTCCTTCCCAATTAACCAGACCCACCTTTTCAGAACAAAGCTCAAAGGTAAAAACCTATCATTCTCTACATTATCACATGTTCCTATGTTGTTTCCTTTAGTCATTGTTGCTGATTACAGAACCAAGCCTCAAAAGAACCGAATACCATTGAATTACTACTAGGTATGAAATGCAACCAGACACTACTGTCCGTTTATCTTAGAGCCTTGCATGAATGTTTAACCATGTAGTTTTTGCATTCTGACTCATCTGTCTGAGTTGAAAACATACAATGAAATATAGCGGTCAGAGTTTAAGGCGCCATAAATCTCCCCCCCCCTTGCTTTGCTTTGTGTTTCTTATTGAAACGCTTGCACAAACTAACATGGCTACAACTTTGAAAACTGAGGGTTACAAGATATTTTATCAGACGGTGATCTTGGTAACTAGTCCTGTATATCTTTGCTGATTCTTTGAACACCAAATGAGTATAATTCGGACCATCTTGATGTCTTTTCTTGGTTGAGAAAATAGCAGCAAGAGCAATAGGCACTGAAAGTTTTATTGACAGAGGGCTGGCTGCTTAAGGACCCAAGAATTGTTGAGAACATTTAGGCTCCTTTCTCTTCCTTCATATTTTGCACTGCAGATGTAAAGGATACTAAGTTTCTTGCCCTCTTTGTCTCCCTCCACAGATTGCAGCCATGGTTGTGGCGATGTACCTCTACTGCCGTCTGGATGAGAAATGACTGGGCTAGAAAACGTGGAGGGTTGCCTAACTGGGAGGCGAGGGCCTGGGGCACATAGTGACCTTTTCTTAACCTGTGTCCACAACGAATCAAACATTTCTTTGGGCTGAAGTGTGTCCAGTGATTAACTTTTTGACTCTACTGAGCTGGAATCTGTAGTGTGTACATAAAGCGGTTCGATAGAAAATTTTTGTAATATGAGGGGCTCTTGTGTTGAAAGTCAAAAATAACTGACTCAAATGACTGGGGGAAAAACTGGCAATATTTTTGCTGTCTAAAAGATAAAAAAGAGTGGTCTCTGCCATTTCAAAGTTTGGAGTTTCTCCTGCTGGCTATGATACCTGCCATCCTCAGAGGTAATGTGAAATCTCTCCATTAAACTGAACAGTCCAGAAAGTTGCAAACAGCTTTAAAAGGCTTTAGCTCCTTTTTAATGCAAATAATAGATATAAAAAGGGGGATCAACAGCTTCCTACCTTAAATACCAGCACAGCGCAGGAGACCAGCAAGGATATAGTTCACTACTGGGAGAAAAGATGCATGGCTTTGAAGAGTGGTGGCATAACAGATTACTAGCCCTTCTCTGCAATTCAATGCATGGAGGACCTTTCATGCTCTTCTGCTCCTCACCCTCCCATTGGCATGCTCTGTGGGACTTGCCAAAGCCTTTACGGGTGTCTGGTTGAGCTGGCTCTGTCTGAATGAAACCCACCCTGTAATGAATTCTATTGTACAATGGCATAGCTGTTTATTATTATTATTTTTTTACTCTTTGTGGATATCATTTAACTTAAAATCTTTAAAACTGCATTGTTTGCACACAGGCTGTTGCAATAAAATCTACTTTTTAAATGAAGTCTTATAGAACAAGAATGACTTGCGGCACAGTAGAAAGTGAAAAATATTATTTAGAACATGAATAGAAACCTAGCTAGAATCACTATGTTCCCTCCTTATTGTAGAATATTTTGGAAGATCTGTATCAAGGAAAAAATGGGAAGTGCCAGGTGGTCTTTTGATTTTAGGCCCCTTCAAGGTTGCTTGTGTTTCCTCCTAGTAGTTAAGCACAGCCGAGCTGGTGGGCAAAAAGCAACTTTGATGGTCAAGGAGGGGGAATTCCTATACTGTACAACTGGAATGCTATGCTTCCTGGTTTGACCATACTCAGCGGTGAGGTTAAATGCATGTGCGTATACACAAGTTAGTCTATCAGGAGCCTAATCATCTATTTTTGTGGCAACACTTTCCCCAACTGTTGTAGTTACAGGAATTCCTGCAAACTATGGCCTAAAAAGTAATTGTGTCAGTAAATTTTTGTTTGGGTTGTACTGTTTCAGACTACAGCTGGAAACCCATGTGTTGGAATGCACATACAGAACCCCCTGAAACACCCTTAGTGAAGAAATAGCTTGGTGCTGGGGAAGAAGGCAGCAGCCTCACCTTCCCTTCCCTAGCCCTTGGTGATTGAAACCTTTTCCTAATATTATTTATTTATTTACTTGTTATCCTTCGTTTCTCCTTAAAAAGGACCGAAGGTGGCTTACATCATTAAATGAAACATTTAAAGCTAAAAACAGTAAATATACAAATACTAAGAAGGATCAAACAAATAGCACACGAAAAGATGGTAAACCAAAGCATCACCAATTCAAAGCAGTAAAGCATAATAGTCCATTTCAAAACCCTATTCAGGCAGCCAGTCACTGAGGGAAAACTTGCCTGAAGAGAAAGGTCTTTGCCTGCTTGCGGAAGGACAGCAAAGATGGGGCCTGCTTGGCCTCATGTGTGAGGGAGTTCCAAAACCTGGGAGCAACAACAGAGAAGGCCCTCTCCCATCCCCATAACCAACATACAGTACACCTGAGACAGTGGTGGGACTGAGAGAAAGGCCTTTCCTGATTTTCAACTTCCAAGCATTCTCATAAAGAGAGACACAGTCCTTGAGATAAGTGGGACCCAAGCCATTTAGGGCTCTATATATTAGAACTAAAAATTTGACTATGCCGGGAAATGGATCAGCAGTCAGTGGAGCTGCTGTAATGGGAGTGGGGGGTGAGGTTTATGTGATCCCTGTGACCAGCTCCAGTTACCAATCTGGCTGCCACATTTTGGACCTACTGAGGTGTCCAGAGGCAGACCCAGATACAGCGTGTTACAGTAATCCAGCCTGGATGTAACTAAGGCATATGTCACCATGGTCAGCTCAATCCTTTTCAGGAATGGGAGCAGCTGTCACACTAGTTTTAATTGTGCAAACGCATCCCTGGCCACTGCTGAAACCTAATAGTGCATTTCATTGTGCAAGGACCCATTCGCAGTCGGGGCTGTCCACTGAAACAAAGGTTCTGTGATAGGTAGGTGAATATGGGACCACTGGTTTGAAACCGTGACATTGAAAGGGTGTTAGTGAATCATAGGTTAAAAGTCAAACTTTACCAAAGACATCTGGCTGCCTGTGAATTTCCCTCTTGAGATGCCTATTCTGTGTGTGCTTATACAAGGCATACTCCTTTCTAATCAAGCAGAAGGCTGTTTTCACAACAAGCAGTGCCAGGTGATTCCAACTGGGTAACACAGAACTGGGCTCAAGGACATAGGGTCTAATCCTTCTGTTTTTGCTGTTGTTGTTGTTTTGCAATGACCCTGTATACAGTTACTTTATGTAATATATAGACAGTTACTTAATGGAAAGTAAATTTTTGTCCAGGGAAAGTGCTTTCAACCATACTGTTGAATACTGTGTGTCGAGAGTTATTTTGTGCAGTGGAGCTGGTAGTTCTGTGTCTCAGATGCTAAAATGGCTTGGGCTAGACTAGATCTGCATGGTATGTGTAAAGGGCGGCACCTTTCTCTGGATTACTAGATGGACAGGGTGCATTTTGGAGCTTGGGGGATTTACTCTTTTGCACTCCAACTCCCAGAACAGCCCTGTGTTTGAACTACAACTCTCAGAATACCGCAGCCATGTGACCTGTGGTCCCAAAAAGCAACACATCAAAACTCTGGTGTATTTATTTATGCGTATTTACAAACAGAAAGATATGCTGTATTGGGTAGAAATGTCTACATTAATTGCCTAAAGGTTGTCAAACTACTTATGCCTATTTATCAAATTATGCAACATATTCAAAGGAGACATCTCAGTAGTATCCTAGAGGTACGATTCCGACAGACCTGCCTATGTGAACAATCAGACCTCAAAATAAAGTACATGTTTATTTCCCAACCATCCATCACAAAATAAAGCTAATTTGCAAACTACATAAGGTATGAACAGCTCCCTCTGTGACAACTGTATATTCTTCAGTACAATTCCTTCTTCTAATGACATGTTATCTGTCAAGACAACACTATCTGTGAGGTCTAGTAGTTTAGTGTTCTTTCTATTGTTTAATGTAATTTGGATCCACCACTGCTAAGTCCTGCTCTCTGGAACTGGGAGGTGTAGTCCAAAAAAGAACCTTTACACTTTCAGGTAAGTGTTAGTACTTCTGGTGAGTTCAAGGACCTGGGGATGAGCAGGGAAAGCTTGTCCCTTCCCTTGTCTGTTTCTATGATTGGTGCTGGAGAGAAATTTGGACTCCCCTGCTGAAAATTGGGTTTTTGGCAAGGTAGTTCTTGGTCCGATCCATCACAGGGATCATTTTGATGTTCTACAGAGTGTGTCCTTCTGTGTTATGCACATCACCTTGTAAGCTAGTGCTGAACAAACTTGGCCATACACAATTTCCAATATTGTTTTGCAAAATTATTTGTAAATTATTTGGCCAACCCAAGAATAATTTCTACCATTCCGCTGTGGTTATGCATAAGATATTAGTAATACGAATCCCTGTTCCAATTGTTTGAAAACAATTCTTCCAAAAGTTGCTGTTGTCTGTAGAACTTATCTGCTGAAGGAGAATGTTTAGATGCCCTGGGGTTTGGCAATATCTGTCCTCTCCTTGCTCAACAAAATTGAACAGTACAAGCAGTGCCTTTAAGAAGAGGATTGACTGAATAGCCCACCTGGGCAGTAGTTTTATCCTTCTATTGAAAGCAAGCAACCTCTTATTCAGGCAAATATGGTTTTAATGTAAGCATGAAAGGAGCTGAGCAAATAGTTTATCTGCACTAGCTTATTTACCTGTTGTACTTGTATCCTGCCCTTTCATCCATAATCTCAGTGTATGCAACTTCCCAGAAGACTGGTTATGTAGTTTTCTCTAGAACAAATTAAGAATCTCATGTTGCCTTTAAAAACAGATTTATTGTCCCTGAAGCTTCTGTACCCATAGGTACATGATGAAAAGTTCTGGCTAGTAAATCCTCTAATGGGAACTAGTTCCAGAGTCATGACCAATTGTGTACTAAGTGTGCAGAATAAATATCCTCATGATGTGCCTCTTTATTTGCCTTTCTACTTCCCATAACAATACATTACAATAGAAACAGTAATAACCTTCTGTGTCATACAAAATTACTGGAGGAAAAGAGGTTTCTAAGTATCAGATCAGCGTAAGAGTTTTGGGCTTCTGAAAAATTGCTGAAAACTCCTTATGGCCTTGCTAGGCAAGCCAGAGGGTGAACTGACCTCAGCACATGTAGTCATTTATATATCCATTACATATAAATTATCAGTATTTCAAGTATAATTTTCTGGACCTGGTACAAATTTGCCACTTAGGTTCCCCTTCCCACCACAAAAGACCTTATCTGAAGAAAAGGGGGTGGAAACTTGATTGGTGGCTATTATCTTCTTAAACTCTTTTGTGCTTCTGACTACCTAATCAGTGTTTCTGTATACACATGGTAGATAAATATATATGTTAGCCAACTAAGCACAATTAACAAATGCCTTCAACAGAGTTACTTGTAATCCAGCACTGGTTCTTTTATAAACCATGAAGGCCAAAGGCTGAAATTTATTCATTTGAGAAGTAAATGCGTTCTATCTGGAACATCTTATCAGCCACATCAGCTTCCATTAAGAGCATAATAACCCTGACTGTTACAGTGTTTGGACTTCCTCCAGGGTATCTATAAAGAAGGTCAGCAGGAACTCTGGGATATGTAGTTTTTGAGAGAGCATGACACATGAGGAGACACTCCTTCCTTCCTCAAGTATCTCTTTTATTTGGTGTGGGGAAAAGTGGAGGCGTGCTAGTTTGCTTCACCTCCTTTTGCTCTTCCTCTTGTTCTTCACATGTTGGGGGTATGGAAGCCTGTAGTGGCAGAGGGACTGCTGCACTTACATGGACTTCTCACAGAGTTCTGAACAGTACACAATAGGGGTTCTAAATCACAGGTGGAGTCTACACAGGGACAGCAGGCTTCTTTCTATGGGAAGGCAACAGGATTGACAAAATGGAGGGTGTAGGTAAATAATCTGACTAGCTAATTTGGGAATCCCATTTATGCCTTCATGGGACTCCCTTGAGAGCTGTTGTCAACTGTGTGAACAATACAAAGTTAGATGAGCCACAATCTGACTTAATACAGGGGAGCCTCCAATCTTCTTCATTTATTGTTTCTCTTTTCTAGCACAGGGTGTGAGCCAGCAGCTTCTCATAGCTCTGACTGTTGCCTTTTCTGTTCCTACACCAGTTCTACCATCATCTTGTTTCAGCTCACCCACACTCTCCTCTTTCTCCATCCTTTTACCTTCAAAAACAGTCTGGACCTGGCAGAAGCACAGGGATTTGTATTAATATCCTCCAGCATGAATTACCACTCAGCCTCAGTTCTCACAGACCCCCTGTCCTCCCCATACCACTGCCTAGCTTAGGCCTTAGATAAGACAGATAAGAAGAGAAGCGGATCTTCTGATGTCCTGTGTTTACATCCAGGTGGTTTAGTTGCAGAGATTAAAGTATTTCAGGTGCCTTTTTAAAAATTAGAGAATATATCCTGGGCCTTGCTCACCAAGACATGATATCCAGTCTACTAATTCTACAATTTCCTTCACACAGTCTTCTTTTATTTGTCTACCCCTACATTTCCCCCCCCCATCCCCACCCCAGGCCAGAAACAGATGTTAGAAATAGTCTGTAATTAGAGCTAAAAACCTGATAATGCTACAGAGCAGTGATTGAGACAGTCTGTTTACAAAAAGAGATTTCAAAGAAATCCCTGAAGATTAGTTACAAAGCAAAGTAAGCCAATTTGCCTACTCCTGGAGTTAAGGGGCACTCCTGATGCAGGAGGGATAGGCTTCCACAAGTTAAGGATTTCCCTCTTCTTATCATGGGATACCTCTGACATTTGTTTCTGGTCTTATTTTAGCTTATGTTGTAAACTCTGTGTGGGAGAGGGCCTGTTCTGTGTAAAATATTATACATGGATGGCACTATGTAAACTAACAGAAATGATAATAAATGAAAGGAACTGGTAAAGAAACTGGTCTGGTTCAGTAGTGTGATGAATGAAGACTCAGAAAACCTAGATTCAAATCCTCACTTGGTCATGTAAACTCACAGGGCATGGGATAGGTAAATATCTCACATATCTTGAAACGTAAACCTAGTAGGGTCACCCCAAGTTGAATGTTGGTACCTAGTGCACAGGAGAAGTAGGTGATAGTTTTTGGCAGTTCTCTCACAGAGTTAACATTGATTCAGTGTAGTTAGGTCAGTACAGGAACTACTGTACCTCAGTTAAATTTTCTAAATGCTGCTTTTACTTCTCAGGCCAGAAAGAGATGTCAGAAACAGCTCCCAGTCAGAGCTGAAAGCACATTAATGTGGGCAGGTGACTGAAACAGTCTTTCCAACAGAAGTAACGGGGTGTGTCTATGTTTGTGAAATAAGATTTCAAAGGAATCCTGTGCTTAAATCCTGAAGACCAGTTACCAGACAAAGCAAGCTAATCTGCATAACTGTGAAGGTAAAAGAGAAGCTCTTTTGAAGGTCATTCATTTATAAGGTCACTCTAGAAGTTGGAGGCCATGAAACAGCATGTAACAACAGCAAAAGAGAAGCTCATGCTGTGACACTCATGCTTAGGTTGGTTAAAGGTTTCCTTCTTCCAATCAGGAGTTTAGTGTTTGCTAATGGCTCCGCAGGCCCTCTTCTTCCTGCAGTTTGTCAAGGAAATCACAGAGCTAGTAGGTATGTTCAAGGCGTATGATTGATGCAAAGCCTCTGGTGTGTGGTTTCCCTAAAACATCCTCCTGGCTAGCAACTAGGGAGAATGTAAACAAATCTGTTCTTCTAGCATGCGTTACACCCAATATTTTATTCAACGTGTGTGACTGGCCAGAAGTTGGACGGAATGGGCCATTCTCCCTCAACACCATTTTTATGCCATTGTATGGATGCTACTCTTATGTACAAGGTTACATAAGCTGTGAATCGGGGCTTGTAGTCATAAGGGACCAACTAACCAAGAATAAATAACCCCAAAATAGTATAAATATTTATTATATTTGAAATTTTACATACACATGATGGGAAGTGATGCTACATCATTGCTATGTGCCAGCATGTCACTTCCATCTTACGGTGACCCTTGCAGGGTTTTCGAGGGCTCCTGGATTTGACATAGCATAGAGCCTCAATTTGGCCCTGATGCTACCTGGCTCATGACCTTTGGCTTGCATTTGCAACATCCAAAGGGTACAGTTACATTGATTAGTAGGTGGCTTTCCATGAAAAGGAAGCTCTTTGAGAACTGGTGGTGTTTATTTGTAATAATTACCACTGTTGCTATTAGTTTCTGTTCTGCAATTACAGCCTGTGCAAGAGGAAAATACCAACCAGATGGTATCATATTTCATGCTTGCTGAACAGAAAAGGACACCTGAAATATAAAGAGGAGAAATGTGCATAGCAACTAGGTAAGGAAGGGCTATCTTTCCCCCTAACCACATAAAAGAAGTTATTTGGTTGTATCGAGACATAAAATAATGAAATGTTTGTCATACTTCCTTGTTAGCCTTACAGCAGCAAGTTGAAATTATCTTGAATTGTTATGGCCCTTAATTGCAAAAGTTTTTTTTAAGTACACATTATGAAAGGTAGTTCTTGTGAATGGTTTGCCCTTTTGCTTTGCTTTGATCAAGAGAGAAGGGTATCTTCTTTTCTCTTTGTGCAGAAGGGGAATTTTTGTCTTGATTCAAAGCACTGAGGATACACATCAATTTGTTACTGTTTAGGGCACTTTTACAGTACAATTTCTACCCCTGCAGAGTGCAGTGTCTTTCAAAAGGAAAACATAAAGGTTCCCCTTGACAATTAAGTCCAGTCATGTCTGACTCTAGCGGCAGGTGCTCATCTCCGTTTGTCAGCTGAAGAGCTGCCATTTGTCCATAGACACTTTCCATAGTCGTATGGTTGGCATGGCTAGACATGGAACACCATTGCCTTCCCCCCAAGGTGGTACCTGTTCATCTACTCATAAAGTATTTGCATGCTTTCGAACAGTTAGGTTGGCAAGAGATCAGACAAGCAACAGGAGCTCACCCCATTGCATGGATTTGAACTGCCAACCTCTCAATCAACAGCCCAGTGGCTCAGCTGTTTAACATGCAATGCCACCCACATCTCCTAGTCTTCCCAAAAAAATATTTAAATTTGTTTTTAAAAGAGATGTTCTTTGGTAGCTTTTAGTAATTAATATGTAATTATTTTAAATGCATAATTTATTATATTTATAATTTATTTATAAATGGACGGGAATGGGTGAATTCAATTCAGACAATTGTCATATCTACTATTGTGGGTAAGAATCCCGTAGAAGAAATGGAGTAGCCCTCATAGTCAACAAAAGGGTGGGAAAAGCTGTACTGGGATATAGTCTCAAAAATGATAGAATGATTTCAATATGAATCCAAGGCAGACATTTCAACATCACAGTAATGCAAGTTCATGCACCAACCACCAATGCTGAAGAGGCTGAAACTGACCAATTCTATGAAGACTTACAACACCTTCTAGAACTGACACCAAAGAAAGATGTTCTTCTCATTAATGTGACAGATACTATAGCATTGCACTCAAATTCTATGTTGTCACTGCTACATGCCATCAAGTCCTTTTAGGTTTATGGTAACCTGATGTAGTAGAAGTGACCTCCAAAATGCCATGTCACTAACACCTTGCAAACTAAATGTTGTGGGGATTGAGCCGATCCACCTCATGTTTGGTCTTCCTCCTTTTCTATTGCATCTACCTTTTCTTATTATCATCTCCCTCCCCCCCCCATGAGTTTTATCTTCTCTAAATATAATCTTAGTTTAATATTATGGTTTCTTGCAAGAATTAATGTTTTAATTAACCTAGGATCCACTTGTTTGACTTGTGTCCATGGTGTAAGTAAAGTTCTCCTCCAACATTACATTTTACATGAATCCATTTTTTCTTGTTGGCTTTCTTCATTGTCAGTATTTTCCATCTATACACAGTAACTAGGAATACACTGAATTATCTTGATTTTGTTTTCCAGAGGCATCCTAAATCTGAAGGATCTTTTTCAGTCCCTGTTCAGCTGCCCTTCCAAGTCTGACATCTTCTGATTCTTGGCTGCAATCTCCAGTTCGATGGAAACCATTCTGTTCCTTTATATTCTGTCTGAAAAGTAGCCTATTGTCCAGAGTCTATGTTATACATTAGATCAAACAAATGTTGTGACACACCCATCTATTTGGGAATGATCATCCACAGCTCTCTATAATTCATATAGTCAGAGGCTTTTTTTTAAACATATAAATATGCAGTATCTTTGGGGAAAATGTTTAAAAACACATTAAATGGGATGGAGGGCTCAGCACAAGAGTTGTTGGCTACTGGCAAATGTGTGCACAAACACATACAAAAGGTAAGAAAAAAGTTGGGGACGGGAGGTTGCAGGACCAGCTGTAGTTCTTCACGGACCATGGATGTGTATGTACAGCTCCTGGAATTCTGGAAGTGCTCATCTCTGATCCAAGGGATGCTCCCTGCCCCCTGCCACTGGGTGCAGGGAAGATAAAGAAGGAGCATAGCCACTCAACCAACTCTTGAAATGTCTGCTAAATCTACATGGCTCTGTCCTCCTTCATACATTGGGGAAAGTAAGGAGGGTGTGAAGCTGGATCTGGCTGCAGAGCCACCTGGATTCTTCAACCAACACTGAAGAGCCCAAGCTTGTCTGTGGAGGCTTGTCCATTAGAACAAATGGGCCGCTGTCCCACCTCAGGCTATCCCTCAGGCAGCTCAATCATGCGTCCCTCCTTATGAGAGTAGGAATGGAAAAGCCCCACCTAAGTTTCTCTCCTGCTGTGTGTATGTGTAAATGTTTGCTTGCCCGTTGTCTGCCTCTGTGAGCCTTTGCACCTGCCGCTGCCTGTCACTCCTGGCTCTACCCACCTCTGTTTTGCTTTCTGCTATACCTACCACAGTGAACATAACTGGCCCTTTGTCCTTCTGTACTGAGTTGTGTAGGTGTGCAGAACTGTGGATCCAGACTGGTTCTCAGTACATTCTCTAGGGCCAGAAAACAACAGCAACACCCTATGACATTGGTGCTATCTGTGCCTTAAAAATATCATCTGGTTTTAATCTGGGTTCATTGAAATCTATGGGACAACCGAGTCTTCACACAGGCTTGACTATCTTTCCCTGGATGAGATACAGAGACAAAGGCTGTAAATCCACCATTAGGGGTTGGAACAGTAGCAGAAGCCAGGTATGAACTTGGCTAAATAAAAAGTGGAGCTCCTCTTGGAGTTACTCATTAACTGCAAGAAAGCAAGGAAAATGTCAAGTGTGTCCTCCAGCATACTTTTTAATTTGTTCTTTTGCTGCCTTGCTTTGGCCACAAGCCCTGGCTATGCCAGTAGAGCCAGATAGAGATCAAGATGGTACCCAGCTTTATGAGTTAGTCTATGGATATACGTGCACAGAAGTCCTTCAAGCACTAATAAGTGGGTTTTTAAAAAATAATACTGTATCTCTGGCTATAGTCATGTTGCTTAGCATGTAAATAGCACTAGAGTGAATCAGTATGGATTTGGTGAGTCAACTGTTCTGTAATTTCCATTGATTCAAATGGGCCTACTTGGGTGGCTACTTACTTTAACATAGTAGGCCACAACTAGAGTAGGTCTGTTTGAATCAATGGACTCACCAAATCATCACTGATTCAATGGGCCTACTGTAGGCTGACCCACTACACTAAGCAATACAATTTCAGCCTCTGAATGAAAGTTCCTCTGTGCATGTGAGATATAGAAAGGAAAAATAACCCTCTCTGGGAATATACATTCCCATTCTTGGCTGAACCAGTACAGTATGTAAGATGTGCTAATTGCTGATTGTCTTCACCTCTCTTTGCCGTTGCCTGACAATGGGACTGTCCTTAACTAAGAGATAAAATCAGTAAATGTGAGGGTTGGGTAACATAAAAACCTATGATAGTAGCTTCATCCTGCTCTCTGTGTTGACAATTACAAAGTGTAAGGTGTTGCCCCATACTGAAATTGATTGGCCATGGATGATTATACTTTTATTTGGTAGGAGGAGATTTTTCATTTATTTACCAAGAAAGAACAATTGCAGAAAAAAACCAAACTATAAAACACAAGTTAATTCATCAGATGGAGATACTACCACAAGAACAGCAGTTTCATAAAATTCTTTGTGATACATCTTGAAAAGAGAGATCTGGTAGATAAAGGGTTCTTTGGCAAGTACAGTATAAGTTCTAGGCAGATGAATATGTTCCATATTGTCCATCTACTCAGTTTCCTCCATAACTGTCCTTGTATCTTACTTAAAAAAATTAATGGAAATAATCCAAACCTCATCAGATTTGTCTGCATCTCTGTTACCCCTATGAATGTGTGCAGTGCTGACTAGCCTTTTTTGCTAGCTCAGTACCACATATAATGTTCTTTCATATAACATATTTCAAGGCTATTGCATCCAGCTGTTTCGTCATCTCTGGAGTGGGAAATGTGCCAATAACACCTATTATCTTCAAACAGCATACTACTACTAATAAGAATCTTAGAACTACAGAGCTGGAAGGGACCCTATGCATCATCAAGTCCAGCCCTTGTTGAGGAGGCACAGTGGGGAATTGAACTCCCAACCTCTGGCTCCATAGACATATATCTAAACCACTGAGCCATCTAGTAGTTCATGGTGAAAGATGAAGGGGGTTGCAGTTTATCAACATCTGACAGGTCACACTATCTCTGTCTTTGCTTTACATCTTACAGTTTCTATAAGTTCTCCCCCCCCCCCCATGCTGAAGGTTAAATTGTAAGCCTCTTGGAACAGGGAATTTCCAAGAACTTCAGCAGTTCTCTTATGCTTTGTAGCATGCCATGTACACCATGTGTTTATATTGCTAATAATAACATGACTACTTAGGAAAGAGAAGGCTTAATGGACACTGAGTGAAATTTCGAAAACATAGGATCTTGGGACCAGACTACATATTACAAATGAATTCTGTAGTTAATGCAGGGATCTACATTTTGGCCTTGTAAGCCAAGCAGGTGCTTGGAGGGAGCACTTCTGATTAGCAGAACCAATGCCGTTAGGAAAGGATTAAACACCATTTCATTCCTTCCCCTCATGATCATTCCTCTTCAGTGGCATATAGCAAAATATATGTCTCGTATCTGTTACACACTCAGTCAAAGCCATTGTTTTGTTTGTTCCTAGAGCACAAACAAAAAACAAAAGCAAACCCAGAATATTGAAACTTGAAATACATACTAAGTGGTTCCTTGAGTTGTAAAAGCCAGGTTATTTGGCTTTTAAAACGCCCTAAACAACATCCCATAAAAATAGAAAAGTCAATAAAGTAAGTGCAGACACATTCTTTCCTGGAGTACTGAAGGCTGACTCACAAAATTCACCTTGTACCTTAGCACATTCCACTCTCACACACACCTCAGCAAGGAAAACACCTTGAACTGAATGGCAGGGAACATTGCCATGGATAGCTTAAGACCTACACAACATAAATTCCTCTGATTGGTTTCTCTCTAATTTTATTGTCCCCAGAAGGTCACATGTGACATCACTATTATGATACTACTGTATGAATTGCAGGAAGTCCTTTACAACTTTAATGCAGTCCCCCCCCCCCCCCCCGATTCAAGCATTAACTCTTCTTGGCCTCATGTGTGTATATTGTCTTCCTTCTCTGCATCACAGGTCTTTCAGTGTCCTTCCCATTTTTGTTTTCATTCTCATATCTTGGACATAAGGCCTGTTTAGGTACTTAGAAGGGACAGGAAGTAGGAGGTAGTGCCAGATAGGTCATGGCTTGGCCATAACACTAGGCCAAATGATATGGCAGTCTCTGGTGGGAGGTGCTGTGGAAGAGCAGCTGATGGAAGGAGGCCAAATCTATGGCAAATGTGGTAAAAGATGCTGGCTCATTGTCAGTGATGAAGTTTGATTACACTAAGAGTCCAGTTGGATTTTGGATATGGGATGACAGATGGTGATGCCATCTTACCGTTTGTTTTGGTCCAGCCATCATGGGCTTTAAGTTAAGCATGCCTTCTCCTTTAGAGAAGCAACAGACTACAGAATTTAGGAAAATACTAGACTAGGAGTTACACAAATGATGTTCCTTGAACTTCTAATACTAAACTGAAGACTATTATTAGGCATGACAGTCTCTGGTTGTTGATAGGATAGAGACTGGTTTACTCCTCAAGAATTATGGTGCAAGTCAATATGCTTGGCCTGGTGTGTGATGCATCAGATGCATCAATCAGGATTACATAGGACTATTCAGAGTAGACAACCACTGCTAGTTAGGAAGTCCCATAGAGACCAGAGGAAATTACAGCCACTGGATAGCTCAGTGGCTTAAGTATCTGGTTGCAAAGTCAGAGTTTGTGAGTTCAATTCCCCACTGTGCTTCCTTGACAGGGTCTGTACTCGATGATCCATATGGTCCCTTCCAGCAATGCAGTTCTAAGATGATGTTGATGATGGTGATTTAGAACAGGAGACCTTTAACAAAGGGAAATCCAAGCAAAACAAGAAAAAACCCTAAACAAATCTACATTAACAATACCACCACCTAGAGGTGTGATTAGACAAAGATCAGGTAATGGAAATTGGAGACAAGTCATTCCACATAAGCAGAAGCAGCCAGGAGGGCTGCTTTCCAGGACATGTGTCATTGTACAACAAGAAGTAAGGTATGATTTTTTTTTAAAAAAAACTGCTAAAATTAGCAAACTGGAGGGAGTATAGTCGAGAGATCACTACACATTTGAAAGTTGCTGATGTGAAAGTCCAGTAGCTATCACTAAATTCTGTCCTTATTAGTTTCATTAAAATATTCTTTATTTTTCTGGGCTGCTTGCATGATGGCTTGATATAATAAAAAGCGAGGTCTGTGCATGCTTATGTGATGCGTGGACTGATGAATAGATGGATGGATGGAGTGCTGTCTGTGAATGGGTGGGAGTGTGGGGTGTAAGAGAAACAGAGATGAAAATGTTAAGTACCTGTAGTGATCTATTGGGGAAAAGAATGCACAGGTGGGGAGTTCCTTCTGTGTTTGGAGTGGAAGTAGGTGGCTCTTGCATGTGACCAGAGTGCTCATCCTTTGTGGGGAAATACATTTTCAGATAAAAAAAATTAGATATGATTTGGGAAAATAATTGCAGTCTCTCCATGAAATGGGTTTTCTATGGGAGCAAAAGCTGTGGATTTAAAGGCGTGGCTTTTCGTGCTGCAGTTTATTCCCAGCCTCTGACTTGTACTTGGGTTCTTGGTAGAGGTGGCTCATGGATTGAAATGAGGGCATCGCACCCCAACATTGTGGGGAATGTGTGCCTTGTTACAGACCCAAGTCATGAGCTTCCCTCAGTTCTTGGGCAAGCTGCCTTTCAGCCTTGTCAGTTTGCCTTTCTGGGAAGTGGATGTTTGGTGGCCTATGTCACTTTTCTCAAAATTGCAGAAGTGCCCACTTCCACAAAAGGGTAAGGAACCCTCACCTGCATCCTAGATTATGTGACAATTAAAGAAAAACAATTTCCTTGTTCCCGTTGTATTGGGTGAAAGAGGCAAGTAATCTACTGATGTAGTTGACTTCCTGGTCAGTATGCAAACATATGTATGCATGTGCTCTTTTTTCTTAATTCCTTCCTGTGAAGGCTAGCAATTCAGAAGGCTGACATCAGAGGTCAACAGACCAGAACAGCAGGAAATAAGTGAGTCTTCTGGGCAACAAGGCATGTGGGCCTTCTTTATTTTACTCCCAGTCTCAAGAAATGTTCCGCAGGATTCTTCATTGACCATGAATCATCAGAGGCAGGACTGTGCTGTGATTAGCTAGCATTTGGCTGCCATGCCCTTCAGAAGTGGAAACATTCATAGAATCTGCACCAATAAAACAGAGGTGGCCCAAACCTACTCCCTCTGAAGGGTGTGGATGGCCCACTTGACACTTGCTCATATTGACAATTAACATCTAAGCATAGGACTGACTGGGTGGATCCAAGATGTACTGGAGCCAGAGTCCTTGAAAGAGGAAGATGTAGATCTACTCAGGAAACTTCCTTTAGACTCAGGATATTTTAATATGTCTTGTCTTGGTTTTGTTATTTTTACATGGTTTTGTGTCAAGGCATTAAGGCCTTTCTCGATGAGGTGGCACATCTGCTGAAAAAATGAGTCTCTAAATTGGGGGAGGTGCTTGGTGACTAAGGATTGCATTTTAAGACAGCTCTGTGAGATGGAACGCTTGGCTATAGACCACAGGTTGGGATTGGATTCCTCACTGTGTGTTGTAGGAAAAGAGCCAGCCTATGTGTGACCTTGGGCAAGCTACGTGGTCCCAGAGAGCCCCCAAAGGAAGGGTAAACTAGTTCTGAGTGCACTGTACCTAGAAAAACTTGGAAAGGGGCACCATAAGTGAGAATCAGCATGTAATTATCATTATTACGTCTGCTGATGGACATGGGTGGTTTGATTACAATGGCTGATGTTCAAATCCTCCTGATTGGATTACTGTAATGAGGCTGCTCTTGTGGAAGACCTGGAAGCTTCGGCTAGTGCACAATATGGGACATAGAACTGTAACTGGTACGAGCTGAGAAGGATCATATTACACCCTTTCTGTTGAGGTTGCCCAGGTTGCTTATTTGCCTCCAAGCCTAATTCTAGGTGCTGGTGCTGACTTTTAAACCCCTACATCATTTGGCATCAAAAAATCTATGTGTTTGTCTCTTCTTCTAGTAGACTGGCCACCAGATTGCTGATGATATTTTTTTCCCCAAATGCTTGGGGTGCATCACGTGGTTAGTGTATGGGTTAGGGTTGCTTTACTTAAACTCAGAATGGAGCTAGGGCCCTTTTCAGACATCTGCCAAAACGGATATCTTCAGAAGTTGAACTTTTGTCAGCTTATAAGAAACCAGTAGTTTGACCTTTTGGCATGGATAACAGGACACCTCCTACAAAAGGCAAGGTGTTCCTAGAAGTGTCAAGATAACTTTGGAGGTCCCACATCCCTTTCTTTATCTCTCTCACATTGAGCCTAATATGTAGGGTTATATTTACAGATTGTGGTTAAGCTCTCTTTCTCTTGGTTGGAAGACAACCTTTCTGATGTAACAGACAGGGGAATGTCAGATAATTGTGCTGGTGAAATGTATAAAGCTACATAAAATGTCTGCAAGAGGAGTTTTTTCTTTCTTTTTGCTTTTCTAACCCCATTTCAATTCTGTTATTTTACTTGCTTTGCTTTTTTTGTTAAACTTTTAATAAATTTAAACAGACCACTCAGCATGTTGCATCTGCTTCCTGGTCTCCACTGAGCCAAAGAACTTTTGATAGTTCTGCATAACCACATCTGTAAGGAGGAAAGTCTTATTGGTGGTGGCACCACAACTCTAGAATATCTTCCCCACCATGATGCAACTGGTGCCAGCACTACAATAGATTTTTATGAGCTCAGAACTGTTGCCTTGGTATTTTAGTTGATTGAACGTATATGTTCTATTGTTCCTGTCCTCCTTGGTTTTTATTGTGATGATGTTCCTAGTGTTCTTGTTTATTAAAATTATATTTGTACACTATCCTGGTGTCTGTCCGGATATAGGGTGGTTTTAAAATGTTTGAATGAATAATGAAATGGAAAATGTTTCTGAACCATTTGCTAAAGTGTTTGTTTTGACATATAAAGCCCTAAATGGCTTGGGCCCTGGATACCTGTAGGACCACCTCCTTCCATACGAACTTACCTGGCAGTTAAGATCTACCAAGGGGGCCCTTTTGGAAGAGCCATCCCTCAAGAAGGTAAAAGGGATGGCTTGTAGACAAAGGGCCTTTTCGGCAGCTGCCCCCCAGACTATGGAATGCCATCCCAATTGAGATTCGTCTGGTGCCTACGTTGATGACATTTCAGTGCCAAGTCAAAACTTTCCTGTTCCAGAAGGCTTTTAATTGAAATAATATCAACTGTGAGTCCTGATGGCAATTTTTAGAGTAGATATTTTAATTGTATTTTAATTGTTTTATCTTTTTACTGTATTTAAATTGTTCTAAGCCACCAGAGACCTTTCGGTAGTGTGGGTGGCATATAAGTTAAATAAATAAATAAAAAATTATTATTTTCCTGCTTCACCCCTTCATTACCCTTTTTGTTCAGTTAAAGTCCTGATGTGGAGTTCTGTGAAACTTAAAGCTACTCTACTTCATTGTGAGTTTTAGCTTGTCATGAGGATATTGTGTTTCTGTTTGAATACAATGCATTGGATCCAGATTTAGTCAGAGAAGATCCCACTGAAATCCATGGGGCTTAAATGGACTACATCTTAAATTCCATTGATTTCAGTGGGTCTCCTTCAGGTATGATCACATCACAGTCTAAATCTGTTCTCTTTTTCCTCTTAGAAGAGCCCTGCCAAGAAGATTTGTACAGTATTGTTAACATTTACTTGCAGTTGGAATGCTAACAGTTAGGGGCCATAAACTGAGGTTTTGGCTGAAATGTCATTTGAATAAAGGACTGGCTTGTTATTGAATTTTTCAGTTTGCCCAGGGCCACTATTAAGTTACCTCTATGCAAGAATTTGTTCATCCATTCAACTTATACACTGCCCCATTGTGCATGGCACTATTTTGGGCAGTTTACATATACAAAATCCTTTGTCTCCCCTCCTGGATACCCTGATTGGCTCCTGATAGCAGTCCTTGAGACCTTATTGGATGCAGAATTTCCTATGCCATTTACACCTCAGTTTGCTGCCAACAGCAGCTTAAGTTTTGTAACAGGTGCTGAAATAGGACAGTGGTGATGAGAAGGGGCAAAAGGTGTTTACAAATGTGTATATAATATTCTCCTTTCAGAATATATGATATAGGAGGATTTATTTGGTGAATGAATCTGTAATATTCCTCCTAGGTACATTTGTGGCCTGCTGAAAGCAAACATTTTATAGTCTTAAGCACCACACCCTGGATGGTCAAACTTATCAGGGTTTAGCTAGAACAGTGATATGTTCTCACCAGGGGACATAAAAAGCCATGCAAATATTTACCTAAAGGTTAAGCTGCTGTTCACCATGGTACAAAACCGGAATAGAAAAACAACAGGTAATGTGACTGCATGTTTAAACAGCTTTTGCTGCATGTTCTGCAAAAATGTACAATAAAGTGGTGGGTGCATAAGCTACAGAGTCATAAGACTGGAGTAGCAATGACCTATTGATGTTTGTGTAAAGTTTGCATAATTTGGCATGGCTAATGGATGAGGTGCAAAGATACATCTCAGTTGTGCAATGGACTGTGCAATGAAACATCAGACCAAGACATACCCTGGAACCTCGTATATTAGCCACAGAGAGTTGCATAAACCTTACACCAGAACTACTGTATTCCACTGACTCACTGTTACCTTTCAGGTCAGTCCAATCCCCTTCACTTTTTCTGTCACATTTCTGATATACAAGCAGTTATAAAAATGATTCTGCATCTCTTTATGGCCTGCCTTTTAAAGTGACAGAGTTCTGGAGGAAAACTTGCTCTGTATTACTATAAGTAGAATTTATTCTACAGGGATTTTCAACTTGTTGTCCTCTAAATACCATGGATTCCCAGAAGCCCCAGAAAGAATGACCAGTGGTCAGGGATTTTGACTGGTGAAGTCCAAAACATCTGGAGGACCAAAGTTTGAGAATTACTGATTGTATACCTGCAAAATTGCTGGATAGCTCAGTGGTTTGGAGACAGAGGTTGGAGGTTTGATTCCCTACTGTACCTCCTTAACTGGGCTTGATGATCCATAAGCTCCCTTCCAGCTCTGCAGTTATAAGATTACTATAAATTATTTATTTATTTATTTATTTATTTAAAAGATTCCACCTTTCTCTTTAAAAAGAACCCAAGGCTGTTTAGATCATTAAAAGCCAGTGCTTAATGCTAACAATGGTGAGTATACAAATATGAAAGGATCAAACAAATAGCATACTTAAAAAACATTAGCAACACAACACATTCAAAGCAGTAAGGTACAAGAATCCATTTAAAGTCCCACTCAGGTGGCCAGTCACTCAGGGAAAGCTTGCCTGAAAAGTTTTTGCCTGCTTGTGGAAGGAAAGTAAAGATGGGGCCAGACTAGCCTTCTGTGGGAGGGCGTTCCGAAGTCTAGGAGCAGCAATGAATTGCTTTCTATTGGCTTGTTCTAAAATAGGGGCATCACTTAAGGCTCTAGCTACCAAATGGTTAGTTCTCTTCACCAGCGTAACCAAGCCCTGATGGTACTAGGGGGCTCCATAGCTCTCTGGGTAGGGCACTTGGTTGTGGAGTCAAGAATCCAATTCCTCATTGTTTGGCCTTGAGCAAGCTACTTGGTGCTGGAGTGCCTCCCAGAAGAGAGGAATGGTAAAGTATCTTTGAGTACTTTATACCTAGAAAAACCCCTGGGAAGTGTTGCCATAAGTCAGAACTGACTTGATGGCATACAGTTACCTAGTTGCCAAGGCACTTGAAGCTCTGAAGAATTTGGGATATCAATCTATCTGCCCTCTTGGTTGGATTCAGTGGGCTTTTATGGAAGTCCTCGATTGATTGATTGATTGATTGATTGACTGATTGACTGATTGATTTGTATCCCACCCATCTGGTCTATGTGACCACTCTGAGCGGCTATATGTTCTTTATGCCCTGGAATGTGTCACACTGAATTTAATGAGCTTTTAAGCAAGTATTCATGAGCACAAGCCTTGGAAAAGCCAAATAAAAAGCAGAAATTGGAACAGAGAGGGACTGAAAAAGGACACTGTGATCTAACTAATCCCATGCCTTACCATCACTTTCTCCCTTCATTGGAATTGTTGTCCTCTCAAAGAGTGCTGAGCAAGCGTTTTTCATCTAGGAAAGGAAAGGAAGCACTTCCTCAACCAGTTATTCCTTCCTCTCAAGTTATTCCCTCATGTTGAGTGCAAATCTAAAACTGCTCTAGAAGGCCCACCACAGAGTTCTTATTCTTTGGCAGCCTGAAGACATTCAGAGATTTGGAAGCCAATGAAGCATCCACAATGCATTTTCAAAAGGAATTGAAATCAAAGTGCACATAGCAAAGAAACCCAATACAGTATTCATAGGAAAGAGTAACATTTACTCTGTGGTCAATCACATACTGTCTGAAATCCCGTTGTGCTCTTTAAGCAAAGGGCTGACTTTTGGAGGCATCTTGCCTGAAGTTAAAAATTTCCTGTAGGCATTATTCGTTGTATGCCAAGTCGTGCAAATTTCAGCCAGTGATTTCAGCTCATCATATGCAAAAGGGCAACTGCAATGTCATTTTATTAGTATTATTATCATAACTAGTAAGGGTCATTCATATTAAATGTACTTATTACATGATTACAAAATGTACCGATGTGTGAAATATAAGAATACAGTAATTTATTATGTCCCAGATAGAACACTAGAAATTTTGCTCAATGTACAAGTTTAAAATCAGTTAATTTATACATTTGGGATGCTTTCTTATTTGTTTTTGTTTGCCAAGCTAAGTAGATTGCTGGTATTCACCCAAAATGTAAGTATATAACCAGATATGGTGGCAGATTTAAAAACATTGAACAGGAAAGCTATAGGGAGAAGGTCCTTGATCAAAATGGCAGCCCTGGAGAGAAAGGAAGAATTGATGGTTTTCAACACACATCCTCCATGTTGTTTACCTTATTAAAATCATTTATTGAGGTTGCTATATGCAATGAACAAGAGCTTGGAAAAGTCACTTTGTAGTAACTACAAATCCCACTGCCAGCATGACCATGTTGGCTAGCAGATTCTGGGAGTTGTAGTCCAAAAGGTAACATTGTCAAGCTCTGCACTAAACAGGAGAAGCATACCAGAGTCATTAGCAGATCCTGATTACAGTTCATGGGGGTGCCTGAAGGGGGAAAATTGTATGGAGAAAAGAGAAAGCTGTGTAGATATATGGTAACACAATTCATGCACATAATGTGCACCATTACAACACAGTGGCTGATAGGATCCTTTGGTCCTGAGAGTGTTTGGGGGACAGTGGGATGGGGTGGGAGAGTCTAAAATATCTAACAATCACTGCCAGTTTTCTCAGCAGTCATCAAAAGACTGGTGGTGGTGATTTTTCAGACATTTAGCACTTTCTGCTGACCCCAAAGGCTTTCCCATGACCACTTGGAACCTAAGAAACTTTTTGTTGGAGGGTGAGAATAGGAAACATTTAATTGCCAAAATATGGTTGTGGCTGATGCCATCATCAAATGTATGTGCTGTAACTCTACATTGCTGGATTTAAGTCAATAGGTATGCCCGTATGCATTAAAACAATAAATACATTTAGGATTCTGGGAGGAAACACCTCCCACTCCTCTCTGTGGATGCCACACGCTTCTGGCTGGCTATTAGAACAGGAAAATGTAGTAGGTGATCTTTGCTCTGTTCTAGTGCAAACACAAAGTTTTCCTTGTGTTCTTTTTCAGTGCAGTACAACACAGATACTTCCTTGTGCAGACACATTTGTTTTCCAATGTTTCTTTGGTTTAATTGATTAAGTGGTTTAAGTGGATTCACTTTGTTCTTCTCAGGAGAATATTCATTATTGATTTAGCTATACAATATACTTTCCTATGTGGTGGTTCTACGTCTTCCTCAGAGTATTGTTACACTAGGGAAAAAAGCTGCAATTGGACTTTGTTGTTGTTTATTTGTTCAGTTGTATCCGACTCTTTGTGACCCCATGGACCAGAGCACGCCAGGCCCTCCTGTCTTCCACTGCCTCCCGGAGTTGGGTCAAAGTCATGTTGGTAGCTTCGATGACACTGTCCAACCATCTCATCCTCTGTTATCCCCTTCTCCTCTTGCCTTCACACTTTTCCAACATCAGGGTCTTTTCCAGGGAGTCTTCTCTTCTCATGAGTATTGGAGCCTCAGCTTCAGGATCTCTTCTTCCAGTGAACTCTCAGGGTTGATTTCCTTCAGAATGGATAGGTTTGTTCTCCTTGCAGCATGTTTTAAATCAGTTTTTCAAAAAGTGACTACATGATGCACATGGAAACACAGATTTTTTAAAATGAGGACTCATGTTGTTTTGATCAGAAATGAGGTATTTTGCTCTTCCACCAGAAGGTCATTTATTTTAACTTGGATGCCAAATTGATTTACTTTGAATCATTTTGGCATGTGTAAATTACTCTGCCAGTGTAAATTGTGTCTGTGGGATTGCCACTCACTGGTGTGGCAGTGACAGATTTTACTTTCTTGGGCTCCATGATCACTGCAGATGGAGACAGCAGCCACAAAATTAAAAGACGCCTGCTTCTTGGGAGGAAAGCGATGACAAACCTAGACAGCACCTTAAAAAGCAGAGACATCACCTTGCTGACAAAAGTTCGAATAGTCAAAGCTATGGTTTTTCCTGTCGTGATGTATGGAAGTGAGAGCTGGGCCATAAAGAAAGCTGACCGCTGAAGAATTGATGCTTTTGATTGTGGTGCTGGAGGAGGCTCTTGAGAATCCCCTGGACTGCAAGGAGAACAAACCTATCAATTCTAAAGGAAATCAACCCTGAGTGCTCCCTGGAAGGACAGATCCTGAAGCTGAGGCTCCAATACTTTGGCCATCTCATGAGAAGAGAAGACTCCCTGGAAAAGACCCTGATGTTGGGAAAGTGTGAAGGCAAGAGGAGAAGGGGACGACAGAGGATGAGATGGTTGGACAGTGTCTGCGAAGCAACCAACATGAAACTGACACAACTCCGGGAGGCAGTGGAAGATAGGAGGGCCTGGCGTGCTCTGGTCAATGGAGTCACGAAAAGTCGGACACGAACGACGATGGTGTGGCTTTCCTGCTCCTGTTCCTCCACTCCCTCCATGTGTGTGGGTGCGCGCATACGTTTCTCTCCTTTGTAAGTCTAAGAGTGCCAATCTAGTTAAAATGCCTGGTCAGTTTCAACCCCCCCCCCTCATGTTTGGCCCCTTTTCAAGCCTTGACAGTTTCAGCCCCAGCTCTTGTGTCTCATCACTCTCTCTCTCTGTGTCTCCATGCTTGCCTGGCTAAAAAGAAAGCCCTGTTTTTCCCCTATCTGTCATTCTCTTCTAGCACTATCCCACATTGGAAGAAATTATTTTTTTAAATAAATTATAAAATAACACCACAACAGCAGTATGGAGTGACTGTGAGAGGCAGCCAGCATGAGGGCTGACAGGTGCAAGATAATGCCTCAAATGCAATGATTCTAAAAGCCTGTGTATAACCAATATACAACAGTTACAAAAAAAGAGATTACAAATCTTCCCAGGAGGACACGTACACTGACCCCAAAACCATGTAACTACCATGTGACTAAACCAAATTTAAAAACCCTGATTCCTTACTAAAGTTTTTTCAGTAGTGTAACTGCTCACTTGGTTTAGATTTTTAGAGGGAATATTTTGTGATTCACTGTATTTGGCCTCAGTTATTTCAATCAATAAAATCTGGAAAACAGTTATTGCTTACTCATTTCCAATTCTATCAACCCGAATTTCCTAAATCACCTTTTATTTGTTGTTTTATCCAATATCAAATATTGTTATTTATCAAATGAGGACATTGTATAAGCTATTAGTGAATCCAATGTTACAGCACTTGTTTATGTGAGAAATAATTAGTTGTTTTACTGTTGAGTGAACAAATCAATTACAGCTACACGTATTTTATTTGAACATGGTTTAATTGAGCTTCATTTAATTAAACCCAGAGATAGTTTTAAGGAGTTCTCAGAGGACCTGAATGTGATTTAATTAAAGGAATCTGTCCTTTGAATTTGATTCTCAAATCGCAAAAGACCAATGAAAATTTCCCATTAGCTTTCTTCAGCCTCCTGCTAGATTTATTCAGTGATAACAGACAAAACCCTTCACACTTGCATTAAGAATCCAAAACAGGCTTTTGCCAGTTCTGGGTTTACCATTAACCCAGAAAAAGTTACTAATTAAAGTCACTAATTAAAACACTATGGTTGCATTGCTAGGATAACAAACACAACATTTTTTTTTAAACTCAAGAGAACAGGATTAATTTGGTTTGATGTTATGTGCATGGAAATGCAGGATTCTTTGTCATGTAAAAGTGTGACCTTTACTAAAGAAACTGAGAGGGGAGGGAAGTATTATGGCAACAGGCAGAACTGTGCAATTATTGTTGTGACATCAATATATTTACAAGACAAGGCATACATTCAGCTTTTTTAAAATTTTGTGGAAAGAAAGGTTAAACTTGGTGAAAAAAATCAGTAATACAAATTTGTGTCTTGGTGTTTATTTTGCACTTTGTTTCCTTCTAGGGTTGCCACTTTTTTCTTTGTTTTCCATTAAATCTCTCAGTGTCTGTGCCCTTATATTAATAAACATACAGTACATGTTTAATGGTTATTATTCCCGTTATGATGTCCTGTCAAGTCGCTTCTTGCTTATGGTGATAGTGTGTTTGTATGGGAAATGTTCAAGGAAAGGTTTTGCATTGCTGCCACCCCACATGATCAAATAAATCAAATAAATTTATTGTCATTGTAAGTATATACATACGTAATATACAGATACAACGAAATTAACACAGACACCCAGAGACCAGACGCACATGGACACACATAAAAAATCCCCAAACATTTCCCACCCACTAAAAATCCCCCACTAGGAACACAAACATCTACACCGCAGGCTAAGTAACACTGTCCATGATTTTTGATGGCCAAGTGGGGATTTGAACCCCGGTCTTCTGAATCATAGTCTGCCACTCTGTCCACTATAACTGTGGTCCTCAACCCTGGGCCTCCAGATGTTCTTGGACTACAACTCCCAGAAGCCTTCGCCACCATGTCTTCTGGCCAGGATTTCTGGGAGATGAAGTCCAAGAACATCTGGAGGCCCAAGGTTGGGGACCACTGCACTATAACACACTGATTCTCATGTATTAAATTAGGAGTATTTTTATGTTCTTTCATGTAATTATTTTATGCCAGTGAAGGGAGATGGGACTTAGCCAGGGAGAGATGGGATAGTATCAGAGCACAGAATAACTGATTTTTTTGATTACAGCTTTTAGAACCCTTTTACCAGCATGGTACTGACTGGAGGATTCTGGGAGTTGCAATCCAAAAAAAGTAACTAATAATTGCAACCTAAAAACAGAAATCTTGAAAGTACTGGAAAAGGCCATAACAATGAACAGTGTGCTGTGACAACATTGATGATTCTCCAGCAACTAATGCAGTGGTCACACAGTGTGCAGGTCAATGTGATAGTGATTCCACTTCTTTTCCTGAGATTGAGGCAAAGATTGGTGAAAGTGAAGTAATTTAAACAAGACGAAAAGGGCAACCTTAATACCCTAGATAGTGCTTGTCAACTATCAAATTTAATTAATCAATCCATGTCTTTGTACTTGCTACTGTCAGTAATTCAATCAGAGCTTGAGAAAGTTACTTTTTCTAGATTACAAAGTTACTCACAGAGTTTGGAAACATTCCCTTTTTTGGTTTACCATTCCAGCTGGCATTTCTGCGAGCTGTACTACAAAAAGTAACTTTTCCAAGCTCTGCCCCTATGGAATTGCACAACAGCTTCTTTATACTGTGCAGATATGATCACTCAGCATCAGTTCCAATGACTGTGCCCTTGAACTGGCTAATCTGGTTAGTGGGCATTTTATTAAGACATCCATCGTAAGCACTGGTAGGTGTTCAGTTACAGCTGGCTTGCAATCTGTGACATTTCTGTTCTTTATATCCATTTTTTTTTAAAAAAACCAAAACCTCCCGGAAACATTATATACCTTTAATGTCTGTTTGCACTTGTTCCAAAGTAAATGTAAGAAGAATTGGTAGGCATGAAAATACAACAGGAAAAGGTTACTGATAGACATGTGGGAAAATAACACACTGGGGAACCAAATGACGTGCAGATGATGAATTGCTGAAACCAGTTACCTGGTGCAAAGAAAGGAGAGACTTTACAACTGGAAATGCTGACCTCACTGCTTATGATTTCTCTGTCTCTATCCATCAACATATTTGCTCCTTTAGAGCAATAGCCACAGTACGTATATATTCTAATATTTCATGCATCTGATGAAGCAAGACTCTCAAATGTGAAAGCATATGCCATCATAAATGTTAGTTCTTTTACTTGCTAAGGTGCTACAAAACAATTTGTTTAGAATATTTTAATAGGCTGACAGGGCACATGCATTTTCTTCTGCTTCACCAGGGATACTGTATTAGTTTCTGGCTGACAAGGATCTTATTTATAAAAATTGAGCCTGGACTGTCGCTAAGAACAGGAATGAAAGAAGGAGCATCTTTGGTTTGCAACAAGAAAGGTAGATAATTCAAATGACATGCTGGTAGAAATAGATGAACTATGTCATAAAGAGAGTTCTAATGAAAGTGTGTAATCAAATGGCTTTGTATTTTTATGGTTCCTTTAAGCATTTCCAATGCGTCTTTCAGTTCTGGAATTTACATGAACTTTGTGACCAATGCATAACCTTCCTGGTTGTAAGCCTTTGTGTACTTCTCTATGCAAACTTGTTCTAAGCAAATTGTACCAGTCTTGCATGGTATAAAATTCATAAGAGCAATGAGCACAAACAAGAAAGTACCTAAATGTACACAGCCTTGTCAAATTGTGAGTTCTGGGATTTGCAGACCAAATATTATTTTGACAGCTTCTGTGAGAATGGGCAAGAGTTCTACTTTTGTTTGTCACCATTGGTAGTGGTTTGTGCAGAGGGGTGGGGGCTAGGATTCACAACCATACTTCATCTTAAAAAAAAAAAAAAACCAGTCAGTCAATCCAGGCTGTGCTAGAAGATTGTGTAAGAATGGGAGAGAAATGCATGAAGGGAAGCTGGGGGTTATGGTGGATCTTTTTGTTGTTGTAGTGTATAAGAAAGCAACAGGGTGCTACCCCCTTTCTTTCAAGGGAAAAGATGGTAGCACTAAAAGCCTTTTTTTAAAAAAATAGACAAAAGCAAAATAATTTGTAAGATATAAAATAAATCCCACCTCTATACTACACATTGTTTTTTGGAGCAATGGAGGCTGGGAGGAGCATTCTTGAAAGCAATTGAATGAGTCTAATAGGATGGTCTGACTACAGAAACATATGGTTTCCTTTTGGAAAGCTCTTAACTCCATCCCCTGCAATGTATTGATATTTTTAAAAATGTTCCATGCCTCAACAGATGACAAAAACTGGAGAAAGCCATGGATTTGTCACTGTTTTTACCAATACAAGCAGTGTGTCATGGCAAGAAGCATACTGAAATCATTCGTAATGAACCATCTACTTTCACAGCAATATATATGGTGTCTGGATGAGCTCTGAGCATACATAATTTAAGTCCTTTTGCTCACCTGATCAATGATACAAACACACGCACCTGCATTTTGAAGTTGCATGTTGTCTCATACTAACAAAAGGAAACAACAATCTTTTCAAAATTATTTAGGTTTACCTGCTTGCTGCGTCTTCATGCCTCTTTGCAGTGATTACAAGTGAACACCATAATGCTAAGAGTGAAAAACATAGCAGAAAAAGGGTCTTTAGCAACAATATGGGGGAAGAATGCATCCTTTTACTACTGCAAAGTGAAATGACATACAGAGTGAATTGCCCAAACTAGTAATAAGAATAATCATGAGCTATCAAGTCAATTCTGACTTATGGTGACCATTTTCAGGATTTTCTAGGTAGAAAATATGTAGAAATGGTTTACCATTCCCTTCTTTCGGGGGTGTCCTGGGACTGTGCCGCTTGCCCAAGGCCACACAGACTGGCTCTTCTTCTGGAAAGCACCGTGGGGAATCAAACTCCCAAACTCTGTCTCTGCAGCTGGATACCTAACTCACTGAGGTACCCAGCCAGATACCTACTCACTTTAGAAAGAGATATTTTAAGAAATAACTTATCTGCTTACAGCTTCTCGACCCTACTCTTATGTAAGTACTGTATTATCTGCCAACTTCAGATTTGTACCACTGCATCGTGGCTAATTCCTATGAGAACTTTTTTGACACTATTTCAGACAGTGAAAGATTATTGAAAATATACACATTGAAAAGAGCAAGTCAGCACTATAATGATTGTGCAACAGCTCGTGGTTCCATTGCAGGATGGATGTGTCTATAAATATTTCAGTAAACGTAGAACATTATTTAAAAATAGAGAATATGTGTGCTATGAATACACCAACATATGATTGTTTGATAAATGGTTTGGAATACTTTACAATCATAACAAAAGCAGTATACCAAATATGTAAAATGTGGAGTGAAAAATTCATTTTAATTTCTTTTTGTCCAAGATGTTCAACATGCAGAGTTGGCAAGAGTGGCTTAGGTGCTACAAGCTCAGATAGCACTCTAGTTTTGAAAATGATCTCGGTTCAAAGCAGCATTTTCATTTAAAACAGGTTCAGCTGGCTGCCATAAAATGGATTTCTAAGTGGATGGAGCAAAGCAAATTCACCTTTCAGATGGGGTGGTAGGCAGGTGTAAGGAATGTTAGAGGTGCGAGTATGGAATGTTGCCTGGAATATTGGAGCACAATCTATTGTGTGCACACCAAAACATTTAGAACAGTCCACATTATTTCTTCAGAGGCTCTCATCCCGAACGTAACGGTACAGGATTGCATGGAAGACCTGCCACATGTGTATGCTTTGCCAAACCTGTTCATTACCAAGCAAACAGAGGTATCACATTTACAGGACACCAAGGAGGGGCACCTGTCTATACAGTATTTACCCTGCTCTTTGTAGTAGCTGCATTTTACTGTCGTCATAAACTGTTGCCTTGAGCAGCAGGTTCATGATATTCTGTGTTCTATCCTAAGGACATACAAAAGGGGAGGAGAGTGCACAGGAAGTCACTTATCAGTGGGTGTGGTGGTGAGGCCACTTACTAAGTCTTTGGCCATGGTTTGTTTTAATTATACTTCCTGGGTAATATAAGCATACCAGTCATTAAAAATAACGTTTCCTCCTGTATCCACAAAACAGGCTTCCGTTGAAGTTCCATCTTGTGGACCTTATGAAGGACTGAGGACCTCTAGTGGAGCAAAATCACAGTAGCCTGATTTTGTGCAACAGACAAAAGTTGAAGTTTTTAAACTACATTTGATTACCGGAAGAAAAAAACAGAGGGCTGGACTTTTTTGCATTTTGGATATGAAACACACAATACAGTATGTTTTGAATTCTGTCCTCTCTGGCTAGCTTTTACCTGCACTGCTAATTTCAAAAGCCCCACAGTGTGATCCACTCCTACCATCCTCCTGACATCAACTTCATAAACGGTATCAAAAGGACTGAGATCCCATTCATTTTAATGGGGCCTGTGGTTCATTAAGATCTCATTTTATTTGGACTTGGGCTACTTAATTCTTAAATAGTAAACTGGATCTCAGTACTATTCAGTATCCCTATATCATTCCTGAAATGGCTGCCATAACTCACCATTTTATCTTGGCTCTGATCCTGAAATTTCTTAACAGCGGCTTCATCACAAAGCAGATTGAGGTTTCCTCAGCTTTTTCCCTAATCTTGGAATAGCTTCATATACTAAATATGTGCATTAAAAAAAAATAAGCACAGCATCCGTTCAACATTATGTCCTCTTTAGCAGCAGGTTCTTAGTATTTTAAATCCATCTATTCATTCCCTAGCCCTAACTTGAACTTCTTGGTTTCAAGACCAAAATTCTTTTAAGCACTCAAATTCCAGCTATTTAATAACAGCTATCTCACATGTGTACCTTGATGGAAAAAAAACCACACCAATAGAATGGAAGAGACTTTAATTTGCCTGACCGCATATGCTTATCAGCACTTTTGTTAATATACACCTGGGCACATTTTAAAGAGATGTTTCAAGATGACCAGCCCTCTAAATTCATTGGCCTGAAAGTATGAATAAATACTTGGAGATAAGTGAACAAAGGGTTTGTTAGGCTACACTTCTTTACAAAATTTGTTTCAGCAAAAGTTACATCTTGCTTCACAGGTATTAAAGACGAGGTCTTTTATTAATGGTACAAGACTTTAGTGTGCACGAACAGACACAAGAGAAAGGATATGCAACCAAATCCACCATCTTTATTTGTAGAAAAGGAACACATGTACATAATGAGATTCTAAAAAGCTGCCAGTTCCACTGCATGCAGTCCTTGATCCTTCCCCAGCTGCATGCAAGAAGAGGCTCCTGCCGAAGACCCACACATGCTCAGCCTGTGAAATGATGCTCTTCTGTGCCAATGTTAAGAAAAGGAGTACAGGAAATGAGCAAGAGAAAAGAAACCAGAAGCCGGCAAGAACTTTTAAACTGGTGCCAGATGGCATGGTTATATCCATTCAGACCACCTGGTACTGCACAGCCTAACATATGGTATTGGGATGAGGGGCTATGGGCTCTAACCATTTCATATTCCCATGCTGTGTATTGCAATGGATAGCCTCGGTCACAAAAATGCTCACCAATCAGGTAATGTTGTCAGATGATTCTCTACTACTTATTGTGGGAAATGTTACTGTTTTCAATACAACTCCCAGAATGTCTCAGTACTTACTCCTGGAGTACTCTGGGACTAGTAATTCCTCCTGCTGAAAAAAACTTCAACACCAAAATTTCCGTTTCTAGATGTTTGTATGTCTGGAGCATGCCAGTGGCTTTGATAGAGAACCCTTTAGGAACGATATCTCTTAGGAATTATTTCTTCTCTTCCCCCACCCTGAAAGCAACATATAGAAGTGGCAGCCCTTCAGAGACCAAGTTATTCATAGGCTTTGCCTCCCACACAAAAAAAGGTCTCATTATGACAACATTCACTAGACAATGAGAGAAAGCAGATCTCATCAAACATTCGGTCTCTAATGGTGGCAAGTAGAAAGGATTTGGACAAACAGCAGCAATGGGAAAATGGTTACTAAATTCTAAATGCTATAGACTGCAAAGTCTGTGGCAGAGTGTATGATCTCTGGATATATTTGTGAAGTGATGTGTCGAATGATGTGTTACATCTCAATCAAGAGGACATTAATATAGGCTTCTGAAATTGGAATTTTGGACTCACTTGAGTCAGTCAATTATATCCATTTGGGTGGTAACTGAAGCCAATTCTCAACCACATCAACTCATTAATAAATTCCTAAAGAAGTCAATTGGACTTGTTTGAATGAGCATGTGTAGGCTTACAGCTGCTGGGGACAATCTAGAGAAAGACACAAGTGTTCAATCAGAATACAAATACTTTGGGGTGCCAGAATTTCTTTTGTACACTGCTGAAGTGTCACAGCATGGTGAAACATTCCTTTCCCTGAAGTAAAACCTCCCATTAAAGGAAGATACACGACTTGTTTATAACTGAAATATTTTTGATTTAATTTTTTCCAAATCTTAATTCAGATGCGTCACGTGTAAGGAGCTATACGAACCTTACAAAGATGCACTCCCCCTTCACAAAAAAGAAGTTTTTAAAAGGCTGGATAAAAGGGAAGCAAAATTAAATGTGTAAAATATTCTAGGTTCCCCCACGCCCTACTCCTTCTCTTGCCCAGTAATTTATTCCCTTGGTATAAATTACTGGGCAAGGACGAACAATTTTTTAAAGCTAATTGCTTCCTGAACCACTTGATCCAAAGTGTTCATCAACATATTATTACATGAACGAGAGCCTACATTTTCTGTAGTCATTTTGCCAGGGTGGGGTTGGAGGTGGGGAAGGAGGCTAGGAAGGGAAAGAGAGCCATTGCTTCTACCTATGTACCAAATGATTATCAACCCCAAAGGTAAGTTCTTACAAAGATTGCATACATATAATTGTACTTGAACAAGGTTTCCTTTTTGTGATATCTCTGAAGTTATCAGCACAAGCTGTTTGCATTTAATTCGGCTATGCAGAATATGGAAGTTGGACCTACTGCCAGTAGAGAACAGTGATCCATTCAGAAGCTCTCTCTAACATGATTTTATGGTGGCGAGAATCCTATAGACAATTTACTCTTGCATAAGGGAACTGCTTAAAGCTTGGGTTGCAAACATCCAGATTAACGAAGTGGTGCACATCCAGGAATGCAACCAGTACCTTGTTAAAAAGCAGACATTTGCCACCAAGACTTACATGATTTCCCTTATGCAACTGTAAATCACCAAAGGGATTTGAGCCAGTGAGGTTAGTTAAAAAAGCATGAACATGCAAGAAGAGTTTCTTGTCTGATATCAACTTAATGTAAAAGCCAAATAAAGTGATATATGCGGGACATATTAAGAGGCAAGAACTCCCATGCCATGAAAAGCACATTGCACCCCACTTCCAAATGAAGAGATGAAATATGGTACTGGCATGTTCTCTTCTTCATTGATGACATATTAGGAGGCAAAGGTCTTCTGAACTCTAACCAGGGAGAACATAACACAACAAGTTTTCTCACTGCTCAGAAGCCCAAGATGCTCTAGGTCTTTCTCTACCAAAACCACAAAATGTGCCTCCTTTTCTCTGCCCTGTCCCAGGTTTTGGAGAGTTTAGGACTGGTTTGAAGTGTACTCAAGATACATAATTTAATTCAGGGCTGCGAACGTTAAGTGTAACGTAGAATGTAGGGCCTCTGCTGCTGATGTATAGAGGTCCCAACTCATCGCACTGAAACACTGAATGAATCAAAGGTCTTGGAGAGTTTCAAAAACCTCAACACTGGCCTGGTTACAAAACAGGTAAACAAAAGAAATTTAGTGGGCTTCCACAGAACATGAATGCAAGTGGCTGGGTTCTCAGCCTTAGATTTAGCGCTTCTCTCATTTAAAGAACACACTGGATGCAAATGGTTCCAGGACAAAATAGTTGTCTGCACATGAGCTATGGTTTTCTACCTTTTGGTTTTGAAGGTGCTTAGGACTTCAACTTCCAGAAGCTTCAGCCAGCATGGTCCATGGTCAGGGATTTTGGAAGTTGATGTCTAAAGCAAATGGAGGGCCACAGGTAAAGAACCACTCAGAATCTGCATGAAAAAACACATGCCTACCCTGTTTCCCTGAAAATAAGACAGGGTCTTATATTAATTTTTGCTGCAAAAAAAGCATTAGGTCTTTCAAGTACAGCAATCTAAATTTATTCAAATACTGTTATGTCATCTTCTGGTTGCTGCACAATGGTGGAGTTTCACTTAACTGGGGCTTATTCTGGGGACAGGGCTTATATTACGAGCATCCTGAAAAATCATACTAGGGCTTATTTTCAGGTAAGATCTTATTTTAGAGGAAACAGGGTAGGAGTATACAACATGATATCCTCCAGTTGTATGTGTGTGTTTGCAGCAAGACTGCATCTCTATAGAAAAAAATTAGTGCTTTCCACAAAAACACATAAATGGACACATAAATGCAAAGCATTTAAAATATTCCCAAAGTTTAGCTCCATTTGTACCATGGAAAATATCTGGAGGGTGTGTGTTTAGATTAGCAGCCGAGAACATCTAAAGATTCAAAGAACCAACTAAGCAGTCTTGGAAGCAACAGAACAAGTGTGGCTTTTCCTCTTAGTCAAGCTGCTTCACGGTCTTTGTGAATCTAAAGACGGGTCACTGCACAGCACATTTACAAGAGGCAACTGAGAAGCACAGCATTTAGAGGGCAGAAGTACCTGCATATGCTGTCTGACTTCCTTTCAAGTGGGATGGAGTAGATCATTCCCTCTGCTCTGGCTGTCTCTCCAACTGTACAAACCCCATCATCCCTTGGCAGCATGGCTGCAGATACTGATGAGGTGTGATCTAACATAATCTGGAGAATTGCCAGACTGTGGGAGATTGCTGTTGATTGCAGAGACCACTCCTGAACAACATCTATAAATATCAACCCATTTATAGGGTTGTATTGAAATCAGCAGATATATTACCCCCCGCTCTCTGAAACAAAAATCCTGGGGTCCACAGACTGGATAGAAGACAGAGGAGTTTGTTTTTAATGTGCAAGGCACCTGTTGTAAAACAAGACACTCACAAGCTCAGAGTTGGCCAATTGTGGTTCTTATTTACGAAGCCTGCAGCTGTGTCTCATTCTCATCAGACACTGTGCTGTATCCTTTCCTCCTGTCCTCCACCCCTTTTTCCATTGCATTCTTAATATTTCAGGATAACATCTGTTATTCTATGCATCTGATTACATTGGAAGCAGAAGGAAGGACGGGGAGAAAAGAGGAAACAAAAAGCCACACAACAGCAGCAGCAACCACCACCAAAAAAGGAGGAAACGAATGTACCAAACTAGAATCCAACTGCCTTCTAGTGAGCAGTACTGCCTTCTTTTTGCTCCAGGGCAGTAGACAGTGGCTGTCCAGAGCCTATTTACTTTTATCAGATCAGTCCCAACAGCCATAATGTAGTCAGTGGTGAGAGGTTATAGGCAGTGCAGGCCAGAATGGTCTGGAGGGCTGCAATGGCTCACACCCCTGCTTTAGCTGTTCACTGACTCATTCTATGGAAAGCTACATTCTAGACCTAAGGGCTTCCCTCATTTTGTAAGGCACAGGATGTGGAAGAGGAAACCGTGATCTCCTCCTTATCCCTGAATTTGCCACCTTTTCTCCCACACCAGCCCCACCATCTCCATTCAGCCAATTTGGAATCCAGGAAAACCTGTTAAGCCTCATCACCATTCCTGCCAAAGGGGCATGCAAGCACCTCCAGATCCTCCTCTTGAAAAGAAGGTTTCAGTCACATGTCCCTCAAGAGATCAATACTGAGTTCATTTCAGGAGAAGAGGGCTCACGTCCTATCAGGTCCACAAGTAGAAAAATGGGTGGGATGTCTCCAAGTAGAGATGTCCTGATTAGCAGATGAAACAGCTTACTGCAGATGGTCACCTTGGAACAACCATGTCTGTGGCTTGGGGTTTGTTGAATTTTGTTCCAAAAGAGCAGGCTGAATGAAGGTGCAGTTGAATTCATTTGCTTCACCTCAACCTCAACACCAAGGTTTCCTTGATCAGCGTTTCCTCACTCAAGGCATTTTTCACTTTGCTCAACTTCACCGCCCCTTGGCTCCTTTCACAGGTACCCTCCAAGATGTACTGTGGAAGAGCGACACTGCCAAGCCTGGCATCCCAGGGATGTTAGTGCCAATATGGATCTTGGCAAGAGTTTCACCAAGATGGATTGGCTACCTCAGATGAAACCAGGAGAATGACTGGGTACAGAAAGGTCAGAAACCGGAATGTTACAATCTTGCAAGGCAAACTCAACTATGGATCTAGGAAGAAGAGACATTCTGAGCCCAAGCATCAAAGAGAGGGTGTCCACAGTGCAGGTATTTGCATACTTTACCTTGGTGACACAAAATCAAGGCCGAACCTCTAATCCTGACACAAAATCACTCTTGTTGTGCATGTGAATGGTCCACTCTGCAGTCACTAGCTAGGCCTTGGTAAGTCAGTTCCTCTGTTTGAAGAGTGTCCAGACACACCTCCAGGGATTCATTTGCTTCCAATGTTCAGTCATGGCTCCACTGTTACATCTACCTCAAAATCCACCAGAACCATAAAGTTGGACAAGAGCCTTTTTGACGGATGATTACCAGCGCACAGAGTTAATAAATAACAATGAAAAATCCTGATGAAGTAATTGGGAAAGAGCTTCTAAAGGGAACCAATCCCTTGCAAATAGCTCAAATTGGCCCAACCCCCAATTTGAGGAAAGGATGACCACAATTAGTAAAGCATTAGTATTAAAAATGAGACAATCAATTTGCTGCAGCAGCTTAGAAAAAAATTAAAGGCGCCTGCTACTGACTCCCCAGGGCAATCTAATGATGCTCAGCAGCAGCCATTTCAGGGCAAGCAAAGAGGCCCCTTTTCTCTTGTCCCTGTTCTCTAGTCCTTCAGAGACAACAGCTGACAGACTGCACAGACCTCTGTGACTCCGTGTGCCCCTTTCCCAGCAGGCTTTGAAGGCAAAATGGACAACACATCACTCCCTTTGTCACGTTTGCTCTGCTCCTGCTGCTACAGCACCCACAGCCTCATCCTTAGCTTGGGGCTCCATGTAGATTGGGGTTATGGATGAAGGTTTCTTAAACCTAGAAGAAAATCAAGAGAAGATAGGATGAGCTGTTACAGGTTTGGGCTGAAGAGATCTCAAAAATGCCAGGCCACCAGCAGCTGTATCAACAGCAAAACACAGAAAAGTGTCCCACACTTGGTTACCCAGGCTGTTCCTCTACCAAAGGTATAGACAACCTCCCCTGGACTGAAATCAGTCCCAGCTAGAATTTTGTTTACTGAAAGTATTTATTTATCCCTTCTCAGCTCATGAGGGCCATCCAAAGTAACGCACAATATAAAAACAATAAATAAAGATATTTGAAAAATAAACCTTTTAGTTAAAAATACATGTTTTAAAACATACACAAGAACACTGGGGAAGCCATCTTTAAAATCTGTTTAAATACCAAGCCCCTTGTATGTCTTTATTGCTTTAAAATATTTCTCTCCTGTCTTTCTCCTTAAGATACCTATGAAAGACTACAGTCTTGACTGCCTGCTGAAAATTCCTCAGCAATGGACAAATACTTCCTGACTGCTTCTTGATGAGCCATATTTGTACCATAAATTGACACAGCATAGCATACCTAATGGTGAAGAGAGAGCAGCAGAAAATGGTATCTGGAGAACCAAAGACTGCCTGCCACTGATCTAGCTGGATATTGTGTTTCTGCTGGCAGACCTATAGAGGTAGATGCCTTTCAAAGGTCTTACAACTAGATATCCTTAAGACCATAGATTGAATGTGACTCCTCCTCCATGCAACACATGTTTTACAGCTGAGCTATGGCCCTCTCCTTCAACACCACTTGACTAATTAGACAGGAATTCTGTCTTTTCATAGTTGTTCCAGGTGCAGCCACAGAAGACCTTTCCAACTGAACTATGGAGAGGTCAACTGCTTGGCCCCCATCCTTGTCTCCCCTCTCTTTTGTCTTTCACCAAACTCAACTATGTTCTTCATTATGGCTCTCAGGGTCCATGATCCTTTCAGCCACCTTCTCTTCCCTGCTTCTACCCACCTAGCTCCCAATGGCCACCATCAGCAACTAGATGGCAGAGCAGCTACATAATTGTCATGAAGAATTATGTCCTACTGTCCTGTGTAGCCAGAGAAAGCCTTTAGCAAAGTACTCCACAACTACTGTTTTGTTGAAGAGGAATGAAGCTACGTAGCAAGGGTGCAGCATGAAGTTGTTGAGAGAATATGTCAATAGCCTGACACTAAACTAATTCACAGAACTAATTAGCCGCCCAGAGTGGTAGAATATACTAGATGGGTGGGGTATAAATCAAATAAATAAATAAATAAATAAATAAATAAATAAATAAATAAATAAATAAATACAGACGTGTCGCATCTCCCTCCAGATAAAATCACACTGCTCTGATTTGAGAGTTGGTTGCAAAAATACAACATCTGGTGCTATATCTAGACAGCCTGGCAGGAAGAGAATCTGAAAGAAAGCAACAAGATTTATGCAGTAATACAAGATACATTTTCCCCACGAAAGTCACTTACGAATAGGGAGAGGCAGGGACTCCTACCACCAGGAAATGATTCTTCTTACGGAAGAGTCGCCACAGCCCTTTGTGGTTTCCACGTACATCGAGATCCCAGATATGGAGGCACTGAAAATAGTGAAAAGTATGGAGACATCCAGGTAAATTGTTTTTAATGCATTTACTTGAGTGTAATCGTTTACAGTGAGGTTGGTTATATGATTTATGATTTTTAGCTAATTGTGGTTTGTCTGTTTTGATTCTTTTATGGAGTTTGCAAGTTTTCCTTTGAGTGGAAAAGTGGTGCATAAATGTAATTAAAAAAAGTAATATAAATGCAGGAACAGGTGATACCTTTATTGGACCATTAAGAAAATAAAACAAAGAACAAAAAAATAAAGCAAGCTTTCGATGATAATTCATTTTCCTTAGGCTGTGCACCAAGTTCTTGTGGGTAGCTCCAAAATTATAAGTTTATATTAAAGGTCTCAAAGTATTATTTTGGAGCATCCCATGAGAACTTGGTGCACAACCTGAGGAAGATTAATTATCATTGAAAGCTAGCTTTACTTTTTGTTTTATTTTCTTAATGGTCCAATAAAGGTAAGCTCTGAATTGGGAGTAACCCAGCACTGCAGCAGCCCTTGATTCAAGCACATGCAGAAGGAAAGGCTGGATATTACCTTGGCAAGCTGAGTCCAGGTGGTGAAATCTGCTTCCTGTTCCATCTTGATGTACATCACATAGATCTTTCCTTCAGTATCTGGTACAAAGGAATCTTCACATGGGTTTTTGCTGTGATCCAAAACCTCTGCTTCACTAGCAGGAGTAAAAAAAAAATCAGTCCAGGGCATTGAGGGTGGAGGGAGAAAGGGCAGAAATCGAAGACTCACATGTCATACTCAACACAATATTAGAAACAGGAATCTGCAGGGTAGGAAATCCCCATTTGGCTTGGGGAGATGAGGAGGAACATTGTCTCAGTGTTTTTTTTAAAAATTGGGCTTCAACATCTGCTTGTAGAAAGTAAAGAAGCGTATGAGGTAAGACTAGGAAGGTTGTGAGAATAGCCTACATTCTCCCTCTTTTTCAACCTCTGCATCAGTTAAGCCAGGTTGAAACTGCTGTGGCTACAATTACATTTTTCATGTCCTGCAAAATTTTAATGAGGAATTCCTAGCATACGATAATTTTGCTAACAAGTTTCTAAGGGTATTTGCAGGGAAGCATGACAGTTGGATAAAAACTACCCATCCAGCACTTCCAAACATCACTTATTTTTTTCTGAAATGCAAATTTGTAAATATTTCCAACCATCAGCAACAGGATCTCCTCTTATGTGGGTGAGCCGCCATATGCACACAACTTTCCATACTTGTTACAAATAGTGACACCGAAATACATTCTTCACAAGCATCATGAGCTACCAAATGTGGTTGTATATAGTGGCAGCAGATACATGGCCTTGCTAGTGTTCAATTTTCTTGAAAACATCTGTTTCTGCCACTGCAAGCTTTTGCAAAACCTTAATCCTCACCTTGAGGCCTTGAGTTCTGACATATGATTACCTGAGCAGCCGGTGGATTTCAGTCTCATAGGTATCTTTCCTTAAGCTGCATGGAAGAAAGAGAAAATCAGTCAAGAGAGGAGTGGTAGAAAGAGAAGTGGGCAACAGCAATTCTCAACTTCCCTCACCATGGGCTATGCTGGCTAGAATTGATGAATACATAATCTGGCAACATCTGGTAGGCTACAGATTGCCCACTCTTGCTGTTTGCCTCATAGATAAGGCAACTTTATTTGTGTACATGCATATCTGTCTTCTTAGGGAGCCCACCGGAACACAGCCCACATTTTGTACCGGTGATCAACCTTACTGGCATCAAAGTCAGTCAAGGAATGCAGAGAATTATACAATGTATTTATCCACATTCATGATCTCTTCTCTCCATCATTCTGGGTTTATAGTGAGCCGGTCACCAGACAGAGTGAACGCTGGTTCACAGCTATCACACCAGACGCAAGGCCATGGCTGTAACATCGTAGTCACCATGTTGAAATTCTGCGACAGAGTTGCCTCAACTGCCCCTAGCAGGCCATCTGGCTCCACCTCGCAAGCCCAAGGGAGTCTGGGAGAGAGCGGCTCTCCCAGGCCCCCTAGCCATCAAGGATATACTGACAGATGGATGGTCACCACCTGATGCAGGACCGCTGGAGGAGGGTGCAAGTACAGAAATAAGAGGGTTTGAGTTGCAAGGATCAGGATCATCTCAAACACATCAGATGAAGGGGAGACACGGGAGGAGGCAATGGAGCACTGGGACTCCATCTTCTGCACTTCCTCAGAGGTGCAAATAGGGATAGAGGAGAAGGAGAGGCACTTCCTCCTGTCCAGCATCTGGCTGTGGAAGAGGTTTGGGACCAGAGGTGGTAGCAACACAGCCCCTAGTTGATTCAGCGTCACCCCAGTCTTTGTGTCCTTGCCAGCCAATGAGAGCCACAGAGCCTACCCTCCCCCCAACCCAAGATTGGTGCTGGCGTATAAGTAACTACAGTCATGTTCAAGGAGGATCTGGGAAGAGCGGCGTCAGAGAGCCCAGTACCCAACCCTCTACCAGCCATCCCGAAAAGGACTACACCTCATATTCATAGTTCCTACCTGCTTCTCCAGACCGGGACTTTCAAGGACCCCAGTGAAGTAAACTGGGCCCCGCAGCCAGACTGACTGTGCCAAGGGGGCTCATGCAGAAAACTCAACCTCCTGAGAATGTGAGTTAAGGGGCAGTAAGGGTTGATTCTGAGCCTTTAATAACAGCTGCCATGAGTGACCAAACCAGTGGAATTTCTGCTGAGGTGCTCATCACCTCTGGGCCCTTGGTAGGGAGGCAGGTGCTGGGACTCACAAGTAAACACTTATCTATTTGATCTAGGATTGCTCACCAGCACAACTAGCTATGCAAACGAAAAGAACACTGGGAAGACAGCAGGAGTCCAGGGACGCTGAGGGTCTGGTAGTCCAATACCAAATTCATAAAAAGGAAAACTTAGATTAAAATCCAGATGAAGATGCTTGGGCAAGCGGCTGAAAGTAACACCTTGATATTCTATTGCCAGTGTCTGCCTGCTTTTCTCCCAGTCAGTTCTATAGAGTATAAACATATAGCACTCACCTCTCCACATTTTTAAGTTGTACATTGGGGACTGTGTTAAACTTGTGCTTTTTGAAGTAGGCTTCCTAGAAAGAAACAGAAGAACAAAAAATATTTAGGAATCCTCATTTAGGCAAGTTAATTTAAGTTTCCACTTATTCCTCGGGAACTCTTATTAGGCTTCTTAGTGTCCTCAAGCTAGACGGGAAATGAAAAATAGGAGTTCATGAACAAACCAGCCTAAAAATATGCGCTGCCTAGCTAGATCTTACCAAAATTGATCTTCCTCATGTTCTGCTTCAGAAAAGGAGAAACCAAGATCCTCTAGTTTGCATAAGATAACTAAGAGGGTTTTCTCCTGTTGCGTTGGTAAAAATTAATACATCCACATAAGTTAATGTGCATAGATCATTAAACACGTGCCTCTACCTTTTCCAAACAAAGCTGTGGTTGGGAAACTTAAGTTTCTTCTGAAAAGCAGGGCAACACTAATCAGTGGATGATGCTTCTCTTTCTGTTGCAGCCTCTCTGTTACACGTGTACAGGTAATGACCTCCAGGAGAAAAAGCTAACATTTTATGCTACAAGGAATGGAAACAGAAGCAAAATCAAGGTAGTTGTGGTGGCCAGACAGGAAGACCAGTGCATCCTTGTTTTCTGGATGCGTGCCACTCACATGAAAGTAGCCATTCATGTTGAGGCCAACAATGCCAAAGTGGTATGAACGTGACACATCAGGGATGAGGCATTCACGGCCTTTCCGTTGCTCTGGCATTCGCATCCACATATCCCAGTCCCAGAGCTGAGGGGAGAAAGCAGAAAACAGCATGAGCTACTTTTCTGTGAGTAACCTATTTTAGTAGGGTGGCTGAAAGTGACAGAATGAGACATGCAGGCACTTCCAGATCTATGCAAACCGTGATGGATGTGAGGTCAAGACTTCTCCCCCCACCCTTTTTCCATCCAACATGTGTTAGAAGATGTCCACAATTGTTACAATGCAAAACACAATACCACACCATGAGGGCAGTATTCACAGCCACTCAATGGTATCATTGTGGATTGTTTCCCTGGATACATTTGGCAATAAGAACTCTTGGCCTTGTTCCAGAAGGAAAGTCAAAACAGACGAGACACTAACCTTCTCTGGTGTCGGCCATTTTGGCTCCAACTCATCCTTGTAGAGAGATTTCCTCAACACCCAGCCCAGGCCTGGCATTGTCTCCACACGATACAAGAGTGAAGGGTCTTCGGCCGTGTGCTCATAACCCTAATTGCCACAAAGGGAAACATTTAAGACACTTTCCCCATCAGGAAGCATGTTGTTCAGTCTTTCACCCTGATTTTAAGGGGGAGTAGGTGAACACAGCCCAGATGTTACTCTTTCTGGACTACAAGTCTCTGAATCTCCAACCCACCTTGATTACTGGCTATGCTGCTTGTGGGACACAGAGTTGTAGTTCAAGAACACTCTTTCCCAAGTTTGGTGAGAGGAGAGTTATTCTGAGCACAGAATAAGAGAATGAAGGACAAGAGGCAGACTGTTGGAATAAGACCAAGTAAGGAAGAACTCAAGACACAGACACATTGACTGACCTGGTCATTCCAGGCAGAGATACAATACAGGCTTTCATCTTCTTCCAGCAAATGGACAGATTGACTTAAGAAGCTAAAGGGGGAAAAGATCTGTTGGAGGAAATATTGTTGACACCATCCTATTCTAGACTTATGACAGTGATTTTCTGATCACACAAAGATTGGTGGCATTACTTCTCAACTTCCCATCCTACTTTTTCCAGTGGTATTGCTTTTGCATAGACAACGGGTCAGATTAAACAGAGACAGGATGGGGGATCCTTATGGGACAGACAAAATGGGAGAGGTTGAGCTTAGAATGTAGACTCAATACCTAAAGAAGTCAATGGAGATGTCCAGGTCTTCTTCCAGCACCACAGCAAGTGTGGCTTCCTAAAAGAAAGAGGGCAAGAGAACAAGAGATGAAATGAATGAGAACAGTAAGAACTGTGGGCAGTGGTCTTAACTAGAGGTGTGCGATCTGAGTTTTTAGACTAGAACTCCCCATATTCTGCAAGCAGCTATGGGGAATTCTGGTAGGGATTTTGGGAGTCATAGCTCAAAAATACCAATCTGTACAACTCTGGTTCTCATATCAGTGAGGCAGGCAATTTTAGAAAAAAAGGTAATCAAAACAACAGCTTCATTTCAATTCAGAACTCTGTTTCCCTTTATCACACCTCGTAGTTTTTTAAAAACCATTACCATATAATAATTGTGCCCCATTTCCAGCATTTCAATGAGCTACCAAATGGCTTTTAAAAGAAACAATATGTCTTAGTGCATGTGTTTTATTATTTACTAACAACAAAAATAACAAAAGAGACTTTACCAGCTTGAGTCTCATTGTAAGGGAATTAATTAGCATTTTTCCTTCCAGTTCACAGAACATACTCCACAACAACTGCACAAAACAGTCTAATCTAAGTGAATTCTCTCCAAATCTGAATGAACAGGTGACACTCAGAGTGGGCAAAGACATATGGGAGACGAACAGGGGATAGACTACATACCGGATGCAAGTTAAATGTTGCAGTCAAACTGGCCTTATAGTGCTGTGAAGGGAGAAAATCCTGTTACCTTTTTGTTCCCAGCATATCAGGAATCAGGAGTTAGTAGTGAATACCTAATGACATGTTGTCAATAATTTCTTGGATCAAGATGGTTACCAATAAAGAAGAACTAACACAAATTAGCAAAGCCTACAAAGCCATAAAATTCAAGGCATGCAGAAAGACATACACATTCATCACATAACCAGAAACAGCAAGTACAGATCATTACAGCTGATCACTTAAGGGAATATAAATGGGAACAGTAGCGCAAGAAGAAAAAGAATGTCATGCTTGAAGAAAACTGACTTGTTTATAGCCCATCATGGTACAGAGCAGCTGCATCCGAAGTCAGTATAGCTATGATGGCACCCAACCTCCAGTAGGAATGGAACATGTAGTAGCATTAAGTTATCTACTGCCTTATAGAACACGTCTGTGGTGTATCTCTTTCCCAACATGAGTCTGGCCCACCCAGAATGGTAACATGCAAATACTGCACGTTGCCTTTCTTCCAGAGGCACAGCACAAGACATGTATGGCAAAAATCCTATTAAAGGAAAAGTGTGTGCCCAATAATTCTACAAATGATTTTCCCTTTTGCTAGTTATCCAGCAATTGATTGAGCAGCTAGGAAATGACCAGGAACTTAATGAATGGCCTACAAAATAGGCAAACGTCTGCGCAATTACCTCATTGCACAAGGCAACAGGGTCTTGGCTTTAGTGTTTCAAATCTAGAACACTGTGTTGCTAGTACACACACAGAATCCTTGAAAAAAAGACTTTCATGTTCGAGGCAAAGATTGTTACACACTGCAGCAGCATGCTGCTCTTCAGTGCAGTTATTTAGGGTAGCCATTATAAACTCCCATTTTTAATAGGACCATAGTTCAGAGGGATGGGATGTGGTGGCGCTGTGGGTTAAACCGCAGAAGCCCCTGTGCTGCAAGGTCAGAAACCAAGCAGTCACAAGATCGAATCCACACGACGGAGTGAGCTCCTGTCGCTTGTCCCAGCTCCTGCCAACCTAGCAGTTTGAAAGCATGTAAAAATGCAAGTAGATAAATAGGTACCACCTCAGTGGGAAGGTAATGGTGTTCTGTGTCTAGTCGCGCTGGCCACGTGACCACGGAAAACTGTCTATGGACAAATACTGGCTCTACGGCTTGGCAATGGGGATGAGCACTGCGCCCTAGAGTCGGACAGGACTGGACTAAATGTCAAGGGGAACCTTTACCTTTTACTAGTTCAGAGGGACTGGAATCCAAGCATGGTAGCTGCTACAAGACATTTGTAAAGAGAAAAAGGGTCTCTCACCTGTGAGACTCTGGCATTTTTAATGCTGATGGGTGTGTGCTGGATTCCTTTCAGGCCAAATAACTCGACAACATCCATTGGTTCCTGGGGAAAAAAAGACAATTTAAGATACAGCACATTTTTTAGTTGCCACCAGAAAAAAGAATTAATAATGCACTTCAAATGAACATTATCACAGAGATAACAAAGAAATGTCACCGACGCAAAACAAATGGTGGTTATCAAAAGTAAATGATTGCCCTATATTTCACCCAAAAGTATGTAACTCTAAGGAACTGAGAATGGTGAAGAAGCTGCTTAGAGACAAAAAATGTTGAGTATCTCTTTTTAGTTAGTCAGGGTTGGTTTAGTTGTAAACTGGATAGCAATGGATCTGTAGGGAGTTGTAGGGGATTCAATCAACTCACTGGCTTTCTATTTCTGAATCTGTTAGACAGACATAAGAAAACCAACATGACAGAGGAATAAATTATACTCAATGAAATACAAAGCACATTACCCAATTAGTTATCTCAAGCCTTTGCATGGAGCACAGGCGGTTGCTTGAGGTACTGCCCATTTTTTTTACCTCACCCATTTTGTAAGTGGATAGTCTGTTTCAGATTCTTTTAGATACATCACAGTGCATGCAGCTAACTTCATTTAACTTCATTTCCTAAAGCTCAGTGCTTCAGTTCCTGACACAACCATTATTCAAATGGGTGGCCCATGTACTGTATTATGATTCCACCTTCTGTGAGGCTAACAGCATGAAAGTTCATTGCAAATTTTTCCTCATAATATCCATCAATAAAGTTCATTGCAAATTTTACCTCATAATATCCATCAATAAAGACTGTTATCATTTGAGGATTGACTCCTTGTGCTGAAAGAAGGGACCTCAGCATCCTACAAGAGAAAGAAAGCCCACAGATTTGATGCCTCTCATTGGACACTAATCTAATTTTGACCATATAAGCATTATTAACATCTTGCCTCATTTTAAGTATTATACACAAGAACATTTTGTACCTGCTAAAGATTTTCCCATCATATAAGTTTTTTTTAAAGAAAACAACAACAACACCAGTGGCTCTTAGTACTTGTTCATACAAACAAGAATCACCAAAACGAAAAGTTTGTAGATGGGATGGGGGAATGCAAGGTCTTAGGAAGATATATTTTTTAAAAAGGAAAGAGATCCTTTCCAGTTGGAAGGGTAACTAGTGGTCTGAATATGTGTTAGGGAAGGGCTCAGCTCTAAGTGGCATGATGCCCTCCCTGCTTAGATCAGGGAGGTCTAAGCACCATCCATAGATCTGGATGGTGGCACCACCCAGATCTAACCAATCACTCAACCTTGGTATTGTGTGCATCTTTCCTGAGCAACCTGAGATAGGTCAAGGAAATTCTCCTACTCTCCATTGTTTCTCTTTCATGGTATTTTTTTAGACCACAGGTCTGTAGGCATGGACTATCTTGACTAACATAAACAAAAAGCAGTTCTCAACATCTCTGGAATTGATAATCATACTTTAAAAATGCTTGAAAGTGTGGGATGGAATATGAATGACTTAAGTTACAGATGGCTTTGATGTATCATTATGCTGATGCTTCTAGAAAAGTGAGGAGCTCTGTATCAAAGCTCTGATTTAAACAAACAAACAAAAAGGGGAGGGTAACAGTAGCTAAGGTTCACAAGATGCCAAAACTAAATGGTACTATTCTGCGAAGTCTGTGCTGTGCTACCACTGCCGTACCCCCCTGCCAAAAAATATATGCTTATGATGACATGAACAGTTTGGGACCTCAATATTTGGCAGATAGTCTTCTCCCACCCAGATCTACCTGAATCACCCGACATAGCCAGCAGGGATGGCTGACGGACCTGACGCCGAGGGAGGCACGGAAGGAAAAAACAAGAAACTGGGGCTTCTCGGTGGTGGCCCCTCGGCTGTGGAACACCCTCCCAACTAAAATTTGGCTGGCACCCTCGCTGGGTGTATTCAAAAGCCAGTTAAAAACTTGGCTATTCAAGCAGGCCTTCCTTCCAGTCAATTAAGTGATTCTTATTCTTTCTCTTTTCTCCTTGAATCATGCCATCTTGGTACTGTGCTATTCGGAACTGATGATTTTATATATGTCTTACTTTTGTGTTTTTATCCATGTAAGCCACCCCAAGTAGACACTGTCTAGAAGGGTGGGGTAAAAATCGAATAAATAAATAAATGAAGCCGGAAGATATCCAAATATTAAATCTTTACTGCCCAACAAAATGAAGAGTTTTCCAAGAAGAACTTGAAACAGTTTGCTTGGTGCGGGAAACCACGGCTTTCTACCATGCCAATCGAGTTAAGCCTATTCCAACACTGACCTGTACAGGTAGTTGGGTCTGTTCCCTGCGATGACAGCAACAGGCACATTTAAAACCTTGTTGTCTTTGAGCTAGAAGAGAAAGGATAATCAAGAATCTCAGGGCAATGGAATAAACACAAAGCCCATGCCCTCCCTCCCTCCCCCCCCCCGCACTGAATGTCATTTCTGGGGGGGGGGGGGAAGGAGGCACTGTTGTGCATTTTATTTTATCACTTTTTATCATATCTCCTCTTTCCTCCAGTAACCTTAAGGCAGTGCACATGGCTTCCCTCTTTTTCGCTTCCTCTGTACAACAGCCATGTGAGGCTATCAGAGTGTGATTGGCCCCAAATCAACCTGCCCGTTTCACCGCTCAGTGGGAACAAGAACCTGAGCACCCCACAGATCCAGCCCTCTCAGCCGTACGCCGCTCTGGCTCTGTGCCAAGGCTAGTCATAGATGAAGCACTTTTACTCAGATATAACTATTCTGAAAATGGAAACTTCCCCAATTTTATTCGAAGAGCGTTTTGTGTCTCTCAGTTATAAAATGGAGCAGATGACTTTAGGCCTATGACACTTTCTCCCTTGGCCTACTTCACAGGGTGGTTAGATGGATAAAGCAGAGATAGGGAAGCCTCCAGTCATCAGAGGAAGTCATTATTGTCATCATGTGTTGTCAAGTCCATTCTGACTTTTGGCAATGCTTGCCAGGGTCTTTTTTTAGCTGCAGAGTACTGAGAAATGGTTTACCAATTCCCTTCTTCTGAGCTTGCTCAAGACCAGAGGCTGGTTTTCTTCCTACTATAAGGCACAGTGGGAAATCAAGCTCCCAACCCTGGCTCTGCACTCAGGTACCCTTTCTCATCCAGCCAACTCCACCAAAGGAAAGGCAGGATATAAATGTGACACTCAACAAATAACTTGAGGCTTAGGCAAGCAAGCAGAGGGTGAAGGAGATATCCTTCTGAAAACTGAAGCTGAGGCAGAAGAGGAGATGAACAAAACATGGACTGGCCATTGCCAGATAATCAGAGCATTGCCAGGAGCTCCAGCATCCAGGCATACATATGAGGAGTCTTGTCTCAAAATATAGAATCCTGATAGCACATTCGATGGGATTGATTCGAGACACTTTGGTGCCTAAGGCATGGCAGTGAATGCTGCCTCCAAACCACCTAAATTAAGGTATATAGGGTCTAAAGCTAGCCATGCTTATTTTGGCACATGACGCAGAAAATTCACAAACACACTTTTATCAGGGCCATCCTGGCCATTTAAATAACCAATTTGCTATCTTTTTGCAACATCTAAATTCTAAAGCACCCTGTTTAATGGCAGGGCTGGCTCAACATTTTGGTAACTGTTAACAAATGACTTAATAAGCCACACCTCACACCTGCTGCCGGTTGCTTACAGCTGGTTTCTCAGCTGTTCAGAACACTTTGGGGCATTCACTTTTGGAAAAGGTTTTGAGGGGGAGCTATCCTGGAGGTTTACTCACCGGGTCAGGGTTGAACTCTATAGGTGTGGGATCCTTACAGCTGCAGACACTACCATAACCTTCCACTTTACTACAGAAGCGCTTCCGGCGTCGGTTCAGCTCTGTATCTGGCCAGTGGCATTCTGCATCTGCCAGTACAATGGAAAGGTCAGCTGAAGGCATGAGGGAGTTCTGAAACAAGCAGCTCATTCTGCGCCAGATTCGCATCATTGCAGAATACAGCAGTCAAAGGTCCAGTGGAATACAGCAAATGGTCTACCGGTCTCACATTGCTACACTTACCTCAAGGTGAAACAGAAGCAGCAAAAAAATATTTTCCTACAAGACACTGAAATGGCTGACTAAAGGGAATCTACATTCAAAAGCTCTATCAAGCCTATCTCTACTACAGGCCTAGCACTCTTCTGTAACAATGAATTTAAAAGATTATTTCATTGACAGAGATGTTCCCTGCGTCTCTCTTTTGACTTAAACCTATGGCATGAGGTTTACTGCTTGAATATCACAAAACTCTGACATAAACGTTTCTATCACTCTTTCACTGAGCTATTATGACCTAAGGTTTTGATTTGTCGTTTCACTTCTCAATTGTCAATCTCTTAATTCTAAAATTCTTTCCTTACTGTGCCTTTTGCTCCACAACAAGGCTTTTCTAGAACCGCAGGGTCCCTCGGGAAGAAACACCATTGCACAGTCTACCTCCTACAGGTAGTTCTACCTTCTACAGAGGTCAGTTGAACTTCCGTTTTCAGCAGGACTGGCTCTCCCCACGAGGAAAGCAATGGGGACTTGGCATGTTTTTCACCATAGACCTCACCTGCAGAGAAGAAAATACATCAGAAGCAACAGACACTTGAGGACCACTCACTTCTCATGTCTGACCACTGCCAGCTTAGAGGCGAATCTTGCTAGATGAACCATACTCAATAATGTAACCAGGTACAGACTCTTATTGGATACATTTAGCCTTTTGTTAAAGGGCAGTGTGGGTAGTGTGAGAAGATGATACAGACAACGGAGGCACCTCCACATCTGAATGCTGCATAGAAGAGGGAATGCTGGTGGGCAGAACTGCCCCCGCTCCTCTAACAGCATGGATGCAAAAAAGCTGTAGCCACCAAAGTGTTCTTTTGATATACAGTGGTGCCTCGCATAGCGAGGTTAATCCGTTCCGGATTAACCTTCGCTATGCTGAAGCATCGTTGAACGGATCAAAAAAACCAATTGGAACGCATTAAACATCGTTTAATGCGTTCCAAATGGGCCAAATACTCACCATTCAACGAAGCTTCGTAATGGCCGGCAGCCATTTTCGCGCCCTCGCCTCGCTTAACGAGGGCGCGAAAACGCTGCGCGCGGCCATTTTGGGCCATTTCCGGGCTTCCTGATCGTCGGGCTTCATTTTGCGAAGATCGGTAAGCGAAACGCTTACCGGTCTTCGCAAAGCGAATTGTGCCCTATAGGAAAAACGTTAAGCGATCGCATTAGCGATCCGAAAAAATGGATCGCTATGCGATTTCATCGTTACGCGGTGCGCTCGTTAAGCGAGGCACCACTGTACTTCATTATTAGAAATACAAGAATTCCATGGTGTGTTTCCCTATGCCAGACATATGAGCATCAAACAGCTAGTACAGAAGACAAGTATAAACCTCTGTCTAACCAGCCTTTTCCAACATTACAGCCTCTGACCCATCAGGCCCTGCTTGCTTGCTTTTCCCTGGAGATTTGTGCCAATACCAGATTCTCACCTCCTTTCTTCCCCACAAAGGCCCACATGTCTCTCCAGCTGAGGGAAGCAGCAATATGGCTCCCTAAACTCTTCAGGAGACTCTTTGCTGTGTCTTTCAGGTGGAAAGAACCCTCATCCTGAAAAAACAAAAACAAAAGAGAGAGTGCAATAATAAACATAGGGTATTTTCCTCTAGCTTCTGAAATATCTTCATTCTTTTTTAGTAACAAAACCATATTCAGATTTGATCCCCAAGACAACACTGAAAATGCCAAAACAGGTTTGATGTGTAGTTCAGAAAGCTACCTGTGACAATATTTCTAAGGTTTGGAGCATATTACAGGTCCTGAGGTATCCCATCTCCCAGTCAAATTTTAAAAAAGCATTCAAATTGTGTGTTGCAGGAATATAGCACTACGTGGGCCCTTCTAGACTGTGCACAGACAAGGCAGGATTGCATGGAGCCCTTGTTTTACATTTAAGGAAGTGGGGGAAGATGGAGAACAGAAGGATAGTATGGGAGAGCAGAAAATTAAATGATGAAGCGCAAAGAGAAGTGTAACATTTCACATTCCTTTAAAAGGGGGGAAAAGGCACAAGGTCTTCTATTTTCATAGGAAAAAGGTCAGAATTCTGATTGCCACCTACCTTAATTGTGAAGATAAGGATGCGTCCTTTGGCTACCATGTTGAGGAAAAGGACCATGGCTTCGTCCTCATGTGGAGAATAGGTGTCAAAAACCCGCTTTGCCATAACATGCCCCTATTAAGCATTGAGATGCACAGAGACCAAGTGCATTAGACAATGGCCATATAGCAGGGGGATATCTTCACCTGGTACATAAAACCATGTTCTTCATAGTACTTGTGGTCCTCAATGGACATTCTTGGGAGTCCCCAAAACCCCCCTCTATTCCCACAAAGCATTGTTGGTGAGTTTCTGCTCCTGGGGGGGTCCCCAAGAGCAGCACTTTTCATTTTTTTTAGGGGTCTGGGGGTCCCCCCCTTCCAAACAGAAGTGCCCTGGCCTGGAACTTCTGGTTAAAAATGGCAACTTTGGGCTTTGTGTGGCCTACAAAGGGAAATGGAGGCACACATTTGCCCCCCCCCCCGATACCATTGAGCTTGCCTGTAAAATATATAAACATAGCCTGGTGCTTCAGCAAACCTCCTGATGTTCATCAACCTCTGGAGGGCCACGTTTGCCACTTCAAACCATTATAAATATTTTATGTCTAGCTTTTTGGGAGTGGGGGAACACAGTATGCACTCTTTCTTTGCGTCAATACATAGGTTGTTTCCCAATCACTTACCGTAGCCTGGTTTAACACAATTACATGGATGCCTCTGCCTTGCTCCCGGGCTTCATCTTCCAAAACCTGTACGATGAAAAAAGCAAATGCGATAAGGCACACCTTCAACATGCAGAAGGTTCCTTTTAGCAACTTTTCTCAGCAGGTGCCAAATCCAAAGATTGCTACAGGAACTGGGCTTTTATCTTGCCTCTCTTGCTGAAGGCAACAGTTTAGAAGACAGCTAATAGTATGTTTCAGCACCAAAGAACTTGAAAGCAAAGATGCATGAACACCATCAAGTAATAGTCATTGGTTTGAAAGAAGAAGAAGACAACACCCATAAGACGGAAGAAGTTGGTAAAATATAACCATAAGCACAATATTTTAAGAATGGAATCCTAGGCATAATTGCTGGACAATAGATAAGTTAATGAGTTAAAACCACTTTTAGTCCTACAGTAGTTAGAATAAAGCTACTGCAAAAACCAGAATCTGAAAGTCAAAAACAATGCAAGTTTCATTTATTTCAATGAGTCTTCTCTATTTGGGAGTAAAATCAGATCATGTACAATTTAACATCCAAGTAAATACTCATAGGAATATACAGGAACAGCCTCTCAGCTTGCAAGTAGTATTTTGCCTTAAAGCAAAACATATGAAAATTTATTGTTGTGTTGCTTATTCCATCTCCCTTTCTAGCATCAGCAAAAGCCCTCACCGTTGTACCATCCACTGCCACGTAGACCTTGGAGCGGCTGGAGTAAACTTCAATGTCCAGAACTTTCCTACTATGGACAGGCCGTCGTGGGATTTCCAGGTTCTGCAAACCTTCATCTAAGAAAAGAGAGAGAACACTATGTACTTCAAGCATCTTAACAAGTCCTCCCATAGTCCAATAATCTTTTGAATTATACTACATGTATCAAAGTTAAATTAAAAAAAGCAAAGCATGCTGCTTACATATCACACCATAGTAACTAAAGCACTCTCTGGGCAGTTTACAGTTTAATTATGCCCCTGCCCCCAGGTGAGTACTCAATTTACTGACTTGAGCTGGCTACCCTGGGATTGGATGTGGGTGTTATTGCTACTTGGGGCAGCCTTTCCCAACCTAGCTGACTCCACATGTGGAATTATGGGATTTGCAGCCCAAAACATCTGGAGAGGACTAGGCTAGACAACAATTCCCAGAAGACTGACGCTTGTTTTACAGTAGTCATGGGCAAAGCGCACCCCTACTGGTTGTTGTAGGACTCTAACTTCTGGTTATGTAGGGAAGTCTTATATCTGGAGGACTACATGTCCACCCATTTGAGAGGATGGCCTTAACAGCTGTAAAGGACATTCTGTTATCATCACTGGACTCACCATAATCTTGGGCAGAGTCTTCCTCTTCGCTGGCTGCTCTTCTAGTATCCAAGATCAGCTTTATGTTGACTATGACAGTCACCAGCAAGAAGAGAACAGCTCCCATCTGCAACGGGAAAGCTTCCATATCAGACAAAAAATATTGCAAAGTGTTGGGAATCTGATGCTTTACATCCTTGTGTTTCGAAAGATGCTGCAAACAGTACCAAAATTTACATTTTACTGCAGCATGGGTATTCTGTAGAACACAGATTCCAAGATGCTGCAATGGGCAAACAGGAATGCTCTCACATTCTCTTTTGCTATACACTTCCCATTACTCTTTGCTGGGGAACACTGAGAACTTACCTCCTAATGTCCACAACAGAGGAGAGATTATGGGGAATCACTGTTGTTTTTTTTATTTTTTTTTCCAATTTTGGTCAGAACTGAACTGCTGGCATTTGGAGATGGAAATCAGGTCAGGGTCAGTGTTGTGTGCCGCAAACACAGCATGGCCTTCAGCATGTGATAATGGCAATACAGTGGGGTCTCTACTTAAGAACTTAATCCGTATTGGAAGGTGGTTCTCAAGTGGAAAAGTTCTTATGTAGAATCTGCATTTCCCATAGGAATGCATTGAAAACCATTTAATCTGTATCTGCTCTTTTCCGTCCATAGAAACTAATGGGAAGCTGCTATTCCGCCTTCTACCACTAGAGGAGGATTTTTTTCTTTTTTTCCCCTTAGGTCAGGGAACAGTGTTAAAAGCACTTCTGACGAAGCTAATTTTGAAGCAATGGACTGAAAACCAATTAATCCATTCTGGCTGTTTTTTTTATGTAGAGGTGGGTTCGTACATTGAAGCATTAGTTCCCATAGGAACTAATGCAAAGCTGGTTAATACGTACTCTACCACTAGGGGGAGAACTTTTTTTAACCTAAGATTAAAAAAAGATGACCTAAGGTTAAAAAAAGAGCAGGAAAGTTTTTTTTTCCTGTTCTTATCTGGATTTTTGTTCTCAAGTAGAAGCAAAATTTAGCAAATGGAGCTGTTCTTAAGTGGAATTGTTCTTAAGTAGGGACGTTCTTAAGTAGAGACCCCACTGTACTGTCAAGGAGCACACAATTCTTACAATTAACCTCATTCAGTAGGATTCTGAACATTAGCTTTGAAAGAGACAGCACACAAAGCATGTTTTTGACATTTAGATCCTGCAAATATATCTGCCAGCTAGCCTGGGCTCCAAATAACTGCTTGCTTTGTAATTCCAGACCTCTTTGCTCCAGCACAAGGGGAAAAACAGCTGTTCCTACTAATAATCTCCAGTCCATGTTGTCTATAGCACTGGATAGACAAGCTGAAGTGCTTTGGGTAACAATAGCAAATGCAAATGCTTATTGCAATCTCAAGGGAAATTTAAAGACAGACAAACACATGCCCAACCTCTGCACAGTCAGCACCTCTTAAATTAGGGTAGGGAACTATTTATGTGGCTGCAATCACAGCAGGCAGCTCACAATAGAGCATTCCAGGACAAGACGTGGCAGTGATGTACTCTATGGATCTGTACTTAATAGCATGCCCTTTTGCAATACAAAATCAATCGGCTGCTGACATGACATTAGCTCAACATAAATGAAAAGCTGATTTCAGGTCAGTAAAAATCAGCAGCTGGTTAAACCCCAGCAAGGCTACTTCTAGCAACCAAAATCTGTACCTTTTTTTTATGTGTGCAACAAAGTCTTGCTTAACATGTCTGTGCAATATCATTCAATAGAGAGCTTATGAAATTGCTAGCATGTATATCTTTTTTCTCTCCTTAGAAATAAGAGCCCAAATGCACTCGCAAAGCTTTACTTGTAACATTGAAAATCTCTCGTCCTCACACCTGCTGTGCACTTGTTCTCCCACAAAAATGAAGTTCCTGGGGCTGTGTCAGTAGCCCTAGGGCTAGACTATGGGTCATCAAGACCCCTGCTGGACTGTGATGTAAAGTGGGCTGTAACAGCACCACCACCATGTAAACTTATAGAACGGGGTATCCAAATACTTGAGCTCAAGACATAATTTAAAGACTATTACACTTTGACAACAAATGTACAGTCCTTCATTTCTGATATACTTACCCAGACACCTGAGACTATCCATGACAGCAAAATGTCTATACTGTACCCTAAAGCAAATTTCTAGGCCACAAGGTTTAAGCTTGAAACCACATATATCAGAAGTGGAAATTGTCAAGGTCAGAAAAACATGGGCAAAATGCAGAAGCCTGATTTTCTCTAAACCTGGCTCCAGAAGAACCATACTGGATTGGACCAAGGGCCTATTTATTCTCCTGTTTCTGCACTGGATAAACTCACGCCTTTGAAAAATCTAACAGCAAGACCCAGGTATGATAGCAGCCCTACACATAAACAAGCATGCTCCCCAGCAACAGATGCGCGGAGACATAATGCCTGTCATACTGGAGGGAATATAGCTAGTAGCCACTGATAGCCTTGCATTTCTCTTTAGGGAGGGAGAAGAAAACCCCTCAAACACCATAACTGCCTCCAGTCAGTTGGGTAATGGATAGAGAGAAGGGCAGAGAAAAAAAGGGAACAACATGGAAAGGTAGACTGCTTGGTTAGAAAAGCTGCAGCTATGCAGCATTTCTTGCACAATTGCAATTTTATATAGACTTTGCTTAGAATTTACATGCTTCAGTTACATGACATGTTATGCTGCCCTGTATACGAACCCAGTCCCTTTCAAGTATTTAAATTTAAGCCTATTCAACAGCAGCTTATGTAATTGTATTTTCAGAAGAACAATTACATTAGCTTGTTGCAACAATCTTGTGACGCTTTAAAGATTGCATGTTTTATTTCGTTTAACTGTCAATGAACTGTAGTCTGCTTCCCAACTTGATTTTACTTCTCAGTATTATTATTTTTTAAATCACAACTGTCTCAGCTGTCTGTGGACAAAACATTCCGGACACCCACACAGCCCTTAATTCAGACCCTGAGGTAGTTCCCCAGTGGCTACAACACTTTTTCGTTCTCACAACAGAGCAACACTTTGTACTGACATTCTGATTGTCCAACAGCCAAAACATGCCTTTCAGATTTCAGGTTCATCTTAATGGAACCGATCATATCCCCACCAATACTTCCATTACATTATTATGGATCTGTGCTCTGCAAGGGATGTTATATTGTTGTAACATGTACAATGGTGTTATAACGCTCAACCCTCTGATGATGCAAGAATAGAGGGCAATGTGGGTTTCTATGGGAACCTGAACTTCAAGAGCCCTATCTGTGTGCAATTAAGGTGTCAGCTTTCCCCACAACATTGACAGCTTTGTATTAAACTTGCTATTCTGAGACATGGGATCCAGACAAGATATTGAAATCTTTTGTCATGTTCTCTCTTCCTTATATTTTTTTCTTTTCTTTTGAAAGACAGATGAATTGCTTTTTAGTACAGTATCAGAATCACAGAACTATAGAGCTTGAAGGGATCCCAAAAGTAATCACCCCCCCAGTGCAGAAATCCATAGCTAAAATATCCGTTTGGTGGCACAATCCTAATCCTACTTAAAAATCTCCAGTGAAGGAGAGTCCACCACTCGCTGAGGCAGTTGATTCAATTGTTAAATGGGTCTCATTATTAGGAAGTTCTTTCTAATGTTTAGCCAAAATCTCCTTTCCTGTAACTCATATCTATTGCTTCTGGATCTATCTTACTGTGCACAAAAAAATATGTCTACTCCATCTTCCATGTGACACAGCCTGCCAAATACTTAAAGACGGCTATCACATTGCCTCCCAGACTTCTCTTTTCCAGGCTAAACATATGAAGTTATCTCAACCTTTCCTCAGGCGGCTTGTTTCTAAATTTGTTTGCATTCTGCTTGCCCTCCTTTGGACATGTAACCCCTTCTGAATATCCCACTTTAACTGTGGTATCCAGAACAGGACACTTTTCTCCGATTTGCTCATGTATATCATGAACAGAACTGAACTGAACTGAGGAGTCTGTCAGGAGACAGGTATCTAGTTGTGTGTTCCCAGAGGCATCTGGTGGGGTCACTGTGAGATACAGGAAGCTGGACTAGATGGGCCCTTGGCCTGATCCAGCAGGGCTCTTCTTACGTTCTTACGTATTTCTTTTAGAATGCCTTTATGCATTCCATGCTTTCCTGTAACCTTGTTACTACCCTGTTGGGAGATTAAGAGATTTGTTTACAAAGAAACCTGTGGTGTGCAAGAAGAGGGTACCTTCCTAATAAATCCATCAGTTCAAGATTCCCTTTGGCACCCAAGACGAATTCAAGTGGGAGGCACATAGAGACACTAAAAGGCCTGAAATCCATCCAGAATTATATAAAGACTAGGTGCATGGCTGCTGTGGTATCATGCACACAAATTTCCATGTGATTCTGAAAGGGCTGGAACCCTATTTTGCCTTCGGAGATAATCTGTATTTTTTTCTTGGCACAGTTTTACTTAGCAAGTCTGTAAACTCCAAGTTTAGTCCTAACAAGAGTAGATCCACTGAATCAATGGTCATTTGGTAGGCCAACACTTTGTTGCACTGAGTCAGTGTGTTTACTCTAATAGGGAGCAACAACTGGACTTCCGTGTTTGAATGGACTGGCAATTAAAGATGCATCAACTAATGGCATTGTGGAATAAGATAACTCAAGGTTATGCTCATGTCTCCCCTCCTTCTTACCATATCTTTACAACAACCCTATGAGTTAAACTGGGCTGAGAGAGGATAACTGGCCCAGGATCACCCACAGTAAGTTTTACAGCTCACTGAGGACATGAACTAGGATTTTCTGCATGCCTGTCTAATACTCTTAACAATTACAGCACTGCCGGCTTCCTGTCCCCTTCCACCTTTAATAGAAAGTCCTATCAGTCCAATCATGTCTCTAGAAATTATCTGATTCCTTTTTTTTAAACTTCACCCAATACACTACCGCCACTTTTCATTTTGCCATCTGCTTCCCAACCTGTAAGAAAATGAATTGAAGAGAAAAACTGCTTTCCTTCTTTGCAAATGTTCAAAGGCTTCTATTTGTTTGCATTTCAGTAGCAATCTGCTATCATATAAAAAGATATCTTCTATGAGCCATGCTACAGGGAACAGAGCACCAATTAGTGCATCTAAAAATATATGGGAAAAATAATTAAACAGAAGCATTGCAAAGAGCCACAATCCAGCATATGTGAATCTGCTTCTAGAGGCTACAGTGCCTCTGTTTCAGTGCTTTAACGAAGCCCATTCAATGCTATGGGCAAAAGGAAAGAAATACAAACCAATGTGTTTTGGGGTGTGGCAGAAAGGTTTACATGAGTCCTTCTAAAAAAATACCTGGATTTACAGATTGTGGGGCTGCTTGTGGGCTGAATACTGCCTGCAGACTGAAAAATCTCCTCTCCTACTTAAAGACCAACAGCTTAAAGCTAGAACTGCTGGATAGCTCAGTGGTTTAGGCGGTTGACTGCGGAGCCAGAGGTTGGAAGTTTGATTCCCCCACTGTGCGTTCTTGACAGGGGGTGGACTCGATAATCCGTAGGGTCCCTCCCAGTTCTGCAATTCTAAGATTATTATTATTATTATTATTATTATTATTATTATTATTATTAAACATACACTCTGCATGACAAATGTCCTTGGTTCTAACTATGGCAGATATAGTGAAAGGAATAGGTAATATGTGATTGCAAACGCCTTCTGCCAAGGACAACAGAGTCAGTCTGAGAGAGAATCTGAATACAGACAACACTGGGCTAGAGGGAGTTTGAGATGGTTCCAGACAGCATACACAGAGGTTTCTTCATGGAATCGCATAAATGATTCTGCTCTTTAGTTACAACTTTAAAAGCATTTGAGTCCGCAACTGTGTATTGGACTGCTGAGTTTGGGAAACTTGGGCTGAAATCCCATTTTACCCATGATTTCAGACAGCCTTGGTTCAATCCCTGAGACTCCACTCCAACACTTACTGGCCCTCACTGAATGCAACAAGATCTGCTTTCAGAAACAAAACTGCATCACACATTTCCAGTCATTGTTTCGAAAACACACAAATAACTGAGATGAAGTAGTTAGAGCATATGCATGGTTATCAGAAGCCGTCAGTGAGAAGTGATAAACAGCCCTCGATTAATGTGTTAAACTTTTTCTCCAAAATGCACACAACCAGTTTGTACAAAAGACTTAGGACACTAGATTAATGACACCAACTCAGAAGAGCACATTCACTTGTTTTGAGATTATAACTATCCCATTGCACTTTGCTGATACATGCTTAGCATACCACACATGTTCACAGACTTCATCCCTTTGTGATGAGAAGACTTCATTCTGCAAATAAACCAGTTTATCTGCAGACCATCATACAATGTGCAAGGTTACCTTTCTGGACTACATGCCAAAAGACTTGACATGACAACTGGGGATTATGGGTGCTGTAGTCCAAAAGGTAACTTTGCCAATCCTATAGCAGAACCTACCTATTTCTTATTCTGCCAAATAAATAATCACTTCATCTCCACCCCCCTTTCATTACATTGGCAGATGCTTTCAAACCTTTGAATATGAAGACTCCATAATGAGATGCATTTGAAGCCAATGATCTTCTCTGATCCCAACTAGTCATCAAGTCCAGCATCATGCCAGTAACAGGAGCAACGGGAACAATGGGCAGGATTGCTCTTACCTGACACAATCTCCTTAGGGCTCTCTGGTTCATCAGTTTGTACTTCCAGGCCAGGTACGAGCTGCGTTTCTTCCATGGCTTGGCTGGTGTGTTGGGTTTCCACTCATCCATCACAGAAGGGCAAATAGTCAGAAGTGGATGGCTGCATAAACTTACTCTCAGGATATGCTCTCCTCCAGCTGCATGTTAGCCATCCAGTTGCACATAACCTGGTCAGGCATAAAAAGCAGAAGACATGGAAAGCCTGTAAGGCAAAAGGAGGTTATTCTGTTCTAGACGTCTGATGTCAAGGCAGTTCAAAAACTGCACAGCTTTAAAAAAGAAACCCAAGTGTGCAAAAATGTTTAATTTACATAATTCATTCTGGTTACAGCACTTAAGTATTAGCAAAATGGAATTGTTTGGCAAGGAATAGGCTAGGAGGAGGCAAGGCAGGGAATCCTTTGCCAGAGAGCATGAGACAAGAAGAAATAATGGAGCATGGGAAGGTGGGCAGCCAAGCAGAGGAACAAAGCCCTCATCTGCCGCTCAAAGCTTGTTTTGTTGATGACCACCAGTTGGGTTTTCCACATGACAATGCATAAAGTTGCAAAGGTCTTCAGAGATGCAGAAGGTTTTCTGTGAGTATTAAGTAATTTGGACAGTACAATAAGAAAGAAAAGATTAGGATTATTTTAGAAAGAACAACAAAACGTAACCCAGTTCCCAGTACACACTAGTGCAGTGGTTCCTAACCTTGAGTAACCCAGGTGTTCTTGGACTGCAACTCCAAGAAGCCTTCACCACGAGCTGTGTGGGCTGGGGTCTCTGGGAGTTACAGTCCAAGAATACCTGGGTTACTCAAGGTTGGGAGCCACTGCACTAGAGGAAATAATACACCAACTTAGAGATTCATGTAGCTGGGCATTTAAAGAGTCATGATTTAGTCAGCAATCTATTTCTCAAACTGACTCATAATCTCAACACTTCTAATAAATAAGAAAATCCCTGTGTGAGCACCACCTGTCACTAAAAGACCAGAAGATTACTCAAAGATGCAAAAGCTGTTATGGACTTTTCATAATCTCATACTGGCAAAATTGCACCCACTGGCAAAATTGGACCTCACAATGCTAAGGACCAGGAAAGATGTCTGCCTCAACAGCAGAACACCTGGTTTGCATATACAGTAAAAGGTCCCAGGTTCAGGCTATCCCATTTCCAGGTTGACCTGGGAAGGACCCCAGCCCTAGTCCATGTCTACTACCTGACAGGGTCACACCCTGACACAAAGTACAGCACTTTCTCATGGGAAGATGCAAGCCTCTCACATGTTTCCTGGCATGTTTGCTGATTGCATGCACTTAAAAACTGAGTTCGTATAAAATGGGGTTGCAGTATGGATGCCATGGACTGCCAGAAATAAATGGTATTAATCTATAAATGGCTTCTACATCACCTCAAGTCTGAATCCTCACTGGAATCTGAAAAGGCTAAACTGATCCATCAGGGTCTGGAGGTATTATGAGAAAAGACGACTCACCAGAAGAGGTGGCAGTGGTTGAAAGCAAGAGGGAAAGAGGAAGGCTGAATACAGATGGACTCAGTAAAGAAGACCACAGGATTTAGTTTGCAAGATCTGTGCAGGGTTGTTAATTCACAGGGTCGCCCTATGTCAGAAAGGATTTGTCTGCCCATGCCAATCCTGCGAAAGAGCTCGTCCTCGCCTTAGCACTGCAGGAACTGAGCTGGGAGAAGCTGATAGTAATCCTTTTACCGAGCTACCGCTCTTAAGCCCATTTACTTAGAACCAAGTCCTTAAAACAACAACAACAAGCCCTACTTCCAAGCAAGCATGATCAGAACCCCAGTCGAAGCCACGACTTAGCATCACCAAAAGCTAACGAACTAAATGGAGCAGAGGAAGGCTGGCGTGTCTGAAGCACAACATGAAACCCAAGGAATTTCTCACACTCGCCATCAAACCCATTTCCAACACAAACCTCGAGGGAAAGCCAGTTTAACTCGGCGTTGCCTTCATCGAACTAAATACAGTATAATAACGCATTACGTGAGGGGCGGGGCGGCAGCAAGGAAACCGGCCGGGCAGAAGAGACTTAAAATAGATCTCATGGCGTTAAACGTAGGGAATAGGGAAGCCTGCCTGCGTGTTCCCCGGTCACCCCCACGGACGACCGGGGCGGACTGGCAGCCGCGTGAAATGAAACGAGTGAGGAAGGGGGTGACTCGCTCGCAGCCTCCCAAAAGGAAGCAAACCCACGGAAGGGGGGGCTGCGTTTTGAGATGGTTCGTAGCGCCTCCGAAAATGGGGGTTTCCCCCCTTTCTCCAAACGGATGGTCTCCCGGCCAGTCTGGCCACCTGCCACCGCAAAGAGCCACTTACTGCCTTTAAAGCGCGTCCAGACCGAAGCCCCCTTCTCCATAGCCAGGCGCCCGCACCGAACTCCGGCGGTTCCTAGGAGAGCTGCAAATCCCCTCTCCTTTTCTGACCACTAAACCGAGATCTTTCTCTCTCTCTCTCTCTCTCTCTCTCTGCGAGGCTGAAATTGACGTGCCTCCCTGCTTCCGGCGCGGGATATACGGCTCGAAGCCTCCTCTTAAAGGGGAACGGCTCCGGCAAAGGCGGCCAGCCGGGTCAGGAGGGACTGGAAGAAGGGCGGAGCAGCGCCTGAGGAACCGGGAAGAGAGGCCTCTGTTTACTGGGCAAGAGGGAGAGGCAAGTAAGCGTTGTGCGCAGCGCGATTGGCTAATCTGGCTGTCAGTTAACGGACCCAACCGCTCCCCCCGAAGGAAGGGAAAGCGGTATGGAGCCACCTGCTTGCCTTCGGGGAGGTCCGTTGGTTTCTCCTTCTCGCCTCGATGCGCGTCAGGTCGCCGGCTCGGGCCCTGGTTGCGCTGCTCTTTGAGGTTGGAGCCGAGGGTAGGTGCGCAAAGAGTGGCTCCAGGACGAAATGGGGGGGGGGGGAAAGAAGGCCCCCCTCAGTGCGGAAGTGAGGGCTCGGTTTTGTATACACACGGAGTGGGGGGGGGATGGTTGTGCGCAGTCCCGTGTGTGGTGATATGCTACACGCATCACAAAACGGCTACGGTAGGCCGCCACCTCATCCCGAGATGGGTTTCCTGGGCACCTTTCCTGTGGAAGAAAACACGTGTCACGTCCCAGGGAAGAAAACACGTGTCACGTTGGCTGAAGACTCCGGTGTGACTTCGAAACCTTGCCCGTTCCACCTTGTATCTCATTTGCTACATGTTTGTGGTGTGTGGCGAGAGGGTTATGAAAGATCTCCCAAAGGAAAAGAGAAATAAAAAATAGCGACAGATTTCTCCCAGCCTGAAAAGGTTATCCACACCGTATAGGACAGGGTGGTGAACATGTGGCCTCGCCTAGGTTGATGAAGTATTACTCTGGACGTATGTTGCCATTGGACAGATTGAGTGCAGTTGGTGGAAACGAGTTCAGTCAAATCTAGAGAGCTGCAGGTTTCCTTGCCCTTTCGTGGAGCCTTGAGAACCTGGCCAGATGTGAGAACTTACTCAGATAATTGAAGAACAGAGGCAGCTGCACTGATAATAAATAAAATTCAAACACTGCATTAAGAAGATACATTTTAGGCCACATCCCTCCACACCAAAGGCAGGAAAAAGATGATAGGCACAGTGGAAGATGCTTAAACATCAAGAATACTCATCATTACAATTAGGACCTTTGCCTATTCTGGCTGGTTGTGTTTCCCATTACCAGCAACCTGATTCCTTTAACCTAGATGTTGGCCCAGCGATCTTCTGCATCCAAAGAGCACATGCCAACATGTATCCTTCCAGTTTTTTTTTAAATTGTAGCTTCCACTGTTCTTCTCTTTGGTTAGGATGGCTAGGGCAGGTGGGAGTTGCAGTTAAGTAATGTTCAGGGGGTCATATGCAATCATGGCCAAAAATATTGGCACCCTTGCAATTCTGTCAGAAAATGCAACTTTTCTCTCAGAAAATTGTTGCAGTTGCAAATGTTTTGGTACTCGCATGTTCAATTCTTTGGTTTGCATTGGAACAACACAAAAAAAACCAGTATGTAACTGTATGAGACATCATCACATTTGGAGAAACAGGGGTGTGGTCAAGGCCACTGTCCTCAATTTGTTTTGTGTCTGATTGTTATTTAGCTTATTCTCTTGCCAAGTTCTAAAGTCTTTGAGTGTGGTCCTGACTACATTATGGGGTGGGGCCTAAGAGCAAATACGCAAAGCAAAAGATGATCTAAAAATAAAATAACTTTCTAAAGTGCACAAACTGGGATTGTATCAGAAACCCATTACTGTTCTCTCTCTCCTTTTATTTGATATAGGGTCTATTAAAGCCAGCATTAACAGGAGATGGACAAATATAGGATGCCTAGAATAATTTATATTATGCCCAAGGGAACCCTAAATGAGCACTTCAGTTAACTGATGCAACATAAGCCCATGAAGATTGACTGATATGGAGTGTGTGCGCAATGATATCTCTCTGCCTTTTTGTTCACTAGAGCAGCCATTTTCAACCTTTTTCTCGGGACGGCCATAGAAACATTATGAAAAATATAGGCCGAATTAGGATTGTGTAACTCACATAATGAACCTGAGAAGGTGAGGTGTGAAGAATGGCTTCCAGCCTGTGTCCCACTTCAAATGTGTCAGGGACCCCAGAGGGTCATATGGCCCCTGTTGAGAATGGCTGCACTACAGAGGTGGGTACATCATTGCCAGATTTTAATTCTGAGAGAAAAAAGTGAGAGGGTCCTGAGATTTTGGGATATAATTTTAATTTAATTCAGTGATTGTTTTTCGGTCTAAGTGGACATGCATTTAAAGGCAAATCAGTTATCTCAGATTGAGTTGAGCCTGTGAATGAAACAAGCAGTGAGAAGCCATTCAACCACAGAAAAAAACAGAATTCCCTCCTATCCCAGGAAGGAAGGTGCTAATGTGGTGGGAAGGGAGAAGATTGACAGCAGTCAAGCTAAAACTGCCATTTGACACATGAAATTTTTTTGTTTGTTTAGAGCTGGGATGGGCAGTAGTAGGTATCTCAGTAGGAGTGGGGAATAGTGTATTTATTTATTTATTTATTTAAAATACAGTATTTTTACCCAGCCTTTCTCCTTGAAAAGGACCCAAGGCAGCTTACAACGATGAAAGACAATATTTAAAGTTGAAAACAATGAGTATACAACTGTGGTTAACATCATTAAAAGACAGTTTTTTAAAATTATGAATAAGGAGGCATCTTACATCAGTTAAGGCAAAGATCAATAAGTATACAAACATTTTAAAAATGTCACTCTGAGAAATGGAAAATATAAAAATGGAAAACACTACTACTGCTACCTACTACTAAAAATCCAGTCAAAGCAGGAATGTATAACAGTCTATCTAAAAATCACACACAGGTAGCTAGTTACTGAGGGAAGGCTTACCTGAAGAGAAAGGTCTTTGCCTGCTTGTGGAAGGATAGCAAAGATGGGGCCAGTCTGGCCTCCTATGGGAGGGAGTTCCAAAGTCTGGGTGCAGAAACAGAGAAGGCTCTCTCCTGTGTCCCCATCAGATGCAGCTGCAAAGGTGGTGGGACTGAGAGAAGGGCCTTTCCTGATGATCTCAACACCCCTATCCAGTTCCCATCATAGGTCATCTACCAAGGTGACCAAAGCCATCTGTGTCCCATAACCAGGCCTGAAGCCAGATTGAAATGGGTGTAGATACTCTGTCTCATCCAGGGACCTCTGGAGCTGGGAAGACACAACTTGCTCTAGTTTCTTCCCCAAGAATAGAATATTAGATACTGATCAGTAATTATTCAGTATTGTGGGGGTCCAAGTAGGGCTTTTTAAATAATGGTCTTGCCATTGTCCCCTTTAAGCAAGATGGGATCCTACCCTGTTGCAAGGAGGCATTCACCACGCCTCCTATCCAGTCAACCATTCGCTTTCTGGCAGCTTTTATGAGCCAGGAAGGGCAAGGATCCAACAGGCATGTGGTAGCCATCACCTCTGCAAGGATCCTGACCACATCATCAGGCTGCAATGACTGAAACCCACCCATTAACATGGGGAAGTAGGGGCCACAGTTTCTTTCACAGGGCCTGAAAGAGCTACAGCATCCAAGTCAGAGTGGTGCGAGTCATTTTTGCCCGCAAAGTGTTGTGCAAATTTTTCACAGCGAGCTACAGTGTCATCTGCATTATCTATCTGGGGGCTAGCATGTAGCAGGCCCCTAACCATTTGGAAAAGCTCCTTTGGGTGATTTTCTGCAGATGTAATAGTGGCAAAGAAGAATGACTTACTTGCTACTACCACTCCCATGGAATTGGTATTCCAGTGGGCCCTAGCTCTTTATCTATTGGCATCATTAGACCTTCTGGCCAGCTGTGAAAAATTGGACTGCCAATTTCTCCATCGCTGCTCAAACTGCATTGCTTCAATAGGGAACGTGGAGATGGTGTGCATAGTTAATTACTTATAATTCATCCCTTTCTCCAATCACAACAGTATAACTGTTACATTACAATTGTAATTTGAGAAAAACAGCCTTTTGCCTGAGTAAGTTTTTCTTTGTACAGTAGGTCATTCTGTTGTTTATGGGGATTTGATTTACTGCATGATAGTGAAGGAGGGAATATCACATGGTTCCCTTATGGTACATGATGAAGTGAAAAGAAAGTGTGTTTTGTGTCACAGGCCAAAAATGTGCCTCACTCATATTGTTTAAAAAGGTATTAACAGTAGATAAGTATGGTGTTTAAGTTATAGGAAGGAGCTACTTTTTAAAGATCTCACTTATAATGGTAGTTGAGACCTGGACACTATAACTGTAATTACTTTAAAGTTAATTTCTCAGCTTTTATCTATATCTGTTTTAGTTTATGCATTTCTTCTTATACGTACAAAACATAGGAATTGTTTTGCTGACGCAGATGAAAGATCTATCTGTAATGTGAGCCTATGTGTGTCTCCAGAAGAAAAGCACAGTTGGAGTTCAATGGGATTTGCTCCCTGTTAATAACATTTAGGACTGTAATGCTGGCCTAGTGTTCTCCTTCCAGCAACTGCCAACCGGATGCCTGGTGATAATCTCTTGTCATTGGTCCTCAGAATTTAATACCCAGAGCTACACTGCATCTAAACATGGAGGTTTCCTTTTGTTAGCATAGCTAATAGATTGTCCTTCCTAAACTCCTACCAAAAATAAAAACCTATTGAAATAAATGGTCTTATCTGCATCTTGTGGTTAATTCCATTCCAGAGTATATATGCACAAAATAGGATATCACTTTAACTGTGGTGTTTACATCTTAAGTAATCTTTTGTCTGTTTTGAACTCATAACTGGTAAGCTTCACATGGCAGATCCCATCCTTTCTAGTAGTTTAGGAGATAGAAGTCCCACCCACCCCCCGCCATGTACGGCAGCCTGGTATTTAGGCATGAGCCTGGTATGTATCGTTAACAAGAAACTGTACCCACCTAGCAGCAGTCTGAAAAGGAGAGAAGCCTCATTCTTCTTCTTCTTCTTCTCCTCTCTCTCTCTCTCTCTCTCTCTCTCTCTCTCATCTGTTTGGAAATTACACAGTTTGCAGAGGAGGGAAATGTGTCTAAATATGGCAAGAGAACTTCTGCGTCCTGCCCTTTGTCGGCTAGCCCCCAGCAGGGCAATAAAATACTCAGTAACTTTGGAGACTAAAGGTGCTAAAGGTGAGGATACAACCTGTGCACACAGGCAGTTGGTTGATGAGAACTGGAGATAGCAGGAAAAGCTCCTGGATGTGCTGAACATTTGTACATTATGGACACCCAGCACTTTAGGGATGGAGGAATGCTTGACCCTGTAGATGTTGCTGAATGTCACAGCCTGTCATTCCTGAATAATGAAACAGCTACATCTTGAGGCCTGGGGCTAGTGGGAATTGGAGCCCAACAACATATGAAAAGCCACAGATTCCTGTCTCCATTTCTCCCCCTTAAAACATTGTTTTGTTCTGTTACACATGCCTGGACAGCTACTTCTTTGAAAACTAATTAAGATTGTTGGTGAAAGAAACGCAAAATCCTGTAGCGCTGCAAAAAGTAACAGATTGATTTCAGTGTGAACTTTCATGAATCAAAACCTGCTTCCTCAGACATTTGCTTGAAAGCTTAGCATGAAATAAAACCACGAGTCTTTAACGCACTGCAATGTTCTGCTTTTTAACCCTCCCCTTTTTTCTTTTATGAACATGCTTAGATAGACTAACCTCATGCTTGCTTCTTTGGAAATGGAGACTGTGTCACTGCACCACTGGGTGGCATCATAAGAGCACAGACAGAAGCATTGTGTTTTCAAGGGGAAAATAAATCCAGGTGGGGGCAACTGGTCTTTTGCAGCAAAGGCAAGAAGTCTTGTGAAAGAGACATGTTAAATGACATCATCAGGAACAGAAAGAAAGTATTCTCCAGACCAAGCTGGCTGGTAATGGGACAGTGAGGTATATTGCCAACTTTCTTTGAGTACCACCAAAATAACTGCATGCTGTTAAGTCTAATTTATGGTAACTCTCGGCAGGGTTTCCTAGGAGTAAAGGAAACAGAAGTTTACCAGTGTCGTCTTCTGGGATTGCTTTGGGACTCTAGCTTGTCCAAGGATACAGAAGCTGGCAGGGCTGGATACCCTGTTTCTGTTATTCCTAGGGAGGGTCACCTTGACGTACTTTTTTTTCCAGGCAGATAGCTTCTTATTTTATTTTCTCATGCTTAAAATTGTCTCTATATTGGATTTTTGTTCTTTGTGTTAATTTATGTTTGTTTTAATTCCCACTTGGCACATTAATTGCTGTTCTATTGTAGTGTTGTGATGCTTTGGTTTCAATTTAGTTTATTGTATTAAGTTTACATTTTTGTGTGACATCCTGGGAACCTGTTGAACAATGTGATATAAAACAAACCAGTCTGCCAGAAAAAGACAGTGGAGCAATGGCTTGCAGGACTGAAACTCCAGAAATTTCTAAATAATGGAGATTAAGGCATAATCCATCCCTCTTCCCCAGGTTTACCTGTTTCCTCTGAATTCAACTGCAATCCACATAAGAGCTGGTAAATAAATGCGTATTCCCAGGAACAGTATATTATTACAAGCTCTCCCTTCTGTAATGCAAAGTATTTGAGGGTAGTTTGGTCTTGTGTGTGCAGTTAACAGATACAGACTTTACAAAATACCTTGTCCCTCTGTTGTTTGTTTGTTGTTGTTTGTTTTGTTAGACAAATCTGACAGTTTGCATTTTTGGAGTCTCCTTATGTGAATTATGACGGCTGTGGGAGCTGTCGTAGTGAAAGACTGGGTTTCCAGATGTACCACTACAGCACTGTCTAGCCATAAAATAATTTCACTGTTGTGGGATTCAATTTGACTTCAACATTTTGTTTCCAGTATTAAAAGTCAAGTCTATATTAGCCACTCTCATGACAGATTGTTCTGACATTATGTACACCTCCGGGTGAGCTATAGAAGATATAATCTCAGATAGATTCTAGAATTGCATACAGTACTTTTTGTGAGTGTTTCTTGTTTTTTGGTAAGAATTTCAGCAGATTTCCTATGATCTGCTAAAGCTGATTAACTTATTTCCTGAGAGTATCAGATGGTTTCCTTACACCTTCAAATACTGTTTCATTGCAATCTTACAGAGTTCTGCTCTAAAGTAAATCCCAATGAGGCTTGCCCTGATACATGGGCACATGCTTGCAGTTCATAGGCTTACCAAACTTAATATGGCTTTCTTTGGGGCAAACACATAGGCTGAATTCCTGAAGTATCGTATTGGTACTTTGCAGCACATCTCATAGAGAATATCTGTGCTGTTTTCCTTCATTTAAGGTGTAGGGCATGTTGTCCACCAGATGTTATTGCACCATGACTCTAATCATCCCTGGTAATTGTCCATGCCAACTGGAGTCCAAAAACATCTAGAAAGCTAGAGATTCCTCATCCCTGCCTTATTTACACATGTTTCTTTCAGATGGGTAAAAGAACTGTGTTATTAATTGTTGCTTAAAGTTTGAAATTAGGAAAGCTGAGTGGTTCTTTACAATTTTCCTATTGCTAAAGGAGCATGTTAAGATTGGTCTAGAAATGAGAAGGGCTTTCTCCTTTTCTTCAGACATTTGAAGCTATTCTTGGATGTAAGTGGAGATTTTCTTTTAATCCAGATGGTTTGTTTGCCACCAAGAAGCATCTGGGTAATCCTGATACACTGGAGACCCTCTGTTGTCTGTTAAGCCAGAGAGTTCTACTGGGGCAACCTGTTCCCAAATTTTCCTTCATCTACTTAAGGTCTGTGTTTTTGAAAAAAAAGCAGAAAGCAGGAATCCCAGGCCGAATATGATTGGGTTCTTTTGAAAGTTTATTTATTTATTTATTTATTTATTTATTTATTTATTTATTTATTTATTTATTTGATTTATATCCCACCTGTCTAGTCGGTTAAGACCACTGTAGGCGGCTTACAACCAAAAAACTTCAACTTTGGCAGGAAATAATGACTGAGACTTGTCTGTACTATTTACAACTTGGACTTTATTAACTCTCAGTGTTTCAACAACCACCCCAACTGGATTGAAACAAGACAAATCAGGCAAAGGTCCATAACTAGATGAGGATAGTTCTTGAAAATTAGGATAACTCACTGAGGGGCTGGACCAAAACGCTCCTGATCCGTGCGATTTCTCAAAGGGGCACTTCATACCGTGCAAATGGTGTTGCAACATGGGTGTCGAGCCCAGTCTCCCTCTTTCGGTGGCTTGTTGTACGTCTGATCTGGCTGGATCACCTTCCTTCTACCTCCTTGTCCCCGCGGAAAAACAATCACCGTCCATTCTTGAGTTTCAAACGTCATCTCTCCTTCTCTTTTCACCTCCAGGTCTGGTAACAATGCACCAACCTTTGGATTAGGAAAGTCTTTCAAAAGACCACACATTCTCTCATACTTTGAATCTACTCCTTCATTCTCAAATCTACTGCCTAATCTCCTCTCTCCTTGATGTTTTATACTTTCCTGCCATGCTGACATTTTAGCTCCTCCCCTTTTCCTCCTTCTCCTACCTGAAAGACAGACCTCTTTCTTCGCTTTTTCCTCTTCTGGTGTCTCTGTGGGTGAGGACGGCTCACTTTTCTCCTCCTTTCCTTCACACTGGGAAATTTGTGCCATCCATTCCAGAAGGGATTATCAGAGCAATAATCATAGCAGGACATCCAGGGTCTTGGTCTATGAAACGAAAATTTAGAGGGCTTAAAAATGTGGTGTTAGAAGGACACAAATCTACCCATTGGTATTTCTGTTGGAAGGGCACAAACCTAGCTACCAAGTATGTTGTTGTTGTTTGCCATCAAGTCACCCTCAACGTATGGCAACCCCATGAATGAGTGATCTCCAAAGGACCCTGTTTTCAACAGCCTTGCTGTTGTCACTTTCAACATCTTTGCCTCCAGAGATAGTTCAGGCTTGATTTGATCAAGTATGTTGGCTGCCTTGACCCACTTCTCTGTGGAAGAAAAGAAAAAAGTATGTGAGTGAGTGTGTGTGTGTCTCTGTGTGTGTGGGCTTATTATGGAACCAGTGGAGCTGTTGCATACTCAGACACAGATGTTTCCCCTTTTCCCTCGTCCACTCCCTATGTATGCTATTCTCATGTGACCCAAACTTAACTAAACAAAACAGCAAAGTCCAGTTTAAAATAACATTTGTTTAGAATATTAATAAAATTCTAAGCCACCTTCAATGCTCGGACTGAAAAGCAGTGTATAGAAGTGCATTAAAAAAGCATACCAAGAAACAGGTAATTATATGTGGAATTATTCTTATTAATCTGGGGACATGGGGCTGTTTTAAATGTTGCTTTATGGTATTGCTAGGTGCTTGTTCTCACCTGTTTCACTGAAGATGGTTCCATTACTTATTTGGATATAACTGTACAGTACAATTGCTAAGAGAGCCAGAGACTCCTTCACTGGGCATGTAGTTGAAGTTAGTTCTGTCTCCTTCTTAACACAGTCAGCAGTGGGAGGCTGCTTTGTATGGAACTCCAACCATTGGTCCAACTAGTTCAGGATAGAGAACCCCCCCCCCCAATATAGATAGTCTGCAGATAGAGCTAAAAACACACTTGTTTTGTAGAAATATGATTCTCACCAACTTCCATATTTGAGAAGTGAGACATCACTGAAATCCTGTGCTTGTCCTGTGAAGACTGATCACAAAACAAAGCAAGCTAATTTGTAAATTATGTGAGGAGAGAAAAACTCTTTGACACTTTCAATTTTTAAAGAATTTCTTCTAATGACAGGTTTTTTTTTTGTTTTTTTTTTTTTTTTGGTAATATATGTTTCTCTGTCAGTGTTCCTTCCTGTGACTGACAGTGACTTTCCTGGGTTCTGGAGGCAAGAGTCTTTCCAGGGATGTGAACTCAGACTTTGTACATAAAAAGCTAGAGCACATTCTCTAACACTGAACTACGGTCTGTCCCCAGCTGCTTCTGGTGCCTTTATTTATTACATACTTTGTCGCATGTGTGTTCTGTTTCTTTTCCCTACAGGAAGCTGAAGGCAATGTGTCTGACTTTCCTCCCCCCTCTTTTATCCTCACAATAACCTTGAGAGGAAGGTTAAGCTGCCAGTAGCTTGAAGGCTCCTATCACCCATGCAAGAGTAAAGAAAGCGACGTCTGTATACCACTACTGTATTTGTGTACATGTACTCTTCACTCCTGTGTCTGCGTCTTGTAATTCTTGGTATGGGGATAGAATTGCATTCTCTCCAGTACTTCTTACTTTCTGGGACTTCCAGAAACCCCAGCCAGCATGGCCGCTGGGAGATTCTGAGATTTATAGTGATAACCAAACATTTTCTAAAATCTGAAAAAGTCAAAGAGGATAGGACTGTGCTGTCTTTATGCACATGATGGTGCAGCTACCTCTGCTAAAATAACCCAGAAGAGTAAGTTACTTCATTAACTTTAACCATGAGGGAAACACTGCTTCCCCCCCCCTCTCTCTCCCTCATTTGCATCAGATCACTGTCTGCACTCCTTCATGCTCCCTCCCAATGTGCATGGGTGGGCTGTGGTCCCCCTGGGCCTCCTGAAGCAGATGAACAATTAAATGGCTGGGTGGTTTCCTTCAGTATGCATTGACTTGTTGTGTCTGGCTACATTATGTAGGCTGATGTCATTGTAGAGCCAAAAGGGAAACCTTGCAGCCCTGGCCCTACAGTGCTAATGATAGGCTGCCATTCAGAAGTTGACAAGTGTCGAGGAGAACATTTGGGACAAAGATTAGGACATTTTGTCACAAAAGTATGAACAGGCTTAACAGGCCAAGCCTAGGGTCCATCTAATCCAGGACCCAAGCTTAGCAATAGCCAGGTTGGAAAGATGCTTCTCAGAAGCTGTACTATCCGTCTATTAGGATGCAAATCAGGGAGCCTAGGAGTCACATGCCTGTTGATTTAAATACCAATATATGAAGGAAAAAGGAATACAATGGGACTTTCCTGAGAGGCTGTTCAAGAGTTTCTATTCCACTCAAAACAGAAGCTTCAAAGAATGAAGTGTATTCTTTCAAGGAGTGCTGATGGCACAGCATGCTGGCTACTCCCTCTGTCCTCATTCACTCATTCTGTATTCAGGCAGTGAAAAGACACAGGAAATGTTGCCCTGTGATTGTGCACACATTGTAGAACCAATATTGAGGTAGGGAGGGGAACCTATAGCCCCACAGTCTAACCTGGCACATAAGAGTATCCCCACCTGTTCTGTGGAGGCTCTAAGGAAGTTTCTTCTAAATCTAAGTGCAGCACTCTTAATATTGGACCGCACCAGTTCATCAACACAGAAATAAAACACCCTGAATTTAGTAGTAATCTCCAGGCAAATGGAGATATGCCTGCAGCTTTAACAGGTGCTGTTATAGGGTTATATCAGTTGGGAAAGCATTGGATAGTGAAGAGGGATCCTTAGATGTATCTTCCCATCGCAATTACGTCAATGGCAGATGGCAGCCATGTGCTTGCACTGCAGTGCTTGCTGTGTGCCAGATTCCTTCCTCAGAACATGAAGCTGTTGCCGAGTGAAATGAACAGAAACAGATCAATTTTGGGAAAGCTGCCAATGATCAATATTCTTCCTGTGTCAGGGCTCTGGGTCATGCAGAAAAAGTGCTTCCTTTCCTTCCTTGCTCTACCTGATGACTCAATCCTGTTACTTAACTTGCCAAGGGTGGGGGTTTAGAGCTGGTGAAAGGTGATAAGGTGATCCAGTTCACTGATCTGAGATCTCCTGTTGGTCTTGTGAAAATATGCTCTGAAACAGCTTTCCTTCCCAAAGCAGATGACAATGTCAGAGGGGAATATAAATAGAAGTTTGAAGAGATGTGCCAAATAGTACTAAGCAAAGCTTATTGAAAATATACAGAAAGGTTTCATATAAACTGCTCAAGTCATGGGAATGAACATCTAAAGAACCAGCTTTTTTCTTTAAAGATTATGTTCTGCAGGAGAGTGCTGCACTGGTGTCTTTAAATGCATTATGAGCGAAGTGGCTGGCATGCTATTTGAAATGAAAAAAGATGTTGATATATGGGTGTCTACAGGAAAGCAAGAGAGTGATTTATTGTTCTCATGTACCCAGATAGGCACCACTGTGTTATATGATGTGTGTCGTGTGCACAAGCTATGCTAATACAGTGTTGCTTTTCTGCCTGTCAAACATTCTGCACACTCTCTTGTGTGGGTGAAGAGGCAAGATTGGTTGACTTTGCCCAACCCATATTATTCCCTCTTTTCTGCCACTTTTTATATTCATATATTGATTTTTTTAAAATGGTACACTTATCCTCCCTTTCAAAGATGAAGTCCTTTGAGATTGAAGACCACAATTTGTAGAACACCTAAAAATGTTATCAAAACAGTAATCTTAAAAATAGCAACAGAGAAAAAAAGCCTACACTGTAAATATAAGAACAACAAGCAAAGCATGCAAGATTGAAAAGGAAAACATGAGCTTAAACCCTCAAGGAGATGCTCATTAGGCCCATAAGGAAGAAACCAAGTTCGGCGGTGGATGACAGTGGCAATTATAGGCCCGTTGCCAATGTTTCCTTCCTTAGCAAAGTGGTAGAGAGGGTGGTGGCCGACCACATCCAGGCTCTTTTGGATGAAACCAATGCCCTGAATCCATTCCGGTCAGGCTTCAGGCCACACCATGACACGGAAATGGCATTGGTCGCCCTGTTTGATGACCTGCTGAGAGAGGCTGACAGGGGCAAAATGTCTTTTTTGGTCCTCCTTGATATCTCAGCCGCCTTTGATACCATCAACCATGTTCTCCTCCTGGGGAGGCTCTCTGAGCTGGGAATCGGTGGTCAGGCGCTTGCCTGGCTCCAACCCTTCTTGGAGGACTCTCCTCAGAGAGTACAGCTTGGGGAGTGTGTTTTGGCCCCATGGAGTCTCAATTGTGGGGTTCCACAGGGCTCGATTATCTCCCCAATGCTGTTTAATATCTACATGAGGCTGCTGGGTGGGGTCATCAGGGGGTGTGGGGCTTCATGTCATCAGTATCCTGATGACACCCAGCTCTACATCTGTTTTCCAACAACAGTGGATGCTGTTCCGTCCCCTCTGCCCTACCTGGAGGCTGTACTGCAGTGGATGCAGGAGAATGGACAGGGGCTGAACCCAGACAAGACAGAGGTCCTGCGGGTTGGTGGCCCCACCATCGGTGGTTTGGGAAACTCCCTCTCTTTTGGAGGAGTGACTCTCACCATGAAGAGTGAGTTTTGCAGCCTGGGGGTTCATCTGGATCCAGCACTCACCATGGAAACCCAGGTGGCATCAGTGGTCTGCTCCACCTATTTCCATCTCTGGCGGATTCCCCAGCTGCATCTCTATCTTGATTTTGGGGCACTTACCACTCTCGTCCATGTGTTTGTAGTCTCGAGATTAGACTACTGTACCAGCGCTCTCCCTAGTCTCAGTCTTCTTCTGATTTCTTGGCTGCAGTATCCATTTGGATAGATGACTGAAGCAAAGTATACAAAATCTCTAACTATTTCAATTTCATCATTGTCAGTGTTAAAATTGTATAGTTCTTCTGTAGTCATGATCTTGTTCTCGTTAATGTTCAACTGCAGTCTTACTTTGGCACTTTATTCTTTCACTTTCCATAATGGTCACTTCAAGTCCTTGCTGATTTTGCCATTAAGATGGTGTCATCTGCATATCTTTTTTTTCATGTTTCTTCCATCAATTTTTATTCTTCCTTCATCTGAATCTATTCTTGCTTTCCATATGATAGAACAGATGTACTTGGTACAAAAGAGGTATTCATAGTGTCAACTGCCTGGCCTTGATAATCAACCAGGAAGTTTCATTCTGCACCAATTGAAACTCCTGAATGGTCTCCAAAGGCAACTAATAGGTGTTGGAATCCAAAAACATTTGGAAGAACACAATTACCTGCCTTAAGACTCAAAACGTGGTAGGGCATGCATTATTTTCTAGTTTAGATTTTGTGCCTCTGTGCATCAGAGAGCAAACATTTAAGCAAATTATATTTTGTTTCCTACTTAGGATTGATAGAGAATACCATAAAACCTGTAGGATAAAGGTCCTGTCAAAATGCCTTTAAAATACTGGCATGAATTATTCTAGCAAGCATACTTTTGCTGGAATAAACCAGCCATATCAAGCATGACTTGGATGATTCGGGTTTGGCCTGCTGCTGCATTTTGGAGCAAGATTTAGGACTTAAGTGAATATAGATGAATATTAGCCTCATTAGATAACCTGTTTCCCCCAAAATAATACCTAACCTGAAAATAAGCCCTAGTATGGTTTTTCAGGATGCTCGTAATATAAGTCCTACCCCCAAAATAAGCCCCAGTTAAAGTGAAACCCCACCCTCCACCATTGTGCAGCAACCAGAAAAAGATGACATGACTGTATTTGAATACATGTAGATTGTTATACATGGATGTTCCATATGCATTGTCTCTGACGCATTTTTGGTATCACCTGGCAGGACAAAGTTCCAAATAGAGTAGCCTTAGAACGAGCTGAAATTTTTAGCATGTATACATTACTGAAACAGTGACGTCTACATTGGCTTGGGCATGTCATTAGAATGGCTGACCGTTGGATTCCAAAAGATCTGTATGGAGAACTAATGCAGCGAAATCGCCCCAGAGGGAGACCACATCTGTGATACAAGGTTATCTGCAAGCGGGATCTGAAGGCCTTAGGAATGGACCTCAATAGATGGGAAACCTTGACATCTGAGCGTTCAGCCTTGGAAGCAGCAGTGCAGTATGGCCTTTCCCATTTTGAAGAGACCCTTGTCCAGCAGGCTGAGGTGAAGAGGCAGTCCCGAAAGCAGCAAAATCAGGGAGCTGGACAGGGAACAGGCATTATTTGTCTTCAGTGTGGAAGGGATTCTCACTCTCGAATTGGCCTTCTCAGCCACACTCGATGCTGTTCCAAGTCCTCCATACAGAGCATGCTACCATAGTCTCTCAAGACTGAAGGATGCCTTAAAAGGGGGGGGGGGACGTCCCCTGAAAATAAGCCCTAATGCGTTTTTTTTGGGGGGGAGCAAAAAATTAATATAAGATCCTATCTTATTTTCGGGGAAACACTAGAAATCAACTGAGAAATGGACTTCCTCAGCACTGAAGTGAAACTATAATCTTGCAGAGACTGTGGGTGAGGCCAGAAACAGCCTTTAGAAATAGCTGCTAATTAGCATGGAAAACATATTGATGTTGCAGAAAGGTGAGTGAAACTCCAGGCCTGTGAAATCTGACTTCAAATCAATCCCATGCTTAATTCCTGAAGACCATTTAACAAACAAAGAAAGCTAATTTGCATACTTCTGGAAGTGAGAGATACTCCCGCTGTGCCATTCAAAGGCTTTCATTAGTTAAAGATTTTTCTCTTCTGATCATGGATTATCTCTATTGTCTATTGTCTGGTCTAAATCTCTACTTTCCTGGAAGTTAACTTGCTTGGTTGTTGAAGGGGATATGCCCTAATGTATGGGCATGAGCCCTTGTTGTGTTAGTGTCACTCCTACGGCCCTTGGGCATGGGGGATATAGAATAAAGACAATCTAGAACCCTAAGTACTGTACTGTAATTCAAGGGAAGAGTCATCTGAGTCTAGGGGAAGGACAGGACTATTTTCTCTGGAACAAGACATAACTCTGTGCTTGGGAGTCCTCTATAGGGTTAAGATTACTTGATATTTAACCTTACAGAGTATAGCAGCTGCTGCTAATTCTGTAGACTGGTGATATGACAAAAAGGTAACTGACTGTTTATTTAGTCAAGAAATTAATAAAGGGATCATGTACAGAGAAAAGCAAAAATGTAAACCTGGCTGCAGAAGACCCTGGTGCTGTCTTATATATCTTTAGATCTACCTCTATGTATGATGGAGGAGCAAGAAAAAGCAAAAGGTGAACTCAGGGAAAGGAGGAGGGAAGCAGCCTAAGAATAGCAGTCTAGGTATAGAGCTAGAGAAGATAAAAAGGGAAAACTTGGGCTATTCCTTGTATTTATTTAAAATATTTTACCCTGCCTTTCTCCTTAAAAGGACTCAAGGCAACTTACATCATTAAAAAGGCAATATTTAAAAGCTCTTTTCCTTCACACAATTCAGACATGCATTGGTGCTATAATCCAACACATACAAGATTTACTTTCGGAAACTTCCTCCTGAAGAGCTTCAGAAACTGTCTCCAACCTCACTCTTTCCTGGTTACAATCTTGGTCATTAAATATTTTCAGGAAAGCAAAAAGAGTTTAAATGTGGACAAGGGACAACCATCGTATTAAAACAAAAACTTGAACAAGTAATCAGTAAATGGTTTCTAAGAGAAAAGGTGTTCACCAAACCAAAGGTAGCTTTGTCAGGTGGCAGGTTATGTGGTTCTTAGCAATCAACAAGAAGTTTATAGTAAGTGAAAAATTAACATGGGAGAACATTTGCACATGCAAATTGTACATCAAATGACTCGGTAGCTCATCACGCTTTAGACCAACCCACCATTCCCTTGGGAATTGCCGAAGCTGGCATTAGGTTTTGGCTGCTGAATGCTGACTATGTATATTGAAAGAGATTTTCTTTAACAAGTTGAGTTGGAGGAGAACTTTGAGGGTGAAGGAACTCAGCTTGCAAAGTAATGAATCTTTTGAGTGGATCAGTGGATTCAAGTACTAAACCATGTACAGTAGTTTCAAATATTAAGTGATATTAGCAGTCCTCAATGGCTTTCTCCTCTCCTAAACTTACACAATGATATAAAAGGTGCAGCAGTGCTGCACGGGTCTATGAAACAGAGATTCTGGTAGCTTGCCCTACATTCTGGAGGATAGTCCTTGTGAACTGAAGGACTCTCAATCCCAATGCCTTCTTTGGCAGAAATCTCAGAGCTAGAGGGTGATTGTCATCCTAGGAAAAGCCAGTTGAGAATTCCCTTAGCTTAAACAGCTTTAAATTCCTCATTTTTTTTCTGCAAATAGATCTGATTATTTTGCATGAGAGAACACTGATGAAGTTCAAGACAGCTAAATGAGAATGTCCCCATTGCAATCTCTTTGGTTCTAAAAGGTCTTGTTACCTGTCAAAGATGAGAGAAGGAAGTGAAGAAGGTACATTATTGTACTGCAGTTCCTAGAATTCCTCCACAGTGATGGCTAGTGGCTTACAGAAAATGTAGTCTGCACAAAAATATATATTTATAAATTTGTGGCTGAGACCAGTAATAACCTTAATTGCTCTACCATAAAATGGATTAAGGAGAAAGACAGAGAGTTCCAGAAAAACATCTATTTCTGCTTCATTGACTATGCAAAAGCCTTTGACTGTGTGGACCACAGCAAACTATGGCAAATTCTTAAAGAAATGAGAGTGCCTGGCCACCTTATCTATCTCCTGAGAAATCTATATGTGAGACAGGAAGCAAGAGTTAGAATTGGATATGGAACAACTGATTGGTTCAAAATTGGGAAAGGAGTATGACAAGGCTGTATATTGTCTCCCTGCTTATTTAACTTATATGCAGAATACATCATGCGAAAGGCAGGACTGGATGAATCCCAACCCAGAATTAAGATTGCTGGAAGAAATATCAACAGCCCCCGATATGCAGATGATGCCACTCTGGTGGCAGAAAGTGAGGAGGAATTAAAGAACCTGTTAATGAGGGTGAAAGAGGAGAAAAATGGTCTAAAGCTCAACATAAAAAAAACTAAGATCATGGCCACTGGTCCCATCACCTCCTGGCAAATAGAAGGGGAAGATATGGAGACGGTGACAGATTTTACTTTCTTGGGCTCCATGGTCATTGCAGATGGTGACAGCAGCCACGAAATTAAAAGACATCTGCGTCTTGAGAGGAAAGCTATGAGAAACCTAGACAGCATCTTAAAAAAGCAGAGACATCACCTTGCCAACAAAGGTCCGCATAGTCAAAGCTATGGTTTTTCCAGTAGCGATATACAGAAGTGAGAGCTGTACCATAAAGAAGGCTGACCGCTGAATAATTGATGCTTTTGAATTGTGGTGTTGGAGGAGACTCTTGAGAATCCCCTGGACTGCAAAGAGAACAAACCTATCCATTTTGAAGGAAATCAACCCTGAGTGCTCACTGGAAGGACAGATCCTGAAGCTGAGGCTCCAATACTTTGGCCATCTCATGAGAAGAGAAGACTCCTTGGAAAAGCCCCTGATGTTGGGAAAATGAATTTGACCCAACTCCGGGAGGCAGTGGAAGACAGGAGGGTCTGGCGAGCTCTTGTGTCCATGGGGTCACAAATAGTCAGACACAATGGCTAAACAACAGCAACAAAATGCTACTTTACAACTAGGGCAAATCCTCTGACATGATCATCTCACATTTACGTAAAGAGAAACTGAAGGCTGGTGATATTAAAAAGAGTGTTTGCATAATCAAGTATTATGAACAACCAGCCCATTTAATTACAAGTTATGTCATTACATTATGTCTTGTACTTTCTCAACTTTTTCTTCCTTCCTTCAAGACACCAGTGATTTGATTGCACAGCATGCAGGAGTAAAGCAAGTACAGCTGTTCCTAACATAAGGTTGCAGCAATGATGAGATGAATAAATGTATCTGTTGGGTTTCTGCCTGACCATGCCATTGTTCAGGGTGGAGGGACTATATCAGATGAAGATAAGAAGCTAAAAGTAAATGTTATGAATCTTCAACTTATACAAACCATAGTATGTATATAAAACATTAGAAAATTAACAAGAGCCAAGAAATGATTAACTAAAGTAGCATGAAGTGTAGCCTCTGGCCAGATGGGTGGTATAAAAGTACAGTATAACCAACCAACCAACCAAGTGGATACAAGAAATTAACATTTCCTTACCAATATGATTAGGCCCATAATGACTCACCAAGATGATTGAAATGGACAAACTCCAGGGGGCACTATGAGTTGAGCCAAGACTTCCTGATATGAAGACCAAGAGGCCTCTTCCTGCTGGAGTCCATAGGAAGCTGCCTAGTATCTGGTTATACAGTCTCCACAACCCATCATTGCATTTTCTGACTCAGCTCAGGCTGAGGTCTTTCCATCAACTACTACCCAGGGCCAGCTCTACCATTAGGCAGAGTGAGACAGCTGCCTAAGGTGTTGGTGCTAGGGGAGCACAGGACAATCATAAGGTACTAGAGAGCTCCTATATACCTCCTCAACTAGCTGGCTCTACTCAGATACATTAGAAGGTGCTCCTGTCACTACTGTTGAAGTGTCAGTCCACTGTGGTTCTGGTTATAGAGTGGAGGACCTCCTGTCTTTTGCCTTGGATAGCAAAATGTGTTGGGTTAATCCTGCTATTACCTGATCCTTTTTAAATTCTGGTTGCCAAAACTTGAATGTGGGGCATTCTTCATGCAAAGCACCTGCTATCCTATAGCTGTACACATGCTATTGTGCTCTCTTTATCCTGGGACATGGACACTGGAAGAATTTCAAGACACATTTTGTTAGTGAAAGTTTTCCAAGAAAGTAAATCAGAATAAAAGTTTATATTCAGTACAACTGCAATTTGTTGTACTGAAGCCCTTGTGGTTTTGTTCAAAGGATGGGAAAAATAAGATTGACTTTGGAAAGCAAGGACGGAAGGAGAAGGGGAGAGAGAGAAACTAGAACTAGTACTAATACTTGTTCTTGGTGTGTATCTTGAAAGAAGACCTATCTTCTTAGGACTGACCATCTTTGGCTGTCGACATAGACCTACTTGGACTTGCTTCGGCATCAGATCCATTGCATGCATTGGGTGCAAACATGTATAGAATCACATTGTGGGTAGTATACATTTTGTTGGTGTGCTAAAAAACTGGCTTTTCACACTGATAAAGCTCCTTTGCAAAAGGCAATGTCACATCCACATGTCAGTTCACTCTATGCTCCTCTACATGTATTATGGAAGACTTGATGTTAGTTGCCCCCAGTGTTTCTAATGTTGGCTGTCACTGGGAGAAAATTATGTCATATATTTATTGATTGTACTGTGGTACTTCTGGAACAATCAAAGAGAAAGGGCACCATTATTCTTTTGAAACACACATGACCCTGTTGATTTAAGATTGCTATTCTTAATTACCAGATTGTTCTGGTAGTTAATTAAATTTTAAAAAACCCAAAATATGCATTGTATATCCTTTTCTCTTTTGGAAATTCTAAGTTAACTTATACAAACTAATATTACTCATTTTTATTAACCTGTTCAGTTAAAGTGGGAGGATTCTGATACTCCACTCAATTGCATATCTTTGCAATTATTAGAAACGTATAAAAATCCACCCTTTATCAGACATTTCAGGGCAGCTGACAAGCTACCTTGGGTCCTTTTAAGGAGAAAGGTGGGGTAAAGTTATTTTACATACATACATACATACATACATACATACATACATACATACATACATACATACATACATACATACATACATACATACATACATACATACATACATACATACAGACAGACAGACAGACAGACAGACAGACAGACAGACAGACAGACAGACAGACAGACAGACAGACAGACAGACAGACAGACAGACAAGTATTAAAACAAGTAGAACAGCACTACACTTTCATTCTTGGTAAGGAAATCGTGAGATATGTGTCTATTTCTATTACAGTGGACCCTCGACTTAAAGACAGCTTGACTTACAGACTTTTTGAGTTACAGACTTCTCTGGATGCAAAATGTAGGTTCAACTTGCAGCCAGAGACTCGACCTACAGACCAGAAAAAAACCAAAATGGAACAAAAATGGAACAAAAGCGGCTGGTTACGGGATTAATTGGTTTACAATGCATTGTAGGTCAATGGAGACTCGACCTACAGACTTTCCGACCTGCAGCCACCTTTCCAATACAGATTAATTCCTTAAGTAGAGGGTCCATTGTAGTCATATTGGAACATATTAGTCCGTGATGGATCAGGAAAGAAATCTTCATGTGCTGGTGGACAGCTCGATGAAAGTATCAACCCAGTATGTGGTGGCAGTGAAGAAGGCCAATTCCATGCTAGGTATCATTAAAAAGGGGATTGAAAATAAAACAGCCAATGTTACAATGCCATTATACAAAATGATGGCAAGGCTGCACCTGGAGTACAATTTTGGTTGTTGCACCTCAAAAAAGAAATAGTGGAACTGGAAAAGGTGCAGAAGAGAATGACTAAAATAATGACCAGGCTGGGACACTCCCTCGTGAGGAAAGGCTACAGTGTTTGAGGCTCTTTATTCTAGAGAAAAGGCACTGGGGGGGAGGGGGGACATGATTAAGATGTATAAATTTATGCAGGGGAGTAGATAGAGGGGATCTCTTTTCCCACTCATGTAATACCAGAAGCAGGGGACATCCACTCCAATTGAGTGTTGAAAGAGTGAGAACAGACAAAAGAAAATATTTCTTTACCCAGCGTGTTGTTAGTCTGTGGAACTCCTTGCCACAGGATATGGTGATGGTATCTGGCCTAGATGCCTTTAAAAGAGGATTGGACAGATTTCTGGAGAAAAAGTCCATCACAGGCTACAAGCCATGATGGGAATATATAATCTCCAGGTTTAAAAGAAAGGTACTTCAAAATGCCAGATGCAGGGGAGGGGTATCATAAGACAGGTATCTAATTGTCTCGTGTACTCCCAGAGGCATCTGGTGAGGTTACTGTGAGATACAGGAACCTGGACTAGATGGGCCCTTGGCCTGACCCAGCAGGGCTCTTCTTATGTTTTTATCTTCTTAACTACTGAGGTGGTATATAAATAAAATAAATAGTATCCCTTCACAATTGTGCCCAGGCTGTTAGATTAGAGAGTATAATAGCAGGAACGTTTGATTATGTCTGAACATGGGATGCTGATGATTCTGCTGACATGGTTTTTAGGATATTGTTACATTATGCTCTTTACTGTTGCTAGAAGTACTCAATGGTACAGAGCCTGTAAGCCATGTGATGCCACAGGCTTGATAAAGCTAAGTAGGCTTAGTTATGATCAGTTCTTGGATGGGACACTACTAGGGAATTTCATTGTTAAAATCCAGTAGTAAGATAGAATTAAGAGTAAACTTTGTGAATCAGTGGGGATTTAATGAGACAACTTTTCTGTAAGTTCCATTGATTTAAATAGGCCTACTCTGGTTGTGATGTACCATTTCAGCATATGTGTTTGACCTTTACTTTAGTCTTGGAAGTCAGACAAGATTTGACCGTAGTGACAATAAATGAGCTAGGAGGGAGAGCAGGCCAGAGAGAGGCGTCTAAATCCTCCCTGGGTCTTCAACTGGTCTTGACTGTGATTCCCATCAGCTTTAGGTAGCATAGCTGGTGGTAAGGAATGATGGGAGTGGTAGTTCAATAACATCAGCAACATCAGAAGCTGCCATACCATGCCCTTGGCTCATCCAGACCAACACTGTCAGCTCTACCTGGCAGAAGCTCTCTAGAAGCTGAAGCAGGTCTGCCTCCTTGCTCTACGGCTGGTAGAAGGTGATTATCAACCTCTGACCAGAACCAACCCTATTTACTTCCTGAGGACCAGTATGTAGAGGGCCACATTTTCCCCAGCTTGCCCATCTGTTTCTGAGTGTCTTGTCTCTCTGTTTTATTTCTGTTGCGCTCCGCTGAGGACTTAAGGTAATAAGTGGTGCGCTTCTCCTAAGCGCCTTACGGTAGCTGGGCTTGTCTCCTTGCCACCGTTCGGTCCTCTGCATTGGGCTCGCCTGTTTCCCAGGCAGGTGGCGGTAGAAGAGGCTGGAGTCGCCGGGTGGCGCGTCCCTCCGAGAGCCCGGTCGCTCGTTCCGCCGGGTGGCTCCGCAGCCGGAGTGCCTCAGACGCCCGTCTCTGCGTGGAGAAGGAAGCGGCACCCGCGGAACTCCGGGCGACCAGCCCCGTTCGCCGGCGCGCTCTGCGGGCCCTGTTGCGCGCAGCCGAGGCGGGAGGCAAGTTCTCCAAGAGACCCGGAGCGCTCTCTCGAGTTCCTGCTGACCCCGGGACTGGAAGATGCTCGCCTCGAGAAGGTCCTGGGAAGAAGGAGAAGCCAAGGACGGCTCCCACTGGCCTCCGCTGAGGACGAGGCGAAAGCCCGCCGCAGAGGGGCAGGTTCTGGTCTGACTGGCAGGCGCTCGAGAATCTCCGAGCCGGACGGCGGAGCACCGGCGGCGGGGAAGGCGGGAAGGAAGGATGGGAGCGGGCCGAGGGTGGTAGAGCCCGGGATGCTTTTGCCGAGGCCCACCTCCTCTCTCCGAGCCGCGGGTGGAGGCGCCGTTCGTTCTTGCCGCCGGCGGCTGCTCCCTGCATGCCGGATCCTTGCCCGCCTGCCCGGCCCCGCCGGTCTTTGGGGTGCGGTGGGCTGATCGGGCTCCCTGCCGGGTCTCTCGCCACCTGCCCAACCTCTGCATGGGAGGAGGACGAGGAGCGCTTCGTTCTTCCCGTCCTGCTATTCCGGGCAGCGCCGCCCCCGCCGTATCCCGAGCAGATCCTACCTCTCCCCTCTTTGCTTCGCGGCGCGGCCGGGGATGGAGGTGCCGGCCGGCTGCGCGGAGCTCCCGCTGCCCCCCGACCTAAAGGACCTGGAGAGCAAAGTCGGGCAGAGACCCCCGGAGGGGCTGCTCCGCTGGCTGCGGGAGGACCCCGCGGCGCATCTGCTCCGGAGCAGCCCCGGTCGGGGGCTGTGCCAGGGGCTCGGGGAGAAGATCAAGGCTCTGAAGCTGGAACTCGTGAGTCCCGCTGGAGGCGATTCAGCCCCTTTCTTCTGTTGCCCCTACCTCCCCCCTGCTTGCCCTTTTCCATTTGGGCGTCCCTGGGTGATGAAAAGTGGCGCGCCTCGAAAGGCCCCCTCCACTTTCTCCCTGGGTCTAGGATGACAAGGGACTTTGCCCTGCCTGCTCCAGGGATAACTTCCCTCCCTAACTATCTCCGTCTTGGTGTAGCTAGTTTTAGACTCCAGAATTATGGGTCCGGAGGCAACCCTCCCTCGAGGGCAATGTGTGTTCCTTCTTGCACGTTTTGTTAGCGAGCAGTGTGAAGGTCCACTCGTGTTTTTCACTGTGATAAGGCGCTAACTTTTGTCCCAAGTCCTGCCATAGCTTTTCACCACTTGTTTATATTGGTTGATCAAACCAGTAGCTCTCAAACCTGAGGCTCCAGATGTTCTTGGACTACAACTCTCAGAAACCTTAGTCATCAAAGCCAGTGGGCAGGATTTCTGGGAGTCGTGGTCCAAGAACATTTGAGGATCCAGGGGACCATACAGGTGACCCATGCAGACGACATCTCCTGAGAGCCCAGGTACATATTCTTTGGCTTATTACATGTATTCCACCTTTCCACAAGTAAACATCTGGCAGCATCTGTGGGTACCCACCCCTACGTTTTTCACAAAAGTCTTGTGTGTGACCGGATCAAGGTCAAGTTTCACTGGGGTTCAAGAGAGACTTGTATGTGGCTCCCCCCAGGTCCCAGTCCAGCACTGTAATTGCTTGACCACACTTTGCATGCCCTGCATGGTTTCTGATCTCTGAGTTACAATCTGCGTCTTGTCACTGTGTTTCTGAGACATTTATCCTTTTCCCAGTATCCCTTGTATAGCATCATATTCAATGCAAATTGCTACATGAGATGAAGGCATTTCCCTTTGGGTCTTGGTTGCTTTTGAATGGAGTACTGTATTCACTCTGCCTGTGCCCATGTGTTGTGTTCACCTAGCTCTGGAGGCTCCCCAGTCTCCATTGAGCCATTACCTTTTTCTCCCCAACTGATGTTTTCTCTCTTCATTTTTATGTGTGCCCCTTTCCTTTTTCTAGTCTACTTCATGCTGTGGAAGCACAGACCACAAAATAGGGTTCATCTTAAGTGCTTCCCTTTCAACATATTTACTCTCTTGCTGTAGATAAAGATGAACAGGGGCTCCACAGCAGTCTGTACTTCTAACAAGGGTTTGGTCATTCTTTTCAATGCCCTCCTCCTTGAGAGTCTAGCTGTAGATTGGTAAGTCATTTCAGAAGGCAAAAGGCAGGCACGCCAGTTTCATGAACTGAGGGTGGACCAAGGGCACTCCAGCCCACAGTATCAGTTTAGCTACAGTCCTTGATTTGGCATTTCATTTCAATGGGAATCTCAGCAGTGGTTCTGTTGAATTGGACCACAGTAGCTTAAATTACCACATACCTTGAATTAATAAAGTCTGTGTATTATGCCATGTATTTCAAAGTTAATTAAACAGTGAACGTCATCCCCTGCCTGGCCCCAAAGAGATGCATACATTTTCTGTTTACTTCTCCAGGCTACACTAAACACGGGTGGTGAGCTAACTGCATGCTATCAAATCATCCTTACAATTGCTTTGATCATGTTGGTTGATTGTGCCTTGGAGCCAGTCAGCAGTAACTTTGATTGTGTAAACCAGCCTTCAGTAGACAAAGAATTTCCTTACAGCCCTTTCCTGTAAGACTGCTTACCTCTCCTCTTTTTCTTTGAACTATCAAATGGAGTGGGTTATTATATTTCAAACATGGAGAGATGATGAAGAATGAAGGTTGAGGTCTTTTCGGAAGGTACCTGGGTCTAAGTCCCATGGAATATAGTGGAACCTATTTCCAAGGAAGCATTTGTAACAAACACTTTGTGGTTGGTGTATGTGAGAGAGAAAGAGAGATAAACAGACAAGAGAGATTGAGGCTGGTATAGTATGAATGCCAAGAATGTAGGCAATGAGCAAAGAAGCCTATGGGCCAAATCTCACCTCAGCCATGGAATCACCAGGTGGACCTGGGCAAGCCATACTCTCTAAGCCACAGCCATTTCTCTGCAATTACTAATAACAGTACTGACTGGCCTACCTTACAAGGTTGTTGTGAAGCAATGCATATTGAGTGCTTCGAACACTTGAAATGTATTACATAAACACTAAATCTCATTTACAAAGTCACAATGTGATTCACAGATTACCCAGTGTGGTACAGTGGACAGGGCAATGGACCAAGATTCAGAAAACATACAGTGGTGCCTTGCAAGACGATGTTAATTCATTCCGTGAAAATCCCTGTCTTACGAAAACATTGTCTTGCGAAACGAAAAAGCCCATTGAAATGCATTGAACCCGGTTCAATGCGTTCCAATGGGCTCAAAACTCACTGTCCAGCAAAATCCTCCATAGGGGTGGCCATTTTCGCTGCCTGTAAAGCAGGGAATCTGTCCCTAAACACAGCGGGGAGCCATTTTAATTACCCGGCGGCCATTTTGAAACTGCCGATCAGCTGTTAAAAAACATCGTTTTGTGAAGAATCGGTTCCCGAAGCAGGGAACCAATCATTGCAAAGGGAAAAAACCCCTATTTAGACCATCGTGTGCAATCGCAAAAACTTCGTCATGAAGTGGTTTCGTCGTTTAACGAGGCAATCGTTAAGCGAGGCACCACTGTATGTTTGAATCTCTGCTCACCCATGGAAACTTGCTGTTGGGGGTGGGGCAGCACTGGTAAAACCATTCCTTAAATACCACACTTAGCTTGGAAGTGTTCTACTTGATAGTTTATAGCGCCTGATACTTGGAAGCAATGTTAGTATTTCCAGCGGAGTTTATTCGCAGGTAATTGTGTATAGTATTATGCCTGAATCATTGCCATTTGGAGGCAATGAACTTTCTCCAGATGAAATTAGTTGGTGACATGGTAGTGGGGATGAAGGATACATAAAATCAGTTTCTGTATTTCTATTACAAAGACACTGTGTCACCAATTGTCTCTGGTATACTGTATAGTATACTGTATAGAAGAATCCCTGGAAAAGACCCTGATGTTGGGAAAGTGTGAAGGCAAGAGGAGAAGGGGATGACAGAGGATGAGATCGTTGGACAGTGTCACTGAAGCTACCAACATGAATTTGACCCAACTCCGGGAGGCAGTGGAAGACAGGAGGGCCTGGCGTGCTCTGGTCCATGGGGTCATGAAGAGTCGGACACGACTTAACAACTAAACAACAGCAATACTGTATAGCGCTCACTAATGCTCTTTGCTAATTGAACTGTGTGCTCTAATTCAGATATATGACTTAGGCTGTTTAGCTGAAAAACCCACTGAACCCGGTGAGACTAAATAGATATGCAGAGGAGCGTGTTGTGTACTGGAAGTATTTCTTGAAAAGGAATTTTGGTTCTAGATAGCCTTCAGGTTACTTCCACTTCTTCCAGGGTTCTGTGAGTGTACAGTGAATTTTAAGTTGCTGCCTGTTCGTGACAATCAGCAGCTTTCCTCAAACTGTTTCTGAGTGTGAAAAAAATGGAGCATAAACATAATGTATGCATATTGTCAATGATACCCCGTTGATGGCTTTTATTATCTTCCATCTGAAACTTGACATTCAAGTGGCACTTTCCCAGAAGTCAACATCAAATAAAGAACAGTGCAGAAGATGGTTTATCTTTAGATGGTGTCCCCAGGCAGAGAATTAAGCAGAACAACCTCTTGTCCTCCCCGCATTGGTTGGCTCTTTGCCTGGGGGACACATCTGTTCTCCAGCATGAAAAAAGATGCTCTTGAGATCTCTGAGCCTGCAGAATGGAATAACTGGAGGGGCCTGAAAGTCGCGTTGAGCCCCTTGCATCATATGCTTAGTTTTGAACACCAACAACTTTATTTACAAGGAAGCGGAGAAGTGGGGGAAGGAAAAACAGTTGGGCTTCATCATCTCACAGCAATGCCAGAAGGTGCTAGTGTGATTTCCAAATGGCAAGCCACATGGACTGGGCATCACCTTGCATACAAATGCATTAAAAAAAATTATGCACAAAACATCCAAGCCATTCTGACCAATTTTAACTGCCAGCTCTGCTGTCTGAAAGGATGAAGGGAAGTCATGTTGCCCCCACAGAGGAAATTATTTACCCAGATTCTTTCTGGGAGGCAGGTAAATATTAGTGTTTCATGCAGCTGACAACACTAGAATGGCCACTTTCCTCATTGTTGAAAATTAAGAAATGAAAGATGTTGCTTTGCATGGAACATGCATATGCTTATTTAATATCAAAAGGTTAAAAGTTAGAAACCTATACAGTACCATAGTTTAAGTCAAGATATATAGTAAAAGATCTTAGTGTAGCAGGAAAGACTGGGGCCAGATGGCCTCTCTGCTTCCTCAGTCCACTGTCCCACTGTTAACGGTTAATGTGACCTTTAAGGCCTTTGATCTCCCTTCTTGTAATTCGAACCTTCAGCTCTTCAGAGGACACTTTTAAATTGAGGATTGACCTCTGTGAAGTTGGGCACATAACCACTCTAGCCAGCAGAGGGAGAGCTTCTTTGACAGAGAGGAGCTACACCTGGGTTGTGCGTTCCTCTTCAGAGGCAGGGTTATAGCCATAGAGATATGTTGGGGATTAGCTCTCCCTCCTGTGGTGTTCCTGTCAGTAGTGGGTGCACCAGCGAACAGAGATGCCGCTGCATCCACTCAATGGAAAGTCTTGCTCCCTCCGTCCACAAGGGCATAGGATCAAGCTCTTTAACCTGGTCTTGCTTTTAGTTAGCTGAGGTGAGTTCTGAAGTTAGATGACCATGAGGTATCATTATGTTCATACCCTTGTACTGCAATGCAGGTAGGGATTGCAGTTTGCCTATGGCTACTAACAAACTATAGTTGAGTAGAGATCTAAACTGAGTGCTTCATGACTAACTGGTTGCACTTCTGGACCTTAAGTCTGGACCTTAGATTCTACTAGTTCTGATAGTGTTACAGGTGCTTTTAAGCTTTTGGCTATGGGATTCTGGGAAATGTAGTCCAAAAAGCAACATTTCCCATCTTTGCCAAAGGCAGTGGACATATTTCCATTTATGGTCAGAGAGTTGGTCCTATCGTGGTTAAAAACATCCTCAGAAATATGCTTCCTTAGGACGAGGGTGAAGGCTGGGAATGGCCGCTTATGCTTTTCAAACAGTTTCAGTGTTATATCCTGTTATTTCCTACTGTTCCTTTGAATGCTTTGTTGTGATATTGTAAGGGTTGTTTTAACATTTGAAACAATGGGAGAGGCATGAGGTGAGGTGTTCAGAACAGAAGTGGCTGGGACACCTGTTGGCCACAGGAAAAAATCCCTTGAGGGGGTCATGGCTTGTGGATCACATGTCACCTGCCCCTGTTTTAGGTTGCTATTTCTCCCCTTGTAGATAGGTAAAGGTAAAGGTAAAGGTTCCCCTTGACAATTTTTGTCCAGTCGTGTTCGACTCTAGGGGGCGGTGCTCATCCCCGTTTCCAAGCCATAGAGCCAGCGTTTTGTCCGAAGACAATCTTCCGTGGTCACATGGCCAGTGCGACTTAGACATGGAACGCTGTTACCTTCCCACCGAGGTGGTACCTATTTATCTACTCGCATTTACATGCTTTCGAACCGCTAGGTTGGCGGGAGCTGGGACAAGCGACGGGAGCTCACTCCGTCATGTGGATTTGATCTTACGACTGCTTGGTCTTCTGACCCTGCAGCACAGGCTTCTGCGGTTTAGCCCGCAGCGCCACCACGTCCCTATATGTAGATAGGTACCTTGAACTTTATGAATAAAAGACACAGTATAAATTATATATAAATATATAATATATAAATAATTCCAAATCTTCCGTTTAACTGATTTTTGATTGGGCAGCAATCCTAGGCCTATTCATAGCTCTTTTGCTAGAAGCAAGTCTGAAATGGAAGTTTGCATCTGCTTTTAATCTTTGGGAAATTTGGGATTTGGAAAATGTAGTGCGTGATCCTCATTTATCACTAATTAATATTAAACCCTCTTTCAAGTGCCTTCAGCACAAACATTGTCTCACTGCAGTAGTGCTTGAGAGATACCATGTATGGAGAAAGGAAATCTCAGCATCTTTTTTCTTTCTTACTTACTCCATAACATTATTTCTAGAATTTATGACTTAAATATACTGAAACAAATGCATGCAAGCTGCAAAAGTTATTTTCATGTTACCAAGCTCTCTTTAGCTCCATTTTTCAGTAGATAAATAGACAAATAAGGTGCTTGTCAAGTATTGGAAAGCTCAGGAATTTGAAACTACGGTATATAAGTATATCTCAGATACCTTTTGCACATAGAACACAGAGACATTATGTAATTTAATTTTTTTAATTCAAAAAGAAGTCTGTAGCCTGCACATTAGGCTTTGGTATTATGACAACTGGTATAATAATTGCATGTCATCAAGTCAGTTACAAAATATGGTGGCCCTTGGCAGGGTTTCCTAAGTATAAATACTCAGAAGTCCTTTACTATTCCCTTTTTCTGGGGGCAACCTGGGACCGTGTAGCTTGCCCAAATCTACACAATTTCTTTGCAACTTGAAACACATGATCCTGGTGTTCATTGGTTGACAAGCCAAAAGAAACAATTTACTCCAACACAGGTGATTCGTTCATTCATTTAGTCATTTCCAACTCTTCGTGACCCCATGGACCAGAGCACGCCAGGCCCTCCTGTCTTCCACTGCCTCCCGGAGCTGGGTCAAATTCATTCTGGTAGCTTCAATGATACTGTCCAACCATCTCATCCTCTGTCGTCCCCTTCTCCTCTTGCCTTCACACTTTCCTAACATCAAGGTCTTTTCCAAGGAGTCTTCTCTTCTCATCAGATGGCCAAAGTATTGGAGCCTCAGCTTCAGGATCTGTCCTTCCAGTGAGCACTCAGGGTTGATTTCCTTTAGAATTGATAGGTGAGCACACATGCAAAAGGATTCAAAATAAATCACATCCACAATTGAGTTAAACTAAACACCCCCCTCAAAGCTGTTTAAAATACCTTGCTTTCTGAACCAAACAAAAAACAAAAACCATGCTTCCTGGCCCAAAAAAAGTATGATCAGCTGTAACTTATATCAGCAGATATTTTAAAATCGATTTCAAGCACATGGATTTCAAGCAAACCTGATGCAAACCCAAGAGTTTTTCCGTGAATAGTGGCCCCCTCATTCCTCCCATCCTCTAAGGTGGGTATCTTACTGGAATGGGAAGGCTGAGGTGGAAGACCAGCCAATGGATTGAGCAGAGATTTGGATCACATACCCTGCTGCAACAGCAGGGATATACAACAAAACACAAGGAAGGGAAGCTATTTAGTGGCTAATGAGCAAGCTGTGCATTGGTGATCCTGCTGCCACTCTCAACAGGCAGCAGTAAAAGGGCAAAGTATGTATGCTGCCTTTTGGCTCATCTGCATGTTGATAGCACATGTGAGGAGGAGGAGTGGGGAAGGACATTTTATTCTCCAGCTGCTGCCAAGGTTAATAATTTGTCTTCATGGTGCCTACAGTTCAGATACCTAATTTTTTATCCGCATCGTAGTGCATGAGGTTGATCGAGGGCCAAAGTACATGTTCTACTCAGGATCAGCAATTGGATCGCTGATGTTTTTCTTTTGATTTTGCCCTAGAAGCAGCTGCAGGACCCGCCCTCCCCCACCATTTTAGACAATGGCTGTGTTGCAGTGGGAAGGACAGAACATTTAACACAAGCAGCTATGCCAAATTCTTCGTGCAGCATGATCAGATCTTTTCCCCTCTGTGTCTCTCATCACAGCTTAGTGGGTTGGGTGTGTGTGCTAGTTTGGAGTATCAGTATGATGGCAAAGTTAACCCCTAAACCTTGTTCCAAATTAGGCAGAGGGGCACTACAGTACTAGGATGAAATTTATATAGTAGGAGAGGCAAAAAGAGTTCTTATGCATATCACGGGGCTCAGTCTCATACCACTGAATTAAATTACTTGTGCCCGGCAGCCCTATCTCATTTATGGAGTGAGCAAGTTTCCACCTTTCAGGAAACTATAATACTCAGCTGTTTCTTAGAGAATGTGGGATAAACTGAATGTGACTCTTGATCTGTCTCCAGAACTGCTGATTAATGCCACTGGCAATTTTCTTAAAAGCTATGCAATAAAAATCAGATAAATTTCTTTCCCTCCATAAGCCACTCCAGGCAATGTTTTATGACCGAGGAGCTATGTAAAATTGCTTTAAATCAGTGGTGGGACATCTTTTTTGATCCAAAAGCAGCATTCCCTTTCATGCAACCTACATAGAAAACCTAAAGCATCAGAGGTGGGCGCCCTCCCCCAGAATGTGTGGGGTCAGTATTGAAGTCGGCAAAAACACACATTATTTTCCCCTCTTGTCTCATTCTCCTGCCACGTTCTCATAAACCATCCCTGCACAATGTACTTGTATACCCTTTCAGTCTCTCTCTCACACACACATCCATTCACCCAAAGAGATTTTATGCATTTCTTCCAGGATTAAAACTGGGCATGTGTTCAAAATAATTTCTCAAAGGGATCTCATCCTTCTCATTAATTGGTGGTGGATGTTATTGGTAACACATCTAACTATAGATCAGCCATCCCCATCTCTGGTCCCTCTAAACCAGTGGCTCCTAACCTTGGGTAAGCCAAGGGGTTCATGGACTGCAACTCCTAGAAACCCTGGCCAGCTGAGGTAACCAAGGTTGGGAATCACTGCTCTAGACTGAGGTGGATGTTTTTGGGAAGCGACCTTGTCCTTTGGAACCTTCTTGGGGCCACAGGCTGCCTCAGCTACCACACCACCAAATTCGGTGCCATGCCATAATATGACAGGAAAGAAAAAGAAAGAAAAGGAAGAGTGTATCTTTGTTTTTAAAATCAGGAGCATAGGGAATGTGTCCCTTGTGCTTCCAGGAGTATGATTCCATTCTGAAAAAGTGTTGGCCTCCCCATGTGCCTTGTTTTTAAAGGAAACCCATTGAACTGCTCTAATTCAAGAGGCAGCAACACATTCAGTGGTTGCAGTGGCAGACAATCCCAGAAAATTTTGAGGGGCAACGTGTTCCCAGTGAACTACATGTTGTCCATCCTACTCTAGATGTTTTTAAGTTCAACATCTATCAACGGCAAGATTTTTTTAGCCATGCCATTACCAGTGGTCTCTGAGCAGTGTACAACAATATTAAAATTTTAAAAACATTACAACCATTAAAATAGGCAATATTATAATAATACCCTATATTAAAACTGTCATCAAAACATTAATATTAATAAATCCTACTGCTCATATGGCCAGCTAAAAATATTATTTAGTTAAAATGCTGGCTAAAGAGAAAGGTCTTTGCCTGGTGCCAAAAAGCCAAAAGTGTTGGAGTCAGGCAGATCTCTATAGGGAGGGCATTCCAAAGTTGGGGGGCAACAGCCGAGAAGGCCCTATTTCAACATGTCATGATGTCTGGTGCAGATGATACAACACAGGTGTGTATTAATACCTTTTGTAGGCAGAAATGCACAGCTGTTTTTTGGGGGGTTTTTTTTGTAAATGTGCTCCAGAGGGGCATATCATATGTTTCCTGTGTGAATGGGGTAAGATTGCTAGACTTATGCCCTAGAGCAGACTGTAGGCTCTTCGGACTTGTCTTCCAACAACCTGCACTTGATCAGAGCAACCTAATTTAGACACAGCCGAGAGACATGCATTCCATCAGCAGCACTGCTTCTGTAGATCATAACAATTAAGACTTTAACTTGCTTAAAATATATGATGAACAAGGGAACGGGATACTCTTGAATAACAACTCTGAAGTCAATCTTTGCTTCCTGGGTCAAACTGTTCATCTGATTTCAGAAGGAACACATTCATTTCACTCATTGGGAATTGCGATGACAAAGCAAATACAGCACTTTAAAGAACACCAGCTGTCTGTTTATTTGCGTTTGTTCAAAAATAGAACTATAAGTTTGTGCAATAGAATCCATGTCCTGCAGATCAACCATTTGTTCTCCAGTCTTTTCCTGGGTTTTTTTAAGGCTTCCTGGACAAGAGTTTCCTTAGACACAATTCCTCCATCTGTTCATTCAGACTTCCGTTTTCTGAGATCAAGTAATCCAGATGAAATGGAAAGACAAACTGGGTGTATGTAAATATTTGACTACCACTTTCAGTCCTTTTGTGGTGGCTTGAAATCAGCATTCCAGAGTTATCTGTGGATAAATATCTAGATGGGTAGAATTGTTATTTTTCTCCAATTGCTGTAGGTGATGATACAATGCCATGACCAGCTTTCCCTTCCCAAAAAAGAAGGTTAAACAAAAGCAGGAAGTGTAAGATCATACACACGCATACACACCTTGCACATGCATAAGTGCTGACTTGTTTGGAGCTAATAATTGACTGCTGAACACTTTGGAATCTGTCATATTTATTTCAGTGCTTGTTACTTGTTCTTATTACTCATTTTGGTTTTATGGAAGAAAAGTAGGTATGTGTGTTTTGTTTTGTGCATAAATGTATATGCATGTGTGTATGTATCTCTGTCTGTCTTAGAACAGTTTCCTGATTTTTTATTGCTGCACAAAAAACTGATGCCACACATTGTGGTAAACACATAAAATTTGCATGTTATACATCCAGTTTAGATCAGGGTTCTCAGATATGTGTATACAGATGTTTGTAGATGTCGGTCCACTCATGGATGATGTCCACACGTTCCTTATTTCTTATGGTGCTGCCATGGTCATAATTTGCAGAGCTGCTTATAGCTGATAGCTTTCAATGTTCTCACTCTCCATAGATAGAACTCAAACCATGCACTCCAGTCTCTCACATGCCACCTGGTTCTGTTGACTTTTAGCCGTGCCTTATTCCCCTCTGTCCATGGTGCTCAAATACCTCCTCAAGTAATTGTCCAGCGGAAATGACTTACAAATACTGCAGTCTTTGGATTAAAGCTAATAAATCAAATGTCTTTAAACAAGTCTTTTGCTAGCTTTTCAGATCCTTGCCTATCTTCCGCTTTTTATGATTTCATGTTATAGTCTTATGCTTGAATGTTGAAGAGGGAAAACATTGGGTAACTGTGAGTACTTTGGTAGTACAGTTCTTCTGTAAATAAAACGTCAGGGCTTGGGCATGTAGCGAAGCAACTGTTTTAAAAGCAAAAACTGCTGGATGATTCTTTTTATTTGGAGATGTTTTCCCCAGCTGCTGAATACATATAAAATTCCAAACTTCATGCTGTTGAATGGAGGAAAATATTGTGATGGCATGGTAAACATTGTAGGTTAGGAATAGGAAGCACCAACAGATTAATGGTTCTCACTTGAAACAGCCTAAGTAATGGTTGTTGTGGTTTTTTTGGGCTCTTTGGCTGTGTTCTGAAGGTTGTTCTTCCTAATGTTTCGCCAGTCTCTGTGGCCGGCATCTTCAGAGGACAGGGGTAGCACTCTGTGCTCTGGTGCAGTTTGTTTGGGAGTTGAGTATTTATGGCTGTGAGATCACCGGTGATCACCGGTCCTTGTGGTTGGGTAGAGTTTGTTAACCTTTTGCACACTGTATTTTTCAGTGCCGGGAGCCAAGCTTTGTTGAGTTTTTAACTTTCTTCTTTTTTGTTGAAGTTCTGTTGATGTTTGTGGATTTCAATGGCTTCCCTGTGCAGTCTAACATAATGATTGCTGGTGTTGTCCAGTATTTCAGTATTTTGAAATAGAATTTCATGTCCAGCTTGTTTTAGGGCATGTTCAGCTACTGCCAATTTTTCTGGTTGCTTTAGTCTGCAGTGTCTCTCATGTTCTTTGATTCTGGTGTGGATGCTTCATTTTGTAGTTCCAATATATACCTGTCCACAACTGCAAGGTATCCGGGATACTCCTGCAGTGGTGAGGGGGGTCCCTTCTGTCCTTTGCTGACCGTAACATTTGTTGTATTTTTGTGGTGGGCTTGAATACTGTTTGTAGGTTGTGTTTTTTCAAAAGTTTCCCCATGTGGTCTGTGACCCCTTTGATGTATGGCAGAAATACTTTATTTGTGGGTGGCTGTTTCTCTTTAGTTTGGCGTTGTTTTCTTGGTTTGATGGCTTCTGTGATTTCATTTTCGGAGTATCTGTTTGCCTGTAGGGCCCAATTCAGATGGTTGGGTTCAGTGCTGAGAAACTGAGCTTCACAGTTCTGATTTGCATGGTCTACCTGTGTTTTGATTATGCCTCTTTTTTGCTGTGGGTGGTGGTTGGGGTTTTTGTGTACGTACCAGTCTGTGTGGGTGGGTATTCTGTAGACTTTGTGTCCCAATAGGAGGTCAGTTTTGCGTAGGACCATGACATCTAAGAATGGGAGTTGTCCCTCTATTTCTTTTTCCATGGTGAATTGTATATTTGGGGTGGAGGCTGTTGAGATGGTTTAGAAATTCTTCCAATTTTTCTTCACCATGGTTCCAAATTGTGAAGGTGTCATCCACATATCGGAACCAGACTGTGGGTGCGAGGGGTGCCGAAGCCAGGGACAGTTTTTCGAAATGCTCCATGTAGAAGTTTGCTATAACCAGGGTGAGGGGGCTGCTCATGGCCACTCCATCTGTCTGTTCATAGAATTCATTATCCCACTGAAAATAGCAGGCCGTTAGGCAGTGTTGGAAAAGGGCCTTGATATCTTCTGGAAAGATCTGCTGGATGAGTGTCAGGGTGTCCTTTATCAGTATCTTAGTGAACAGGGATACTATGTCAAAGCTGATCAATCTGTCCCCAGGGTTGATTTTTAGGGTGCTGATCTTGCTTATGAAATGTCCTGAGTCTTTGATGGAGGAAGAGGTTTGTCCAATATGGGTCTGTAGGAGGGTCGCTAGGTATTTGGCTAATTCATATGTTGGGGAGCCAATGGCACTTACAATGGGCCTGAGTGGGATTGAGTCCTTGTGGATTTTGGGGAGTCCGTATAATCTTGGTGGGAGAGTTTCTGTCTTGCAGATTCTTTGGGGTATAGGTAGGAACTCCTGATCAGCATGTTTGTTTGTTTTGTGATTTTGTTGGTTGGGTCCCGTTTCAGTTTTCTGTAGGTGGTGGGGTCTAGACGTTCCCTGATTTTGTCCTTGTAATCTTCTGTTTCCGTAATTACTGTGGTGTTGCCTTTGTCTGCTGGCAGGATGATGATGTCCAGGTCTGAGTTCAGGGACTTGATGGCATTTCTCTCCTTTCTTGTTATGTTGCTTTTGGGGGGTTTTGCTTTTCATAGGATCCTAGTCACTTCACCTCTTATTTGTTCTGCCAAAGAGCCCGAAAAACCCACAACAACCATTAGATCCCGGCCTTGAAAGCCTTTGCGAAGCCTAAGTAATGTTTTAGATTGAAAGTAAGTATCATCCTCTGTGAGTTGGTACACTATGGATCAATCAACCTGTAGAGACACAACTCCAAGATTTAATTATTGACTAGAAATGGGAATTTCTTCATCTTGTTGATGTTATTTCTACACTCTGAATTACAAATGTGGCCAGATAGTCCAGGCTGCCAACAAAACTGTCAGTAATGTAAATGGGAGCTGTAAAAAAAGTAAGTAAGAGAAAGAAGATGAAAAGGAAGAAGTTGGGGAAATTTAAATGACTATAATGGCTTGCATTCCAAGAAGGGTAATAGTTAAAATGTATAGAACAGTGTGGACTTTTTGAAAGGGAACTAAGGGCCTTTGCAGTGTGCTCTTAGATGATAAATGTGTAATTTGCTGCAGTTCATGAAGTCAAGAAAAGACCACAATATATAAAATAGTAACATGGATAAGTTACTATTTTAGGCTACAGCTCCTGACATCCACAAGCCAGCATGGTCAACTCGTGCTCTGCTCCTTTCCAAGAGAATGGAGAAAGTGACATGGGCAATTATTTCTGCTAGTAACTGAAGTAAATTTCCAACTCACATACTTGGTAGTTGTACTCTCCTTTCTTTTCTTTTCTATGCGGTAACCCCTCCTCCTCTTTTCTTTGTCTTGCAATGTTGCACTAAAATGTGTATCACTTTTATCATTGCCAGTTTGCCAGCCATGAACTTTTGCCACTCTTGAGGGATGCTTCTTATGAGCTGGAGGAAATGGACACAAACACTCTCATATTATCTTGGGAAAGGATGGGGGAACACTGCTGGCAGAGAAGGGCACCATAGATCCCACCAAGGATTGTCCAATGCTAAAAACCACCCCAACAGTTGATATTATTAGTATGGTTATTTATAGTTGCATTAACCCAGTATTTTCATGCTGTCTCTTGATCTTATATTAATTTTTGTTCCCAAAAACAGACACATTAGGGCTTATTTTCAGGGATGTTTAATTTTTTTCATGTACAACAATCTATGTTTATTCAGATACAGTCAAGTCATCTTCTTCTGGTTGCTGCACAATGGTGGAGGGTGGGGGTTCACTTAACTGGGGCTTATTTTGGGGGTAGGGCTTATATTAGAAGCACCCTGAAAATCATACTAGGGCTTATTTTCAGGTTAGGTCTTATTTTTTGGGAAACAGGGTATATAAACATAAAAGTAATTCCATTTCATCTTCCGGATGCTGATTCATTAACTACAGTCTGCAGTGAATGGTTTTGACACCTATATTGTGTTTTCTTTCTTCTTCCATAGGCTTATCTCAGAGCAATAGATATCAAGATCCTACAACAGCTAGTAGCTGTGAATGAGGGCATAGAAGCAGTGAAGTGGCTGCTAGAGGAGAAAGGGATGCTGACCAGCCGCTGCAGCAGTCTCACCAGCAGCCAGTACAGTCTGGTAGAGAGTCAAGAGACATCCCGGCGAGGCAGCTGGAACAGCCTTCAAGACCCTAATGACAAGTTGGACAGTATCTCTATTGGTAGCTATTTGGATACACTGGCTGATGATATGGATGAGTATGGACAAGGTGCTCCCATAGAACCCATGATGTCATCAACCCCAGGCAGGCCGCTGGCCAGAGCTGAGATGGAAAGATCAAAGCCTGACCGAGAGAGAACCCATCCTGCTAAGAATGATAAAGAACAGGACAAAGGCAAAACATATCTTGAGAGGTTCCCTGGTTTGGTTGAAGGCCAAAGCTCCAGTGAGCAAAACAGAGCTGCCAGGCAGTCACCACCAATGACCAATGGACTTCTGGGTAGGGGGGTCCCAGGACTGGAGCAGAGCCATGAGGCTAAATTTACCTCAGCAGTTTCTGAACGATCAAGCACAGGCAGTCCAGCAGCAAAGCCTTCTAGGGACAGTAACTTAGAGAACTGCCTTGTGAAAAGCAGGAAGCACCTGGAGTATGACGCTCACTGGCAATGGGTTCAGTCTCAAGATGATGTGACATTCTTGTAGCATCCAAGACCTGCTGTCTAGATCAACGATTATGGGCTCAGGTCATTTAAGTGTTGGGCCACAGGCCTTACCAAAATGGTTGCTTTTGCTGGGGTGTTCTCTGGTGAACTGGACATACATATATGCCACACAGATTGCATTGTTTCTGCTTGTAATTAACCCTGAGAACCCATCTTGCATCAAAGGAAACTACTGTACTCCTATGAGGCAACCTTTGGTCTGTCGTGGCTGTTCCTTCAGTCTTGTGCAATAAGAGAATTATTTCCAGTTTCTGTGGCAGCTGATAATATATTGCACATCACTTCTTCTAAGGCATAGACAGAATGTTCACCCTTTTTTTCCAAAGTGTCTCAACTGCTACTGAGAACATTTTTGTTATGTTATGTGCCATTAAGTCAGTTCCAATTTACAGCAACTCTCCTAGGTTTTCCAAGGTCAGAGAGATGTTTAAGAAGAGGTTTTACCATTGCCAAAATCAGTGAATTCCCATGGCTGAATGGGGATATGAACCAGGTCTCTTAGTCCGCTACTTGATCCACTCCACTGGCTCCCCTGTGAACATTACTGTGCAGTATATATATATATATATATATGTCCTCAGTAACAGCTGAGACATTACTGCAACCTTTGTTTTCGCTGCAGCTGTTTGTTTCCCTATTTCTCTTTATATCACCTGAGTTATTCATGGCATTAGGATGGAACAAGGGTAATATCTTTGAAGCCATTTCCCTTTGTGCACTTTCATTGTTACCCACTCTCTTTGCTTAATATTTAATTTATGTCCTATGCTTATGGAATAAGGGAGAATTAACTCTATAATGAGCTCTACAAATTTATTCACCACACTCCCCGTATCAAGCATTCCCCACCAGCATTGGTGAACCCTAGTCTTATATGCATGGACCTGAAATGTGTACATTCATGCTTGTGAACATGGGGATTGGGGAGGGGTGCAAGGGATTTTTGTGTACATAAATGCATTTAGAGGGCAGCTATGGGGTATTGCAGTTCTGAGGTATCCCAGCTGGTACAGACATGCATCATGTCTGTGGGCATGTGCTCCCTTCTGCTCCCAGCTTCAGAAGAGAATCAGAGCTTGCCTGCATTGTGGTATAGGGGTGGGAGTGGGGGCGAAATAAAAATGCCTTAGAAAGGAAGAGATGAACTGCAGATAAGTTAGGAGGTGGGGAATTATTGTTGACCTCGTACTGCACTACATGTCACAAGTGCTTTGATTTACTCCAAAAGCAAGATGTGGTAAAGATTAGATTCTGCCCCTCAGTGGTGACCGCAATTTTTGGCAGTTGAAGAACTGAACTAACATTTATGAAACCCTGTGGAGAACATCCAAGGTATGTTCTAAGTTAAGGGAGCCAACATATCTTTGGGGTGTCTGTGCCATTAAAAGATTGATTTTTTAAAAAACAGGATAAAATGGGGGCTGTCACAAAGGCTGAATGTGTGCTGAGCTGCAATAAACTTGGGAGGATTCTATGGGGATGAAGTCACCATGTGCCCCTCCCCATGAGCGAATGAGCCATTCCACAATGTGTTCCTTCTCCTCCTTTGTCTCACACACACACTCACACACACACACTCACACACACACACACACACACACACACACACACACACACAGAGAGAGAGAGAGAGAGAGAGAGAGAGAGAGAGAGAGAGAGAGAGAGAGAGAGAGAGAGAGAGATTTTAATTGTTTGCGTTCTAATAATTCCTTGTAGAGTTTATGTATCCTGATTCCATGTCCTATTTCAAGTGACTGAGGGCCAAAATAAATATGTGGTTAACTATGTGATTATGATTAAAGTGTTTATTTTTAGCAGTCATTGAGCTGGGGGAATTTGGATTTGGAAGAGAGGGAGTTAACTCTTACCTTCCTTGATATAATCCTGTTGATTCCTTCCCCCATTCCCTACTGGGATGGATATGTGTGTGTGTGTGTGTGTGTTTGGTGGCACAGGAGAAGGAAAGTTAGGTTTCTCCCTACAAGCTTGGTCCTGCCCTCTAACCAATAGCATAGCCACTATTTAAAAACCTGTAAAATTATTAATTGCTGTTACTACCCCCCCTCCACTTATGTTTCTTTCCTGCCCTCTTGTGGTTCACCATGATTTGTGAAATAAACCATGTCATCCAGAATACACGAGGATTCTAAGTTCATAAGTGAGAGCCACAGTGGTGGCTGCCTTCTGAAAGCTATCCCACTCTGTTGTTAGTGTCGTATCACCTTTTCTTTGTACATGCCACTATCTTGCCATTTCGCTTTCAGAGAACAAACAATGGTTTCTAGCACAGGTATGACAATCGTGAGTAGACTCACTCCATAAATAGTATTAGCTGATAATCTACATCTGTTCAAATTTTGACTAATAGTCATGTTTCAAATATATATTAAAATTCTTTATGCTCCTTTTTCTGAATTTGAACAACTGATTGATTTGAATCCAGGGATTGTTTGATTTTAATTATATTTCATAGGATATTATATTAACTTAACAAGGGCAGCAGCAATAAAAGCAACACCTAATACTCAGATTCAGGTCCTTTGCAATGTTGATTGGATTCACCCTTTTGATATTGGATGTGTACCTCATGTTCCTTATTTTATCTCTATTAGAGCATAAGGAGTCTTGTGGCATAGTGATTAAACTGCTGTACTACAGCCAAAGCTCTGTTCACGATCCAGGGTTCAATCCCAGGTAGCAGCTCAAGGTTGACTCAGCTTTCCATCCTTCTGAGGTCAGTAAATTGAGTACCCAGCTTGTGGCGGGAGAGAGCAATGTGTATCTTGCATAAATAAGCTGTAAATTATGTCGGACACAACCACTGTATGCCAGGGAAAGGAAGTCATAATACCTCCAAGTAAAAGTTAAGCAAAAGCTACGTACTTCCACATCTTTTCCTCCAATAGATGGTGAAGCCCTTTTTATTGGTGACCTGGAAAAATGATATGTGACTTCATCCAGAGGAGTTTTCATGTAGCCTCAGTGAACATCAGTGTGGCAGATACTTTGAATATGGAAATGTGCACAACGTATGCTTCCAAAGCAGATTGATAGATATACATATGTTTAAAATTCCTTTCTCATTTGCTGGAAAACTTTGACTTTGTAACTACAAACAGAATCACAGGATTTGTTAGGCTGAATATTATCTGATCCACATTTCTGCCTACACATTGGACAATCTGCCTAGCTATCCATGTGAGTTCACATGCCCTATCCAGATCATAGAAGGCTTCAAAGATAGCAGGTGAAATTAAGCAAAGCAATCCAGCTCCTCTAAACCAATGTTTCTCAAAGTGTGTGTTGGGACCTTGAAGTAAGTTACAGGAGGTTCTTTATACTACACCATGAGGGCTGTTTTTCTTCCATAGAGCTAAGAGCACATCATCAGTGTGTGTTGACAGGGTCGTGTCTTACTCTCTTTCTCCTATTTTATACTTACATTGTCTTAAAATTCACATGGCTTAAATATACCTAAATTAACATTAAAAATGACAAACGCAATATAAACTTGCTAAGTATTTAACTATCCATGAGGTAGTGTTGTCAAACAGGCAGGTTTTCAGTCAGCATCCAGAATAGTGCAAAAAAAAATGTAGGGATCATGCTGTCTATATCCATTTTTATTTTTCATTCATAATAACCAGCACTGAACAGAGAAATGTAGAAATTGTGGACAAATCCTAAAAGTTTGGAAATAAGGAACGTGAGAATCCTAAAAGTTTGGAAATAAGGAACGTGAGAATAATAGCTGCTTCAACCAGTGCCCTGTTAGGGTTAAACTATACAGTACAGATAATCTGTCACAAGACTAGGGCATTGCTTGAGGGCTGAGAATGGCTAATTGTCCCTGCAGAAGCTTTTCACACCTCCTGTAGTCTGCAAATTGGCTTGCTTTTTTGAGATTGGTCATAGTGGGGTAAGCCCAGGTTGATTGCTCAGTCATGAATGTGTGCCTGAATCACATCTCTGAGAGACAGTTTTTATCTTCTAATCATTGTGATCTATAACCCATAGTTTGGCCCTTGCTGGTTGAAGCAATATTGGCAGGATCTGCACTATTTTCAGCAATACTGTCCTCAATCCACCAGAGTTAGGGGCGTCCCAGAGAGAAGGCACTGGGAAAGCAGTGCAGAAAGTTTGTGGTTAAAGAACCCCATCCTAAGGGCCACAGGAGAGGAAAGTTGGGTTCAAAGTATGGAATTAGTATTTTGAGGGGTCTGGGTAAGCTTACACTTCAAACGTTTGAGGAGACCAGCCAAGTTGTCCATAAGAAAGGACTCCAAGAATGGCTTATTGCTGGGTGCAGAATACAAGGCTAAAGTGAACTGCTTTGAATTAGAATGTGCTCTTCATCTGACAACCACAACCTGAAATGGTTACTTATTTGGACTATGCTTCTCATAGTTTCCCAGGGTCGTTGAGCTGGGGAATTATGGAAAGTATAGTCTAAGAAAGTAAAATGTCCCAACTCTGGCATTCAAACATATTTGTGGTTTGGAGAGCCTAAAGCTGTCAACCCTTTTATGATTATTCCCATTCTCGTGACAAAATTAATTACAGGATATGCTATATTTGGAGAATTCTGATACTGTTTGCACTTCGCAGAGAGCATGGAGGATTGTAACTGACGAAGCTTTCTCTTATATAGCCTGTAAAGATACATCTGTCTTCTTTGACTGTTATTATAGAACTGGCCTCTTGAGACTGATTCTGCTAAGACCATGAGTACAATTACCCATAAAAATGTAATATGTTCCAAGGGATAATGAAAATCATGTTATCAAATAAAAAAATTCCCAGCCTTGACTTCTGTGATGTCTCTGTACTTCCTTATATACACAGTCATTTGCAGATGAAGCCTGAAATACTAAAGCTAGTGAATTATCTGGGATTTCTTTTTCCCTTTGAAGCCAAAGATAGCAATTCCATATAATATAAAGTAATGCTACACAGGATTTTCATGAGGCTTGATGTTCACTGCAAACGTTGCTGGTGTAAAATATTTGTTAAGAAAACTCAGACTTCTACACTTCAGTTCATTTCTTGTACCAATTCACAACCACTGGTCTCCGATCTGCTGCTACGTTTACATATGTGTATCTGGGATGAAGATACAGATCCATGTTCTCTAGGCAATTGGACTTGCTTGCATTGCATTATTTACACAGAGATGCACACTTGGATTTGGATCTGAATGCACTTCAAACAACAAAATAGTGTTTGTATCCTAACAGACAGCCACTTAGTTACCATAACAAATAGCAATTCAAAACACCTAAACACACATGTTGCAATGCAAAACAAAACAAAACAAAAAACCCCACTGAAATCCTGTTCTGTAATTTATTCCACTTAAGACTGATGAAATCATCAGTCAGGGCAATTTTTTGGGAATAAAATTATTCTTGGTCTCCTGCCAGGGATCTCAAGACTTCCCTTTCCTCATTGAGAGCTATGCGATGGAAGGAAGCCTTTATTACAGAAAATCACTGCCCAAAAGCTCCCCGCTCCTGTTTTCACCCTTTGCATCACGGTGTGTGAGCTGCATTTCTGTGAAGGGTCGTTATGAAGCTGGAAGAACACTGAAGTGATCTGCCCAGGCTGGGAGCAATTCCATCCTTGAGATTGGCCCTTGTATAATATGGTGTGGTCATGCCATCTTTCCCCCCCAACTGCATAATGGCTCCTCTATAGCTATACAACTACTTGCTTTTAAACTCCTCCTGTGATCTAAGTAGTGACAGAGGTTCGTCGTTGTTTAGTCGTCGAACAGAGGTTACTACTTAGTAACTACTTAGTAGTGACAGAGGTTACTACTTAGTAGTGACAGAGGTTACTACTTAGTAGTGACAGAGGTTACTACTTAGTAACTGGAAAATTTGGAAAAACTGCCATAAAGGCACTCAGAGCCTGCAAGGCAAAACAGAGTATAACTTCCTCATAAATAAAACTGAGATTCTGCCACCACCTGTGTCCTGTTCGTACTACCACTGAACTGTTTGTTTTGGTTTTCCCACTTGAACAGTGAGCTGGCCAAACGGGCAACGGGCAGGTCCATTGTGATGTTGCTGAAGCTGAAAGCGAGGTCCAGCTACAATGACACCACCAGTGACTGAAGAACTGCCACTATCCTCACTCATAATTTGCTCACCAAGACCTGGATCCAACTGTGCCAGTCTGCGGAGTGACAAGAGGGCTGAAAACCTCCCTAGAGTGGATTTATTAACACTGGGGTTTGCTGTGGAAGTGGGATGAATGAGGATTAGCTCCTTTCTGGTTCCACTGTCATGGTTTCATCCATTTCGAGATTACTAGTCCAGTGGTTTTAGTTCTGACAAAATCTCTCTGCTATCACCTGGAATTATAGTTTGGAATTATTTTCTTTAACTTCTCTTAAGGTAAAAGCCTCTTTAGGAGGCTGGAGAGCCTCATCTCTGCCCTATACTTTCAAAACAGGGCCAGAATTATTCCTGGAAATGATGCATAAAAGATAACTCAAGTTTGAAAAGGAATTATAATTTTTACAAGATTCATTAGCTCTAAAGCAGGGTTTGTGGTATATCCAGGCATTATACATATGCTAGACTGTTGACTAATCGACCTTTCAAATTGATAACCTGCCTTTTGAATTTCAGCAGCTACATAAGGAAGAATAACACAGTGCTTGGAAATGTTACTCTTTTTTGGAGGGATAACAACTTCCGGAGTCCCCTAGGAATTCTAGGAGTTGTTATATTAAAAAACAAAAACAAAAACAACGCTGCCACGCTCAGGGACTCCAGCACGAAGCAAGAAACATGCTGGCCAGTATCACTACATTGGCCACATGCCGACAGGCAGGGAGAGATTTTCTAGCTGCATCTGTGAGTATTGGTGGGATGGTCCTGAATCAAATGTTCATTATTCCTTCCCTGAGTAGGGATCAGAGACCAAAAATCTGGTGCTGCTTAATGTGTGTTGTAGCTCTTGGTCCGGTTTTCATTTGGGCTTATTGCTGCTCTTGCTCCTTATCTTGTAGGATTCACTGTAGAAGGTCCCCAGGGAGCTTGGTTGGACTTGATATCATATTTCTTGTAATATCCATCAACTGGATTTATTGTGCCTATGGCTAACTTATGACACCCTAGCAGTCAGAGTACTATATTGAGGGTGGCTACAAAGTATTTTACAGAATTCTTGGCTTTAAGGTGTCTTCTGTGCAAAAGCTCCCTCTCTTTGAAGACTGCTTAATCCAATTCTGGTTAAAAAGATAAAGAACTCTAAGAAGGGCAAGCAGGGGCCTTGAAGTCATCACACTTAGCACCAAGAAGGGAGGCTGATCAAGCACACAGGTCCCCTAGTCTTTCTGTCACTACATCTAAATTTGCATATATACAAATAAGCATGTGTAGGCAGTGCCAACAGGCAGACACTGAACGGGGTAAACTGATAATGCATTCCTGAACATCAACATGTTCCTCGCATGTCCACCTGAACAAGAAATGCCTGCACAGCACATAGTGGAAATTCATGTGAAGGCCATTTCTCAGAAGCAGGCTTGTAGCCTCTGTTCTTCAAAAGCAAATGGCTTTATTCCAAAAAATCTATCCAGTCAAGAAATCAGTTTCTTTCTTTCTTTCTTTCTTTCTTTCTTTCTTTCTTTCTTTCTTTCTTTCTTTCTTTCTTTCTTTCTTTCTTTCTTTCTTTCTCTCTCTCTCTCTTTTGGTCTTGCTTTAATATCTTCTATGTTAAAAATAATTCCACCCACACATCCTTGGGGAAACTAAATGCATTTCCATTTAACTGAACACTTGGGGAGCACTGGATGTTTTTCAGTTTAGAAGAGAGCAGGATATATCTCCCAGAGACCAGTTCCTAAAGAGCAGGAGTTTAGGAATAGAGGGAAGAGCTCTCACGGCATAGCTAGGAGCAAGAACATGGTTGTGTTTCCTCCTGGGCATATAATTGCCGCTTGAATTGCTGAAAGAACATGATATCATAGACATAGGTGACTGTAGGCCTCCGATGAGACAGAAACAATCCGATTTCTCTAAAACATGGACTAAGAGCTGCTCAGAGTGGTCGTATAGACCAGATGGGCGGGATACAAATCAAATAAATAAATAAATAATAAAATAAAATAAATAAAATTAAATAAAATAGAAGTGTGTTTGACAGTGTGTAATATTTCACATCCACCATTTTCAGGACCACCTCAGGAAAAAAAGAAATCTATATTATTCATTTTGTTGATACAGAAGAAAACATTAAAGGGATCAATTTTATCTTATATCTCAGAAAAAATCTAACAAGGGGTAACAAGAATGGTCAAAAATGACCTCCTGGCTTCTCTGACCTTAGAGAAACTTCCATGCTCAGCTCCCTCACCATTCTTCTCCACAGACCCACCACCAGTATAGTTTTCATTGTGAAAAAGCCCAAGTGATGGTGTGGGAGGTGGATTACGCCTGTCACCCAAAATAGCCAAAGTGCCATGAGAACGAGGACATGCCTCCAACTAGCTGTCCACGTTACACACTCACAGGCAAGATATAAGTAATCTGAATACTGAGCAACTCAATGGCTGCCAGGCACCAGCAGCCATGGGCAAGTGAGACCACATGTGGCCTTTGCCAGCTTCCAGATGCAACCCCCTCAGAAGACTGAAGGATGCTTTGCAGTGGATGAGGCTGCTGTATATTTGGCTGGGGAGGCTGATTTGCTGGTTTCAGTGGCCCCAGTGCCCTCGTTTCCCTCGTCTCCTGCAAAAAAGGAGAAAGGGAAGCAAAGAAAGGAGAAAGAGATAAATTGCTAACTCTTGAAAATGTCAGGAGCAGTCACTCAGCTTGTAAACAGCTCACAGTATGCAGTGTTCCTGATTTCTGTTTTTTCTCTCTCTCTCTCTTCTGTGTGATGAGAGCACCCTGTATGACAGTTCAGTAGGTGTGACTTGTGTCTCACACTGCTATTAAGAGTGCACAAGCCTTCTTCCCTTTCACATGGCCATCGAGCTACAATGCAATGTAAGTATTGTGTGTCTGTGTGCATGTGTGCGCAAATGCGCATGTGTGCATATGCATGCACATCTGCTTAATTCTTGGCATCATGTTCTCTGACCTTTAGAAGCCTTTGAATTGTGGGAGGATAATCCTCAAAAATATGGAATATGTTACAACTTCTGCAGAACACTGGTGCAGTATATGTACAGTATTAAAATACATCAAGTAGATTTAAGATGCCAAGATGGGAGAGTGCTCCTACTTGCCTCCCACTCCACCCCATGCATTATCTATGCAGGTTGTCAGATGCAGGGGACTTTTTGCAATGGCCAGGAAGAGTCCCACACGAGAGTCTATCTGTGACTGGCCTCAGATCCTGTCTCTGATCTGCAGCCATCTCTGCTTCCAAAGGACTGTTAAGTGCAGGTCTATTATGCAACTCCGGAGAGCAGATGAAGCAGGTCCCTCGCTGGAACAAGCCATTGCCTACCAGAGCTCTATGAACACACAGTCTCGTCCCTCCCATGAGAAAAGGTCCCATTTGCATGACTGGGCCGAAGCTGATGCCAGGGCACATGGGGGATGGGGAGAAGCACAATTGTCTAGGTTATTAGCGGAGGGGGCACATGCGGAAGCAAGCCTCTTCCAAATGCGTGGACCGAAGGGACGTTAGTCTAGCTACAGAAGCCCCTTGTCTCTGGCTAATTGGATGAAAAGCAGTGGAAAGAAGTCCTTTCAGCCAAAGAAATGCAGAGGCTGGCATACTAAGCACATCTATGCTGTCCTCCCCCACGCCATTCCCCACAATATTTCATCCAGTTCAACCCCCTCACATTCAAATAGTTTACATTTCTTTCCCAAATCTTACTTTTCTGTTTTCTGCTTGCGATGTTTAACTGGTGTTTGACAAAAAGCAGAGTGCTCCGATTTAACATGCCCACCCACCCACCCAGAAGTGGATCGGTGCCACCTCTGCCTCGCCACCTGCCTCGTGGTTTAACCAGCAGAAGAAAAGGGGACAATGGACTCTTATTTGAACACATCCGCTCCCTGCTTGGCTACATTCCTGGGGCTTAGGTCAGTGGGGCAAGTGTGCATATATAAACAGTATCCTAATAGAGGAAAGTTCACTTGCTTATGCCTTGAAGAGAAGAGGGGACTGGGTGTGAACAGCCTGGGCAGACAGGCATCTTCAGTGATGGCTCCACAGCTCAGAAACTCTTTTCTCCTGGAAATTCAGAGTGGTGGCTCTGCTTGTTCCAGCTTTACTCAAAGTTGGTCAGAGAATTATTAGCAGACTGTTGAAAAATTACTTTTTGAGATTGTCATGTGCTGCCAAGTTACATCTGACTTATGGCAACCCTAATAGGGCTTTCATGAAAGGTGAGATAGTTAAGGAGTGGTTTGACCAGTCCCACCTCCCCCCCCCCATTAATTTCCATGTTCAAGTGGGGAATTTCAACCCGGAGTCCTAGTCTGTCACTCTGTCCACTACATCACACTGGGCAACTTTTGAGATTACAATTTACTTAGGGATTTTGGGGGCTGCAAGCCATATAATTAACCTTTTCATATTATGATTAAGAGGAGCCACTGTTGATTGATTGGTTGGTTGGATTGGATTTATGCACCATCCCACTAGTGCAAGCACAACTCCGGGTGGTTTCCAAGTTAAAATTTAAAACCCTTGAGACCCCACATAACAAACATACATAGTGTACTAAAGAATGGAACAGTAAGATTCTTATGGGAAATGTCTAACTACACTACACTATTACAAAAGCATCAGCTTGCAGTTTGTCCTTAGAAGGTTTAATAATCATAATAGCAATCATGTGCGTTTCCTGACCTAATGGCAATCCTTTTCAGAGTTCTTCTGGTAGAGACGACACAGAGGTGGTTTTCCATTCCCATCTTCTGGGGACATCCTGAGACTGTGCAGCTTGCCCAAAGCCACACAGGCTGGCTCCTCTCTTGGGAGGCACAGTGCGGAATTGAACTCACAACCTCGGGCTCCACAGCTAGATGATACCTGAATCATTAGCTACAATAATTAAAATATAATTTCATAACAAGACAGCCATGGGTAAAGCACTCCACTAATCATATTAGAACCACTACATTGCTATAACAATGCAATATATTTTCTTTATGTGTGTAAACCCCCCCTCCCCCAGGTGGATTTCTTTTGTTTGTAAATGACATGTACTCTCCTTGCTTGCTTGTTTTGGTTTCTTAATGAACACACCAGTTGCATTAAGGAAACGTCAGGTGTATAACAAAAACAAAGAATATAACTGTGCATTTAAGGAAATTGACAACATTTTGGTTCTAATTCTTCCCCCAGAGTTGTTTGCTTTAATGGCATCTGCAAAACCATTCTCCTTTTGATTTCCTTCTGCAAACTAGAAATCAAAAGGTCCTGTTTTCTGTTTCTGGCAGAAGGTACAACACAGAATTCTAAGAGAATAACTTCTGATAATTCCAAACAGACCGCCCAGAACACGAGAGGGAGATATATTTTGCAGCAAGCTGTCTGAAAATGCATGAAGTGTCCTGACCTCACGAAGGAGAGGAACCCAAGGGAGCGTCACAGGCTTTCCTTCTAAAAAGAAAAGTTGAAGTGGGCCCAAGTAAAATGAAGGTCAAGCAGTTAAAGCATAGCATACTTTCACCTGCTAGGAGACCAGACCGGGGGCGGGGGGCGGGATATCAAACATTTTAAAATACATTTCTACCTTTTAGTTTGTTGCAACCTCAATTGTCCATGACAGGGTGACTTTTTACAATTAAGCGGTGAGGTGGTGGTGTTTACATTGGTATCTGACTGGAATTTTAACTTCCAATGTGACCTACTTATTTTAAGCTGATATTAATTTGTGTGCATTTTCACTATGCTGTTCTAGAAATCTGAGTAAATACATAAACAATTCTCCTAGAGCTCTAAACAGCCTACAACAACAATGCCCTTAGTCTCCTGCTGCTGTGCGTGGCAGGGGTAGCACTGGGTGGCACTGTTCCATGGTGGTTCCAGGTTTTTTTTTTTTTGGTGGACCTGTTCCAGAAAGGGGTATCAGGTGATTTCAGGCCAACAGCATGGCCCATGTCTATGACATCCCATAGGGTTCTCTTCTGGTCCTTGTGTTTCACATCAGGTGGACAACACATGGTCTATGACCCAAGGGAGCATTTCCAGCCCCAACCCCTGACATCCCCTCCTCTAAATTTGCACCAGAGACACTGCCTCTAAATTTGCACCCTCAAATTTGAAAACAAACTGAGGGAGGCAAAAACACTCTTTTTTGAAAAGCCCAAACTGTTTTTTGTGGTGTGCTGCCAGATTTCTGCAGCACAATGTGAAGACTCATCTAATACAAGGATTTTCAAGTGTTTTGAATGTTTCTGTCTGATGAGGACATACATGCTCATTCAAATGAACAAAGCCCCTTCTTTAAGTGCATAGGTCTGCTTTCCAAGGACTCCTACCATGCAGCCAGGAACTATGCAGGATCCTGATATTTGCTTTTGCATCCCTATGGAGACCCCAGGTGATGGTTGTTGGGAATTGTAGTCCTGTAGATTTATGATCTACAAATACTGAATATATGTATAAACTTTTAAATGCTTCATTATTATCCTAGGTTAGCAATCATTTGATGCTGATTAATTGCTACACTGCTAAAGAAAGACTTAAAGGAAGATTTTAAAAAACCACATATTCATAGTAGGTCTTTTCTTTCAGGCCCACCACCCTTATGGGCACACTTGGTGTGGACATGAAAGAGAGTGTTTTTGATGGTTGAGCCCAGGCTGTGGGACCAACCTTCCATGAGAGACCATGTTGGCTTCTTCACTGCTATCCTTCTTCTGGAAGGCATTTTCTTCTTCAACAGGATTTTGATAGACAGACAGACAAACAAATTGCATCTAGGAATGGGTTTTAAATGGGGAGAGAACCATGTTGGGGTTAAGGGGTAAAATTCCTCCATTCTGGGTTTCCAGAGCCCAGATGACATACAGCAGCAGCCACAACCCCTAATGTCATTGAGTACCTGGCCCAAATTCCAGGTAGTCTTTTTCTACCTGGCACTTTAGATGAGAACGTAGCTTTGCTCCCACACAGGGACAGTTGAAGATAAATAAATCACCATTAGCTGGAACTTGTAATTCTGAAACTGAAGCTTATGTGGAACTTGCAAATACTGCCTGAGAGTGGCCAGCTTTGTTCCTCCTCTCGCTTCCATGTACGGGAAGAGGCAGTAAAGTTACTCAGTATCCACAAACATCAGCTAAGAGTAGCCAGCTTCTTGCGCTGCTCCCTTCTCCCTCTTCGGTAGTGCTCAGGGATCCCTGCTGTTATCTCTGCAGCCTTTAGGGAAGGGGCTTTAGATAATGTGACCAATGAGTCATTTGTATTTGAAGGGAAATGCAAACAATTGTGAGAAATATACAGTGGACCCTCTACTTACGGAATTAATCTGTATTGGAATGGTGACTGCAAGTCGAAAAGTCTGTAGGTCGAGTCTCCATTGACCTACAATGCATTGAAAACTGATTAATGCCATAACCAGCCATTTTTGTTCCATTTTTGTTCCATTTTGGTTTTTTTCTGGTCTGTAGGTCGATTCTCTGGCTGCAAGTCGAACCTAAATTTTGCGGTCAGAGAAGTCTGTAACTCGAAAAGTCTGTAAGTCGAGGGTCCACTGTAACTACAGGGAAGAAAGAGAACACAGACACAACATGCCTCACCACACACTGGATACTAACAGTACAGATGCCAAGGATCATCAGGAATAATCTAGCAGCAGCAGAAATAATGGATTTTCCTCCATATATTCAAACTGGTTTGGCTGGGTAAACACTTAGAATATTCTTCTATTCTTCGTATTTATATTCTTCTATTCTTCGCATTTGTCCTTAGAATAGGCTTAAAGACTAAGAAATGTATTTTCTTTCTTATATCCTGACTTTAAAGAACTTTGGTATATTAGAGATGAATTATCTGTGGTTTACATATGCCTTTTTAAGGTTAAACACTCCTGTATTTTTAAAATGTATGCCTTTGCAATTTTGAAACATGATCATAACATGAATTATTTTCTGCCTACAACTTAAGTTTTGCTTTTGAATGTACTTTTGTTGGCAGATTTTCATAGTTTTAAGACTTTAAGATGTCTTTTACATGATTTAAATTTTACACTTATAATTTTTCATAACTGAGAGACTGAAAAGTTTATGTTTCCAACATTTTTGCATTTTTCTGCATAGAAGCAATGTAAATGAATGCAGCTTGCAGAAACAGACAAGCTGGTATTGCTACTTAATACCTAGGTGAATTTTGATATGATTGGAAAGATTGTCTGGTTGCATTGTGGAACTAACCTTAAATGAGATAAATGCCAGTTGTGAGAAATACAGGCTTCTGTTTCTTTCTAAAGGTCCACAGGGCTCTTAGGAAGGTATTCAGGCATCAGACCTTCTGATCTAATAGCTCATCAGGTAGCCTTAGACAAGCAGGTATCTCTCAATGACAGCTCTTCATAAGGAGGACTGTTAGGTGAATTACCCACAGCAATTTGAATGCTTTGAATGTGTTTTCCAAATATTAAGTAATGTTAGGGAGACAATTCTGTGACACCCCCCCCCTTTCCAAACTGGATCATATCTTCACCACTTCATCCAGCTCTTGCTTTCCATCATCTATGAATGAACTTTGGCAGCAGGGGTAAAACGAGCTATTTTCAGCCTCTGAATTCCCTTACAGTGAGTTCACAACTGCCTGGCCCATTTAATCTCTGACCTGCATAGATACTATCCCTTCTTGCTACAGGAGGTTTAGAGGAAGTCTTGTATAACACTGAAGAATGCAGCAGCTCTGAAAACATGCAAACCAGCCTCCTATTCTTTGAGTACAATGGCATGGAGTCATTCAAGCTGCAGAGTATATGGAGGCAACTGGTCACCCATGTCAAGTTATTCAGTCAGAGTTAAGGCGTTTTTGAGCTTTGGGGCAATTCACATGGCCACTAGGATTATCTCCATTCCCAGAGAATCTTTGTGCCTAATGTACTCTGAAGTAATTCATTGAAATATGGGTATTGTGGACATTTCCCATTGGTTAGTGCTGAATATGAGATTCGTTTAAAGGGCGGGAAAGGACAAACACAGATTTGAGCTAACTGTTCAGACCGGCTACAGTAACTCTTGTGTTTTGAGTGACTGTGTCATAAAACATATTTTAGGGGGCAGGGCGGAGGGAGGACAGTGTTAGGAAAATGTTAAAAGTAAGGTCCAAATCATGTCCATATTACTGTATACAGTATATATATTTTTAAAGGGTTAAAGCACAAGGTAGCTAATTAGCCTAGAGTGATTAAGTACTGTATGCTGTGAACTGTAATTGATTCAGAATCATTTGTGCATGGCAAACAAACCAGCATTGGGGGCTTGTCCTAGGTCAAGGCAACTGGAGGTGGTGATATGACCATAGGGCTAGAAAATTATGCATGCTTTGGAGAAAGGGAGCGGAGAGAGAAAAAAGCTTTCATGTCTCTCTTCTTTCCAGAGAACCGGGTCAGCCAATAAAACAGATTGCCAGCACATTCAGGACAGATGAAAGGAAGTTCTTTATCACAGAACACATAATTAACTTGCAGGAGACACTCTGCATAGGATGGGACAATTGCAATCAGGGTAATGCTTGAACAGTCTTTAAAGAAGATTGAACACACATATATGGGCACATGTTGGAAAGTTAATTATGAGGGCTACAGTACCAGAATCCTCCAACCAGCATGACCTGAAGAAACTAATCACAGACAGGTAGACACACTGACTGACTGAATCTGGAGCATTACTTACTGCTACATAAGTCAAAAACATGACCAAATTATAATCTATGGCCCAAATCCTGTTGCTTGGTGTAATAAACCACACTAGAGTAGGCTTATTGAATCAATAGTGATTTAGTGAGTCAGTTCTTCTGCAGTTCCATTAATTCAGATGGGCCAGCTCCAATTGTGATTTACTATGCTAAGATGTATTTAGAACAGGCCCATTTAAATCTATGGAGCTTATGGATGCTCTCACTCACTAAATCCCCAGTGATTCAATGGGTCCACTCTAGTGTAATTTACTACACTAAGCAATAGGGCTACTATGATTATTGTTTTACTGTAAGCAGAGGAGGCCTTGCAAAGATCAGTGGTTAGCCTAGTTCCTCAAGAGGCTAACAAGGTCTTTTGGCACAAAGTTCCAAATTCTTCACTTTAGCACTTGCCTTAAGTGCTCCTGCTTAACAAGTATGGAGCTTAGCAAAGAAGTACCAGGAATACCAAAGCCACAGGTATATCAAAGAATGAAGATAAGGGCCATAGCCAGAAATGGAAAATTATGGTGAGAAGAAGAACATCAAGACTGACATTCAAGGCTCTTAGTAGGATTTTTTAAGGAGAAGAACCATGCAGATCCCCAAACACATCCCTCTTTTAACAAATGCAACAAGGTTTTCTGGGCAAATGAAAGATGCCTGGCATAGTCATCTTTTACAGGTTTGTTTTAATCACTAAAAATCTTACCATAATTCAGACCTCCTGACTTTTTAGGATGGCTGCCATCCAGTGCTGAAGAATACCCTGGATGAGTGGTTCCCAACCTTGAGTCCCTAGATGTTCGTTCTTGGACGAAAACTCTCCGAAACCTTCCCCACTAGCTGGGCTGGCCAGGATTTCTGGAGATTGCAGTTCAAGAACATCTGGAGACTCAAGGTTGGGAATGGGAACCACTGCCTTAGAGGATTGTGATTCTTTTGGCAGGGAACATTCATGCCTAAAACTGTACCTATTAATAATCCTTTGGACCCTTAGGGCTGCTAATATTATTTGGCATTTCTGTCAGCAGAATGTAGGCACATGTATTTGAACTAGACTATTAAAGAGTAATTAAATACATTTAAAGATAATAATCATCCTGAAAATTAGTATTAAAGCAAAAAATAATTTAAAATGTTTATTATTTTGGGAAACCCATTTAATTATGGTGCGGGAGGAAAGGTTTCACCACATGTATTTACAAATTCTTCAACAGCTGGCATCCATGACTGTAGGACTGCCTTTGTTTTCTAGCTAAGATGGAGGAACAAGAAGACGCAGGGAGTGACCTCAGAGAGAAGGAAGGAAACCTAAGAGTATCAATCTGCATGTAGACATAGAAAGGACATGAGGGGAGAACATAATTGAGCCATCTATCTGCTTCTTGCCCTTTGATTCTCTAGGGCAGATCATTTGCTACATGTCCCGGTGCTTCATGTATTATTCATGTATTAGGCAAATGTGGTGGTCAGGCGGAGCTGAGAGAGAGGTTAAAAGGCGGAGTCTGAGGAGAGGACGGAGAGAGTGAGTTAGAGGCAGAAGAGATAGAGATTGTCATGTTCCCAGGGGGTTTCAACAGGCAAAGGTCCAATAAGTCAGTCCAATATCAGAAGTCCAGAAGATGCAAAGCAGATACCAAAATACCAAAGCCAAAACACAAACCGTAGTCAGAGTCCAAAGCTAAGGGTCCAGAAAACAAGGTCCAAGATAAGCAGGAGCATGGATGTGAGCCAGAGTGTTGACTCATTGCTTCCACAAACTTCCAAGCCTCTGGGTGCAGATTTTATAGCAGTAGCAGTCATCTAAACACTTCATCCTGCTAAAACTCAGGGCTGGTCGACCTAATGTTCCTATGAGAAGCATTCATGCAAGCCTCTGATGTTTGTGTCATGAGTCCTTGCTGAAGCTTATCCCTCACTCTGGCTACTGGGACAGGAGAATCTGGTGGTGATTCAGCTGTCTGCGATTCTGATTGCCCAGCATTTCCTCAGCTGTAATTAACCGCCCAGATTCCAGATCTTCTTCAGCTGAACTCATGACAGAGATTGAGTTAGAGACTGGTTAAAAGAAATAGACAGAGAAGGTGGATATTATATGGCAAGAAGAAAGTATGTGTAGAGAGACCTGTGAATGATTTGCTTGTGTACAATGAACAACTGAAGAACATCTGTGATTATTATTAACTTTGCTGCACTTCAATAAATAAGTTCTGTTTGCATTTACCAGACAAGTGTTTGGACAAACATCTTTTATATTGTGGACAGAGGTAATCCACTGGTGGCAGTGAGGGAAACAAAGACTGGAACCTTTGCAAGGGCACAAAAAGTAGGTGCTTCATAGAGGTGAACGTCACAATAGGCCGCTTTGATGCTGCAGACTACTAGTAGTACTAGATGCTGCCCTTATCTTGGACTGGTTAGTCTTTCATGTTCTGTGATTCCCACTCTTATCTGTGAAGAAGGAAAACAGAGATGGTGCTCTGTTTTAGAGTTATTGTAGGCCAAAAATTGATTGGAACCACTGCGCTACAGAATCCCAGGTCAGCACTGCTGTTGATTCAATATATAGTACTAAGAAACAAGTTGTTTTTCCACTTCATCTGTCTGTTTGTGAAATCTTGTAGGAATTATAATGATCATACAAGACTGGTATGAGGATTAACTGGATCTGATAATGCAAAGTGCTTTGCAAAATGAAACATGTTCAGTCAATGATAAAGAATCATTCTGACTGCCAGGTGAATTCCACAAATGCAAATAGTTGAAGAAAATCTTTTGGTGACCCACTTATGTAATTTAACACATCCATTTCTAGTACAGTTTCTTAGTGTGGTTTTAGGCCAGAAATCCAACCTGAAATGCTCTGTCTTCCTGCTTCCCCAGTTTCATTATATGAGAATGGGTTATCAAACTTTTTCTTGGTGAGTTTTCCAGGTGTAAGATATTAGAGCTGCCTCTCTTTTTTCCTGTTTCCAAAAAGAATGCAGTCAGACAGGCATTTAGCCCATGGTTTGGTTTACTGCAGGGATGGGTTGGCACCTCCTTTTTCCAGTGATCACATGACATAATTGCTGGAGCAAATCAGTCCATCTCCAAAGCACTCTTACCCATGCCTTTATGGGCTCTGTCAGAAGTGTCTACTTTTTTGGCATGGTAGGAGCACTCTGGTTTGTTTTGTTTCCTGAATGTGCAATTGCGGGAAATGAACCAAAGCAACCCCTGTGGCAATCAAATTGTCTGCCAATGTCAATTTCCCAATATTGTGAAGTGGCATAAGAAGAGAGCTTAGCCACTTCCTGATACTGGTACATTAAACACTTCCTCTGCTCTGTGCATGGGCAGAGGAAGTTTAAAAAAATACAGGGAAGGGGTGCTGCATCACCTTCTTTTTAATTGAAAACTTCCTCTTGGAAGTGGGAGGAGACAAGAGATGGTAACAAGGACCATTTGTTTTTCCTTTTTGAAATTTGTCTTAAGGATCCAGTTAAGAACCTGCCTGCAGCCGAATCTGCTGTCTGTCAGGAGCTACAAGACTGCTGCTTTTTGCTATGTCAGGCTAGACACTGCTGTTGTTCTGAACATTTGAAATGGAGCTGACATTTCTGCACCTGAACAAGAGCAGAAGTTTGCTAATGTGGCTGTGCTTCTTTGTGATTGTTTACCAGTGAGGCCTGATGTTTACTTTGAGCTATGTTAGACAAACAAGCCAAAAAACCTACCAACCAATAAACAAAGCAAAACACATGAGTGAGGCTGAAAAGCAGCGTGAGAAATAGATCTCTTCCTGGGATTCTTGGCCTTATCTGCTCTCTTCAAGGTTTTTCTTATTCTTTTCTTGCTGCATCACTAGCAAAGCAGCCGGCTGCATGCCCAACTTGGCACAGCCACCCTGGCCTTTGGCAAAGGAGCAGACAGCTGCAGAAAAAGGCAGCAGAGACAACTCACCATCAACTAATTAGTCCATGGGCTTGTCTTTGTTTACAACATCCCCAGCTCTTTCAAATACTTTGCTGGTTTCTCTGCCAAAATCTCAGGGCCTGGCCTGGGAGGGATATTCTGCCTGGGCAGGGAAAAGAGGGAGTGGGTGGGAGAGGAAGTCTGATAACAAAGCAGAGAAGGAACTTGGAGGGATAAGTTGTTCACAGAAATGGATGCCAATAAAGTCTTAAATTCAGGATATTGTGCGGTCTCTGACAGCACTATTAGCATAGGACATCATGCATCCCTGCCATTGCCTTTCTTATTAAGTCTTTGTCTCTGTGGTTTTCAATTGTTTACTTTTGCTCTATTTGTTCACAGAGAACAAGTCTAGTCTAACAAGCAATTATGTACTTTTGGAAATAGACAGGGAGAAGGAGAATGGTCTTGGCCTGCTCTAGATCCAGCACAGAGATCCAGAGTGCTGCAGCGGTTAAAATTCCACGTTATGACTCAGCAGATCTGGATTCAAAACTCCATTTGGCCAGTTGCATTCTTTCAGCTTGACCTACATCACAGGGGTTTTGCGAGGAAAAAGTTGTGAAGAACACCATGTACACTCTCTTCAGCTCATTGGAGGAAAGATGGGATAGAAATAAATATATAATTAAATATATTTATAAATAAATAAATATATAATTATTTATTATATATAAATAATAAATGAGGTTTATTATTTATTAATACACATTTAATAAATAATTATTATTGGATGTTGAACAGAGCACCAATGTTTATGACAAGTAATTTGAGCTAGCAGTGGGAGACAGACAGAAAGATAGACTTATAGCAGGTATTTCTCTCTTCCTAGCTTTCTAAGTAATTACTGGTTGTCATGCAGATTGCTATTCTTCGGCTGTACTTCCTTCCTGTTATTTCTCCAAGGGGATGTTGCTGTTCTTTCCTTGTCCAAAAAAAGGTGGGGCTCGTCTTCATAATGGCTGCCAGTGCACCCACAAACTACACTTCTAGAGGCTTTTCTAAAACAAGTGAGGATTTCTCTCCTGAACTATTCTAAATGGATTTCCAGGAACAATTAAGTGTAAGTTTCTTTTTTTTACCTCTCAGAATATTCATATTCTTGCAAAAAACACAAGCTCTCCATTGTTAAATCTGCTACTGCAAAAACTAAAACATTTTGCTATAAGTATGTCAAGGAAAAAAAAATAGTCCTGCTTGTTTATGGGATGATCAGTGTCCTGATGAACTGCGTGGGGAGCCTTGCTGTTCAATCTGATCAGGAATCCTCTAGGTCAGTAGTTCTTAACCTTGGGTAAACCAAGTGTACTTGGACTGCAGTTCCCAGAAGCCTTCTCCACCAGCTATGCTGGTTGGGGCTTCTGGGATTTGCAGTCCAAGAACACCTGGGTTACCCAAGGTTAAGAACCACTGATCTAGGTCAAAATGAATTAGTGCCCTGTGATTGGCCTTTTAGGATCAGAGCTTGTAGGCGGTAAGGTCCATATGTGTCCTCACACTAGTCTCCATGCCTGCATGAGTGCAGGGATTTGATTGTAGATGGAGTTTATAAATGGAAACAACCACTTCCAGATTCTTGGAACACCATTCAGGAATGCTTCAAGAGTTCCCAATGAAAGTGTTGTATGATCAAGAGTCTCCCCTCTATACGTTCCTGTATAAAACTTGGCTTCATTACTGCGACAAGCAGAAAGTGGTTGGATCAGTACATTGTCTAGCAGGGAGGCTGATTCCTCTTGGTGGCTTCTCTCCAGATTGACAGTAGAAGGTGCATTGTTCATATGGAAGCCATTCCCTGTTCTTTTGCCAAAGGAGTGGATTTTGAAATATTTGTCTGGCTATTGTTTGGAAAGGCTCAATGAATCTTAGCCTCTCTCTCCAGCAAATCCCTGTTTTTTTAAGCAGAAGCCTCACCCAGAAATGGCACCTATACTTTTTTTGTTTGAAGCACCAAGCCAGGATGCGGTCACTGAGCTTTATATCCTCCTTTTGCTCTCTTTTGTGCCTTTCTCCAAAGCAAAACTGATATCCAAAATGAGGTGCAACGAAGGTAGGAGAGGAAATAAGAGGATCTGCTGAGGAATGGAATGTGCAGTAGAAGATGTGTTTCCTTCTTTCTGTTCTTTGGTCAGCCTCCTCTGAGCAGACACCTTTGAAATGTGTTGGATGACAACCCCATCATCCCCACCAGCATGAGGTTAATGGGAGCTGTAGTACAACTCACCAGTAGGGCGACAGTCTGGGAAAGACTCTCACAGCCTACTAAAAGATACCCTATCAAGGAGCAAGAGGTTTGGCAATGCATTAAGCATTTTACTTGTATAACTGTAACTCTGGGATTACAGGCTGCGCATAGATATTATTGCTCGTCTCCCTCAAGGGTGTATGTCTTGAAATGCACAGAATTCATAATTTGTTTCAAATATTGGCCTCTGCATGTTAACAAATATGGCACCAGAGCAGGTAAGCTATGGTAGCCTGATGCAAGACACAGGCAAAGCTCCCACAGAATTGCATAGAAGACTATGGTTGTACATATAGTTGCTATGCCTGTCCCTGCTGAAATTTCCTCTTTTGCACAATAGTAAAAGGTGCAGAAGGCCTCTTCTCCCTGGCATTTGCTCACTGTATTTCGGATGGCTGCTCTTTGTCCTTGCCTAGCTTCTTTCCCCTTTTGACAGGAATTAGCCCATTTCGCAGTAACTCGATGCTGCACTAATCCCAGACTGCAAAAATAAAATTATAAGATTAGATCGCTCAACCAGAATGCTTTAAGCAGATGAACAGCAGGAACCGAGTAAATGGCATTAGCATGTTAGCAGAAAGAAAGACAAAACTAGAGCAAACAGTACTGTTATTCCCTGGAAGATGCCCGAAATGAATATTGCACTCCCTTACTTCAAACCGACAGCACCTTTGCTCTTTCCTGAATGGCTCTCCCTAATGTGCAGTCTGGTTGCATGTGCACAGGGCTGCCTGGGATGGGGGAGAGGAAAGGGTTAATTTGCCCTGGGGAAAGGTGTGTGTGTGTGTGTGTGTGTGTGTGTGTGCGCGTGCGCGTGTGCGTGTGCGTGTGCGTGTGCGTGTGTGTGTGTGTGTGTGTGTGTGTGTGTGTGTGTGTGCTTCCATAAAGCAAGGAATCTCTTCTTCTTCAACTCCCAGGTGAGGGAGACAAATAGGTATACCCACATTTCCCTCCAGAGGGCTCCTCATCTCTAGCATCATATAATTCCTTTTCTAGAACCAATATCTTAGTTCGAACCAATATCTTGGTTTTCATGGGCACTGTGCTTTTCAAATGTAAATTTTGGGCCACTGATTTATTTAAGTCACCTTGTCTGAGGCAGCACACTAGTAGAGGAAGACAGGAGGCTATTTTAAGGTGTCCCTAAATCCATAAGATATGCAGAGAACGTTTTATTTTCAAGGCCAATAATGGGCTCAGTCTCTGAACATAATTTGCACTCAGCATCTTCACACAGGCCCTGGCTTTCAAAGCCAATGGAGGTTTTAACAAGAAGGTAAAATAGTACAACTATAAAGGGTAGGGTTTTTTTTTCTTTAAAAAGTCCAGAACTCAAAAGTTTCCAGTCCTGTAGAAAGGGAGGGAGAGTTTTGGAAGTAAGGAGGACATGTATCTTTATGACAACCCACATAATACTGTCACTCAAGGACAATGCTCATTTATATTATTATTATTATTATTATTATTATTAGAGGTACTTATCATTCCTTGCCTTACCCTGGAAAGCTTTCCCCACTATATTTGTGTTTAATGATGTTTTATTGTATTTCTGTCTATTTTGCAGTTAAATGCAGAGGAGCTCCCTCACACAAAAATTGGCCACTGTGTTGCCATCCAGATGTGCCCTGAAAGGCAGGTAATACAAAAGAATGGTTACAAAGCAGCTTTTGCATCAAGAAACATTTTTGGAGAAATAATGAGACGGAGCAAATAGCTTACATGAGCCTGAACTTAAAGCAGACTCAGAGCATGGCAAACTCAGTGGAAATTCTATACACAAGAAGCACAGTCCTAAGAAACAATTGATTGACTTCCACCCCTCACGAGTGTTGGTTAGATACCTTCATTTCCAGGCTAATCCAAGTGAATCAGAATAATTTAAACATATCTAAAGACACGTATTAGTTGGGGTGTGTAACTACTGTTTAATCTAATGTAGATCCAAACATTTGCTCTGTGGATTGGAACAAACCCACCTTAAGCTAATTTGGAGGTGGCCTGAAACAATTTGTTCTTTTATTCATGCAGCTGTTTGCATTTCTTTTTTTGGGTGGGTGGGTGGGTGGGGATTATGAATGTGGAAAACAAAGGTTTATGGCCTAGAATGAGGGATGCTCTGCCATGCTATCAATTTCAGGAATGTAGTGGACCTTCTGTGTATAGGGAAAGCTCTTACTTAACTTACTTACTTCTGTCTCCATCCTTGGGAACCATGTTCTCTGCTCTTGCTCAACTCTTGCCCTTCCAGAAATCCACTCTTCATCAGCCAGCAGTGAGTATCAAAACATAAAAGAAAATAGAAAACAACAGGTGGAGAAGAAAGGTAGACTCTGTTATTCCTTTCAACTATCCAGTCAAAGCCCATACAAGAAAGTCAGTCATCATCCAATAGTCACACACACACACTTAGTCCTAAATGTAACAAAATGTAGCCACCTAAAGGGAAAAAAGGAAGAAAATAGCAGAACACAACAGGTAAGATAAGTACTGTAGCATCTTCATTTACCAAGTCTGGATTCCAAGTGGTTGCTCAGTTAAGTGGATAGAAATACTGTATATAGAGTCTGCTGAGGCCAGTCTGAGCACTTAGAGATTCAGCAATTGGCACTTTCAAGATAGGTTCTGGCTTTCATTGAGGCTTAAGCTGCCAATCTCCTTCCACTTTGTTGTTTCTTTTTTTCCCCCTAGAGCAACTGCCACTACTTTTGTCCCACAAAGTGCAACATTTCTAATCCTCAAAATGCCAGAGCAAAGTTCAGTGATTTGCTGAAGTGTGCAAATCCAACCTGAAGGCTTCTTAAACTGCCCTGTACCTGTTCTGGATATGCACAATATCCCTGTTCCATACCGATAGATAGATAGATAGATAGATAGATAGATAGATAGATAGATAGATAGATAGATAGATAGATAGATAGATAGATAGATAGATAGATAGATAGATAGATAGATAGATAGATAGATAGATAGATAGATAGATAGATAGATGCATACATGCATACATGCATACATGCATACATGCATACGTACTTGATTCCAAGAAACAAACCATTTCAGGCCACCTCCAAATCAGCTCAGGGTGGGTTTGTTCCAGGTTTCTCTAAAAACAGTGCTCATCCCTAACATCCATATTTATAGGGGTGGGTTGGCAGATAAGAATTAAAAATGGCTGTTGATAGAACATAGTTTCAACATACTGTCTCATATTGGTCCAGCAAAGAAGATGTTCAGGGAGCTTAGGAAGGCCTACAGGCTTGCTTGTAACTATTTATAAGATTCAGGTGTGAAAAATACATAACCCAGTTTCCAAGAGCAGCTGCAGGAAATTTGGAGGATAGCGGTGAAGTGTGACACATTATAGTACATCCTGATCATTATTTGTGCACATAGCATGTACCACTGTAACCCATCTCTGCCTTTTTCCTTGCATGTGTCAACAGATGTGTTAATGTTTCATTGACAAACATCTAAAAGCCTACAAACAGTAGGAGGAAAATCCTTTGAATTTGGAATTTGACAGCACTATTGAAGAACACATGAGACACCATTAAATTTAAATGACTCTATGGAGTGAATTATTTCAAAAAATAAAAATAAAAAAATCATAGAATCATGAAGTTGGGAGGGGCCTATAAGGCCATTGAGTCCAACCCCTGCTCAATGCAGGAATACAAATCAAAGCGTATGTGCCAAGTGGTTGTCTAAAATTCTCTTGAATGCCTCCAGTGTTGCAGCATTCACCAACTCTCGAGGCAATTGGTTCCATTGTTGTACTGCTCTGTTAGGACATTTTCCCTGATATTCAACTGAAATCTGGCTTCCTGTAACTTCAGCCCATTGTTGTGTATCCTGCAGTCTTGGATGACTGAGAACAGATCCTGCCCCTCCTCTGTATGACAGTCTTTCAAGTGTTTGAAAAGTATTATCATCTCTCCCCTCAGTCTTCTTTTCTCAAGGCTGAACATGCCTAATTCTTTCAGCCTTTCCTCATAAGGCTTGGTTTCCAGTACCCTGATTATCCGTGTTGCCTTCCTCTGAACTTGTTCCAAATTGTTGGCATCGTTCTTGAAGTGCAGTATCCAGAACTGGGCACAGTACTCAAGGTGAGGGGTAGACTGGGCCTCTGTTCTAGGTTTATGCCATGGTTGTTCCCTGCTGAATAGACCTGGTATCAGGGATATATCTTTTCTCTGCAGTGGATGCCTTTAATTCTCCCACAGTTCCTTTCATCCTGTATAACAATCCCATACCTCTTAATAAATTGTTATGGCAATCAGCATTGGACACAACTCTTCTGTATACAACAACTGCAACAGCAACAAACCAGGAAACTGAATGACAGGCCCGGATTACACAGTAGGACTGTCAGAGAGCTTTCTAGCTCTCTGCAACAGAAAGGATCTAAAAAATGTTCTGCTACTTCATAGGGCTGGCATAGCCCATGGTCTCTCAAACATTATTCTTATACTTTCAGGGCATCTACATCTTGCAAAAAAGATTGTCGAAATAGCCACATTAGATCAGAACAAGCAACATTCACCCAAACTGCCTGCTGGCCCAGGTGGCTCTTCTGTAGAATACTGTAGAGCAGGAGGACAGAGAAAGATATCAGAGATCTCACATGGCTGCAGGAAGGAAATCCTTCACTGCTATGAGCCTTTGAGTGCCACAGAACAAGGTTCTGCCATCTCCAGGTTTCTGCAGATTCACTTGCTTTGTTTGGTGGTTGGTCTTAAAAATTTAATCACAGGACTCTGCTTGCTGGACATGTGGCTGTTTATGTATACAGTATGAAATGAAAAATAATGCCTAAACCTAGGGTTCTGGAGGAGAGTGCCCCTTGACTCCTCCCCATAGACACTGTTGCCTGTGGACAGTACAGCTATGCTTCCTGGGGGTAATGGTAGTTGTAGTCTAACACAACCGGAAGATGCCAGTTTGGGGAAGGCATGCCAGCTGGTGGAGATGACAGCTATAGAGAAAGCCATCCAGAGGATAACAAACTGGAAATAGCCTTTTTAATGGCATTGTTATTCCAGCAGGAAGTACTTTCACATAGTTCTTCATTGCTATTCCTTCTTTCGAATCGGGTATGACACCCTTCTTGGTTTGAAAGGCTGATAATGGGGCAAAAGTAATCAAGATACTATGACAAGGCTTATGGGAAGTTTCAGAAGGGAAACCTTCAGTGCTAGCTCAGATGTCAACTCAGGCTGTGACAAACCAGAAAAATAGTTTCCAAGTGGGATCATTGTCAATGGAGGATGCCCCAGTCTTACTTCCCAGGCCCAGTATGGTCTCAAGGGAAATACTGAGACCTCTTCCAATTGCCCGTCCCATGCTCTTTTAGACATCCCCAGCCACAGTCTAACTAAGGTCACACAGCCTGAAAGAAATGAGGCCTAGAAAGAGTCATGAGAACCAAGGGGAGGGGGCTGGGCGGAATCACACAGCCGCAACTCCAAGTTGTAAATCATCCATCAACACCCGGCCTTTTCCAGGCAGTGGCTAAAGAGATTGGTTTCTAAGCCAGCCTTTCCTGTCCTAAGCATCTTAGAAGAATGTAGGTAGAAAAACACAAGGCTATTTTTAACAAAGTAATCCAGAGATTCATTGCTATGCTTGCTTCCAAATCCCAAGAAGACTGAGCTGCCTGTGACAGATAAACAGGGAGCTTTTCATTGAGGTGGGAGGTGGAGGGAAAGTTACCTCCTCACTCAAGACCGTGACAGTATTCCTGGGGACTTTGGTAATGAAACTCAGATCTCTCTCTCTCTCTCTCTCTCTCTCTCTCTCTCTCTCTCTCTCTCTCTCTCTCTCTCTCCTTCTCTTTCTCTCTCTTAATGTGTGACTTTCCCCCTCAAACAAAGAGAAAAAAAAACCCCAAGAACTATCTGGCTTTCAAGACAGAGGAGGAAGTGTAATAATTACGTATCAGTAAATGATAGTCATCATCATCACAATCATCTTTAAAATGCAGAGCTAGAATCATTGAGTCCAGCCCCTCTCAAAGAGGCATAGTGTGGAACTAGAAATACGTTCAAGACCCTCTGTCTGACTGCCTGTCTGTGGGTCCATCCATCCATCCAAAGTAAAATTTTACATCAGGAAAGGAGTGGGTGAATACCATCTGTGCCAGCTGTGGAACTCTTGTTCCAAACATAGTTTGTTGTGAGTATTCACACCATGCAAGGGAAGAAAAATATTAAAGTTTCTTTCTTTATAGCAGAGCAGATTCAGCATAGAAGCATGAGAGGTCAATCCCACTGGAGATTGAGAACAAAGCAAGAGAAGCAGTTAAAATTAAATAACTGAACTTTTATTGAGAAAGTTACATAAATGAAGCCTAATCCTAATTAGATAGACACTTACTCCAAAAGAGCATGTAGCAGGAGAGACCGCATGTCTTTTCCTTACAGAATCATGAAAGGAAGCTGAAGAAAAGAAGATCAGTAGATGAACCCAAAGAATATCAGTCTAACAACAGGTGCAAGAGGAAACTGAGGTCAGAGAGTCAAAAGGCTAGACTAGCCTTTCCTGACAGCGACTCTCAAACCTCTCTTCTGGTTATTTGGGCTACAAAGGTGGTAAGAGGCAATGCTTGGAGATTGCCAGCCCAACAGCTCTTACCTATGGTTGCCCAAATCTCACCACAATCACAGGGGTACATAAAAGAGAAATATAACAACAAAGATCAGCTGGAATGCTTATTAAAATAAATACAATAATTTGTATAAATATATAATCCCAAGCATGCAAGAAATAATGCTAACTTTCAGTACTTAGGAACAAATGTATAATCTGGTGGGCATTGCATATGGCAATGCATCCATCTTCCATGTCACAAAGAATGTGAGTAATTCTAGTATTGTTTCTGAACTTAGAACAAAAGAAAGTAGCAGAAAACAAATAGTATCATTAGAATGGCTCACTTCCCTTTCATATGAATAGGTGATTCTTTAGAGCATTCTACAGCTGATGTATTTTATTTATGTTGTAAGCCGCCTAGAGTGGTCATAACTGATCAGATAGGCGGGACCATATTGGGATGGATGCAGGAGAATGGGCTGAGGCTGAACCCAGACAAGACGGAAGTTCTGAGGGTGGGTGTCCCCGTGGTTGGCGGCTTGGGGGACTCGCTCACGTTTTGGGGGGGCGACCCTGGCCACGAAGAGTGGGGTCCGCAGCTTGGGCATACATCTGGACTCGACGCTCACCATGGAAATGCAGGTGGTGTCGGTAGTCTGTACCGCCTCTTTCCATCTTTGGCGGATTGCCTGGTTGCGGCCCTATCTCGACACGGGGGCACTCACCACCTTGGTGCATGCGCTTGTAATCTCAAGATTAGATCACTGTAACGTGCTCTTCGTGGGGCTGCCTTTGAAGCTGATGCAGAAACTTCAGGTGGTGCAGAATGCTGCGGCCAGACTCCTTACCGGAGTGAGAAAATACCAACACATTTCTCCAATGCTGGCTGCATTGCATTGGCTGCCCATCTGTTTCCGTGTCAACTTCAAAGTTTTAATGCTTACCTATAAGGCCCTAAATGGTTTAGGACCTCGATACCTGGCGGAACGCCTCCTCCCACCTAGGTCTACCCGTATCACCCGTGCGAGTCAGGAGGTGAGGCTGAGGAGCCTGACGCCGAGAGAGGCCCGGAAGGAGAAGACACGAAACTGGCCCTTCTCGGCGGTGGCTCCTCGCCTCTGGAACAACCTGCCTCCGGAGATTCGCGCGGCCCCCACACTGGGTGTTTTAAAAACCCAATTAAAAACATGGCTATACATCCAGGCCTTACCTCCAGCCAATTTCTGAATTTTTTTCTTTCTTTTTCTAATTTTCCTTATACTATTTTCCTTATTTTACTGTGATTGTAATTGTTATTCCATGTTTATGCACATTTTTGTATTTTAATTGTATTTTATTGTTATTTTATATCAGAAGCCGCCTAGAGTGGTCTGGTAGTCTAGATAGGCGGGGTACAAATCAAATCAAATCAAATCAAATCAAATCAAATCCAATCAATCAATCAATCAATCAATCAATCAATCAATCAATCAATCAATCAATCAATCAATCAATCAATCAAAAATAGGGATGATGTATTTTTGGAATTTTTTTTTTACTACAAATGTCATGATTCTCCTTTCTGGGAGTTCTACCTGACAGACTGATGCCTAAATGTGGCTCACTTGGGAGAGGCATCAGCTGGAAGGCTCTGAGGCTGAGGTAGGCCCAACTCCACTGAAGCTTCCTATTCCTGCTGGATGCTAGCTCGGAGGTTTATTTCTGAATAGAAAGCTTTAGTGGAGCTAAGCCTAGCAGAATCTCAGAGCCTTCCAGTTGAGGTCTTTCTCCCAGATGAGCCACATTTAGGCATCTGTCAGGTAGAACTCTCAGAATGGGGAACTGTGGCATTTGTAGTCCAAAAATCCCACTCCTAGTGATGGAAATTCTAGTCTGGCTAATTTGAATTGTGCCATGTTGGGGAAGGCACTTAAAGCATCTTGTGTTTCTAGTGTGACATCCTAGACCTTGGAGAAGATCATTTAGTTGTAGTGGTACACATAACTTTCATGTGGCATTCAGCTGCAGATGATCCCAGGTGATCAGTTGACTGAATGAAGTTAGTTTGCTGGTTTGTTATGACTCACAAGCTCTCCAGTGTGTTTAGTGATATGTTCAGGAAAATCATTTAAAAAAAAATTCTCCACGCTGAGTCAGTTGTAGATGAGAGGCAACATATACAGGTATTACATCTGGGGGGGCATATGGAGATAAATCCCTGAAGAGCCATGACCATACCACTCCATTTTCCTGATTGAAAAATAGGTTTGTCCTGAGGTTCTCTGATCCTGGGATATATTCACATTTTTGAACTTTGGACCTGGAAAAAGAGATTAAAATATAAGAGCCCATCTGGCACTGACTGAATGGCTAAGGAGTCCAAGCATCCTGTTTCCCATCGCGACCAATGTGATGCCATGATACAAGACAGAGTTGGGGGCAACAGCTCTTTCCTGGTATATATTTCCCAGCAACCCACGATGAGAGGTGCCCTGCCGATTTCCAGGGAGTTGTTTCAATGCTTAGAAATATTACTTTTGTGGGCCACAACTAGAATCTACAAGCCACCACGGCCCTTCCTATACTTTTTTTTGGTAGTTAAACAAAAAAGAATTTTCTCAGCCTTCACTACTGACAGTTTCTCCACCATGAATTTGTCTAATTCCCTTTAAACCCTATGTAAGTTGGTGACCATCATCACATCTCATCTTGGCGAGCCCCATCATTGTGTTTGAGGAACTGGATAGTTGCAAATTCCAGCAAAGTTTCACCTTGGCAACACCTTCCAAAAAGATCGGTACTGTAGTTCACTTTTGCACTTCCTGAATATTCTGATACAGCTAGCAACTCAAGACAGAATTTTCAGATTAATGTTTTAGAAGGAAATATATTTGAAAATGCAAATTGTATGAAAAATGTGTATTTTAAAAACAAAAATTGAGAAACTAATACAGACATGGGATAGAATGAATTTAAGATATATAAAAGTGGAATGGACTGAGAATAGACCAGTTCCTGAATTCCTAGCCAAAAGAAGGTCACTGTGTAGCCTATGTGCTCTGTTCCATTCTTAGACTGTGTATGATACAATAGATTTCCTGAGGAGGGCTCATTCCTAGTGCAGGTCTGCCCCCTCCTGGAAAACACTAAGCGCTTCAGCAGGAGATTGCTTCCAAAGCACAGAGGCTTTGAGCTATGAAAGATTCTCTCAGGTAGGTTTCTCCATTTATTCCTGAAGAAAAACTCAGCGTTGGTTTGCATTGTGGAGAAAGGAGAAGGCTACTGAGTTTACCACATGCATCTCTGCAGGGCTCCACAACAGCTAAATGCCCCATGTTCATGAAGTTCAGAAGGCAAAGGAGTCCAGAGAAAGCTGAGTTGCACAGCAGCGAGAATCTTGTTAGAATCTGTGTCACTAATTCATTGCACATATGTAAGATAGCAATTTTATTTGCTTCAGGGCTTCTCTGCAGAAGAATGTGTGAGAGGATGGTTTCTGAGTAAAATGAGAAAATGCAATATTTTGAGCCTGTGAAAATGCAGGACAGTGCTTTTTTTAAATAGAGCATCTACTTGCAGCTGTGTTGTGTGCCATCCTGAGGTCTTAATCAAATACTTTGGACTTCCCCAGGTGGCCATGCCCGCTTCTGTCATGGCCTTCTTCTACCATAATTTGAGGGGGGTTCTGCTTTTGTGTCCTCCCCACAAGAAAAACTTTTCTTAAGCCCACTTACTGGCAGTAAGAGCTTTACACTAAAATATGCCAATATTTATGGTCCTGCCTTTTTGCTTCTGGGTGGTATATTGTCCACACCTCAAAAATTCAGTGGTGGATTGGGCTGGCCAGGTTCTCAACCCAACTTTTAAGAAAAGCCACCAAAGAAAGAAAGGGAAGGGAAGGAAAGGAAATCACACTTGTTGCCTCCTCCTGTCTCCTCCTGTTTCCAGGAGGAAGTTTTCAATTTTTAACATTTTTGATAAGTGATGCAGCACATCAGCACTGTCCTAATATACTATCCCCCCATTACTTCCTGTGCCCCTCTGCAGAATAGAAGAAGTGTTTGATTTGCCAATACAATTAAGTGTCTGTCTTCTTAAGCCACTTTACAATATAGGAATTGACAGCAGAACAAGCCAGACCAAATAGGTTCACTTGATGTGAGTACACCACTTGAATGCAAAGATTGCACCAAATGGCAAACTGGACCTCTGCCTGACCCCAAGCAACCTGATTTAGCATGCGCCAGCTTCCTCCAAGTAATCCCATGTAGACAAGCCTTTAGTCTTCTCTTACTTTGACTGGGCCTGTGTTGGGCTGCAACTTCCATTGTCCTTAGACAGCAGATTGCAGACACAATGGGAGTTAATATATTATGAGATATTGATGGGCTGACTTTGTGTGTGATAAGTGGGCTGGATGACAAATTATTTTAGCAATATCACAAAAGTGAGCTAGCAACCTTTGCTCTGAAATTTACTGCTCAATAGGCCAGCCTAGAATTGTACGCTATTTATTCTTGATGGGAAAAGGTTCCAGTTGTAAGAATTGCATCTGATGCCTCCCACTAGGACTGCTGGTGCAGCAGCGTCCTATTCTCTGATATTTCAGGATCAAACTGCCACCAAACGTATGTCCACTTGATGTCATGGGGTGGGCTCCTCCACACTCACAGGAGGAAGGGCATTGTGTAACAATTGCAGAAGAATATGTGTGCTTGAGACAGTGAAAATGGACCGTATGGATTTCCAGCATTACTTTCTAAAGAACTGCTGGATAGCTCAGGGGTTTAGGCATCTGGCTGTGGAGCTGGAGGTTGGGAGTTCGATTCCATACTGTGCCTCCTTGGGAGCGGCTGGACTCTATGATCCATAGGGTCAGTTCCAGCTCTACAATTATATAATGATGATGATGATTAAAAAAATATATGACATATGGAACACGTGTACAAACACTATCACACTGAGCCCTGGAACCAGTTGGGAAGGAAGAAGGGGAGAGTAGTCAGGCATTAACCCTAGAAAACGAAACAAAATCATATTTCTCCCCCTCTTCCAGCAATAGTTGCCCTGAGATTTGTCTCCCTCACTGGAGACCCAGAGAAGTGTAGTGATTCCCTGAAACTCCACCCAACAACCTGAGACCTGCCAACCCTCCCTTCCACTTTGCTTTAGCCTTGTCCTGTGCCTGTAGACCTGCCCATTGCTCACACGCAGTTGCTTTCACCGCTCCCAAATTACAATGCCTTCCCTAGCCAACAATGTTTCCCTATCTCCAGCTCACTAAAATTAATCATAGCAAATGTGGAAGGGAGGGGAAGGGACATAAGAAGAGAAACAAAATTCTCAAAGTTTTAATGTTATGAAATGGGGACATGACCAAAAGGTTTCAGCTAATATATTCTTTCTAAAATGAAAAGAGTTCATTTATCTGAGCTCCTGTTGTGGAGCGAATTTTCTGTTTGCTCTGAAGAGCCTCAGGCTTCAATCTAGTTACCTGATGTTAACCTCTCTGCGTCTCACATCTTTGCAGGGCTGTGATTAATATGCCAGGTTTAAGCTTCAGTGGCAGTGCTTCACAGTCGTGTTTGAAAGTAATTCCTAAATAGAAGCTTGGTTCTTCTGTAGCAGGCTATCCTGATTTACATATTATTACCCAGCATCCTTAGGGTTTTGCATCTCATATTGCAGTAATTAGGAGAGGATCAGTTTTGAGGACAACCATGTCAGAGTCCTACTTGCAGCAGCTGAGTAACTCCAGGAGGCTTTTGGGAGCTGCTTGCTTTAATTTGAAGCAGATTCTGCTGGATATTCACCCACTGCAGTATTTGAAGGGATGAGAGGCCTACTGCAGAACTCAGCCAATTAGAATTAAAATATTATTTGAATGAGTTACTTCTGTGTAACTTACAGAGAAACTTCCAGTACCCAAAAGTGAAGGATGGGGACTGCTATTGGATTACCTATCATGGAGGACAGATTACTGCCAATGCACTCTGTTGCATTGCTGTCATTACCCCTCTGTCTGAAGAAGCCTAATTCTGGGCAATAGAGCTTCTGTTGAACTACAGTTTATTAACCCAGTGACATCAGTCAAGCTTAAGACAAACAAGAGCCCATCTTCTCATTTTATCTCCCATTGAAGCCTATAATATAACCTAAGTAGCTTAGGCAGTATGGAGTTAACATCATCCCTTGGGTAACGTAGGAATCTATTTGAACCCAGGGTTCAAATTAATTGGTCAAGAGCCTGTTGCATAGCTATGCAAACAGTGTAACATTTGGAGGCAAATTGCCTTGTTAAGAAATCTCTGTTGACACTAGCAGTTGCACACTTAAGTCACGTGATTCTGTATGGAACTGAAGATGTCTAGCGATTTCTTAACATAGGGCAATTCATCTCCAAAGGTTATGCCATTTATACTGCACCACAGTAATAGGAAACAGGATTGAGGCCATTGAATGCTATTAAAAAAGACTATGAGAGAAAATGGGGCTATGCTCCATGGAATGTACAAACAAGATTAAACGCAGGTATCACAGTAGAGGTACTGGTTCTAGCTCTTTTCTCTTGGGTAGACCTTACAGAAGACAGGATTTTGTGCCTCCAAATAAGCACATGCCATTGTCTCTGCTCTTTGGCTCCCCTCAGGATGCTTTTGGAGGATCATTGAATGGTGCATGTTCTTTCATGGTAAGCTGAGATGGTTGTCATTCCCATCATTTCTTGTTGAATCCCAGGCATGCCAGTAGTGGGTTCTTCCTTTGAGGAGGAAGCCTCGGTTGGTTTATATTCTTGCACGGTAGGCTGCAAAACCTCTGAACTGCCACATATTTGGGATTCAGAAGCTCGACAAACCAGGTCCAACAGTAAGAGATTTTGGGAGCTGTGGTCTCTGGAGGGCCAAAAAAACTGCTCACCCATGTAGTACAGGAAGCCCATAAAACATGGAAAAATGCTCCTAGGAACATCTGTTTCTTTTGTTTTATTTCATCATAGAGATAATGTGCATGAGACAAAATGGAATACTGTTTTATTGAGTACGGTTGTAGAGAACTGGATCAGGAAAATTCAAATATAAATAGTATAAATCAGTGATTCTTCACCTTTTCTTTACTATGAACACCCTTTAAATATCTTTTGTCACCACAGACCACCAAGATTTAAAACCCTAAGTGCATCAAATATTTAAGGCTTCTCATGAAGGGTCTCATTGACAGATATTCCTTGCTATAATGGCAACACTTTTTAAGATGACTGGAAAAAGCTTCATTTTTATTTGAACAGGATCAAATCAAAATGAACATCAACAGTCTCAGTTTTTTTATGTTTCAAATTCAGCCAATAATTCATTCTGAGGCTCGGCCAAAACGTATTTGTTAAGAGATTCACTGCGATAGTATTGAAAACCCACTTTACCCGACAATAACCAAACTGTTGTATTAGCAGAAATCGAAGAAGAAACGCAGTCATGAAGTCCGTCCAAACACGACTGACATTGTCTGACTCTGAGTCTCTATTTCCTGTGGCTTCTGACTGTCTTCACAGTAGCAAAGCATGTCATGTGTTGTCTCTCAGCCACTCAGCCTCACTCACTTGCATGTTCTCATCTTGTACAGAAATATCAAACAGTTATTTGCAATCAAAGTTATTTTCATAACCAATTTCTACTTTTGTTTGTTTTTAATGGAGGCGGTAGGTTAAAAAAGCCAAGTGTTACACAAAAGGGAAATTAAGATTTTGTTGTTTCCTTTCCTTTCTTTCTTTCTGTTTTAACTGCAAAAGATCATAACATTTCTTCAAGCCTTTGCAGACTCTCTGTGAGGACATTGTGGCCTCCTGAGGGTCTATGGACCACTGGTTCAGAACTTGTAGTATAAATGGTTTGACGGGCTTTCACTGAATGAAGTGCTGTTTCTTTTGCATATGAAAAACAAATGTTGGGGATAAAAATACTTTCCACAACATCCCAAAGGTGAGTTTTATATGAACATTTGAATCTTACTTTTAAGAAGAATGAGTATTATGATGTGCTGAAGCCATCCATAATTCAGCAAGGATAAGATGATTCTCTGGGAGCATGTCATTATTTCAGCATGACATTGTTTATTTTCATTTTGAAAATGATATTACAAGGCCTGAAAAAAAGTAATGTGAATCTTACCATTCAGGAGTCCCAAGTGAAATAAATTGGCTTCTGCTTGCTCTATCTCAACCTGGAGCATTGGGATCAAAGAATATTTGCCCTTTGGGATATACACTGTGAGCCCAAATCTGTTCCCAAAATCATAATTCATCATTAGAAGTGCATCTTCCTTAAGAGCTGATTGCATTTGATTGCTGTAAGAGGAACATTTCTCATCTCATATAATTTGCAAATTAGTTTCTTTTGTTTTGTAATTGGTTTTTCAAGACACAAGCATGTTTTTCCTTTGGAAGAGCCATTTATTAGACACAGAAAAACTGTTTGAATGAGATCTTCTGAGCACGAAAAGGATTTCAGGTCTAATTATGGGTTATTTGTAATGTATAGATTAGTCACTAAGGGGTGGTGATGAGGTTTCTGTGCTGCAGAGAGGAGAATGAGGGAACTGGCAATGCAAAACATGTGTCTTGTGTTGTTCAGCTCAACTCCGTTTGAGCCCCATATTATATTTTTTTGTCTCCAGAACTTTAACATGAAACAGCCCTCTTTTCAGGGGATAAATTTGAAAATTAACCTGACTGCAGTTAAGCCCCTGTCTTGTATATAAAAGTGTGGAGCCAGGGAAGATTTTAGCTACAGGATTTTTAAAAATAGTATTTTGAATACTAATAACAATTTTCAGATGATTAGAATTAAAATGATAATGGCATCCAAGGTGCATTGTCCAAATATTAAGAATAGATCATGAATTTGCATCTTAATAGTAACTGATGTCAATGTATCTTTGATTTTGCTAGCAATTCTAGACTCCAATTGCATCTCCTGATAACACTGCAGTTAAGCAGTGTATCAGGAGGGAGGTGCACTCTTAAAGATGGTCATAAAACAATGTCTTTGTTAAAGTGCACCAGCCCCAGAACATTTCTACCTGCACCTTTTTAGCTCCCTGGCAAGGGGCTTCTACTTTTCTAGTGCAGGTAGGATCACTCTAGTTTGGATGAGTTCCAGAGTTTGGGATTATTGCAACTGATCCAAAGCAAGCCTTTCTCTTCCAATTTGCCAATATTATGAAACAGTTGAATAAACAACCCACTTCAGGATGTTATCAGAGGAATCACTTCCCCTACACAGAGGAGGGCAGGGGAAGTGGGAAAAAAGTTTTTTTTTTTATTGGATGCACTAGATTACAGCTGATGCACTATATTAGATATATGTTTTTTTAAAAAAATTGCCTCACCTTAAAGAGCTAGTGAAAGCAGAGTGAAACAGGGCTGTGTCCTCGTGCCGACCCTGTTTGGGATCTTTTTTGCTGTCATGCTGAAGTACGACTTTGGAACTCCGACAGAAGGTGTCTATCTCCAGACTAGATCAGAAGGAAAGCTCTTTAATCTCTCTAAATTTAGAGTGAAGACCAACTGAAATCTCTCTAAATTTAGAGTGAAGACCAACTGAAATGCATGCAGAACTTCCTCTTCGCCAATGATGCAGCCATTGTTTCCCACTCTGCTGAAGACTTCCAACAATTCATGAATCGTTTTAGCAAGGCCTGCCAAGACTTTGGACTAACAATCAACCTGAAGAAAACACAAGTCATGGGCCAGGGCATGAAGTCACCTCCCTCTATTACCATCCTCCACACAAGAATTGGAGGTTGTTCATGACTTTATGTGCCTTGGCTAAATGAACTCTGACACTCTTTCTCTAGATGTCGAGCTGGATAAACGCATTGGCAAAGCAGCTACCATGTTCTCTAGGCTCACAGAGTATGGCTCAATAAGAAGCTGACAACACATACTAAGATTCAGGTCTATAGAGCCTGTGTCCTGAGCACACTCCTGTACTGGACCCTTTGTGCACAGCAGGAGAGGAAGCATATGAACACATTCCATATGCGTTGTCTCCGACGCATTTTTGATATCACCTGGCAGGACAAAATTCAAGTAGAGTAGTCCTAGAAAAAGCTGGAATTTTTAGCATGTATACATTACTGAAACAGCAATGTCTACATTGGCTTGGACATGTCGTGAGAATGGCTGATGGCCGGATTCCAAAAGATCTCTTGTATGGAGAATTACCGCAGGGAAATTGCCCCAGAGGGAGACCACAGCTGCGATACAAGGACATCTGCAAGTGGGATCTGAAGGCCTTAGGAATGGACCTCAACTGATGGGAAACCCTGACATTTGACCGTTCAGCCTGGAGGCAGGCAGTGCATCACAGCCTCTCCCAATTTGAAGAGACCCTTGTCCAGCAGGCCGAGGCAAAGAGGAAGTCACAAAAGCAGCAAAATCAGGGAGCTGGACGGGAACAGGCATTATTTGTCTTCAGTGTGGAAGGGATTCTCACTCTCGAATTGGCCTTTTGAGCCACACTAGACACTGTTCCAAGTCCTCCATGTAGAACACATTACCATAGTCTCTAGAGACTGAAAGATGCCTACACAAAGGGCTAGTTAAGTGTGGGGGAAATTTATGCTGTTATGCTGTTGCAATGTATATGTCTGTGGCAGTAACAAATGTATATATCTATGGCAATGGCAGGCCTCATGCTAAAACTGCAAGTCACTAGTTTCCAGTAAGGATGATCATTAACCTGCTGTCTATTGTCTCTGGATAATGTAGTTAAAGTGTTCGTGTATTCAGGAACTTGTCTGTGTATTTGGATGGTATCTGTGTCTGTTTACTATTAACTGTCTGCTTACCAGCCTGTCTGTTTACCAACCATTCTGTTTACTGATGCCTTTGTATTCAAGGAAATTAGCTGTCTGTGTATTCAAGGAAATTAACTGTCTCTAACTCTGGTTATTCTGCTGTGTATTCAAGGAAATTAGTTACCTCTGTATTGATTAACTTGTTCAAAGGTAGGGGATACAATAAACTGAGGGGAGGCCGGATCGAAAGAGGAAGAACTCCCACTGAACAGGTGCCTCACGGCAGGCTGTTCTGTATTCATCCGGATCCCATCCTGAAAACCACACTCTGAGTGTCTCGTGTCTCTTTTCCTTTCTCCTTGCTGGTTGAGGAGAAAGATCCCTGCCCTGAGGCTTCATCTGCGAGATCCCTACTTCCTCTCATCTTGCAGATCCCGACAAAATGGTGCCCTCTCTGAGGTAATTCACCTATCATCCTACTCATCACGCCCGGTATGGAAGGGCTACAGCGCGCGCATGCATCCTCTGGATCCCGATGAGTAGGACTGAGGTCAACTTTCGACAATTCGCACTCATCTCGCCTGGCACAGGCCCCAAGACGCGTCAATCATCCGCAAGGATCCCTCGGGTGAGTGGAATTTGTCAAGTAAGACACCTAGAACCTACACCTTTAGCAACATGGGGACTAATTTATCAAGTCTTCAGCAAGAACAATATATACAGGACCAGGAATGGTGTAAAATAGACAACTATTTTCATGAACAACCAATAATTAAAGCAGAAGAGATTTCTACATGCTCCAAAGTGCGTACTTGCCTTCAAGGCCCACACAATTTTTTTTCCAATCCAGAATTCGAGGCTAATCTAATCAAACAACTCCCTCAAATTCTGCCTCCACTCCCTTCAGCCTCTTTGGCTTGCCTGGAGCAGCATGAGAACACCTCCTGGAAAACTCAGTTGCCTCCCAGTTCTGCCGTCCCTCAGGCAACTGAGATTGATAACCATCCTTCAATGGATACAACAGGTGCTTATTCAGAAAATTGTCCAGAAACTACTAGCTGTGCAATTTCTGCTGTCATGCAAGAATCTGCCATAGCAGTTCCTGTTGAATCTGAACTGCCCCCATCTCAAGGCATTCGCAAACTGCAACTCAGTCTTAAAGACAAAGGGACAGCGGCTCTCCCTGAATGCTCTTCTGTCCAACAGCCTGTCTCTAACGACTGCAAGGCCTTGATAAAAGATTTTTTTCCAACAGCAGAAGGACTCATTTGCCCTAAGCAAGTAGAAATTAATGCTGGTGCATCACCTGATGGTCCTCTAATATTTATGGGAGGAGTTGCATTTGCTACTGCTGTTCAGCAAGGCTTCATGACAACAGCTTTAACTCAAGCAGCAGAAGTAGCTATAAATGCATTCCAATCAGCAAATCACACTGCATGCCTGACTCCTTTCCTTGCTGGTCTGAAAGAAGCAGCAGCTACCTCAGTATCTCCGCCGGTTCAGCCAAAGTTGCATTATGTCCCAGCGAATTGGGACCCAGGCCCAGATTTCTTTGATATCATAGACTGGGGGTACAAAAGCAGCTTTACAAGCATTAGATGCATCATATAAAGAAGGGAAGTAAGAAGAGAATCTAAGGGGGGTAACTGTTACACACCAACATGAGGCTTGTTTTGAACTGCTTTTTCCATGTGCTAATCCTGTTTGACACTCAAGCCACTTATAAGGATCCAAATGATGTCCTGCACACTCTAGGTTCCATGTTCTTAGAACTACAAATCCTATCATACTTTGCATTGCTGTGAGCATATGGGACTTCATACAAGCCTGCATTCCTGTCTCTGCCTTCCAGGAGTAACAGTGTCACATCCCTGAGAAAATGTTTGTTCCAAATGCTGTAATTTGTCAAAAATGTTTGTTTTTCTTTCTGCAGGATAAAAGTGCATGACATGTGTTTCCTCTGTTAGCCAGATCTTAAAGTATTGAATTTTAGAGAAGCAATTCTTAGTTTTATGCTCAGAATTAAATGCAGTTTTAGCCTTTGAGTTTTTCCTAATATGAATCTAATTTTGTTGTAGGCACTGCATGTTTATTGTTTTACATGTCACAGTTTTCCTTGAAAATTATTTTCTAATGTAATATGAAAACTTTGTCTGTTTATCCCTGAGACAGAGAAGCATATTATTCCCTACAAGTAGGCCCCACAGTAGGCAATTTTGTACACTGTGAGGCTGATACATCTGACATGCTTGCCTGTAGAAACATAGTTTCAGTCCAAGGGAAATTTAAGGGCACTAGCAGGCAACTTTTTTAATTCAGTCAGTTGTACAGTTTAAGAACTTTGCCCAGAGTCAGGCAGATGCATACAAGCACCATTCTTTACTACTCATCCCTCAAAATAAGTTGCTGTTCTTTTGCCAAGCTCTATATGTATCTCTCCAGTCAAGTGTCATACAAGAAATTCATAGTGTGTGTATCTTCAGTGGGGAAGTTGTCTGTGTCACATATTTCTATGCAAAAGTTCTGTATACCTTAAAGTTTTTTGCTTTTGCCTCTTAGCAGTATATTGTGCTTATATATCTGAATAATTAGTGATCAATATGTTTGTTTTTCTGAAAATTGTTATGTACTCGTTATGCAAACATTATTGTAATTGTAATTTTAGCTATCCAATATTGTGTTTTCTTTAATCTACAGTGTAAATTTAATTCTCTTGCCAAGATTCCAGGTTTAGTCCATCAGAACAATGTTTTAAGGTTGTAAAGAGTTTTGCCTCTCAGTGCAACAAGGAAGCAGGATTGGCTATTTGAATGCTTTCCTTATTCCCAGTGGCCTGGAACATGTTATTCAGCCCTCTGCTGAAGATGAGCCTGACTTCATATCATACCTGGATTCGGAATTTTCAGGAGTTTACAACAGCAATTGTCTTTAACAAAATAAATAAAAAACGGTTGGGATGTGGGGGAAATTTATGCTGTTATGCTGTTGCAATGTATATGTCTGTGGCAGTAACAAATGTATATATCTATGGCAATGGCAGGCCTCATGCTAAAACTGCAAGTCACTAGTTTCCAGTAAGGATGATCATTAACCTGCTGTCTATTGTCTCTGGATAATGTAGTTAAAGTGTTCGTGTATTCAGGAACTTGTCTGTGTATTTGGATGGTATCTGTGTCTGTTTACTATTAACTGTCTGCTTACCAGCCTGTCTGTTTACCAACCATTCTGTTTACTGATGCCTTTGTATTCAAGGAAATTAGCTGTCTGTGTATTCAAGGAAATTAACTGTCTCTAACTCTGGTTATTCTGCTGTGTATTCAAGGAAATTAGTTACCTCTGTATTGATTAACTTGTTCAAAGGTAGGGGATACAATAAACTGAGGGGAGGCCGGATCGAAAGAGGAAGAACTCCCACTGAACAGGTGCCTCACGGCAGGCTGTTCTGTATTCATCCGGATCCCATCCTGAAAACCACACTCTGAGTGTCTCGTGTCTCTTTTCCTTTCTCCTTGCTGGTTGAGGAGAAAGATCCCTGCCCTGAGGCTTCATCTGCGAGATCCCTACTTCCTCTCATCTTGCAGATCCCGACAGTTAAGAAACCCCACACAATTGTATTCACAGCAATGGCTTTGGCTGCAGGCAGTTTCTTGACTGGATCTTTAAGAGTAGGCAAAGAAAGTATTATTTAAATTTCTTTATAACTGATAACTGCAGTGCATCAGCAATAGTTCATATAGAGTCTAATCCCCACACACACACACATCTCCTGCCTTCTGCCAAGCAGAAGTGATTAATTTGTCAATATCCAGAAAGGGCTCACCTATTAAGCCATGATGTCAGCTGCAGCCATTTCTGTGTCAGGCTTCATTATATTGTTCTAATTAAGCCTGATTGTTCCCAAGTGGCCCACGCTTGGTTGTTCCCTGTTGCTCATGAATCTATGCCCTCATATCCTATAGGTGGAGAAAAGAGCAGACTTACCCAGAGTGACCACCAAAACACCCCCAGTATCCCTCCTCTGAAATCAGGGCTGAACCAGTAGTAATGCTGTATGCTGCATGGACCCACAGAGGACAATTGCTGCAAGTCTCCATACTTATGTAGAATAGACACATTCCCCTCTTGTTCACATGGTTGGAGTGCTTTCTCCCAGCATAGTTCCTTTCATTGTTGAAGTGGAGAAGCGGAGCATATTGGCTGCCTATGTATGGAGTCTTAAAGAGAGTTTGAAAAAGTTATTTTCTTGGTCCGCTGGTGTCAATCATGAATGGGAGTGGGATGCTGTAAGTTCTTGTCCAAAAATGAACTTTGCCAAATTTCTTTGAGTCCCTCTATTGGGAGAAAGATATGAGTAAAAATCAAATCAACCAGCCCATCAATCAACCAAGCAATCTTCTTGAAAGGAAACTGTCACACCAAGTATGATGTCTTGTAGACATGTGAGTAAAGTGACTGTCACTTCTCCTACCACTGAGGGAATTTCTGGTATTGGGGCAGAACTAGTGTATAGCTGTATGGTTTATGTCGGGATGGTCATGACCTGGAGAAGTACAGGATATACAGTTTAGGATAAAGTGCAATTGTACTTCTCCCTTGTTTTGTTCATACCCCATGAAGACTTCATCCCATTTTTGTTGTTCTGCTGGTGTATCATTTGTAGCTTTCGTAGCTCTTGCACCCTGCTGATGTGACAGACATAGGACATCCTCTTGTGCTCTCACACTTGCTTTTTGGTTGTGTGAGAAATGTTTAACTGGTGAAAATAGGAGTCAATACCTGGGATTTCTTGGTTTTTGTCACTTTGTGAATGGTAGTGAGCATTGTAGAGGTATCCTGTAGATCAGTGGTCCCCAACCTTGGGCCTCCAGATGTTCTTGGACTACAACTCCCGAAACCTTCACCATCACCTTAGCTGGCCAGGATTTCTGGGAGTTAAAGTCCAAGAACATCTGGAGGCCCAAGGTTGGGGACCACTGCTGTAGATTGTTTTGATTGCTGCCATTGGTGATGTCAGCATTCAGACTGCCCTTTGTTATGCAAAGTTTGGCTTCCCTTTTCCTGTTGGCAATGCAAGCACAGTATTGTACATTTTGAATTATGGGTACAGAAGCACAATATACTACATTCATAAAGTGGAGTTTTTTTAAAGAATTGAATTTCTCTATAAACAAACATTTGACTCAGCTTAATTTTATTCCTTGACTGCTACTTTTAGTTTCTTGTGTTTGCTCTTGCTTTGAGCTTGTTAATGTGTTTTAATATTTACTTATTCTTTCTGTGTTTGCATATATTACAAAGCTGACTGAATAAACCGGTGAGTTGGAATACTTGGCTACAGAGCCACAGGTCAAGAGTTTGTTTCTCCATTGTGTGGCCCAAGAGAAGAGAACAGCCTGTGTAGCCTTGAGTGAGCTGCACAGCCTCAGAGCATGAAGAAAGGACTAGTTAACTACTTCTGAGTACTTTATACCTAGGAAATCTTTGCAACAGTTACCGTAAGTCAAAACTGTCTTGATGGCACATAAATACTAATGATATTTTATAAACCACTTTAAATGACTCATTTCTTTGGAAGGGAAACACAATGTAAAAATCTTTTAAAGAAAAAAAATAACATATGCCTTATTATAAGTTCACCTGAAGACTTCTCCTGGTGCTTGGTTTTGGAAAGCACGCAAACAATAAGGTTCTCTGAAAATTTACCTTTTATGTTCATAGTGAAAATTGTTTAACCTGGATTAGTTATACCTTAATGTCACCATCCTTTTGCATTAGTGATTGACATAGAGATGCTTAAAATCTATTACACCTTTATCTGACTGAGCATTTTTGTTATACTGTAGTCCCATCATTCCCAGATATCATGGCTGTCCTCACTGGGAATGGTGGGAGTTATAGTTGCACACATTTGGACAGAAGCAAATTGGAAGGACTTTACAAGGGTGTATTTGAGACATGCTTCTCATCCCAATAGTGGATATTTTGCTTGGAAAATGATACATCTGACTGAATTGTAGAGATCAGAATAGATCAAGATTTATATTTTAGAAGTATTATTTTTGTCTGATTTTATCCTCAATGATCTTTTTTTAAAAATAAAATCATTACTGTGAGTATCATTGTAACTGCCACAGAACTGCATTTTAGAGAACAGTTCCATGCACATTTCCTAAAGCAATTTTTGATGCATTATTGAATTCATACTATGCATCCTTTGCCTATTCATTTGTCAAAACTGCTTTCTAAAAAAAGGGAATAAGAGGGTTGTCATTCGTATAATTACAGATGCTCAAGTGACAATGGCAGGAGTCCATTTTTATGCTAACAAGCGCTTATCCAGTAGCTAGACAAGAACAGGGCTAGTTTTTAAACTCCTTTCTGAGATAAAAGAAGTGCCATTGAGAAGGCCTTGAGTTTTTCTAGAGTGTTTGTGTCACAGGAAATTTTTAAAAAGAAAAGAAAAACTGTATGATGCTTGGAGAAATCCCTGTCCCAGAAGCATATCATTTCAGAGCATAAGAATGGTGAACTTTTTCTGTGTTAAGAAAAGAGGCCCAGGCCCAGAAGTGCTGAAAATTGACAGTCATCATCATAATCAGGAACTGACTGGATTGGAAGGCTAATCTTGGCAAAGCTTGTGGCCTCCACTTTTTCAGGCAAAAAACAAAAAAACAAACAAAAACAAAAACACTATTCAGAAGTTGAAAACCCTGTTTTTAATGCTTTAGTTTTATTTAATGAGGACATGGGGGGGGAGGCTCCTTGGGAGTCTTAAGGCTGCAAATATAGTCAGTCTCTCTCTCTCTCTCTCTCTCTCTCTCTCTCTCTCTCTCTCTCTGTCTCTCTCTCTGTGTGTACACAGCACATGGGCTACACAGTTTTTCTCCCTGCTCTAGCTTAAAGGCTTCAAATATTGATTAAAAATCACTTGGGGCTGCCAAGCATTTATTCTTTCTGTTCTTTTGTTTTAATACCTGGATGCACCAAGATCAAGTGGATAAACCCTGCTTTTTATATCTGTGGCTATCATTGGATCATCTTTGCAAACATCTGTATCAATCCCAGGAGCAGGGCCAGTTTTTTTCCCCTAAAGTAGTGATGACATTGCACATATTTTAATGCCATAAGCTGTGTAGTCTGCATGACCACTACCCCCTGCTGTTTTTACAGAGGCAAAAGATTCACACCCTCTACAGTCCCCCAATCCTGTAAAATGGGGAAATGGTATCTGTATGGGATGTCATTTTCCTCCAAAACAAGATGTGGGCCTTCTCTCCCATTTGGCCAGCAACACACTGACCTCTCGCTGTATGGAAGGTCCTGCTAGTGCCATAAGATGAGACTGCTTCTGCAGGTGTGGCCATTGTGCAGGCAATGATCTTCATGAAGAAAATCCGCCCTTTTATTACTTGTGCAATAGCAATGTGTGTGCAAATAGTACAATACTGAGTTATCACTTAGCACTATTTTCTGCTCAGCGAAAGCACAGTGGAATACTTGCCTTTGTTTAAGCAAAGACTATGTTTTTCCTAAAATGAGAAGTCTTTTTTTCTTAAAAAAAATGAAAGTGATCTTCCACTTTTGCTTGGAGATACTCATGTGGCTTCCAGAGGATCCCAGGGCCATAAAAACATCTTGAACACCAGCTTATTGACCACCTCTGGTACAGCAAAATGCCTCATTCTTCACCAGTTTTTGGATTACAAGAAACCTCTTGTCAGAATCTGGCAACAATAGTCTTAAAAGCTAATGTTTTCTGCATATGTGATAGTCACAATACCATCTTCGGTGATGGGAATGTTTGAAACTGCAGGTGTTCATCTTGACAGTCCCCTCCACACACACCCCTCCAATCAGAGAATCCGAAATGCAGATAACTAGATAGTCTGTAGCTGGTTGGATAGCTCTGTGGTTTAGGTATCTGTCTGTGGAGCCAAAGGTTGGGAGTTCAATTCCCCATTGTATCTCCTGCAAGCAGAGTCAGCCTATGTGGCCTTGGGCAAGCTTCACAGTCCTAGGGCACCCACAGAATCGCAGAATAGTAAACCAGAAAACTTTTCCAGACTTAAATTTTAAGACCTGAGTGTGGATCCCACCCCCTGGAAAGTTTGCATGAAAATGTGCTTTCATTTCAGGGTTCATTTTCCCCAATACAAAGTATTTGTATATGCAGTTTCCCCCCAATATATTCCCCTTTGCAAGAAATTGTGCTAATATAATTCATTTTGGAATTGAAAATGAATTATATTTTCAATTCCAAAATGACAGTAATATTCATGTTGTGTGCACGATCTGCTAATGGACACATGTTTGTGTGTATTTTTGTTTGAAGAGTTCCATTGCAGAATTTGAAAAATTGAAGGATAAATGTGCTGTGTTTCATGTATTTATTCAGATGTTTCCAAATTAGATAAGCTTGCATGAAAATGTGAAACATTCAATAATTATACTCCATCTCCAGTGTCAATAGTGCTTGGCTAGATGAGCCAATGGTCTGACTCAGTATAACATACTTTCCTATGTATATATCATTCCCCCCACCTGCTACAAACCACTGGCAGTAAATGCCTCATCTCTGCTTATTTGTTTTGTTATCTTTCCCTGCTTTCATCTTTTAAAAAAATGCATACATCAGTATAACTGGTAAAATGAAAGTGGAGAAATCATGGGGTAGGGGGAACCTCAAACTTTTGAAAATAGGCAAAGAGAGAAATCATCCCTGAGACCAGGTTCTTTTTTAAAATCTTGTTTTTCCTATTCCAAGAAAGAAAGAAAGAAAGAAAGAAAGAAAGAAAGAAAGAAAGAAAGAAAGAAAGAAAGAAAGAAAGAAAGAAAGAAAGAAAGAAAGAAAGAAAGAAAGAAAGAAAGAAAGAAAGAAAATCAATAGGCACAATGTGGATGAGCTGTGATGCACTGAAAAGTCTCTCTGTGCATACAAATATTATTTTATTTCAAAGTAGAGCGAACATTGAACTAATCAGAAAGTAAATTAACAGCAGAAATTAGGAGAGTGGTGCATACACAGTCCTTTGCACTTAGTGATGCTTCTTTTGATATTGGCAATGCTTCCCATAAGTCCAATCAACGGCTTATTTTCTGCCAAGCAGCAGAGTCAATATGTTACAGCCACTCTGCTGACTGCCTTCCCATTCTCCTCGTACATAGGGTTACGAAGTCCAGACTCAAAGCAGGTTTTTACTTATTTATTTGATTTATATACCACCCATTGATGCAAATGCTACTCTGGTGCCTTTAATACCAGTACTGGGACAAGAAATTCAACTGGTGAGGCAAGATCACCCATCTCTGTGCTACAGAGATGAGAAATGTATTTGTAAATGCCTCTGATTCTCCATATAACCTCCCCCAATGGGAAAGCATGGCATACAGTCAAAAACAGAAGACTTTGCCTGATGCTATGCAGCCACAACATCCATGCAATGTCCTATAAGTTTTCTCCTTCTTTTGCTTTCTACAGAATGCTTGTAAAGATTTATGTAGAGAGTTCCTTAAAATGGCAACTCCTTGGTTTCATGTAGTTTGCAGTGTTAATTGAGATCAAATACAAAGTAGCTGTCTGCTTTGTGTTCCTTCAGATGCACTGTGGGTTGGATTCTCCCTAAGTAAAGTTCAGGATGCTCAGCAATCTAACAAGTATCATCAAAAAATGGCAGAATTGCTTGAGAAACCCCACACACACACACACACATACATTTTAAAAAGGCAGCCCTCTACCCCATCACCTCCCAGATGGTCTGTGCATGTCCAGGGATTAGCCAGTTCATATCTGCTGGGGTAGATGAGATGAACTTTCACTGATGGAAATGACCACATCCTGAGACTGGCTTTCCTGGTGATGGTGTGTCTCCTGGATCTCACTCATCTCATTGACATTATTGCTGATACAGTTCACATCACTCTTGTTGCTGTCGTCTTCAGGGTTGGGGCCAAACATCCAGTCTGTAAACAGAATGACAAAATGGAGACATGGCATTTCACTGTTTGAGCATTTCAGTGTCATTGAAGAGTAAGCTGTGTGTCTTGTAAAGTCACCATGAATTATATTTGGATAAATTGTGGTTTTTGTTTGTTTGTTTGTTTTGTTTTGGAAGGGGAGAAGCTTCAACTCCCAGAATCCTCCAACTGGTAAATTCTACGTGTAGTCCAAAGCTTTTTGAAAGCTCTGTAAATAGCAGTTATATAAGGCTTCCTTTCCTGTTAGCAATTTAGGTGGAAGAAGTGTTGGCCAGGAATCCAACATTTGTCAAAAACAGGCTTCTGTAAGGGAAACAAATTATAGTTTTTTTTCCTACACTCACAGAAAGATTTGGCCAAAATCCTAATGTTAAAAAGTGCACGTCAGGGGAATTAGGCAAAGGTTTGTTTGTCTCTTTTCCCCAGTTTTCTGGTTATTTCTTGGACATGTCCAAGCTGGTGACAGCTAGCCAGAAAGGGTGCACATGCCACTTATATAGTTTACATAATAGGATGCTGGCAAACCCTAAACCCCTCTCTCAGAAGGGCTTAAAGAAGCAAATATGAGGCTTTCTGACATTATCCTCACTGAGGGTGGCCCTACCATTAGACAGAGTGGGGACACTAATTCAGGCAGCAGGTACTGGGTGGATGGAGGAGCACAGTGGCAGCCCCTTGGCTCTTCCTATAGAGTTCACCCGGGCATATTTTTTTCCTTGTAGTTTCTTGTGCCATATGGTTTTCTATTCTGGTTTTAGCCTATTGTCCTTAAATGGAATAGGCTATGGTACCTCATTGCAACTACTGTACTCAGCTTCTGTACTTGAAATGGAAGGGGAGCCAATTTGTCCTTTGCCTCAGGAAGCAAAAGGGCTTGGGACAGTTTCCGTCCTTATCATGAAAGTTAGGTGAGAAGGTTAGTCTGAGAGTGTGACTGGCCTAAAAATACCTTAGACAGGTTTATGAGTAAGTAGAGTTCTGAAGCAAGATATCTCTAATTTGCCTCTGCCGCTCTATCCACATTAGCTATCATCTATATCCCTGTTAACCAAATGCTGCAGAGTTACTTCCACCAGTCCTCATGTGTCTGCATACAGAGAAACAAGTTTATTGCACTGTTGCCTCCTGGATCTCATCCACAGTTGACTGGTTTCCACAGAGTTTCTGTATAGCTTCTATTGTGACCTTAACAGGAATACTGAATAAACTTACACCATTGCATGTCCTGTGAGTGTCTCTTAACTTGCCTCGCAAGTTGAGAGGTAAGTTAACTTGCCTGTGTTTTTGAACTTGAACAAAAGAGATATGCTAAGGACATTTACTGACTCATGTTCTCCACTTGAGCTACATGGTCCCCAACTGCTTTTTGTTTGGGATGGGGGGGGGAGTTTGGACTATGTTTCACATATGCGTGGGATCTGCGCCACACAGTATCTGTCTCATAAAAATAAGTGGCAATAATAGAATAATTGCTAATGCAGTTCAAGAACTAGATTATATTTCCAATTTTGCTAGAAGAAATCACATTAGTTTGCCTCACCACAGATGCTAACTTCTGTCAGAAATAGATTACAGACCAAACAGTTGAATGGAGTGTGGGAATATTATGTCATGAATCACAAGTCATATAGAAATTGCACTAAATAATTATTTGCTGTCAAATAATTTCTGAATTATGGAATGCCAGGATTTTGGAGTACTCAGATGTGGTTTTACTACTCCCTTCTGAGGAGGGTGCTTTGGGACTGGCTCTTCTGCGAGGCACAGTGAAGAATCAAATTCTTGCTCCAAAGTGCTCCAGCCGATTAAGCCATCCAACCAACAGCATTAGATACACTTCCAAATATGACACAATTTACTGGTAACCAGAAATATCCCTCTGGGGTATACCATCAGTGGACATCTCATTACTGTGAATTTGATAGAGCTATTGTAACTGCTTCTTTTGCTACTGAGGAAGAGTTCAAATGATCAATATGAAGAAACAGCAGCAATACAATTTTCTTGCCTCTGGTGGTGTGGAATATTTGGTCACATGTGTAGCCCTTAGCCAAGTATCCTCTAGAATTAATTCTCCCTCTGGGCTCACATATACTCTGTCTCACTTTACTGGCAGGCTTGCAGATGCTCTGTGAAATATCTCCCCAAGCAAGAATGCACTGGAATTTCTTTCCTAATTAAACATCCCTGGGTATTTTGAATCCATAGCTCTCTAAGCACCTTCCATTCCACAGTATTATTTATTTAGACAGTCAGCCTTGAGATTCCCCTCAGCTTTCTGTGGAAGAGAAAACCCGTTCTTCAGCCACAGAATGGAAAAATGGAGGACAGTGCTTAAATTGTTAATTGAGAAAGGAGCAGAGACCAAATTAAGCCTGACAAGAAACTCACCATTTTCAAATATTTAATGCTGGAAAATTGCCTAATATTTTCCTGATGCTTGGATGCCACATCTATCCTTGTTTGAAGCCTTCTATGGAGTTGCAACATTATGTTAGACTGCACAGGGAAGCCATTGAAATCCACACACACAAGCAGAGCTTCAACAAAAAAGAAGAAAGTCTAAAACTCAACAAAGCCTGGATCCCAGCACTGAAAAATACAGCCTGCAAAAGGTCAACAAACTCTATCCAGCCACAAGGACCGGTGATCACTACACACAAAAGACCAGCTAATGACAGCCATCAATCACAGTGACAGATCATCTCTCCCCCTTATCACAACAATTCACCCACAGCAAAAAACACACTGATCACCATAATCACCCCATTTCCTGAAAAGGACAAAAGCTGATCCCACAGCTACAAATACTCAAGTATCCCACAAACTGCACCAGAGCACAGACAGACTCCTGTCCTCTGAAGATGCTGGCCACAGAGACTGGCAAAATGTTAGGAAGAAAAATCTTAAGAACATGGTCAAACAGCCCAAAAAACCTACAACAACCATCAGATCCCAGCCATGAAAGCCTTCAAGAATACATGGATATTTTTGTTTCCTGTTTAATTTGCAAAGTGTCCCTTAGTCAGTGCTGTTCCAAATGTCACAATTTCTGTGAATTTACACACAAAGTGAATCATCAGGTATGAGTATAAAAAACCGACACAGAATTTAGGAGGTGCAAAAATTTGCTGTTGAAAGGGTGCCTACCCACCCTGGCTAGAAGGAAACACAAACAAAATATTGCCTTGTATTTGCGAAGGCTTTCACGGCCGGGATCTAATGGTTGTTGTGGGGCTTTTTGGGCTCTTTGGCCGTGTTCTGAAGGATGTTCTTCCTAACTTTTCACCAGTCTCTGTGGCCGGCATCTTCAGACAACAGCACTCTGTACTCTGGTGTACTTGACTCCCAAGCGAACTACCCACAACAACACAAAATATTGCCTTGTTTAAAATCAATTCTCAAATAGTCTAGAAGTGGTAAAACAAGAGGGATTATTCATGATCTGCTGGTGGGGCCCTTCTCACAGCCCCCAGTGATGGGGACTTGAGAAAGGGCAATTAAAAGTGAAGATTTTAGCTGATGAGCTGGTTTCTTTTCTTAAGGAAAAGGCTGATTGAATAGCTCAGTGAGTTGGAGACTTGACTAAAGAGCCAAAAGCTGGGTGTCCAATGCCTTGCAGGATTAGAGATGGCCTATCCAGCCTTGGAAAATCTGCACAGTCCCAGAGAGTCTGAGAGGAAGGGAATGGTAGACTGCTTCTGAATACAGAATAAATTGGAACTGATGGCATGTATTTATTATTAGTATTAGTATTTTAATGATTTTTTAAAAATAAAAACACAATGACTTAATTCTATTTGAATGTTTGTTATTTAACCTAGGCACCTGCTCAGATACTGAGAGACCTGCTTCTGATCTAGAACATTTAGCCTCGGCAATAGATTCTGAGAAACCACATGCACCATCACAGGATGTCTCTGACATACTTAGTAAAGATTCCACACTGCTACCAGCCCTTTCTTACTTATATTTTGTTGCATTTATTTCTGTATTTTGCAGTATGCTTTAGATGTCCTTTGGTGACAATTCACTTGGAGAGCTGCTTAGCAACTGTATATTGACCCCTGTCTGATGCAGTCAGTCTGTGAGTCTGAATGTATATTTTGAATTTAAACTGTGTCAAAGAAACCTACATTTTTTTAGCTGCTGGTAGGTTGTGATGTGTAATGGAAACATCCAGCAACCAGCATTGTTTTGTTTCTTTCCAGACTAAGCGGGTACTCAGATTACTATAATTATTACTCCTTCCTTCCACCATACACATCACATCTCTCTCTCTCTTTCTCTCTCTCTCTCTCTCATATATGAATCAGAAGGTAACCAGGATTTTCCACTAAGTACACATATAATAAAATTAAGTCTTTACTTACTCATTATCCAAAAGTAATAACAACAGTTCCTCTGTTACTTTCATTTTTTAAAAAAATCACATACACAGCATATATTTGGAAGCAGAAACTGGCTGTATGGGTATTGTTATCATTATATAATTCAATCACTAGGCAGCAGTGGCCTTAGATTTATTTTTGGTCGGCTTAGGACTTCTCCTGCTATTGTTCTACTCTGTTTTAAGAAAGATAATAAAGTTTTCATCTATCTTCTTGACTGGTATCCTAAGCTTTCTATGGCACTATTACAGCATGGCACACACTTTTCTGCTGATTTTTATTTTTAATTTTAATTTTTAAAAAAGGTATTTATACAGAAGTCTGAATTAGAAGAGTCTATACTATCACCTCAAGATTCTGCCATCTCATTTTGGTACATATATAAAAGAGACCACATTTTGTTGCAAGGTGGAATAGAGAGGACCTTGAGGAGGTGAAACACTAGGATGAGGGGACAGTCTACTAAGTTTTTGTGGGTAAAATTACTATTACAGCTGGATTATGTATCTTTTCTTAATACTACTGGTTTAGATCAAGGGTGGCTATCAGCTTTTGATGCTCCTTTCTGTCCCTGCCCTGGGGTTTTATACTCTTAGAACTCTAGAACTAGGAGGTATTTCAAGAGTCATCTACTACAACCCTCCGCTGATGCAGGAAAATCCTAACTAAAGGATTGTGGATGAAGGACCATCCAACCTCTTTATAAAACCCCCTATAAAAGGGAAGTCCACTCCATTCCACTGTCAAACAGATCTCACTGTCAGGAAATCTTTCCCAATGTTTAGCCAAAATCTTTCTTACAATTTTTAATGAATAGTTCAGGCCCCACCCTCCAGCGCTACAAAAAAAAACAACACTAATTTTCCAGTCTTTAACAAAAGATTGGAAATTCAGCCTTTCAGGCATTCAGAGATAGCAGTTATATTGCCTTCTTCAAAAGGATACTGAGAGGCAATACCTACCCAAGTTTTCAAATTGTTCCTTCGTTTCCAAACTTTTTACCTTCCTGGAGTTCATATATAATGGTAATTTTATAGAGGTTTGGTTCCTAGGAGAGACTAAGAAATGGCTACTTTACCGGAAGAGACCTAGGAATACAGTATGTGTACCATTCACTCCTAGCCCAAGGAGACCTTGAATCAAAAGAGCAATGCAAATGAATAATGAATGTTTGCAGCAAATACTTTTGTTTTGATTGGCAACAGATGCTGGCAGCGGGAATCATTCATCCCCAGCAGCATACATGAAAGTTGCTGTGGCTTTAATGGTCATCCAAGATTTCCTTCATTAATGGTCCTTTGATGTGTTCATTTCCTAGTGATGTGACACATTTATTTAAAGTACAGGCAGAGCTGGTGCTGCAGTGAGGAGATTGCCTCAGGTGGCAAGGTGTTAGAGTGGTAAACTTGCAGCTCACCCTGCCCTGGCAGGACCCTGTTGCTCTGGATAGTGCTGCTCCTTGACACAACAATCAGAGCAGCTAGTTCATCAAAGCCTGGCTATAGGCTTTCAGAGAGTCTTCTGAGCCAGACCTGATGGAAAGAGTGACCAAGAAAATTCCCTGTGTTGCAGTAAAGGCCATTTTGCTAGTCTCCCTTCCTGTAGAGCTTGGCAGTGAAGATGCTTTCTTAAGAGAATTTCTGCCACATTCATCACCTTTTGGCTAGCAGGCTGATGGGTGGATAGGAAAGCCACTGATATAAAATACATGTATGTATAGATGTATACTAGAGTTAACATAGTACTGGAGATTATTCAATTATAAGGCACTTATATAGAGATATTAAGCACATATGAATTATAATATGATTAAGTAGCTAATGTCAGATAAATGTATCTTGTGGTGGTTTTTTTTTCCCTGAAATGCAGATTTCTCATGATGGTAAAGCACTGATATTCTGAGATATAATTGGTTAGCCAAGGATGTAAGAGAAATAATCTTTAAAAAAATCAATCACTAGAATTACTATAACCTTAGGACGGTTTATATTTGAATTAAATTTTTAAGAGCAATAAGGTTGATGCAGTCAGATTTATATAATGGATAATATTGTATGGATATGCCTCCACCCTGTCTATATGTGGGGTTCTGCTTTGTTTTTGTTTTTTATTTTATTTTTATTGCTTTTGCTTGTTTTGTGTGATCTTTGTTAGTTCTGTATGTCTATATGTGTGATAAAATTAAAAAAAAAATTAATAATAATTAAAAAAGAAAGCCACTGGCCCTGGCCTTGCTGCCTTCACTCCCTTCCCCCCCCCTCTCCATGTATATGTGTATTTATGGAAGTACTACTGCCAACTTCCTCCTCCTGCTGCAGGGAAGGTGTAGGTGGCGAGTACTCTACATTGTCAACCTTCTCCTTCAGGAAAGGAAGATGAACGTGTGCCAAGGCTGTCCCAGCACCACGGGGGTGCCACCACACTGCTTCCCACCTAAAGCAGCAGGAGAACTTGCACCAGCCATGGTTAAGGCCCAAAGCAAACGTGAGGTCATTCGTGCATTTAGCTCTTGTTCCCATGCTCTTTTGTTTCATTAAAAAAATTATAGGCTGAGTTTAGATCAGGGTACGAAGAGTTTGCCTCTTGTCATCAGTGATGATACCACAGAAAAATATCTACAGCAAAAAATCAATGGTATGCAACAGGATAAAGAGTGCTGATTGGGTTTCCGGACAGATGGTAGAAGCATGAGAGAATGAAAGGTTTCTGAGTAGGCTGAACTGCGATCTCTTTTGAAATGACAATACTAATGCTGAAAACACTAGTGTCTAAACAAGCCCTAATACTACACAGTGGAAGAGGGTGGAAAGATGAGGAATGACTGTCATAGCAGGAGTCTTTGCTCACTTCCTGTGATTTGTGTTTGGTCTTCAGGCTGTTTATCTTTTGTAAGCTTGATCTGTCATACAGGACAAACTCTCTCAGTCAAACTCTCTTAAATGTGAACATGACTTTAGCTGTGATAATAGGTTATCTGTAACATATTGTCTGGTCCTTGGAAGCAACAGGCACATTATTTAAGAGAAGTATATGAATTTCTGAGACGTTCCAGCCAAAAGCAGCTGACCAGGCTTATCCCAACATCAGCTTCCAATACACAGTGACCCAGTAAAAACTTAGACGTCATTTGCCATAAATTGGGAAGAACCGGACTCTTGATTTTGTAAGGCAATGTCCTCCTTACTTCCCTTGTTGAGTTTCTGTAGTATTCTCAGTCATAGTAACCGCCCTCCCCCCTGCTGCCACCCTTTCGTTACTGGTACTATTTGTGCAAGACTCACTTTAGAAGTGCTGCATACTACAAATATCAAAACAAACAAAAGGTCCAGTTGCAAATCATCCCTTTCTTAGATTTTCCTCTTTTTTCTTTTCTGCTGTGCTATTTCCTCTTTGCAAACATGCAGCCACTGCAGGAATGATCAGTAGAACCCAGTATTTCGTTTGTGTGTGTATGTGTGTGTGTCCATGAGAAAGACAGAAATATGGACATGACAGTTTAATAATTACTGCTCATTAAAGCACAATCAGAAGGATTTAAAGTTCCAATTGTCTGCACGTAAGTTTAGGCCAACCATGGTATCTCAGCAGTAATGAAAATGGAAGACAGTGGCAGATAAGCAAAATCCTCCTTAATGAAATAAAACTGAGATTTGTATCACTTGCCCTACACAATGGAACCTGCAGAATAGAATCTGCCTGTTTTAGGAAGATACATGTTGTTGCCAAAGATTCCAAAAAGAGAAAAAAGAAGGAAGAAAAAGAAAATGTGTTTAATTCCCGAACTTTTAAATTATTTTATGAGACACTAGGTAGGAGCTGAAATATTATATTATAATAATAGTGTAACATCAAGTCAGTTCTGACTTATGGCAATCCTTTGCAGGGTTTTCTAGGTAAAGAATGCTTAGAAGTGGTTGACCAGTCCCTCATTCCTTGAGTGCCCTGGGAATGGTTGCACAGGCTGGCACTTCTGCCAGGAGGCACAGTGGGAATTGGACAGTGAACGTCTGGCTCCACAGCTAGATATCTAAACCACTCAGCTGTCCAGTCTGCAAAGTACTACGCAGCACAAACAAAACAAAAGTCTGCTAAATTTCAGTTTACTGTATAATGTTGCTGTACAAGCAAAAGAGCCCTACCAGGAAAGATACCTGGCAAACAAATATTCTTGTTGCCTCTATCTGAAAAAGAGAGATTTACTTTTGAGTAGAACTATATTGGCTTACAGTTGAACTTCAGACATTGCTGATTATGTTCACCTCTTTTGTGCCATCTCTGGCACAACTATGGCACTTAAAATTTTCAGAAGGAGAAGAAATGGTTTAAAAACCAAAATTCTCTAGGAATGTTTTAGCTGTTGTATCCCAAAGCTTGCCTTATTGTAGCAAAAGCCTTCTCCTAATGGAATGGAACAGAGGTAATTTCCAACACTACCCTCTGAATTTATTCATCAATAAATCCAACTGTATTTGGTTTATTTCCTAGATTAACGATCAACAAATATATAATCAACAAATATTTGCTGAGCTTTGATATGACTTACTCTGTGTAAACAGAATGATGGTGTTGGGAAAGAGGCAATCACTTAGCAGAACAAATGCTGTGAATGGTATAGTATTGCTAATACCAACTAGAGGAGAACTGAATTAACTGTTGAGTGGCAAGTCAAGATGCAACATCAACCCCACTATCAAGATGTAACATTGTGTATGTATAGAATATGTATGTATTAAAACAATTAAAGGGGTGTAGAAGAAGTAGCCCTGAAAATCTACTGTTTTTGATTGGAATACTTAAAAATGAGGTTTGAACAGGAATCTACTAAAAGCCACTGCAAAGCAATTATTTAGCAAGGTCAATGTACAAGAAGACTGCCATGCAAAAGAATTTCGTTCATTGATGACAGTTCAACATTGATGATGAGAAAAAATCATTGTAAGTAAAATGTTAAAGTGACAGATAGGTGGTGTTTGCAAATCCTATAACTTGGACTTTCTGCAGCTACTATATTCTGGTTTTACATACCTAAGTGTATTAGATACTTTATGTTACATGCCTTTATTCCTCCAGGCTTTGCAAATTTTAGTCACAACAATAATGCTTATTATCATGGTTGCAGCCTGCCAGATTATCAGTTACCAACTCCTATAGTTACAAGAGGTGCAAGAACAACAGAAATCCCTAGTACAGTTAAAAATTTTCTGCTGATGCATCAAACTTCTATAACTTGCAGGCCCTGGAAAAGAGAATGTTTTCAGTCTGAAGAGAAACGGTAAACATCCAAAAGAACTATAAATATAAGGAGCAAAGGATGGCATTCAGCAAAAGAAGGAAAAACTACACAACATGCCACACATCCTGGACACCAACAACAATCATGTAGCAGTAGCAACAGTAGATGAGGACAACATGGATTTTCCTCCATATAATCAAACTGGTTTGGCTAGGTAATTCCTTTAAAAATGTCTTGTGTGTTTATAATATGCTTAAAGACTAAAAAAATCAATCTTTTAAGAAGTTTGGTATTTTGGAAAAAAATTCTGCTGTCTTAATGTTTCTTTTTTAGACTATATACAAGTTCCTTTATTTTTGGATTGAATGTGATATATGTTTTTGTCTATAACTTTTATAGCTAAAAGCTTACAATAGAAATTTGTTTTTGTGATTTAAATTATCCTTACAACTGAAGTTATGTTTTAGAATGTACTTTTGCTTGCAATTTCTCATAGTTGTAAGAATGCTGGATGGCAATCACACTGCAGATTTTCACAAGATGCAAGGATATATTTTAAAGCATTTTTGTCTACAGCTTTTTCCATAGCTGCAAGACTTTCAGATGTTTCCAATATTTAGGATTTGATTTTTTGTTTATGGAACATAGAAGCAACGTAGATAAATAAGCTTATAGAATTAGATAAGCTGATGTTGCCTGGAATTATTGCAACAATGAAAAGACTTGTACCTTGATACCCAGATGAATTTTAGTATGATGGGAAATGGTTGTCTGATATCATTCTGGAATCAACCCTTTTTGGGGAATAAATGACAGCTGTAATGAACAGAGGCTTGTTATGACCTGAGATGAGGCACTATATAGCAGCTTTGGGAATGTAGTGGACCTTCAAAGGCCATGCTCAGGAAAATGTGTTGAGGGTGTGAAATAAGTCTCCATATGTCTTCAGTCAATAGCCTGGCTTACCGAAGTGTGCTCACTCACTCCTTAGCCCAAATAAGAGTGCTGCACACTTGATATCCACCCACTATGGAACATACAGAAAAATTCATACAATGGGGCATAAGGTTCTGCAAGAAAAGAGGTCAGCTGCAAGTATTAAAAAAAAAGAGAACATTCATAATATTGGTCATCAGGATTGGGGAGGAAGCTCATTCCTGCTGCTGCTTTCACCTATCCAATCAAAGCTTGCACAAGAGAGTCACTGATCCAACCCATATTCACAAACAGAAACTCAGTTCTAAGAGCAACTCAATGTAGCTATCGCAAAGAAAAAGCAAAACAAATCTGGAACACAGTCAGTATCATAAGCAATATGCCAAACTCCCCTTGCCAAATTGATCAAATTCCAGCATTTTAATGCCTAAAATGCCAGCACAAGCTTCATTGATTTGAAAGGGCAAATGAACCAACCCATGTGTGCCAAAAGGCTTCCTGAGTCACCTGGTATCTCCTCTAATGTACAAATGTCAATCTCAGCCATATTTGCATACTTTTTTGTGAAGCTGGTGCTCATCCCTATTCAGAAATATCTCTGTCTTCAGATGAAATACACAGCATTCTCAGTAAGTGGAAAACAGTAATCAAGAACAGCTATGCATGCTACTTCTTTTTAAAAAGCTGGAAATAACCTTATATAATGTACCAGGCAGAAACAACAACAACAACAACAACAACAACAACAACAACAACAACAACAACAACAAAGATGGAATGCATGTTTAGTCTGAGGTCAGAAAAGTTCTTTTTTGCACCATGGTTCCCAGAATCACCACCGTCCACGGTGACAAACTCCCCAGAGTACGTTTCCCAAGCTGCAGTCTTAAGAGCATGACTGAGAAAGACCTCTGCCTAAGGTCCTGAAATCTCCTGCCAGTCAGAAACAATGATACCGGGCTTAATGGATTAATATACTTGTGAAGAGAGCATCTGCCAACAGGAAAGGTTAATCACCTGTTTCATGATAGTGTCAAGCTTTTGCCTCCCAAGGTACTTAAAGAGCCTTTAGGACAGGGAGGGGGGAATGTGGGGACTTCCAGATGTACTTGGACTGCAACTCTCATCATCCCTTATCATTGGTTAAGCTAGCAAGGTTAATGGGAATCACAGCTTGACAACATCTGGAGGGCCACATGTTCCTCACCCCTGATTTAGAATAATGTTTCCCCTCAGAACTGTTGTCAGTCCTGTTTCCACCCTTTTTCCATATAGCTGTGCAAGGCTCCAGAAGAGCCCGATTACTGTTATCTGTTCTGCAGTCTTTCATGGTAGCCACAGTTGTTCCTAGCTCAGCATTAATGCTGAGGTCAGATCCCTGTGCAGGGCAGGCGAGCAGCTGATATTACAAGCCACTCTGCCAGTACAGTAGCTCATAGGATCAGTCAGTTAATATAGATTAGTTATCCTTTAGCCCTTTCCAAACACCCTCTCTTACGTACAATCCAAGTGAGAAAATGATGGATCTCTCTCTCTCTCTCTCTCTCTCTCTCTCTCTCTCTCTCTCTCTCTCTCTCACACACACACACACACACACACACACACACACACACACACACACACACACACACACACGTTTTGTTTCCTGCAGCTGTGTGGATGGATATGTGGTAATTCCATTTGCGGCTATAATTATAGTACAGAATGAAGAGAGATCTAGTGGGAGAACGGAGAGGAAAGAATAACTGGTAGTTTTTTGGGATTGATTAATCTAGTGTAGAAGCGTGTGATCTGGAGAACAAATAAACCTTCAGTTATAATGTAAGGTTAAACAACTCTATCTGCACTTGGATCTCAGTTGACCTCATTCCACTCACTGCACAGGATTAAAAGCTTCTTGAGTCTGGAAGGACTCCAGTAGGGCTCACGGGGCAGACGTGTGCCTGTCTTGCAACTTGTTCCCAGTGTGCTAAAAAAGAGATCACTATGGCATTTGGTCAATCTTTGAAACAAGGCATTGATGCTTCTTTGCAGTGCCTCTCTGTTTTAGCTTTAGCTATTTATACTACAGTCTCATTCTACACATGCTAACCAGGGTGTAATCTCACTGAACCCATAAGGAAAAAACTAGCAGGAGTGGTATTGCACAGTTACTCTTGACTGCTCATATAGCTGGTCACTAAAACACTGTAGCTCTGTGCTGTGCGATTGTATCACAATCTTTAACTCACTAGGACTGCAGCAACTTAGCATTTAGCTGAGCAGAACTTAGGTATCCAAAAATCATGTCCACAATCATGTGCATAAATCAAATGGGGGCATATCATCACACAAGCATAGTCTTGACTTGACCTCTTTTGCATCTCCTCCTTCAATAATTTTAAAGTTCTCTCTTCTCAGCTTGCAGAGATTAAATACTTGGGAGATAGGGGCAACTCTGGGGTTCTATGAGCAAGTCTACGAAAACAGATGGTAAAATGATATATCAGTTACACATCTTCTCATTGGTTAATCTTCTCTTTCCAACACCCCACCCAATGGCTGCAGCTAATATATAAGTGTGTATATATGCTGCTTTAGGTTCTTCTGTCCCTCTCTGCCTCCTTATTTCTTGCTTCCAGTTGGAATAGCTGGGAGGAGGAGACTGCAGATAATGAGATTGCAGTTACTTTTAAAACTCATTGACGTCAGTGGTTAAACATCAGTAGCAGCAGGTGAGATATGGAATGACAGAAGACAGAATATGACCTGAGAATATTCAGCCCAAAGATGGGCAAAGAAATACCTTGGGCTAGGTAAAGGCGGCACACGCTTGATATGGGAACACTAGAAACTGTGGGATATGGGGGTGATATTTCCTGAGGCTGCACACACACTACTGGCTTCATATAGTCAAATATACTTTGATGCTTTTAGGTATCCCCTATGCAATGATGGCAGGCTACAAGAAATGGGCTTGAAAAGCTATTTGTGTGATTGTCTGATTTTGGAGGTGTTTAACACAAAACCTGGAAGAAAATGCAGCTCTGGTGACAGTTCCTGGAAAAAAAAAGAATAAGGATATAGAACTTGAATAAATTGATTTCTCTCTACATAACAACTGCCTCAGAGCAGAGAAATCTCCACTGCCCCAGTCTTGCCCAGCTGCTCAGGGACCCTTCAGCCCCAGAATAGGTTTCATAATCTGGTCAAGAGAATACAATGACTGCACGGAAGGTAGAGAAGTAGGGCTTTGGTAGCAGGCACAGCCCTTACTCGGTACTGGGAAAAGTTGCTTAATGGTCTAAAAGTGACTGCAATGTATTTATTTATTCACTACTTTTATCTGGTGCCTTTCTCCCAACAGTGGGACTCAAGGCAGCTCAATATTCCAGGAAACACACACTCACTACTTGTGCTGGTTAGGATTTCTTTTTGGAAGTAACTCTGAAAGTTCTGCTCACACTTTGCTCACACTCAGTGGCTCTTCAGCATGGAGTCTACATCCAGAAAAATTATACCCATGTACATTTTGTGAACCTGGTCAGAAATCCTGCAGGCTGAAGGGATCTACAGTGGCCTCTTTGCAGTAGATCCAATGAACATTTGGAGGCTTGCACCATCATCATGTCTCTTAACTGGGGTAGCCATGTGTCCTCTTTTAGAGAGGACAGTCACATGTTTTGAAGGTAGCTTTTTGAAAGTGTCCTCGATTTGAAGGACATGTCTATGTCTATTTCAGAGTTAAACAACAATTAAGAAGGGACACCAGAAATGCTGGAGCTGCCCATCCAAAGCTGGATAGCAGATTTAGCAAGCACAGAAATCACAATCACTCTTTCCCACTGTATTGAGATGTGTGTGTTTCTATTTGAACTCTGTCCCTATTTGCATCTTTACATATAGATAAGCATATGCAGTTTTATGGAAATCAGTGTCCTCTTTTGTGGCCACCCGATTTCCCGCTCTCCATGGATTCACAAAAATGGACTGACCCTGCGGACAGAATGAGGATGCAAAGCTTCAACAAATTCCTTTCAGGCCTTGCAGACTCAGCTGAAATGGGGTCGGATTTCAGGCAACATGGTGATGGGAAGGGAGGGAAGTTATATAACAGAAGTCTCATCTAATTCCAGAGTAAATAACAGGATGGCTTATTCCTTCACAGGCTAATCCACAAGATGGTTTCCGTGAGGATTATTTCAGGACTTTCTGGATTTAATAAGCTAGTTATCTGCAGGAAGAAGTAATTAGGAGATTGTTGGTTGGGACCTGCAATGCTGTTAATATTTTCCATTGTGAACAAAGACACTGTGAGGTCTTTTTAGTGCCAGGACCCTTGAACAGAGTGCTGACTTATGCATAGCTTTCAAGATCAGCGAAAGCTCTTCTGGGAAAACCTGAATGCTCTAATAATAATAACTGTGTCAAACGCTTTGCCCTGTTGCACTCACATTTCTTGGCTTTGGACTTTCTGACTTACTTGTCCTTTAGAATAAAGCCTTCACATTTTAGCTAAAGCATAGCCAGCTGAAGCAAGAAGCAGCAGTTTTGAATCATGAGATGTTATCTGTAATGCAGTTTTGTTGCTGGTGACTGAAGGGATTCACACACCATGAATCAGAATTATGTGAGAAGCACAGGGACATGACTGCTCTGGTCAGTGGTTTAACTCCACCTCAAAACACCCAGCCTGTGGAGAGGGAGGATCTGCTGCTTGGGTAACAGCCTATCCTCCATATTACTTTACCCAGGCTTCATGCTCTGGAGAGGACACTCCTCAATTCAGAGCATGTTACCATAGTCTCTCGAGACTGAAGGATGCCTATGATGATACATGGACCAAGAAAGATGGGGAACTATGGGCAAGGATGGCAAAACACAGACGCCACCCAGATGGTGAGGTTGCCCCTAAAAATGGAGATAACCAATAGAAAGAAAAGGGGGAAGTTTTATACTCTAGTAAGACAGTAAATAAAAGGAGGATGTTACCATCAATGGACAAGGAAGCAAAGGAACGACAGGAAGAGCTGAAGAAGGAGAAACAGAGAGGATAGTAGGCCAGGTGAAAGAACGAGAAGTGCCCAGTAAGAAAATAAAGGAGCAAGACAGCTGGAACTGGGCTGACTGAAATTAAGGGAGTGAGTGAGTGAGTGAGAGAGAGAGAGAGAGAGAGAGAGAGACCAGAGAATCAAAGGAGGGGAGAAAAAGAAGAAAATGAGAGAAACAATGCTAGAGAAGAGTGGTCTCCAGCTTATTTTGCTGACAGGTTCCCGAGAAGGAACCAGACCCCTGGAGAGTAGATTATGTACATTTACAAGGAAGATCCCTAGAGAGGGGTTCTGGTGCAGCTTAGCATTCCAAAGTGAGATGGAAAGAAAAAGGCTCTCCTTGCAAGGTATGCAGAGGGGGGGGGGGAAGAAGACTGAAGACTGAATGCTGGCAGAAAAGAGGATAGAACTGGTGGGAGGGGTCACCTGACTCTGGGTGATTGAAGGTTCTGGAACTGGAACCTTCCATGGTGGGGCAAGGCAGGAGTCACAATTTCTAGAAAGAAAGTGAAATAAATAAGAAGAATTTACTGATCAGGTTAAAGGGCCATCCAATCGAGCAGCCTGCCTCCCTTACAGCCAGCCAGGTCCTGGAAACCTGTAAGGAGGGCCAATGGGAAAAATAGAGCTGTTGCAGGAATTCAGAGATTAAGACAGCAACACCTCAAATTCAGTGGTGTTGTGGCTCTCAATTATGAATTCATTTAAATATCACAAGGTTTTCAGATAACTTTTTTCATTCTTTTCATTTTCTGGAATTTAATTTTGTTCTATTTTAATTATGAATTGTATATGCCACCCTTCATTGTATAGTGATCCCAAGGTAGAACAAAAATGTACAATACATTAATATATTATCTTAAAGTATGACAAAACCATAACAACCAATCAAAATTCACTCAGCAACATTCTTCAGTTAAACAGCCCTGACACACAAGACTCGGCTGTGAAGTTCTGGGGAATGAAACGTCATCTCAAAAGATTCTGTTACACAAATAGCATAGGGAGAAAGATGTGCATTTCAAGGCCCATAAAGGATACCTGTGCCTCAAGGCTTCCTGTTGGTCTGATCTGTATGTCAGAAGAATGACAAACGAGGAAACAGGAACTGAGTTGGACCAAGGAATTATATTGATTGCTAGATTTGAGGAAGCTGACAACTGTTAGTAGTGAACCAATTAAAGGATGGAAAGGCTACCTTATGTTAGGAACTTGGATGTGATCAATACAGGTAGACTGAGTAGGGAGAGTAATTGAGAACACCTCAAGAAGGACAAGAGATTGAGGATGGATTGCAAACACCTTAAGAAAGATGAGATTGAGGACAGAAATCAGTCTGGAGGGACCGAAACAGCAAGTTTCTATAACGCCTGCCATTAATGTGCAACCTACCACTCCCATCCTTGCTAACATTAACACTGTCACTTGATTTTCAAAAGGCAGTGCATTTGTGATGCACTGGGTTTTTAGAAGGAATGGGAAGTGCTGAGAGCATTTAGCGGCTTTATTGCTGTATTTTTCAGGACATCAAACAAATCTGAAACTTCAGTGAAACATAGTTCAGAAAGAAATGATCTGACAAAGCAATTGGAAAATATCCCTCATTTTTAGCCATTGCAAAAAGCAAACAAGTTGCAAAGAGGTTTTCAGTTTGGAAAAAGGTGAGCCAGGATGGCTGGTTGGTCACACAGAGTGCCAAGTTAATAGCTGGGGAAAATTATTTTGGGCCAGCAGCTCTCAGAATCCTGCAGACAACACAGCTGGTGGCAGAGTAACTGTTATCCTGTGAAGGCTTTGAGGAAGTTCTGATTATTGAGGAGTCTGGAGAGATGACAAGCAAGATATAAATGTAAAGTTAATGACTGTTGAATAGGAAAAACTACTCCTGTTTGAAACATTTGGAGTACTGTGGCCAGTGCTGGGTGCCACATTTTAAGGTGGCTATGCAGCACATGGAGGGAAGGGAGTGACCAGAACAGAGAGTGGATGGAGAACTGAGTCTGGTGAAGAACAGTTGAAAGAGCTAAATGTGCTTAGCTTGAGGAAAGCTATGACAACAATTTTCAAATAACAGGAAAACTGAATGTCTCTTACTAAGAAGAATGCTGCGATTTCCACGGCCAGATCAAAGACCCTTTAATTCCTATACAGAGTTGGAAAGTTGTTTTCAGCTCTCAGAATCCCATAGCCATTTGCAGATTCATACAGTGAAATTCCCAACCCAATATTCTGTAAGAGGAAATACTGCCCTGTTTGGGTGGGTGTCAGTGATGATTTTGTTCATTTATTTAAAGTAAGACTAGGCTGGTTTTTTTTTTTTTTAAAGCAGCCATCACAGACTCTCTTTGCCTCTCCACCCATTACTTTAAATCAATGGTTCCCAACCTTGGGTCCTCAGATGTTCCTGGACTAAACCTCCCAGGAGCCTTCACCACTAGCTGTGCTGGCCGGGATTTCTGGGAGTTGCAGTGCCTCAGGCACTGATGTCTCAAGAATCTACATGCAACAGACCAATCCCCCCTCCAAAAGATTCTAGATTTGCCTTTTACCGCAAAGGTAATAAAGACACCTTGATCATGCAGCCTCTCTGACTGTTCTGATGTGCTCTTCACAAATAGTTTTACTTGTTGAAAGAGTTATCTTCCACCTTTCTCTCACACAGGGGATTCAAGGCAACACAACACTGACATCCTCTCACTGCTGATGGAGACACAAAAAAAGGCATTTCCTAGTGGCCACACCTACATAATCGGTTCTTCAGTCCTAGGTTAGCTATCCTCTCTGGACTTTGGCGAGGTTACTTTTTTGAAATAGAATTTCTTAGCTTGCTTGCACCCTTTTCCTAAGATTTGATCCTCTCCAACAACATTCCAATACATAATCATGACCTTGTCATTTATGAGAATTTGCTGCAGAGCTTTAATGCTTATTGTACTCCTTATCTGGTGTCATTATATTGTTTTATTGCCTTTATGTATTTTATCATCTTTCATGACTGGTCTTAATGCAGGACATATGCTTTTGAAAGTAAATGAAACACTACATCAGGAAACACAGAAAATTAATACGTACATTCAAACCCTTAGCAAGTCCACTACACAAAGAAGAGGAAAAGGAAGGAAAAGAGTGCGAAAAGTGGCAGTCGCAATGGCAGTGCTCAGAAAAGCAGCAGAATTCCTGCCCCCCCCACTCCTTTCCTGGTCCAGTGAGGATTTTTTCCCCTTTCCATTTATCTATCTCTTCATTATAGATGCAAGAACCACTGTGGTGCAGTAGACTGAATGATGGGCTCAGACTCAGGAGACTTGGGTTCAAATTCCTGGGGAGTGGCCATGGTAAACCATTCTCTCAACTATTCTTATACTTTGAAAACCCTATTATAGATACCATAACTGAGAAGTGACTTGACAGCACATAACGTACAATGCTTACCTGTGTTTTCCAGTTACTAAAACACCTTATTTAATAAGAGTTCTATCTGAAAGGGTTGCACCTTCCTTGTACCAATGTTTAATATAAAATCTTGTATAATTCCTTGGTTGTGTGATTTTTGTGAAAATGCTCTTATGCACAAAATGGCTGTATGGAAGCCAGCCTATGCTTTCCTATCCATGCTGCAAGTTTAATCTGGCGTCGCTTCTCTCCCTGATATCAGTAGGGGCTGCTGGTGGCACTGACAAAGAAATAGTTAAGACCTGGTGGCTGCCGTCCTCTTGACCCTTGATACTAAAGCAAGCTCTATTAAACAGGATAGGATTGCTTAGTGTATAGTACCGTTCCCTTATGCAGTTCCCTGCAGATGTCCTTGGCTTACCTCTTCCACCATTCCAAGAGAAAAAAAGGCCACTGGGATACAGCTCAAGCCTGGGATATGTGACAGGCTTTCAAACTTTTCCTTCACTTTCTCTCTACTGAACAGTAATAATGTTGTGGGGGGGTGAACAAGAGCTTTTGGGTGATTCTCAGCAAGAGAAGAGCATCAGATAACCCCAAGCGTAGGGGTTTCAAATATTTCTTTAAATCGAGAGCTCTTTGGTTTCTAGTCCTGCTTTAACATCTTATTTTTCCCCTGGCTCCATCCTTCAATATCTATGCACGGGGCATGGCCACGTGAGCCAATGAAGGCAAGGAGCATAGGCCTCTTCAGATGCAGGTGGTCATAGGAAGGGGTACCCTGTTTATGAATGATTAGAGCTATAACAGAGCTTTGCTTGAATTGATTCCCCAGCTCACGTATACTCAATTAGCCAAAGCCCAACAATATGTGAGATGCGTAGCTTGGGCTAGTTTGCCAACTTCCATTTAGACATCAGTTCCCTGAATTCCCAACCAGCAATGGCAGAGAATTTGGGGAATCATGGTTCAAAGGTAGATTGTCCAAACTTTTGTGTAAAGACCTAGTGTAACAAGCCTAATGTGGCAAAGACTATGGCCTTTAGAGCATTGTTGTAGCTTTAGAGGAGCCTCCAGTTTGACTCACATCAGTTCTCTTGGAATCCAGCATCCTAAGGAAATCTGCTTCCACAGTACAATTTGAGTGATGCAACGGGGTGGTAAAGTGCTGCTGATATGCCTTCATTGCTTTTATATAACGAAATATTTTGCTGTCTTAGGAGGAGATGGCTTAATGCTAATGGCACTCATCACTGAATCTCAGAGAATGATATAAGAACAAATACAGTACACAACTTATTACTCTGTTTATTACCTTTCATCTTAGATTCTCTAAGCAACTACAGAAAACTATTACATCTGACAACCTGTACAGCACTTCCCAATGAAAGAAAGTAAAAGGCTAGTACATTGTTGCACAACCATGATTGCACTACTAGACAAACATATTTTTGATGGATATCATATATGAATGGATGATAATCTGTGAATACAAAGTGATAATTTGCTTCAACTTTGCACCACTAGATGATCACTTTTTAAGGAGTTCACAGTTTAAACAAACAAAAAGAAGCATAGAAGGAAGTATTATCATTATTCCTACAAAGGAATTACAACAGACACAGTTTATGAAATGACATTGATAACAGCCAATGGTGGAGGCACTCAAGAAAAAATTGGATAACCATCTGTCAGATTTGCTTTGATTTAGATTCCTGAATTGAGCAGGGGGTTGTACTCAATGGCTTTACGGGCCCCTTCCAACTCAATTATTCTTTGAGTCTATGATTCTACCCTGTTTCCCTTAAAATAAGACCTAGCCTGAAAATAAGCCCTAGTATGATTTTTCAGGATGCTCATAATATAAACCCTACCCCCAAAATAAGCCCCAGTTAAGTGAAACCTTGCCCTCCACCATTGTGCAGCAACCAGAAGAAGATGACATGACACTATTTGAATAAATGTAGATTGTTGTACATGAAAAAAAAATCCCTGAAAATAAGCCCTAGTGCTTTTTTTGGAGCTAAAATTAATATAAGATCCTGTCTTATTTTCGGGGAAACAAGGTATTTAGAAACTGAATGAAGTAATGATATTGAATAGAGGTGTGAAACAGAATTCATCTTTTTTGGAACTCAGAAGTGTCAATTTGTTGCAATCTTCACATTTGTCTTTTTAAACTATATGAACCAATAGCTAAATCCTGTTATTTAACACAGTAAATCACACAAGAGTAGACTCATTGGATCAATGGGGATTTGGTGAGCCAGCTCCTCCATAAGTTTCATTGGGTCACATGGGTGTACACTAACTGCAGCACACTTTAGCCCTAGCATGCAGCAGCTAGAGTAAGCCTATTTAAATCCATGGAAATTATGGAGTGGATGACTCACTAATCCCCATTGTTTCAATGGGCCTAGTCTAATGTTTACTATACTGTATCTAATTTACTATGATAAACAAAAGGACTTCGGCCAAGGAGTTTTCTTTTGATCCTGTGAGTTAGTAATGGGCTACTAATTCGTAACATGTTTATGAAATGTTAGAATATTTAGCTGTGTGGTCATGTAACCCAGAATCCTCCTTATTTCTTACAGGGAAATTCTTATTTCCCTTCAGATCCCACAGTGATCAGCCAGATGTTTACAGAAAGCCCTCCTCCTACGGTGGAATCTACATTTTTATTGCTCACCCTCACCAGTTGGTGCTCAGAGGTATACTGGACCTATCATCCTGACTACTAGCCTGTGATAGCCTTATTCTCACCCTGAATTCATGTAATGCATTAGGGGAACATTTGCCCCTCCAACTCCCATAAACCTTTACCATTGGCCATGCTGGCTGGTGCTTCTGGCATATAAATCCCAAAACATTTGGATGGCAAAAGATTCCCCAACCCCTTGCAAAGGCATCTGATGTGGTGGCCATCTCCACGTATTTTGGTAATAAACTATGCTGATGAATCATGGGCTCCATCACTATCTTGCAACTTGATGTCTCCTTGTTCTTCACTCTCCTGAATGTGCTCTACATTCCCCCATCCCCATATCTGCACCTGAAGGTTCTCAGATTCTTTGGTACAGATCTGGGGAGACATAGGAAGCTACAGGTTGGAGGTGGAATCCATTCTGCTAGTGGTTCCCATTCCAGTGGTGGCTGGACACCACTGAATGCAACAATACATGTTGTGTGAAATAATACTTCTTATACTCTTTATTTTAGTAAGAATATAATGACATCTGTGCCATTGTGAAAGCAAGAAAGAAAACCTTGAAAGGAGTCAAAGGTCTGCTCAGTAAATTAGTGCAAATTGTGCATTCAAAGGGAATCAGTGCTCAGTATGGACTATTCCTTTAAGTCACTCAAGAAGGTAACCTGAATGCTGTTCATTTTCAGCATCATGCAGCCAGTCTTTTTATCACAGTTCCAGTAATTTTTTTTAGAAAGTACCAAATGCTCCTTCCCCATTACTTCTGTTGCTAGCAGAATAAATGGCTGAAACCCTTTCTGGTACTTCTGCCTTCCCCCTGATTCTAGCTATATCAGTCCTGACAGTGATTTAAAAAAAAAAGGTTTCACTGCAACTATGAAAATCTTCCCTATGGGTAATTGACAAGATCAAGCAAAAACGAAACTAAATGAAAATAAGACAAAAATGTTGTGGCACCTGAAAAACTAACTGCTATGTTTCAATATGAACTTTCATTGGGATGAGTCCACTTTCCCAGACAAGATCAAGGACTGGGAAAATGCTCAATATTTTATAAGGAAGACCGTCACTGTATATGGAGCAAGAAATGCCGGATATTGCATAAGGTATAGAGACTAGGGATCATAATGCAAATTTGTGTTGACTACTCAGGTGTACCAGAGATTTTCAGAGAACCAGTTTACACTCACTGAAGCATGAAAATCTATGCAGCATGAAAAGCTATATGATCCATATGAGTTCCTAAAAGAAGTGGGGAGGGTGGTGTCACAACATTTGATTGTCCTGGTACATAAAATATCCTACAGAAAACAGGATTCAATTCAAGTGAAATAGGAGAGAAAACAAGTGGAAGAAACATCAATAATTTAAGATACGCATGTAACATATTACTGGCAGAAAATAGGATTGATTTGAAGCGACTCCTGATGAAGGTACACAAAGAAAGTATAAAAGCAGGGTTACAGCTGAATACTGTATTAGGAAGCCAAAATAATGTTTACAGAAGACATACATGACCTGAATACTGACAATGAAGATATTTAAAATAATAATAATAATAAAAACATCTATACCTTGGTTCAACTACTAATCAAAATAGAGGATGCAACCAAGAAAGCAGAAGAAGACTGTGAAGAGCAGATAGGAAGGAATGAGAAAAGATCCTAAAGTGCAAGGATGTGTTCCTGGAAACCAAGGCCAAGATAATCCTTACTAAGTTATTCCCAATGACTATGCAAGGATATGAAAGCTGAGAAATAACAGAAAGCTAATGGGAGGGAAATCAGTCCATTTGAAACATGGTGTTTATAGATATTATGGACCACCAGAAGGACAAGTAAGTGGGTTCTAGATCAAATGAAACACGAACTCTCAAAAGAGATTAAAATGACTACACTGAAGCTATCATAATTGGACATACTGTATTATGAAAAAGTGAAACTCAGTGGAAAAGATCGTAATGCTATGAAAAGTGGAAAGCAGCAGGAGATGAGGAAGACTGAGGTCGAGGTGGCATGACTTAATAAAGGAAGTCATGGCCTTTAGTTTAGGAGATCTGAGCCAGACTGTTAAAGATAGGACTTCTTGCAGGTCATTAACTATAAATTGGAAGCAACCTGGTGGCAAGAGATCTTTAAAAAAAACTAAGGTACAGGTTATTCCTCTGGCATGGTGAAGGCCAAGTCCCTTACATTCCAAAATTGAGTAACAGCTTGCAGTCTTTTCTTCCATATAGGCCACCAGTCCTTTCCTTAATGACATAAAACTGAAGGTGGCTGCCCTTTATCCTCTTGGAAAGCAGATCTATTAAATTACCAATGACAGCTCATGTGGGAAATGTCCTGCTGAGGAGTAATACCCAGAGTCTTGCAATTGTTTCACAAGCGACTGTACCAACGTGACAGGGAAAGAGATAATTCATTCCATTTATGGAATCTGTCAGGAGTCAGATACATAATGGGTCCTGATGAAACTTAGAGAAGATGAGGGAAAGCAGCAGTAAATGTTTTATTTCACCTTAATTCCAGTGCTGAGCCATTATTGGAAAATCTGACACATGCAGATCTAGGAGGACATTTCTTTGACCAATGAGTGTGTCCCATGTAATATGTGACCAGTCTGAGTTCTGGTTTCATAGGGAAAAAAATATACAAATGACACCACATTTGCAGCATGTATATTAGCTGTATCATGATATCCATAAAGCTCATACAGTGGAACCTCGACTTACGAACGTCCCTACCTATGAACATCTTGACTTACGAACTGCTCCATTTGCAAAATTTTGCTTTGACTTGCGAACGGGGCTTCGACCTACGAACGGAAAAAAGTGTTCTGTTTAAAAGGTGTTCTCCTGCCCTTTTTTAAAGCTAAAAGGTGCTTGGTTTTGTTTAAAAGGTGCTTGGGTTTAAAAGTGTTCTGTTTAGAAGGTGTTCCCTCCCCCCTCCTTCCTTTCCTGCCCTTTTTTCGACCTAAATTCATCTTAGGTCAAAAAAAGAAAAATTCTCCCCAAGTAGTAGAGTACGGATTAACCAACTTTGCCAGGTTAATTTGTGAATGGCGCCTCTAGATAAGAATGAAAAACAGCCAGAAAGGATTAAATGGTTTTCAATGCATTCCTATGGGAAATTTTACTTCGACTTACGAATGTTTCGAAGTACGAACACCGTTCCAATATGGATTAAGTTCGTAAGTCGAGGTTCCACTGTATAAATGATATGTTAAATAGACATTCTAGAAATGTCTTATTGTGCTGATTTAGCCCTATCAGCTCATGGTCCACTCTCAGAGTTTTCCATGGTGCTGAATCAAAGACTGCGATTCTGTGGTTAATGTTGTTTCAACAAAAATTGTGACAGGATGTGCTACAATGGTTTTGGGGCTCACAAGCAAGAGTGGCAACAAAAAGGGAGTTTTATGTCACCTTGTGGAATAGCTGATGTGGAAGACATGGATGCAAAATCCATTTCATGCATAGCTGTTGAGGCAGCTTTCATGAATTATGAGCTGTTTCGCTATTTTAGCATCTGTTAATAATGATGACATTGCTGAGATTTTGAGGATGAATAATTGTTTTGCACATTATAGGGGATATATGGATTCACATTCAAATACATCATAAGTGTGAGACAATACAAAACAGAGCAGAGGAGCAATCTTCTAAGTCTCCTCCTCCTTGCCTTTGCTTTGTCACTGTGATAATAAGAAGTAGCTCCACCAATGGGAGAATTTGGAAGTCGAAATAGGATCTAAGGTGTGCCATGCATTGCAAATGAGCCAGAAATAAAGAGGTAAGGCACAATCCATTGGAAATGAGCTAGGGCCACATGTATTCTTGACACACCTTCTAAGTGCCCTACATCTCTGGCTGGAGAAGTTTTAATTAGCACCCAAATCAATCTTACCCTGCTCAAGGTTCCAACAGCTCAAGCTAGCTATTCTCAGGAATGAGCAATCACCCTAACGGTACTTCCAGATGCTCACCTACTAATGTTCCTTCCTTTCTAAGCCTGCAAATCCCTGCCAAATGTGGCAAAAGTAATCTGGTTAAATGAGACTGTAGTATATCTGTGTATAGTAGGTAAAAACATACCAGGGCAAAGTGTGCTTAGACCAAACGCTCTCATTCAGCTTTCATTACGACAAACAGCTAACCATACAGAGATCTTCAACCTGAGTGGAAGGAGAGCAGGAGACCTGGGCCAATGGGTGCAGCTGCTTCAAGTAAACTACACCTTGCCACTCTAAAACAGATGTATATACACTGATATTATGTGCAAACCGAGATAGAGGTATAGACATGGATATCACAGCTGTCTGCTGAACAGAGCTTGGAAAGCTTATTTCTGGGAGCGCAACCCCCAGAATCCCTCCACTGACAAGGCCTGTGCAGTTGTGGTTCAGAAAAAGTAAGTTTCCCAAGTTCTACATAATACGTTGGCAGAAGTATCCCCATTGGGAGCTCATGATGCTGAGTGAGGGAATGTTCTTCAGTTTCCTGACCGAGCTCAAAAAACATGTAGTGTGAGACTCAGTCTGGAACAAAGAGCTTCGGGTCTGAAGGCATGTTTGCTGGAAAAGAATAGACATAGCTGCAGCTTAATGAATGCAGGCTGGTTATGCTACAACAAACTCTGATTAGCAAGTCTGAAATATAAATCCAGCCTGCTTGTAATTCCGTATGTATAACAAGTCATGATTTCAAGACACACATTAAATACAACACCAGTTGATTTATTTTTGTTTTCTTTCTTTCTTTTTCCTTGTACTGCTGCTTCTGCTACTTGTTCACTCACACCCAACACCATTGCCGATGGTTCAATGTCCGTCTAGTGAGTTTGTAACTAAAATATCAGGGTATGAAAATGAAGTTTTGGGGGATTACATCTCCCAGAATTCCCAACCACTGTGGCGACTTCTTATACGTAATAGGAGAAACCTGGAAGGCACCAGACTGGGTTTGGCTGTTCTACTTGTAAGTCAGACCTAATTCAAGACTGCAACAAAACCAGTTCATCCATCCCTAACACAAACATGTGTGTTCTTTGGAAAGAGAAGATGGCGATAAATATTCATATAGTGAATTTTATAATAAGTATGTTACACAGGATGTTGCTGAAATCTTTCCATCAACCACCCTGCAAAGTGGGACAATATTACTGTCATAGCAGCTGAGACACAGAGATAATGACTTGCACCAGATTACTCAGTGCAGTCACAATTCAGACAAGTGGTGCGATCTGTATCAATTATAAAATGCATAATAATTGATTCTAAACTGAAAAAAGATCCTGTTGTTTACAGATCCTATGCAAGATAAATGCTTCCACTTTCAGATGGGTTCAGACTAAATTATTACTTGTGGGTGAAGATATAGCTCTCTCTGATATGGTTTAATTTTGTATATTGGTGTGAATGGAATGACTAGGAGAAAATCCTTCTCTCTGCCTAATTGGGTGTCAGTGGCACTTACTAAGCAAGGAAATCCAGATTTGAATTACTCTAAGGGTGCTAAGGTTTCTGGTAAAAGGTCATTCACTCAAACAACACTTACATGCAGAGCTATCAGCTGCTTTCAGAAGTTCTATATTCACCCCCAATTTCACTCATTTAAAGAAAAAAGGATTTCTTATGGAAAAAGAAGCCTGAAATGTGGTTTGCAAAGATAAGGCAGAACGAGAATAATATAGCAAACAGGCCAGGAGGACAAAGAGACATGGGATTTCTATTTGGAGGGATGACTGGAACCTTCATTCCTTACACTTCATGGACCAGATCCTGGGTATATGTAACTCAGTGAATATTCATGCATTTGTATACATATTTATGTACAACTGTGGTCCTAAGAAGGCCTGTTGGATGCAAATAAAGCTAATGTTTCTAAGGCAAACTGGACAGCATCTCCTGCCGGTGATTTTAAGTTATTAAGCCTAGTCATACTCTGTATGGAATTAAGTGGTTACATGCCAATTAATTCACTTTTTAACAATAATCAAGGTATGATTAAACTTACTTAATGTTATTATAATGGAATAGAGGATAATATTTTTTGCTGTATACATGTAACTTCTTTAGAATGATAGAATATGAATTTCACATGGTTCAAGGCCTGGCTTATGCTGGGTCCTAGTGTGTTGTAGGTATTGAGTTGAAGATGAGATACATAGTCTGTTTTACACAGCAGGTGAGCAGCTTGAAGCATTCACAAAAATAGGGTAAAGAGGAAATAATTTTGTTACCACTGTGAAACTGGAAAATAAAAAGTGGTTTAATTATAATGGTAACTAATTACTTTGCTGCTTTGGATATATAACTGTAACTTATTACATTTAAAAGTAATTAATAACTCTAAGATTAGCTCTATTACTGTCAAAATTCACTATACTAGATTGGTCTTCTTTTCCAACTTGTTGGGGTGAACATGCAGTTCTAAAATTGAGCCCATATAAAGAAGGATAATTGTGCTACAGTGAGCTGAAACACTGGCCAGCACAACTGGTGTTGAAGGCTTCTGGGAGTTGTAGTCCAAAAACACCTGGGTTACTCAAAGTTTGGAACCACTGACCTAGAGGGTAATATGCTGGGGAGCTTATAGCTGTACAGTAGTTGTGTGCCATCAAGTCTGAAATATGGTAACTCTTTCCGGGGTTTTCTAGGAAGAACTGAAGTGGTTTATCATTCCCTTCTTCTGGTGGTACCCTGGGGCTGTGCAGCTTGCCCAAGGCTACAAAGGCTGGTTCATCTGGGGTATGGATCTGCCAGCTTTGGCTCTGCAGCTACATACTTGACTCACTGGGCTGTCATGAAGTAAGAAACAACTCCAATGAGCACAGTGGAATTTGCTTGCATAAGGATAAACGTAAACAGGATTTGTATAAGGTAATTGTCTTGTGCCACTAGGAAGAAGCTTCTGAGCAGTAGTATTTGTAAGGACCCCAATCCAGAGAGTGTCAAGTCTAGTCTGGAAATAATTCATGGGAAACAAACTTTCCAGATCTAGTAAAACATTAGGATTTGGTGTTTGCTGGATAAGCCAGGCACCTGCAAGGCTTCTTCCAATTCAATTGAGTAAAAAAAGCCTTTAATAAGACATATTCCTTTATTAACCCACCACATTATTACTGTGCCTATCTGGAACCATTTTAAAAAATTCATCTCATTCATTCTTGTCTTTTTGGGCAAAAAAATTAATAATGTATATTTTCCAACCTTTGTTGCTTTCTAATCTTTAGGTCAACCAGGGATACATTTTAAATGCATTAACACTTCACCTTTCTGAGGAAAGTTTCTCTCTCTTTCCCTTTGAATTTACAAGCTAAATACATGAAGGACATACCGTATTTATTTCCCTTGAAAATTCAAAAAAGCCGTTTTCTGTCATCTGTTGTTACTGACATTCAATGTAAAATATAGTTCCCAAATAAATTGAATACACATTGCTTACGTTCTTTTGGAACCTTGTGATACTCATGAAAGGAGGAAAAGGGCAGTTTAATATTTGGGTACATGTGCATTTATGTATGGTTTCAGATATTTGGTTTATATGATTATTCAGAAACAAGCAAATACCCTAAGAGTAATGTTTCACAAACTATGTGTCCCTTTATTTAAAAAGGAAAGAGAGAATAAAAGTAAACTCAATATAAGCTGCAGTCCTCTGTTTGCTTTATTCATACAGTTGGAAAACTGCATAAGATACAGCACTCAAATTATAAAGTGGTAGCTAAACTTGACCACTTTACCCTTTTGGAATGCAACCTTGTGGGGGGGAGGGGCAGAAAGGACCCACAGCTCAATGATGGAGCATATCATTCACATACAGAAGATCCCAGTTTCAAACTGCAACTTATCTATTTAAGAAGATTCCAGGTACCTGTAATGAGTTTGGAAACCTCCCTAACCTTTATATCCTGCAGGCCTGAAGCCAGTTGGAGTGGGTGAAATAGAACTAAATCAGCCTCCACCAGCCATGTGTCCAGTAGAGGGAATGAACTACATCCCCCATCACTATCAGCCAGCAGTGTTGTCTGAGGATGATGGGAGTTACGGACCATTGCATCCTGGAGAGCACCGGGCAGGTGGATGCTGTTAAAAGGACTAAAGGTCTGACTCAGAGTAAACATCATTCAGTGCTCCTCCAGACGTGACTTGGGGGAGGCGTTAAGAACTGGATGCTTGTCCATTTCATTAAGATTCCTCACTCTTTCCCTTATAATTTGAACACTGATTAGGTGGGAATTTGTTATGCAATTTGTCTGAGGAAGCCATAGTAGTTGTGCAGAGTTTATGAAAAGAGTTTAGATGGAGCTGAGAGCTGACTTCTACTTCTGTTTCCACCTTCTGTCTGATCCCAGAAGTCATTTATTCAAACATATTCAAATGAAGATGCCTCTTGGAAGAAGAAGAAAAAAAGATGACTCACCTTTGCAATGTTAACAAACATAATCTCATTTTCCCTCTTGGGAAAATTCAATAATTTGGAGTGTATAAATATGACAAATGCATGTATGGCCTACTAAAGAGGTCTAAACTGTTGCTTTGACTGCACTCCAGCAGAATTGAAGTGCCCAGAACTAATTTCCATTTTCCATTTACATGACATGGAAACACACTCTCTTTTTTTTTGGTTCTAATCATAAATAAAAGATTGCTACGTTCAAAACCCACTCTTTAGCAGATCTATTTTTTTCTGACAAGATGAAGGATGCTATCTATCAGCCCTGTGAAATGAATCGGGTTTGGAAGGTAGTTTGTCATATCCCAGAACTGAGGAGACCCAGATAAGATCTAGGAATAATTGCATCTCACAAGACAAAGTATAGATTAAATCTTTGAGTGGTCATTTGGAGTGTTCAAGTTAAATCAATGCAGACTTTTCAGGTAAAGATCAGAACAACCTAGTAATACTGAAGTGCTGTTAAAATAATATGTGTACTTAGACTTTTTGACAGATTTAGATTAATAAAAATAAAATAGTAAGAATAAGAACACATGTTATATTAAGGGAAGGTTCTAAATGGATTTTGGACTTTCCCACTGAACTGAAAAGGAGACCTTGTTGATCTAGAAGTCAAGGTCAAAGAAAGTCAATAGGGCTGCTTGGTTTGGGGGAAGGGGAAATATTTTTGATTCTCGAAGGCTTTCACGGCTGGGATCTGATGGTTGTTGTAGGTTTTTCAGGCTCTTTTGGATGTGTCCTGAACACGGCCAAACAGCCTGAAAAAAACACAACAACCATTATTTTTGATGGTTTATCTCTAGCACAAGCATGGGGAACCTTGGCTAATCAGATATTTTGTACTGCAACTCCCAGATGCCCTTGCCAGCATGGCCCATGGGAAGTGGATGTGGGCCTGTAATCCATAATATCTGGAGGGCCAAGTATTCCTCATCTATGATTTAGAAAATGCTTAGATCTGTGTTTAATTAGAGTCTTCTGCTGTGAATCTTACAGGTCAATATTAGCTCCCCTTACAATGCCCATCTGAATCTAGTTTCTTAAACATGCAGGTTAATTGCTCATAATGGGACACACATGACTATAATATGTGTGTGAAACTTGAGGAGTAACCCATGTACATCTATGTGGGAGTAAGCCTTATTGAACTTATTAAACTTATACTGAGTAAACATGGATGGACATGTGCTATTTGTTTCTTCTGTTTACAAATCTAGCAGGTTTACATCTGGCTAAGAATCCATACACGTACAGCACATGAGAAGAAACATTGATTCCAAGATTTAATATTCCAAAATCCAAAACTAAGCAACACTTTTATTAGGACCAAAGAAAAAGTATCCAGATCTGAATATCTGGCAAGATGTTACAAAACAAGCTGAGGAGGAACACAGACATGGGGAAAGGTGACTTGATGTTGAAGTCATGAACTCTTAATGGTCTAAGTCCGACATGGGGGAGATACAAATTTAAATTGATTAGGTCCTAGTAGGTGTCATGCAAGTTTTAAGTTACACCTGGGTGTGCTGGAACAAACTAACATAAAATGGTTAAATCTCAAAAATTTTGAGAAACATAAAATGCAGGTGTTGATTAAGATTTCTGTCCATCATATAGGTTTGTTGGTTATCACAATTTCAAAGAAGTCTGGATTAAACAAGTGTCTTTGAAAAATATGTTAGCCTAAATCTTATGCATTCTTTGTTGGGAGTAAACTGCATAAAACACTTATGAGACTGTATAATTTAGTCTAATTTTTCCTTATTCAAAAAGAATATTTTGGTATTTTCATTCCCTTGACTCCAGCAACTCTGGTGGTATTGGTTCATTCAACATTGGTTCAGTACAAACAAATTACCAAAAATATGGCTACTGCTTTTATCTTCTTTCATAAGCAAGTTGATGAACATGTTGAAAAACCGTGTGCCCCAACAAAGAGCATGGCCCTATATTGTCCAAGGGATCTCAGAAATACAAAGCTCTTGATTCAGAATATTTCAACATATTATGGTAGTCATTAGAACAGTTAATACCTTTATAATAGTGAGACCTGATCATCTGTATTTACCTGCTTCAGAATTTTATTCAGTCAATCCTGCACTGACCCAAAATTGTCATAACAATTTCTGTATAAATAATGAAGGATCTATCTTGGTTCTACAAATGTTGTTCCAGCTGCTACTCTCCCTTCCTTTAAAAAAAAAGTATGCACTATTACAACATATGGTCTTCAAGATATGCAGAATATTGGCACAATCCAGAATTATATGTTGTACCATCTTAATTTATAAGGCTAGTTTGAGTTGAATGATAAACCAGGGTGTAATTCAATGAAATAACAGCAGCTGCAGTATCAATACTAATAAAGAAAACATTTCAGACAAAGGGAACTAAAATACATGGGCTATGTAGATAAGAGAGTCCACTAAGCTTTTCCTAAGCAAAATTTGAATAATGTGTGCATGGGTATCTTCCTTTCTAATCAGGATTATTGTTTAACAGCAATTAGAAAATTGTGGAGTCTTATTACTTAGTGTGATAGATTTATTTTGGTAGTTTTATTTCCGATAAAGTGATACATAGTAGATACAAACTGAAACAGAGCCAGTGAAGAAATTGGAAACAATGTCCTGTTCTGAATTAAATTTTTATCTGGTGTTTTATCATATGGCCATAGGAAGTGCTTTCAAGTCTCTCTTATGCTACTAATGCATATGTAATATGTTATCTTATATTATGTGCCATTAAGTCAGAACTAACTTGTAGCAACCCTAATAAGGCTGTCAAGGTAAGTGAGATATTTAAGTAGTGTCTTTACTAGTTCCACCTCCCTCTCTATGTTATATAAAACTCTTTATCTGTATAAAGTTCTTTATTCTATATCATTAGTGTATGTAGTACTTTATGGTGTGGCATAAGAAAAAGGACAAGACTTTACCCCAAGAATGTTATAGTCTCAAACAATTGTAACATTCTGGGTCAACAATATTTTTATTTGTCTTCTATGAAGTTTCCATGGTTGAGCAAGATCTCCTGAGTCCTAATCAATTACACTAGCCACTACAACACACTGGGGATAGAAGACAAATAAAAATGATGTTGACCCAGAATGTTACAATTGTTTGGGACTATAACATCCTTGGAGTAAAGTATTGTCCTTTTTCTTCTGCCACACCATAAAGTACTACATACACTAATGATATAGAATAAAGAACTTTATACAGATAAGGAGTTTTATATAATGATGATATTTAAATATTTAAATAGAACAACTAAATTCAGAGAAGTTTTACAACACAGCCCTGCACCTGTTGATTTAGAAGTAAATTCAAATTCACTTGGGTTAATTAAGTGAGCATGGGATTGCAACTTTACTCAATGTGACCATTACAGAGACAGAACCCTAAGATGCCAAAAAAAGGGGGGGGAATTCCCTGTGAAAATGACCATAGCAATTTCCAGTGCATGAAGTGTAAGAGGAACAGGTTTGACTTTAGCACTCACCTATCAAATCATGGACAAGATCCTTGATGAGATGCCCAACAATGGCATAAGCAACTGCCACCACCACCAGTGCTGCCATAAGGAGGTAGAGCACTGCCTTGGGCAAAGGGATGGCATCGCGCGGAGGTGGTTTGTATTCCTTGTAAAGCTGGTCATTGTCCGAATAGGAATACTGGAAAAGGTGGTCCAGGCCAGTGGTAAAGTTACTGGAATTCATGGACTGGCTGTTTGGTAAGTAACTGTCTTGCTCAGGATCTTGCAGGACACTCACCATGGAGTTGGTGGTGGCTTCCACTTGCTGGACTAAACTGAGAGTCTTGTTAACACTGGGGAGAATCTGGGAGAGAAACGTGCTCCAATCTTTAATTGCACTGATATTGCAAATGAGCATAATGGCAATGAAGCGGGAAAGAAGAGATATTCTGCAAACCTGGGAGATTCAAAGATGTTGGATATCAATGTCCTTCTTCCTTCTTCAAACCACCTGTGCATGGAGAATCCATTTTAAACTGGAAAGAATACATCCAACGGTGACTTGCCATTCACATTTCCCCTGACGATGTAGGTTGATCCAGTGATACCACATCATTCTGGAAGAGTAAAAGATAGTACTAGCCAAATTCTTAAAAAAAGAACAGTTCCCAGAAAGGAGATAGTGTCCTTTCCACTTGTCATTGATGCTTTCCAGATAGCCTTTCCTGAAGCTTGATGAGAGAAGGTGAGGACAGAAAAGTTGTCTGTAGGCTTCAGTTGTCTGCCTGCAAAAGCCAGCTCCTTCTTTCTCTAGTTTCTGCCTTCAAGAAAATGAAAATGCAAACACAAACCAAGCTGTTAAACAGGCCAGGCTTCCCAACTGCTTGCTATTTCCTGAGCACCAGCGGCTTTCTGATTTCATTAACCAGCCCATTCACCAAATTACCATGTCTTTTGCCAGATGACTGTTTAACTCTAGGACCCAACCACAAGCGCCATAAGCACAGCTAAGCCTCTCTTGTTCAAACCCAAACCCAACTCCATTTTTGCTTTTTTGAGCATGCTATCCACAAGACAGCTTAGACCCCTCGAAGTGTGAGATGCTGTGTGGAAAGAAACCCTTCTGCTCACAGATACGAGAAATCTACAAGACTGAACATTTCTAGGCACCAACAGCCCAAAGTGAACGGCAAACCTCACTTAGTTAGGTCATCATCCCCACGAGCTGACATCGATTTCCTGATTAGACAGAAAACCCTTCTGGCAACTTCTTGCAAGACGGGGATCCTACATTTCGTCTCCTTCCCTCCCTCCCTCCCTCGTCCTTCATTTACAGGACAACACAGGATCTGAAATCAACAAACCTTTCGGCGCACTGAAGACAATGACGCCTGGTTCCCACACAGGAGACCTTCGCTTGGAGAAGGGAGGAAAGGACGACCGCAGCACGCACGGCTCTCTCCGCGTCCCGGCTGCCTGGATGGGGCACCCCTTCGCCTTCCAGACGGCCTCCCGAGCGTTCCAGCGGGCGGTGAGGTCTAGCGAGCGCCTGAACGCTGCCTGGCGAGTCTCTCCCGCCGCGCACTTGCTCTTTCGCGGCCGACTGCCGCTAGGCAGCATCGAGAGCGGAGGAGCTGACCGAGGTGCTGAAGGCTTTCCCGAGGAGAACCGAGTCGCCTAAGGAGCTTCCTTGATGCCGGCAGATTTAAACCTCGCCGGGTCTTCTTAAATCGGCGTTTGGTGTTTTTTTTTTTTTTTTTAAATTTAAATTAAAAATCAAAGGACATCCGATCAGCTTGCCACCCACCCACCTTCTCCGTCTTTGCTGTTCCCTCCCCTTTCTCTTAATCCCCCCGTAAACTCTTTCCATGCCGGGACAGAGGGCTATACATGCTAATAGGTTTGGACAGGGGCTCTTCTTACCTTGACGATCAGCTGGTGATGAGCCCAGGATCCTTTGGGACACAGACTGTTAAGACTTCTGAGCGTCTCTCCCTTTTCTAGAAGAGGGAAAGACCTCCCCCTTGGAAACAAATTATCATCTGACTTTCAGAGCCTCATCGATGAACCTTAAGCTTGGGGAGGAAAAATTCAGGCTGTTGGGCAGGAGACAAAAGGAAGAAAAACTCTATAATCCACTCCTGCATCTGAAGAAATGGATCAGAGTCCATAAAAGCTCATGTGAAACAAAGAATCAAATTGTTTTTCTTTAAGGAGGCACAAGACTTTTGCTATTATTTATTATTGTGTTATTCAAACCCTATATGTGTTTACTTAGGATCAAGTCGCATAGAACTCAGTAGGACCTAAAGATAAAAATGTTTGAGTTTGGACTACAACTGATACTGCTTTTCACTTCTAGAGTTGTTTTAATAATAGTCTGAGTATTTAACAAAGCGTTGTTAAAAATAATGATGTGGTGGAGCCAGGCCTTTCAGAATTAAAGTCCCAGGACTTTGGAGTATTAGGAACTATGGCATCACCTATCAACCTGCTCAGGTTTTCTCTGTTTCCTCTGAGTTTAGCTGCAGTCCTCCCAGTCACTGGAAGAGAAATAGATTTTCTGAGGACATTGTTGCAAGCTGTCCCTGTTGTAATGAAAAGTATTAGATGTTGGTTTGGCTTTGAAAGGGCAATTAAGAACCATTAACTATATAAAACACCTTCTCCATTTGTTGATATGAATTAATTTAGATCCTTGAATGTTTGGACTCCTCTTGTGGGAGATGGCTATGGGCACTATCCTCATGAGTGCCTGCACAACCATTATTGCCACTACACCATAGTTTACAACCACCTTATATGGTAGGTGAATATGATGATCACCTTAAACAGGGATGGGTGAGTCTAGTAAGGCTAAAACACAGAAAGCTAGCTATGAAGTTAAATGGCACAGCAAAATGTAGATTGTGGACTTCCACAAGCCACATTTGATTACCTTGCACCATTTGGGATCAATTAGGGGTATTTTCCTGTGAAGTGGTTGCTTCACAGGAATTTCTTTTCAGGATGGAAACTGTTGAGTGTTGTTGTTGTTGTTCGATGACTCTCCTTCCTTTGGCCAGACTTTGAATGGATTTGGTGGCTGGAGTTATTCAAATTCTATTGATTGTTTGTCTACCACAAACTTGAATAAATAAATGGGACAGGCACTCTCTGTTAATCCATTGCCCTTCACAGATCAGCTTGCATAATAAAACTCACCATGGATATCATCTTCAAGTACAGAATGAACACAGCATAAATATACATGTACAGAAAATAGCTAAGCATTACTTCATTTCATATGGATTCTGAGGAACCTATATGTATTGCACAAGGCAGGGCACAATAACAAAACAGAATCCCCAGTTATGTGGATTAAGGACAAAATCCCAAGTTAGAAAGCTTGAACCCTAGCTTTTTATTTATTTATTTATTTATTTATTTATTTATTTATTTATTTATTTATTTATTTATTTATTTATTTATTTATTTATTTATTTATTTATTTATTTATTTATTTATTTATTTATGTTTTGGATGCCCTACACTACATGAATATATGCAAATAAATCCACCCATTCAGCTATCCCAAGCATATTTAAATTTGATGCCCCTCTAATATCCTATTGCTTTAATGATATCTGCAAGCCTTGAGTAAGTTAGATGTCTTTTACACTGCAAATATTTCACATAAGTAGGTAGACCATTTTATTTCTCTGTACTTAACTAGCAACTGGATATGCCCAATGGCTCTCCTCAAAAACATGTTGTCTACTTTTCTGTAAGAGAACATGGAAGCCATTGAGGACATAGCTTGTGGAAGTTACTCTTTGGGCTACAACTTTCAGACTCCCCCAGCCACCAAAGTCACTAGCCATGCTGGGTGTCATAGTCTAAAATATTACATTTCCAAACTCTGATAGAAGAATCACTTTATATAATGCAGGTTTTCATCTAGTACCAACTCAACCAAAGCAGAAATATGATATATTATGATATATTACCTTATAATAAGGAAAGAATTAATTAGAATTTCTCCCCTTATATATATATAAGGGGAGAAATTCTAATTAATTCTTTCCTTATTATAAGGTAAAACAATACAACAATAAGAACAAGATAAAAAGATTATCAAAAAATGCACAGATTTAGAAAAAGTAGTTGGTTAGATTAATAAGGCCTTTTTATGAGATCTTATAACAGAAAACAAGAACTTGGCTGCAGACTCTGTAACTGTTTGGTTTTTACCTGCCAAGAAATATTCCAAATGGCCTTTTCTCATAGGACAGAGAAGTCTATTATGATCATCTCTGTGGAAGTTGCATTCAAATGAGACATAGGTCAAGGACTCAACTACGTCATCTCCACAAGCACACACTTCATAAATACTATCTTTTTATTCACAGCTAACTTTATTGTTTATTCAAGATGTCACAGGGTCTTTAAAAAAGAATAGGCCCAGAAGAGTAATTTCTCCACCAAAACCTCCAGAAATGCCTTTGTTGGAACCATGTTCTATAATTAGCTAGTAAAAGATGAATCATAACAAAAAACTAATCTTTATTTCTAAAGGTTAGCATTTTAGATGAAAATCAGAACAGATAACCCATAGAAGGAATGGTTAAAACCTATTAATTATTTTTAAGGAGAAAAATTCAAAGGAATAAGTTCCTGTGAAAAGTTTACAAAGAAATGATTATCTACATGCTTCATGTAGACAGGTTGTATCTCTCCAGACTGAGCACAGAGACATCAGCAAGCCATATAGCGGCTAGTAATAAGAGTACCAGAATCAATGGCGGGGATTCTGAGGGACTGCCATCAGCTGTCTAGTAAAGCCAGAATGTACGGGGCTAAAGTAATAGGATTATTGATTACTAGAGACAACATATGTCAATCCACCAGGCTATCCCATTCTGGACTGAGCCCCAATATTTTACAATTGTTACATAGATAAGAAATGGATTTTCCATAGAAATGATATGTTGTGGCCATATGTACAGTTACGATGCAAAGTATTTGGAGTGTGGCTTGGTCTTGAATGTACAATTAAGGCCCATTAGCTTTGTAAAGTCCTTCTTTCTAATGGGGTTGAACACTGCTGAACCTGCTGGATCAACATAGTTCAAACTTTTGGGATTCTTCCTGCATCTGCACTTCAAAATTTATCACTATGTCACTGACTGGCAGTTTCATAAGCACTAATTTTACACACACACTAAAAGTGACATAAGCCATGCTCTCCTACCATATGCAGAAAATATTGCAGAAAGTGCACAATCCATTTCACAAAAGTATGAGCTGGCAATTAGTTAGATCTTGTACAGTTTGAATGCTATTATTTCAAAAATTCTGGATGTTTTCAAATTCCTTGTGACAATGTGAGTTCACACCAAGATTGCTTCAATATTTCAATATTTACTCAGTACTGGTTATGTTGTATTGTGGTGCGCTCCTATACAAATATATTGAAAAGCAACTCCTATTGTGTTCTACAAGACAACACAAGCAACAGTATACAGCATACTATCCTACACACATACTGTATATTTGGGAGTAAGAATTGAAGTTAAGGTGGCTTACTTCAGGGTAGGCACATACAGGGCTCCATTACTGGTTATTGTTTATTGTTCAGCTTTAAGACTGGAGCTTGAAAAAGTCACTGGCCATGTTGGCTAGGGATATTGGGTGTTGTAATCCAAGGAAGCAACCTTTCCAAACTTTTCCAAGTAGTAGACCAGTTTTATTTACATCATGGAAAAGCAACAAAAGCAATTATTCCTGTTTGCATTTTTCTACATCTCCATTTCCTGTGCTAAGGGGAAAATCTTTATTCAACATGAGAATATTTTTCATCTCAGAAAGGGAAGAAAAAAGGTTTGTTTCAGGAAAACTTCCTTGGAATTACTTATAAGCATCACTTGCTTTTTCACTCCATTCAAGGAGAAGATTAACAAGATCACAGGTTCTGCTCTGGAAATGTTGTTAATGATTCTGATAAATTGCTTTAAATCAAAATCATCATCACAGCAATTCTCCTCAAATGCTTCTTGACAGAGTAGTTGATTATAGAGGAAGAACAATTTTCAGGATTACTTGCTTCTCTTGATGCAATTGGAGAAAATGGATTCAGAACTACACACACAAAGGATGAAGCAAATGATTGGGGGTAGAGAAGTTTGATTTTGGTCTGTGCAAGTAAAATATTAGTGACTTTAGAAAGTTCATAAATTAATCCCAGAGAGATTTCTTTCTACCGCAGGTCCATGAATATTAAAAATCTACTGTTACTGTCATCTTGTCCTATAGTTTTTTTCCATGATAGGCAAACATTCACTGGCATTAGTAGGGCACTTCTCAGTTCAACAACACTGGGGGTAGGGGTGCTGAACTCCTGTGTAGTTCAAAATTTGTGTACTTCTTATGCCCCCCAAGCATAAACAGTAGATTTACACACACACACAGAGAGAGAGAGAGAGAGAGAGAGAGAGAGAGAGGGAGGGAGAGGGAGAGGGAGAGGGAGAGGGAGAGGGAGAGAGAGAGAGAGAGAGAGAGAGAGAGAGAGAGAGAGAGAGAGAGAGAGAGAGAGAGAGAACAGTTCTCTCTATCAGGGTTCTCTTCCATAGTGTTGACAATCCTTTCCATACAGTACCATGTGTAATGAGCCTTAAAAGTCTTTATGACCCTTAACTAGAGGCTGAATTAGAGATGTTGATTTTGGGGGCAAGTAGACCACTTTGATGCTTTCTGTGTTGAACCCATGGGCTGGCCACAGGCACAGAATTTCTTGAATATTTATTTATTTATTCATTATTTATTTATAATTGAAAAAAAAGTTTTATAACCAAATCCATACTGTTCAGACCAGTGCAATTCAAGGGAGAAATGTATATAATAAATGGTTGACATCCTTTGCCTGAAAGACCTAATGGTTTAATACATGAAGATTCATTAGGCATAATGTTGACTCACAAATAAAGAAAAAGCCTTCTACAGATTTTTGGCATCAAGTTTAGCAGTGTAAAAATACCATATACTGTAAAATTTTCTCTGGGTGGTTTTCAATTTAGTTATGCAGGCTACGCATTACTCCAGATTGAGTGCAGGTCATGAGCAGATTCTGCACTGCAACACTGCAGTTTAATCACCATGCCATGATGCTATCAAGGCGGAGGAGTATATCTTAATTTTCTTAAAAGAGGAAGATGCAGAACTCAGATCTGCAAGGAAGTCCATATCCTGAATTCTCTATGATGATGAAAACACTTCCTTGTTCATTGGTGATGGGGAGGGGCGACTCCACAAAACATACACTGGCTCACCTTTCTCCTGCCCCCTTCCCCCATTATGTGGTATCACCACATGTCTCCCTCTTCAAGAAAGTCTATGATGGACAAGGAAGGGAGGCAATGGTCAAAACCAATGTCAATTCTACCTCTAAAAGATTTGCCCCTCCATAGTTGCACCACTGGTCACAAGAGTATACTTCAACATCTTCCTGGCTCTTCTGTACCGTCCAAATGAGGGAAGCCACAAAAAAAGAAATGGTCACCAGAATGTTTTTCTGCTTGGTAATATGTACTATTTCTTCATTTGTAATATTTATATTCCACCTTATATTATGAGATCTCAAGCTCAGTTTCTACTAAAATTTAAAATAAAAACAAAACAAGAATAATCTCTAAAAACCAAATAAATGAGAAGAAAAGCAACAATTTTGTGGAAAAGAATGAACAATCTCACTTCCTTGTATTGTGGGATCTAATAACCAATTTATCTATAACCAGAGGTGTATTTGCTTCACCCCACACTAATCAACCAGTAATATCTAAATTCTGTTGGAAGAGCAGATCTCTCGGTACACCACCAGAGTGATATTGCCTGGATCACGGGGACCACCTAGGCTGGCAGATTTATGTCCCGTAAAATCTACCCATTCTTCAAAAGTATTAGAAAAAGCTCTCAGGAGAGGTTACAGAACCAGTAAGTATAGTGATCTCAGGAGAAGCTCTCCCAGACTTCTGATTGAGTTAGGTGAGGCTGAAAATTAGATTGCTGTTTCTCTTTGACAGATCGGATATTATGCAGTCAATTGACAAATACAACCTTCTGCCTAACCTTTGTGAAGACGGTGGAGAAATTATGATCACTGTGTGCAATGGGGAGTACTCTTTGAAGCTCAGAAGAGTCAGGAAGTCTTTTCCAGAGGGGAGATGTCACTGCCCTTGCATATACATCTACAGATTGTGTCATACTAGGAAGATGCTAGCTTCAGCTGCCTGAAGTTTTAAGCAAGCACTGCCAGAGCTGCGAAAAGTTACTTTTAAGGATTACAATTTCCGGGATCCTCCAGCCAGCATGGCCATCATCTTTGGGGTCTCAGGGATGCTGGGAGCTGTAGTCCCCAAAAGTAGCTCTCACAGATATGAACAGAGCAATCAAGAGGCATATTAATAGGTAAATCCAAAAGAACAGAGGCATAAGAGGGAAATATGTTACTGAACAAATGGTGCGTTTGGATTGCCTGTACTTTAGCTGGCATTTGTGTATAGTCTATGCAAGTAACCTCAGCTGGATTATCCATTTATTTGTATCCTCATACTTCAGCAGGGACCCAGACATTATCTTTGGTTTGCTCTCACACACTTTGGTTTGCTCTTGCACTTAGTTTCTATTTGAGTCTCCTTTTACAACACTTTTTCTTGTCTGCTAACCAGCTTTTCAGGCTACAGAAGGGGATTTTCTTGCTTCAAAGGAGGAACTTGTAACAGAGTTGTAACAATGAATGATTAAAACGCCCCCCCCCCCCACCTCCTGTGATCCAAACTGTTTCCACACATCAGCTAAAATCCAGTAGGTAAATTGCAAGTAGAGGAGGTCCATTGAATCAGTGGGAATTTGGTGAATCACCTTCTCCATGAGTCATGCTGTGTCAATGAGCCTACTCTAGTTGCCACTCACTACTGGATTTCAGCCACAGAGACACAGCAGACAAATGGATGCAATTTGCATTTTAAAAAAAGATGTGTGATATAAATTGAAAGATGTGTCTTGGTGTCATAGCTACTCTTGACTACATTCAGATCAGAAACAGGCTTATTTTAATTTTTGGCTTCAGAGGCCGTTTGAGACCTCCGAAGCCAAAAAGGCAGGGAGACAGGGTGGGAAATTGGAATTTCCAGCCGTTTCCCCCTGCCTTTTTGCCTTTTGAAATGCTGGAACGGATTAATTCCATTCCCATGCATTTCAATGGGAAATGGTACTTCAACTTACGAACTTTTCGACGTACAAATGTCATTCCAAAATGGATTAAGTTCATAAGTCGAGGTACCACTGTATATCTTTAAGGACATTTTGCATTTTTTTTCTCTTTAGGTATATTATGGACCACATCTCCAATATGGAAAGATTGGTAATCCTCTAATACAAGAGGCTTCAAAAGCACCCTGTTCCTAAGATACTCAACACAATGGTATCATTTGTTAGCCTATGTGAGTAGCAAAAAAAGCTTCATGAGAGTAAGTGAGTGTTAGGAATGGTAAGTAGAACTTGTGGAGTGGGGGGGGAGGAGAAGGAGATATGTCCCTATAGCAGGTCCAGCTCAAGGTATTTAGCATCTGATGTACAGCAGCAAATGGCACCCCCATCCACCCATGTCCACCCATGCAGTATCCCAATGCTAGTCAAATTATTGTGACATATTTGTGAGAAAATCCCACAAATGAGTCCATAATAAACACATGAAGACTAGGCTCCTGTTGCCGAAATCTGTGCTTGTAAGAGCAATTCAACAATGATCTCCCATCTTCTCACAGGCGGCCCTTCATGCGACTGATTGCATGACACATTATCTGTGGTGTGTGTCTAGTTGTGAAAACAACAGGTCACTGGGGGGGGGAAGAGGAAGACAGCTGTGAAACTGCCTTTCTAATGTATATTTCCTTAAAGGATTCTGCTCTGCCTTGTCTCATGGTACAGCAAGTCCTGCCGGACAGCATATTGTGTACAACTCCAGTTTTATAATAACAAATCCCCGAATGTATCCCTATTTCTGATTATATAACAAGTATTCATCATCAAATACTTGTAATGTATTCAGAAATATGGATGCATTGTCTATGGCCTGCAAACTCTGAAGGTGGGTCTCATTCTCAGGTCTCTTTATTCTGCGCACTAAAAATCTCTGCCAAGAAGAATGTGAGGCACAGTCATCAGTGGCTCCCTTTCCAGTGTTATTTCAAGAGAGTGATTTTCCCACCAAAGGGAAAGAAAGCTCTCCCTTCAATAAAAGCAATTGTTTCTCGAGCTCACCTTTCTGGTGCCTGCCTGTTCTCAGTGCCATCTCTTCTGGCCCATCAGCTTCATCTGAAAAGGTTTCCTTTGCCTGTTATATTATACAATTGCAGGCTGGGAGGAGATAAGCTTCAAACCAGCCAAGGTGAAATTGGTATCAGAGGCCTTATTGTTGTCACTTTGATGTTAATTGTGGGAGACAGCAGCCCCAGGCAGGAAATGGGGAACAGAGGCATTGTCTGTGCACACAAAAGCTGTTGGCTCCATGGCAAACAACCAAGGGGGAGAGGGAGCACATGCAAGAGAGCTGGAGAGGGGGCTGGCAGACCTGCAAGTAGGATCACAGCCTTTTAATAAGTATATAGAGAGAGTGTGGTGTAATGGTTAGAATGCTAGCCTATAACTCTGCTGGTGGTGCCAGGCTTGCTTCTCAGAGGTGGAGAAGCAAGCCTGGCACATGCAGCTGCCTTGATTTTTTGGGGGGCTCTCACTTGTAATTTTTCTGCACTATCTGCAAGATATCAGTGCATGGCCTGAGGAAGTGGACTTGACCCAGGAAAGCTCGTCGATTGTTTGATTTGTTTAGTGCCTAATAAAGGTATCAACTGCTCTTGCATTTGTACTCTCCTTGGTTTCCCTGTTCTCTCTGGGTTTATGTCTCAGTCCTCACGATCACCATGTAGAAAAGTTTTCTCCAGAAATAATAGTACAGTATGTTATTGTATGTTGACCCTGCAGTAATTCAAAGCATTTGAGGGTCGTTTGGTCTTCAATGGGCCATTAAGAGCTATTAATCATACAAAAAGTCTATTTGTCATTTGTTGATATAGACAAATCTAGATGGTTGCATTTCTAGAATGTTTTTCAGAAAGTCTGGCTATAGGAGCTGCCTGCACTTCCAAATTTAGCACTAGAACACAGTATTGAACTCATAATTTCAAGAGTTTGGGGTATACACCAATTTGGGTTGTACCCCAGTTCAGGAGTTTGAAAACAGACAAGTCCACTCAGATCAATTTAAAGCCACCATATTTGGTATAGTGTGGATAAAAATCCACTGGTGGCAGCATGTAAAGGGAGAAAATAATACATCGTGTCCAAGGGTGGACCTGTGTTTGAGGGAAAACAAACAGGGGACACTGGGGGAATGCAACAGAGAGTTTGGGTAAAACCATTCAATGTGATTAGAAAGACAAAGTGTCTCCCACAGAGCCTCAAACTACCTCTTCTCAATTTCCTTTTCCCCCTCTTTGGTATTTTCCTTTTATGAAGCGTTTGAGGAGAGTGTTGTAGAGTTTCTGTGTCTTCAGGTGTTCAGCCCCAAATCCTGTGGAGTTCAACGGGTGATGGGAACACAGGAATGCAGTTAAATGTTCACCTCATTCAGCAGTCCTGCCAACTTTAATGTATTTTGCATTGTCTGCATAGACGCTGTAAATCTTTTCAGCTGAACAGCTTTTTGCACATGATGATCAACAGCCTTGATCAGAAAGGGCTGTCACTCATGGAAACACTGCACACATGTTCAGCTGAATGTGCTTATAGTGCTTCTGCAGACCTTTACACTGTAGGACTTCTGTGAGAGGTGGAGATGTGAGAGGGAGGTTTATCTGCCCATTGGCATTCCCACCACACTTTGTGTCCTACATGCTTTCATGCTGAATGCCTGAAGAGAATTTGCATCCCAATAAAGCCCAGCCTCTAATAAATCTTCAGGAGCATTCAGGTTCATGTTGAGTCTGCTCCTTACAGTGTCTGATCCAATTCAATTCCATTCAGGATTTGTCTGACTCCAAATACACGCCCATGAAGAATTTGTGCCTAAGCTTTCTTGTTTTCATTTTCTTCCCTTTCCCCTTTTGCTCATGTCTTTTCAGACTGCACATCAGTTGAGGAGAGACTGGCTTCTCTGTTTTATTGACATGAAAACTGGTCTTGGGATCTTTTAATCTGTAGAAAAAAAGTATAAATGCTGTGAATAAATAATATGTACTCATGTATCTGTTTTCCAAATTAAATGCCTTTGAAGCAAGGGTAAGCAGAAGGTAGACAGAAAGGTCTCTGAATGGGTTGTAAATAGATTGGTCAGCTTTCTGATTCTTTACAGTTTAACAATAACAGCAATATGATAATCCATCCCCCCTAATCTCTGAACAGGTGATCTGACCCTAAATGTACAGTATTTCTTTTGCAGCAGGCCCAAGTAGTGGATCCTAGGATTGCACTGCCATCCCTGCCAGCTAAAAAAGTACCACCTGCAAGTTTGAAATGTTCCTGTCCCCTGTTTAAATTAGAGGTGGGTAGATATTGCTTCCATATTAGGAGAAACATTTTAATTATAACAACAGAAAGAAACTCTTTCATATTGCACTTTGCAGGAAGGATAACATTTCCTCCTCAAACTGCTATTGTTTTATAATAATGGGCTATCCCCTACATGATAAGGTGAATTGCCTGGAGAAAGCTTACTCTGAGTTGTGGGGTTTTTTGGGCTCTTTGGCTGTGTTCTGAAGGTTGTTCTTCCTAACGTTTTGCCAGTCTCTGTGGCCGGCATCTTCAGAGGACAGCACTCTGTGCTTACTCTGAGTATTGACCATATGTGTAACAGGAGATTGTCAATATTTTTATTCTGCAATGTGCATCGTTTCTGGAAAATGGAAGAACTCTGTCCCCCATTTTCTTGAGTTCAAGCAGCATAAGTTTGAAGGCTAAGTTACTCAGTTCTTTCTACACTTCGTCACAGGACTCCCCCCCCCCAATTCTGTTGGCCGTCATTGTTGCCCCTTCACTTAATGTCCCGTAGTAGAGATCAATGGTTCAGCATTTGAAGAATTGAACTTCAGCTCCTAGAAGTCCCAGCTAACATGGCCAATGGGTGGGAATTCTGGGAAAATATGAGTATGATTGAGAAATGATTGTGTAGATTAAAAGCAAAAAATGACCAGCTGTCCCATGGCTTACTCGTTGTGGATGAGAAATCATATCCAGACTCTTACAACCACAGTACCTTGTGGTAGACCATTTCGTTCAAATGGATACAGGTTTAAATGAGGAATTCCTGTTGATTTCAGACTGGAATATTTGTCTCATTGCAGCAGTGTTGGAGGAAACATTAACAACAGGCTGTTATCTAGATTTCAAAATGTGTGCCTCATATGTTAATTTTTTATTTATGCCATCTGTGTAACTATTAGCCTTGGAACTATTCACCAAAATCATTAACCACTTTGAAGGTGGAAAATATTTGTTCTGCATACACAAGCACAGGCATGCACACGTGTGTGTTTGGAATGGATTGGAGAAACTATGGTGAAAATCATGCATTGGGGATGTCACACTCTGTCTGGATAAAGGAACAAAGCTTCCAGGTGAAAGTGGTTGTATACACTCTCATTCCTTCATTAAAAAAAAATGTCTTGATGAATGCCATACATTAGATCCCAATCAAGCTTCTATTCTCATGGGACTCAGCCTGTGTTAATGAGTGAAGTGGGATTTATTCAAGAGATCAAATAACTTCTAGAGAACCCACAGGCACTTTAGCTTCTCACCAGAATTAATAAATGAAGAGATGAAAAAGGAAAGAATTAGGTTTAAGTGTTTCTTTTAACTGAGTCAGTGGCAAAAGCAATTTGTAATCTCTCATGAGTAGTTCAGAATGTTATTTATTTAGTCCTTTATTTGGCAGTCAGTCAAAAGTACCTTTCCTGGCTTTTGCTTCAGTGTAATCCTTTTGCTATCACTCCTCACCTACACATGGCATCAGGATAGCTTGCTATCCTCTCCTTCCAGTCTTTCCTAGCCTGTTTCAAACTTAACACATGCTTGTGGGGACTCCTGTTGCCTATATCAGAGGCTGAATGTTTCTGAATCTCCATCTCTGAGCCTAGATGAAAGTTAATACCATGGCATCATGACAAGTTTAGTCTCTTTGTCTTCAGCTTCTTCTCTGTTAGCATAGGAATCCTTCAGTCTCGAAAGACTATGGTAACATGCTCTGAATTGAGGAGTGTCCCCTCAAGAGCATAAAGCCTGGGTAAAGTAATATGGAGGATAGGCTGTTACCCAAGCAGCAGATCCCCCCTCTCCACATTGCTGGTCCAATGGAAAGGCAAGAGCCAATACGACTGGTTCCGGCAACGTCGCAGGAGTTGGCAGAACGACAAGAACTGCCTTCGGGACTCCAGCTCTGGATTTTGCCTCTAGGTTAACTCCTGAAGCCTTTTCCATGAACGGATATAGCCACAAGGCAGTGGAGGTTTGAAATCGGAGTTTTCCTTCTCCTAGACAGGCTGCCTTCCATGGCTGACGAGCCCCACCTACCCGGCCTGCTCTTCTCTGTTACTTCCTGCAATAACAGGCAGACAACAAGGACCTAACATCCAGGCACTCCTTCTTTTCCCATCCTGCTTACTTTTTACCCCTGCTTATGGAGAGTTTTCTCTTGAAAGCTTCCACAGTCGTCTGTGCTCTTGTACACTCGTTGCACCTTTTGGTTGGCCTAATAAAGCTATCACCATAACACAGTGGTTCCTGACCTGGGATAACCCCGGTGTTCTTGGACTGCCACTTCCAGACGCCTGTGCCACCAGCTACGCTGGCCATGGTTTCTGGAAGTTGCAGTCCAAGAACACTTAGGTTCCCCAAGATTGTGAACCACTGTTTTAGCACATGTTTTGGAATTTTGCAGCAGGGGTGACTGGAATTGAACAAGTGGTCTATAAAAAAGTAAGCTTAGGTTTTCCTCTTCCTGCTGCTTCCCTGTTCCAAATCTGCTTCAAAGTCGGGGAAAGTTTTGTTGTTGTTTAGTCATTAAGTCATGTCCGACTCTTCGTGACCCCATGGACCAGAGCATGCCAGGCCCTCCTGTCTTCCACTGCCTCCCAGAGTTGGGTCAAATTCATTTTGGTAACTTCGGTGACAATGTCCAACCATCTCGTCCACTGTTGAACCCTTCTCCTCTTGCCTTCACACTTTCCCACCATCAGGGTCTTTTCCAGAGAGTGTTCTCTTTTCATGATATGGCCAAAGTATTGAAGCCTCAGCTTCAGGATCTGTCCTTCCAGTGAGCACTCAGGGTTGACTTCCTTCAAAATGGATAGGTTTGTTCTCTTTGCAGTGCAGGAGACCCTCAAGAGTCTCCTTCAGCACCACAATTCAAAAGCATCAATTCTCCAGCGGTCAGCCTTCTTTATGGTCCAGCTCTCACTTCCATACATCGCTACTGGAAAGATCTTAGTTGTTTTTTTGTTTTTGTTTTTGTTTTGTTTTTTTTGATGTTGAGCTTCAGACCAATTTTGGCGCTCTCCTCTTTCACCCTCATTAAGAGGTTCTTTAATTCCTCCTCACTTTCTTCCATCAGAGTGGTATCATCTGCATATCTGAGGTCGTTGATATTTCTTCCAGCAATCTTAATTCCAGTTTGGGATTCCTCCAGTCCAGCCTTTCGCATAATGTATTCTCCATATAGGTTAAATAAGCAGGGAGACAATATACATCCTTGTCGTACTCCTTTCCCAATTTTGAACCAATCAGTTGTTCCATATCCAGTTCTAACTGTTGCTTCCTGTCCCACATATAGGTTTCTCAGGAGATAGATAAGGTGGTCAGGCACTCCCATTTCTTTAAGAACTTGCTATAGTTTGCTGTGATCCACACAGTCAAAGGCTTTTGCATAGTCAATGAAGCAGAAATAGATATTTTTCTGGAACTCTCTGGCTTTCTCTATAATCCAGCGCATGTTAGCAATTTGGTCTCTAGTTCCTCTGCTCCTTCAAAATCCATCTTGTACTTCTGGGAGTTCTCAGTCCACATACTGCTGAAGCCTACCTTGTAGGATTTTGATCATAACCTTGCTAGCATGTGAAATGAGTGCAACTGTATGGTAGTTGGTGCATTCTTTGGCACTGCCCTTCTTTGGGATTGAGATGTAGACTGATCTTTTCCAGTCCTCTTGCCACTGTTGAGTTTTCCAAACTTGCTGGCATATATAGTGTAGCACCTTAAGAGTGTCATCTTTTAAGATTTTAAATAGTTCCACTGGAATGCCATCACCTCCACTGGCCTTGTTGTCAGACAAGCTTTCTAAGGCCCACTTGACTTCACTCTCCAGGATATTTGGCTCAAGGTCAGCAACCACACTATCTGTGGTTGTCCGGAACATCCAGATCTTTCTGGTATAATTCCTCTGTGTATTCTTGCCACCTCTTCTTGATGTCTTCTGCTTGTGTGGGGTCCCTCCATTTTTGTCCTTTATCATGTCCATCTTTGCACAACAGGTTCCTTTACTAGCTCTGATTTTCATGAACAGATCTCTGGTTTTTCCCTTTCTATTATTTTCCTCTATTTCTTTGCACTGTTCATTTAAGAAGGCCCTCTTGTCTCTCCTTGCTATTCTTTGGAAGTCTGCATTCATTTTCTGTAACTTTCCCTATCTCCCTTGCATTTTGTTTCCCTTCTCTTCTCTCCTATTTGTAAAGCCTCATTGGACAGCCACTTTGCTTTTTTGCATTTTCTTTTCTTTGGGATGTTTCTTGTTGCTGCCTCCTGTACAACGTTGCGAGCCTCCATCCATAATTCTTCAGGCACTCTGCCAACCAAATCTAGTTCCTGAAATCTGTTCTTCACTTCTACTGTGTATTCATAAGGGATTTGGTTTAGATTATTCCTGACTAGCCCAGTGGTTTTTCCTACTTTCTTCAGTTTAAGCTTGGGTTTTGCTATAAGAAGCTGATGATCAGAGCCACAATCAGCTCCAGGTCTTGTTTTTGTTGAGTGTATAGAGCTTCTCCATCTTTGGCTGCAGAGAACATAATGAATTTGATTTCAGTATTGCCCATTTGGTGATGTCCATATGTAGAGTCGCCTCTTGTGTTGTTGGAAAAGAATGTTTGTGATGACCAGCTTGTTCTCTTGACAAAACTCTATTAGCCTCTGCCCCGTTTTGTTTTGAACTCCAAGTCCAAACTTACCTGTTCTTCCTTTTATCTCTTGACTCCTTACATCTTTCTTTGGTGTCAGTTCTAGAAGGTGTTCTAAGTCTTCATAGAATTGGTCAATTTCAGCTTCAGCATTGGTGGTTGGTGCATAAACTTGGATTACTGTGATGTTGAAAGGTCTGCCTTGGATTCGTATTGAAACCATTCTATCATTTTTGAAATTGGATCCCAGTACAGCTTTTTTCCACTCTTTTGTTGACTATGAGGGCTACTCCATTTCTTCTATGAAATTCTTGCCTACAATAGTAGATATGATAATCATTTGAATTGAATTTGCCCATTCCCATCCATTTTAGTTCATTGACACCCAGGATGTCAATGTTTATTCTTGCCATCTCCTGTTTGACCACATCCAGCTTAGCAAGGTTCATAAATCTTACATTCCGGGTTCCTGTATAGTATTTTTCTTTGCAACATCAGACTTTCCTTTCACTTCCAGGCACGACCACAGCTCAGCATCCTTTCAGCTTTGGCCTGTTTCCCTGAAAATAAGACCTAACCTGAAAATAAGCCCTAGTATGATTTTTCAGGATGCTTGTTATATTAGCCCGACCCCCAAAATAAGCCCTAGTTAAGTGAAACCCGACCCTCCACCTTTTTGCAGCAACCAGAAGAAGATGATGAGTGTATTTGAATAAATATACATTGTTGTGAATGAAAAAAAAATCCCCTTAAAACAAGCCCTAATGAGATTTTTGGAGCAAAAATAATAAAAGTCCCTGTCTTATTTTCAGGGAAACACAGTAGCTCTGGAGCTACTTGTCCTTGTCCTCCACTCTTCCTCAGTAGTATGTTGGACACCTTCTGACCCGAGGGGCTCATCTTCCAGCGTCATATCTTTTAGCCTTTTGTTTCTGTCCATGGAGTTTTATTGGCAAAGATACTGGAGTGGCTTGCCAGTTTCTGCTCCAGGTGGATCGCGTTTAGTCAGAATTCTCCACTATGACCTGTCCGTCTTGGGTATCCCTGCACAGCATAGCCCATAGCTTCTCTGAATTACTCAAGCGCCTTTCCCACAACAAGGCAGCAATCCATGAAGGGGTAGGTAAAGTTACATTTCTGAAATAAAAATTCCGCACTACATGTCAGTTTCTGAGAGTTGTATTCCAAGAACTGCTGGATGGCTCAGGTCTTTAGGCTGCAGAGTCAGAAGCTGAGAATTCAATTCCTAACAGTGCCTCTTTAAGAGGGGCTGAACGTGATGGTCCATAGGGTCCCTTCCAGCTCTACAGTTCTAATATATTAATCTAAGATTATTAAATTGTAGATAAAGTAACTTTCCCTACTCTTACAGATACCCAAGTTGCTTTTTCAAGATGATTATGGATAGTCTATATGGATAGAAAGGACTTTGGTTGGAATTACATTCCCCTATGAACATCTTCTGCTGGCTAGATAGCTCAGTGGTTTAGGTATGTTGCTGGAGAGCTAGAGGTTGGCAGTTCATTTCCTCACTGTGCCTCCAGGAAGAAGAGCCAGCCTGTGTGGCCTTGGACAAGCTCCATAGTCCCAGCCCCCCACCCACCCAGAAAAGGAATGGTTGGCCACCTTTGAGTATTCTCTCCCTAGAAAACCCTAGAAAGAGCTGCCATAAGTCAGAATCAACTAAATGGCACACTATTATTATTATTATTATTATTATTATTATTATTATTATTATTATTATTATTATTATTATTATTATTATTATTATTATTATTATTATTATTATTATTATTATTATTATTATTATTATTATTATTATTATTATTGTTGTTGTTGTTGTTGTTGTTGTTGTTGTTGTTATTATTGTTATTATTATTATTATTATTATTATTATTATTATTATTATTATTATTATTATTATTATTATTATTATTATTATTATTATTATTATTAACTCCATGAAAAATCTTGCCACAGAAATGTATACACTTCTGAAGCTTGCAATACATTTCAGAAAAACTGTACCAAGCCTTATGCACATATTTGAAAAGTCTACACTACTGAAATGCATATGTTTGAGAATGTACACAAACATGCATTAGTCTATGTAGAGAGACGTATGAGTAAAAGAACAAATGCCGGTTTGGAAAGTTTTTTAAAAAACGGAAAAGGACAGGATGAGAATACTGATGCCATTCTGAGAAACTCAGTGATTATGAATGAGGCTATTAGATTTTCACATCCCTAATTATTTGCCTCTAAAGACATGGCATAAAATAACTAGAGGCAAAAGGTTCGGCAGCAAAGTGGTGCGCATCACCTCCCCCACACTTGTCCTGCATGCACCCCTCTATTGTTAGTTACTTCTTACACAAGCTTATTTAATGCTGGGATTTTATGGGTCCCTTGGTACTTCAGTTTGATCTGTTGAACTGATCTGTTGGTGCTCCTTGGGGTTGTAAAGTTACTCTGGCTTCAGAAAACAGCAAATGTGTGCAGCCGTTTCTGCGTTTGGTATGCATGGGCACAAGGTGGAAACCTATGTCATGAAGCAGCCACACTGCACTGCCAGCAGGGTCTGTGGCTTTTCTGTCAGGAGCAGAGCTCAGTTCTGGTGGATGAAATTGTTCTTGTCATTTTGAGAGAAAGGAAGTAGAAGAGAACAGTTGGAAGCTTCCAGTGCCCATTACGAGGCTACCATTCAAGCCCTGGAAAGAAAAAAAAACACACACACACACCTAAGCCGGCAGGGGGAAAATTAAGGAAATTATTGATGCTGGGAAAGAAAAGGACAGATGATTGGTCTTCAACAAGTTGTCATTTGGAGCTGTGTGGTCTCATTTTGACTTGAGCACGCAAAAGGAAAGGCAACTTTGATGTGGCTACTCACACTTGAAAGCTATAAAAGCACAGCTTGAATACTCTAAGAATGGAGAGACGCAGAGTTTGCGATACTAACACATGAAAAGTGTTCCATTAGCTATCAGAACAATTCTAGTACTAAAGGAAAGAATGACATTTTCATTAAAGGAGGGAGTTGGGAGAAAGGCATCAAAACAGAGGCACTTCAGTTCTCTGACAAGTTTCATACATTTCTTGCCCAATTTAGGGCTGCTTTATATGGCACAAGATAAAATGTATATAAGGAAATTCATCTACAGCATGACTAGGCATAGGTATATCCTTTCCCAAGTACAGTACTTGTTTCAAGCCAAAAATCACAGCACACAATCTCTCTCTCTCTCTCTCTCTCTGCCATCTTCGTCCTGAAGCAATGTGTTTCCCAGCCTGGGGTTTTTCTGGTGGGTCATGGTTTACCTTATATGTGTTGTAGCCCTTGTTAAGTAATGTCTTATTTGACCTTTTGGAGCAGGATATTAGTTAGTTAGTGTGTATGTCAATGTATGAGCAACAGGCCTTCAAGGGAGAAAGAAACCTCTACTTTCTGCAAAGTGATGACCGGGACTATTTTCTACAAAAAAGCAAATGCCAGCAGAAAGATATAATTGCTGCCTCTTCTGCAAGCAAAGGATTTGAACTAAGATGTGTCACTTTGGGAGAGCCTAAAGAAGGGAAGGAAAAGGAAAAAGAAGACCCCACACACACAATAAACCCCCCAGGAGGGGGACACAAAAACAAATGGGCCACCTCTTCAGTAGCAGATGCAAGGAAAGTGTTGTGCTGGTTTCTGAGGGGAATCCTCTCTGCATGAAGGCTTTGCCCCCTCCCCGGGTACCACAATGTCCTTCCATCCCCTGGCCTATCTCTGAAACCCTTTGCCTTCCCTTCTCCCTACCTTTGACTTTTCCCAGCCTGTTCCCTCGCCAGTTTTGAAGCAGTAGCAGCCACTACCAAGTCAGTGCCAGGGGCTGTAGGAGGGCGAGTAGCATCAGCATAATTGATGGCGCTGCCATGTTGGAGAATGATGAGAATGGCCTATTAATGAAAATGTGGCTGGGTTAGGGTTGCAGATTATTTGGCTATTATAAAAAAGATTGGGAATCACTGTCCTAAAGGATCTAGGGTGGCTTACAGTTTTTTAAAAAAGAAAGTTAAAAACAAATATATTAAAACTTATAAATAAGAGGAATATTAAAAATACAAATAAAACAGAATGCAATAATCCCTTTTTAAAATATCCTTGGTCAAACAGTCATTTAAAGGAAAGCCTGCCTGCTTGTGGAAGGACAACAAAGATGGGGCCAGCCTGGCCTCCCATGGGAGCAGGTTCCAGAGTCTGGAGGCAGCCACAGAGAAGACCCTTTCCCGTGTCCCCACCAAACACACTTATGAGGAAGATGGGACTGAGATAAAGGCCTCTCCTGCTGATCTTAACACCCGGGCAGACTCATAAAAGGAGATACAGTCTTTTAGATATCTGGGCAAGTCCTTAAAGAATTGGGAGTGCCTGACCACCTTATCTGCCTCCTGAGAATTCTATATGTGGGACAGGAAGCAAAACAGAACTGGATATGGAACAACTGATTGCTTCAAAATTGGGAAACGAGTACGGCAAGGCTGTATACTGTATTGTCTCCCTGCTTATTTAAGTTATATGCAGAATACAACATGTGAAAGGCTGGACTGGAGGAATCCCAAGCCAGAATTAAGATTGTTGGAAGAAATATCAACAACCTCCGATATGTAAATGATACCACTCTGATGGCACAAAGTGAGGAGGAATTAAAGAACCTCTTAATGAGGGTGAAAGAGGAGAGCACCAAAAATGGTCTGAAGCTCAACATCAATAAAACTAAGATCATGGCCACTGGTCCCATCACCTCCTGGCAAATAGAAGGGGAGGATATGGAGACAATGACAGATTTTACTTTCTTGGGCTCCATGATTACTGCAGATGGGGACAGCAGCCACAAAATGAAAAGATGCCTGCTTCTTGGGAGGAAAGCAATGACAAACCTAGACAGCATCTTAAAAAGCAGATATATCACTTTGCTGACAAAGGTCCTCATAGTCAAAGCTATGGTTTTTCCAGTAGCGATGTATGGAAGTGAGAGCTGGACCATAAAGAAAGCTAACCGCTGAAAAAGTGATGCTTTTGAATTGTGGTGCTGGAGGAGGCTCTTGAGAGCCCCCTGGACTGCAAGGAGAACAAACCTATCCATTCCAAAGGAAATCAACCCTGAGTGCTCACTGGAAGGACAGATCCTGAAGCTGAGGTTCCAGTACTTTGGCCATCTCATGGGAAGAGAAGACTCCCTGGAAAAGACCCTGATGTTGGGAAAGTGTGAAGGCAAGAGGAGAAGGGGAGAACAGAGGACGAGATGGTTGGACAGTGTCACCAAAGCTACCAAAATGAATTTGACCCAACTCCAGAAGGCAGTGGAAGACAGGAGGGCCTGTCTTGCTCTGGTCCATGGGGTCACGAAGAGTCGGACACGACTTAATGACTAAACGGCAACAACAAAGATATCTTGGACCCAGGCCATTTAGGGCTTTATAGCTTAAAATCAGCACTTTGAATTCTTCCTGGAAATGGACTGGCAGCTAGCAGAGCTGCTGTAACAGAGGAGTTATATGTTCCCAGTCATCTGTCCCAGTTAATCATCTGGCAGGAGTTTCAAAACACTTTCCATGTAGAGCATGTTACAGTAATCCAGTCAGGATGCAAAGCATGTGTCACCATGGCCATATTAGACCTCTCAAGGAACAGGGACAGTTGGCACACTACTTTTAACTGTGCAAATGTACTCCTGGCCACCACCGAAAACTGGGCATACAGGCTCAGATATGAATCCAGGAGCATCCCCAAGCTGCACACCTGTATTTTCATAGGGAACCTAACCCTGTGCAGCACAGGTTGGATTCCTAGTCCTTGATTTGCATTTCAGCTGACCAGGAGCACCTCTTTCTTGCCTCAATTAAGTTTCAGTTTATTTGTCCTCATCCAGTCCATTACTGGCACCAGACAATGAGCTAGAACTGAAACAGCTTCCTCAGATTTAGATGGAAATGAGAGACAGAACTGAGTGTAATCCACACTGAACCCTGAAACTCTAGGTAGTCTCTTCCAGCAGTTTCCTGTAGAAGTTAAAAAGCACAGGGGACAAAACAGAACCCTGAGGGACACCACAGGCCAATAGCCAAGGTATTAAATAATAGTCCCCCAACACCACCCCCTGAGTTCTCCCCTCAAAAAAGGATCAGCACCACCATAAAAGAATGTCTCTAAGTCCCATCCCAGAAGGAGACCATGGTTGATGGTACTGAAAGCTGCTGAGAGGCCCAACAGAACCATCAGGGACACACTCCCCCTGCCCATTTCCTGGCATAGGTGACCAGAGCAGTCTCCATCCTATAACCAGGCCTGAAGACAGATTGAAATGGATCTAGATAATCCATCTCACCTAGGAACCCATGGAGCTGAGTAGCCACAGTCCACTCTAGCACCTTGCCCAGGAATGGAATGTTTGGGCAATAATTATCCAATACCGTGGGATTCAAGGAAGGATTTTTCAACAGCAGTCTTTCTACTGCCCCCTTTAAACATGCTGGGATCCTATCCTGCTGCAAGAAGACATTCACCACTCCTCATACCCACTCAGCCTGTCCCTCTCTTGCAGCCTTTATAAACCAGGAAGGGCACGGGCCCACCAGACATGTGGTAATTTTCACTCTGGGGCCAAACACCAGAGACAATTGCAGGCACCCAAATATACAGTCATGGCTCTTCATATTGCATTTATTGTTGCAGTGAAGACAAGTCTACCATAAACTGGGATGCATGCAATCTTTTTTTTTATTTTTTTATTTTTTACTTTATATACACATATCCATACATAGACATATATATACACACATATGCCTAAATCTCTATCTACAAACGATACATACTGTAGAGCTTAGCCTACAAGCCTTTTGTATAATAACACATTTCTTTCAGCAGTGTCTTCTCCTCATTATTCCTTTTGGTCATTTTCTATTTATTACAAAGTTTTTGCTTTCCACCATTCGTAGAACATATTCCAGCTTTCATAGTAAGTTGACTTTTCTTGCCCTTTTAGTCTCTTTGTAAGTCTATCCATTTCAGCGCACTCTAATATTTTTTTGATAATCACTTCGTCTTTTGTTGGGTCTCCCTCCTTCCATACTTGTGCCCATGCTAATCTACCATAAACTGGGATGGATGCAATCTTGATTGCAATCCATGAAATCCTTGGACAGCAAAAGGACGAGTGTAGCTGTGTAGGTTGCAGTCATAGCTTGCTACAGCTCTACAACAGGTCATTGAAACATAAGATGAAATTGAGCACTGAAACTCCCAATTCTCCACAGCTATTGGGAGCTATTCCTGATTCTGCACAGCTATTGGAATTCCAGCCCTTTGCAGTTTGGCCATTTTTGCTGCACATCATCATAACTGTAGAGTCTGGAGGCAGCCAGCTGGGCTTTCTTCAGATTATTGGCAAATTAAAAACAATTTGCATGACTACTGAAGTTCATTTCCACAAACTCTGAAGATGCTTGTGATGATATTTGGAAGTGGAGAATACTGAAAGAGTAGGTTAGATAATTTAACTGGGTACTGGAATGGAGCAACTACCCAAAAAATGTTCCTTGGCTATCTCAACATATCAGTTTGTATGCTGCTTACTGCTAAGAAACTTGGAATCAGATTTGTTCCACTTTTTATTACAATACATTTTGCAAGCTCCTCATCAATGCATACATTTGCTTTTGCACAATTTGGAGATCTGAGTTTATGTGCATGTGAATGCAAGCCTGTAACTTGTGAAAAATGTATTGGAAAAATCTACAGGAAAGATAAGGCAGTCTATTGTGGATTGCCTGATACTAATCAGGCACAAAGTGTGTGAAGGAAAATGTATAACTACATAGAACCAGCCTAGAGACCAACAAAAGAACTTGGTTTAGGACAGGAAATCCAGGAGCTGGTCAGTAAGATCTAGTTCTCAAGAATCTCATTCATGATGTATAACCTCTAGGGAGTAACTGTCTCTTGAAATCTGGGCTACTGTACACAGGTTATGTAGATATGGAGGGTTTTTTTTTTTCGTTTTGAGCTCATCCCAAATGCTGACCCACCAGAAATGCTGAAGATCTAAAGGAAGGAATCCTATCTCATAATCAGTCTGTAGAAGGTGCAGAGCACCCAACCTTAATTAGAGCTAATCAGAAACCATCCCAGCCTACAGAATAGTGCTGATTACAGCAAACATGGGAGCTTGGACCCTTCCTGCTGTGAGAAGGGGAAACTGTTCTTACAAGATAAACAACACCACTTGGAACACTGTCATATGGAAAGAAATAAAACAGTCCTACCTTGCTTTTCCATTAGACATACAATAGGGACTTTACTTTAAAGTATACAGTACAACATAGCAGAATCTAGAGGTTCCAGGAGTTATCTCTAAAAAGGGTTTTTTTTCCCCCTAATTTCTGTAAAGTCATACCTGTATTTGCTATGGCAATGTAAATGCATAAGGGAGTAGGTGATCAGAAGAAAAAGAAGACAGGGTTCCTGTACCTTCCATCATTGCTTAGAACAAAAAAAATGTCAGCAGATGCACCTTTTAATCTATCGAGATTTCTTCCTCCAAGTAACTATTAAAAATCTGTTCATTTAAAACTCTGGTCAGCCTGATTGGATATGATAGTTGGTCTGTGAGCGACTTGATCATTTAATCAAGACTGGTTTGGTGACCTCAGGTTTCAGGTGCTGTGGAGTAAGGAATGGGTGGGGATCCTGTCATGTGCCTTCTCAGTGGTGGATGCTGTCCTGTCTTCAACAATGAGGAAAGTTTCAACTGTCAGTCCAGCTAGCTTTTGAACCTGGAATGGAGGGGCACCATGTTATTCTTGACTTCGGATAGAAAAATATATTTGGCTAGCCCTCTGAAACTTCCCTTCTAGCCAGGTGATTTCAAGCCAGGGTGAAGGAAAACCACTGCAAAACCACACCTCAGAGATCAGTGTCCCCCTCTTGCCCTTTGTTTGAGGAATGGGTGTGCTTTAAGCTGACTTATTTTGAGTTGAGGTGACCTGTGTATTGACAGGCTTGTTTACTGGAGCCCTACTTGTCTGCTAAGTTTTCTCCAGTTGCAGTTAAGATGAAGGTTTGCAGAGTTCAAATGCCTCCATCACTCTGTGAGCCCTGCTACAGGAAGGGCATTTCTAATATTTCAGTTGTATGGATATAGGCCCATGTTTAGCTTGTAAGTGCAACAGGAGGTACAAGGCTCCTCTGCATGTATCCATTCTTGAACAGCAACATGGGTGGTAGCAAGTCTGAAACACCAATACATAGAGCATGGCAAATGCAGGGAAATCAATGTATAACTATAATGAATTATACTGCTCTACAAGAGCATGAATGGGAAGTGTTTTTGAAAACTAAGTCTAATTCTATTAAAAGAAAAAATAGTGCAGTTCTAAGCAAAGGAAAACTCTCTGAGTTCAGTGGGACTTACTCTCTACTTAGTATGGGCAAAATCCTGTTGCATAAAGTTAAACCAGATAAACCAAATCTAGTGCTAGCTTCTGAGGCCCTCTGGGAATTCCATTTGCCCCGGGGGAAGCCTTTGGGGTCCTCAGGATGGAGCAGGGATCCATACTATTTTTTTTAATAGTAAAAAAAAAAAATCACCGCTGGATCATCACCGCTGTGATCGGGATTGCCATCAGTAATCAATCAGTAATTTTTTACTATTAAAGGGTGCCTCATCCGCACACATTCTGAGCTGCCAAAGGCTTCTGCATGTCAAAAGGGAGTCCTAGGGAGCCTTGGGACCTGAAAGTGAGGGAGTGATACGAAATTTTCAATTCATTTAAATGAAGTATTTCCAGTTATGGAGTCAGCTTACATTGATGTAACTCTGCACCACAGGATTTTATCCTATGTGTCTTCAGGATCACAGACTACAGCTGTCTGACTGAAATTGTGAAAATGCAAAAGGTTTACCCATTGTGTATGAAACTATGGATCTCAATTAAAAATGCCATCATATCTTGCACTGTTCTGGTGTTTTATAGCTGGAGATGTTCTCTAAAAATAAGATTAATCAAGTAACCTTATTGATAACATATGTTGCCAACTGATTTTTTGTGGAGTCTTTTTGATAAAACATAAAAATGTCCTTGACTGTTGAGGGTAACACCTTTCTCCTGATTGCATTTACGTAATGTTATGACACAATTCTTGAAGGCTTACGTTAAGACAATGGAGGGAGGCAGAAGACAACGTGCCATATGGCCAGCGATTGGAAATTAATTACTTCTCTGATATGAATTGGAGAAGGTAAAGGGGATCCATCCAGGGAAACAAGGCACAGCTTTGCCTTTCCTTTGAGCAGCAGTGAGGACAAAATGACAATTAGCACTCAGAAGACATGGGCTCTGAATCCTTTGTGTGTGTGCTTCGGGTGCTCACTGTACTGGTGAAGATGCACAATTGTGTGGTGCACAAAAGAAAAGATACAAAGATACACTGAAGACATCAAAATGTTCGTAGTTCGCAGTGAGCTAGTTACCTGAGTATCCATCAATGTGCTAATGCTCAACCTTAACTGGTTGTTTCTTTCCTCAGTCTTAAATGGCAAATATGATGGAGATGGTCTTCTTCCAAAGTGAAGAATAAACTATATCTACCCTCCATCCAGTGTTTTCTACATAGGGAGACCACTGGATAGTGGTGGTTTCTCCATCAGTGCAAGTGGCATGTTGCCACTTCACATTGAAATTACATTCATTCATCCCAATCCCACTTGAGTCCTTACCAGAGAGGCAAAGGGTTTATTTTTGTGTACAGTGTATTCATGTGCTGGATTTTGTCTCTCGTCACATCCTTGTATGTATGTTGTCACTTCCTTGTCTGGACTGGTTAGCTCTTGAGTTTTGACACCGTGGTTTGCCTTTGGAACTCCTTGCTAGGAACTTACTTTCTATGCGGCAAGACATGGCTTTGCTTTGATTTTCACTGACTTTTCCTTGGCTGTGCTCTTTCTGCACATGTAGCCAATGCTGCATATTTTACAACATGGTGCTTTAGCTGCCTAGTTAACAGGATTTTCAGACTACCTGGTACCTTTCCCTTCCACTCTCCAGCACTGTAGCAAAAATCCAGCCAAAGGAACACATGCCCATCCTCAGGTTTATCCTTTATGCTGTCTGGCTCCCTTCCATTTTTTTGCTGTCTCCTCTACCATTCTTTTCCATTCCATTGTTGGATTGGCTACCTCTTGCCAAAAGTGGAGAGAACATTTCACACACACCCTACTAATGGGAAAGGTTTCTGGATGACGGCACAGGACATTTTGCTGTCCCTACCCACTGAAGTCAAGACACACATTATTTAAAGTCAACCACATTATCTGGGCACATGAGGGAGAACATTCCATAAGTATCTCCCCCTTTCCTTAGCAGTAAAAGTGCTGTGGTTCCACTGCATCATTCAACCACTGTTCAAATGTGGATGACTCCCGTGTATCACTACATTCATCCTCTGTCAAAGGAACTATCCAAGTTTTTTCTCTGCAGGGGATGATAATTTAATTATACCATCAACAAAAGTGGTGACTTCAATTTCACAGGTGTGCTCAGTTTGTTCTGTGTTGCATGGAAACCTTACAGGAGCTCTCCAAGGTGTTGAACCAGCCTCCACTGACAACAATATAAAATTGTCTTGAGCTCTCTCAGTAAATATATCTGTGAAGATTCTCAGTCATCCAGGTGAGGTTATCTGGAAGTTGAGTCATGGCAACTGAACTTCTTTCTTATTAGACTGAAACATTTTGCTACTCATCCAAGTAGCTTCTTTAGTCTGAGGAGAGTTGATAGGAGATCCCTGATATGTCCTCTATGTAGGTTTCACTTTCCCCTGGTCTGAATAAGCTCGTTAGATGGACAAAGGACTGGGGTGAGGGATAATCCCACTTCTGCAGTCCTTCTCCACCCATTGTCATGGGCCATTAACAGTCTTTCTGATGTGTGGTCCTATTCTTTCTGGGGACGGATGAAAGGGTAGCATGATAAATAGGAGATAGTATGTATCTAAGGCCTCCACCCCTGTCCAATGAGGGATTTTCTGTATACACATGTATAGCTTCCTTGATCCCTCTCTCAAACCACCTAACTTCTCAATCTAGACTGAAGAAGCAAGTTGGATGAGTAGCAAAATGTTTCAACCTTATAAGAAAGAAGTCCATTTCCCATGACTCAGCTTCCAGACTCTCTCAGTAAACCTGGACTTGCCTGGAGTGGTAAGAAGTCAGAAAAACTACTAGCAGGAGAGGATGTGTGTTCATTTTAAATGGAATGAGAATTTTTTCTTAGTAGTGATCATAAGTTAAATATACAGGCTATACAAAGTCAGCACAGTCTTGTGTCTCCATCCTTTCTGATCTTGGCTGAACAGCAGAGTCTTAAAATCAGTGATGAGCGATGAGGAAGGAGGGTAGGGGAACATTGACAGGCATGGCCAACCTCTCCTCTTAGATACATTCTAGTGAAGCGGCTAACCAGTATCCTTGCAACAATTTCTTCTTAGGGGATAAAGTCTAAAAGAAGAAAAAAGATCATAAGGCTTTTCCTTATTTGTTGAATTTTGGTGGTAGTAATGGGAGGGCAGATGGCAGTGTTCAGAATTAACCCATTGCATCACCCAACTTTTTTCTATTCAAAATGTAACAATAAATATTGAAGAGAAAAAGTTTAGATTTTGCTGCACTCAAAGTCTGTTGCTATAGAATCACATTCTATGCCTGTTCCAATCTTGTATTGTGCCATGGACAATGACATTACAAAGGTTGGCAGCTGGACCAGAGGGGTCACTTTCTGTTCAGCTCAGCCTATTACTGCTGGGTCCCAGACTCTTCTTTGTGCTTCCACAACCATAGTCACTATGGCTTTTTCTTTCATGTGTAGTGGGAATAAATTGTACTGCTGATGTCTATTTTGAAAGCCACTTATTCCTTGTTTTCTTTTCTTTCCCTTCTTTGGCCTTCCTTACATGATCTCATGTCTTTGGTCAATCCCACATTCCTTCCTACTACAAAGGTCACATTTATTTTATCCTGTCTGACCCCTGGCATTTCACCATTGTTCTGACCAAGTGTGTGATTAGGGGACTTTAAACTCTGTGTTTATTGATTTTAATGGGCCCTCTACTTAGATAATAATTGTATTCTACTGCTTTAAAATATGTTGCATGAATCCTGCTGAATTTGAAGACACTGGAGTACTGAGTGGGTCTGGAGATCTAGCCTCAAACTCTGCTTTAGTGGCACTTCTGGAATGGATCACACAACAAACCTGTGGGGTAATAGAGTTGGGAGAGGGACAACTCCAATTAATTTTTTTCAAAATCATAGCACTATTTTTTTTAAAAAAAACTATTTATGCTTCACATGCTTCCAGTATTCTCCACATTATTCTTTTCCTTAAAATTGCAAAGAGCAGAGACTCTCCAAGAAAAATTCTGGGTTAGGTAGTACTTTTATTAGATCACTAAACAGTTACAAGTAAGGTAAGCCTTTGGATTCTACAGAACTCTTTATCAGGCAATCATGACAGAAGACTTTTTCAAGCATAAAGTCCTAACATTGGGCCAGATGTGATGGCAACATGTCTGAGAGACTAGAATGAAGTCCATAAAAGCTCATGCTATAATAAATGGTGACCCAACACCTTGCTTCGTGTTGTTTTTGCTGTTGTTTGTTATTCAGAACTAGGAAAGGTATCCATTTAAAGATTTTCTAGCTCACTGAAGACAATGGCATTTCCCTGCAAATGTGTCAGTTACTTTTTCAGAGGCCTTCGGCTTCTGGAGTAAGTTTGCAGTGGGAGGAACCCACTGGGACTTGGTGTCCGTTTTTACACCTGCAGAATACTTCTTAACATTAATGACCTTTTAATAAAAGAGTCCCAAAGAAGGCAAGTATATGTTAGTATATGTACTTCCTGACTTAGTTTGAAAATAAGAAATAATCAATCAAAGCTCTTTGCAACACAGAAAATCTGACAGGAAGAAAAACATGCAATAGAAAAAATGGAATTTGATCTTTCATGCCAGTATTCCTTATGCCAGTAGAAAAAAATACTTAAGGCAGTAAAGAATTTATATTTATATTTATATTTATATTTATATTTATATTTATATTTATATTTATATTTATATTTATATTTATATTTATATTTATATTATTATTATTATTATTATTATTATTATTATTATTATTATTATTATTATTATTATTATTATTATTATTATTATTATTATTATTATTATTATTATTATTATTATTATTATTATTATTATTTTATTATTATTATTTTATTATTATTACTACTACTACTACTACTACTATTACTATTACTATTACTATTACTATTATTACTATTGTTGTTGTTGTTATTGTTATTGTTATTGTTATTGTTATTAAAAAATACCAGGCACAGTCAATCGAAACTGTAAAAACATTGACTGGTATTATGTAACGGATAAAAGTTTTAACCAAAAACCTAAGATTCTGTTAAATATTGGCACAATATGTACACTGTTCCTGATATTGCCCTTTTTGGTAGCTCTGATGCTGTGATTTATGAGATCTGCAACTGCTTATAGTATTGTGTGAAATTTCTTGATATTGTTCCTGAAGCCACGATAACTACGGGAACCACTGAAGTGTGCATCATCCATAAGCGATCATCATCATCATCATCATCCAATGAAGAAGGTGAGACTGGGCCAATCACTCCACACTTTTCTCTGTACTAAAAAGGAAATACCCAAACTCCAAATCTTTTCAAGAAACAATTGCTATTTTTAACCTTGTGGACTGAAAGGAACTGGATATGGAACAGATAATATTGCTTTGACCCTTGTCTTGGCATGCAATAAATAAATATATCCTAAAGACAATTATTGAAAAGTACAGCCCACTGAGTGTAATTAGCCGTACGTCCAAGTCAGCCAACATACGACAGCAGAAGAAAAGATGATCAGTGTGCTAACATTGGAAGTTTTCACATTCAATAAACTGCCTGGTGACAGCAAAGTTTCTAATTAGTTTTTTAAATACATAACAAGGTGCTACTTGAGCAAAATGAAAGTAGTTGACCTTTCGATATATTAGAGTGTACTTATTAAATGCCAGGCTGCTTGAGGAACATGAAAAGGATAATTTCCCTGACTTCTTTCGATCACAATGGCATTTGGAATGACAGCAGCAGAAGAGGAGGGCCCCTTTCTCCAGCACAGAGACTTGAGAACTTATGGGAAGTGTAAACAGCAGTCCCATCCTTGAAATGTGCTTCAAAGAGACCATTAAGGAAGGAATGGAGGATGAAATGACCTTCAGCTCCTAAGAGGAATCAGGAAAGGGAGGTAGTTTATTGATGGCTGCTCAGCCACCACTGGTGCAGCTGCTCTTCAGTGTATTTTTGAACTTCAGTAGTTTTTCTCTTTATTTGCTCCGATGGCACCTGCACAACCTATCTTGTACTAACAGGAGGATGTTCAGCTGAAACAGACCTTTGATCCATGACTGTTGCATGGACTTTCAAGAGTGTGTGTTGTATGTATTTTTTTCTCTTGTTTTGCTTTTAAATAGTTCTAATTCAGTGCTTGTTTTGAATGTAACTAATTTAACTGTTTGTGGCTCGAATCTTGTTTCTGATTTACCCATCTGTAAGGAAATTGTGTAAGTCTTGAAGGCAAATGGCTGCTTTTAACCAGTTTGGCATATACCGAAGGAATTCAGTTGGCACCTTTCTAGTGAATGGCAGTTTTTCTCAGGGTACACTTTCCTTACATAAGTGTAAATAGACAATAGGATACTGGCCTCCAATTATTTTCTAATGATATTGTAAGTTATATACAATTTATTATAGTTGCATTATGTTGTGAGCCATCTTGTACCTGCATTGGGAGAAAGATAAAATGCAAACGGATGCCTGATGGAGTGATGAAATCACCCCTGCCAGTATCATCAATATCCATTCCATGGATGTGATTTAGCACAACAGGATTTTATTTATTTATTTATTTATTTATTTATTTATTTATTTATTTATTTATTTATTTATTTATTTATTTATTTATTTGATTTATACCCCGCCTATCTGGTCTACTCCAACAATTAATTAAACAAGAGTAAAAAATAAATACATTCCATCCTGGCCTTTTATGGGAAGCTGGAAGACTGCATCTCAAACAGAATATTGTGACCAACGCCCCTCTGCCCAACATTTTGGGATTAAGGGTCCCTTGCCCCATTCAACAAGCTGCTCCTGCCTTTCACTGTCAATCAAAGATAAGAACCATTTGCCATTCAGGTTTTTCCTTTAAGAGCTCAAAGAGACATGAGTTAAAATATTAGTCACATTTCAACGATGCCTACAATGATGGCACATTGAAGGAAGTCAAATCCCTCAAACCTTTGATTCCATTGTCAGATTCTTCAATAACTCTTCAAGGTTGTGGGTTCTGCCTCTAAAATATGTGAGGCTTTAACAAGTAGTCACCATGTACTTTGGGTCCTGCTAATCAAATGAACTCAGAATTTCTGGCCAAATCCGCAAGCTTTCTACAAATAAGAGAAGCAACTTGCAAATGCACAGCTGGAATGAACGTTCTCAAGGAATCTGAAATTTGGAACAACTTTAATATCTACCCTCAAATTCCACTGAATATGACACCTGAATTTCAAAATCCAAACTGGGAATGTATAGTTTTACCTCAAAATTGAGGAGACTTGATTGGTGTCTAATAAGAAATTCCATTAGCTCTTGGCATTTCAAAAACAGAACATCAATGAATATTAAATATTAGTTTTTCAGTGACTAAATATAGCTGGTTTGAATATTCCAGAAATATTGGGTGAATATTCCACATCAAAATATTCCAGATTTTGTAGACCAAATTAGTTCAGTTCTTTGTAATAAGTTGCTCATCTGCACACATGATATAATTTGGAGTGCTGATCTATCATTTTTGAGTTCCCAGAAATTGAATGCAGAACTATGAAGTCTGGAAATTTTCTGTGGCATTGATCATTCTCAAAGAGGTACACATGGCAATGGAAGATTTTGCTTTAAAATTTCTCATCATTTTTGATGGCCCGCTGTCCTAAAGACACACATGCACATGGAGACAGAAAAGTGATCTACTTCCAAGAAGAGGAAAAACATCCCTAGGCACAAAGCAGATGGGATGGAAACAGTCAGCCTCCAGCCTCCAGTATGAATTGGCTCTTTGGGAAGCAATTTTATGCAATAAGCACTGGCACCCAACATATAATCTATGTGTCCTTTCCACCTGTTCTTACCCGCCAGCAGTAAGACAGATACAAATTGGCCACAAGCAGTATGTCATCAGCTTAGTCATGGCCTTTCCTACAAGACAGATGGGTATGCTGGTGTTTTGTTTCAACTCAGTGATTTCTGAGAGAAAATACTTTAAAAAAAAAAGGAGAAAAAAGAGAAAAGCTAGATCTTTATGTCCTCTGTGTTTCCAGGCCTCAATCTTTATAGCTAGTTATGCTGGTCTAGCACAAACTGTGTAATTTTTGGAGGTGAATTTTCCTAAATCAGGAAATCACCATGCACACTACAGTTCCATACTGAGTTATATGACTCAGTGTGCAACTGATTATGTCTATGGTGATTTTTTTACTTGGGGCAATTTGCCTCTAAAAGATTCACCCTCTGCCTAGCTATGCAAGAGGATTTTGGCCATTGGAATTATGTTATAAACCTCCCAGAGAGTGCTCTAGCACACTGGGACAATATATATGTTGAAACAAGAAGAACGAGAATAATTTTTACCAAGTTTCATTTATTTCAAAAGGGGAAAATGTATCTTGGCACGTTTTGCATATAACTTCTCTCCATTTAAGTAATTATAATCTCAATCTCAGCATCCTAGCACACACCATATATCAAATCTGAATTGTATAGTGACTAATATTGCTGTTGGGAGAGTTTGGTAAGTGGGCTACAATTTGGAATTTTATAAGAATCTTTTGTTGCTTTGCAAGTGGGAGCAGATAAAGAATTGTGGGTGGGGGGAGAGGATGAGCAATACAGTAGACAGGTAGTTGGTGCTGAGGAGACTCCATTTGCCCTCTTCATTAGAACATGGGCTAGAATGTTATTTAGTGGTGATATAAATGAATAAAATGTCCTAGCCTCAAAAAATACCAAAACTCGCAGATGCTTCAACCCAACATTTGGAGGAGAGAGTTCTTTCACATTCCAATCCTGTAGCTATTAGCTATTTTTTTTATTACAAGCTGAGATTGAGCTCTTTCCTGATTAAGCTTTTTAGTATTGTTTGTATTCCAATCCAGTCACGCCTCCTAATTGCTGATGGTACAGAATCTGTTTCCTAATAGTCTTACTTTTAAAAAATCAAATGCAGTCCTGTACCACTCTACTTTGTTGCGTGGCTTTTATGAAACCAAATGCCTTCCAAACAGATAAGTACTCCCATTATTTTTACTGTCTACTTGATTACTCATGTTTCAACAACACAGGCTGATTGCTAAGAGGTTCCCTAATGTCATCTCAAAATTGTTTCCCTTTTCAAAAACGTTTAATGTCATGGCTATCACTCGAAAAAGTTCTTTGCAATGCTGTGCGTGTGGTGCACCATAACGTGTTTGTAAAGTTGCCTTTCCAGACACTTCTTGATGTTGAAATCGTTTCAGGCATTTAAAAAGCCAGGTTGGGCAAAGCTAATAGTCAGCATTGAGCCCAGCATGCTCTCCCATAGTGTTTAATCAGATGCTTGTGGGAAGCCCATAAGCACGATTTGAGCATGAGAGTACCCATCCATGTCATCCCCAGTAACTGGTGTACAGAGGCACAGCACTCTGATTCAGCAAGCAACAAACAGTCATAATAACTAGCCACTTTTGATAGTCTTGAGTGTGTCTCACACTGCTTTAAAACCAAGTTGTTGGTCTTTGCTACAACCTGAGATAGTGCATTCTGTGGGTTAATGATGAGCTCTGGGAAGCAGTATGTCCTTTTAACCTTTCCTAAATATCTAGCAGTTCAGCATCACTGGATGACTCTGGATTTTAGGGAGAAAAACTCCAGTTCAAGGTGCATCTTTCATTTTTTCTGTCCATGTTTTGGAGTTTCTCTCCTTGCTCCCATCCTGTATTGAACAAACAGACATGTCTATTTGGCTCCATGTAGCTCAAGGTATGAGGCTTCCAGTAGTATGATAACTATTGGAAGTCTCATGTCTAGATTCTAGATCACTAATTCCCAAAGCCCAGAAAGGGTGTCAATCTATATCAGGGCTAGTTCACTGCTGGAAGTGGGGGAGGGACCTTGACCCAAATTTTCAGCTTGAGGTGTCCTTCTTATGGAGACAACAGGCTCCCTGTATTCTACATATTGCAGCCATGAGCAAATTTATGAGCTCATGAAAGGTACAGAAAGAATGCATTTGGATAAATTATTAACTGCTTCCGTATTTAGTTTTTCAAAATTAAAAGATGTTTTCTTCTGCCCAACTAACCTTCAGTATTGTAGCTGGAACCAGATTTCCCTGACCTAGTTTTGCTCCAGCATTGACATTTCAATGCAGTTTCTTGCTTTAGTTTGCTAAGTGAAATGTTTATTTACCTGAGTACTGCTTTAAAATCCTATGACTCCACTCTGTACAGGTGTTACTGAAAGTGGAGTAAGTCACCATGTGATGGAGAACAAACTAGCCCTAATCCCTCTGTTATAGTTCTGTTACCTTCTCCCTGTGGGGAGTACAGTATGCTGTATTCATACACAAATGGGAACCCTTGTTTTTCAAATCATGTTGAGATCTTCTTTGGAGCCTTGTGGTGCAGTAGTTTAAGTGCAGTAGTGTAGCCAAAACTTTGCTCATGATTCAGGTAGCCAACTTGAGGTTCACCCAGCTTTCCATGTGGAAAGTATTCCTCTGCAGGTCTTTCTCTGTTTCATGGACAAGGTACATGCTGTATGAAATCCTATTATACAAAAGGCATAGCTTTTAGCAGTAAATTGCCATAAGTTAAGAAAATGGTTGTACACTGAGTCTTGTGTCTTGACATGCAACAAAAAATACCTATATAAATTTCCAAAGTATGGCAATTCATCATTAAAAATTACGACTTTTGTGTAAAAATTACACAAAAGGATTTTAGCATTGTATTTTAATTCTGTGTATTGGCGTATTGTATTTTATTATTATACAGTGCACTGAAATCTTCAGTTCTAAGCAATTTACAAAGTTTATAACTAAATAATATGAACTTGCTACTTCACAATTTACACATTTATTCATGAACTATCTTTTGCATATGCTGTACACATCATATTTTCTTTCTTGCCTACAGCATTTTGAAATTAGTAGACCAAAAATACCCTCTTATTTTTCTTTTGTATTTTGTCCTAATCACACGTACATTACTAGAACTAGGATGTAAAAGGAGGCACTTTGATGCCACTGTTCCACCTTAGTAAAATGGAAAATGAAATAAATCCTGCATCTTCAATGGCTAAGAGCAAATTGGATTTCTTAGTTTCAGTGATCAAAGGGAAGAGAAGGAACCCTGCTAAAGAATTCATTTTTTTGAAGAGTAAGTTTCTATTAGCAATACTTCATGAACCCACGAACTTTATTAGCATGTGTCTTGTTAGACACTTCAAATTGACAGTAGTTGGCAAAACATGAAATACCTTGATGCTGGAAGAATGTGTGCCGGAGAGCATAAACAGCATGATCAGATTTTACCAACCTGCACAAATAGTGCCACACAGAATTTGTTTGCAAGGAGGAATACATGTTTGAATTGTCTCCATGTATATACCTTCCTGCATGTGGAAAGCTAGCGTGTCAGGGAACTTTATGAGTTTTGTTTCACTGTCTCTCTGATCAGAGATGTGACTTTTTTCTATAGACTTGCCAGGAAGTTTTATTGTTTTAAAACTGCAAAACATACTCTCTTGAAAGCAGAACCATTGCTTTAGTGCAATGGTTCCCAACTTTGAGTTCCCAGGTGTATTGGACTAAAACTCCCAGAAGCCTTTACCACTAGCTATGCTGGCCAGGATTTCTGGGAGTTGTAATCCAAAAGCTTCTGGGCACCCAAGATTAGGAACCATTGCTTTAGCCACTAAGAAGGCAATTGACACGTCATTGACTTTACTACTGCAAGATATTGATACTAAGCATTCCTTTGAATCTGATAGTTAAGATAGTGGTTCCCCACCTTGGCTAACCAAGGGTAAGTTCTTGTACTGCAGTTCCCAGAGGCCTTCACCACCAGCTGCACTGGCCAGGGTTTCAGGGGGCTGTAGTCCAAGAACACCTGGGTCATCCAAGGTTGGGGACCACTGGTTTAGGACACATGTTAATTAATACAGTTGCCATTTTTAATTGCATTTGGTTCTGTTCTACTTCCATAGCCTAAGCAGTATGCACACAAACCCATGGCTTTAATGCTGTACTCCAAGTATGTGAAGCAATGGGTTTTGCTCACCAAAACATTTATCAAATAAGCCTTCGCGAATACAAAATGTGTTAGCTTTAAACTTGTTATTGTTTTTACTGCAACTCCCACAACCAAAATGACCACAGGGTGTAGCTGTCTGGGACTTGTTGTCTGTAAAAAAATTAGGTTTTTTCCATCTTTATGCTTTACAAGCTACTTTTTCTCTTGCAGTTGAATCCACCTAGTCAAGTAGCCAGCTAGACACTTAAGGGGAGTCTGTTAAGTAGGATCTGAGCTAGGGTGGCTAGATACTAAGAGGATGTGCTTCCTGCGACATTTATATTTGTATAGAAGAGGATATTAACTTGCCCTGTCTTCTACGGCATCTGGCCATCCTACCATAAGGGGCACTAGCCTTTTTCTCTCCAAAGGAAATTTATCTTTGTTAGGCAGTTGTTGAAGGGACAGGAGTTTCTGCCAGGAAAAATGTTGGCAACCCTACACCATAAGCAGCTGGTTCTGCAAATACCAAGCTTGTTCTTGGAAAATCACTGGGAAAGTGTGAGCCCTGTATGACGTTCGTTCGGTGTTACAGTTGCATCATTAATGCAGGCTAAATCCACAGCTGTCTCACCTCCTGTTACTATGGAATGCAGCCATGCTAGCTGTTGGCAAACATACGTGCTGTCTCTTCTGAAGGATTAATCAGGCTTAAATTTGTAACAGTGTTGAATGAAGTAACAGATTCCCTTGGCAATTTACAGTATATTTTTATTTATTCCATGTCCTTTCTTTTGAGTTCTACAGACATTCCATCTTAATCCCAACAGACATTGAAGGGAGTTGTTAAACTTTCTGCATCCCTCAAGCAGAGCTTCGGAAAGCCACAATACTCAGGATTAGGGTGGAACATCATTATCTCAGATTTCAGAATTTAAGGGCTAGAATATGAAATGTGTGTGTTTCTCTGTGTGTGTCTGCATCCGTGTGTGTGTGTGTGTGTGTGTGTGTGTGTGTGTGTGTGTGTACGCATGCACGCATGTCTGGCTTGTGCTGTTACAGATGTGGCTTGGTTAAGGTTTCGTTGCAGAATTTCTTCTGGGCCGGCTGACAATGGAAATGGCTATGAGGGGAGTCTGGGTAAATGGGTCCAGAATCTAGATAAATCTAAGCTAACATGATGACCCACAACTGCAGGAGAAAAACATGATTATTGGCCACAAGGCTGCCAGGAAAATGCATTCTGGTGCTTGCTGGGAAAAAGCAGTAATGGGCATCTGGGCTTTCAAACCACCCCCTGCACAAATATAAAATTTATCTCTCTGCTTTGTCTGAGATTCCTCTCCCCATCGGGAGATCCAGAGAAGCACAGCAATTCTCTGAGACCTGACAACCCTACCTAGGAATCTGTAGGTAGAAACTGGCCACATTAACTGGGATTTGGGAAGTTATTGTCTCCAAAGGTATAATTTCCAGTCTCTTTCCCCAAAGTGGTAAGAACAGGTAATAAAGGAGCAGCCAATGATCCTGCCTTGTATAGATTGCGGATAAAAAAAATTGGTTAGTAGGGGATTGGAATGGTAAAGTCAGGAGTCAAAAGGAACAACAGGAAAGTTTGGCCTGGGAGTTCAAAATGAAGCAGGGCAATGGCTAATAGAGTTTTTTCAAGAGAACAAGCTGGTCATCACAAACACTCTTTTCCAACAACACAAGAGGTGGCTCTATACATGGAAATCACCAGATGGGCAATACCGAAATCAGATTGATTATATTCCGTGCAGCCAAAGATGGAGAAGCTCTATACAGTCAGCAAAAACAAGACCTGGAGCTGATTGTGGCTCTGATCATCAGCTTCTCATAGCAAAATTCAAGCTTAAACTGAAGAGAGTAGGAAAAACCACTGGGCTACTCAGGTATAATCTAAACAAATCCCTTATGAATACACAGTGGAAGTGAAGAACAGATTTAAGGAACTAGATTTGGTGGACAGAGTGCCTGAAGAACTTTGGATAGAGGCTCTTAACATTGTACAGGAGGCAGGAACAAAACCATCCCAAAGAAAAGGAAATGCAAGAAAGCAAAGTGGGTGTCCAATGAAGCCTTAGAAATAGCAGAGAGGAGGAAACAAAATGCAAGGGAGATAGGGAAAGTTACAGAAAATTGAATGCAGACTTCCAAAGAATAGCAAGGAGAGACAAGAGGGCCTTCTTAAATGAACAATGCAAAGAAATAGAGGAAAATAACAGAAAAGGAAAAACCAGATATATGTTCAGGAAAATTGGAGATATTAGAGGAACATTTTGTGCAAAGATGGACATGATAAAGGACAAAAATGGTAGGGACCTAACAGAAGCAGAAGACATCAAGAAGAGGTGGCAAGAATACACAGAGGAATTATACCAGAAAGATTTGGATATCCTGGACAACCCAGAAAATGTAGTTGCTGACCTTGAGCCAGACATCCTGGAGAGTGAAGTCAAGTGGGCCTTAGAAAGCCTGGCTAACAACAAGGCCAGTGGAGGTGATGACATTCCAGTTGAAATATTTAAAATCTTAAAAGATGATGCTGTTAAGGTGCTACATTCAATATGCCAGCAAGTTTGAAAACTCAACAGTGGCCAGAGGATTGGAAAAGATCAGTTTACATCCCAATTCCAAAGAAAGGCAGTGCCAAAGAATGCTCCAACTACCGTACATTGCACTCATTTCACACGCTAGCAAGGTTATGCTCAAAATCCTCCAAGGTAGGCTTCAGCAGTATGTGGACCGAGAACTCCCCGAAGTACAAGCTGGATTCCGAAGAGGCAGAGGAACTGGAGACCAAATTGCTAATATGTGCTGGATTATAGAGAAAACCAGAGAGTTCCAGAAAAATATCTACTTCTGCTTCATTGACTATGCTAAAGCCTTTGACTGTGTGGACCACAGCAAACTATGGCAAGTCCTTAAAGAAATGGGAGTGTCTCACCACTTTATCTATCTCCTGAGAAACCTACATGTGGGACAGGAAGCAACAGTTAGAACTGGATATGGAACAACTGATTGGTTCAAAATCGGGAAAGGAGTACGACAAGGCTGTATATTGTCCCCCAGCTTATTTAACATATGCAGAATACATCATGCAGAAGGCTGGACTGGAGGAATCCCAAACCGGAATTAAGATTGCCGGAAGAAATATCAACAACCTCCGATATGCAGATGATACCACTCTGATGGCAGAAAGTGAGGAGAAATTAAAGAACCTTGTAATGAGGGTGAAAGCGGAGAGTGCAAAAAATGGCCTGAAACTCAACATCAAAAAACTAAGATCATTGTATTCAGAACACGGCCAAGAAGCCCGAAAAACCCACAACAACAACTAAGATCATATTCACTGGTCCCATCACCTCCTGGGAAATAGAAGGGGAAGATATGGAGGCAGTGACAGATTTTATTTTCTTGGGCTTCATGATCACTGCAGATGGAGACAGCAGCCACGAAATTAAAAGTCACCTGTTTCTTGGGAGGAAAGTGATGACAAACCTATCAATTCTAAAGGAAATCAACCCTGAGTGTTCACTGGAAGGACAGATCCTGAAGCTGAGGCTCCAGTACTTTGGCCATCTCATGACAAGAGAAGACTCCTTGGAAAAGACCTTGATGTTAGGAAAGTGTGACAGCAAGAGGAGAAGGGGACGACAGAAGATGAGATGGCTGGACAGTGTCTGTGAAGCAACCAACATGAATTTGACAGAACTATGGGAGGCAGTGGAAGATAGGAGGGCCTGGCGTGCTCTGGTCCATGGGGTCACGAAGAGTCAGACACGACTAAACGACTAAATGAAACGACCATTATGGTTGACTTGATCTCTTGAACACAGTGATTCCAGAATTCAAAATGGGAGGCAGATGGAAGCAAGAGACTGACTGTGAGGCCACATTTTGAAATTAAAACACTAGGATAATTTCACCTCCTCTGGATCTGCCAATGTTAAAAAGCAGCCAAGGCTCTTTAACCTTTAACAGGAGGGTAGGAAAAAAAAAGAATTCCAGCAGGTGTAAGTCCAATTCCTGTTAAAGTTACAGAAGCCATATTGGGATTAAAGTTAGTATCCCTCATTCAAAGAATTTCAGTGAGGAGGGATGTCTTCCATTTGTGGCTGCCTTGTGCCCTCCCACTGTTGCTGCCTTTTTTTTTTTTTTATCCACAGAAAAACTGATGAGGGAACACAGCATAACTGAGCAATGCCATTTGATTGCCAGAACAAAGAGTTTTTTGTATGAAATTCACCCTTGAAGCTCTGTGCCTCTCTATTCCATGCCAGAAGCCTTTTTCAGGCAAAGTAACCTCGTTAGACCTCCCCGCAACTGGCTGAGGGATTCTGGGAGTTTTAGCTGAAAAGAGTAATCTTGAAAAACTGGCTGAAATGCTCAATAAAACTGCTCTGTTCCATTTCACCTCTGAAGCTACTGTATTTGTGAAATTGGAATTTGCAGTACAGAAGCTGAAAAATGTCATGTTGAACATTTTCAGTCAGAGGTACTGATAGAGGCCCCTGTTGTTCTTGTTCTTCAATACACAGAGATGGGTTGTATGCTAAGAAAACACATGTATGCTTGCATACATAGGCAGACTCCCCACCCCTTGCCCATGATATAAACATGCAGTCTGAATTGAGGTGGATGAATTACATTTTCACATAGAAAAGCAAGGCTGCAACAATGAGATCAAAATTGTCCTTAGCACTATCTCTAGCTCATTTTATGGTTTTAGGAGATTATTCAGTTTTCCTCTGCTCTCCAGATACAGATTTCCTGAGCAACTAAGCTAGGACTGCCAGTGGTAGTGTGCACATTGATTTGCCAAGAACTCTCCTTCGTTCCTCCCACCAATACACCCCCTCCTTCCTTCTTTTGTATGCTCCTTGCAAATTGACTAGAATTTGGGATGTGTCTCCTCGTTATCTCTGAAACACCTTGCATTGGATGAGGCTGTTCTCGCATAGATGCTAAAAGACTCCCAAAAATAGATTTGGGAGGCATTGATGAGGAATGGCAGCCTGCCAGAGGAAATACCCCAAGTATCATTATCTCCTTCTGTCTCTGCCTGGCCCTTGTTCTTCAGCAGCACTTCACTCAAAGGACACCTCCAGTCTGTTGCAACACATTGAAGGAGACAATAACACTTCTGGAGCAGGCAGCCTCTAAATCTCAATAGCAGCCTCTGCTTGAATAATCTTCCTCTGGTTGCTCATGACTGCAGACTCCAGTAGCAGCTGCTCTAGGGATAATCCAGTGCAGAGCAGCAAGATTCTATCTTAAAAAAGAAACTTCCTTGTGCATATGAAAGTATAATAATAATAAACTGAGTCACAATCTAAAACATTTCCACACAGTGGACATTCCATGCTCTCAAGTTGTGGTGCTTCTGTTGTAAACTATATGCAGAATTGCAACGAGCTTTCTACATTCCAGCAGTATAGTTGTGTATGTATTGTGTACACACCACTATTTTCAGTAAACACTAGGATACAATGTAGCTAAACACAGTATGTTATTGCAGTCATGAACCATTCACACAAATGCATCATTTTAACATGGTAATCTTTACATTCCACATTTGAGGTTGCACTAGAAGGTTTTTCCAGTTCAGGAACGAATGGAAAAATTCTTGTGACAGGGAAGGCACTTTGGCCCCCTCTGAAACCACTGGGGGCCATATGCAGCTCCTGTTACCACCTTGGCAGTAAATTTTAATAATACAGCAGTAAACTCCCACCACACATTTTCACTTTAAAAGGAGGTACACAGAAAGAGTGCATTTTCTTTCTTTCTTTCTTTCTTTCTTTCTTTCTTTCTTTCTTTCTTTCTTTATACATACATACATACATACATACATACATACATACATACATACATACATACATACATACATACATACATACATACATACATACATACATACATACCCTGCATTGAAATATAGTGTTCAAAGTGACTTAAAAGAATTTTAAGCTATTAAAAGAATAAAAACAGATAAAATTAAGCTAAAAAACCCCCCACCTAAATCCACCATAAAACCACTAAAATCAAGTAAATATATTGACATTTTAAAAGGCAACAAAGGACACAGTTGAGAATAACAGAGCAAGGCAGGTTAGATACCATATACCACTATAAAAAGATCTGTTTTTACTCTCTTCTTAAAATCAGTTGATATGGAAACAAGTCATATCTGGGAAGGGAGTTCATTTCACAATCTGGAAGCAACATAAGAGCATGCTTTTAAGTGGAACTGTACTTTTTAAACTGTACTTTTCAGAGTTTTTGAGAGTATGATTCAGCTTTAAACATGAGGAATATGCTCCCTGTTTGCCATGTTTTAAAGAGGATTCCTGAAGGATTTCTGTTGCTCCACTGACATTCACTGGTATCGTAGCAGAGCTGATGGTGGAAGCCATTAAAATAGGTGAGAGGCACTTGCTGCCCATCCTGGGTTTAAGTATATTTCCACAAATATTTTAATTTCAATATTTTTTAAAAACAGAATGCATTGTATTTGTGTAATATTTGGGACCACACTGGCCCTTTCCTTTTTCATTCTGGAGTGTACAAGATACCATTGATGGCCAGACCCAGCACCACCTATAGCACATTGTGGATTCTCAAAAGCAACCTTGTGAATTATTCACATCAACCAGAGATGACCAGAGTATGAACTTAGGCTCACCAGGTAAAAAACTTAGTCTGACTGTTTCTGCCTGGTGAATGAACCAAATCATGGGCCCCTGACTTGTTCTGAAAGCTGCTGTGTCTTTGTGTTGTCTTTTCCCATGCCCACAGCTAAAGGAAACCTTGTTTCAAGCAAGCAATGTCAGGGTGTGTATGTGTGATCACAGGGTAATCCACATCCTTTTGGTCTCAAGAGCCAGAGTTCAAAAATTCCAAACCTTGCTAGAAAAACAATAAGAGGCTCAGCATTACAAGAAGAACAGATCATCTCTGCCAGATATATAACATTAATTTCTGGACAATTTTTTTCTGCACCATCCATGAAGGGGGTGCTTAGAGCCCGAGGAAGTGGATTTCATGTTTTATTTTTAATGGTCAATAAAAGGTATCACTTCCTCTTGCATTTGTGAAATCTTTCAGGACCACACTGGACTTTTCCTTTTTCATTCTGGAGTGTATTAAAACCATCTGAGGAAAAAAAATTAAAGCACTGAATAGAAAACTAAAAGCAAAGACATGTCAATGAAGAGGCATGGCAAAAGAACCTCAGTGCCACTGCATACATCAGAAAGGCATCTCTTCAAAAGGATGGAAGAGTCACATTGAGACTATCTGTATCTGTGAAGACTGCAGTGCTGTTCTATTACTTCAGCTAAAATGAGGTCAGATTCTTAGACCTCTCAAACGAAATTGATGTCTTGTGGGTAACATAATGGCCCTCCAGAAGTAGATGAACTACTGTTCCTATCATCCCTCACTATTGGCTATGTTGGCTAAGGCTGATGGGACCAGTTGTTCAACAACATTGGGAAGGACATATATTTCCCATTGTCCTAGAGGGGCCAATTAAGTCTGAATTAAGTCTGTTACCCTCCTGGATAAAGGGATGCAGTACAAGCATCAAGCCTTACAGCCTCCTGTAACTTTAGGATTCCTTGAAAGTGTATGTAATCTGACAGCATCTATTATGAGTTGACAAAATTAACAACTCTTTTTGCACCCAATAGGCAATAATCTCAGGAGAGCTGGATGAAGGTGAGTACTTTTATTCTTGACCCAGTGGATATCTATCTTGTGTTTCTAAAAACTCAGCACAGAGCTTTCAATTATATTAATAATTGGGGCGATTATAGCTCCCACCCATGCTGGTTCGACTTGAAGGTAAAACAACTATCATTTCCAAGTTCTATCCTAGCAACAAAACTGGTATAAGAAAGAAGATAATTCTGTGTTGTTGTTGTTGTTGCTGTTGTTGTTGTTGTTGTTAAAAAATCAGACATAGAATCTTGGCCTTATGGTCCTAGGCCAGCTCTTTTTACATTCCTGACAGATTTGGTTATATTTATTCCTCAGCACAGCAAAGCTATCTCTCTGAAGTCCCCTAATCTCAAATCGAATGCATCTTGATTGCATAGAACTGGAGGAAATAGAAAATGCATGGCTAAGGCCCGATAAGAAATCTACCATCTCCTACCGGGGAAGCTTATCTCTTAGATTTAGGCCCCCTCAAGAAAAGCTCAGAGGGCCTTTCTTCAAAATGTTGCTGCAACTCTTGCTGCCAAAGAGACAGAAGGTGAAGGGCGCCTCTCTCAGGTCAGTAGTTTTAGAAGAAGGTAATTGTGTTGCTCTGTGCAAACTTATCAGGCAAAAACAAAAGAATGATAAAAAATGTGACGCCTTAAAGACTGCTATACTTTAATGTGAGCTTTTGTGCAGTGGTTCCCAAACTGTGCACCATGGTGCCCTGGGGTGCCGCAAAACCCAACCAGGGGCACATGGATTCCTCTCATTCTTCACTGTTGCCTCTGTCTTCCTCTCCATGGCTGTCCGTTTTCCCTGTGTGCTCGCCAGAACCGTGCCTGATGCCCTGCCCATGCCCAGGTACAGACCCCAGGATGAGCCACATCCCTGTCCCAAGATGCTCACCTGTGCAGGAGGAGAAGAGTTAGAGGTGGCAGCGGCAGCCTTTTTTTTTTTTTGCACCAGGGAGGCTCTGGGACAGGTCAAAGGAGCTGCAAATGGAAAACGTTTGAGAACCACTGGCTTTTGTGGATAAAATCTACTTCCTCAGACATAAGAGTGAGATATCCAAGTCAGGATTCGGCTGTCATGCCCCTAGAGTGAGGTCTTCCCCCCCCCCATAAGAACAAAAGGTCAAGGGCAATATTAGCTCAATTTTATATGAATTTCACATTGTTTAGGTGCATGGAAGGCAGGCTTTCACAGAAAAAGATTCATTCTCAGTCCCAATAAAGATTCCTGAGCTCCGTGAATTAGTACTGCTGTGTTCATGAAGACTCTGGGACTGGCAGTAATTGATTCCAGGTGTCTGTCACTCATTTTTAGTTCTTTGATAACAATGGCTAAAATTGCAATCAGTTTTACCTTCTTGTTACTTATAGTAGATTTCTGCTCTTACAGGCTGTCTCATAAAAGGTTTGTGCAAGTCACTGATTTCTGTAATTATCACATTTATATACAATTATACATTACTGTGTATGTGGTACTTCTCCATGCAATCTTCATACTTAAAATAATCCTGAAGGGTGAGTTAAGCTGAGAGAAAAGTGACAGGTCAGCAGTGTACATTGTGGCAGGCTAGGGATTTGACCCTGCATCTCCCAAGTTCTAGTCTGAGGTACCAAGCACAGAATTAATAAATTGCAGGTCTCTAAAAAAGCTCTCCAGCATCATGAAGTTCCACCTGTGTTGCTTTTTGCAAATCAGTGTGCTTTTATTTTATGACTGATCACTGGCAAATACAGTAAGTATGGGTTTTATTTACAATGTGATTGTTCAGGCACTGGAGCTTTGAAGGAATACATCTCTCATGGTATAAAGGGGTCACCCCCTTCCAATTGTGAAGCTAGTCTCTTCTGAGACTATAGGGTTGTCCATACACCAGTTTCAGAGCAGGCCGGCACAGGCTAAATAGCTGGTGCTAGGAAGTCTGATATGCCATTTAGTGCAGTCTTCAGATCCCAATGGCATATGGAGCAGAACTTATCTTATTTGGTCTCCACTCACCTGCTGTCAGAAGCTGGAGGAGATGTGGGGTAATGAGGGGGATTTTTATTTACTTTTCTTCTCAAGAGCCAGTTGAGAAACACAAACAACAATCACTCTCCTGTCTCCTCCTGCCACCACTGCAGCTCCACTTGCCCCTTTAAAAAATCCAGGCCAAGCTAAACCAAGTGTATGCGCGCGCGCACGCACACACACACACACACACACACATACACACACACACACAGAGAGAGAGAGAGAGAATTTATTTATTTATTTATTTATTTATTTATTTATTTATTTATTTATTTATTTATTTATTTGTTTATTTATTTATTTATTTATTTATCTCACTCCTGCTAGTGTCGGAAGGGAGAAGTGAGCTCATACACATTAAAGTGTGGGCATGGGGAGAAGTTTGCTTTAGAACAGTGGTTCTTAACCTTTTTGAAAGAAACGCCCCCTTGAGCCATTGAGGAAGTTATCATTGCCCCCCCTCGCCATGGTGATGATATCTTATTTATTTATTTATTTATTTATTTATTTATTTATTTATTTATTTATTTATTTATTTATTTATGACACTTAAATCCAATGACCCCTGGAAAAAAATTTCAATTCCAAGAAAATGAAATGCCCCCAAAAAGTAACATTTAATGATTTAGTTGCAAGCGAATTTTAAGACGCAAAAAGAAATATAAAAAGGGCATAAAAACAAACCGCAATGCAGGAACTAAAAATTTCAAGACAAAAACTCTGAAACTAAATTAAGATTGGAGGAAAATATATATTCATGCACACTGTAAAAAGGCTACAGCCATCTTCACAGTTTTGGCTTGCTCCAGCGCCCCCCTACTGCCCCCTTCTGCTCCAGCGACCCCACACCGCCCCTTTTCGTTCTACCGCCCCCCTGAAAAATGAAATCGCCCCCTGGGGGGCATTATCGCCCACGTTAAGAACCACTGCTTTAGAAAACTGAGCAGGGGCCTCAGCATTATAAAGAAATGCTACAAAAAGCAATAAAGACCTGGTGAATAAAAACAGGATTTGGAGTTTATGCTCCATGACTTGATCCCTAGCAAAGGCTTAGGGGAGGGCACAGTCGAGAAATTTAGATGATATAGGCAGAAGGCACATCAGTAATGTTGAGGATTATTCAAAATACCTGATCTTCATACCCTGTGAGTCATATTTCATATGGAAAGTCACCAAAAGTATGTACCACTCCTTGCCTGTTCACAGTGTGATAAGAATTAGTGTAAGACTGGTTGACCTTGTATTGCTGAAAGAAAGAAAGAAAGAAAGAAAGAAAGAAAGAAAGAAAGAAAGAAAGAAAGAAAGAAAGAAAGAAAGAAAGAAAGAAAGAAAGAAAGAAAGAAAGAAAGAAAGATCCTGAAATAACTCTCCTACCTCCTCCAGAATCTGTGAGATTGCCCTCACAGGAGACATAGCTCAAAAGAGAAGAACGTGAGGAGAGGGGACAGTTTCCTCTTTGAGTCACCATTTAAGGGTTTCATCTTACAGTATATACTGTGGCACAATTCTCACACAGAAGGAAGGCATTACTGGCTTCAGGTCACCCCGAAAACTGAAAAACAACAGTAAGAACTTAACAGGGGGGACTGTAAAGGAAAGGCTGTGGTGATCTTTCTCTGGTACCAGGACACTGAGAAGCATTTCAATTTTGAAAAAAAGAAGGATATCAGAATACCAATCCAGCTGTGAGGCTCACTGGGTGATTTTGAGCCTGACTCTTCTTCCTTGACTTTGACATAGTCTATATTTGGCAATAAATTGATAGAACCTTTGCCTATCTAAAAGGGATGAGGTGGCACTGCGAGTTAAACTGCAAAAGATTAGAAGACCAGCAGTCATAAGATCGAATCCACGTGACGGAGTGAGCTCTTGTCACTTGTCCCAGCTCCTGCCAACCCAGCAGTTTGAAAGCATGTAAAAATGAAGTAGATAAATAGGTACCACCTCGGTGGGAAGGTAATGGTGTTCCGTGTCTAGTTGCGCTGGCCACGTGGCCACGGAAACTGTCTTCGGACAAACGCTGGCTCTACGGCTTGGAAACGGGGATGAGCACTGCCCCCTAGAGTTGGACACGGCTGGACTAAATGTCAAGGGGAACCTTTACCTTTACCTTACCTATATACATCACTTGGAGCTCTGTGGATGCAAGTGGTGGCAGTGGTGCTAATAGGATTTATTGTCATCATTACCGTCGTTGTTGTTGTCATCTGTAAATAAAAAGCACTGTTTAAGGACAACACAGTTTCCCCTGCCCCCACCACAATGCCCTCAATGTGTGTTAATTTACTCTCAAAGCATTTTAATTTAAAAAATTATTCACATAGTTTGTTCTGCCCTTCTCCAGTTGGTGACCTTCAGATTTTTCTTCTGATTGCAGCTCCAAACATCCCTGACTTTGCTGTCTCCAGATGATGGGAAATGAAGTCCAATAACATCTACAGGATACCAGGTTTGGAAGGCTGCTACAGCATTTATATTAAGGCAAGGTGCTCCTGGATCTCAGAGTGATATGTCCAGAAGGTATTTAAGAAGGCTAAGGTAGCTCTGGAATATAAACAGGAGAGAAGGCTACCTGACAGCCGGGTGGATGGGTGGGGGTGAACAGATTGTTGAGCTCTGTTGCTTTAGAATGTATTCTTAGTCATGATTTTAATCGCCATTTTTAATATCATACTTGTTTAATTCTTTTTTAATATGTGTATAATTACTGTTTTTAGCTTTTAAATATTGTCTTTTAAACTATGTAAGCCACCTTGGGTACATTTAAGGAGTAAGGCAAGGTCAAAATACTTTAATTATATAATAAATCAAACTTTTGGTTGGTTTTTGTCCTTTCTCACCTCACTGTGTCATCATAGTTTGGCCTATAGGGATACTGTTCTCATAGGAAGGCCCATTGAATACTTTGAGTAAACATACAGAGGAACTCTGTAAATATATGCTGCAACACAATTATTCTGAGAAAAGAAGGTTCCTTTGAGCACAGAATACCTGCCACTGGAGGAGGCTTGCTAGATGAGTCACTGAAAGATTCTCAGCCCTGGCTTTGTTTCCTTCAAATTTGCTTGAAGTGGGGACAGATTACGCCCCCCCCCCCCATATGATTCCTTCAATCACTCCCAAGGCCTTGCCCTCACAGGAGGCATAGCTAGGGAAAAAAAGAAACATGAGAAGATGAGGCAGCTCCTTTCAGTGCCAGTAGTTCTTGCTTTCATCTTATATACCGATCATGATCTCATTTATCCAAGTACGAGTCCTTAGATAGCCTATATGGCACAATTCTGAAACAAGATGGATATTTCAGTGGCTTGGGATGAAAAAAAGGGAAGGGAGTATGCTAGAAGAGGGCATAGCAAGGTAGCTGGAACCCTGAGCCTCAAAGTAGAAACTCTTTGCTTTGCAAAGTTTTGCAGCAGGTCCTGCTTGTAGATACTAAAATAATGGAGGCTGGTGGCTCTGATTTCACAGAGGCTAAGAGCATGTATACACTTGCACATAGATATGATATATAGCTCACTGAAAGCATGATTTGGATTAAAAAGGAAGTGAGAGAGAGACCTTGTCCATATGTGTTTCTATTTAAATTGAGCCATTTAATAAATAACTGCCATGGACCTTTCTTGCCCAGCAGTAGAGCATGCATTCTTTTTGGCATGCTCATTGCTTAGCCTGTTTAGCTGGAAGATAGCAGCCCCAGCAGCCTCAGCTTCCAACTCACCATGGCTATGTGAGAGTGAGAGAGAAAGTGTGGGGGGGAGGGGGGAGAATGAGGGAAAGGAAATAAGAGAGGGGAGAGGGAGAAAACAAAAAGGCACCAACATGAGAGGCAGAGAGGAGCAATGTAAAAATAAAGAATAATTTCCCTTTACCCTCTGCAGTGGATTGGGAAAGCACTGAACAGGCTACAAGGGGTCGTTTGCTGTTTGGATGGGAGGAACATACCAAAATGCATATTGCCTCTCCTTGCAACTTCAACAGACCATTTGTAGCCCAATCCATCCAAAATGCCAGACAGACGCAGACTCAGAATTTAGGGCTTAGTCAGGTTTTAAAGGTGCTCTCCATGGTGCTGGATCTAATTGGGGCATAGGGTTCAGCATTTTGGATTGCTCCTGCAAAGTACCAACTCACAGGGCCAGGGCAGGAAAACATTGTACAGTACTCAGCACTTTAAAGCTTATGCACTGTCAATCACGATAGAATTCTAATTGGAAGGCTCACTGTTTTAATTTATGCCAGTTCTGATACAGTGTTAATCTTAAGTCCCTAAAGACTGTGAGAGGAAGACAAGCACTTTATTGCAACAAGCAGTGGTTTTTTGGTGCAGCTGTGTTTAATAACGATTCAGAATAAAGAAATATTGAGCTGTCCTCTTTCTTCAGCACAGAGATGGAAAGCAGAAGTAACAATAAATAAACACAATTTCAATATAAAGGAATTACTGGCTGCCGTACCAGTGGGCTTAACATCTTAGTCAGTCCCAAGCTAAATCATTGGCCCAAATTAAGTCATTATGACAGTAGTGTAGTTTCATGCCTGGTGCTTTCTCTCCCCCCTGTGTGATGTATCAAGAACTGATGTGTTCTAGCTGCTTCACTGCAACTTCCATCAGGCCTGTCAGCAAAGATGATGACAGGGATAATAGGAGCAGCATTGATGGGTGCTTGTTTTCTCTGCTCAAAGAAGCCTTTGGGTGGAGACAACTGAGCACTGATGGTGGTAGGTCATTTATCTTGGTGATCATGACTGTGTTTGTAAGAAGTTCCTACAGCCGCTTATGACAATGTAATAAACATATCCAGAGCCTTAACTGGGACACATTTTAAAAATATATTAAAATGACAAACAGAAGAGGAATTACGAAAAGAGAGCACAGACATTACTATCTATCTCAGAACGGGAAAATGAAATAAAAAAGCAACATAGCATGCAGAGGTGAATAACAAATAAAATGAGGGTAAAATCAGGCATGCATGAAACATTAATATTTTTGCAATATTTTATACCCCACCCTTCTGAGAAATTGCCATATGTGAGCCCCCCCATCTCCAAATTGTACTTGCAATGGCCTTTCAAAGTAAATTAGGTTGAAACGTATTTATTTAATTACCTTCCTTCCTTGGAGTTCAGGACAGTGTCCATGGCTTTATTCTTACTATTGTTTTATCCTCTCAGCAGCCGGGAAGTTGAATGAGAGAAAGCATAAGCCCAATGTCATGCCACTGCCTCAATGACCACAGGTCTTCCTGCTACTATATCAATCTCTCACCCTGCCTCTTTCACAAACTGAAAGTGCACATAAGAAGGGTGGCAGAACTGTGTGTAGTAATGATTAACAGAACCACTTACACTCTCAGAACATCCCTGAAGGGAATCTCTGCATGTACACGGTATGTACCTAGAGTAGGGCTTGACAACATGCTGCCCTTTAGAGTCTCTTGGACTTCACCTCCCATCATCCTTCACTATTACACATACTGGCTAGGACTGGTGGAGGTACAATTTAGCAACATCTGGGGAGGAGTGTAATTTGCCCTTTCCTTACCAAGAGCAATACTACACGAGGAGGATTCCTGGTCTGCAATTTCAGAGCAAAGGTATTACTAGCTGCTGTGCAAGTGGCCTTAATAATTTAGACAGTCCCAAGCTAAAAACTTTGGCCCAAAGAGAAGGATTCTAAGGGCTTCGTTCGTTCATTTAGTCGTTTAGTTGTGTCCGACTCTTCATGCCGCCATGGACCAGAGCACGCCAGGCCCTCCTATCTTCCACTGTTTCCCGGTATTGGGTCAAATTCATGTTGGTTGCTTTGCAGACACTGTCCAGCCATCTCATCCTCTCTCGTCCCCTTCTCCTCTTGCCATCACACTTTCCTAACATCAAGGTCTTTTCCAAAGAGTCTTCTCTTCTCATGAGATGGCCAAAGTACTGGAGCCTCAGCTTCAGGATCTGTCCTTCCAGTGAGCGCTCAGGGTTGATTTCCTTTAGAATTGATAGGTTTGTTCTCCTTGCAGTCCAGGGGACTCTCAAGAGCCTCCTCCAGCACCACAATTCAAAGGCATCAATTTTTCGGCAGTCTGCTTTCTTTATGGTCCAGCTCTCACTTCCATACATCACGACAGGAAAAACCATAGCTTTGACTATTTGGACTTTTTTTGTCAAGGTGATGTCTCTGCTCTTTAAGATGCTGTCGAGGTTTGTCATCACTTTCCTCCCAAGAAGCAGGCGTCTTTTAATTTCGTGGCTGCTGTCTCCATCTGCAGTGACCATGGAGCCCAAGAAAGTAAAATCTGTCACTGCCTCCATATCTTCCCCTTCAATTTCCCAGGAGGTGATGGGAGATGATGAACTAAGGGCTTAGTTCAGCATAAATCTCTATCCTTTTCTAACAAGTTACCTTTTCCCAACATGGTCCAGACTGAGAGAGCGAGCAAATGGGACAAGTTGAAGATGACAGTATGTAGAAGTAAACAACTTCTAGTGAAAATTCATAGAAATCAGAAAAATCAAAACTTCATCTGGATTTGGAAGCACCCTTGCACTATGTATGTTTCCTTTAATATTCTTATATTTGTTACTGGTGGGCAATGCTCTGGTTCCTGATCCATCCCAGGTGCCAATGTGCTGTTTTGAATCAGGATGTGATTCAACACAAAATGGTCTGAGCCAATTCCAGTCCAATCTGGGCCTAAATCCTAACGAATATTTTCACTCCTGAAATCTGCAACTTCCATTCACTTGAATGGGTGCACAAAGAGAGCTATACGTCTGGATGCCATGCACTGTGGCAAAAAAAAAGGAGTTGTTGTACCAAATGGTAGATACACAGCTCTTCAGATTTGGGGGTAAATCACCTCCAAAATTTGCTTATTTTCATCTTCTTTTTAAGATGATGGGATGGGTTGCGCAACCCTGCCAGGTCAGGTATGAGCTTTGTTTGTACAATGGGGGAGGGGGAAGCTCATGCAGCAGTGGCAAATTTACTTTGGCCAACACCAAATTGAAGGCCCAAAGGTAAGTGGCAAATGCAATAAGGAAATCCCAAAACATATGGGGAAAAAAAAGAAGAAGGGATGAGACAGGCCTAGGTGTGCTAAAACTGATTGCAGTCTACTTATTTAAAATGCACGCAAGAACATAAGCACCCAGCACAAGAACATATACACTCAATTCTAATGTAGTTCAAACTGAAGTGCAAACAAGCTAACGCAGCCCTTAATATAACCTACCTGGTACCTAAGCAAACCAAGAAGAAAGGCAGCATGCAAGCAAGCCTGTGTGACCTCACTGAGGAAATTTCCCCAAGTTCTTGGAAATCTGGAAGTACAAGAAAAGCCCTTCAGCTTTACTGAGGCTGTAGCTAGCTATCAGCCAGCCAAGGCCAGCAACATTCCCTTTTTCATCATCTCATCATTTTCTTTATACCATATTCTCACTTTTTGTTCCTCTTTCCCTGTTTTTTTGTACATTTTTTTTTTACTATTTACTGATGCCATTTCCCCTCCAGACCACACTGGTATAGAACTTGCCACACTGGAGCCAGGTTGGGGATGTTTGTTTTGATCAGGGCACACACAGGTTGACACCAATAGTAGGCCTGATTCGCTCTAGCATTTGGTTGAATCCTATCATGTTACAAGTACTAAGGTGCAGGACTGGAAATTCTGTCCTTGTGGTACTACTGTATTTGTTTTAAATGTGCCCTTGCTATGGTTTCGGCCCACAGCAATAAAACTCGTGACTGACTGGACTGTTAACAGACACCACTTCAAGTCAAACATACTGTGACTCCTATTGCAGCTCATGTACTCCATTCTTAATGGTGGGGAGTGGGAGCCAACAAGTAGGTGAGGACAGTGCATTAAAAGCCACTTAGCCGGGGAATGACTCAAGATGACTGTAATATAAATAATGGTTATTAAGAACCATTATTAGGCTGTTCGTGAAGAGTGTGCATGCTAATTGCCTTTGGCCATATGCAAATAATAATGATTAACTGTCCTAGCAGTTCTCCTGTCCTTTGCAGTACAAACCACTGTAGTTTCTTCCCTCCTTTCATTATTCTCAAATCAATTCTCAACATAGATTGAAATGGATTTCTAAAATCAACTTCGTGCTAAGTGCTTGATTTAACAAGCTGCTGCTGGCCTTCTGGGTCTTGAAATCTATGCATCCCTAGGTTGCTAATTAACAACGGGGATGCCCAACTCTTGACATTTGTCATAGGAATGTAGAATTTAGCGAATTTCAAGGCACTTGTCCCTTTGCAGAGGGCACCCTGTTCTTCAGCAAGCTTTTAATCAAGTCAGCCCCTCACTGCCCTTAAGGACCTCTCTCCAATTAGTCAGGTGTTGGGGTTGTGAGGTGGCAATACTGTAATTTCTTCAGTAGAAGGAGACGCTGGTGACATTCAAGGCCTTTTTCATTGCATGCACTTCTAGAGCTGGGTCAAAGCAATTGCCAGCTCTCATTCAATTTGAAAGGGCCTGAAAGGGTCACTTCTTTTTCAAACAAAAACAAAAACCCCAAATGTGGTTCCACCCCATCTTCCTAACATCTTCCCTTTTGAACTTTTCCAATACAATATGAATTTCCTGTGCTTCCTGAACCCTCCAGCAAAAGATTGATGTTGTCTGTGTTCAGTGCTGGATCTACCCATGAACAATGTAAGCTATAGTTTAAAGCCTTATTTTATGAGCATTCTTCCTCAAATAAATTTGAAAAATCATAAAAACCACTGAATTTTAAATTTCACTATTTTTTCTGATAACTTTGTAGGACGCCTGAAATAGCATAGAGTAGAGGCTGACCAACTGTGACCCTCCCCATTTTTTTTAAAAAAATCACCTCTTCTGTGATCCCTCACCATTCACTACATGGAGTGGATATAGTAGGAGTTGTGGGGGAAGGAAACATGTGGAGGACTCCAGTTGCCCACACTTGACTTAGGTCTGAGCACGTCTCTATCTGGCGGAACCTGAATCTAAACCTCTTACAAGCTCAACATAATAAGTTGCGTTATGAGCAAGCCTTTATGTGTGCCTGTGCACAGCAACTTTCTTCCTCTCCTTATGTGACTTGTGATTAAATCAGGATGTGTTCAATTAACATCACTTAGCCAACTTCCATAGGCATTCTCAGTGCCTTCCCCCTCAACCTCAGGACCTCACTATCTACCCCATGCTGAAAATGTATTGCCCATCTCCTCAGGTTGCCTTCAGAGCCTCCTTAAGGATTAGGCTGTAAAGGTTTTATAGTGAAATTATGTATGTATGTCTAGATTTTCAGAGACTGATTTTCAAAGGAGTTGGAAGAATAGCAATCAGGCTTCCAAGAGCGAGCTCTGATTAATAACGCACAGTGAATAAGCAAATTATTACAACGAGTGCCTCCCATCATGCTCTGAAATACAATGTCCAAATCTATTCCAGTTGGTTACTTATATTTCCATTAGGTGGGACAGTTTGGAAGATTAGTCCTAAAATGGCAGGATGAAAGTCATGTGTTGGGAGCCTTACTTTTATCTTACAATGCACACTGATGTATGGGGATTAGTTTTCTAGTTCTCAGAATGCAGGCCAGGCCAGGACAGATCTGTCTCATCCATGTGAGAGTCTGGTAAAGTGATTGCTTCTGTTTACTGAAATCTAGGTTGTACTTGGATATTTTGGCACAGAAGTCATCACAGAAGCTCTTTTTAATATTTTCAACATGTTATCTTTGTCTGTGCCAAAATGGTGTTCATTCTCAAGTCAATGTGCTTTAACTCCAGGGCAGAAGAAGTAAACTCTGTTCTATTCCTGCATTCATAATGGTGTTACAATTTACCCGATTTTAAGTCATGAAACTGGCAAACTGCACATGGACAGAGTATGTCTTTTTCAAAAAATTAGAATGAGCAAAATTATTACATTTTTTTGCTCTAATGTATTAGGAATGTAGAATCAATCATGTAGCATGGGAATGGTGCATGCAGAAAGAAGAGAAATGTTATTTGTGTGTTTCACAACCGAAGCAACACCCTTGACTCACAAAATTGATAGAGGAGATAATGCCATAAATTCTACTGGTCCTAATACTGGAATTCAGTTCTGAAATGAATTGGAAAAAGAGGTTTTTGGGGCTACCGTGCAGCCAAGCTATCTGCAAGAGTCAGGGAGTTGTAATTCAAAAAACTGTTTGATCTATAAAAACTTTAAGGTTTGATTCTGTATAATCATTCATGATATCCAATCTACAAAACCCTAAGCCTGCAATATTATACCCACTTAACTGAAAGAAAACCCCACTGGCCTTAATGGGAGTTTCTTCTCTGCAGACATGTAATAGGATTGTGCTGCCAGGGTGTAACTGTGAATAGAGCTTCTGGTTGAATTCCCTGATTTTCCTCATCAATGATTAAGACTGCTGTCAGAATCTCATAATGATTTTCTTGGGCTGCAGCACCTTCTGTCTCATCAGTGAGAGTTCAGAGGAGAAATTATGGTTTAAAAATGAGCTAATCTGGTAGCAGATAGGAACTATAATTGGATGAATGGTTTGAAAGAGGAAAATGATATTGTTTCTCTTGACTGAATCACTTTGAGCTCATTTGGAAAGGAAATTATATGTTGCTTTGGACTAGGGAGCCCACTGCCTTCAGTTCCTTGTCATGATGGATGAATGAATTCCAGATTGCACAGGGACAGAGCACAGTTCTTTTCACAAATGAAGTCATTAAACATAGGCTATTTGTCTAGTGATGGAGAATGTGGAGTGCACTACATAGCATGTTAAGAGGAGAAAATACACCCAGAATTGGGTTTCTGCTCTCCTTGACATATTTCAAAAAGAGACTGAAAATTAGGGAGGTCCTCTGTCTTCAGACAAACCTGTCAACATGGAACAAATCACAGCTACTTGCATATTTCTAAAGTGACCACAGAACTCAGCTAAAAGCCCAAGGGCACACCTCCCAGTTTCTTCACTTTAAATCCAGCATTTGTGGAGTTAAAACATATTAACATAAAAATGTAATTAAAGTGAGGAAAAGAGAGTCCAAAGCGTCTGTACCTTAAAAGGAAAACACTGAGTCAGCACCAAAGGAGGAGACTGACAGTTCCACAGCCCAGTGAAGCTCAATTTCTGGCACACAATCTGGTCAACGAGAATACTGGGTGAAGTTGCCAACCTGGATAACAGTTCTCTGCACTCTCCTTTTAGCTGCAGTAGAAAGCGAAGAGTTTCTATCAGTGTAGCCTATCATGTGAGTTTTGCATTATCAGATTTTACTCTTTTGCCCCCTTCTTTTGAAAAACAAAGTTGGTTACACTACTAGGACAAAGTGCGTCCGTGTGTGCGTGTGCGCAGATGAATGCCTGCATTCTCTGTATGGGTTTGTTCTAGGATGTCTGGTTGGGTCTCCCTCTCTTCCAATGTTGGCTTCTCTTTTCAATACTCATTTTCAATACTCCAATGTTGGCTTCTCTTTTCAATACTCATAACAGTTACCTCCAAAAGGGAATCGGGCAGGCTGGGCACCACCGTGTGCACCTTTATTGAGGAACGGATAAGGTCAGAGGCCAATGCGGATCCCTATTTAGAAACAGTACTAGCGATTTCTTTTTAAAGCCTATCCTATTTAGATACATAAATGGCCGATTTATCATGCTGCTGAATGTGTGGTAAACTGCTTTCCTTTCTGAATGTTCTTTCTGTGAGCAGCAGAAAGAAGGAAAGAACTGGAACCCATTTCTTCCAGGGTCAAAATGGCTTTTCACAAAAGACTACCTCCCCATGATACCTTCAGTAATATTTTTAGTCTTTTAAACTCACAGGCTCAGTACTAAATATAAGCAACTAAAGTGTCAGAGCAGGGCTCAGTGTCAGCTCTGGCTTGGACCTTAGTGGAGCTCTCTATTCCTTAAGGCGAAGTTCACAGACCTCTTTTTGGTACGTAGCAGAAAAGCAGGAAGCAAAGTAACACTTTACATCAGCAGAACATGAGATGAACTTTAAGCATCTATCTCAACAGAAGCTCAAGTGGCTGTGTCCCTGATGATTTCTAGGTGGGTCACATTCAACATGTATTTTTTTGCCAAGCTTCTTTTTTTTAAGTGACTTTTTTTTTCTTGTGACAATATTTTTAAAAGTGTCCTTCTTGTGCTTGGGACCCTTTTTTTGGGGGGAGGCAGATCAAATATACATTTTTGTATAAATAAGTAGATGGGAGGCATTAACAGGGGAGAGGGTGACATTTGAAGGGGCCCTTATAGTGTTTTCAGCCAAAGTATGATGTCAGAGCCATAACTGGGGCAGCCATCCAGGGGTCTGATGCCTTCTGCTGAAATTTAGATAGATTTTATTTTTCTGTATAACATCTCCAGCTACTCCTCCCCGGGCAGAAGAAAATCTAGAACAGGTGGGCTAAGTGCAGAAACAATATGACTGTCACACACAGAGAGGAACCCAGGCATTCTACTCCATTCATCCAGCCCCTGCCTGAGTATGCCAGTCTCACAAGGTCCAAGCCAAACCAGTACGGCAGCAAAGCCTTCAATACCCTAAGTGTTAGTCACAGCTCTTCTTGGCGTATTTGGTTGGCAACTGCTTCCTTATATGCAGTTTGCTAGTGCCTTCTACAGTAGACACGTTGGTTTAGTTTTCAACATTTCCCAGCTACACTGGCTGAAATATTCAAGGAGCTGTAGTCTAAAACATCTGGAGGCAGCCAGTTTGTGGACACCTGCTTTAGTGAGGGTATAATGGTGAACTGGACACTCCTTATTTTCAAGTGTTAGCACTGTTTGGCTGTAATGATTTCCTGCTACCCTCCTGTGGAGCACGCATTGCTTTGTGATTAGCTCCCTGCTGGTCACTTTGAGTGCGTTTCTCATGACTCTACCCTGCTACTTCACTGTTTGCTACTGAGCCAGCTTCACTTATGGTGAAATATATTCTTCTTTTCAGTGCATACAGAAAATACTTCCATCAATTCAAACCAAGCCTTTAAATTCCACGAAACCATGATTGTGAAAGAAACTTCTATACTGTTAGAGGAGGGAAATGCAATGAAATGTTTTCAGCCATCTTTTGAGTGAGCAAAATCTAGAAGACAATACTATTCAATACAGTATCTTAGCACCTTTTATTGGTATTTCTGTGCTATTGCCATCTGATACCTGGAAAAGAACCTGGAAATGTTAATTACAACTCCCAGAATCCCCTGACCACCATGTGTTGAAAATTTTGATTATAACGTGTATTCTCATAACATCAGCAGAGTAAGGAGATATTGGTTAGCAGAGATACTTATGACACTATGACACTGAGAGAGTAAAACCAAAAACTTAGTATATTTACATATATACATAGAGAACAGACATTCTTCTGGCAGCATAACATGACACGAAGCAACACACAGCATAGGAAAAAGTGATCTGACTTACACCAGATAAAGATGTACACATGACTTTATTTATTTACTGAATTTGTACCCCGACCATTAAGTACGGTTCAGTGGTGTGGATGATCACAGAACAAAGGGAAGGCAATTAGCTTTAAAGAAAGTGCAAAGGAGTCGACAAGCAGATGTCTGAGCCAGCGGAGCCTCAAGGCAACGCTCTGAGAACTCTTTTATTAACTCAGCAAGAGTTACATACAGTAGTATGTCGTGAGAATTCAGATACTAGTTACCTAATCACCACTAGGATTGGCTAAAATAATTCTTTGATCTTATGCTCTACCTCTAAGCGAAAGGGCAGAATGAGGGGTTACCCCACCCACCGGCAGCCGCTGCTCCTGTCAGGAATGTGTGCACGTCACTGGAACAGAATGCAGCTGCAACCTTTAGGCAGAATTTTCCCACCCTGTGAAGTTTCCCAATCAGAAAATACATTACTTCATTCTCTGTTACACCAAGTTTCATCATGTACACATCTGTACAACATTCAGTCATAAACCTTGATATCCACACCTGAATACAGTACAGTGACTCAGGTAGAATCATCCATTTTACATTTAACTATACAACATTAATATTTAATACATTTTCCTATCAAAATCTCAACACCATGGTGGACTGTTTGAGTTGTTTGAGTTGAGCCCAAAAAAGTAGTATTTTCATGCTCTGGCCTTGAGGATGCTGATTGGAAATTTTCTGGATTGTGCTCTGCAATCACAGTTGAAGCACTCTAAAGAATTTTTCAGTAATGCAAATATCAAAATATTCTATGAAACACAGTTCCCTGGCCTGCTCAGTACCTGAATAAACAATATACTGTACAGACTGGGGTCTATGTGCCCTGCATCCATGAGATACATTCTCATCCCCTCCATCTTTTGTTCTGAGACTTTTGATAAATAACTAAATTTCCACAAATGGCTGGTGCGGGGGGTGGGGGAAGAGATAATATTTCTATGACTGGGGAGGGGGTTTAGTCTTTTCATGCAATTTTAGGGCCAAACCTCCTCTGTCTACTAATACAGTTTTCTGTACCTCTGAGGGGGTACTTTTCCTTGCTTGAGGAATCTTCTGACATTGAGTGCTACTAGGAGCAACAGCTGTTTTTGAGTTGTTATCTCAATGTTTGATGCCCATTTGACTAGTGGGCAAGACTGTTCCTTGGGAGTAAAGAAAGGCTCTTTGCTTTGTCCGGTAGTCACTCCAGAATTGCACAATTACCTCTAATTTGGTCTGTTTTTCTGCATTTGTCTGAAGACAGTCTACATTGGTACAAAAAAAATATCTTTCATCAGAATCCTCTAGTCTGAATAGACCTTGAAAAGTGTAAAAGACAATCTTTGCCAACATTGAGGCCCTGGGTGACAGAGGAACCCCTTGTTTCCTTGTGTTCTTTGCTTATCAATGTTCTTCTCTCATTCTGGTTTCAGAATGGAAAGATTTCAAAGGACTCTTGACAGCACGTATGATGTTATTTAGCCATGCAAGACAGTTCTGCAAAGCTAATGGCCATGCAAATATCACCAGAAGCTCCAAATGAATTCCTGACCTTCTGCATCAAGCAAGGACACCATGATTCTGTGTTTTGTGTATTTCTTAAACAATAAGCTCTAAACTCATCTTCTCAAATGATTCTAGTGTATAATTTCTAAAAGACTAAGAGATTATAGTGCTGAAGGGAGGGAGACAGGGAACAGAACAGAGGAAAGCTCTGGATCAGCCTTTAAAGAAAAGAAGAAGAAGAAAAAGAAACGGCAATAATAAAAATAGAGTTTTCCCTTTCTCCCCAAAGGTGATGTGCTGGTTTTGGAGTTTCCAAATACCATTTCCCTCAACCAGTGCTGTCAAAAATAATAGTTATTGGAAACTGAGAAGAGGATCTAAACCACGGCTGCTGTCATATTGCTGATTCTGCATCAACACAAGCAATCACACCACCTGAATCAGTGCAAATGTATTCACTACAAAAACAAAACAAACAAAACAGAAACAGTAGAAGCCCCTGTGACAAAGGAAAAATATTTAGATGAGTGGGTAGATTTTGGGCTGATGCATCTTGATTTTTACATTGTGCAGTTGATAGAAAATAATACAAATTTGATTGTTCCAAGTCCTGGAGCAATTCTTGCATTACCTGTCAATGTTGTTGCCTACACCAGCCTGTGTACCCGTGGGCAAGCTGCACGGACCCAGAGTGCCTCCAGAAGAAGTGAATACTGAACCTTCCTACATTCTCTATACCTAAAAAACCCTAGTGAACATCATCATAAAATGGAATTGACTGTTATCGTAATTGTTAATATAAAATTACATTATCAAAGATGGGAGACGTGTCTTTTTTCGAACTACAGCTCCTGGGATCTCCCAGAAGACGTGGTCATCTTTGTAGATTATATATTTACAGTGGACCCTCTACTTACAGAATTAATCCATATTGGAATGGTGGTTGCAGGTCGAAAAGTCTGTAAGTCGAGTCTCCATTGACCTACAAGGCATTGAAAAACCGATTAATCCGTAACTGGCCTTTTTTGTTCTGTTTTTGTTCCATTTTGTGTTTTTTTTTTCTGGTCTGTAGGACGATTCTCTGGCAAGCAAGTCGAACCTAAATTTTGCAGCCAGAGAAGTCTGTAACTCGAAAAGTCTGTAAGTCGAGCCGTCTGTAAGTCGAGGGTCCACTGTATGATATAGGGCCCTGGGAAATAGATTAATGGGTCCATGGACTTGTCTTAATAATGGCAATGGCGAGGGCAAAATCTTGAATCTAGAGAGTCTACCTTCTCTTCACTCCTGATGTACATGACTCACGAGCTGCATTTGTTTCCCCCCATGTTCTAGGAGGAAATCTCATCATGTCTTCAAATATCCTCTGTATAGAGCTTAACTTGTTTGTTTTTAAATGTTTTGTTAGCGAGTGTCAGCAGTGAAAGGTGTTTTCTATAGAAAATAAGAGATACAGGGAACATCAGAGCTGATGATGGATTAGAGAGCTTAGCTAAATTTAATGAGCTCTGGGGGTGTACCATTTCTTCTTTCTGGTGCATCTCTTTAAAACTGTCTCACTGTTATACAACTCTACTCATAACATCAGCCTGCAACATTCATAACTGAAAGACTTTTATTATGACCTTCCATCACAGGGGTTAGTAAAACCTAAACAACTTCTGCTGATTTAGTGAGTGTGCTGAAGTTCAAGTCAGATGCTGATTCAAAAACATCTGGATTCAGCTGATTCACATACATCTCTATGCTTTCAAAGATCAGTAAGCACTAATATATCACAATTACCGAGGAAAGATGTTTCCATGTCCTCTAGAAAGTCACTATTTACAGTATCCATCAACATTAGCTATAAAAGCTGACGAAGGACTATAGTCTGTTGCCTTACACAAAACCCCATAAAATTCCCAGTATTTTGCAGCTACCAGTGACAGCAGACCTGATTAAGTATGAATCAAATGACAGACAATGGTCCTGCAGGTGCAAGCAAGAAAAAAGGGGGGAACATTGTAAAAATTAGCACATTGTAAAACTCTTGCTTTTAGCAATGCTTAGGCAATGCTGATACACTGGGCACATACTATACATACTTCACTGACATTCCACTACAGAAAGAGGCCTATTAATTACATGACAAATCAATAATGAATATGATATAAGGCAAACTTGTTGCTTTCCAACACTTTCAAGAAAACTGTTGTTCCTGTGTACTATCAAGTTGTTTTTGACTTTCAGATTAACATCCCTACCCAAGTCTTGTAAACTTTGGGGTCAATCTAATTCATGTTTATTCTTCCTCTATTTCTGCTACACTCATATTTTCCTTGAGTTATTGTCTTTTCCAATAAGTCTTGTCTTCTAATGTACTGGAACTTCAGTTTAATCATTTTTGCTTCTAGTGAGAGTTCAGGATTGATTTGGCCCAGAATCCACCTATTTGTCTTTCTGGTAGTCCATGGTATTTATAAAGCTCTCTTCCCTTATACATTTCAAATGAGCTGATTTCTTCCATTAACATAGTATCATCTGCATATTTGAAATTGCTGATGTTTCTTTTACCATTTTCTCCCCCTTCATCTGAATCTAATCCAGTTTTCCACCTGATACAATATATTCTGCATATACTGTAGATTGAAAAGATAAAATGCACCCTTATCCAACACCTTCACCAAAGGGAAAGCATTCTGTTTCTTCATATTCTCTCCAAACAGAGTATGCATTATGTACCCAGTTAGTAAAATACTGTGGCATATTTGTTTCTTTTTAAAAGATCCATAGGGTCTCTATAGACTCAGTGTAGTTGTTGAAGTCTATAAAGCATAAACTGATTTTCTTCTGAAATTCTTTGGCTTTCTCCATTGACCAACATATACTATATTTGCAATATAATCTCTAGTGTCTCTTCCTCTTCTGAATCCAGCTTGAACATCTGGCATTGTTTGCTCCATATATGTTGTAAAATGTTTTAAAAAGGGCATGGAGAAACCTTTGAGGTGAGACTGGTGCTTATCAGATTATCCTGAAGGACTTACATTAGGGAGGTTTTGATCTGTTGTGGGAAACCTTTGGCCATGTGAGGTTTGGTCTAGTTTAAATTAGATCCTATTGAAGTCAATTTGAAAAGTTTGATGCAGCCTAGCACTGGTGAGCTGAACAAGACGTTCGATAAAATTTTATATCTATTCAGAAGTAAATCCCAATGAATTCAGCTAATTGGGTAGAGTGGCAGGCTGAAGTATGAATAATGTAGGCAACATAGATCTGACTCTTTGTTGTGCCTCTAAAATTATCCAGTCTAATGGCTGGAAAGAAATCATTTCTTAGAAAAGTGGAGTGCTCTGTCTTCCCCTCAGTGCAGCTGATGTTTGTTGGCAATCTTGCCTTTTCTTTTCACAGCATGATTCCTTCATGGCAGAGGAAATGGCACCACCTAATTTAGTTTCTCTGCAAGTCTGTATCATGATCCACAGAAGATTAGTCCTTTGATAAAAGAAAGCTGAGCACCTGTGTCTCGGCAGGACCTACTTAGCTACTTCTCTAACTTGCCTTTGAGTATTTTTTGAAATGTAAAGAATAGAATTAGAAAGAAAGAGAAAAACCTCAAGAGTAAATCATTGTCTTTCCCCCTCCAGGTGTTGAGAATTTATACCAGTATTTGAAAAGCTTGAAATGTCTCTGAAGCTTGAAAGAGCAGATTGTGAGACAATAGAGGGGAATACATGTGGAATGTGTCAATTAGACACCTACGGAAGAACCCAAACAACATGGCAGATTCACACTATACTAGGCAAGAATCTTCCTTTGGACTTGCTTCAGATTAGGAGATGGCAAAGCGAGACTCTGGATCACAGGTGCTGTCTTTTTATCGCTGCCCCAAAACTCCCCTTATGCCCCTTGTGTCGATTCCCTTGAAACTGTGTTGCTGCCAAGTTTCCAGAAGTAGATTTCTCTTTTTAAAAAATTGCAGAGCCCTTTGTGCTATTTAAAATAACAAAAACATATCTATTTTTCAGAAGTCCGATCACTTCTAGCTTACTTTTACCCTTATTTTTTTTTTGCATTCTTGATAGTCAGTACATCCCTGGAGGATCCAGTCAGCAATAAAATGCCCCCCACATCTGCTGAACCTGGCTGCACCTGATTTAGATCCTCCAGACTACTGCTCATGATCCCAGTGGATTCAGGTAGAGGCTCAGGGTTGACTGAGCCTTCTTCCATCTTCTGAGAGTGGTGTATTGGATACCCATCTCACCGGAGGAGGGGCAATGTGTAGCCTGCATAATTGAACTGTCCCATAAGTGCTTTAAGCACTATGGGACAATATACAAGCAGCACACTTTTGCTTTTGGCTTTTTTCAAGTCTCATCCTATAATTGTTCTCAATCCAAAAGTCATTCAAAGAGTGTCACTGTAAGTTAAAATAAAACAGGCACGTTTTAATGTTATGAAACTGTTTTTTTGGTGTTGTCATTCCTGATGTCGGATTTATGTCTATTAGTTCCTTTGTGTAGAGATTGTCCTGTCAAGTCACAGATTCTTATGCCTGAACATACCCCCTAAGAGCCCTACAGAACTTTATGGACTTCCAGGAAAAAATCAGAAGCTTATGTTAATCACAGTTGCCATTTATTCCATTTAAGAGTTAGTTCCAGAATGCAACCAGTCAAATCATTTCCAGTCACATAAAAATTCATTTGAATATCAAGGTAGAAGTATTTTCATAGTTGCAATAAGTCAGCTTCTCCAATTCCACCAACTTCATTTCTCTACATTGTTTCTATGTTCCATGTGCTCAGAAATACTTCACCAGTATTGTAACATCCCAAACTCTACTGTTATGCTTGTTCTATGTAGAGCAGTGGTCCCCAACCTTGGGCCTCCAGATGTTTTTGGAATACAACTCCGAGAAATCATGGCCAGCAGAGGTGGTGGTGAGGGCTTCTGGGAGTAGTATTCCAAGAACATCTGGAGGCCCAAGGTTGGGGACCACTGATGTAGAGTACAGAGGGGAATTGCTGGAAAAGAATGGTACAGAACACATTACCAGAGGAAGGCCTCCTTTTTCAGTGTTTATTATGATGCTTTATGCTCTGGGATTAAAGTTATATTCACTTGGCCTGGGCCAATTGCAGCATTCACATTTTGGGGATTTAAGCAATTAGGTCTATGAAGTGTTATGCAAATTATGGCCATGCTAGTTCTGTAATTCTCAGAGTTCTACCCTACCCCTAAATAAACTTTTCCAAGTTCTACATAAATCTGAAGACCCCAATGCAAAGTTCAGGAAGCAGGAATATCTTACCTCCACATGATGTAACACATCATCTATTTCTGTATTTCTGCTATGGGACTTACATGTTAAATACATGATACACTCATGCACCTGACTTTAATTTGGATAGTGCCGCATGAGCATGTAGTACAGTATAAATCCAGTTCCTTCTCTGCACATTTCACTGACCTGTATTTAGGCCAAACAGCAGAGAGAAGAAATTGCCTTCACACCACAGAGCGAAGAACTATTCATGCAATAATTATTCACACCAGGGGAAAGAAATAGCCAATTATCATTATAAATAACTACTCTGTGCCCACAGAGCCTGCAACAGAAATGGCTAGTATTAGTCACTAAATCTAGGAAAGGACTTCTAAACTGGAGTGGTAGAGATCATAATTCAAAATTAAATGAAAAACTGAGAAGGCAAAATTCTGGCTTAGTTGAATTCTGTAATTACACACCCTCTGGTTTTAACACTATCTCTTTTTCAAGGGCCAGAATATTACAGGAACAAAAAAAGGTTTTGAAGATCATTTCAAAGTGACTCTGCCATATATCACCCACAAGTGATGCTACTCAATAAAAACCATGCATGCGCCAGCTCTGCCTCCCCTCTCCCTCTTTCTTGCTAATGTTTTCTCTTCCCCCGCTTCACCCGCTTTGTACTGTCTCTGCTGAGGCCATTGCTCTGACAGCAAAATCCCAATTTTAGTTCTAGACAGTTTATGAGTTTCATGCATGGGTCTATTCCTGTCATGGAACTGGTTGCATATAGTGGCTGCACTTACTGGTCCAGACTTTTACCGGTGGCAAAGGTTGTGCAGAGGCTACTCCAGCACTTTCCTGTTATTCTGCTGTCAGGCCTTTAGGGGCTATGAGATACCAGGAGAAGCAGAACAGCATTGTTGTGAATTGCCATCATTACCTCTCTTGATTAGCATAGCTAATTTAGGGGCTTTTTCAAGCTTCATAATTGGTGGATAGTGCCACAAGCAGGTGCATTGTTGTGGCAGATCTCTTGGATCATGACCTCATTCTGTTGGCATTAACCCTAGCTTACCTAGCTTCAGATGCATCAAGGACATACTACAAACATGTTCATTTAAGGCTGAAGCCGCACAGCAGGTGGTATTGCTTGAATAGCATTTGTCAGCATCCAAGGGGAAAAGTAACTTCTCTGTGAATGTCACATGATACTGTAATTGAGGAAAGTTCCATGAAGAATGTGATAGGACATAGGAGTGGGATAGACCTAACAATTGGCAGAGCTCTACCAATACCAGATGAGTGGAGAGGGAGAATAGCCTTATGCAGAGTCAGACCATTGATCCATCTACTGTAATCCAAGATTGTCATCACTGCCTGGCAACTGCTTTAGGGTTTCAGACAGTAATTTTTAATGTGCTTCCGTAGAAACACCAGAAATTAAATGTGCGACTGTAGAGTTACAATCTGTCATCTGATAGATTGTCTTCCCCCTGAAACTTCCTGCGCTTCTTGAAAATCTACCGAGCAGTGGTGGACCATAAGAACAGTAGATTGCCTTCCTGTTCCCTTCCTTCAATGAGAAGCTTTTGCTGCATCTTAGCCCTTCTCTCAACAGAAATAACCGTCCTGTTTATGGACTGGCAAATCTGGATCCAAGAGATGGCGTGACTCAATAAAGGAAGCCACAGCCCTGAGTTTCCAAGAACTGAGCAAGGATGCTGATGTTAGGACATTTTGGAGGTCACTAATTCATAGGGTCACCATAGATAGGAAGTGTCTAGGTGGCACAAAACAATGAAGTCTGAAGCCAAGTCATTGCCTTTAAATCATCTGGTAAATATCTTACTTTGCAGAGGAGATGACTGTGTTGGTCTGTTGCAGGAAAAAGAACAAAGGATATTGTGACACCTTTATGACTAACAAGTTTTATTTGGCACAAGATTTCATGAACTCCAACCCACCTGCATCTGAAGAAGAGGGTTGCACACCATGAAAACTTGTGCCAGATACAACTGGTTAGTCTTAATGGTGCCACAGAACTCTTTGTTGTTTTCACTTTGCAGTTTATCTGTAAAACTCTTCCTTTTGCAGAAGGTTGGTAGTATCACTGTTTGCCCAGGCACTCTAGAGAGGTGCTAGTCCAAGAGTCATAGGGAACCCCAGAACAACACAGCAGCAAAAATGTTTCCCAGAAACAACTGCTGTTTTTTAACTGCTTAACTAGACAACAGCCTTGATTAATGAATTAATGAAGTATCCTTCAGCTGCCAATATTGGACTCAGGTGTGTGTCACATCCAATGCTCATGCAAAACTCTCAGAACTGTTTCCGTCTGGAATAAGGAGAGCTTATTTGATTGAACTTTTATTCTGCGAGAACAAAATGTCCTTTTGAATTTGAAGAAGCTTATTTGACGGCTTTAAGTATTAATAGTGGTTCTGCAATCAGAAACCAATGCTGTAAAACAAACCAGCAGCTAGAAACCCCAAATCCCCCAAAAGTGGGAAAAGACAAAAATGTGTACATGAATTTCATGTACATAATTTATTCTGATTTCAGTATTGTTAAGGGTCAGGAAGAGATCAAATATGAATGATGGGACAAGGAAAACAGTAGAGGATGAACATCTTTGAAGGCATTGTTGGAAAAGCTGTTTTTTGGACTGTTCCCCGAATCCGCTGGCCACTTTGGCCAGTAGCCAACCTCTGTGATTTGGGGGATCCTAAGAAGAACTGAAGAGTTCACTGCTGCTGAACAACATAATCCTGTGACCTCCCCTTCAAGTACAGCCTATGCTATTTCAAGTCTTGAATTTTGACCCAAGCCTGCTGAAACGGCCATGTTGTGTATTTGCAACAATTATCTGCAAGATGCTTCTCAGCAGTCCACATGCTATGAATGAGTTTACTTATCATATAAATCACCATTTCTGCAGGGAATTCACAAGTTAGTTTAGATTGTTTCACTGTTTTCTTTCTATTTAAAATATTTATATTTTATATTTGTATTTTTCCTAAAAGGTACCCAAGGCAGATTACTTAATTAAAAAGAAACAATATGAAAGAAGTGGTTATTTTCATTTTCAGTTGTCTTTAGTATACTGTACATCACTTTTTGCACATCACTACGGTTCTGATGAGCAAAAATAAATGTATTAAAATCTACTGATAAATATTTTACATACATAAACAAACAAATGAATAAATAAATAAATATAGAAATGTGCCAAGTGTGAAGACATAGTATATTTTATTTTGTTCTGAAATTTACTTAATTTCACTGGGTGATAGCTTTTAAAAGGTTGTTGTGTTTTCTGTGTTAGGTACAGGCCTTTTTATACACATTTGATGCTCATGTTGGTTGGCTGCTGTAGTTGGAACAATAATTTCTTCCTCTTTTAGCCTGGTGTTTAATAAAAAGGTTGTGCAGTTTGCAGACTACCGTTTCACATTCGTGTGCCCTCTCACACATTTATCTTTTTATTCTATATTTTTTAAAAACGCAGCTCCTAGCAAATTATTATTAGACAGTCCTCCGAAGTTCCAAAGCCAGCTACTCCCTCACTTATTTATTTTTAGTTATATTTTAATACTGCCATTCCCTTTGGCAGCACGTGCCTGAGGAAATGGACTGCAATCACGAAAGGTGGCACTGAAATAAATCTGCCCTCTTGATTGAACATCAAACAGACTTAACAAAGCTACCTCTCCGCAAATCAGGGCACCTGCCCAACGTTATGTTCACAGAGGCTGGGAGAGAACAAGGGGCCCAAAGGTGAAGATCCCACCCTGACTCCTCTCAACCTCCGACCACCTCGTCTTTTGAACGGGCAGGACCCATCACTCCCCGCCTCACCCTCCGCGGCTTCCCTTCTGACCGCCCCTCTTCTTTCGCTCACTGCTACCAGCCTTCCAGCAGCAGAAGTAGTCTCAGGTCTCACATGAGCTCAGAGCTGGTCGATGGGGAGCCTTCTCGATAGGTGCGCGACTAGACACGCCTCGCTCTAAGGGGCGGGGCGTGATCTTCGGAAATCTTGGCGCGGGAAAAAAAAAGTGGTGGTGGTGGGGAAGCCGCCGTCCGGCCAATCTGCCCGCCGCGCAGGAGCCCCTCCCTCTTATTGTGCCTTAACTGCCTGGGAGGCCGCGCGAGGGCTTCCAGGAGGATGCCCCGGGGTTAACTGCCGCCCCCGCTTGGGAGGACCCGCCTTCTTTTGTCCACCCCGGACGAAGTTGCCGCTCCCCGCACTTCTTTGGCTCTGCAGCCTAGTTCGTCGCTTTTCCATTTCTGCGGGTCTGAATTGTCCCCGACTTTGCCGAGCATTGCCGTTCTCTTGAACTCCTCCAAGCGTCTCTGAACTTTGGGCACAGATGGAAAATACTTCGCTGGGGAGGAAATGGTAAGCGGGGTGGCTTCGGGTTTTGGGGTGCATCATCATTGCACATACTTTTTGCCCCTTTAAAACCTCTTCATCATAATGCCATTAAAATATAGGACTAGGAGTCTCGTGGCACCTTAAAAAACAACATATTTATGATGGCACGAGTTTTCTTGAACAGTAACCCCTTTCCTTGGATGTTTATTGGGCTCCTGGTGCATGTAGTTCACATGGCCTACGTAGTGAATAGTATGGTGATGATGGAATTAGCCATACTTATATGTTTACCTGAAAGTCTGGGCGACTGTTCAAGACTGGTGGAGTGGGCTATAGTCCAGAAAAATATATGCTATGCTATAATACAGTGGTTCCCAACTTTAGGTCCCCAGATGTTCTTGGACTACAACTCCCAGAAATCCTGGCTAGCCCAGGTAGTGGTGAAGGCTTCTGAGAGTTTTAGTCCAAAAGCATCTGGTGGGTGCAAGGGTAAAGGTAAAGGTAAAGGTTCCCCTTGACAGTTTTTGTCCAGTCGTGTTCGACTCTAGGGGGCGGTGCTCATCCCCGTTTCCAAGCCATAGAGCCAGCGTTTGTCCGAAGACAATCTTCCATGGTCACATGGCCAGTGCGACTTAGACACGGAACGCTGTTACCTTCCCACCGAAGTGGTCCCTATTAATCTACTTGCATTTGCATGCTTTCGAACCGCTAGGTTGGCGGGAGCTGGGACAAGCGACGGGAGCTCACTCCGTTGCGTGGATTCGATCTTACGACTGCTTGGTCTTCTGACCCTGCAGTACAGGCTTCTGCGGTTTAGCCCGCAGCGCCACCACGTCCCCTGGTGCAAGGTTGGGAACCATTATTATAATACAGGATTCTTTGTTGGCTTTGATGCAGCACACTAACGTGGCTAACCCTTTCAAAGTACTGTAATCTGAATTCATCCCACATATTTCAGACTTTTAATGCACCCATGATGTATTGAAAATTTAAATTTCCTTTAACGTGTAACATGGTGTATTGTTCACCCTTTCTTCACTTGTAGAGGAGAAGCCTGGCTCCTAGCCAGCTGGCCAAGAGGAAGCCTGGAGGTGATGGCTCTGAGGAGGACGAGGAGTGGTGTCCTGAAGTTGTGAGCATCTTGTCTACCCTTTATTTAATGCACTTGTATCTTGCATTTCTTTTATAAAAGAAGTCAAGGTGGCACCTATGGGGGTTCCCAGCCAGATTGTCATCCAGCCATCAGCTCTGACTTAATTAATTTCAAGATGGGTTCAAGCTGTAGAATTTTCCTTGGGATCTTTTATTTATTTATTTATTTATTTTATTTCTATCCCGCCTATCTGGTCTTATTCGACCACTCTAGGCGGCTTACAAATCAACAACAATAAATTCTAAAAGCATTATAAATTAATAAAAATAAAGGTCAAAATAATATAGAGAGAAAAAGATCGTCAGGGGTTAGCTGTTGGGAAGGCCTGCCTATACATAAGTGTTTTTAATTGTTTCTTGAAAATGCCCAGCGAGGGAGCAGCGCGGATCTCAGGAGGTAAGTTGTTCCATAGGCGAGGAGCCACCGCCGAGAAGGCCCGATTTCTGGTCTTCTCATTCCGGGCCTCTCTCGGCGTCAGGCTCCTCAGCTTCACCTCCTGGCTCGCACGAGTGACCCGGGTAGATCTTGGTGGGAGAAGGCGTTCTGCCAGGTATTGAGGTCCTAAACCGTTTAGGGCTTTATAAGTAAGCATCAATACTTTGAAGTCGATGCGGAATCGGATGGGCAGCCAATGCAATGCGGCCAGGGTGGGGGAGATATGTTGGTATCTTCTCACTCCACTAAGTAATCTGGCCGCAGCATTCTGCACCACCTGTAGTTTCCGCAGCAGCCTCAAAGGTAGCCCCACGTAGAGCGCATTACAGTGGTCTAATCTTGAGATTACAAGCGCATGTACCAAAGTAGTGAGAGCCCCCACGTCGAGATAGGGTCGCAGCTGGGCTATCCGCCTAAGATGGAAAAATGCGGTACGGACCACAGACGCCACCTGAGATTCCATGGTGAGGGCCGGGTCCAGATGTATCCCCAAGCTGCGAACCCCATTGCTGGCAGGCAGGGTCACCCCCCCCAAAATGAGGGAGTTTCCCAAATCCCCAGCTGTGGGAGCGCCCACCCTCAGTACCTCCGTCTTGTCCGGGTTCAGCCTCAGCCCGTTCTCCTGCATCCATTCCCGTACAGTCTCCAGGCAGCGCTGAAGGGACAGAACGGCATCTCCTGTGGTTGGTGAAAAGGAGATGTAGAGCTGTGTGTCATCAGCATATTGATGGCACAGAGCCCCACACCCCCTGATGACCCCCCCCAGCGGCCTCATGTAGATGTTAAACAGCATTGGGGAGATGATCGACCCCTGTGGGACCCCACAATTGAGGCTCCACGGGGCTGAGACACTCTCCCCAAGCTGTACTCTCTGGGGACGGTCCTCTAGGAAGGAACGGAGCCAAGCAAATGCCCGGCCACCTATTCCTAACTCGGCAAGCCTCCCCAGGAGGATACCGTGGTCAATGGTATCAAAGGCCGCTGAGATATCGAGGAGGACCAGCAGAGACACTTTGCCCCTGTTGGCCTCCCTCAATAGATCATCACACAGGGCGACCAATGCCGTTTCTGTTCCGTGGCGTGGCCTGAAGCCCGACTGGAATGGATCCAGGGCATCAGTTTCATCCAGGAACGCCTGAAGCTGATCGGCCACCACCCTCTCGACTACCTTGCTTAAGAAAGAAACATTGGCGACGGGCCTATAGTTGCCAATTTCGTCCGTCGCCAAACTAGGTTTCTTTCTTATGGGCCTAATGAGTGTATCCTTGAGGGCAGAAGGAAATCTGCCCTCAAGGAAAGACGCATTAATTATTACAGTAGCCCATTCCGTTGTTAAAGGCCTGGCTGCCTTGATTAGCCAGGCCGGACAAGGGTCCAAAGAGGAGGTGGTGGCACGACAGCGATCAAGCGTCCTGGCCACAGTATCGGGCGAAGCGGGCCGAAAGGAATTCTGGGAGTTTTGAGGGATCAGTTAGGGTCTGTCAACACACTGATGTTACTGGGCTCCCTTCCAATGATGTTGGACTCCACCTTTCATCAGCTCTAGCCAGAAGAATCTTTGGTGAGGATAATGGGAGTTCCAGCGCCAATCACTTGGAGAACCACAGTTTCCATAGGCAATAGTTACAGGGAGGAAAGGGTTAAACCAAGCAGCTAATGTGGGATGTCTATCCTAGTTCAGGCACTTGATGGCAGGTAAAGTTCCTCCTTGCTCCTTGTTCTCCTCCCAACAAGGAGCCTTCACATGTGAGTTCCTGGAAATTGCTTTCTCAGTAAAGATGTCTCCCCAGAAATTAACTACTTCAGCTTAGGTTGATGTTACCAGAAACAAAATGCCATTTTCTTTTTGCTCCAGCTGTATGATAAACAGCCATGTAGAGCTGGGTATGAGTGCTTCCAAGTAACTATGTTCATTTTATCAAAATCATAATTAGAATTAACTGTAGTTAGTGGTGGTTGTTAATATGCTGTTATAAACTGTGCTGTCTTTCCCATTTTCAGACTATAATGCATGTGTTATATAAGTGTTAATTATAACTGGCCAAAATTCTGTTAGCTAACACCCAAAGGCATAACACAATTGGTGTAAATCTTGTTGGTGAATAGCAAGAAAAAAACAGTTAGCACAGGCACTTACTATAGTGTGCCAAGTTGTATGACTTGGCGCACAACAGCAAATGCCTATGCTAATATCTTACGTTGAGGCAATTGCGTTATGATGGTATAAAAAGTCAAGATGATTATGATTGTTAATAATAATAGTCTTGTATTAGGTGTTCCATTTGCTCATTGCCTAGTACATTGAACATGAAGGGGTGTGTTATGTGCTTTACTGTTATTTTTTTAAAGGTCTTTGCTATCTTGCTTGTAGTAAGGCCAAGCCATTACAGATGCTGTGTTTTTTCTGATAGTTGATATCTGTTTCATCTGGGAGTAAGTTTGTTTCTTTGTGTGGAAATATAATTGTGTAGTTGAATCACTTGCATTTATTTGGTGGCTGTTGAATCCAGGTGGAACCAGGAACATTTTGTTGACATTTTCTAACCTTCAAGCCTTTCTGCCCAGTGATCCTTTCTTGACACTCTAGGCAGATCTATGTGTTAGCCTTTTCATGTGGAGAATGCTTATGCTAATGTAACCTTAATATAATTAGATTATTACTTAAGTGCTATCCCAATCTTATTATTATATGTTTTCTTGAAGAGAAGTCTTGCTGAGTTCAGTGGGGTTTACTTCTATATATGGTCTATGTACAGGTTCGTAATGTTGGATATCTGTCAAATTATAGCCTTAGTTGCTCATTTTACAAAAGATTAATTATACACTTCCACTAGCATCTATTGGAAACTGACATTTTAAAACATTCTTATTTCTCCTCAGCTTCAGAAGCTCAGGATGATATGCATAAGCCTCCTGTGCAAACAGGGATTGGAGACTGAAGTTTCCTTGGTGCAAATGCAAACCTAATTAATATGTCTAAGGGACAGAGTTAGCCGATAGCCCTTTCTTCTGACAGGCTCGGGAGTTGAAACAATCCAATTTTTGCATTCTCTTCTTACTTGTATTTCTCCGGTTGCTCCATGTCTAAACAGTGCTTCAAGCCTGATCGTAAGAGAATGGGGTAGGTTGTATATTATACTGAGCATTTTGCTTCTGTCAGGAATGAACAATGATTAGTAATTGCCTTTGAAGCTCTGCTAGGGTGTGTGGCACTGACAGCACTGTAGCAAATGGATTGAATACACAAAGCAGGGTAGCTCAGTTGGTATGACGGTATATATATTGATATATCTGTGGGTTTTCAAAATCTTCATGCAATGTTTCTTCCCATTTCTAGACTTCAAAAAGGCACAAACATGGCAGCAAGGCAGATGATAGGGAGTGCTATATGTCATCTTTCCGGAAACCTTTGGCTCAGCTGACCAATAGACCTCATTACCTTGATGCTAGCAAACATGTAAGTTATTTCTTTTTTTTTTTCCATTATAAGGCTCTGCACAGTTGACTTAACACTTTCTTGGAAGTTACTACAGTTATGCAAGATGCAGTAAAAATTCTACTAATGGCTTTGGTGGGAATAACGACTGCTTTGTAGATGAGCTCACATTATCATTATGTCCCAGACTTGAAACTATGATCTAGAACAGTGGTCCCCAACCTTGGGCCTCCTGATGTTCTCTGACTACAACTCCCAGAAGTCTTCACCACCACCTCTGCTGGCCAAGATTTCTGGGAGCTGCAGTCCAAGAACATCAGGAGGCCCAAGGTTGGGGACCACTGATTCACATCCTCACAAGTTTCCTGCAGACTGTAAGGACATTTCTTCCTCTGCCTATAGCTGTCAATAAAGAGCCTAATTCGTTTGGACCAGAATTAAGAGGATGAGTGATGTCCTAATCCATTGCTGCCTCAGTTAACAAGTATAGATAGCGATATTTTATTTCATAGTCCTTAGATTATGAAAGAAGATGATGGCAAACAATCTGTTGTGTAAATGGGCTCTTTTCACATCATATATTGGACTGTCCTGTATATTTTAATGAAGAAATATTTGGACTCATTATTGGTTTCTAAATCTTTGAATAAGCCATAATTCTACTGAATGTACACAGAAGACCTCCATCTGTGTTTTTAAATATAACACAGCTAGCATCTTTTATTTAACCCCAAATACATTTACTTGGGAGTACCTTAGTGTAACATATTTTCAAGCTTACTTATTGATCAGCCTGAATGATCAGTCTTTAATGGTCAACTAATGAATATTTCATACTTTAAAATTCCAGGAAGCCTTTATACGGAGTATTTTGTCGAAACCTTTCAAAGTTCCCATTCCAAACTACACAGGTAAGTTAAGGGTTTTGCCCAACATTAAATCCTATCATTTCCATCTGTTAAATCTGAATTTATATGAAAGAATGAAGTTTTGTGTGACAAAATGTACTTTCATATTTTAAAATTTCTGCATTAATAAATGGTGAATAGTAATGGCTATTTAACTTCTCTGGCAGTAAGCTTTGTTGAACATTGTGACACAAAAGATATAGGATTGCTGTGCAATTCTTACAGCTTTTATTGAACCCACCTGTAACATGTTTGCCTTATCTATAGTCTAAGTCCATGTTATGGTCAAACTTTTTTCTGCTGTGGCTTAGATTTTCAACTTAGTGCTCAAGAGGACTGAGCTGTGATTGTTCAGAGCAGCACATACAGCATGGTGGCAATTCCTATGCCAGGTTATCCTCTTCCTGGTCCTAGAACTTCACCTACTGCCCGTACTTTAATTACTTGTGGAAGATACCTTTGTTTCTACAGGTCCTCAGGGCTTAGGTTAGTCTACTGTGTGTTTCAGTTCTTTACCTGTTTCTGTTATTGATCAGACCAATGATATTGTGTTAATGTATATATGTTGTTGGTAGTCGCTCAGAGTGGTAGAATATACCAGATGGGCGGGATATAAATCAAATAAATAAATCACATAAATGAATGAATGAATGAATGAATGAATGAATGAATGAATAAATAAATAAATAAATAAATAAATAAATAAATAAATAAATACCTATGTATTTTTAAAAGTTTATTTTATTAAACTTGTATACTGCCCATCTAGAACATGTACTCTGGGCGGTTTACACAAAATATAAAAAATAGTGAATGTATAAATGTACTAAGAATAAAACTCAAATTAACAGCTGAATCCAAGATGGAAAAAAGGAAAGATAGGCTAAGTGATGGCTGTAGGGAAGGCCTGCAGATGTAGATATTGCATGCAATGTATATATTGTGTGCATACTAATTTTGTTTATTGGTTTTATACTGGTTCTCTTTTCCAGAGCACCATTATGTATACTCTTCCTGATACTGTGATATTTACAAGAGTGTGTACTTAATATGGCTTCAGGGAAAATGGGTTGAGATATTTTTATATGTATTTTTATTTATTTATTTATTTTATTAGATTTATACCCCACCTATCTAGACAGGTAGTCTACTCTGCGTGACATGTACTTACAGATAAATGTAAAATTGCAGTTTTATGTAAGTGTGCAAGAAGGTGCTTATGTTGTAAGAGAATAACATTTCTGGCCAAACTGGATAAGACAGGGAAATACCACTTCAGTCATCTGTGCCTTTGCTGGCTGCTGCTGGAAATAATCGTCATGGGTAATGGCTAAACCTGGTAATGGGGGTTTGAACATTTTCCACTGCTCATGTTTTAGAAATGAAATGTTTTACAAAGTGGCTAAAATTCTGTTGATTATCATAGTAAATTAGAACCAGAGTAGGCCCATTGGATCACTAGAGATTTGGTGAATCAGCTCCTATGTAAATTCCATGGATACGCCATTTAGAATTTACTACGTTAGGCAACAGGATCTCAGACAGGGTTTCATAAAATTTATTGGCAACAATAAATACTTGTTTAAACATACTTGTTTAATTGATTTGGAATCAGCTAAAAATACCCCACAAATAATAATCTAGCCCAACATCACTGCATGAATTCAACTTTTAGTTGTCTAGATCAACTCTAAATTAAAACTGGGATTCATTTTTGTTTACTGTCAGCATGGACACTGAGAATTATGTCTTTGCTTGAGCTGGGGATGTTTTCCACAAGAACCTTGCAAGCTTCAAAAGTCTACCCTATACTGACTTTCTTGTTAAGATTTGGATGCATTTAGACTAGAATTTATTTATTTGGCTTTTATACCGCCCATCTAGACGAATCTACTTTGGGCAGTTTACAGTCCAAAAAAGGCAACGAAGTTAAAATTATCAATAAAAAGGCTAAAACAAGCCAATATGATCCAAGATGGAAAAACCAGGAGAAGAAATTACTGTATTTTTCGCTCCATAAGACGCACCTCCAAATAAGACGCACCTCATTTTTAGGAGAGGAAAACCGGAAAAAAATATTCTGGCAAATTCATAAGGCAATAGATAGATGTTGTCACATCAATTACCTCAAACTTCTTGCAGTGTACAACACAGTGAGAGCTTTTGAACAATTTGTAGTTGGCAAAGTTATTCCAATAGCCACAGACAACAACACTACAATGCTTTATATCAACCACCAAGGAGGAACAAAATCCATGTCTTTCTTGCTACTAACAGTGCAGTTTTGGGACTGGTGTATTGTCAAGCATGTCATTTCACAAGTCATACATGTACCAGAAGTGGAGAATCATGAAGCAGACTTCTACAGCAGGATGACACACAATGAGTGGGAATTACAGTACCATCTCAAGTTTTAACACTTATAATGAATTGTTATTGCACTGAAAAAGATGAATAAACAGATTGTTGCTGGGTAGTCAATAAGAGCTATGATGAAGAAATCACCACCAGCACAGGTGTAAGCAAACAGCAAAGCATGCCTCACTTCCACTCCCTCCCTTCCTCCCTTCCTACCTTACAGCAATAAAGTTTTTTCTCTCTCCATCATTCAGTTCTTTACTTTGCAGCATGCAGCATGTCCACAGAAAGTGTGCTTACTTTTATCAGCTTTTTGCAGCTGATCCTCCTGTTTCCTCCACTCTCTAATCATTTTTTCAGATGAGGAGGCCCAAAATGTCTCTGCACTGTTCACTGTTTCCATACTCCTTAGCATATTTTACTACCTCTAGTTTAAAAGGAATGCTGTATGCTAGCCTTTTCTGTTTTGCACTGGTAGAATGAGTTCCCATACTCTGCAAGAAAAATGTGCCCCTTATTCATCACCACATATACTGCCTGCTTCTTTTACAAATATAATCTCAAAGCAGCACAGAATCATAGAATAATGGAGTTGGAAGGGGCCTATAAGGCCATCAATTCCAACCCCTGGTTCAATGCAGGAATCCAAATCAGAGCAGATCTGACAGATGGTTGTCCAATTTTAGAGACTACAATAGGATAAAATACAGTAGCTGGGAATCACAATGAAAAGATAAAATCTACCAGCAATATTGTAGAACAACAATGATTAAGAAAAACCAATAAAAACAGGGGGAGCGACACCATGCAGCTTTTGTTAACACAAAAATACTACTAAAATTTCTATTTCCAGTTGTGTGTGTGTGTACATGTGAAATGCTATTTATGAAATATTGGGTTCTTAAACCAATTTTCAAGATTTCAAAGCCTTACTTGAACATATTCAGATCTGTGATTCAGATCTGCCCTCTGCAATTCAAATTGCCTTGCTCCATAAAAACTGGACTCAGCTAATGTGGCAAGCTAATACACCAAATAAAACCTGTAGCCCTAGTGGTAATATATTAAGGAAAGGAGTGTTAGGTCCCTTTTTGGTTTCCCTTTTGAACTTTATTCTGCATGTGCTCAGTGCCTTTTTAATCATTCTGTGCTTCAGAATGAAATTTGGCTAACAATACACATTAGCCTCCCCCCCCCCCGTCCCTTAATGTTTTAAATATCTGCAAAATTACTTCTATTTAGGCCTAATTTATGATGAAGTGATGCAGCTTCCTGCAAAGCTCTGAACTACAGAGAGCTATTCTAGCAGGCTCTCAGTAGTAACTTTATCTTCCCCTCACCATTCTCAGGCCTGTTTAAGTTACTGCCAATTTTAGAAGCTTTTGTTTCTGTCCTCTCTCCCTCTCCCTCTCTCTCTCTGCTTCTCAAAATGTCTGGCTAGTCACATGGTCTAACTTCTCTGCAGAAGGTGAAGGGAAAGAGACTCCTCCTTCCTGCTTTGCTTCTCCAATAGAGAAGCCTACTGGGTGATGCAAGCAGGCAAATATGCTAGTATCTGTGCACTGGAGGATTGTGGGAGGAACATCTAGCCCCTGATGGGGGTCCTGTGGGGCACCCCAAAACACTGAGTAGCTCTCCTGGCCTCTTTCAGGACTGGGGCTGTGCAGCACTGTTCTGATCAGGAGGTACAGCCGGCGGTCACCATGCCTTTTGGGGGATAGTGCACACAAAGGGCCAGGAGGCTTGGGGCTATTCAAACTCAGACCTGGCAGGGGAGATACCATTGTTGTAAAAGTGGTTTTCCCAGGGTAAGGCTCATCTATTGCACTTCGGATGAGCTGACCCCTGTGATTTCCCCAAATGTGGGAAAATCAACTGCCTAAGTGGGAGATTGTGTTTGTGGCTTCCCTTGGTCTTTCTAGAACCACCCTTTGGTCCTTAGCTATTTTCACTGCTTGCTGCCATAGGCCTGTTTGCCTTGCTGGTTTTCCAGGTGGGCTGCAGGAAGCAGATCCTGGAAAGCTAGCAGTGCAGAATGGTGAGGTCCAAACAGAAAGCAGTCTCTGTTTGGCAACAGGGAGGCAGTGGGAGGCTTTTGGGTGGTGGTGGCGGCTGAGCCCTAGGTTACTGCATTCACTCTATAAGACGCATGTACTTTCCCTCCCACCTTTTTGGAGAGAAAAAGTGCGTCTTATGGAGCGAAAAATACGGTAAGTAATGGCAAGAGGGAAGGCCTGACTGAAGAGCCAGGTCTTCAGTTTACTCTTTAAAACTCCCAGTGAGGGAGCCAGGTGGATCTCAGGAGGGAGGATGTCCCAGAGGCCACCACCGAGAAGGCCCGGTTTCTAGTTTTTTCCTTCTGGGCTTCTCTTGGAGTTAAGCCCCTCAGCCGTCAAGCCTGGCTAGAACGAGTGACACGGGTAGAATTAGGTGGAAGAAGGCGCTCTGACAGGTATCAAGGTCCTAAATAGTGAGCTTTGTGGCTGAGGTATTTCAACCCAGGTTTCCCCGGTTCTAGGCTGATGTTCTAACATCTGTACCAGATGTTTCAGTTCAAATACCCATAGGTTGCTGAGACATTTAAAAACTTTGTACAATAAACAGAAATCAAATAAGTGTATTAAATCAGGATATGTTCTATTTAGAAAACTGGAAATCTTTCCAGATCACTAGCATCTGGAAACCCCATCTCATCACCTATAGGAAGACACTGTTGTTGGCACAGCTACAGGCTGCTTTCCTTTTTCTTTTTCACAGCCAAAGAACTGCTGTCTTTACAGACTATATTAGAAATAATTATTTTGCTCCTTCTGCTCCCTGTCTTAATGCATAGTCTCATGAAGCTGTTGAAATAAGTGATAGACCAGAATTAATATGATTTCATAATCTGTCTGTTATGGGGTGTTATCTTTCAGACACAGTACTTTGGTTCAGCGTCCCTGTCTCATATTTGACAGTATTGCATAAACCGGAGGAAAAAAGTTAACATTGCTTTCTTTGTGCAATATTTTAGGCTCCTTGGGCTTACGGGCGCTGGGTATCAAACGTGCAGGGGTGAGGCATGCTCTTCACGACCCTTTTGAAGAAGGTGCTCTGGTGCTGTACGAACCTCCACCTCTGAGTGCTCATGATCAGCTTAAACTTGACAAGTGAGTTGTCCCCATTAATCTCCCCACCTCTCCAGAAAATTCTTTTTAGTCATTTACATCTGTTTTCTCTTTTTGTGTGTGTTATTTTGCTTATGTAGCTGTATTGTGATTCTGGATTAGACTTTGCATTAGATCTTCAGGTCTCAGAACTGGCAAGCAAATCTGGTATAAATCAATATTTAGCATTAGAGCTGCTTAGCATATGCATCTCCAACAATGCAGACTGAAGTGGACCACACTCTTGCTACATCCTTTTGAAGTTTCTTTTTCCATGCAATCTTGGACTAAAGATTTGTTCAGGGTGACTGATTCAGATTACTGAATGAAAGAGAGTATGGTAAATTTGCAGAAGTGGGCTGTCTTTTTGGAACTACCCTGTTTCCCCAAAAATAAGACCTAACCTGAAAATAAGCCCTAGTATGATTTTTCAGGATGCTCATAATATAAGCCCTACCCCATAAATAAGCCCTAGTTCAAGGAAACCCTGCCCTCCACCATTGTGCAGTAACCAGAAGATGACATGACTGTATTTGAATAAATGTAGATTGTTGTACATGAAAAAAATATCCTGAAAATAAGCCCTAATGTGTTTTTTTTGGAGCAAAAATTAATATAAGATCCTGTCTTTATTTTCGGGGAAACACGACAGAGGGGCTTAAGTGCATGTTAATTGCTGAATTAAATGCAACAATAATTTGTTGCTGGATGATTGCCTATGGATTTAGCCAAAACATCTTTGCCTTTTGTTGTAAGCAGTGGTTTCTTAGTCTTGAAGGTGTCAATAACCAGATTATGAGAGCCCTTTTCTCATGAAACAGAGTGGTATATTTGCTTGTATCCTCCCTGAGAATATTGCTTTAATAAGAGCCATCTTCTGTTTGCTTCCTGAAGGGACAAAATACCTGTTCATGTTGTAGTGGATCCTGTTCTCAGTCGTGTTTTACGGCCCCATCAGAGAGAGGTGAGTGCTGAGAGATATGAAATAGTGGTTGTTGTGCTGCTGTTGCTTTTGTGAACTTGCTGTTTAAGAGACTCTCATCTGCATTCCCCTGCTGGGTAAAGCCAGGCAGAATCCTTGGTACCGTAGTTTTTGTCTTGGCTACAGTTAGCCTTTGTCAGAGATGAATTCTTATGTCCAAACTGTAGTAAATGTCACTATTGGCTGTTATGGGAACCTTCATCATGATGGTGCATTTTTTCTGAGTGATTTTTTCTCTTTCTAGATGTTGTTGCCTCATTTTTCTCTGCTTGGAGGAAGAGCTGGCGGCAGAATAATTCAATGTTGTTATGACTGGATACCCATGGCTTCCCTTGCACCTAGTCTCTGTTCACATGGGTGCTTTATTTTGAACATTTGAAAATGTTTTTGAATAAACTTAAGTTCTGTTAGTGATATTCCACTGGCTTAAAAAATTGCTTCGAGGTATATGTTGATTGCTCACTGATGCTGCAAATGGCAGATATTTGGGTTCTGTGATTTAAGCTGTATAGCCTAGAGTCCCTCTTTCTGTTTTGCTCAGGGAGTGAAGTTCCTGTGGGAGTGTGTGACAGGCCGCCGTATCCCTGGAAGTCATGGCTGCATCATGGCTGATGAGATGGGTTTGGGCAAGACACTGCAGTGCATCACTTTGATGTGGACACTCTTACGACAAAGTCCAGATTGCAAGCCTGAAATTGACAAGGCCGTAGTAGTTTCGCCTTCCAGCCTGGTGAAAAATTGGTACAATGAAGTAGGTAAATGGCTTGGCGGAAGGATCCAGCCCTTGGCTATTGATGGAGGTTCTAAGGATGAAATAGACAATAAGCTAGGTATGAAGTCTGTACAATGTGTGTTGCTTTAAAAATGTATTACTGATAAGCAAGGGCACATTAGCTGAGTTGCTAAATAGCTTCAAATTAAATTAACACCATGATCACATTTTTAGCAGGCTATGTTCATTCTTGTGATTCATATTGTATAATTTGATGAAAGGTTTTAATGATTGTAAATAGAGGAAGAAAGAGTAGAGATAGCAAAGGAGTATGAGTTGGATCCAGACTTAGTCATGCTGAGAATGAAAGCATTTAAATAATTGAGAAGTAATTTAGTTGTAATTTGTCCCATTGATTTTAATGCATTGGTCCCTAATATAATAAAGCGTGGAACCACCCCAGTGAGTAAGGAAGCAGAGTGCAGAGAAGCCCAAGGACCTGGTGTTTAGTTCATTGGCCTAAGATGGCCTAGAATCTTTGCCCCAACTGAGCCATGGGTTTGTTGAGTTGTTTGAGGCAGCTGGGCTGGAAATAATAGAGACTTTGGATATGTAAACTGCTGTGTCGAAATGCAGAAGAAACAATAAAGTAGAACAACTTTTCTTGATGAATACAGAAGCAAAATGAATTATCTAGTCCTATTTGTATTGTTGGATGCATCATTTTGCATAAATGGGTTCTTGTCTTGTTTATGGCTTCCTAATACTGTACACGCCATTCATATTTTCCTCTTTGCCATATTTTTCTTTTAACAGCTGGATTTATGAACCAGAGGGGCCTTAGAATCCCAAGTCCTATCCTGATAATTTCCTATGAAACATTTCGCCTTCATGCTGAAGTTCTCCAGAAAGGGAGTGTTGGGATAGTCATATGTGATGAGGTGTGTAGAAGGCAATTTCAGTTATTGTTGTGTCTTTAAACATGTGTGGTAAGTCTGGCCAGCAGTGTTTAGCTCCATTCTCAGTACCATTCTCTCAGAGATGTCTATTCTCTATAGAGATAATTATGTTTTTTTATTATACTCATTGCAGTTAATTCACAGAAATTTGTTTGATTTACTGTAGACACTCCATACACATATCCAAACATTTTCTAATCCTAGGGGTGGTCTATGATCTGTGTGGGTGGCAGTTCACTCTGAAATGGCTGGGAGTCCCAATCCACAGATCATGATTTGCAAATAAACCATCAATCATATCCTTTAAATCAAGGATGGGCAAGGTCTGAGGGCATGGGAATCCTTCAAGAATTCTGGGAATTGAGTCCTAGAATTGAAAATCAACGCACCTATAAGTCCAACTCCCCCACCCCCAAAAGGGCTTTTAAGTGATTTATTTGCATTTTTTGCCTTCCGGTTTCTTGGCACTGATGTGTTTTTTCCAAAAAATCTGCTCCCATGGTGTCTGGGTATCATCGTTTGTTTTTGTTTTTTTAAAGGGGGCCTCCATAGAGCCTAATGGGTAATGAGACTGTCTCTCCCAGTAAGTACTACAATAGTTTGTTTGCTTGTTTACAAACCAACAATAAGAAGCAAGAGGAGCCGATGGTGTAAATAAATCATTTGGAAGCCCTTCTCTATGGGTGTTTGTTGTACTGGTTTTGGTTTCTGGACTGCCATTTCTGGAATTCTTGAGGAAGTCCAAAAATCCAAAAGAGCAAAGCCAAGTCCTTAACCAAAATATGGCCCATGCTAACTGTCTTGCCATTGCACCAAGGAAAGGTTCTTCTTGGATACTTGGAAATTTCAGAGTTCTAGAAACCCCTTAGTTTACTGTTCTTTTGGACCATATATAGTGGCTGGGAGAACAGATTTATCTTTGAATTTGTTTTCTCATTTATACACTTGCTATTTTGAAGAAAGCAGAAAGAGATCTTTAACACTGAAGAGCAGGGATTGGAATCAAAGATTTTCTTCTTTAATGCTTTAGGAAGAAAACCTCACTTTTCTGTGAGGAGTACAATTCTTTCTACGCACACTGCTTTCCCTGCTGGATGCTGCCTTTTAGGATGCTGTTGAGCACTAGCGGCCCCCAGTGGATTGAGATTGTAATAGATGTGTTGAATGCCCGAGGGGCATGTATTTATCTAGACCAGTGGTTCTTAACCTTTGTTACTTGGATGTTTTTGACCTGCAACTCCCAGAAACCCCAGCCAGCACAGTTGGTGGTGAAGGCTTCTGGGAGTTGCAGTCCAAAACCCCTGAGTAACCCAAGGTTAAGAACCAGTGATCTAGAGCACCTAATACCTGTACTGGTTGCTTTTAACTAGGAAACTGAAATGCAGTTGGTTAACTGTCCCCTCTTCAGTAAGGACCAGAGCCACAGCTTAACAGTTTCTAGAAAACTTCATCCCAGAATGGCAACCAAGATGAATACTGTTTTAATTGTATGAAAAACTGCTGAGAGGTGCAGCAGAACCAACAGGGACACACTTGGATTGTCCAGCTTTTGGTGTAGATCATCCACCAAGGTGAATGATCTCCATCTGATAGCTAAGACTCAAGCAAATCTGAACTTCTCCCTTCTCTGATTCACTTCAAGTATTCATTGCTTCCAATATTTAGCCACCATTACAATAAGTAACTATCAATTTCTTATTTTGTTAATGTGTAATGTAATGTCTATCTCTATCACATCCTTCAGTTTATATGAATATTATCTGATTCTGTATACATATATCTCAAGCACTATATGCATTCTTTTTGTAAATAAACTTATTTTCCAGGGTCACAGGCTCAAGAATTCAGACAACCAGACCTATCAGGCTCTCAACAGCTTGAACACATCTCGGCGGGTACTCATTTCAGGAACCCCCATTCAGAATGACCTCCTTGAATATTTTAGTCTTGTACATTTTGTCAATTCTGGCATCCTAGGTAGGTATTTTTCACCAGCATAATAGTCTAAAGTAAGAGTCAGCAAGTTGGTTTTCTAATTATTAGTATTGTCTCTGGACTTGACAAAGAGTATTTTTTGGTTGTCAGGGTTTATCAAATTGCTCCATGTACTCAGTTCTGTACCTTCCCATGATATAGTCCACTAATGATTAGCAATTTTAGTGGAAGACCTTGGCTAATCAAAATGTCCTGGAAAACAGGGAATAATCTTGATTGAGAGAAGGCATTTTGGTCCTCTTGTTACATTTTCCACTAGAGCTACCATGAGCCTCAGCCACTAGTTCAAAGGTAAGGGATTCTGACAGCCATAGTCCAAAAACGTGTGGAGGGCACCAAGTAGCGTACCCTTGCTCTTCCTTGTGGGAAGTCTTTGCTTTCTTTGGAAAGCACTACCTTCTGCTATATTATACACTGAACTCATAATTCTGGCCCAGGAGTCTGCATTGTGTGTTTCTACTGGGGTCATCTACTAAGTGATAGAAATTTGTTTCCAAAAATATGCATGCCTTCTGTTTTTGGGTAGGGACAGCCCAGGAGTTCAAGAAGCACTTTGAAATTCCTATCCTGAAAGGCAGGGATGCAGATGCAAGTGAATCAGAAAGACATAAAGGAGAGGAGAGGCTGAAAGAACTGATCAGCATTGTCAACAGGTGAAATTCAAAAACTTTTTACATTTTAAGTGTACTTTGTTTTTCTCAGTGCAGCTCCTTAAGTTGTATTGTGGATTTGGCCCTAGAAACCTCTTAGTTCACTATTCATTTAGATCATAACCCAAATTCCCTCCAACAATGGCAAAAATGCAGTCCATTAATCTTGAAAACACCATCTGAAATCTACATTAGCTGTGTATAGTTTATCTTCAAATTTAACAAACTGATTTTCCCCTTTGAGTTCCACTAATTGTTGCTGGTTTGTTATCTCCATTCCCTTAAATGTTTTGATCAGTTAATGAATTTTGTTCATTTTGTTTATGTTAAAATTGATGCTAACCTATTGATGGCAACTGAGCCTAAAAAGATTTTTCTTCTTTTGTGAAGAAGTGAAAAAAAAAGGGGGCTTTTAACTTGTACTGTTCAAAGGTTATAGATTTATAATTGAAAGTTTTCTCTGTTAGACAGGAGGAAAAAGACTGCTGGGACCTGGTTATGAGTTTGTTATGTTTGCAGGCAGCATTAACCTTATTTCGTTTTTGTGTTTTGTAGATGCCTTATAAGGAGGACTTCTGATATTCTCTCTAAATATCTCCCAGTGAAAATTGAACAGGTGGTGTGTTGCAGGTACAGCATTAAAGAAAGTAAGAACTTTCCTAGTGGACTCTGAAGAGAAAGGGTAGCAGAAATAATTCATCATTTTTTTAACTTGTTTGTATGTTCTTTTGGGATTAATTCACCATTGATAAGATAGTGCTCCAGGTTTTAGACTGGCCCACTGTTCAGAGATCATAACATGATTAGTATCTCGTTTCACCTCAGATTGACTCCTCTTCAGTCAGAACTGTACAAACGCTTCCTGAAGCAAGCAAAACCAGCTGAAGATCTGAAGGAGGGGAAAATCAGTGTCTCATCTCTCTCTTCAATCACATCTCTGAAGAAGCTCTGTAATCGTAAGTAGTTCTATCAATTTGTTTATTGTACCGTGCCCAATCCCAAGGGCCCAGAATATGTTGCAGGATGCTATCATAAAGATAAATAGCTGTCCTTGAAAAGTTTGATATCTGAAGGTGGATGTTGGTTACAGCGAGTGCTGATCATAACATGGTATACTTAAAACACCTTGCGAGTAATAACCACATTTCATAACAGTGGCTGCCCTTGTGGCCCCTGGGAGGTGTGGAGAGAGCAAATGTGGCATGTTTTGATGGCATTAGTGGGTGCAGTTAAGATTTTTCACTTGAAACTCCAAAGTTTCTTAGTTAAACAACTTTTTCAGGGGGTTCTGGCAATGCCTATTCATTCATTCATTCATTCATTCATTCATTCATTCATTCATTCAATTTTTACCCTGCCCCTCTAGACAGCGTCTACATGAATTAAAACACGTTAAAATAGCATATAAAATGGTATTAAACAGTATATAATTGTAAATGTGCCAATTAGTCATGTCTGGTCTAATTTTGATTATTTCTAGCCCTATTTTGCATGAATTGGCTATTTGGTCTGTTTGCTGTAAGTATTCTAAAACATGGCTTTATGTTACCTTGGCCAAAATCTTGTTGCATAAGGTAAGCAAAGTAACAAGTTTCAGTCTGTTCCTTGCTGTGTTATGCAAAAGAATTAGGACAGTTATGTAGTAAAAAAGCCAGATTAAAATTAAAAAGATATGTATGCATAGTAGCGTCCTTGACCATACCCCTTCATCTTTAGCCTTACACCCTTGGAAGTATGACCGTGGGCTGCCATCAGAACCAAAAAAAAATGGTCCTCAGCCCTGCTCGAATTACCCAGTCCTGCTATAGAGTTGTAGTTACCAGATATTTGACCCAGCATATAAAATAAAGAACAGGATGTTCCATTATTTAAGCTATTCAGATTACCATCATTATCTTAGAATTGCAAAGCTGGAAAGGACCCGATGGATCATCGAGTCCAGCCTTGATCAAGGGGACACAGTGGGGAATGGAACTCCCAACCTCTCTCTGTAGCCAGATGCCTAAACCACTGGGCTGTCTAGCAGTCAGAGATGTGTTCAAAATACAGTACTGCTAACTCCAGTTCCGTGCAATGAATTCTGAACTTTTTCCAGACCCTGCCCTGATCTATGACAAGTGTGTGGAGGAGGAAGAAGGGTTTGTGGGTGCGCTGCAGTTGTTTCCTCCTGGCTACAGCATCAAGACCCTAGAACCACAGCTGTCAGGTAAACATTGCTACGAAATCAATCTGTATGCTGGCATGGGAACTTCCATGCTGAACTTTGATTTTTCAGCACTGACATGTATGCTGCTGTTTTTTGTTTGTTTGTTTGTTTGTTTTGTTCTAGGAAAGATGCTGGTTTTGGACTACATTTTGGCAGTTACTAGGAGCACCAGTAATGATAAAGTAGTTTTAGTGTCTAATTACACCCAGACACTGGATCTCTTTGAGAAACTTTGCCGAGTTAGGAGGTATGATGACTTGGATACGTTGGCATGTGTTTGAGGTGGGGAAGGAGGGTAGAGCAGAGGAGATGGGCCAAACCTGGTTGCTAATCCCAACTAGAAGAGATGTCACAGGTTTCATTTATCTCATGGGTCTAGGACCATCTTTTCATGTGTGAAGGATGAAATCCTACATTTTTGAAGGATATGTTTACCTTTAATTTGTTGTGCATTATTTGTGCCAGGTATTTGTATGTTCGTTTGGATGGCACTATGTCAATTAAAAAGAGAGCGAAGATAGTGGAGCGTTTCAACAACATATCTGTAAGTAATGCCACTTAAAGCCAGGTAAAAATTGGTACTTTTTTTCTTTAAGCTGAATTGTTGGCTGTAAAGCAACAATCATGTTCATAGGAAAATATTTTCAAGTATGCCTGTCCAATATATTTTTATGAAACTACCTCAGTAATCCCATAGCCGTATACCCTCCATGTGTAAACACTTCCATAGTTAAGTGATTCAGTCACATTCTAGCCACAAAAAAGAACTGTGTACATGTGTATACACCTAAATAAGCTGTTTTTACAGGGAATGTTCCCACCAGTGAATAGTTTTTCAGTCTACATGTTAGCTTTTATATGATATTCCCTGTATTTCAGGTTTATGTTTACACAGTCAAAAACAATATCAGTTTTCTTGGCTGTATGTATGGAGGGTTTGTAATGATTTCCAGCAGAAAGCAGGAAAAGCCCATTGTCTTTGAACTGTGATGAAGGTATGGAATATCTGTCAACCTGTGGCTCTGCTGTTTATTACTCCTGCTTTAAAAGCAAGGCAGTTAACTCTGAAGTATACCCAACCACAAAACTGCATGTACGTGAGTCAGTCTCATCATTTGAGTGTAGCATTTAATTTCAGTTTGTCTTGTCTTAACAGAGCCCTGAGTTCATTTTCATGCTGAGCAGCAAAGCTGGTGGCTGTGGCTTAAATCTGATTGGGGCAAACAGACTTGTGATGTTTGATCCAGACTGGAATCCAGCCAATGACGAACAAGCCATGGCCCGTGTATGGAGAGATGGGCAGAAAAAGACTTGCTACATCTATCGTTTGCTCTCGGTAAGACCCAAGCTGGCTTTTGCAAACTTGATTGCTACTGTTCACTTCTACCAAATATTTAAGCAGGATGTGAAGGGAAAATTTAACCAGATAAATTATATCCATGTTCCTAAGGGCTAAATCCACTTGGTAATCCAAACTAATGCAGATCTGTTGAATGGATGGGGCTTGTTGAGCCAACATTTATGTAAATTCCACTGATAACAAGAGTTCGTTCAGTTAGGTCTAGCCTCCAATCTTTATAAAATAACACTTGTTTAGAAGAAGTAGGCAGATCTGAATGCTGTGAGGATTCCTAACTGCCCAACGCTGTTTAATGTTGGAACCAAGGTTCCCTCTAAGCAATGTGCATGTGTGACTGCGCCTCCCTCCACGCAGCTTTCTTCCTCCTTTGTGCAGGAATCATGTTCAACTCCTTTGGTTGCAGTCATGACAGAACCCTTGCGCACACAGGGCAAAGTCACATGTGAGAGAGGCAGAGACCTGCCTAGCAGGGCTGAAAATTAGAGGGTACATTGGTTAGAACCAATATTTTGCTGTTCTTGCATGAGAAAGAAGGGGAATAAGTCAATCCTTCCTCTGTTTCTGCCTTTGGGGAGTAAGCATAGTCTGTGCTGGGCTCCTGCTTAGCCAAGAGTCTGTCTTGTTATTCATGATCCTTCCTTATAATAAAAAAAGACATAATGAATTGCCTTATATCCAGGACTCTTCAGCAGGTAAAGTTGTACATTTAAAATTAATAAATATTAGCCTAATATTATTTCAGAAGTCTTAACTCTGGCTAAGAAATGATACTGCAATTCAGTTGATAGTTACACCATTCCCTCCTTCCATAGACTTTAAGGGTATGGTCCAGTTTCCTGCTCAGGGAGATTCTAGGCAGTGAACTGATGAGAAATGGATGCCACAGTCATTGACCAAGAATTGCAGCTGCAGCCATGCAGAGTGTGAAAAGTGTTCCTATTGAATAAGATGTAATGCCTTTAAAGGCCCTCAGATATTCCAGGAACACCGTTATCAGTCTTAATTTTGTTTCCTTCTAGACAGGGACAATTGAAGAAAAAATTTTTCAGCGGCAGACACACAAGAAGGCTCTCAGCAGCTGCGTGGTTGATGAAGAGCAGGATGTGGAAAGACACTTTTCTCTTGGGGAACTGAAGGAACTTTTCACTCTCAATGAGTTGACTACAAGTGATACTCATGACAAGTAAGTCTTGGCAGGGGCAGGGTGACTGCATAGCTACTTTATATTGTGTGCAAAGATTTGGGTATATAAGAGAAGAATATCCATGAAATAGTTCTTTGAAAACAAAGCATGCCCTATACAGATGTTCCCATCTATACATCAGGATACTATTTGGTTAACTTTCACTTAGTTGATGCTCATTAAATGGGGTGGAGCAGGTTTCCCACTATCCATTAAGTTTGAAGGTCTTCACAACACTCTAGTATAAAATGAATCCTATAAAAAGGAAGCAATATTTGTAGTCTACTCATTCTGCTTGGCCGAAGGCTTTGGGCTTGTATATTTACTCAGGGTAGTTGTCTATTTTTCTGTTTATTGTACAAGTCAGTCCTGTTGACTTGCCACATTCAAAGAAAAGGCACAACACATCTTTTATGAACCAGGAAGGATAAAAACTGGTGTCTTATTTCTATTTTCTGTAAGATCAGGTTTTGCATAGGCCTTTTCACCAATGATGAATGTGACTTCCATTAAGATCATGGATATATTTGCCTGTTTTGCTTGATGGAATAGAACTTGCTTCTAATCCATATAGATTCTATATTCTAGTTATGAAGACTCAAAATTCCTAGGTCAGGTATGATGGTCTGGAGTCAGGCTATGCAAAGCTTCTGCCCTTTGTCAGTACAACACGTTCTTTGTTGCAGGTTCAAGTGTCGTCGCTGTGTGAATGGCCATCAAATCAGGCCACCCCCAGAAGGGTCTGACTGCACTTCTGACCTGTCTCAGTGGAACCACTGTGCTGAAAAACGTGGCCTCCTGGATAATGTCCTCAAGGCTGCCTGGGATGCAGCTGTCAGCTTCACCTTTTATCATCATTCCCATGAGAAGCAAGGGGGGATACCATGACCATCTGTTCACTCATCTGAAAACTTGCACTATTTATATAAGAAAACAGCTGTGTGGTATCTCCGTATTTGTGATTTGATTGACATCAGGACAGCATTTTCTGCAATTAATGTACCAGAAGAACTTCCATCTTCTGCATGATTTACTACAGACTGTCTTTAAAAGGCAGACCATACAATGGAGCACTAGGATACAGGTTTTTATAGATGTTGATTCTTCTGTCCATTCACTAAGCCTTTCTGGCAGGAAAAAGACCAAAGATGAAGCAATCTCATCAGTGTAAGAAGACTATGAATCATACTGACTTGTACATGGATCGCTTTTGTTGACAATATTGTTTTCAAAGAAAAGCCTGAACAGATATTATAACCTCATAAAACCTTTCTAGTGAACTTCACTTTTTTTCTAATGTATTTCATTACTGCAAATTAATGTTGCATCATCAGATTTTAGTCTATTATGGAAAATTTTAGATCACAATTATATTGGAAAACAACATTAAAGTCTCCTCTTACAGTCACAAGTAAATTTGCTTAAAACTAATCTATTGCCATGAACAGAGTACATGTAAGAGTCAGGGAGCAAGACAAGGCACCTATTTGAAAGAACATGGACCATAAATGTAAGATGAAGCCAACAAGATGCAGATAAGTGAACTTTTTTTACTATAGCATCAGCTGGAAAAATCTGACAGGGAATGGTTTTGTTTTCCAGAAGCAAGGAGGGATCTGGTTTTTTTTTTAATTAGGAAGGTGAATTAGGTTTGTCAAACCTGGCTTCTAGGACAAGAATACAGTGCGATTTTTTTAAAGATCAAAGGATTTTTATTCACTAATGTTAGAATTGGTCTTCTGGACTATTTTGCTTGATCTGAAATTTAAACTGCTATGCTGAAGACATGCATAAAAAGTCTCTTCAGTTCATCAGTGGAAAACTGATAGTTTCTTAAAACAGTACTTGTTCCTAAAATGTTTAGTACAAATTATAATGGGACTTGGATTTTAATTCCATAAACAAGGTGTAAACCTTTGTCTAAATTGATTCCATACTATTTCAAAAATAAAATGTTAGGAAAATTTCTATTTTTTATGTCCAGCTTTTTATTCACAGTTTATCTACTAACCGCAATGGTGCGGCTAAAAAATATTGTAAATAAATAAATAAATAAAGACTAGTTGAGTAAGTGTGAGATTTATGGGGTTATTAGGATTCTCCTTTACTGGGGCAAATTGTGTAAAGGAATTCAATTTGATGGCAGAACACTTAATTCTCAGCGATCCTGTAGGTAATAATTGCTAGTAGCAAATTTATCTTTTAAATGTTGTATCCTATAAAATGAGCTCACAATTCTATACGTAACTAAATTTAATCAATAGTGAAGGGAAAGTTCTACAGTAATCACTCCTTTTGTACTGCTGTTGCTTTTTGCCATGTTAAGGAAATATTTGAGTTGAAACATTAAGATGAAGGCGGCAGCCACTGCATCTCTCTAGCAGAAAGAATCTGAATCCTGGTAGATCACTAAGATGCTTTATTACAATATACTGTCTCATAAGTGTTCTTTACATCACACTGATATAGTCAGCAAAGGCCTGAGACGCATCCCATGTGTCACTAACCACACTGCATATGGCTTTTAGTCGCCAAAGGGCCTCTTGGGCAGTTGCAGCATCCTGGTCCAGCCAGTTCTGGTAGAGGCACAATTTGGTAAACTTGATTTGTTCTCTGCATTGTGCTATGTAACCCTCTAGCTTCTTGGCAAACTCCAGGAGACCATCAGGTTTGATACAGTTGGAGCTGTAGGAAAAGAAAAGATTAGTTTATAAACAAACTTGTACATGAGACTACTCTCCCATATAGCTGTTATGCCTAGAAAGCTTACTATGATAGAAAACTAATTTTGTGCATTTTTCTCTGGTTGGAAAGGTAGTTACAAATAGTTTACCACTGTATGTCTGTGACAGAAAACAGGATTTAATGTTTTCTGACGTCGGCACAGGAGTAGCTGCATCTCACAGATTTAAGAAATAACTTCAGAAACTAGTAGTGCAGAATCAACAACATATATAAAAGCATTAACTCAGTGGACTGGCAGGAGGTGTAGAAGAGGGACAGTAGAAATAAGGCCCATTCACTGGAGGCCTCGAAGAATCTAGGTAGCCTGCAGACAAGGTATCTTATAGTATCAACCTACTAGGTGGGTATAACATCTTTGCCACTATTAGGGCAGAAGGAAAGTTCCTATAAATTCAATTCATTTGGCTTTTCTGAGAGATTAAGAGAAATGAAAAATACCTTAGATCTAGATGACAGATGGAACAGACTGAATCTTCCGAAAAAATGTCAGCCAGTGCAACCAACCTATGATTTCCTAAGAATGGGGAAAATAAAAATTTAAATGAAGCTATGAATGACAGAAGATGAGTATTAACTTCCATCAGTAATATAACAAAGCAATCTGGTGTGAACAATAATGAAAAGAAATTGTGGGAACTGGTTGTGGACCAAGAAAAATGTCTCCATCCCCTGCCTCTCAATAATCTGTTGGTTCTGAGTAAATTAGCATCAAGTTCCTACAAAGTTTCCAGCCAGTAACAATTTATTGAACAAAAGATCCCATTTGGTAACTGGTTAGATTTCCAGAAGGGGAGAACTTAGTGGGTTGCCCAGTTCAGTATGAGAATGATCTCTTCACCAAAAAGTTGCAAGAAAGGCAATAGGGCAGGGCAGTTTACCTTGCCAGTGCAACTACAGTCAGATTTATTTTTCACTCCATAAGATGCACCTGATGGTAAGATACAGCTAATATGGAGCGAAAAATACGGGAGTCCCCGCGGCAGCAATTGGCACCTTCAGAGGGCTTCAAGGGCTTTCCCCCCAACATGGGAGGAAGTCCTTTGAGACATCCGAAAGCAAAAAACGCAGGGGGAAAGGGTGGGAAATTTGAATTTCCAGCCCTTTCCCCCTGCTTTTGCCTTCGGAGGTCTGCCTTCGGGGGAAGGCCCTTGGAGACCTCCTGGGGGTTGGATCGTGGCGGCGGGGAACCCCCAGGAGGTCTCCGATGGATTGGAGGAAGCCATTGGAGACCTCCTGGTGGTCCCCCGCTGCCACAAAGGCAAAAAGGCAGGGGGAAAGGACAGGAGATTCCTCCAATGGAGGAAGCCATCGGAGACCTCCTGGGGGTCCCCCGCCGCCACGATCCAACCCCCAGGAGATCTCCAAGGCCTTTCCCCCGACATTGGAGGGAGCCCTTGCAGAAGTGTATTCACTTCATAAGATGCACACACTTTTCACCCCACTTTTATTGGGGGGGAAGTGCATCTCATGGAGCGAAAAATACGGTATATGTGACACAGTCCCAAACTCTTGCACTGTCTGGAGTAAAGGACAAGATGTTACCTCCATCCTCAATTCTCTCTATACAACCTGACATCTAAATCTAATCCCGCACTCATGATGGGTAGGTGTTCACTTCATCTGAAGAAGTGCAGGGTGGATCCCATGGAACACACTGAAGTATCAGAGATAAATAGCAGAAGGGTAGCAACTGCTGTTACCTCACAGCATGACTCATCTGTCACCCAACTGCCTCATCTTCAATAGTAGGACTGCCCTTCTGGCATAGTCACTTAGTCTAATTCTCTGATAAAAAGAGAACCTGCTTATTCCCACATGGCTGGGAAAAAAGACAAGGGGCTTTATCAGCTTAAATCTCCCCATGTATATTTTTTCCTCTTCTTAAAACTATTGCCACCATCAGTTCATTTCATGAAGTCATTATGTGATAGCTTGTGCCTAAAATTTCGTAATGTTTTCTTTGCTCCTCTTGCCTTCCTTGTTTGTTATACCTCTGTGTCATTTGGTCTTGGAAGATGGTAAACAAAGTAACAGCAACTGCCATACTAATCAAACCAAGAGCACCTGTATTCTTGGTGCCATACAACCCTTTCACACACAGAAAAAGTATTCCAGGATGGCTGCCATATTTGCCTTACATACCCAGCCTATTTCCTGGGATTCTGAGAGTCGTCAATGAGGAGTTTTTCTTCACAACATTGATTATTTCAGAAAAAAGATCCGTGGTACACTTTTCAAACAGCCGACAAAAAGAAAAGGTGATTTCTGTCACAAGACAAAGAACAAATAATTATGTTCCTCCTTCCCGTTGTTTGGTTCGCTAAATGAAATTAATTCCATGGAATGCACTGCAGACAAGTGAGAACCAAACATTAAAAGCATAATGATACCCTGCCAGACTTGTTTTAAATTATGGTTATAATGGATAAAGGCATTTCTTTTCCTTTCTGCTGTTCTAAACGATATGCTTGCTCTTCCATAATCCTTTTCCCCTCTGCTAAGTAGTTTTCCTCTACAATGAACTAGGTTTGTTTTTCTGGGGAAGCAGTGAAACCCCTATTCTCCAGTCAGGAAAAGGCTCAGCACAAAATGCCATTCGAAATAAAATTCAGCTTCTCCTTCCACCAAATCATTGTTTTTATTTTATTAGTTGCATTTATACCCCAGAACAATTGGTACAGATGGATCCTCCTCACTTTTTACTCACACGGACTCTTGTGAGGCTGATGGGGAGGAACTGACCAGAATTTCCCAACTTGAGCTTGGCAATTTTCACAGACAAGAACCTGTCTCTTCAAAGTCGCAGGCCAGCCCTCTAACCATAATACCATTCACACATTGTACTGCCTTGTACATTCTCTGAGAAACTGATTATGAAACTTTCAACCCTCTTCAGAACCATCTTTGCAAATGGTATGTGACAGTTGCAACTGGCAGACCTGTAACCATTTTGGAGCATAAACAGATATTAGTTAAATATACCTTGGAGGACCGGGTCCTGCAGGAGGAGGAGGACTTCTTTTGAGTGGCCAGAAAGGTTGACATCATGAAAGCTTAACTTCTTCAGGTTTGGGCTATATTCTGTAATACAACAAGATCTAATGATGAAAGACTTGAAGTGCTGTACTACTTTTCTGTTCTAGGACCACTCTAGGATCTGTATTGTTTTCTATGCCACCTATACAATAATCCTGGAAGCTCAACTGGCTACATGCTAATGTTATTATGACCTGGTGCTACAACTAACGAACTGTCCAATTGTGTGCTGCAGGTAAAATTGCCTCTGCCTTACCTTTGAGTGCATGAAGGAGAAGTCCAACTTCTTGTGGACAGGAAATGGCAACACTGTCTAAGGAGAGACTCTGGAGGGACCTTGAGGCTTTCAGCACTGGCACCAAGTGACTTGTTTGAAGAGGTTCCCTGGGAAATCTGATCTCAAGCTGTTCCAGATTGCCCTCTAAATAGGAGATGGAAACAAGAAAAAAAAAGATCTTGCTCACTAGCTTAAACTGGCAAACAACAGTATGAGCAAAGTTTGGAGAGCTGACTTGAAACACTGTCTGTCTTTTGAAGGAGACATAGAATCAGGCTGCTTCAAGACCTGTGCTCTCTAACAGTGAAGTGCTCCCCTACAAGAGGTGTAATAAATAGGAGACACTGGCTCTCCATTGCACAGGCAGGGCAGATTGTACAGAAGCAAAGTACTTCATTGGTAAGGTATGCTATCAGCTTTTGAGAGTGCAAGTACAGACATGCTTGTAAAGAAGGCTTTTAAGACATGTAGATAACTTGAATGGAACCAGTGCCCACTTCAGTACAAAAAGCATACATAAATAACTATTTAATACAAGCAATCTGGCATGAGAAATGTTTTTGAGGAAAACAGAAATACCAGAAGTATTAGTATTACTACTTATTGACCGCTGAAGTGTTACACAAAACTGACTCAATTAATTTCAAAATAAAATATTCCAGTGTAGGATATAATGGACATGACTCTTCGGTGAATCATTAGTATTAGGTCCAGAGGATGCTAAACTACGCAAGGTCAGACTACTTGTCCATTTAACCCAAGGGTAAGCAAATTGTGGCCCTCCAGATATTGTTGGACAGCAATTCTCAGGAGCCCTAGCTGGGAGCATCAATTGTGAAGAACGTTGGCAGTAGCAGTCCAGTAAGAGATGGAGGCCTGCACTCTACCCACTCCTCATTTTGCCCAATACTCTATTTAAAGGGCAAATGGCTTCTGTAGCTTCTGCTACTCCACTCTTTATCTGAACAGGAGATGCCAGATGTAGAATCTTCTGCAGATAAAGTTTGCACTGAACAGTTGAGCTATGGCTCCATCTACTTTCTGAAGAGGTTTGTTTTTACTCAGGTGGCAGGCTAGAAATGGAGGACTCTTGAATTTCTCCCTGATATCAAGAACAAGGACAACTTTTAGAAAGTAATGCCTGTTTATTTATTTTACTCCAAAGTCTACTTTTAATTCAAATTTTGCAATTTCATTTCTAGAGTGAGTAAAGGCATGCATAGAACAGAGCATCAGCCATAGGAACCATTCAAACTGTGGAATGACCAGGCCCATAAGAGCAGTCATAGGAATCTAACTTCAGATACAGAACAATAGCATATTATAATGTCAGACTGGAACTGGACAAAGTTTTACCTGGAATTTCTTCTTGTAAGAATAACATGTCCCAGCTATCTTCTGACCTGTTCCACTCTGGTGCAGTTTTGAGATCAAAGCTGACCAAGAGTGTCTGAAGCAATGGAACAGCACGCAAGAAAGAATGGACAAGATTCATACAGGGGACATGTGAGAACATGTCACTGATGCGCACCACACGGAGAGAGTAATCACTGTGTCGAGAGAGAGCCCGGAGTCCAGCGAGAATATTGAAGATACCAAGGCCTAAGCCTGCAATCAGATTTTAGAAAGCAGAAATAGAGAACAGAATGACTATTTCACCTGGAGTAAATGCACTGCTTCTGATCCTGTGTATTTTTCAATGAGAGGCAATTGAAAACTAAACCCACTTGGTTTACATGACTGAATAGTATAATCCCTGCATCTGTGGGACACTTAGAGAGAATAAAAATACTAGCTACAAATAAATAGAGAATGTTGCTATATCTGACAGACTGTAACACTGGAGACCTTAAAGGCTCTGTCATACTCTGTTGAATTTTCCCAACTAATAAAAAAGTGTTCCTTATACGTAGGGCAACAGCGATGGTAGGCACGGGAGCAAAAAAACTTCATGCACTTCCTATCCTAATCACCAGATGTTCACTATGGCTGATAGCACCAAGACCTCACACCAATTTTGTTTTAATACTATTATATCAGTAACTAACTACAGTGGTGCCCTGCATGACGACGACCCCGCAGAACGATGAAATCGCATGATGATGACTTTTTTGCGATCGCTACAGCAATAGCAAAACAATGTTTCCTATGGGGGATTTTCATTTGACGATAATTAGGTCCTTGCTTCGCAAACCGTTTGTTCGCAAAACGATGATTTTTCCGGCTCCACAAAATGGCTGCCCTGTGTTTTCTGGACCCATGTTTCGCACAGCAGCCATTTTAACAGCTGATCGGGGCTTGGAAAATGGCTTCCCCTATGGGCAATCTTCGCTGGACGATGAGGTAATTTCCCCATTGGAATGCATTAAATGGGTTTCAATGCATTCCAATGGGGAATTGTTTTTCGCATGACGATTTCGCTTAACAGCAATTTTCCTGGAACAGATTATTTTCGTCATGCGGGGCACCACTGTATTCATCTTCTCACAGCAGCTGCATATTATACATACAATATCAAGCCAGTTTGGACTAGAATACAAGAGGCTACCCAGAGAAGGTACAGAGACCACAATGTTTCTTAGCACCATGTTCTCTAACACTCTGAAGCTGAATTTCATCCGTATCACAGCCAGATTAACTTTAACTCGTTGACCTTGTGAATCTGTGTCCTAAGTACACAAGTGCTCTCAAGATGCCTCATTCTACATAAGATTTACTGCTTTAGTGACCATGTATAAAAGTAATCAATTAATACTATCTATAACAAAGAAACCCTTGGATAGTTCTCTGACCAGTCAGAGAGATTTTATGGCTCAATATAATTAGTGACAGGACATGTAGGAAAGATTCTATTATTTGACACTGGTTTGTGCTGCTCACAGAACAACCTAAGCACTGCATACAAACCCCTGTGCTTAATAAGGCATCTTGAAAGCACTGACATACTTCTAGCAGACAATTTGAACTAAGGTTTCCTTTTTGAAATGGAGAAAAACCCTATTCCTTTTCACTATCTCCCCACTTTTCAATAGTCTTTGGGATAGTTGCAAGCACCCTGTCTTAACACAAGTGTTGTAACAACCCCAAAAGGTGCAAATCACAAAATATATAATAACCGCTCCATTACAACAGCAGTAGGAATCTGTAGCCCTCCAGATATTGTCAAGCCACATCTTTCACTATCCCTGGCTGGCCCTGCTGACTGGGCTGATGGTAGTCTTGAATCCAGCAACATCTGGATGGCTGGATTCCCCACTCCTGCTTCACAGTAGTAAAACAACATGCTTAACAGAACTGAAGACAAATGCTGTATTCTGACTGACCATTCAAGGTCAAAACAAGTGTCTCCAAAGACACCCAAGAGCTTAGCAGGTTCCCAAGCATTTGGCATGTATTCCTAGTCAGAGGGATGGAGAATACTTCCAGTGTGGTCACACTTCGGAAATGGCCAGCACTTTTCAGAGAGGTGATCCCAACTGGTCGGGCTTCTGCTGCACAAGGTGTACTGCTACCACTGGCAAGCTCTGATGGGGCAGAGAAACAGTCAGCAGGACTCTTTGCTGCCCCCAATTTCCTTTTGTTAGAAAGTGCTTTCTCCTGTTTTTCTCTTCCAACTGCAAAGACAAAATCGTAAAGATCTTCTGAGTCTATAGGAGCTTTGCCAGTCTTTCGACAGCTGTGGCTCTTCCCTGTTGTAGCCTTGCACCTCTTCTGTGGTGTTTTCAAAGAAGGATCATGTTGGGACGTTTTACTTAGGGAACAGCTGAGAGATGCCACATCAGCATGTTCTCTTCCTGAACTTGTAGCTTGTTGTGTCCTTCTTTGGGGAGAACTGCAACCCAACCCACAGTCCACTGGGTCTTTCAGAGTCTCACAGTTGATGCTGGCTAACTCTACAGCATTTTCAAAGCCTGCCATAGATTCTTGAGAGACAAGAGGAACCATTTTTTCACTGTTCAGATCTTTGTCACTACACTGGCCAGCTGCTGAACTATGGAACTGTGTGCTTGAAGTCCAAAGAGGCTTATGCTCTAGCTCTAGGCTCTGATTAATAGATTTCTTTCTGCACATATGGCAACATGTTTCCTGGTTCACTGGCACTTTTCCAGGATGCCAAACCCCAGCACTCATTTTTAGAATAAGGGTTAAAAGTGCTGGGTCAGGATCAGGCCAGGAGTACATAGACAGGTGGTCCACAGCCCCATGATGAATTAGGCGATGAAGAAACAAACTCAACAGTTGTCTAGCAGACTGTTTGGTGGGGAGGAGGTGACGGAATGTCAGGGACTTGAGTGAGACAGCCAATCTGTCTAGAACATCCTGGTTGTGTTCTGCCATGAGTTCCGATATGCCCTCCAGCATGTTATAGATGGTGAGCTGGGTAACGTGCTGTGAAGTGTATAGCAAGGGCAAAAAGCAAGGGTCATTCAGGCGTTGGTGTGAAGACACATCCAAAATTCCACGCAGCACATTAGAGAAGAACGTTTCAAGGAATTTCTTCCTCCAACACTTGATGCTCTGTAATCAAATAGAACCAAATTACCATAAATACTCGACACAGTATGATCTTTTCTGTGTGATCTATAGAGGAAACCCAACTGCCTTTAGGGGTTGAAATTATACTCAAGTAAGTCACAACTAGAGCAGAACCATGTGCAATAGGGGAACTAATGGAGGAGTTGACTCACCACATTCTTACTGATTCAATGGGCCAACTCTACTGCAATTTACTACATTTTGGCCACTAAAACTTATTTCCTAAAATGTAAAGAGGTACAGTATGCACATTCAGCAAAGATGGACATACTGAATAGCTACCTTTTTTTCCTGTCATACTTAATTTTTCATCTTTATAGAATGTTCTTTCACAGATCTCTCTGGGTAATTATAAGTGGGTCTCAAATAAGTGGATTTTCTGGTGGATTTTACCTAAGTAACAGTGCTGCATTTCTTTAATTATAGTTTTAAGTCCTGCTAATTTCTTTAGGGTCTCTTGAGATATAGAGTATTTTGTACTGTTATTTTAGTTACCTTATTTTTCCATGTATAAGACACTAATTTTTCCTAAAATCATTACACTAAAAGTTGAGAGGTGTTGTATATACAGAAGCCAAGGAGAAAACAAAACAGCCCATACCTTGCCTCTGCAAACAGACTTCCTTCAATCACGAGGCTTAGCTTTCTCCAAACAGGAGCCTTATGGAACTGACATCAGCTGATGCTGAACAAATGAATTGGAATACACCTCATTGGAGGTGGAGCCTGTACACTCAGATACAACAGGAATTCATAATGTCCAAGCATTCTGAGCCCAGAGGCTGAACACTCAAAGTTAAGATTTCTTAATTTGGGGGTTAGAAAAGGGAGGGGCAGGGCACATGCGTCTTATAAATGGAAAATATGGTAATTGTGTTTTATATGTTATTCTTTTGGAGTTTTACACAGAAAAACTTCTACTCTGAAAGGCAACATAGATTTTAAAATATATAAGAATGGTTTCAGCTGGTACACAGAGAATGCAAAAAATCTGCTTAAAACCATAGTGATGCCTGTGCATCTGTCTGCCAGGGTACGAAATAAATTCACATGTCCAGCTGATAAGCATTATCAAGGGTTCTTGACTTTGGTCTGAAAGAAACAGTGTATAAAGTTTGTCAGTCCTGAGATGCCACTGAACCATAATTTTTGCTATAATAATGTATCTTACATCGCCCTTCTAGAAATGTTACAAGAATGTCATGTGTCTCATGGTCTCTTATGACAATAACAAAAACACATTTTTTGTAAAATAATTACCAGAAGGCTACTGGTGATCACATAACATTTGGGTAGTTTGTTGAACTAACTGAACTGAACTAGCTATCCCAGTTGCATGTCTGGCATCTGATTGTTCAACCAAGATGTGCACTGGCACCTTGTCTGTTAGTTGTAATTAAGTGTGTCAAGTTAAACAAACCTGGCTGGGGAACATGTGGCTCTCTCTGTGCCTTTTGGACTCTAGCTCTTAGAATTCCTTAACGCTGGTCTTGCAAACTGAGGATTCGGGGAGCTGAGACTGGAAACATCAAAAGGACTATGGATTCTCCACACCATACTTATATTTCCTGACATAGGCCAGAATCCTACTGGTAAGGTTTGTGTGACTTTCCACACCTAATTGATGAGATACTAGGTTGAATCTCAGGTGCAGAACTGGGTGCATAATCAGGCACACCATCAAGCCACACCCTGGCATCACATCAATTAGGCACAATTTGGCATGGCAAGTCAGGCAGCAGCTTCCACAAACATCAGCGATGTTTGCAACTGCATTCTTACCATAATTTTCCAGAGACAGTAATAACAGGGTGCTGTCAAGTCAATTTTGACTTATGGCAGCCCTTTCCAGGTTTTCTAGATATAGAATAGTCCAAAGCGGTTTTCCATTACATTCTTCAGGGAGAGCCCTGGGACTGTGCAGGTTGCCCATGATTACACAGGCTGGCTCTTCTCCTAGAAGACACAATGGGAACTGAACTCCCAACCTCTGGATCTTCAGACGGATAAACAAATTTGTATTTATAATAAAATTTATCGAGGAAATTGATTCAAAGCATCATCATAGCTGACACAGGTTGAAGACAAAATTAGCTATGAAGGCGGGAAGCCTGGTCTCCTCAGGTACGTCAGTTTTGTGATGCTTATCTTTACCCACCTCTAATCTAGAAGGTCTTGTTTTCATGATGTCAAACCAGAGCTTGCACCATATAGGCTGGGTGGAGAGTCCTGTAGAATTAGATAGTAAACTGTTCAAAAACAGTTAAATAGTTGTCTTCTACATAATAGTTTTAAATGTATTAATTTTTATAAGACACAGCTTATTACAAACATACCAAAAAATAAATCTAATTGACTTCAATGGGATATACTTTTTATTTATTTATTTATTTATTTATTTATTTATTTATTTATTTATTTAACTTATATGCCGTCCACACTACCCCTTTTCAGTAGTCATATACCGGATTGCACCACAAGTACATACTTAATATTCTTTAACCTATAATCCTATACCCACTTACTTGGCAGTAAGTCCCAATGAATTCAGTCATAGTTTTGAGTACATATGTACAGGACTCTACTATAAAGCAATATTTCCATGTCCAATGGGAGCATCTATCCTAAAAACTTTAAGATTCACCATTAAAATTATGTTTCAAGTTTAAAACAAACACTGAAGCTGCAGATCACCATTACTAATGCATGTTCCAATAGCACATAAGCCATAGCAGTGCAAATAATCCTCAGTTTTTGTTGTTTACCTCTTAAAAACTTAGAACTTCTTGATATGTACTGTCAATCACTTTCAAATTCTGATGACACTAATAGAATTTTAGAGGTATGAGAGATGTTGAGGAGTGTTTTTTTCCACTGCCATCTTCCCATGAGTTTCATCGGCTAAGTTGGGATTTGAACACAGGTGCCTTGAGTCCTGGTATAACACCATCTGCTATGACAGCCCAAAACATTCTTGCTCTTCATTCGTACAAGACTACCAAGTAAATCCTTTATCAATATACAACTTGAATACAGCTCTTTCTGTACAGTTCAGTCCCTTGTCAAGAAGGTACAGTTGGGAATCGAACTCCCATCCTCTGGTTCTGTAGCCAGATGCCTAAACCACTGAGGTACCCAGCAGTTCTATAGTGGCTTTGACAAAATGTTAACATATATTTCACTAAATTCAACTAGTTTTTAGGTGTAATGGAACTCAGTAACTGTAGTGACTCAGACAGCAATTCTATAATGCTTCCTTGAGAGTAAGTCCAGTAAAATTGGTGGGATTGACCTTTCAACATGTCCACTTTAACACAATTGGAATCCTCTTTATTCAGTGGATGGACACTTTAATGAAATTAACAAAGCAGTGGTTGGTCTTCATCACAAGAATTATTTGTACTGTACTATGAAGGATATAAACGAAATACAGTAACATTTTTGAAAGGAAACAAAAAACAGAACTGCTAAGTGTTTTATTTCTTTTAGCACCTCTCACAAAATAACTGACCTTTTTTCATGGCTGTCTCCTCAATTCGCTCCAGATAATAGATGTTAAGCAGAGGCAAGATGCCCTTCAGGATTGGACCTGGAAGTGCTTTTTTTGTGGGAAAAATCAATAGAAAACTTTATGTCAGTTACATTGAAAGAACAGTTATATGGATTGCTGTCGGGCTGTTTTAGATGCTTTCTAACTCCCAGGATTGAAGTCTTGAGTGGAATACCTAACATCTTGCTCTGCTCTAAATATTCTGAGGCTTTCACTTCTATCTGCATGATTCTTTAATATGTCGTGTACAATGGGATCGCAGAATTAAAGACAAATTGAAACTATGACAGCTAAGAGTGCTTTGAAACAGTTTTTTTAGCACTTCAGTGAAAACACAACATGCAGTTATCTTTTCTCCCTGAGCACATTATTTTCCTGGCAAGATTAAACATGTGGGGGGAAAAGTGGCAAAACAAATGAGGGGTTAACCAATTAAATATGCCATTGTATAAGCCACTCACCCATTAAAAATTCTGTAAATGTGGTGGGGGACTGCATAATACAACACTGTCTGCTAGCATCCTGGCTCTCTTTGAAAGCTCTTAATAGGAATGTTCTTCTCTGCTATGTCAATTGTGCTCTAAAGATCATCAATATTTAGAAGATTATATGTTCCTCAGTTCTACTTTACAGGGCAGATGAGTCTTAGCACATGTTTAAGCTACTGAAGTGAAAGATTCCGATTAGTGGAAGAGAGAGTATGCAGGTGGGGAAAAGTAAAGAGCAAACTTAGTGGAACAGCCACCTATTAAAAACAGAAGCTACAGTACTGTGGTTTCTGGGCTGTTAACAAACACAAGCCTCTGAGTCCTCCAACATTCAGGTTTGGGAGGAGGAAATAAGAGAACATTTATATTTAACACAGGAGGGTAACATTTGGTGCCCCAGATGTCGCTGAAGCCATGCCGGAATAGTCAATGGTGAGAGATGAGCCCAGATGAAATCCAACATTTGAAGACTTGCGCCGTCCTCGTCCCGCCTGTACCAATGGTACAATGCTCGGCATGTTTGCCGGCGGATCCATTTCCTCTGCATTTGCGAACACTTGCTGTGTCGCGGGCTGTAAGAACCCTTCTTTCCAAGGCACACGTCTCCTGTTTTTCACCCTCCTTCCGCACTGGTCCCCAACCTTGGGTCTCCAGATGTTACTGGACTACAACTCCCAGAAGCCTTCGCCACCACCTCTGCTGGCCAGGATTTCTGGAAGTTGAAGTCCAAGAACATCTGGAGGCCCAAGTTTGGGGACCACATGGGAACCTCTGTGGATATGTGTTGCTGCTATGAACGGCAACGAAGCTCTTTAAACGAAGCGGCATCTTGAAGCCCTACCTCAGCGATCTCTGGCGCTCTGAGGTGTCCACCCTCACGGCCCACAAGGAGGAGCCCCCGCTTCGTAGCCTATACAGTGAATTAAGGCCGATCCCAGCCCGGTCGTTTCCTTACCCCAAACCTCTTTCTCCACGCGTCCCATGACAGAGCTGATTACCACCCCGCTCAGCTCAAAGAGGCTAAGGGGATGCCGACCATGGGCCTCCTCCCCCGACTTTGTCTCCATCTCGTTCAGAAGGCTGGTCTACTCTGAAGGAAGCCAGATAAGTTACGCCATCTTGGCAAGGTCACTCATTGTTATGCAGGTAGCGGCACACTGATCGCGAGCGGGCATCCTCCGGCGCTATTTTGGCCGTACTGGCGGCCATATTGGTAGGGCCGTGCGTGAATCGGAAGGAACGAGCCTCACCAAGCCCAGGCCGCTCGAGTAAAGGGAGCCATCTTGAGAGGGCCGGAAGAAGCCTCGCGTCCATGAGAAAAGGCGCTTTAGAGAGGCGGGACTTCCGCTTAGCGTGCGGGTGACCCTTCGGCGTCCTTCTGCGGCAGCTTAAGTCAAGTCAGAACGAGGTTTGCTGAAATGGGGCGGCAGGACGAGAAGGCGCTGGAAGGGGGGAGCGGCGAGCCTGAGGTGAGCTAATGGAGCTCTCTTCGTTCCAGGGAGAGAAGGGAATGTGCTTTCCCCGTTGTGTAGGGTTTTTACGCCTTGATTTTTTTTCTCCCCCCACCCTCTCCCGTTTGATGGCGGGGCCCTTGTCTGCGTTCTTCGTTTTGTTCCCCGAGTTCTTGCTCTTCCTCTTCCGTAACCGGACTCTGAGGTTAAGAGAGCCCAGCCAGAAGGTCTGAGGTTGCGATCCTGTGCTCACTTCCTGGAGAGTAGACCCCCACGGGTGTCCAGAGGGGCTTCCTTATTCGGGTTACCCTGTCACTAGGCCTTTCTCGCAGTAGGCGAGTCCAGGGCCCAGGAAAGAGTGGGAGGTAAACCTCAGAAAATGGATAATGCATAGTCAAAGATTTTATAGTATCATTTGATTTTGTATTATTTGACACCTATTTTTGAAGTGTCTAGAATAGCCTATGACTGGAGACTAATTTTTTTGACTGCCTGGGAAACGGCTTGTGTATCAATACTGTAATAATTGGATTATGTACTTTTATTGTTGTTGCCTGTTGTAATCATTTCGTGGATGTCTTTCCTGCGGGGATGCAATATACTGTTCTGTAGGAGTGGGATTTTTGTATTTGCTGGACTACAAATACTATAAATATTCTCCATTCTGGGAGTTCCACTTACTTCACAAACACCTCAAAGTGATGCACCTGTGAGTGCTCCCCCAGATGTTACTGGACTCCCAACATGCATGTGCCCCATTTGGGGTAATGGAAATTATAGTTCTGAGAGTTGGGGCAAATGATTATTACCCCTGCTTCACTACATCTTGTTTCTCAGTTCTCAGAATATCTAGGTGGCTTCTGATAAAACTCTTCTGTTGGCTTTATTCACTGTGCCATAATTTGGTGGTCCAGACAGTGGTTCTTAACCTTTTTGAAAGAAACGCTCCCTTGAGCCATTGAGGAAGTTATCATCGCCCCCCCTCCCCGCACTGATAGATAGGTTATTTATTTATTTATTTATTTATTTATTTATTTATTTATTTATTTATTTATTTATTTATTTAAGACACTTAAATCCAAAGACCCCTGAAAACAAAATTCAATTCCAAGAAAATGAAATGCCCCAAAAAAGTAACATTTAATGATTTAGTTGCAAGTGAATTTTAAGACACAAAAAGAAATATAAAAAGGGCATAAATACAAACTGCAGTGCAGGAACTAAAAAATTCAACATGAAACCTCTGAAACTAAATTAAGATTGGAGGAAAACATATATTCATGCACACTGTAAAAAGGCTGCAGCCATCTTCACAGGTTTGGCTTGCTCCAGCGCCCCCCTACCGCCCCCCTTCTGCTCCAGCGCCCCCACGCCGCCCCTTTTCGTTTTACCGCCCCCCTGAAAAATGAAATCGCCCCCTGGGGGGCATTATCGCCCACGTTAAGAACCACTGGTCCAGAGTAATTTAAGGAAGGAAGAGGCAATGGATTTTTACAGCACTGTGGAATGTTTCATATTTATTTGATTTAGGTTGCCAAAGTATAGGTTTTATATTGGTTTTAAAGATGATTGTGAGGAAATATATTTGGTTAAATAATAAGTCACTGTACTGAGTTACTATGGCATGTGTCTTATGAAAGAAGCTATATTTTAGCAGATAATCAAAATTGATATTTACTTTGCAGTTGCTAAATGTGTTTCCATTGTGCTGTCCAGACACCGATATATCCTTTATTTCTTGTTTCTCTAGGAGGAAGAGGAAGAACTTGTGGTATGTAACTTTAAATATCATAATGTAGTGAGAGAAGTCCTTAAAAGGCCATCACACACAACAAACTAACTTCCCATTTCAGATTAAAAAATGGTACAAGTTTGTGGCTAATCATGATGACTGAGTTCAGAGTTCATTAGTAAAGTGTCAGTTCTTTCTGTATGGCAAAATGTAAGTTTCCTTAGTATAATGAAGTAAGATCTTGGAATCACAATGTTATAACTTTGTAGTACTGTATTTAATTTTGTGACAACAAGTGTGCTGTAGTCTTGAATACTGGTAGAATCCTAGGGCAGCTTGGCACAGTGGTAAAGACCAATGTTACAAGCCTAGATGTAGCTTGGCACCTGCCTCATGTATAACGTATTTCTGGGGGACTGATAATTCAAAGAAAAAGTAATAGACTGATAGAAGTACTGTGTCTTTCATACAACTCTGAACATTATAAATAAGTAATATGTTCACATCTTGGGAAGATGTTTCATACTACGTTGCTGAACTGTTTTTCAAATGCTTCTAAAGTGCACTGTAGTATCTGGAAGCCCCCAATTTCCTTTTACCTACAATGCCTTTTGAACACTTCTTCCAGTCTAGAACAAAGATGGGCACCATCTAGATCAGTGGTTCTTAACCTTTGTTACTCAGATGCTTTTGAACTGCAACTCCCAGAAACCCCAGTCAAGACAGCTGGTGGTGAAGGTTTCTGGGAGTTGCAGTCCAAAACTCCTGAATAACCCAAGGTTAAGAACCAGTACCGGGTTAGGCTTTTTAAGGAGTGACCACTCCCTCTCTCAAAGAGGCATTCACAGACTCCTGGACTCAGGTGCGAACCCCCCTAGCAGATCTTCCAATTAGCCAAGATGAGCATGGGTCGAGCGGAGTGGTGGTGGAACGGACAGATCCAAGCACTCTGTCCACATCCTCAAGTCTCAACAATTGAAACTCATCCATTAATACTTGACCTAAGCACGGCACACTGGATACATCCTCTGATTTTGCAGTAATGGTGGAGTCCAACCCACTGCGAATCTGAGTGATTTCTCCCTCAAAATGAATGGCAAACTCATCACAGTGAGCTGATGAGCAGTCTGGGACCTCCACCGGATTTCCATATTGAAGAAGATCCCGGACCACCCGAAACAGCTCTGCTGGACGACATTCTGAGGAAGCAATACGGCTGGAGAAATATTGCCGTTTCGCCACGAAATAGGCCCAATAATGGGCTCTTAAGTCGTGTTTGATCGGACTCCCAGTGGGATTTTCTCCACCTGCACTCCAGCCGTCTCCCCTCTCACTTCATTGCCCACAGTTCAGATGTCTATCAAGGAGCTGTCTGGGCTCTGTGTGGAGGAAGAAGGCACTTTGGTGCAATCGTGTCAACTGCCCGGGTCATCTCCCTATTCCATAGGGTGACCTGAGCTTTGACAGGAGTGCCGACCATATCAGACGGATAATCCCCCAGAGCATTCTGGAAACCATCTGGATCTATTAGTCTCCGAGGGCGGATCATCTTAATAGGTCCCCCACCCTTGCAGAGAGGAGAAGAAGCTAATAGACTAAACTTGACCAGGAAATGGTCTGACCATGACAATGGGGTTACAACTAACCCCTCCACATCCAAACCACCATCTTCCAGTCCTGTTGAGAAAACCAGATCCAAGGTATGGCCATTTTCATGTGTCGGTCCTATGACACGTTGAGACAGCCCCATGGTTGTCATGGCGGCCATGAAGTCCTGAGCTGCCCCAGTCAAGGCAGCCTTGGCATGAATGTTGAGTCCTCAACAGCCTGGGAGTCCTCAACACCAGGTCCGAGACTACCTCTGTCAGCTCAGGCAGGGAGACTGTTGGTACGCAGCAGGGTGGGCGGTACACCAACAGAATCCCTAATCTGTCTCGCAAGCCCAACACACAATACAGGCCCTCAAGACCTCCTCTCAAAGGGATAGGAAGCTTGGTCAAGGAGATAGAACTCCTATAGACTATAGCAACTCCCCCTCCCAGGCCCTCTGAGCGACATTGGTGTTGGACCGAGTACCCAGGCGGACACAGCTGGGAGAGGGGGACACCGCCCTCTTCTCCCACCCAGGTCTCAGTACTGTAATGCACGCCAGGTCAGCACCCTCATCCAGAATTACATCATGGATGAGGGCAGTCTTATTTTGTACTGACCTGGCGTTCATCAACAGCATTGTGTGGCTCGAGGGTTTGCTGATATGGTCACCTGATACCATCTGGCTGGGGGTAGGACTAGAAGAGGGGACAGATGTAAGATATCTAACCTCTCTTCTCCTATGTGGGCACGTTCTACCCCCACTGCCATTCTTTCCCCTACCCAGCACCACCTCAATGGCTGCCTCCTCCAACACCCTTCCCCCTTCCTGTTCCCTCAAATCCACTGTGGGTCTCTCTTAATTGATGGCAATTAACAATCACAATTTAAAAATAAAAAAATCTTTCTAAAGCCCCTTCTCTTCCCCCCCCCCCCAGCCATGTGGCTGATGTTGAGAGGGGGTGAGGCAGCCAGGGCAGCAGGGCCCAGTCCTGCAGAAACAGAGGGAGACTGAACCAGCTCCCTTGGAAAAGAGTTGGCAGCCAGCAGGGGCCCAAGCACAGTCCCACTGTCTCTCACACAGTGAGCTGTGGCCAGCAGATAGTCTTCGGCTCCTCCCGAGTGCAGGAATGCTGGTCTGAGTTGATACTAGTTAAGACATCAACATTGTATTCCTCATTACACACCAATTTGGTACACAAAATGCAATAAATATGTTGATTTAGTGAATGGTAATTTACCACTGAGATATATCCCATTTAACTTTGGCATATGTAAATAATCAGCCATCTGTCTGGGGTTAAGAATAGTAAGTTTTTACTTCTGTTTGTTGAAGTGGTAAGAATAAACATCCCTTTTAGTACTGCGCCATCTGCATTAATATCTGGTCAATATTTATAGGTTGCTTTTTTTTTCCAGGATCCTTTAACTGTTATTAGGGAAGAATGTGAAAAGCTAGAAAAATGTGTGAAATTCCGTGAAGTGCTTGATGAGTGTGAGGCTCGAGTGAATTCCAGATCCCATACAGAAGAGACGTGTTCAGATGAGCTCATTGACTTTTTGAGAACTAGAGATCATTGTGTAAGTATTTTTTAGAATGACTTTCAATGATAAATGTTTGCTTTTGCCTGTGAGAATGAGTCTTATTTCTCTAGTGTTTTACCATAAAAACTTTATGCAGGCCACACTGATATCAAATAAAAAAAAATTATTGATCTGGATATTAGCTTAATTAAAATAATTGAAGCACTGATATTTGTTTCATAGGTTTTACGTACATAGTTTTCAGCTTCATAGGATAAACTGTGTGGTTCTCAAATTTGTTGTCTTTTGTTAGTTTCCTAGAAATAGTTTATAGTAATAATGTGAAGGTTTTATGAAGGAAATAATCAGCCTCCTGCTGTTGAGGAATCGTCAACCAGCTTTTCAGACTGGAAGAACGTAACAGTTTATAGGTATATAGTGCAAGAAGCCTGTTGTCTCCGAAAGAGAGCAAGACTAATGTGCGTGTTGTTAAGGAAGCTCCTGTTTTTACCCAATGTGTCTATTTTTGGGTTTTTAGGTGGCTGAAAAACTCTTCACCAAGCTGAAATAAATGTTCATATAAGCATCTTCCTGCATACATGATGGAAACCTGAGTATGTTCTGTTTCAACTGATATGCTGCTCCTCATCTGTGGTTTTAGAAAAATAGAACAAGCTCGTCTGTAATAATGCAGTTATCAGGATTGGTGTTTTGTGGAAGATTTACAACTGCTAACGGAGTAACTGTACATTCACATATTAAATCTATTTCCTGCCAAACATGAACATGTTTGTTTATTATTGGGTAGTAAGAAGCATCTTAGCATGCCTGGAGATGAAGCATAAATGATATGCAGTACTTCTGTGTCTAGTTTTTATGACTTTGAAAGTAATGTAATTGCATGTAGATCTTTATTTCCTTGGTTTAAAAGATTAAAAAATCCAAGTCAGATCAGAATAATTAGCTACAGTAATTGAGAAGAGACAAGAAAAGCATATTATAGATAGAGCTAATGTTTCTAAGAGCATGATCTTCTGGATTATAACAAGTCTCCCTCTCAGTCTACCCATGTGGTGGCAGTTGTGACCATCATCATTGTTTCTCTATCAGTGTGACAGTGGAGACAGCAAAAAGCAAGGTGGGGGACCTGCTGTGAACGTGCCAAAAGAAGAAGCCACCCTGCCCTCTATGCAGCCGTGCATTATGAAGCAATGAGAAGGGAAATATTTTAAAAGGAAGGGGGAAAATGAGATGTAAAAACCCCCTGCCAGCTTCTATCCAGTTGGCAATAGTGCTACTTTCAGAGCTTATATGGTGATTCATCTGCTCTGGATTCTTCATGGCCTAACTGCATTGGATTTCTTTGCTCCACCATGTTGGATTATAATACAGAAATGGCAACGTGATTAGATGCTGGGAGGGTGTTTGGTTTTAAGGTCATAAACAATTCCTTTGTACATGTTCCTGTTGCATTTCTTCAGATATCTATTTGGCTTTCTTTATCTTCATTCCCCTGCTAAAGGAAGTTCCTTTGGAGCAAGAAAAATTGAAAATCTGACTAAATTGCAGAGAAAGACCCTCTACCATTATGTATATTTGCATAGTTCTACATATAAAGCCTCTGCTGCTTTGCTACAAAACTGGTGTTTATGTGTCCATGTGGATGCATGCAGCTATTCTCACACTAAAAGCAGGTAGGTACTTTGTTGGCCTGGTTTTGCCCTTACCTTAAGATTCTGTCTCAGGACATTATAATACAGTGGGGTCTTGACTTGAGAACTTAATCCGTATTGGAAGGCGGTTCTCAAGTCAAAAAGTTCTCGGGTCAAATCTGCATTTCCCATAGGAATGCATTGAGAACCATTTGATCCGTATCTGCTCTTTTCCGCCCATAGAAACTAATGGGAAGCTGCTATTCTGCCTTCGACCACTAGAGGGGGATATTTTGTTTCTTTTTTTCTTAGGTCAAGAAAGGTTCAGGGAAGGCAGGGAAAATACAGTCCGGGCAGTACCAGGCAGTCTGAAGACTCCCAATCCACTCTCTAAACGCTGGGAGGAGTGAGGAAGCAGACAGGCACCCTTTTCACTGGCCAACAGTTAACTGAAAGTTCAAATTTTGCACTTTCCCTGCCTCCCACGTGGTTTTTTTTAGTTCTTAACTCAAATCTAAGTATGTAAGTCAAGTCAATATTTTCCTGTGAGAGCGGTTCTTAAGTCAAAATGTTCTTAACTCGAGCCGTTCTTAAGTCAAGACCCCACTGTATCTCAATGGATGCTGGAACATGTTCTTTCAGATATAGGAGGATAGCCAACTCAGAAGCAGGGCACCAGGTTTGCAGAAATTAGGACATGAAATAGATGTCACACAACTTTGTCAAAAATAGATGAGTCCCTTTGATATAAATGTTCATACCCTAAAAACTAGAAGAGACTTCCAGTAAGTAGAGAAAATCCAGACCATCTGAACATGTTTGGAGCAGTCACTTAGCCTTGAATTCCAAAAAACAAGGCATACCTCATCAAGTAGTTTTAGAAGCCTGTTCTCATGGTCATCTTATTAGAGATCAGAAACAAAGTTAGCTACCTTACATATTTCTGAACAATGCCCAAAAACTAAGTTATGTGTTTCTATTAAAGAATGATGCTCTACTGATGAACCTGAGGTCTGAACAACATAGTTTGACAGACTTGAACATGGATGTTTACTGTGCATAACTGTTTCTTCCTTGGAGTCAGTACAGTAGGCAACTGTTTCATGATCTTTTTAGATTTGCTGCATTTTGCAAATGTGTAGAAATAAGTGATAAAGTTCCCATTTATGGGCATATTATTTAACCAGTCCATTCAGGAGACAATGAGCAGACTGAAGCATGTTTCTGAGAAGACTGGTCATCAGCTTTTTCAAAAATATCTATAGCCAGAAACCTATAGAAATGTTAGGTTTCTACAATCTAATTAATGACAACTTGATCCTTCAACTTAATCAATACAGTTGCCAAAGCCAGACTCCCATTACCAAAATGGAAACGACAGAGTTCTGCTGAAAATGCCATTAGCAGCCTCATCCCTAGTGATGGTTAGGACCCCTTCCCTTGCAAAAATCGGGTGTTTAGATGGTTGTTGTGGGTTTTTCGGGCGTTTTGGCTGTGTTGTGAAGGTTGTTCTTCCTGACGTTTCGCCAATCTCCGTGGCCGGCATCTTCAGACGACAGGAGTAGGAACTCTGTCCATGTTCTGTACGCAAACACTTGGTCTTCACGTGTTTAGAACTTCGTGATGTGGTGTTACCTGTATAGTGGATTTTTAGATGGGAAGTGAAAGGAGATCTTACTTCATTTAATCAAGGAGCAGGTACATAGACGTGAACACTAGGGCAAGACATGGCAATCGGCTACATTTTTCCCCTTTGCAAGTACTTGGCAGAAGAAGGGACGAAAGCTTTCTATTTTTGCTTTGGGCAAATCAGGAGGTAGCTTCCCACCGTCCATTTGGGGTATGTACCAGCTCAAAATTGCGCACCGTACTTAAAAGGATGCCGCGGCCATAGGACGGTCTTTACGCTCTCTCGGATCGATCCGGCTGTCCCGTCGGCCCTTTCAGCCTGGGCGGGGGCGGGGGCGGGGCCTTCGGCAGAGGGAAGCGCACGCAGCCGCGCCGGAGCCGGAGCTTTCGCGTCAGGCGGCCCCAGCCTATGGGAGGGTTGCTGACGGTGGGGATGCTCAATGGCGGCGACCTTGCAAGTTGGGCGAGGAAGGCGGCTTCTCCGGCAGCTGCTGAGGGAACAGGCGCCTTCGCTCACCCGCTTGTTCTTCACCTCAGCTCCCTGCCGCCGTGGCCACCCCCAGAAGAAGAAATGGGTGAGTGGGAGGGAAGCGGAGTTAATACCGTAGAGAAGAACAGCTCCTTTTCCGGCAGTAGTTTTCGTGGATCCTGTAGTGTAGATAGTATAGTGAGTAAAAGCATGCACGCCAGTTGCTTTCTTCCCTCGCCCCCCAGCCTGTTTCCTTTGTAAACAAAGAGCTGCGGGCGAATTCCGACTTTCCTCCCTCTTTGGGGCGTGTCGGTAAGAAATTAAATTTTACTATTCAGATACATTTACGGAAAATTGCGATTGTTTTTCTTTCAGAATAAAAAAAGCATGGCGGGGTTCAGCAAGTTCCCCTCCTCCTTGCTGTGGAAGAAGGCTCAGTGGGTTTTATTGAGTCATTATGATGAAATTAAGTTTAAGCCCAACCCATCAAACATCCCAGGATTTAACTTTTGATTGGATTGAGGTGGTATCGTTCAACTGCCCTATGTATGTATTTTTAATACCTTTGAATTTCTTTTTAATAATTGTAGTGGGCCAATTGTAAATTGCAGAAGAGCAAGCAGTATTTTCAATAAATATATATATTGTAATTTTAGGGCCACATCCTATACTTTTTTACTTACCTCCCATATGTTTTAAAGCAATTGCAGAATAGGTGTGTATAGAGTTTCACAGCCTTATTAAACAACTCTAACACTCTGAAAAAGTTCTTATTTAATTCAGTAAGGGTTGTTCCTAGGCTAGGTGAATGGATATGGGATTTACAGACTTAATTTATTAGACTTTTCTTGTTGGGAGTCATATAGCAACAAAAATGTATAATGAGTTTAAGAGTAGCAGTGCTGTCAGATTGTCTTTCTGGATTAGAATGTACGGTAGTGAGTAGAATCACTGTTTCAGTATTTCCAAGCCAAGCAGAAGCATTACCCTGTTTCCCTGAAAATAAGACCTAACCTGAAAATAAGCCCTAGTATGATTTTCAAGACCCTGTCTTATTTTTGGGGAAACATGGTAGATAATTTGGGGCTGACTACATTTTTTATCACTTTTCGAGTCAGATTTTTTAGTGACTATTTTTTATACATAGTGATACTGGATATAAAATAATGCATTTGAGATAGCCAGAATTCAGCATTATGTATTGTTGGAATAAAAAAATATAGTTGTAAAGCCAGTTCTGACAGTTTCCTCAAAGGACCCAGTTTCCATGTTCAAAGGCATCTGACTTGAACCACTGTTGCAAGCAATAATTCCTTGAAATGTGTCCTGATCTGTTTGAACATTCAGATCTCTTGAGCTTATGTTTCTACTCTGGGTTGCGCCAGTAGAAGGTGGTTGTGTCTGGAGAGTTTGGAGAGTATGTAGATCTCTCCAAACTGCTGCTAACTGCAAGAACATCTTTGACATCTTGTTTGCACAGAAATACATGAAATGGAAATTGATAAATTTTGTCTCTTATATTTAGAAAATATATACGATCTACACTGGGCTTTTGTGTACCTCCAAGCAATCTTGGTTGTCTCTGCCTACATTCTACTGTTCATTTTGTTGCAGTTTTTGTTCTGCAGTCCTGCACGAAAGCAAAGAATCAAGATTTTCAAATCAGTAAAACTGTCCATTTTAATTACTCTTCCACCTTTTCTCCAAATTGTTCCAGGTGGCATTTTATGTATTTTTCCCAAATCCATTTTTATGCTCACAAGAGAGAGTGCAGCTTATCTGCGTGTATAGCCAGTGAGCTTCATGAACAAGCATTATTTATTTTGATTTTATTCATTACGCTTGTACCCCACCCATCTAAGCACTACTCTAGGCAGCTAACAGCATTGAAAAACACAACTATCCACCGCAACCCACAAAGACATAAATAATAAGATCCAGACGAAAACATTAATAACCCAGAATATCAAATAAACAAGGTGCTAGATGGCCAATCAAAATTAATATCCAATTCATGGGTCCATGAGGATGTCAAAGGTGTAAGATGTTTCTGGAGGCGTCTTCAAACCAAATAGTTTTTATCTATTTCCTAAAGGCCAGAAGAGAGGGAACCTGGTATACGTATATCTGCAGGTAATGCATTCTATGCATTGTGGCCACCACCGAGAAGGCTCAGTTCCTAGTGATAGTTTTCTAGATCTCTTTAGAGGGGGTAAATGTAGGGTGTGTGTAATCCTATGCTAGGTGAACCTGAAACTATGGAAATACTGTTTTTAAAAAAATCATCACTGGGGACTTCAAATTGTTCACGTGTACAATATTTTAATTCTTATGAAGGCAACCACTACTCCTCGGATTCCTGCCACCCGGATGGCTCTGCAGATCTTCGATATGAACTATGGAACACAATTTGGCAGCCTCTGGCCGTCTATCCGCATCAGCCTTCTATCAGAACAGAAATACGGAGCTCTTTTCAACAATTTCTGTGATGTAAAGCTGGTCACTCAGCAGTTAGAAGACCTGAATGCAATAGATTTCATCTGGGAAGCTCAAAATGCAGTAAAGGATCTAGATTCCATGGCTGAACAAGGTGCAAGAGAGCAAGTTTTATCCCCAGAAACTCAGACTGAACTTTGCGAGCCCCGAGACCAGCCTGTTTCTTTCATCAGTCCCAACATCAAGTGTTATACATTCCCCAGAGGGGATATCAGTCTTTTTCCTCAAGCTAAGTATGTGCCTGGTTTTGTGTGTATTTAGGAACAATTTGGCATTTCTGAATGGCAAGCCTGCTCCTCCCCCCCCCCCCGAACCTTTTGTAGTTAGTAGAGTATGGATACTGTCTTTGCTCCCAGACTGTAGAAAGGGAGAAGGATGATACCTAATCCCCTGAGAGTTGTCTTTGACTGTCATTGGTTTTCTTTTCCTGGCAGAACCCACTATACAGCAAAATGAAGCTGCTGCCTCAGATAGTGGATGCTGAGGCATATTAAGTGGCAGCAAGATGTTGGAGGGCTGAGTTACGCAGCTTGCTCTGTTTCCTCTAAGTTGGTTACTCTCAGCTGCATTGGAGGCTGTTTGAGAAGGATTCAGCTGCTAGTCTGGTCATTTTCTGTACATAAAATGAGAAGACTCAATTACTGTTCTTTGCTTCAGACAGTGAATGTCTTGGCCCAGCCCTGAGTTGCACTGTACGTGGGTCATACACATTAATGGAGCTAGTATAACTCTGTTGCAATGCCTCACTGTGGAGTTCAAATCTCTGCTGTGTCTTCCAAGAGAGGAATTAGCTAAGATCACCTGGAAAATGTGTGGATGGCAAGTTTGCTTATCCTTTCACCTGTGTGACCTTGAACAGCTGCATGGTCCCAGAGCACCACCAGAAGGAGGGATTGGCTAACTGTTTCTGAGTACTTTCTGCCTAGAAAACCATGGAATGGGGGTCTCCATGTCAGAACTGACTTGATGATGCATTACTGCTATTATTGTTGTTAATAAGCATTACATCTTTCTAGTTAGTTCAGCATTTGTATGATGCATTTGAGCAAAATGCAGCCTATAAAACCCCATGCTGTGTAAAATGCCAAAAAAGGCCACAAGCATTATCCTAGGTTTTATGTTTATGATCAGCAAGTACTGGGCTCTTTCTTCAAAGCCAGTCCAGTTCCCAAAAGAGCCATCTTCAGTATCTGTGGGTCAAGATGAAAATCTGCTACAAATAATTCACCTTCAATCTCAAAGGCAGGCAGAAGTAGGTCATCCGGTGGTTCAGGTTCTAAATCATTCTGACTCAACTCACAACAAGCTATGCAGTCGAAGTTACCATGGTCATCAGTTAGGGTTGACAGAAGCTGCACTCCTGGTAAGTGCCATAGGTTGCTGACTGTTGGTCTAAAACTTCCTCCTTTTCCTTGTGTGTGTGTGTGCACGCGCACACGCGCACACGCGAATATGATGTAGATATCAGGCAGGGAAAAATAGAGATTAGAAAAGTGAGACCAAAAGAAAACCAGAATTGGAACTTCTATTAAACCTTCAAAGTTGTCAAGGTCTGTTCCAAAAATAATAGGGCTTTTTAGGAGTACATTTTAGGAATGTGAGTCAGGCACTAGTAAGTAAAGGATCCAGGGAGCTGCCTCATGCTCTTATGCTGAGGTCAGACAATAGCTCTACCTACCTCAATGCCTGGCAGCAGCTGTCTAGCGCTTTTTTTCTTAGCTTCATCAGAAGATGCCAAGATTATAAACTGGAACATTTTGCAGGCAAAGCATTTACACTACCATTCAGCTACTACCTTTCTGTGCAGCCAATGTATTTTAAACTGGCTTTTTTGGAAAATTTTTGATATTCCTTGCAAGTCCCCCCCCCCCACCTCCCGGTGTTCGAAATAGAGCATGACCTGGTTTCGCATATTTATTTAATGTGTATTGACTTTGCTTCCCAAAATGTCCTTACAGCCTTTAGTATCACAAAAGCTCATAAGTATTCAAATGAAAATACTAAGAAAAAACAGCTTAAATGATATGAAGTTGCATATGCAGATACTTCTCTTGAATGTCTATAGCATGTAAGTCTTTTATATATTTGATTAAAGAGGGGAAAGTACTGTACTGAACAGTGTTGACAGGCTAATTTTAGTCTACCCAATGAGCTGCGCTTGTTATGTTGTGGTCATTCACTCATATATTGCCAACCACATTTAGCTCTTCAGTGAGGTGACTGGGCCATCTTTGGTTTCCTGACATTGCCTGTATAATCACTTGCACCATTTAGTTCTGGAGTTAGACATTTTAAAATCCATTTTTATTACTAATCTATTTTATGAAACAATGATTTTAAAATAAATCTGTAGGGTGTTTTTTTGCCCCACATTGTTCATTTTAAATTGTGTTGCTCATACTACCTTGGGTACTTAGGTTTCATGCATTTCCTTCTGTTTTAGACCAGATATACTAGGAATTCTGGGCTACTACCTCCTCAATGCTGCATCTGTCTTACCTGTCTTGGCTCTCAATGTACAACCTGGTGATTTAGTCCTTGACCTTTGTGCAGCACCAGGTGGGAAGACGCTGGCAATTCTACAGACTGGATGCTGTCGTAAGTAACCTTCTTTTCTTGCCTTTGCCCCTCCTAGTTCAAATGGAACTCCATGGTGTAGTCAACACTGGTTGGAAACATTAAAAACACAAACCACTTTTGTTCTGCAGAATATGTTTTATGGAGATGTGCCAATAATTCTAATTATGCTGTATAATCCTGCACCCTAAATCATAGCTGTTCGTATTTCTGCACTTGTAGGAGTGGAGTTTTTCCACAGCAATCTGAAAATGTACAAATGCCAAGATAGACAAAAATCAGGTACAAGTATCAGAAAAGGGTACAGGAGGGGTTGGGCCCCAATCCATGTGTCCTGACATGGCTGGGTCACGGAGAAAATATACTTCTTCGTGGCCTCTGTGAATGCATACAAATGGGTTTTACTGTGCCTGCGCAGGTACTCCTTGGAACATTCTAGAGCTTAAAAAGAAGTAATTAGTAGGATGTTGCCCCATGGCGTGGATGCTCCGCTTGCCCGAAATATCTCCGTTCCTTTTAGCCGCCACTGAGTTCGGACTCCTTTAGCAATTAGAGTTTCTTCCATTTTGATTCAACTGTTTTTGATCTTTGGCTTGTTTAATGGTTTCCCAATCTTGTCACGGACTTGGCTTTGTTGATGGTTTGATTACGGCTTTCTGATCTTTGGACTGTTTATCGTTAAGCGTTTGGATCTTGGACTTGGATATTCCCCCTGTGAGGTACCCTTTTCTTCCCCCCCCCCAACAATTTTCCCCTGTTTCCCACCTCTCTTTTATGGCCTCTTCGGGTCCTTTCAGGAGGTGCATATCGTGTGCCAACAAAATTCCATTCACTGATGGCCACCATCGCTGCTTGTTTTGCCTGGGAGAGAGACATCAGATCAACTCCTGCGTGGAGTGTAAGAAATTAACCAAGCCAGCCCTCAAGCTTCGCTTGGAACGACTTTGGTCGTATCTTTGGGAAAAGTCCCTACGGCCTTCCAACCCTGTAGCTAGTCCTCCTGCTGGCCCCGCAATGGAACCCAAAGCTTCCAGCCCTAAGACTGTCTCGGCATCGATGTTGACTTCGATGTCAAGGTCACCTTTGGTCTCTACCAAAGACCTCTCTCCTAAGAAAAAGAAGGACACGGTTAAAAGAAAGCTAAGCGGGTCTCTAAGTCTCATAAACCCGTGAACCTCAAACGGTTCACATCTCCCTCCCCTCTCCTATTTTGGAAGAGTCATTGAGGGACGTTTCGGACCCAGATTCCCTTTCTGAAGCTGGAGAGGTGGGACCACTTCCTCAGGCTCAAGCCTCGGCATTGGTACCAAGCTTGTCACCATCTCATGACCGCTCTGAGGCTGACGTTATCTCCAGCCCGGCCTTGGCCCATTCTAGCCCTATTTCTATTGGGTGGGCAACAGTGATCCAGCTTTCCAACTCGGAGGCATCACTTTTTCACTCTCCTCCACGGAAGCGATCTGCTAAACGGCACCACATCTCTCCATCCCGACAGTATTCTCAGTATCGGGAGGTGATTCTTGTGCCGCGCTCGTCTCGACACCACATGATTTCTGAATATGGTGAACCTCTTTATTCTGATGTGGATCAGCGTAGCGATCGACACCGATACAGGTTGAATGAGCTCGATCACCACTATGTTGAGGATTATTATGGGTGGCCTAGGCGCATGCATTATAGGTGTGCCTCTCCCGCATCTTCTTAATCTCTTTCACCACCTCCCTCTCAATGTTCATACCGAGCGTATTACAAGCCTGACCCTGCGATGCCGACACCGAAAAATATCTGCTTCCAAACACAGATTATCCCCATCTGAGATCCCTGGTACCAGCGAAACATGCACGTTTATCCTCCCTGCCACCGGCTACTGTTGTCCATAGGTCTCACTCATGTCATGCTTCAGCTTTGATTCCACAGATTTTAACCTTGACTCACTCACCTTGGGACCATCATCATTCCCCTTCACTTCTTCTCTTGAGAGACTCCAATCTCGACAGCTTCTGAGCAGGATCAGGATCTGCCTTTGGAAGCTTCTAGGGAGTCCCAGTCAAATGTACTGAAACCCACCGTCTCCATCTGAGGACTTTACATCTTATTCCCAGCTCGTTCTCTGTATGGCCGAATCTTTGGAACTCAACATCAAACAGCCTCCACCTCCCAAAAAGGAACTTGTCTTTGACGACATAAATCAAGAGAAATCCCCTCTGTTGAGTCTGGCATTCATACCAGCCCTTTTGGACCTTATCAAGGAGTCATCGGACAAGCTGTCTATATCTACTCATATCTCTTGACGCATTGAGAACCACTAAATAACGCATGGATCCAGCACAGCTTTTCTCGTGAAACATCCTGCTCCAAACTCCATTATAGTGTAGTCAAATCAGTCCCGTGCAGGTAATCAATCTCCAGTCACTCCTACCAATAGGGAAGGCAGAAGGTTGGATGTCTTAGGCCATCACCTCTATTCTCTGGCCTCCTTTCTTATGAGAGTCTCAAATTACCAAGCCATGATGGGAGCCTATCAGTGACAACTGTGGAGCAAGATCCTCCCAGTCGTTCAGGCTGCTCCCAAGGAGACCAGAACCTGTGCCCTCAACACTCATCTTGAGGCCACAACGCTAGCTAAACAGCAGCGTCTCATATCTTGCCACACAGCTGACGCTGCCTCGAAGGCTTTAGCCTCAGCTATTACCCTCAGAAGGCACGCTTGGTTGCATTTCGCAGGGATCAATGATGATACTAGATCCCACATTGAGGATCTCCCATTTGATAATGTTGGTATTTTTAATGAGAAGACGGATGAGGTGATGGGCAATTTGCACAAGATGCACAAGACTGCCCATTCCTATTCTACCCAGCAGCCCAGATACCAACAATGTAACCAATCGTGCAGGCCCTTTACCTTTCAGCAACAATGCCAGCAACCCTATCAGCCCTACAAACCTCCAGCTCTGGCGCCTGAAAGATCCAACCCTCCTCAATCTTCCCCGGTCCCCCTTTTTCGTTCCCACCTGCTCAGCGCAGACAAGTGGTCCTCTGTGAATCCACACATACCGCCCATCTTCCCCACTGTCCGTCACTTGGTGTTCTTGTGCTTTGTTTCAGTCAGAGCCTTGACAGTGGCGGACATTCCAGAACTGAGGTATTTCGGGCAGGCAGAGCATGTGCGCCACAGGGCAACCTCCTACTAATTACGTCTTTTTAAGCTCTAGAATATTCCAAGGAGTCCTGCGCAGGTGCAGTAAAACCCATTTGTGTGGATTCACAGAGGACCACTTGAAGAACTATGGTTACTGGTAAGTAACCTCTCTATTTCCGCTTTCAGGAGATGAAACCTGGATCACTTGCCTTTGGACGCATTGCAACTCACTTGTTTGGGTCATCAGGAGATACTAGCATGACACATTTTGTTTTCTTCTTGTACATTGTGCCTTGGTGTGTGTAGGGTAATTGATAGAAATCTGCCCTGCTGTGTCCCAAGTGGTCAGCTCAGTTGGATATGCTTATAGGCAAGGGTTTGGATTCTGAGACAAAGTTCACATTCTAGCAAAGCTAAATTCAGAGAAACTGGAGTTCCAGTGCTTATTTTGCCAGGACCAGGTTCAAGGTAGCACTGTAGAAAGCTGCTTAGGAATCTTTGGACTGAGCTTCCCAGGACTATGTTTGAATGTTGCTTTATCCTCTGCCAGTTGCAGGTGGAGCATTAAACAGAACTGCAGCTCTCTTTTCTGTAAGCAAAGCCTCCTGTGAAAGGGCCTCCTGTCAGCTTTAAGAGCTGTTGGTTCTGGTGGTGCAAATCTGGAATAATCAAAGTCAGAGGGTAGCAGCTGAAGAGTGTAGGTCAAGCAGGGCACTTTGCCCTGGAGCTGTCAGGGAACTGGGCATGTCCTCTCCTGGCTCTAAGAACAGGAACACCTCCATATCCATGGAGTTGTTCCTTAAATACAGGAAACATGAAATGGTGCGGTGGTTGGTGGTGGGAACTTTTGTGTGAGAACCAGTGTGAGAGAGTACTATATAACCATCATATCCCTTGGGAAATCTGAATATTTGGCTGCCTCTGAATCATGCCCCTGTCTTTCTTGTAACAGGAGAACTGGCAGTCAATGATATCTCTGCTTCTCGCATTGACCGGCTGCATAGGATTCTCCACAGCTATCTTCCTGAACAACTTATCAATAAAGTAAAGATCACAAGAAAGGATGGGAGAAATTGGCGTGACCTGAATGACACATGTTATGATAGGGTAAGTGATATTATAGCTGATGTCATAGGGATGCAAGAACATGAGAAGAGCCTTGCTGGATGAGACCAAGGGCCCATCTAGTCCAGCTTCCTGTATCTCACAGTGGCCCCACCAGATGCCTCTGGGAGCACATGAGACAACTAGATACCTGTCTCCTGATACCCCTCCCCTGCATCTGGCATTTTCAGCTACCTTCATTTTAAGCCTGGAGATTATACATCCCCATCATGGATTGCAACCTGTGATGGACTTTTCCTCCAGGAATCTGTCCAATCCCCTTTTAAAGGCATCTAGGCCAGATGCAATCACCACATCCTTTGGCAAGGAGTTCCACAGACTTAACAACATGCTGGGCAAAGAAATATTTTCTTTTGTCTGTTCTCACTTTCTCAGCACTCAATTTGAGTGGATGTCCCCTGGTTCTGGTAATCCGTGAGAGGGAATAGAGCTTCCCTCTATCCACGTCATCCATCCCCTGCATAATTTTATACGTCTCAATCATGTCCCCGCCTCAGGCACCTTTTCTCTAGACTAAAGAGCCCCAAACGCTGTAGCCTTTCCTCATAAGGGAGGTGTCCCGGCCCAGTCATCATTTTAGTTGCTCTCTTCTGCACTTTTCCCAGTTCCACTACAGTGGGGTCTTGACTTGAGAACTTAATCCGTATTGGAAGGCGGTTCTCAAGTCAAAAAGTCTGTAAGTCAAGTCTCCATTGACCTACAGTGCATTGAAAACCGATTAATCCCGTAACAGGCCGTTTTTGTTCCATTTTGGTTTTTTTCTGGTCTGTAAGTCAAATCTCAGTCTGCAAGTCAAACCTAAATTTTGCGGCCAGAGAAGTCTGTAACTCAAAAAGTCTGTAAGTCAAGCCGTCTGTAAGTCAAGGGTCCACTGTATGTCTTTTTTGAGGTGCAGCGACCAGAACTGTACGCACCACTCCAGGTGCGGCCTTACCACCATTTTGTTCAATGGCATTTATAATGTTGGCTGTTTTATTTTCAGTCCACTTTTTAATGATCCCTAGCTTGGAATTGGCCTTCTTCACTGCCACTGCACAGTGGGTTGGCACTTTCATTGAGCTGTCCACCAGCACACCAAGATCTTTCATCACCAACAGCTCAGAACCCATCAGCTGATAACTGAAGTTTTGATTCCCCCTCCCCCCAATGTGCATTACTTTACATTTTCTTATGTTGAAACCCATTTGCCGTTTTGTCACCCATTCTCCCAGTTTGGAGAGATCCTTTTGGAGCTCTTCACAATTCCTTCTCTTCTTCACTACCCAGGAAAGTTTTCTGTCATCTGCAAACTTGGCCACCTCACTGTTTATCTCTGTCTCCAGGTTATTGATGACAGATTCCTAGGGCACACCACTCTTTACCTCTCTCTATTGTGAAAATTGCCCTTTGATACCTAATCTCTGTTTCCTGGTTCTCAACAAATTCTCAGTCCATAAAGAGGACCTGCCCTCTCATCCTCTGACTGTGGAGTGTTCTCAGCAGCCTTTGGTGACATTATTTTCAGCTCTACAGTTCTAAGATGATGATGATGATTATACCCACCCAACAATAGAGAGCAAGCTGGTATTTATAGATGCTGAATGCAGTCTTTTGGATTTTTTCCTAGGCTCATACAAAGTATGAACTTGCCCTGTTCAGAACATAGTTGTACCGTTCAAATGTTTTGATGATGTGTCTGTAGCCCGAAAGACCTGTGTTTTATATTTTTGGAGTTAAGGCAGCTGTTTTCGGTCCGATAACTCTCCAGTAGTGTTATATGTAGCTTTAACTGGCTGTGTCTAATGGGAGTCTCTTTCCGTTCCTGAACTATTAGCACCAGAGTGAATTTTATTTAAATCACAATACAAATTAAAACAACTGGATTTTTTTGACAATTTAAATAAAAACATTGGAACATCAACCTGGCTTTCCTTGGTCCCAGCTCACTAGTATAACTGGTACATGACACTGGCTATGCAAGCATTGTCTTATTTACAGGAATATACCTCTGATATAGATTGCACTACAGAGTAATCCAATTGTATTTTCTGCAAAGGAGTGTGAACATTTAACTTTTCCTTTTTCTAAAGGAAAAATAAACCCTGAGCCAATGTCTATCTTGTTTTTTCCACAAATATGGATAAATATGGAAGATTTCTGCTGCTATAGAAAATGAATTTTGAAATACGAAAGCCTTATCTTAGCTTTTCCTCAAATACTAAGTTTTGCAGACAGATTAGAAAGAATCTGACCAGAATGTGATTGATGAGGGTGGAATGAACATGCAGAAATTTTAAATAACTGAGTGAAATGTTTGCTCTCCTGTTTCATGCAGGTGCTTGTGGATGTGCCATGCACCAATGACCGACAATCATTGAAGGAAGAGGAAAACAGTATCTTTAAGTATGGACGAAAGGAGGAGCGTAAGATGCTGCCAATGCTTCAGCTACAGTTGCTTGTGTGAGTGAACCTAAGCCTCAGTGAGGGATATTATCTGCTGGCTGTATGTCATTTCCTGTGTTGTGGCTGTGTTAATGTTATTCAGGGCTTTGCAAAGATGTTCATAACTTGAAAGAATTCCTGATGCTGTATCTGCCCTGCCTACATGGCACCTGTGTTTGACTTCATAAATAAAGAAGCTATATTCCATAATGCTTCCCTTCCTAAGCAACTGAAGATGGTTTATTTGCCATAGGTTACTGTGCAACTGATTTCTTTAATGGAATTCTTACCTTAATGCAACTGCTGTATTTATCTGTCTATAAGACGCTACTTTTTCCTAAAATCATTACATTAAAAAATGAGGGGCATCTTTTACACAGAAGTAAGCTGAGATACCTGAGGAGAGAACAAAATGGCAGATACCTTGCCTCTGTAAACAGACTCCCTTCAGCCACAAGGCTTAGTTTCCTACAGTCAGGAGACTTAGCTTCTTCCAATAAGAAGCCTTACGAAACTGATGTCAGCTGACCCTGAACAAACCAATTGGAATACACCTCCTTGGAGGTGGAGCCTGTAGGCTCAAGATTCAACAAAGACAAAATGTCCGACATTTTGAGCTCAGAGGCTGAATCCTCAAAGCTAAGTTTTCTTAATTTGGGGGTTAGAAAATTGGGGAGTGTCTTATAAATGGAAAAAAAAATGGTATTCCAAAGCATCCTTCTGTCAAACTCAATTTTTAGAAAAGGGTCTTCTGGTTGAAGTATGATAACATATGGGTTGAAGATGGAAACCAAGGCCATCTGGTATGGGGGAAATTAATGATACTGGTAACTTATAAGTCACAGAGGAGGAATGAAGGCCCTGTTGTCCATTCCTGCTTAGAAAAGCAAAATGACAATATTTATTTTGGCATGTTGGAGATTAAAGGGCAGTGGGATGTTCTTTGCTATTTAACTGTTCGTACTGTATTCTCAAAGATGCAGTGAACAGTGTATTATCCAGAGTTTAGAGATAAAGGATGTCAGAATATTGTCTGACTTAAGGATTCCATATCTTTTTGCATTAGTACTTGACTTGAATAGATGGCTTGCTTCAGTGCTAACTCATCCATTTCCCCAATGTTCCTTTCTTCTCTTCATTTCCCAGAGCTGGAATCCTTGCTGCCAAGCCAGGAGGAGAAGTAGTGTACTCAACATGCACCTTGTCGCAGCTCCAGAATGAATATGTGGTTGAGGGAGCTGTGGAGTTATTGAAAGTTGAGCATGGTATCACAGTACAGGTTGCAGACTTAAGCTATTTTCGGAGGCTGTTCCAGAGCACATTTTCCTTTTATCAAGATTGCAGACTTGGAGAGCTCATCCTTCCTAATCTATCAGCTAACTTTGGACCCATGTATTTTTGCAAATTGCAAAGGTTGAATTAGAACAAACAGAACATTGTGTGACAAAAGCGAGATTACCTTCAGCTTTCCATTTTAGTGGAATTTACTAGAAAACATATTATCCTATTTTCCTGACCACACCTGTTGACCTTTTTATGTTACTTGATCCTTGAGGGTTGCTACAAAATAGCCTACTGTATATTGTTAGTCCACATAGAAAGAACTGGCATTGATGTGACTCCAACGTGGACATTGGTCTACATTTGTGAACATTTACATGTGAGCATCAACTAAGCTGGGTATGGTCAGTCTTTCTTTGAAAGTTCTATAAGCCAGAGAAGACATATCAATGTGATTGCTGCCATGTATGGGGAAGAGTATTTTGTCAACAACATGCTATGAGTAATACACCACTTGGTCTTCAGAAATGTAATTTTAGAAGTATAATGTTAAAAGCATTCAATAAAGTATGGAAATAATTCCCAGTTCACTAATACAGTGCTTTTGTGGCCTTTTCCTAAATGCCCCTTCTTGAAAGAAGCTGCTCTATTTCATTCCATTGGGAGTAAAAGCCTCATGTCTCTTACTTCAAATCAGTAAACACAGAGGTATTGTCCTACTAGGCCTCACGAAAAGAAACATGTCCTAATAAGATGGGATACGTGCATTTCTAGAAAGCTTTTCAACTGATGTTTATTACATTGTGTGGCATTATTAAAGGTCTTTTCTATTGCACAGGAACTACAGCATATTTGAGAAAGTACACATATAGCAGTATTTCTTATTTGACAATGCAAGAAAAATAATAAAAGCACGTGTGGCGCCTGGAAGGATTACCAACATGACTGTGGTTGAAATCTTGTTGCTTAATATAGTATGCTGCACTAGAGTAGACTCATTGAATCATTGGAGTTTTGGTGAATCAATTCCAAGTTTCATTGTTTCAAATGGTCCTTCTCTATTTGTAACTTAAAAGTATGTCATAACTAGACTAGGCTCATTTGAATTTGTGTAACTTAAAGTGTCACACTCTTTACTGGAGTGTAACCCTATTCCCCATGTGAAGCAACAAAGATGAAATATTGTGTTGCTGGTGTTATCTCTAGACCAGAGACCTGAGCACACCTACGTAGCAGTGTGCCCCACTATAATAAACAAGATCTAGTTCAGACTAGGGTAGGGAAGTTTCTATGTGTCATAATCCTGGGTGTTGTTTTTCTCTTCAGCGTGGGGGAAAACTCTTAATGTGATATCAAACCAGTGTTGGCATGAATGTACAAGATTTTAAGGTGGTCTTTGTAATTTTTTTTAACAACTCAGAAAGCTGGCACTATGAATTCTTTTTCTTTAAGTTTACATAAAAATGTGGCTATGGGATGGAAGTAACAAACTGGTAAGGTTAATACAGATACAGTGGTGCCCCGCTTGATGATTACCTCATTAGATGAGGAAATCACTTAACGATGAGTATAGCGATCGCAAAACAATGTATGGGTTTTTTTCGTTTAACGACGATCGGTTCCCTGCTTCGGGAACCAATTTTTTGCTTAACGATGATGAAAACAGCTGATCGTCGGTTTTTCAAAATGGCCGCCCACTGTGCAAAACGGCTCCCCGCTGTGTTTTAGGACTGATTCCTCGCTATACAGGCACCAGAAAATGGCCACCCTATGGAGGATCTTCGCTGGACGCTGAGGTATTTCGCCCATTGGAACGCATTGAACTGGTTTTCAATGCATTTCAATGGGTTTTTTACGCTGTTTTCTACAGCGATTTTGCTGGAACGGATTATCCTCATCAAGCAAGGTACCACTGTACAGGCTGTCAGTTTCTTAAATATATATATATCCAAGCTAATTCTCTTGCTTGATTTTGAGTTATTAGCAAGGATTCTGTGTCTATGCATGCAGTATTCAGGAGCTGGGTAAGATGAGGGTCCCATCACCTCCTGGCAAATAGAAGGGGAATATATGGAGGCAGTGACAGATTTTACTTTCTTGGGCTCCATGATCACTGCAGATGGTGACAGCAGCCACAAAATTAAAAGACACCTGCTTCTTGGGATTACAAACCTAGACAGCATCTTAAAAAGCAGAGACATCACCTTGCCGACAAAGGTCCGCATACTCAAAGCTATGGTTTTTCCAGTAGCTATGTATGGAAGTGAGAGCTGGACCATAAAGAAGGCTGAAGAATTGATGCTTTTGAATTGTGGTGCTGGAGGAGGCTCTTGAGAGTCCCCTGGACTGCAAGGAGAACAAACCTATCAATTCTAAAGGAAATAAACCCCGAGTGCTCACTGGAAGGACAGATCCTGAAGCTGAGGCTCCAATACTCTGGTCATCTCATCAGAAGAGAAGACTCCCTGGAAAAGACCCTGATATTGGAAAGTGGGAAGGGAAGAGGAGAAGGGGACGACAGGATGTCAGTTTCAGTTTGTAATGAATACCGTGAAACATTACCAAAAAGAGAAGCAAATATTAAACCTTTTAACTGCATGCTCGTGTCTGATTGCTAGAGATGGAAGCACAATGAATCGCCAGTAACCAAATGATTTCATGAACTCAAATACATTTTGTATGTGTGCAAATTTGTAAAAGAAGTGGTTTATATAAGGGCAAATCGTATAAAACAAATGTATGGCTAGGATATACCTTTTATTTGACCACTATAAAATCATATCAGGTACAATCCGAAAAAACAGCACAAAAATCACATACGTTGCAAGATTTTGCGGAGAAGCCCTATTTCCTAAAGCTCAGCACAACCTCCTCAGTGCCAAATAACTAGACAAAAGTCCAAAAATTGATGTTATCCCAGGGTGTACAAAGATTTAAAACCAAGCTGCAAGGATGTTTGAAAAGGCAGCCGCAAGAGAACAGGATTCAGTTTTCAGACGTGTAACATCACCAAAGTGGGTTTCTCCACAAAAGCTTGCCATTCCTATGATTTTATAGTGGCCCAATAAAAAGTATCACACCTTTATATTTGTGTGATCTTGGGGACCGACCACGTGGCCCTATCCTCGTTCTTCAATGAATAAAAAGGGTATCTGGAAAACCTGGTCTGGGAATTATTAAAGTAAGGGAAAGAGAAAAGGCACCATTACGCTATGTTTTGTCACGGGGAAAAATCCCTTGGGGTGAAAAATCCATGCCAGCTTTTGCCAGTGTGAGGTTCGAACCCATGGCCCGTCCTCCGCTGGCAGAACCTCGCTGTATTAAGGGGAAAGCCTGAAGCGGGGCGGAGGGAGGACTGTTGGCTAGGAAGGCGTGGGAGGACGCGCTTCTCCGAGAAGCGAAGATGGTCATCAGCCTTGTTTCTGCCCTCCTGTGCTGCTCGGCCGCGACGATCCTCCTGCTGCAATGGCGACGGCGGAGAACGCTCCAGAGCCTGATCGCCGGGGCTCGAGCGAGGCGAGGGCGCTCCCTTCAGGACATGGAAAAGGCTGCTCGCAAGTTCAGGCATCAGGTGGGTCGTGGGAAAGCCGCTGTCCTCGGGAGCGCGCCGTGCCTTGCGCTACGGGCCGGGGAATAGACGCCAAGCGAGGATCCGTTAAGGACTTCAGACTCTGGGTAAAGAAATCAAGGTCCAGTCCTGGGACCGGCGCGGGGACATCCCCCTGTCACTCTTACCCAGTTTTGCCAGGAAAAAAAAAACGAGCAGAATCGCTTGGGGCACCTTCAAGGGGAACAAGTTGGATTCAGCATCACCTTTCGTGGGCTGTAGCCCACCTCCCTCCAACGCCGGTCCACAGAAGCTCACGCCAAAGAAAGCCTGCTGCTTAAGGGCAGTGCAAATCTGTTTCCTTTCAGGGTGCCACAGTGTCACCCCGTAACTGTTAGGCCACACTGTCATTTGGCATGACATGTACACAGCAGCAATTTTCAAGGGTCTTTGGGTAGAGTCGCCGGAAGGTTCCCAGGAATTTTCAGTGTTTTTTTTTTTAAAAAGAAGCATTTGGTTTGCTGTTTTCGTAGACTACTTGTTTCTTTCTTCCCACGTTTGGCAGCTGATCAGGTTGGTGTAATTTTTGCACTGGCGACAGAGTTTTTGAAGTTGTGGCTGTATTAGTTGTACAAGCATTTCAACAAGAAACATAAAGCAAAAGAAAGAAAGAGAAAAAGACATTGAGGTGCCTTAAAGACTACCTGCTGTATTTTAAGGTAACCCAACATTGTCCACTTCATCAGACATAAGAGTTAGAATACAGAGACTACATGGTGAGACATGCATGCAAGGCTCTAACATAAAGGGAGAGTTGTGTTTGGTTGCATTTCACACCTAGAAATGATTTAAGACCCAGTTTGGTATTCAGTTCTTTTCAAGCCTGGTCCTGTGAACAGTGATTAAAGGAAATTAAAGGAAACAACAAAGAAACAGCCTGTGGTAATGCAGAGAATGGCAAACGTTACTTTTGAGCCTTGTTCTGAAAAGGCAGGTCTGGTTAATTGGGAAGGAAAATAACATTCGATTATTGTATAACTAACATTATTTGGTAATTTTCTCTTATGGGTCTGTCTTACAGTAGCACACATAGTCACCACCCTCTGGAACACTGTACTTACAACTATTTCATCTTTGACAATAAAACCTGTCTCTGGAACTGACATGGGAACTTGCATGGCTCCACAATATGCAAATATATTTATGGCATATATTTATATGCAAATATATTTATATGCAGTATTTATATTTATGGAACAATGCTTTCTTAACTGTTGTACCCATCCTATTTAAGGCACATTGATTATAATTTTTTATATGGACCCATGGAGAGAACACCCTAGAGAAATTCCACCAGGATTTCAGTGACTTTTATCCAAACTTAGCCTGGACCAGTGCACACAACAGGTGCATTATCTTGACACCACTGTGAAGCTACAGCATGGCTCTCTTAGCACCATGCTACATCAAAAACACACTGATCAGTGTACCTAGTTGTATGCCTCTACCTTCTGTCTTGCACACACCACTATATCTATTGTTTACAGCCAGACCTTCAGGTACAATCCCATCTGTTCAGACCCACATGATAGAGACTCCAAACTCAAGGATCTCCAAAAGGCATTTCTCAGACTAAATACCCATCCAGTACAGATAAAGAACAAATTAAGAGGGCAAGGTGAATACCCAGAAGCAATCTACTGCAAGACAGACCCAGAAAAGAAAATGACTAAACTAAATATCAGTAATTGCCACTTTTAGCACATAAGTGAGTGAGTGAGTGAGTGAGTGAGTGAGTGAGTGAGTGAGTCTGTCTGTCTGTCTGTCTGTCTGTCTGTCTGTCTATCTATCTATCTATCTATCTATCTATCTATCTATCTATCTATCTATCTATCTATCTATCTATCTATCTATCTATCTATCTATCTGATTTTTATACCACCCATCTTGGTGGTTTACAACATGAAAGTAACAATAATCATAATATAACACAGTATAATTAAAAATCAGAAAGTTCAAAATAGTACATTTTAAAATACATAGGGCCATTTAAAAGTAGGTGGTAGTTACCACTCACAAACATTATAAATGATGGTTGTTGTGGGTTTTTTGGGCTCTTTGGCCGTGTTCTGAAGGTTGTTCTTCCTAACATTTCGCCAGTCTCTGTGGCCAGCATCTTCAGAGGACAGCACTCTAGGCTGAGGAATCCCCAGAGTCAGACTTGGAGCCCCCCAGCAGAGTGGGATTGTATTTATAAAGAGGGCCTGTGGTGTGGAGGGGGTGTTCTAGTCCAGCTAAATGTCCCAGGAGGGAAAAAAATACAGACCAAAACCCTCCACAATGCCCATCTTACTGGGGAGAGAGGAAAAGGAAGACAGAGGCAAAGTCAAGCGTGAAACTTTCTACCTACCTGCCTTCATTGTGGACATTCTGGCCTTCACTGATTGGAGTGATTCAATACAGTACCAGAGGAGCTTTGACACTAGGCCAAAACTAGGACACTGTCTGAGATGCCAGTGCTTCAAAATGGGTTCATTTTGAAGAGCCAGGAGGCCCGAGACTTGGAAACAAACATTGGACTAATACAGTTAGTTAGGACTGCATACTAATTAGCTGAGATAAATTACTAGACTTAGGAGAAAAGCTATCCACAACTTTGCAGAAAAGTTACTGAGGACATTCTGAACCTATTACATATTAATTGGCTGTGTTCAGGTCCAAGGCCCAATAAACCCAACTGAGCGTGACCCTTTGTGTCTTTAGTTTATGGAACAAAGGCTGGTTGAGGGGTGCCCTGCCAAAATGGATGGGACTGGCAGAGCTCTCAGAGTGCTTCAAAGGCCTGTTCTATGAGAAAGATAGAAGAGGCACAACAGAGCAGGACCAACTTAATAGAAGCTCTTGAATGAAATATTTTCATGTCTTTATTTACAAGTGGAATCTGGCTGCCTATGAAATCATTGGAGATACTAAGTCTGAAGCACCAGGCACAGGATAAAATAAACCAGCACTGATGAGGACAGTTTCAGAAAGTTAGCAAGACAGGAAGAGCCATTAAAAATAGCAAAAATGAAGTGCCATCATTACCTAGTGAAATATAAAGTTTGGGAAGATGGAGGATGTCTGTTTCTTTACTTATGTATAAATATAAATCCCTGTCTTAATGTTTAAACTGGAGGAACAGGAGAGAAATAGGAGACGGGGCTAAGCAGATTATGCCGTTGTTCCACTTACATGCTCTTGATCTTTGTTATAAACTTAATTTCAACTGGGCATAGTGAGCTAGAACCAACTGCGTTATTACTTAATAGCTGAAGTCCAGTAGTGTCCCAATTAAAGTAGGCCCACCAAATCAGTGGAACGTACATAGGTGTTGACTAATCCACACTGATTCAATGATCCTACTAAAGTGGTGACTGACTCCTGGATTTCAGTCAATATGTAATATCATATTCACTCTATTCTGACGGCTTGACCACAGTGACATTGGGTGTCCTTTAGCAGCCTAACTGTTCTCGCACAACAGGCAGTTCTTGTTCCTCATGTTATTGGTGAGAAATTAAGAATTGGGTAAGTTGAGGCAATATGGCTTTCTTGTGGTCCAACGGGAATTTGATCTAGGGCCTTCAGATCCAAGTAAATACACTGGGCTACATCAGTCTCTGTAATGAGATTTGCTTAGAAAGAGATCCCATTTTTGTTGCATAGAAAGAAACAAAAATACTTGTTATGTGTATGGGTAGATTAACTCAGCAGCATCTTTTACTTCTCTTCCAGAATCCAAGCCACCAACCAGATCCCATCTTGTCATTGTCTCTGCCTGAACTCTGCGAGAAACTCAGGAATGGCTCACTCTCCCCTGAGGCTGTCTTCTATACCTACGTGGACAAGGTGAGGTGAAGCGTGGCTTTCAAACCAGCAAAACTGAAGTGAAATTTGTGTCTGTGTTTATGGCAAAAGTTTATTCTGTAATCATGCTCTTAAACACAAGTAAGTGGTGCCTCGACTTAGCAACGTCCCGACTTACAACCATTTTGAGTTACGACCAGCTTCAGTCGCAAAATTTTGCTTCGACTTGCGGCTGGAGCTTCCAGTTACGAACAGAAAAAGGCAGGGGAAAAGGTGGGAAATTCAAATCGCTGACCATTGGTAAGCGAAGAAGCTGCTTCTTTGTCGCTCTTTCACCCCGGCAGTTACAGTGAGTGGGATTGGAGGAGGCATCAGACTGCCTGCTTTTAAAAAACTGTTCTGGGTGGGTTTTGCAGTGTGGTTCTGGGCTGGGGGGGTTATGTTTCTATGCTGTGATGGGTTTTGCAGGTTTGTTTGTTTTTTGGTGTGTTTTTTCCATTTCCAATGGGTCTTGGGGGGTTTGTTTGCTTTTTGGTTTCCCCCCCCCCCATTTCCAATGTGTCTTAGGGGTTTGGTTGGTTTTTGGGTTCCCCCCCATTTCTGATGGGTCTTGGGGGTTTGTTTGCTTTTTGCCCCCCCTATTTCTGATGGGTCTTGCAGGGTTGGTTGCTTTTGGGTTTTTTTCCCCCATTTCCAATGGGTCTTGCAGTCTGTTTGCTTTTTGGTTGCCCCCCCTATTTCCGGTGGGTCTTGCATGCTTTGCTTGCTTTCTGCTTTGCTTTTTTTTTGCATTTCTGATGGGTCTTGCATGCTTTGCTTGCTTTCTGCTTTGGTTTTTTTGCATTTCTGATTGGTCTTGCACGGTTTGGTCTTGCACGGTTTGCAAGCCGCCCAGAGTAGACTATGTCTAGATGGGCAGCATATAAATGCAATAAATAAATAAATAAAATAAATTTCTAATTTACTTTTTTTGCATTTCAAATGGATCTTACACAGTTTGCTTGCTTTTCTTTTTATTTTCCTCCTTTGGCCAGAATGGATTAATCACGTTTCCAATGGGTCTTGCAGTGGGTTTGGGTTTTTTTTTGGTGATTTTGTTCTTTGGCCGGAACAGATTAAGTACATTTCAATGCATTCCATTGGGAAATGGTGCTTCAATTTACGACCATTTTGAGTTACGACCATCTTCCAGAACGGATTAAGTTTGTAAGTCGAGGCACCACTGTACTCAGATTAATTAAAGGTGAAAATTCCTTGAAGATGGTTGATTGATTATGGGCATCTTATCATTTCTGAATTTATTTTATCATTGCTGCTTTAATACTGTCAGATGTCACAACATTCTCAGTATTATTCAGGTAAGAGACAATGGCTGGAATCCTGCTGACAATTTAGGCATCCATGAGAGAAATCTTGTAAATTGGGGTAATGAATTGCTACCAATTAACAAGATGCTGATTGTGTTCCTAGTCATGTGCTGGCACAGGGCAAGTATGTGACTGATACCTTATTATGCAGTACTTATACCCTTGCATAATTTGCAGGTAGGATTTCAGTGGCTTGTCTTAACTTTTTGTAGAGATGGTGAGAAAGTTGTACAATTTATGAAAGCAAAGAGATTGAGAAAGAGAAAGGAGCTTGAAGATAGTGCTGTTGTGTTTCATTTTGAAGTCGATTTCTTCCAAACCCATTCCTATTTGATGGATTTGGATCATCTGTGAATTGAACTTAACTGCCTTTTCCTGTTTTTCACAGGCCTCAAAAGTGACTCAAGATGTTAACTGTGTGACTGATTATCTCAAAGATAGTGAATCCCAGCTTCTGCATGTGAAAAGTACAGAAAAGAAAGGGTTGCTCTATGGTGTTCCTGTCAGTATAAAAGATTCCATTGACTGCAAGGTACAGCCAGTGCTGGCTATGGCCAGTGTGCTAAGCATTCATGTGACAAATCAGTAACTGAGTTTTCTTTTTTGTTTTCAGCATTTCTTTTTCTATCATGGGCATATGCTTTCCTTATGCACTGAGATTGTTTTGTTTTAAAATGTCCATTAGAGATGGGGTTAAACTGCAAAGCCTCTGGGCTGCAAGGTCGGAAGATCAGCAGTTCGAATTCATATGACAGAGTGAGCTCCTGTTGCTTGTCTCAGCTCCTGCCAACCTAGCAGTTTGAAAGCATGTAAAATGCGAGTAGATAAATAGGTACCACCTTGGTGGGAAAGTAATTGCGTTTTGTGTGTAGTGGCGCTGGCCACGTGACCATAGAAACTGTCTACAAATGCTGGCTCTACAGCTTGGAAACGGGGATGAGCATTGCCCCCTAGAGTCGGACACGACTGGACAAATTGTCAAGGGGAACCTTTTTACCTTTACAATAATTCGTTCCACAGAAATCGCTGCAGAAAAAAAATGTCGCTATGCGATATTAAAAAGCCCATAGGAATGCATTGAAACCCCTTCAATGCATTCCTGTGGGCTTCAGACTCACCTTTAAGCGAAGATCCTCCATACGGCGGCCATTTTCGCTGCCCGGTAAGCGAGGAATCCGTCCCAGAAAACAGCGGGTGGCCCTTTTTTTTACCCGGCGACCATTTTGAAACTGCCGATCAGCTGGGGGAAATCATCTCTTTGTGATAATCGGTAAGCGAAACAGGGAACCGATCATCGCAAAGCGAAAAAAAAAATACCATTCAGGCCATCGCAAAGCGATCGGAAAATCTTCATCGCTACGCGATTTCGTCATTAAACGGGGTGCCCGTTAAGCGAGGCACCACTGTATTTGTATTTGTACATGAATAACCCCACACTGCTGGACATAATGAGGGTCCGGCCCCCTGGATACAGGCCGGATCGTCCGTTTACATGTCTGCAGTGGCTGCTGGGTCCACTCTCCCAATCTCCCCAGAGCTCGTGGCTGACTAGCTACTCATCAGCATGACAGGGAGACTTGTCTTCCCTCCTTCTGCCAGGAATGGATAGTTGAACATGAGCTCCGTAGCAATTGGAAGGGAAAGCGGAGCCACTGCTGCCGGCGGACGCATGAGTGGATGGTCTGGTCCCAGGGATTCAGATCCTAGTTATGTCCTAGTTATGTCCAGCTGTGTGGGGATATTTTTCCCAGGTGTCAAATCATTCACAAAATAAGTTATCATACCAAAATCCTTTGAGAAAAATCTAAAGTAGTTGTGTGATTGCACAATAGTGCATGTTTCTGTGAACATAGTCATGCCACATATAACTGATAATCATTTAAACTTTTTTCATTGCCCGTCATGTTCAAGATTATTGAAACACTTGTAAAAAAACAATTTGTTCCCATGTAGCAGCCAGAATCCTGTTTGGAACTTACCAAGCTATGCAACCGGCACAAAATAATGTTACTGGCCTGTGACTTTAAAAAAAAATGCAAGCAGCAACCTGTTGGTTAGGCAAATCATTACCTCTCTGCATAATTTAATTCCGGTCAATGACAAAAAGATAAATTTAACAATGATTCCATCATTGTTAAATCTGATCATTGACAGAAGGTAGTAACTTGACACATATTTTTTTTCCTTTGTTGTGCAGGGTAAGAATGCATGTGAAATCTATTGGCAGTCTGGAAATTGTATTCACAGTTTTTATAACAACATAAAGAGATTGTGTTTAATCTGTTTTCCATAAGATGAGGGAAGGCTTTCATGGTTATTGTGACATATGTTCCTTCCTCGGTAAACAAGATGAAACTATGTTCTGTTGTCCATGGTTACACTTGTTGTTGTCATACTGAGACCTGTGCAGACATATGATATTTAAAACGGAAGCTGAATGTCGCCTTCATTTTTTAATCTGTTTTTCCAGGGACATGATTCTACGTCGGGTTTCGTGAAGTGTCTCAACCGACCAGCAACAACTGATGCTGTTGTAGTCCAGGTGTTGAAACATCAGGGAGCAATTCCATTTGTGAAAACCAATGTCCCTCAATCTTTGATGAGGTAAATCACATAATCTTCCTCCTCCTGGTCTGTTTATTGTGTCTGTTGACTTCTATACAAACGCTTAGCAATTTGCTAGTTGTTTTCAGATATCTAGCATAGGCATCCTTCAGTCTCGAGAGACTATGGTAACATGCTCTGAATCGAGGAGTGTCCTCTCCAGAACATGAAGCCCGGGTAAGGTAATATGGAGGATAGGCTGTTACCCAATCAGCAGATCCCCCCTCTCCACATTGCTGAAATGGTCCAATGCAAAGGCAAGGGCCAATACAACTGGTTCCAGCAATGTCGCAGGAGTTGGCAGAACAACACATGCTGCCTTCGGGACTCCAGCTCCGGATTTTGCCTCGAGGTTAACTCCTGAAGCCTTTTCCATGAGTGGATATAGCCACAAGGCAGTGGAGGTTTGGAGTTTCCCTTCTCCTAGATGGGCTGCCTTCCATGGCTCACGGGTCCCACCTACCCGGCCTACTCTTTAATAGTGCAAAAGTATGATCTGATCCTTAAAACTTTCTTGGCTCCCCGGCTTATACAAATCTAATTGGCTTTCCTATTTACCATATTAAGGCCAGATACAAAATTTGAGACACGCTCTTTTAAAGCAGGAAGTCCCACCCCTAGGCCCCACCCCCAGGCCAGATATCAGAATGCTGTCAAAATGTAGCTCTTCTCTTCCTTAATGTAAGCCTTTTCTCTATAATAAATGTATGATAACAAAGCACTTGTGTATGATAAATGAAATACATGCAAATGCTAGCTAGGTCCATATTCCAGCTGTCCTTGGCAAGGAACATGCAAAAGATCTAAGTGGAACACCAAAAACTGGCACCTGATTGGCCTAATGCATGGCTTAGAGCCCATCTTTGTGGTGTGTGAATGCATCCAATCTCGATACCATACTAGTACCAGTTCCCATTTATCTCTGTTCAGAGCAGCCAAGACTTCCCTGCCTCTTTCCTCATGGAAAACAGTCCTTGCCACCCAAAGGGGCAAGGAGTACTTGAAGGACATCCACATTTTTCACTGATCAGTGATAACAAGGAGATTTTTCTCCCACTATCTTGTTTGCCATCACAAGTGGGAGGGTGGGGCTCCTGCTCTTCATTTTGATTAGAGATCACAAGAGGGATTCCCAGCTGTGCAGTTTAGTATACACAAGGGCGTTTTTCCCAGTAAATGGCTCTCAAAGATGGGATCTGCTGTTCTTTCCCTTGCCCTTTTCCAGCTGTTACATTGTCTGTTTTAATATGGCAAGCTGAAAGGCAGGGTATAAATATATTAAATCAATCAGTCAGTCAATCTATTTATCTATTGGTCTGTCTTCCTACCTCCATGGGTTAGTGTCTGGAGAAGGGGATAATTTGTCTGAGGAAGACTCCTCTATACCCTCTGTGAAATAGAGGTCTTCTTACAATCTAAGCAGTTGTACAAGGGAGCTGATAGGGCCTGGAAGGTGGCAGCTGGTGGTGTGGGATGACCTGTTCTTGTATATTCACTGCCTTTTCTTCCTTCTCAGCTATGACTGTAGCAACTTAATCTTTGGTCAGACGGTGCATCCTCAGGATCACACCAGAACACCAGGTGGTTCTTCTGGAGGGGAAGGTGCTCTCATCAAAAGTGGAGGATCCCTCCTTGGCATCGGCACCGATATGGGAGGAAGCATTCGTCTCCCGGCGGGTTTCTGTGGGATTTGTGGGTTCAAGACCACGGGCAACAGAATTAGGTATTTTGACATGACAGATCCTTGAAAGATTGCTTAAGACTTCTGGTAGAAGCTTCCTCTAGATCTGGTGTATAGGGTGTTCTCTGTAGCATCCAGATCCTGTGGGCAAGAGACACCCAAAAAGGGAGTAAAAAATAATGAATTCAAGTAACAAACACCAGCAAGTTACAGTTATTGCAGAGACAAGTTATTGGGCTATGAGAACTGCTGCTTTTATTGTGCCCTTCTGAGAGCTTGTACTCAATGATCTTGGGCAAAGCCATTTGAAGTCGTACTTCTGAGATTGCCTGTATGGAATTATGCTATTAGTCTTTCTCCTTGTACAGGTGAAATAAATGCCAGTTGTGAACATACATTCTCTCTCTCTCTCTCTCTCTCTCTCTCTCTCTCTGTGTGTGTGTGTGTGTGTGTGTCTGTGTGCATGTGCGTGTGCATGTGTTAATTTATTTAATTTATTAAGTGTGATAGATTCCCATTATGGAAGAAAGGCAACCTTGAAATGATATAATACATTATTGAGATGACATGTACTCTGTTCAGAAGAGGGGAGCTTCAGTGATGTTTGAAGCAGGATCTTCTTTAAGGCCTGTTAATAGTTTCCCAGGTAGAGCATTTGTTTTGAAAATTTGAAATCCTGACTATTTTCCTAAACTGCTTTTCTTCTGCTGCTGATTTTTCTTTTAAAAGCAAACAAGGAATTATGGCAGGCATCCGTGGACAGAAATCAGGTGGGTAACTAACACTTTGTTTGGTTAAGGTAGAATGTGAAGGAGATGAATATGTGGCACTTTGATGTTCTTATTTCATATCTGATCACACCAGTTGTACTGTTTCAAGGCTTGGTGCCTTCTGGGCCTCAAAGTAAATAGATATGGTGACTGCTTGGAGAAGAACAAAGGCACTTGTGTGATACAAAGTTTACTGAAAATAGTGATGAGTGCACCCAATAGATAATTGAGGAAAGGAAAGCTTGCCATGCATCTTTCCTAAGGAGACATTGAATGGTGTTCTATGAGGCCTAGATCCCTTGGATGCTGGCACCTCCTCCCTGCTGTCGGGGAAATCTAAATCTGCTCATGTAACTAGGAATTTAGAGGCTTTCCAATAGCTATGTGAAACAGATGGAAGTTAGCAAGAAGGAGGGGAACCACTGAAGGAAATATAATTCCCTTTAGCAGAAAATGGGGCCTGAGCCCATTGCCATGAGAAAGGGCATAAATACCCTTACTACCATGGTGAGATAATTAAAGTCAGAAGTTTAGGCAACTGGTATGTGCTTATATTACATGTAGAGATGGCATGAAATACTTTGTACCCCTTTAACATAAGTTGTCTACATGGCAACACAGCTGCCACATGTTCCTTTCACACACACCCTTTGCCAACACCTCCACTCATTAGCCAGCATGCACTGCTCCATCCCTCCCAATTGCAGGATCTTCTAATCTGGGCAGGAGCCTGGACTTCCCTTCACCACCTCCTCCAATAGGCCATTCAGATGAGAAGATGTCACAGGGATTTCTGCAGCACTGCCTTTGAGTGGCCAGCTGCTAGAGGAGGCAGAGAAGGGAAGTCCAGTCTCCTGCCTGATCTGGAAGATTATGCAATGGGGAGGGACAGAGCAGCATGTGCCAGCTGGTAGGTGGAGGTGCTGACAAGGGGGAAAGGGGAAAGGAATGAATGTGCTGCCACACAGACGATTTATTATGAAGAGGCATGAAGTGGTTCATGCCCATCTCTAATTACGACAGGCTGGGACTTAAGTACTGAGAACAATTCATATAATCTTCCATGCCCATTCCTAAACTAGCAATGCGTCAAAACACAACATAAAGTTGATGAAATTACTGGTTTGGATCAAAATACCCAGAATTTCTCAGCTAGTCTGGCCAGTTATAAAAAGGGAAAAGATTTGAAGAATATTGGTGAAAGGTCTCTGTGAGCATTGGGGGCAGCATGTTATCCGCCCTTGACCTAAAGTAAATGACTAGCTCCTCAGCTTTGACACTCAGATTTTTTTGGGGGGGAGGGGGGAAATTTGGTGTTCTTGGATTTATTGTGATGTACTTTCTGTAATAGAAAAAAGAAAGCTCTAGCTGAGCTTGGAAAGCTGCCTTTTTTGGACTAGGACTCTGAAAATCTCCACATTGTCTAAGGAGAAATTTATCACATTTATCAAAGAAAGTAGCATTTCCAAGTTTTGCATTTCAGTGATTTGGGGCCATGCAAACTTGACTTATTTTTTTCCCCAAAGGTTTTTCCAGGCCTGAAACACTAAATGGCCTAAACTGCCATTTTGTTCTTTTTCTGTTCTAGTTACTGCGGGTGTAGGTCCGATGGCAAAAGATGTTGACAGCTTAGCTCTTTGCTTGAGAGCACTTTTGTGTGAAGAAATGTTCCGGCTAGACCCCAGAGTACCACCTCTTCCCTTCAATGAGCAGGTAAGAGATCGGAAGGTATGGGGCACTGCTTTCTCTTGCGCAGAAGTCAATAAATAAGAACTCTTTATCTTCTCTTTAGGCAGCCAGGCAGGCCACCTCTAGTAGTTGTTACCCAAAGTGCAAAATTAAAATGTTATTTGCACTAGAATCCAAGCACAGTATGTTATTGCTGAGGGCCTTGTGCTTCTCTGATGTGCTCTTTCCATGACTTTTATTTAAACAAGCAGTCACTTAAAGCATGGCACAATAAATGAGGGCTTGCGGTGAAAATATCTTCTTCCATGAAGATTCTATCTGGTCCATACTGGCTTCTGGTTCATTTCTGAAGATAACTCTGTGACTGAAGGTAAATTGTCTAAGATGTTCTGAACTGTCTGGGGATCAGGATCCTTGAAGGGCTGCCTTTTTCTGCACGTACTTGCCCAGGTAATTTGATCAGCCTTTCAGGCCCTTTTTTAGATCATACCAGTCCTTGAAGAGGAACAGAGAAGGACAGAGGTCTTTTTGTTTTTGGTGGCAGACAACTTTTTAGCGTTCCCTCCTGGAAACATTAGCTTAGTGCCATCCTTGCTTTCTTTTCAACATCAGGGATGTCAGGGGCTGCATACCATCAGTGGACAGGGGTGCTCATGGCATATATAGGCCAGGCAAAACCACCCCCATACATTACCTCAGACTTGTATACCTCATTCATGCATTCTCCTTCCTCAACTGATCTGTGCAGATTTTCAGCATGATTTTGTTTGCCATGATAATGGCCTTTTGAAATTGTTTTCTTCACTTCTGTTATTGCTACAGGTATACTCTAGCTCTCATCCTCTCCGAATAGGATACTATGCCACTGATTCTTTCACCATGCCAAGCCCCTCAATGAAACGAGCAGTACTGGAAACCAAGCAGCTTCTAGAGAAGGCTGGCCATGTGGTATGTGTCCTCCTTCCCTCCATCCCTTCCCCCATGCACGCTTTGTGGACATTGTTGATATCCCTTCCTCACCTCAGGTACAGAGGGAAATAAGCTCTAAGCAGCTAGGAGGCATGTAAAGCAAGACAAAAATCCCCCGTACTGCACTGCTTTTGAAACCAGGAACAAATATTTCCTGTGATTTCAGTAGACATTTTTCTTGACTGAGGCAAATACTGTAATGCAGTTGGGAAGGAGAGTATGTTTGTTTGGATTGTAGCTGGAGAAGAAAGGGCTAAACCTCCCCTCCACGGGGACTATGCTCTGCATGAAAATCTCTCTTCTAGCTACTTACTTCTGAGGACAAAAGAATTATGTAATCCTCACCTGGAATACTGTGTCCTGTTCTGGGCAGCACCATTCAAGAATGATATCAAGAAGCTGGAATGTGCCCAGAGGAAGGTGATCAGGGTGATCAAGGTTTTTAAGCCAAGCCATATCAGAAACTGTTGAGGTAGTTGGGCATCGTTAGTCTGTTGAAGAGAAGACTGAGAGGCAAAGTGATAGCCCTCGTTCAATATCTGTAACGCTTTCATGTGGAAGATGGAGTGATCTTGTTTTCCTCAGCTCCAGAAGGTAAGAACTGGAATAAGGGATTTTTCTTCTTTGTTCATGTCAAAAGCAATCTGGTGGTGCTTGTGGAGTAGAAGGATCAGTCAACAAGGCACTATCATTCTCCAGAGGGCACCCAAATGTGTCCACAGTCCTCACATTCTAGTAGGGGATTTAAACTACAGGAAATGACGGAATGGATTTCCTTGCAAGGTGGGGAGCTATCCTTCATTGTAGGTTTTTAAACAGAGGTTAAATGGCTAATTGTGAGGGATGCTTTAGGTAAGCATTTCCTGCTTTGGCAGTGGGCTGGATCTGTTGTGCTCCCTCAGGTTCTAGTCTTCTGTGGTTCTATGGCTGAGGCAAAATTGTAAATGATGTTTGAGGATGTTTATGCAAATATATTTCCCTGTTTTCTTGCATGTATTTTGGCTTCGAGCTGGGCTTGTCTATAGCTGTCATATTTGTATAAGGTGTGAAACCAGGGATTGCCCGGGACTGGCAGTAATCTATGACCTTGTGGCACTTACCTTCATGTCGACGGTCCTCATCTTGTACTTTTTGCTTTCCTTTTTAGTTGATCCCCTTCCAGCCTATTCAGGTGGACCATTTTATGTTTAACATTGGTACCAGAGGAGTTTTTGCTGACGGTTGTGCCACCTTTCTAGAAAACTTGTGAGTATTGTGTAAACAGTCATATATAGTGGAGGGCAAAAAAAATTATCATAGAGCTAAATTTGTATTAAAAACTTGACTCTTCCTTTCTGTGTTCTTGTTTATTATTGTCTGTGGGAGAAATATGGCTTACTATGTTCTGATGCAGAAAGAGGAAACCACTTCTGACATCCCTGCACCTGGGAGAGGACATGTGCTCGTGGCTTAGCAGTGGCTTATGCTGCGGCAGATGAAAAAAATTGTATAAACTGTTGACCCTTTCTATAATTTCTGACTCAGCTTTGTTAGAGACTCTGTAGCTCTTGTGGACCAAAAACAGCCATAGGGTGTAGCATGTGGTTCTTTAGTGGCTTGATGCCATCTAATTTAAATTGATTAATACAGGTTCCGCAAGAAAGTATGGTACAAATTAGGAAAGATGTAAATCAATCCAAGAGGGTGCCAGCATGGTTAGTGAAAGCATCAAAATGTTGTAAAAGGTGGGAAAGGCATTCTTTCAAAAGTGGAAATTCTATTCTATTGAGGAAGATTAAAAAGGAACAACGTTTTGAAAATTCAAATATCAGTAGATCATGAAAAAGTCAAAAATGAATTAGAGAGGCATATTGTTAAAAACATCAATGTGTAAATAGCAGTGATATAATTATGCATCTTTACGTACATGGGAAGCAGAGGAACGTAATGTGAGATGATAGGTGTGTGAAATGATTGTTAAAGAAGGATGTGGAGGTTGCAAAGAAACTGAATGCATTTTTTGTGTTGATTTTTACTGCAGAAGACACTGGGCCCAACACTGCTCGAGAACTTAGGGTAGCCATTATGACACACTCTTCCAAAACAAGAGAGGAAGATTTGTTGCTGGTGGGGATGTACTAAGGAAATTATAAGTAATCCTAATTTCTGTCTCAGTTGGAAAGCATAGTTAGAGATAGAATAGTTAAAGAAGAACAGGTATTCTTGGAGAAGAGATAAGCATGGTTTCTGTAAAGCGAAATCCTACCTTCTCATCTTTCTACAATTGACAGCAAATGGTTTGACAACAGTAAACCAGTGGCTATTCATGGACTCTCAAACACATTTAGGTAAAGAACTGTATTTAAGGTCTTCTCAGCAAAGTTAGCAGTCTTGGGATAAGCAGATGAACCATTTTATGGATGAGTTACAAATTCAATAAACATGAGAAGAGAGATTAGGAAGAAGTGGAGTGTTTTCAGAGAGGAGAAAAGTGGAGATCTGTAGTACATAGTGTCTCTTCTTAACTTAATGTGTAAACTATGTACGTGTCTGAGCATTAAATTAGGTGAATTTGTGGAGACCCACAAATTATTTAGGATGGACACTGGGAAAGCTATTTTGTCAGCTTCTTAGGGCATCTGCTAGGCTACCACTAGAAATTCATGCTTCATTAGACAGTTGTTTGGTTTAATTCAACAGGACTTTCCTCGTGGGTCACATTTTAACCTTTTCAGATGCTGCATCAGCCCTTAAAAAAATCTTAGTGTTAAAAGTAGCTATTATGTTTTTTCTGGGAAATCTCTGCTGAATGTGGAAATGCCTGTCAAGGTGAATCCTAAATGCCACATTTTCTCCAAAATGTAAATTAAATCCCATGGCTGTAGAGAACATAGTTTTTGAACCACAGTAATGGGTGCCAAAGTGGTGTAATGGACAGAGAGGCAGCAGTGAAATTACTGCTTAAATATCTCACATGCCTTGAAAACCCTGATGGGTCATTCTAAGCCAAATGCCACTTCACAGCACATAACAGTGTAACGGTGGTTGTCAAAGTCCTGGAGCCAGAAATTAAAAAACTAAAATGAAAATAATATTCACAGTGAAGGTGGTGGAATCTGATGGTCTTGATTGCCTTTCAGCAAAGGAGAGTCTTCAGACCCCAGATTAAAGGACTTGCTATATATAGCAAAGTTGCCAAACTGGTTACGACACCTCCTGTCCTGGATCATCAGACCAATAGTAAGACTTCTCTCTCACTAATCTGCTCTGATTTGCACGTGCTGTTGCATTCAAATTTTTGTAGATCCTCTCCTGCTTCCTACCTCTTATTCTCTTTCCCCTTTTCCTGTTTGCTCTTTTGTTTGCATTAGTTATGATCTCATGAGAAGTCCTCCTTTCTTGCCCTCCAGCTTGATTTCTTTACCATATGGGCCTTGGGTTTCCAAATACAGATTAGCCTGCCATTGATCTCCTTCGTCAGCTTTGGAGATTTTTGTTATATGGAATTATAGGACAGTCTATATTTTTCCATACTAGGCTCTCATTTTCCTTAATGGAGAAGTTGCAGGCTGTTTTGGAACAGAGATTTGGGGTTAGGCACAGAAATATGAAGGATACCCATTGTGGTGTAGTGGATAGAGTGAAGGACTTGCACTCAGGAGGCCTAGGTTTGAATCCCTGCTCAGCCATGGACATTCAGTGAGGGTATAGAACTGGTAAAGCCACTTCTTAAATATCTCACAACTTTGAAAAACTCTCTTAGGGTCACTATAAGTCAATTCTGACTTGATGGCACATAAACAATACAAATATGAACAGCCTTGGCTTTGATTTGTCCTTGATTAATCTGAAGACTATAGTTTGAGCTGCAATACATACCATTAGAATGGTGGAATGTGGGAAAACTACTGCCGAGTTGTCTGCCTCATGGGTTGGCATGCAATTATAATTAAAATGCTTTGGCCCAATTATCTTAACATACGTTGTCAATTATTTTCTTTCTTTAGAGTCCTCGTATATCAGAAGCGCTGAAAAATATGACTGAGAGGTAAGGCTACATTGACAGAAAGGGGTCTCTTATTATTTTATATGTCTGTGGTTTTATCATGATTTTAATTGACCATATCTGTATTTTAAACAATTGTGACGGCTTTTAGCTAATACAATAAACTTGAACTTGACTTGACTTGACTTGACAGAAAGTGAAAAACTTCTCCGACGATCACTTCCTCTTATGCTAGAAATTACACCTTGAAGTCTCCCTATGCACCAGAGAGGAGTTAGAGCTCTCCTTATCTGCTTCCTTCCCACAGCTGTGATCTATCATATCTTTGCTGTGCTGCCTCATCAGAAGCTTTCTGTATGTGTTTTCTTGGCAACAATGAGGGATAGAAACATGCTTTTTAGAAAAACTGAAATTCTTAGGATTTTGAAGGCTCCATTCTAGACCAAAAGCCCACAACTGTAATCTCTGATAACTATCTGAGTTACTTCCTCCACCGCAAGTTTCAGATATAACAGCATCCTCATTCGGTACAGAGAGGTTTTTGTGCCTGTATTAATCACCTCAGGAATTGTTATTCACCAAAGCTGTTATGGAGGTTTGCCATTAACAAGGAACATCTTTCATTGTGCTGTCTAGGAATAATGGGATTTGTAGTCTAACAGGGTACTGAGAAAGGAGGAAAAGATGACATGGAAAATCAAATTCATTCTTTTCTCATTCATACTCACTTCCTCTTAAATTTTAGGTCTGTGAAAGAGCTTTGGGTACTTCACACTGAAATTGAGGTAACAATTTTAGGACTGCTCTTTAGATGCCTGTGCTCATAGCATAAAGGTCAAGGAAGGGTTAAAGGATGTGCTGTGTATTTTCGTAGCCTCAAATCACAGATGTTCCAAGCTGTGAGAAAGTACAACATTTGTTTTAAAGGATCGAGCTGTTATATGAAAACTCATTTGGCTTCTGGGTTCAGCCATATTACCTGTTGCAGCTCTTGTCCCCTTCTGCTTTAGGCACAATTTGCCTTTTTAAATACCTGCGCACAGTGAACATCCACATGCAGATGTCTTTCTGAATGGCTGTCATGTAGGAACAACCTTGTAGTCTGCTGATCATGAGTAGTCCACAGCCATGTCAGCATTCCCCTGGCTAAGACCCTAAGCATACATTATAAAAATACCTGCATAGTCACTATCTTTGTCAGGTAAGGCTGGGAAGGTGCCAGCTCTGAAACCCTGGGCAAGATTGTCCATGAGCAAGACTGACCAGTTGCGAAGCAGTTTCTCCTGTTCCTGCATCCATCTTGGAACATAAGTGGGAAACGGCAGCTGAATATTCTCCTCCTGTGATCTCTTGTTAGAGCAGATGAAATCAGGATATTTTTAACATGGGATTCCATCTTGAATAAGTTTACAGGCTGCAAACTCTCACATTTCTGAGCTGCAAAACTAGGAAATCCAAAAGAGAAAGGAATTTCAGGAAGCCCTACAGCAGTGGGCAGGGAACAGGGGTAAATTATCCCAAATGGGGTAAAAATGAAAATCCTGGGGGTAATCAGCAGTGCTACCCCCCACCCACCCACTCCCACCCCCTGCAGCTGAACCTCAAAGTGGAGAATGATTAAAGTGGTAGGAAAAGCCCCCCAACTTTGCATTGGCTGTCTCTAGCAAGCATGTCATTGCTAGCACCACTCTGGCAGCCATTGATGATGATTAAATCCTCTGTGAGCTAGCAGAAATTTAATGCAACTTGCTAGGCACATTGGACATCTTACTACTCCCTATACAACCCCATGGTTGGAGTGCAATGTGTTCCAGCAAAAACAGTGCATATCTTTATTAAATTTGGTGCATCCTGCTAGTTCAGTACATAGCCTGGCAGCCATTGATACTGATGATATATCCCACTAGTTCAGAACACAGCCTGTGTAGATTCAATAATATTTTGAATTTAAGTAATGCATGATTTCCTTCCTTTCAAATCAAGGGGGTAATGTTGATGTATATAAATTGGGGGGGGGGTAAAAGGTAAAAAAGTTCCCTGACCCCTGCCCTACAGGATGGTTTGTGGATGTTACGTACCAAAAACTGTGGCTACTTTCAAAGCCATCCTTAAAGTATTCTTTCATACAAGGTTACAGCAATCAAAGGGACAGTTGAGAGGAGCCCATGCAGTGCCATGGTTAAAGTGTTGAACTTGGTAGAAACAGCCCAGATTGTAGTCTTTACTGAGCTGATGTGCCCATCACAGCTTGGTGTGCTTTATCAAGTTGTTGTAGGACGAACTAGAGGAATCTGTAGAGGAATTACATGGCTAGGCCAGTATGGGGAGCATAACACTTTGCACTTACTTAATTCAGTGCCTGGATAATCTCATTCCTTTAGTCTAAATGGGGGTGCCCTCATGTTTGCAGTTCCAGATATGTTCCTGTTTGTTGCCTCCTCTGTCCCATTTTTCATGCCCACCCTTTTCTATGTTCTCCTTAGAAATACTGCCAGAAATTCATTGCTGAATGGAAGAAACTGGATCTAGATGTGATGCTTTGTCCTGAACTGGGTCCTGCTTTTAAGATTGGATTCCCTGGAAAAGTATCAGGTACTTGCATGTTCTGTGGAAAGTCAGATATGCAGAAAACACTGATGCCCTTTGGAGTATTTGCTGATATTATGTCACTCACATTATATCCTGATTTTTTGAACCAGAATTGGGCAACACATGACTCTTCAAAGGTAGTCACATACTGCAGTAATCTAATCTTGGAGTGACTACACTTCTCCCTTCTAGAATACTGGGGTTAGGGGTGTCGGACTCCTGTGTAGCTCAAAATCTGTGTATAACTCTTATGCCCCAGAAATTTAACTACGAATCATAAACCGCTGATACATATGTTTTTTTAAAAATATCTTAATCAAAAAGCTCCACCATCCCTTCTCTTGTGTATATAGGGCAATTTTGCCACATTTTGTGGGCTTCCCGTTACCCCTGGTAAATTAATCTGTCTCTCTCACATGCATATTCATAAACATACAGTGGTGCCTCGCTTAACGATGTTAATTCATTCCAGCGAAATCGCTGTAGAATGAAAACGTCGTAAAGCGAAAATAAAAAACCCATTGAAATGCATTAAAACCCGGTTAATGCATTCCAGTGGTCTAAAAACTCACCGTCCAGTGAAGATCCTCCATACGGTGGCCATTTTCGGTGCCTGTATAGCAAGGAATCCGTCCCTAAGCACAGCGGGGAGCCATTTTGAGCACCCGGCAGCCATTTTGAAAACCCGACGATCAGCTGTTTTGATCGTCATAATGCGAAGAATCGGTTCCCGAAACAGGGAACCGATCATCGCGCAGTGAAATTTCCCCATTTAATACATCGTTTTGCGATTGTAATTGCGATCACAAAAACATCGTCGTGAAGCGGATTTGTCATAATGCGGGGTAATCGTTAAGCGGAGCACGACTGTATGTACATATATCTTTGCAAAATGGTTTCTCAGTGCAGGGTCACTTGGCAGTAAATACTGTACTGCTGCTTGACTAAACCTTAGTAGAAGCTCTTGATCCAAGAACAGTTACTTTCTTTGATTCACCTCAAGGCAGACAGTCCATGGCTTACTCAGCCCTACTCCAGTTGCTGAGAAGCATGGAATGGTTGTCTGGAGTACATCAACCAAAAACATTACATGTTTTTCCAGCTACAGCTCTCAGAATCCCATAACATGCATAGCCAGTGGCCGTATTGTCTGTGGGATTGTGGGAGTTGTAGAGAGACACTCACAAACAAAGTAATTGAAGCAAACAAACAGGAAGAGGGGAGGGGCAAGAGCCCATTTCCATTGCTACCTAGTGTTAGTGCATGCAAGATTGTTGCCATCTCATGCACTTGCCACTCCGAGCATTTGACAACAGTGAAGACAATTATAAAATACAATAAAATTCCATAAAAGTAAAAGATGAAATATAGGAAGGTTCAGACAGAAAAGGCATTGGCAATGGGATTACCTGCCCAGTGAACCACAGGCCTCTTGGAATGGAAACTTTCTTATCTTTCAGCAAAAGAAATTAAGAGAGGGCCTCCTGAGCCTAATGGGACATAGACTTCTGTCATCAGGGCACAACTTTTTTTTCTGTCTTCATTTATGGGGGGTCCTATCCTAGCTGGGATGTAGAGGAGGGCCTCTCTGCTAGATTTTAGATCATAGGTGGGCTTGTAGAGCAATCCCTAGGGAAGCATGGGCCCAAACCATTTGATGTTTTATAGGCAATTTTTAGCCTTTTAAGTTGTGCCCAGAAATGAGCGGGCAACTATGCAAAGCACCTTTCCTAAATATGGGACCTTGTATAGGGTTTGTACTACATCTCCCATCATGCCACCAAGTTGGCTGGGGAATGATGGGGATTATAGTATAGAACATTTGAGAGGGAGCACGTGTGGGAAAGCTGCTTCACAGGTTTACTGGTGTTAAGGAAAAAAGGAGAAACAGAATTACATGGAATTTCAGGTTATCCTGGTACCTCCTTGTAGATGGAGAAAAGCATAAAGGGCAGAATTGATCCTTGTGGGAATGCCAGGAACTAGTAGCAGTTAAATACATCAACACTAGAAGGAATGCAGCTAGATTTGGGAGAGAAATCCTATCTCAGCCCAGCTCTGGCTTTCAGATTGTTGTGGTTCTATAGCCTTTTTATGCCACTAAGTATAAATGTGATCTGAAGTAGCTGAATAGATAGAAATGGCCCCAAATTGCTGCCACAGATCACCACTGGTGGTCCTCATCCCAGAGGCAGTAATTAGGCAGCTATTTGATGATGATGATGATGATGATGATGATGATGATGATGATGATGATGATGATGATGATGAAAGGCTCCCCCAGTCCTGAGGCTCTTAAAATGCTCTCCCAGGGCAAAAGGGAGCCTCAGAATCTAAAACAGATGGGGAAAGGGAATTTAAAATAAATCTTAGCAGTGGGAGCATCAGTAGAGCTGGGAGCTTTCCCCACTTATCCAGGCAGTCAACCACTCATCGGCTGTGCAAGGAGACTCCCAGTTCCGCCTCCTCTCCAGACTGACCTTTTTAAACTCACTTTTCTTGCCAGTGGTTAAGACATTAATGGCCATGTGTTACGTTATTTTGAGAGGACAGCACTTTTACACTGTTATACAAGCTGTATACTCAACTGCTTTGCATTGTAGACAAGTGTCACATGCAAAGATATACTAAATGTTGTCACATGCAAAGATATACTAAAATGTTTATTAAATGTGAGGGGGTGTACTCACTTCTTTGATATACTATAGGTCTTGTGGTAGTCATTCTTATAATTATTGTATGTATTATGAAAAGCAGCCAAGACCCTTTTTTCCTTATTTCTCTCCAGTAGGTTCAAGTTACACTCTCTTGTTTAACTACTTGGATTTCCCTGCTGGAGTGGTACCTGTAACAACAGTGACCAAGGAGGATGAAGAAGAACTGAAAAGTCACAGGGGATACTATAATGACAAGTGGGACAAACTTTTTGTGAAGGTATGTCACTGGTGATGTTGTGGGAAATTTGGAAGTGCAGAGGCCTATCATGACAGTCCTTGTAGCCAGGCCTCCCCAGGGAGAGTCCACAATATGGGCAGTTGAATCTACCTGTTTCAGCAAATAAAGAGCAGTTCTTATGTTAAGTGGATGGCTCTTAACTGTCCTTTCAAAATTGCTACAAAATGCTTTGTGTTATAAGGATGCTCTGCTACAGCAGGGGTCCCCAACCCCCGGTCCGTGGCCTGGTGCAGGTCCGCGGGCTTCCTGAAACTGGGCCACAGAGGTACGGCTCTCTGCCCCTGCACACATGCACAGTCGGTGTGTTGCGCTCGCAGGTGGGTGCCGCACTCATGGGTGGGCATGTGACATGCCTCTCCACAACCTGACACACCCCTCCACAAGCAGGACACACTCCATGCAAGCATGATACACCCACCCATGAGCACGGGGTGCCTCCACCCCCCTGCGCATGGAGCCCACACACCCCGAACCAGTCTGCGGTCCCAAAAAGGTTAGGGACCGCTGTTCTATAGTATACCATTCTTGGGAAAGCACATTCTCTCTCTCAGCCACTGTGAGAATTGCAGCCACATTTGGAAGCAACAGGGAAGCCTGTGGGGTACTACAGAGGATGTCATAGTCCTTGGTACTCAGAAAGTCCTGGGGCTTTGACCCTATGAGCCCTGGATCTACTACACTGCTGCATGTAACAATAGCAAAAAAAATGGTTTTGGTTGTTTTGGACACTTAATACAAAAATATCTTCTTGTGTTTTGTCCTTGTAGGCAATGGAAGGGGCTGTGGGATTCCCAGTGGCTGTTCAGTGTGTGGCCTTGCCATGGCAGGATGAGCTTTGCCTCCGGTTCATGAGAGAAGTGGAGAATCTGACCAAGGAAAGATCAAGGGTATCTTGAGCCATGATGCAGAAAGAAGAAAGCTGGCAAGTTGCCCTCAGCTCTAGCCAACTTTTCGTAATCATTGATTTTGCATGTCTGTTTTGATTAAATATGTGAAATAATTTTGCATATTTGGTGGTTGATTTTTTCATAGTGTTGCTATGAAAATGCAGGATGTCAGTGCCATGGCTGTCTTGTTGTACGGCTGTAAAACACTTTCACAGGAATGGTTCTGTAATCTGTGCCGTAGTAATTATAGTACAAATGTATAGTTGTTATATGCTGTCAAATTTCATCTGACTTATGGAGACCCTGGTAGGGTTTTCAGAGTATGTGAATACTTTAGAAGTGGTTTTACCAACACCACTATTGAATGAGTTTCTATGTCCTATTTTCCTGAGTCCTAAACCATCGTTCTATCCTATCATACACCAGTGGTTCCCAAACCTGGGTAACTCAGTTGGTCTTGGACTGCAGCTTCCAGTAATGTCGACCAGCACAGCTGGTGGTGAAGGCTGTTGGGAGTTTTAGTTAAAGAACACGTGAGGCTATCCAGAGCTGCTGTGGCTTAAGTATCTGCTTCTACAGTCAGAGCTTGGGAGGAGGAGGAGGATTACTACCGCCACCCAAGGTTGGCAACCACTTGTCTACACCATGTTGGCTCACAGATATATACAGTACTCACATATAAAAACCCCAAATATTAACATAGGAAGCTGCCTTTTCAGAGTCGGTTGGCTCATCTGGCTCAGTCTTGCCAACTCTTAACTTGTAGCAGCTGCCCAGGATTTCAGGCAGGATTCTTGGGATTGAACTTGGGGTCTTCTACATGCAAAGCAAATGTTTTGCAATTGAGCTACAGCAGCCTCTTGGACCTGGAGAAATGGACGCATGGAAAATGAACAGGAAAGTGTCGGAGAGTTTGGTTTGCCCTGATAAGGTTATTACCCACCCTTGCTTTCAGGATTTTGCAGAAAAACTGCACAGCTTTATTATTTTATGTTTGATTATAGTAAATTTTTAGAATAATTGTTCAGAGGATGGAGATCTGTTACAGGAGGGAGATCAACAAGGATTTGCTCCACTTACAGTAAGGACTTCTGTCTTTTAATCATTTGACGTTTTAATTTAGCTCTGATATCTTTGCCTCATGTGTAACTAAATCTGGATTCCAGGCCTTCTAATAAAAGGATTATTATTATCACTCAGCCAAATACAATCTTGATGCTTTGAAAAAGGGCAATGAAGAATGTATTGAATGGTTAGGAACCCTTTGTCTGCAGAGATAGGAAAGGACAATTCATTTTACATTGCCTGAGCTGAAACCTGATACTTCAAAGCCGTCTCCAGCTTATTACATTACATATACACAGATCCTGCCATTGCAACGTCTGTTTGCAGTCATTTTTGGCCTTTTTTTCCCCCCTCCCCAATTTTCTCAAGCACAACTGTGTCTAACCTGAAGATGGATCCTTCCAGATTTGAACATTCACCCCTTTTTAATGTACTAGTGGCCCAACAAAGATATTCCCCTCCCTTGTTCCTGAAGATGATGTGGGAGAGCAACTGTACAAAGAAGGATAATTTTCTTTGCCTGTACTAAGTAGGGCCAACAGTACATTAATAAGTCATTCAGTGTTGTAGAAGTGGGTTAATATTTGAAATATTGGAAGTGGATTTTAGTTTGGAAATGAATAACTGTTTGTCTGAATTGAGACAGGACAAAGTCCCTCTTTAATTAGTTTGTTCAGACCCCAAAACATCACTCCAGGGGACTTATCTGTTTTATCACTGCTGTTACACAGCTCTATTGTTTTTTTTATCTTTCTTTTAAAAGATTGTAAACCTATTATAAAAAAATACCCAGTTAGGCAGCTTTTTATTCTATTTGTAAATATTTGTGTTTTATATCTTGCTTTTACTTACCTTTCGGTATTCGAATCTTTTATCTTTATCCTGCATCCTTAGGATGCATTATGCCCATTGATTTAAAAGTGCTCCCTTGCCTCTTCTGCTAACTCTCATCTTCCCCAACATCCATAGACCCATCTTTCTAACCAATCTGAGTTCCTCTCTATTGCATGTACCCATTAAAGGCAGATCACTAGACAATGTTCATGACTGGTCTGGTGTATCTAAACAGGGCTTACATGGAAAGACCTGAATTTATCACTGTTTTTGGCTAGGCAATTAATTCCATGTAGCAGTTTTTGTTTTGCAGATCATGCATTACTATTTATGTTTTCAAAAATATAGAAAGATTGCCAGATTGCCATGGGTTGGATTCTGCATTGTTAGGGAGCGATTGGATGGGGATTTGGTGAACTTTGTTTCTTAACCCAATCCAAACCACCCTGATCCATCTTGCTGCACAGAAGGCAGCTGGAAGGTTAACTATCAAAACAAAAACATCTGAAGATACAGTTATAACTAAATTGGCATATACAGTATGGGCGGCCGTTTAGCAACTCACCATGAACCTAATGGCTGCAAAGATATAAGTGACGGGCGTGTGTGTATAGATGCTGGTTTCTTTCTTAGGAGCTGGACTCCAAAACAATGTGTAGTTCTCCAGATAACGTTGGATTGCAACTCTCATCATCATTAGCCAACATGGTGAGATACTGTTGGAAATGGAGTTCAGCAAGAGCTGAAGGGACAGGTTTTCTGTAGTTTGCAGCACATGGGGGTCCACAGGGACAGAAAGCAGATCTAGTAACCACTCTGATGTGATGTACGTTCCTGTTTTCTGCCACATGCAGTAGCAACCAGTATATAACACTTGTCTTTTCTCTGAAAGAATAAAGCAGTAATCACTGCATTCTAGCATGGATCCAGAGTGCCATTTTGATATTCCCAAAGACTTGCCTGTCTGAGTGTGATTCTCCCCACCCAGCCGCCATGTTTTATTCACATGAATTTCCTCTGGCCAAGCACTAAAACCTTGCAAGTAAATATTAAACATACACTCCAGCATGCTCTTGAGTTTCTGCTGAGCACATAGTCCCACCAGTATAGTATGCAGGATTGTGCCACTTGTGCAAGCATTGAGCAAACTAATCTCCATGAAGGAAACCAATCTTTACTTGCTAGTGGCAAGCAGTGCAATGTTGCATTACCATACTGCCAGGATTCTCCACTTGGCTGAAGCTCAGTAGGATACTGGTCAGTGTAAATAAAAATAAAAGAAAAACACTGAGTGTAACTTCTGATATTCCTCTCCTTGCCCCAATCCTTTGAATGGCATGTACTTGTTCTTTAAATGAAAATTCCTGTAGCTTTGCCAAAGAGTGCTTAATGGGTGGAGGCAGGAGCTTGTTCAAGGGTATGCCCTTTTTATATATAGGCAGAGGATATTTGCTCAGCTTTTCTTTATTGCTGAACCACTATATGTATGCGTGTGCAAAGGGGTGTAGTAAATGTGTACCTTGAAGCTGGGTAGCTTAACTTCTATTTATGCATAACACAAGCTATGGTATACCTTCTCTGCATATATGCACCGATAGATGAAGGCTTTGTAATACATAGAAGTGATGTTCATGTTGGCTTGGGCATGTCATGAGAATGGCTGACAGTTGAATTCCAAAAGAATTAGTGTAGGGAAAACGCCCCAGAGGGAGACCACAGCTGCAATACAAAGATATCTGCAAGTGGGATCTGAAGGCCTTAAGAATGGACTTCAACAGATGGGAAACTTTGACATCTGAGCATTCAGCCTGCAGGTAGGCAGTGCAACATGGCTTCTCCCAATTTGAAGAGACACTTGTTCAGCAGGCCGAGGCAAAGAGGCAGTCCCAAAACCAGCAAAATCAGGGAGCTGGACAGGAGACAGATTGTATTTGTCTTCAGTGTGGAAAGGATTGTCACTCTCGAATTGGCCTTCTCAGCCACACTAGACGCTGTTCCAAGTCCTTTATTAATTTAGAGCATGTTACCATAGTCTCTCGAGACTGAAGGATTTCTACAACATAGAAGCTAACTCTGCAGATTATGATTCCAAGCTGTTAAACAATGATGAATATTTAGCTATTAAAATCAGAAAAAGCCGCTTGGTGCAGTTGTCTGGGTGCTGTGTTGTGTTTTCATTAAGCTATGTTTAGAAATTGCGCACCAAACACCCATAAGAAGTTCCTAATCAAGTTACTCACTGCCAGATCAAAGGTCATATTCTGAGATTCCTTGGGGGGAGTTTGTAAGCCTGAAATTTGAGAGTCTGTGCTCTGAAGAAGGTCAGCAGTTAATGCTTAAATAGCCCTAACCAACCCTATTCCAGCCATCGCTCAGTTTCAGAAGAGCGAGCAGACTTCAATAGGCAAAGAGACTTCCTTTGTCATGATGCAGGAAAAGCTGGGGGAGCTCCTGCCCCTGCAGAAAATAAATCCTCCCGCTGTTCTTGCCATCACCTGTAGCTCAGCTGCTGCAATTGTGCTGTGGAAATGGGTGGCACACAGGAGGATCCAGAGGAAGATGGAGGAGGCCAGACGGTGGAGAGATGACAGCCTGGAGCAAATGGAGAAAGTGGTTTGGAAGTTAAAACAGAAGGTAATCTTTTTTTAAAAAAATGTTACGGTGCCTTCCTCTGAAAGTGAGCAATGTCTTGCTAAAATAACCAGCTTTTAATCTCAGTTGTGCACCCTGGCGATGTCAGTAGTACTGGTACCTCAAAAGCTCCAGCCTCCATAACATATACACTGTATGCTACCATTCTACATTGGGGAGGGCACCCCAAGCTTCTTCACAACTTTTGTTAGTGTTTTGTCACAGAATAAGGACTTTTCAAATATGTGGCCATGTTAATCTGTGCAAAAATAACACAGAGAAACAAAACAAAATTTAGAAAATGAGAGAAACAACACTTTGGCTCCTTAAAGACTATTATACTTTAGTGTGAGCTTTTGTGGATCAGGCCTGTTTCCTCAGACACTTAGGAAGCAGATTTGTTCCATACAGAACATGGAAAGTTCCAAGCTACAGCAAAATAAAGATATCTGCAGGCAAGACCTCTAGTTCAGTGCAATGAAGGTAAATGCTCAATATGACATTCAATAGGTTTGTGTTGTATTATTTGTTATTTATATTTGCAATTCCCTCATGTATGGAATCAGCCTTTGCTTCTGCTTGGAGGTGACATTTACCTGGCATGGTTTCATGTGTGGTGCTAAGAAGTGGTTTGATGTGACCCTCCAAGCCTTTAATACCCTATATAAACAGAGTGTTTAATAATTTAATAGTTATGATTATGTGACACTTACCTGTAGGCATAGCTTTCCTAAGTTACAAACAATTCAACAACTGAAGAACTTTCTCAATCAAGCTATTATTTATCTTCCTACATTTACAGCCCACCTTTCCTCTACATGACAGCCTCCCCATTTTAACCTTTCAACAACTCAGGCCAAGAAAGAGTGACTAGCCACTCCTTGGGACATTTTTAGAGAAGCACTTGCTGATTATAATCCTAATTAATGGACCATTTGTCAACAACATGCAATAGTGCAGTATTCCTGGCTAATAAACCTAGGTATCCTGCAAAGTTTACTTCGAGTCAATGAAATGAGTAATGGGTATGGTCTGAAAATGAAAGCAAAGAAAACTACCTTTAGCTTAGCCAGTGTAAAGGAAGTAGTCCAAGAAAAGAACTGTAGCTAAAGGTTCCAAATGAAAGTGTGAAGCCTGTTCATAAATGTAAATACCTTAGAATTTGGTTAAAGGAAAGCCATACAAAAAGAGTCAAAATGGAGATGGCCTGGAACAGCTTTTTTAAAATAAAGAATGTAAGATACAATAAAAACATAACAATGGGTTTTCAAATGTATGCTCTTTGATGCCATGTACAGTATTCCTCGTGTGGCATGGAATGATGGACTGCAGCTCAGGAATCTTGTGGACAAACATCGAACAATATATTCATTTAGAAGTGTCACGTCCATTGCCAAAAGGACCTTGATGATGTCCAGCATCCCTGTTTATAGGCAGCAGGTGGTAACATATTAATACCTGTAATGGGAGAGTTCATTCTCCTATAATGGGGACACATTTAAATATGATTAAGTGCTGAATGTTATAATAATAGACCCCTTTTTGTATTTATATCCTTGCAGGCTGACTCCGAAAAGCTTAGATTTTTTTTTTTAAATGTGACAAATCCACTAAGTTTTATAACTATCTTTACCATTACAATAACATTTTGTACTTAAAGCCCACTAGAGGATTCCAGTGTGATGTAGTGGACAGTGTAATAGACTAGTACTCTGGAGAACAAGGATCAAACCCCCGCTTGGCCATGGAATCTCTATAGGCGAGTGGAACTGATAAAACTGCTCCGTAAATATTTCACTTAGCTTGAAAGCCGGATTAGGATTTTGCAATAAGTCTGTTCCAATTCGACAGCACAGAACACATACACAGAGAAGATTCCATGGTTATCCAGTAACCAGTCTGAAGTTTGACACGTAACCCCAGGGGTTGATTTTAACTATTGAACTGCATAACCTTGACTGCATACATTGCCAGAGTCAGAGCAGTGTTGGACCGAGCAAAACATTCTTTTGCCCTTGGCAGTTAGATGCTGGCTGCAATAAGATCTATGGGCTGGCCCCTGAGGAGTAAATTTGCTCTTTGTCACTTCTGATCAAGGGAAGATTTCAGTCCCTCTTTAGGCAAAAGCAGAATTGGGAACCTGCTTCCCAACAACCTTTGCCATAAATCTCTCAGGGGGTAGTTTAGTGTTTCACCAATCCAGCTACTATTCCTCTGTTGCCTGAGGCTTTGGGCACTAGTCTTCCAGTTAAGAGTATGTTCTTGTTGGTACAAGGCCAAATGTTTAGTACAACAGCACGGTCTACAACAGTGATCCCCAACCTTGGGCCTCCAGCTGTTCTTGGACTTCAGGTCCTAGAAATCCTGGCCAGCAGAGGTGGTGGCGAAGGCTTCTGGGAATTGTAGTCCAAGAACAGCTGGAGGCCCAAGGTTGGGGACCACTGATCTACAACATGAACACCTCTTTGAAAGTAGGGCATCTGCTATCTCATGACCCTACAAGGAAATCTGCATGTGACTGTAGGAACATTTCTTGGAGAGCACTAGCTTGTTCTGTATGGCTGCAATGCAAATTAGACCAGGGACAAAGTGTTGCAATGCATGCCCACAAGGAGTGTCCTTGCTCAGGATGCCAAGGAAATTGTGTAGTCCCTTTCAGGCCTGGAAACAGGCAAGAGGTTTGTGGAGAAGAAAGGCAAAGGACTGTTGTCGACTAGCACCCAGGTATTACATTCTGGACTCCTGTTGACCATAGCTTTAAACTCAATTCAACGCAAACTCAGTATGCCCAGCTACTGCTTCCTTTTAACATCTCTTGCCAAAAGAGCTGTTATTTTGAGGGTAACAGTGGGGCTTTAAACACATGCCAAGGGAGTCTGTAGAAACCACTGCCTTATTTTGGGGTGGTTTCAAAATTACCCTCACTTTAACTATCTGGCTTTGCTGGTAGAGAGAATGAATAATGTTTGTTTCCCTCCTTGAGGTCTGTATGGCCTGCTTCTGTTTTCTTGTCTTGTCTCTCAGATATGTCACAAGAGAGGGAAGGACAGCAGTTTCAGATATTGATCAGATGAAACTTCACCCTGGTTTCTCAGTGTTATTCTTGTGGATAAGTCAGTTTTGTCATTAAGAGCTGCACTTAGTGCCTGAAGATTTAATTCCCCAGTCCCCATTGTTGCAGAATCCTGGAGTCGAATCTGAATTCATCCTCTCCCTGCCATTAACAGAACTGGCAATGAAACTTAAGGAGGAGTCCCTTTCCCCAGAGAGTGTTCTGTATGCCTACATAAAGAAGGTGAGTGCAACAGGAGATACTGGTATTGCTTCAAGAAGAAGCTGGCTGCTTCCCTTTTTTTTTTTTCATCTGAATGATTCGCCAAGTAATTGACACTTTTCATGTGCTCACTGAGAAGCGTCCAAGATCAAAGGTACCCATCACGCATCTGTCATCAGCTTAGCTTATGTCATTTTCCCAACTGTCAAACAGCAGTATCTTGTTCTTGGAGAAGCACAATGGCCAGAATCTTATTGGAGATTTAGGTCAGCGTAAATGTAATGGAATAAATCGTGTCTGTGACCTGCCATTTAACAGGTTGCTAACTGCATTCCTGATCGTGTGTCAAGTTGTGTGACTGGCATATGCCCAGGAATAAGAACAGAACAACAGCTCCATAATTGGTGGCAATTACCCCTTTGATTTATGCACTTATACTGCTGTGAATTGCCACTAGGTCTCTAGCAAATGTGTATATGCATGTTTTCCATTTATCTCTTTGGGATAAGTGTGTTCTTGCCCTGGTGCACTATAAGAATGCACAGGCAGCCATTCTATTGAAAGTAGATAGAAACCATTTCCTAGGTACTTGCTGTTCATTTTGTGTACCAAGCCACTCCCAAAGACATTTGCCACAAGGAAACAGTGAGAAGTGGCATTGGTAGTGTGAGTTCAAGGACGTTGCCATAGAAATATTCACCAGTAAGGGCATAGTATTCTTTGGTGGTCTGCTACCAAAAAAGAAATGTTTGGTGTGTTCTTTGGGGAAGCTTAGGGCAAAACATACCTGGCAACAGCAGCCTTGATACTCTGCCATATAGACCAAAGTGCCCCTGTGCATCAGGGCAACATCTCTTACGCTAGAGAAATATAATGAGTCCAACATGCAATCTATACTACTGTCATCTCTCTTTGGTGAGAAAGGCCAAGGTCCATAACATAGTCTTCTCTACTATGCAAATACTACCCTGATAATGGCTGATTTATATATATACGGACAGATAATAGGACTGTTCAAATATTCTAGACAGCCATAGGTAAACAATGATGCATGCACACTTGTTACTCGTGATTTCTGAACTGCCAGATTTAAGAACACTGAGCTGGTCTATGAAGGGGAGGCAGAACCCATGTACAGAGACAAAGGGGCTAACCCAGCTGTCCCATCACAAATGCAACACAGTTTAGATAACCGTGCCAATATGGGCAGAGAAGGGGCCAAGCCACTACAGGCAGTGCTGTTCGGAAGCAGTCCAGATTCCAGTGAATCCACATTGCTCCTCCCAAAAGCTAGACAATGGGCAGTATGGAAAAATACTGGAAAGTAGCAAAGAGATCCTACAGGCCAGTTCATTTCACCAGAAGCTACAGAGTATGGCTTTGATTTTGCCCTCAACATGTCATTTGATTTGACTCTTAATGTCTAGTAACAAGATCTGGAGCACTTAATGTTAGCTAGGACTAGTAAAAGCTCAGATTGGAAAACTTATATTTTTTTGATTAAACCTCTTAAGAATTCCCTAGTCACCTGGCTCAGGGATTCTGGGAGGTATAGTCTATAAGTTTCCCAGATTCTGAAGGACTACAATTTATTGCTACCTTCACAACGATCCAGTTGCTAACTAAATCAAGGAAGTATATATAGACAAAGAAAAACGTCTTCTTGTCCAGAATTCTTCTTTTTTTAACAAAATGTATATGACTTCACTCTCCTTCCTGCCCCCTCTGGTTTGTCTTTCCATGTTCCTCATTTATTTTCAATGGGATGCTGCCACTTCTGTGGCCAGGCTCTTGAAGTGACCCGGGAGGTGAACTGTGTGACTGATTTTATTCATGACTGTGAGGAGCAGATCCAGGAAGTGAAGAGGCAAAATAAGAAAGGTTTGCTGTATGGAGTTCCTGTCAGCATTAAGGACCACATTGGATGCAAGGTGCTTCCCTCTTTATCTTTCATTAAGCTTGCACTGACCTTTGTGCCTTTCATCTTTTGGCTGTCTTTAAAAATACTTAACTATATTTCATGTTTGTTGTGGGTTTTTCGGGCTCTTTGGTCATGTTCTGAAGAAAGAACAACCTTTAGAACATGGCCAAAGAGCCCGAAAAACCCACAACAACCATTAGATCCTGTCCGTGAAAGCCTTCACGAATACATATATTTCATGTCTTGGTAATAGTTACAATATTAATAATTATTTCATCTCAAAAAGGTTACTTTAAAAAAAAACCCCAAACCTCTACATCTGAAAGCTTTTCTTTTGGTAGCAGATGACACACTACAGGCCGACATATGAACTAGGTGATATCTCTATTCCAACACAATTTCATGTGACTACACCTCCATATTGTCGTACTGTAGTCATTATTTTTAAAACTCTGTTCCATGGCAGGAGGGATATGGTGTAACACGGCAGCTAATTGCTCCTGGGTAATGAGCCTCTGCTTGGCTTCTTGGTTGCATGCCAAGCTACTTGACTGACTCAGTGTGAGGAAGCTAAGTAGTTTCTTTCTCATTACCAGCAATTATCCTCTGTGAGTTACACCATCTCCCTTCCTCTAGCTATGAAACAGGACTTTGGCCAGTAACTAAGACCCTACAGTTACATTGCAACATGATTAAAGTAATTCCTTCTTAAGTGAATATCATAATCCAAGTTAGTAATATCTTGCTTTTTGGGAAAAATTAATTAATTACAAACACCTACTTATATGGGTATTTATATAATGCTTGTGTATATAAAGACACATGCAAATACAGAAATAAACATACATGGCTATGTCAGTGATGTATAAAATAGACCTTGGGAAATTGTTGCCTTCCATATGTTGCTAGACTATAACTCCCCTTATCCTGACTATCAGACATACTAGCTGGGACTAATGAGAGAAAGGCTCTAATTTGCACCTAACGGATCAAAGTTCTTCACCTATTTAAATTCATAATACATAAGGTCACCCTTGGTGTTTTCTCTGAGTGTAATGTATGTGCCTTTTCTTAGGGAAATGGTCTTTAATAATGCTATATGTTAAAGCTTCAACAAAATTGAATCCAGTGACTCGATGAGAATTATCCCCGAAACAGATGACTTCAAAGTCACACAATGCTAGAAGAAGTTATTTTATATGAAGGAATAGTGTCTTTGTCTTGCACGGTTCCTTCCCATCCAGGTTAATCACCTTTTCATTAGGAAAAGGTTTGGGGGGTTGGTAGTTGGCTAAACTGTCTGTGTATATTTTATAAATGAGACCTCATTATGGGGTTCTTGGTGGGCAGGCTTTCCCGTCTGAGACTCAGAAGCTGCCTGTGTTTTCCCCCCTGAAAGGGCCACATTTCTACATGTGGGTTGGTGCAGTTTCTCAGCACAGTGGAAGCAGATGACAGTGTGATAGTGAAAGTATTGAAGAAACAGGGGGCAATCCCGTTTGTGAAAACCAACGTCCCTCAGAGCATGGTCAAGTAAGCTTCGACTCTCTTTCAAATACAAACTACTAGTGCTGTCTCTTTCCAGATATATGTGCAAGAAGAAGCTTGAGTTCTTTCATGTAGAAAAAAAAAAGGAATAAGAGAAACTTTCTTGCCAGAGCTGAAAAAAAAAAGATTCTTTTTGGATATGAAAAGAACACAAAAATGAGAGAAAGGTCAAAGTTATTAAGGAAATTGTGAAACAGATGACCTAAGCAGTAAAAAAGCAGAGAGAAATCTGCCACCCCTTCTGCTTGCTGAGAGCAGAAGAACACTGACAGGTGACCCCATGAATCGGTAGTTACACAGCACTTCCCAGGATCTAGGTTTATATTGAAACACTTTGAATCAAGATTCTCAGCCTTTGTATACTTTTTCATGGCATAGCAATTAAGTTCATCTTTTTATTGAGTACTTCTAGGTCCAAATTTTCTTATATTTATTTTCCCCCACTAACTGTCAAAGTGGTAGCAGAGCACCTCACTGATTGTAAAATGAAAACAGAAGAAAAGATTTAAGTGTGCATACATTCTGGAGTTCAGGCATGCTGTCCTCTTGCCACCGTGGTTAGGGTCTGCATCTGAAACAAAGTTGTGCCATTTTATTTTTTTGTTTTAGGGAGCAAAATGTCTTGAACGAACCTCAATCCTGGTCATTTGCTGTTCTCTCAGTACTATTTTTCCCTGTGGGTTTCAGGATACTATTTGCATGCCATTTCATTCTTGACCTGTGATTCCATATTATGTTTGGATTTGAAACAAGGGTGCCCATCTTTAGGTTTCCAGGTGCTGCTGGATTGCAGCTATTAGAATCCCTAGCTAGCATGCCCAAGAGTCAGGAATTCTGGCAAGTGTAGTAGTACAAAAATATATTGGGGACTAAAGGTTGGGAATCACTGGCCTTAAGCACACTACAGATACATGGGTGATAACAACCAGCTCATCTTTTGTTTCATTCAGCTACGATTGCAGCAACTTAATCTTTGGTCAGACAATAAATCCCCTGAATCACAAGAAAAGTCCTGGAGGTTCCTCTGGAGGTGAAGGAGCACTGATTGCAGCAGGAGGGTCCATCTTGGGCTTTGGAACAGATGTCGCTGGAAGCATTCGCCTGCCGTCCAGTTTCTGTGGGATCTGTGGACTCAAACCCACAGGTCCTCGGCTGAGGTGGGTCCTGGAATCATCATGGAATTAGCAGACAGGCAAACAGTTGCACACTAATAGGATAGTGTGAACTGTTTCAATTTAACTGATATGAAAAGTGCCTTTAGAATGCAAAAATCAAATGGTGTTTTGCAGTTCTCGAGTTCACTGAATAAGGATTGATTTTATTGTTACCAAATTAAATCTAATGGCTAGTCCCAGTTAAAGCAGATCCACTGATTCTATGTCCACTATTAAGTCTTACTGATTTAAGAAATCTGTTCTAGATGCGACTAGGAATTCAGATCTAGCCCATATTTATTATCTGTACTGCAGATCCATTATTATTATTTTAGTTAGAACAGGAATGTATTTTCATAGTTCTAAAACTACAAGAAATACTGTATCTCAATTGCACCTGAATACAAATTTGATTTTCAAACAAGCTACATTTTGAGGTTTTGAATTCAAGATTTGGAAGATGAAATGTCTGGCTTCATGGTTTCCCATCCAGGAACTAATGTGATGAAATGCAGGTGATGGGCTGGAAACGGACACTTCTTTATTAATAATTTTAATTCCCTAAACCTGCAGAGGGGGCCTCCCAGGAGTGTCAAGGGGCAAGTGTTCACCCTGGCCTCCTCTCCCAACTAAGAAGGGGGGACTCCTACCCCCAAGGACCTTCTGTGATCTTTAACGTGGCCTGGGTGAATTGAGCTGAATTGCTGGAGACCTCAGTAGTTTAGGTATCTGGCTGTGGAACCAGAGGCTGGGAGTTCAATTCCCCCCGTGCCTCCTTGATAGGGGCTGGGCTCAATGATCCGTAGGGTCCCTTCCAGCTCTACAGTTCTACGGACAACTTGGGGAGTTCTTCCCATGTCCATTTTCCACCCAAGTCCATTGACTTCAAGTGGGTTGTGACCTGAGTCCCACCCTACAACCCCTGAATCTGATGATTCAAAGTACTCTGATGTGCATACCCAATCTCCTACCAACCACCCTTTCTCACTACCACTAGTGTCATGGCCACATATTTAAGCCAGCTACTGCCCTCATTTCCATTACACAAGGAAAAGATGTTAAATAACACTGTCACTATCTCCTTGAAATAAATGTTGAGGTTTTGGAGCTGGTTGATCTTTATTTGATCCCAAAAAGGAGGTTTTGGGGCTGCAGCCACCCAAGAACGAAGAATCCTCATACAGTCCCTGCTGAAAAACTTTTGAATGTTAGAATATGATTTCTCTTAAGTCTCCCTGGGGTGTTACATTATATATTTGAGGTAAATGCTTTAGGAGCAGGGATGTGGTGGTGCTGCAGGTTAAACTGCAGAAGCCTCTGTACTGCAAGGTCAGAAGACCAAGCAGTTGTAAGATCAAATCCACACAACGGAGTGAGCTCCCGTCGCTTGTCCCAGCTCCTGCCAACCTAGCAGTTCAAAAGCATGTAAATACGAGTAGATAAATAGGTACCACCATGGTGGGAAGGTAATGGTGTTCTGTGTCTAGTCGCGCTGGCCATGTGACCATGGAAACTGTCTACGGACAAACGCTGGCTCTGCGGCTTGGGGATGAATACTGCAGCCTAGAGTCAAACATGACTGGACTAAATGTCAAGGGGAGCCTTTACCTTTACCTAAATGTTTTAGGAGGGGAGACTTCTGGCTCCCCTCCTCTCTGGGGAAAGTGATCAAATCCCCTCTTTGTGCATTCACATGAACTACATGACACGAAGTAAGGATTTTGTTATGCTTATTTTCACTTTACAGATGTTGTGCCTTGTGACTGAAGCTTGGTTATTTTCTTCTGCTGTTCCCCCCCTTCCTCCTCACTATGTTATTAGTAAATACTTCTTTGTCTTGATTGCATCTTTCCTAGCTCTCTTGGTCTTGCTAGCCCTATAGCAGGCATGAAGTCAGGTAAGTAACTTGTATCCATTCATGTATGTGTGTATGTGTGTGTACTATGTATACATTACTTTATATGTGATTTTCTGCACCATGGCCACCTAAGGCCATGGAGAAAAGATATCAAGTAAAAAATAATAATGTATATGTGTAAATTATATAATGAAACTTTATAAATCAGCTGATATTAAAATGTGCACACATGTCTCAAAGCTGTAGGAATAGTGCATCAATAAAAAAGGTGATGGGAAAGGTATATATGTGATTTGGAGAAATGTGGGGAATAGTTTTGTATTTAATATGTGTGATATGATCAATTGTCTTTTCATTCTTTGGAAATAAATAAAACTTTAAAAAATACGAATAGTGCATCAATAAAATAGCAGTATGACCAATAGAACTCATTAATTGAAAGCCATTTGAAACTGCTGTTTTCAAAAAGCCCTTACATTTTAGAACTGATATACAATATATACCACGTAAATGCCCAGATCGCTGACATTGATTTTTAAAGTTTAAATCAAAGGCAGACTGATGTAGGCACAGGTGTGCCTTTAAATAAGTTGTTCTCAACTATTTTAGGGCTTTCGAGTCCAAAACCAGGTACTGTGAATTGGGTCCAGAGATGCACTAGTGACATAAAAGAATTGGTATCATATGTTTTGACCATCAGGTCCCTTTGACAATTGAGGTTGCTGGGTCACCTTCAAAGGCTGGACCACGTGGAGAACATTGTAGCATTTTCATTGCAATGCAACTGCCATACTCATAACTGAGGCCAGTTTGGCTTTCTTTAGGTATAGTCACAGTTGTCATACCAGACTGTTAGCTCAGTGATTCCCAACCTTGTGTCTCCAGATGTTCTTGGGCTATAACTCTCAGAGTCCTTCAGCACTAGCTGCTTCAGTACTGGCCAGGATTTCTGGGAGTTCCAAGAACATCCAGGAACACAAGGTTGGGAACCACCAGTTTAGCTATATAGCCCAGTGCTGACTGGTATACATCCACCAGAAGCTTCAGCAGAGGTGTTTCTTCTCTCTCTCTCTCTCTCTCTCTCTCTCTCTCTCTCTCTCTCTCTCTCTCTCTCTCTCTCTCTCAGTAAATATGATTGAGCAGTGCTTGGTTGTAGTCTTATTCTTTGTCTTGGCTGCTGACATATTACTTCACATCATAAAAGTGCATTTAAAGGGGAAAGTCTTCTTCATTTCCTTTGCAGTTACAGCAACAATTGGCCCAATGGCAAGAGATGTGGACAGCCTGGCTCTGTGTATGAAGGCTCTTTTATGTGATGAGTTATTCCACCTGGATCCCTCAGTACCACCCATGCCTTTCAAAGAGGAGGTAATTGCCTGCAAGGAGAAACAAGGCAGAGCTGAGAATCTTCACAACCAAAGGTTCAGCACCATGGACAACTCCAGTTAGGACAATATTGCTCTCCTTTTTTAATAGTTTATCTGAACAATAGATTATGCTGTTGGAAATGCATGGCTTGATAATATTCTGAATCCATGACTACTTAATGTCAAAATCATCCTTTTCAACATATCTATTCCTAACTCAAACAAGTGCTGTTAATTTCATTATTGAGCCCATCTGTACAAACTTCTTAAATATGTGAATCAATGGTATTGATGACTTTGTGTTTCTTCTTGTGGCATTTGCAAACTGTTGGGATATATATATATATATATATATATATCTCCCAACAGTTTGCAAATGCCACTAGAAGAAATTTGAAGGAGATATATACTGTATATCCTTCAAATTCCAGCAGGAAATGTTTTGGCTTCCATGTGCTGTTCTAAGCTGGGATCGCCCTTTAAAAAAAGAAAAGAAAAAAGGAAGCTAGTAGCAATCATGGCAAAATTGTTTCTTAGAGCCACTGGAGGCTGTGAGGCAGCTTTTTAATTTAAAAAAAAAATAGTTTAAAAATATCTTTGGAGTTGGGAGATTTGAGAGCAGCAGTAGCAGTCTAACAAGCAGGGATGGGCCAATGTGACTTATGTCTATGGTAGGCTAGGAAGTGCCTTCACAGCTTCAGTGAACACTAAATGACAGCTATTCTCTTTTTCCCTCCAGATCTATACCAGTACAAAGCCCCTCCGCATTGGATACTATGATGATGATGGATATTTTGAGCCCTCTCCCAGCATGAGGAGGGCTGTTCGAGAAACCAAACATCTTCTTCAGACCTCAGGGCATATGGTACATTTCTTTTACCTGTTCCCCAGCTCTCATGAACATCTCATAAAGCCCTGGAAGATTTAAAATGCCCATCATTTTCTTAAATAGTTAGTGACCAAGGTTTAGGGGTGGGCTGAAAGTCTATTCATAAGATACATTCTTCATCTATAGCAGCTTGGAGGGGAGGACATAATGAAATTGTGGGGACAGGAGTACTAGGGGGTGGCTCACAGCTCACAAATTACATTTTGCCCATTTCTGGTCTAATTTGTTAGCAAATAAACTTAAAAATGGGGGAAGAAGACAGATATTTTTCATTTTTATCTTCTACTATGATACTGAGTAACTTTCTTTCTTTTTTAAAAAAAACTGTCAGATAACTTTCTAAACTACCAGGAAATGGGACCAATAATGTAACTTTTATGTACAGTTCATATAATCTTGCCTGTTACCATCAAAACTGTTCTCTTTTTCACACAGCTTGTCCCTTTTGAACCTCCTCGCATAAACTATGTAGTTGATGAACTGTTCACTCGAGGCCTCTATTCTGATGGAGCTGCAACTTTAGTAGAGAAGTTGTAAGTAGACCTGTATTTGAATATAGTTTGGGTCCAATAGTTTTGCTGTTCTTGCTCTGGCAAAATCTGATGCTCAGCATAGCTCTTTTAATGTCAGAGGTTTAGTGAACCATTTATTTTCATCTGAGCATCACTTATATAGATGTAGGACAAATGTTTTTATACAAACTTGAAAAATACTATTTGGAAACACACAGACAAAAGGATGAATCAATGTCCACTTGGGAGACATTACATGTATCAAGTTAGGCATCTCTAAGAACCAATCGGCTTTAACAATGAATCAGATTATTGATTTATTCTGAATTACAAAACATCAGATTATTGAATCATTTAACGGGTCGGAAAGCAAATTTACTGGTTCCTTCCCTGGGACCAATTATGGACAGAATCATTTCTTAAACCAAACTAGAATTGATTGGAAATCCACTTCTGATTTTGCAAGAAACTTAATTTTTTTGTGCAAAATAAATCATGGGAGAGTCCATCTTGTTTTAAAGGACACTTGTACTTTCTGGAAATTTCCATAAGCATAATTTGCCTTTTTTGGGGGGGATAAATTAACTTTTGGAGGGCTGGAGGGGCGCCCTTCAAAGCCCAGCATGGGTCTGAGTTGAGTAGTCTTTATTGAGAATTCTGGTTCTTCCTTTCAGTTAACAGAGTATGAGGTAGAAAAAACATCAACACAGAAATATGGAGAGAGAGGCATATTTTCATCAGCCCCCCCCCCCCCCCGGTTTGTTGTGCAAACAAACTAGCACTCTGTATGATAAAATTACTATAGAGACATTTAAGGTAGGAAAAAAAGTATCTTTACTAACAGTTACTATCTGTAGTTAGAGTCAGAAGATGAAAAGGAGGGAAAACGGAGTCTCCAGCTCATGGGAGACTATGCAGGCTTGTTGTTTGGAGAAAGGTCAGAGAGGATGTGGGCTATCAACAAAAACAAACAATGGAATCAAGCAAAGAAAACAAGAAATGGGGGACAGGGCTTGCCTCAAATGGCAGAGGCAAGAAAAAGAACTTTACCAAAGAAGTTAGTGACAAAGGACAATCATATCAGGATGTAAATCCACCTCTTACTCATAATCCAAGTTTGTACATGCATGATTGCTATTATCCCAACATATATATATATATATTTTGGCCTTTTGGCCATCCAGCATTAGGGTTTCTTTTTCCTTTCCTTTCTCAGCAAAGGAGATATTGTTGATCCAAATCTAAAATCGCAGATAAATTGTTACAGTATTCCCATTGTAGTGAAGAGGATCTTGGCATTCATCCTAAAACCTATGGTGAGTATTTTGTTCTCTTGTATCCGTAGAACAGAGGGAGGCTGAGAAGCATTACATAGGATTGTTTATCTTGTACATCTTAAGTATAGCTTAAGGGTGGGAAACATTTGGTTGTCCAAATGTTACTGGTTTTAATCAGCTCTAGTCAACAATGAGGAATGGTGGGAAGTGCAACAAGGTCTGAGAGACTACATATTCCATCTATGTGCTATAAATGAATGTGCTAAAGCAAGACAGAATATGCATTTTGGTATTTAGGGGATAAGCTCACTCTTAGTGATCTCATCCGCTACTAAAGAGGAAATGACATGATTGCTGGATTCAGAATGGAAATCAATACAGTTGTCCCCCCCTCCTTTTTTTGCCAGTATCCTCGGATTGCCAGAGACCTCAATGCCTTGTGTGGAGTTGGGTAAGGAATGAGAGTATAGTTTTAAAAATCACCATCAGTGACAGCTCTGTAGAATGTAACCATCCTCACCTTAAAGGATCCAGGTAACAGAAAGGGACCCAGGGACCAGGTTGTGGGGAGGGATAAACAAATCTGTCAGTTTCACTTCCTAGCTTCATCTTTTCTGTGGTTATAAAGAAATTTATGAATGTTATCAAAACCAAACCTTGCCCTCCTTCTGGCCCTGCCATACAAAGATTCAGATTATGTGTATGGAAATCTGAATGTTTTCAAGGCCATGTATTCTGCAAGTGCTCGCCACAGCATTAAGATCAGTATTGTCTTAAACCTACAGGGCTGGAAGGGACTCTGTGGATGACGGAGTCCGGTCCCTGTCAAGGAGGTGCAGTGGGGAACTCAACTCTCAGCATCTGGCTCTATAGATAGATGCCTAAACCATTGAGCTATCCAGCAGTTCCTCTAGTTCTGTACAGAACTTGTTGCTGTTCTGCCATGCCTTTCACTTGACAAAATGCATCTTAGACAATATCTGGAGGTTGCCAAATGTTTGCCAGGGTTATAGGTGTAATTACAGCATGAGGATAGGTGGATCCACATCATTCCAACTCTCCTGTGGTTACTGTGTATAGTCTTCTTTGTGTATCAGCTGATGGCACGCTGATGGGAAGCTAAGATGAAACTAGCTCATAAATTTTCACTCATCCAGGCACATTTTATGCCACAGTCCTGATTAGTTGTCTCTTTGTGGGAGAACAATCATTAATGAATTATTTCAATGTTGCAGGTCAGCAAAAGAACTATGGAAACATCATGTAGCAGTGGCGGTGAGTTTATGTCCTTGATGACATGTTGATCAGCCATCAACACTTCATTTGAAAACTGTGCTTTAATTTTCTTCTCAGAGACACTTTCATCATCCATGGTTAATTGGCACTAGAATGAATATCTAGACAAAGAGTACTAGTATGTAGAAAGCAGTTGTAAAGACTGATTCATGTGGGACTTTTGATACTATGCCTCAGAAGGAAGGGTAGCTGGTACATATCCTGTTGTCAGCCTCTTTTGAAAGACATTAATGTACCCTTTGCACTTGGTGTAAACTTGTTTACCTTGCTTGTACTCTGATATTCATTTCTGATACTGGCAGGCCGTGCTATGCTTAAAGAGGGCTTGGTTGAGAATCAGCCACTAGGTGGCCATATAATCATCCTGAAAATAATAAATGTAAGGTGAAGGGGAAAACACTCTTTCCGTTTTCCTGCTTGACACAAACTCACCCTACAGGCTTACCGTGAAGAGTTCCTTGCAGAATGGAGGAAGCTGAAACTGGATGTCATCCTCTGTCCTGTCTTGGGCCCAGCATTTAATGAAGGCTACCCCGGGAAATTATTTGGTATTATTTGCATTGCAATTATGTGTACAATTCAAAATACTAGAAAATTTGAGGGAAACAATCCAATGTTAATTGTTAATAGGCCAACAGATGTAATGAAATTATGTTTATAGTGAAAAGTGGCTATTTGGTCCTAGAACAAACAGATGTGTTCGTTTTCTATTAAGGCTAAGAAAAAAGAAGGATAGACTCAGGGTCACCCAGTAAGTTTCAAAGCAACCCTATCTGTACCTTTCTGAGGCCCTACTAGGGTCTTCTACTTTTTTGAATGGCTCTGATCTGGATTGGTTCCAATGTGTGTTATTACTGGAATTGACCCAAAGCAACCCTTATGGTTTGAATTTGCCAATATCGTGACTTAGTAAGTGAGCCACTTCAGGATATTAGCAAAGTAATCACTTCCTCTATTTCTTGGCAAGAAGGGCAGGGGAAGTGAATTCTCTGTACTGTATGTCATCATCATAGGCATCCTTCAGTCTCGAGAGACTATGGTAACATGCTCTGAATCGAGGAGTGTCCTCTCCAGAGCATGAAGCCTGGGTAAAGTAATATGGAGGATAGGCTGTTACCCAAGCAGCAGATCCCCCCTCTCCACATTGCTGAAATGGTCCAATGGAAATGGTTCCAGCAATGTCGGTTCCAGCAACGTCGCAGGAGTTGGCAGAACGACACGAACTGTATATGAACTGCTGCTAATGTGCTGCATCCATTATGAAAAACAATTGAAACATTTTTTTCTTTGCTTTGTCTTAAAGGGACAGTTGAGAAACTGCCTGCAGCTGAACCCCCCCCCCCCCTGAATTTGACTGTGGATGATTTCTCAATCTGTCCTTTAAGAAAAAAGATTTTGTTTTATTTTTATAACCGATGCAGTGCAGAAGCAATAGTCCATTATACAGCAACAAAAAAATTCTCTTTCCCTGCTTCTCTTTTGAAAGAACTGTCTATTACTGTCCCAATATCCTGAAGTGACTCACTGATTACACCACATCATATGGGCAAAGTGTAACCAAAATCCTTGCTTTGGATCAGTTCCAGTAATCACACATACTGGAAGTGATCCAAACCAGAGCAATCCTACCCACCTCCCAAAAAGCAGAAGCTCCTAATGGAGACTCGAAAAGGTACAGATAGGACTACTTTAGGGGTGGTCTAATCTGTTCCAACAAAAATGTCATCAGATCACCATCTTTAAAAGCACAACCGCCTGTTTCTGCAGCAGAACAAACAGCAGGCTAAGTACTCTTGTAGTCAGCCTCACATTGTTCTCAATATGTTGCAATGCCTTTCTTACTTAAGTGGAATTTGAACAGATGGATGTGTATTATTTAATGTACTTTGAAGTCCAGCATACTATTATTATTCCCATTTATAAGTTACTTTTCCCCAGTGAACAATAAATATTGTAGATGCTTCTCCTCCTGCCCATTTTATCCTCACAAAAAACCTTCAAGTCACTTTAAGAACACTTATCCACTCAGGTTAGTTAAGGCATAGCTTGCCTGATAACTTAATTGATTGTTCTAGTAATAAGAATAATTGTGTGTTGTCAAGTAAACTCTGACTTATGGTAACCCTTTTGAGGGTTTCTGAGTGAACTCAGAAGTGGTTTATCATTCCCTTCTTCTGGAGGCATCCCTGTGACTTTGCAGCTTGCCCAAGGCCACATAGGCTGGCACTTTGGAAATTCATGGTAGGGAATTGAACTCCCAACTTCTGGTTCCACAGCCAGATATCCATCTCACTTGAGCCATCCATCCGGCTGATTCTTCTAATACATTACTGGAAATCTCTGGCACATTTTGTACTGGCAAAAATGCTTCTTTCCCACTCATTCAAATTGTGATAGGACCCCAATCATTTTGTAACATGCATGCTATCTTGAGCCAGTTATCTGGTTCAAGATGATAAAGGACCAGAAATGTACTTCCCACTCCCAACCTACTACGATTGAAGTGTGTAATTAAAATTAAAATTGGATATAAAATATTATGGAACCTTAAAAAACTGACAGAACAGAGTAATCTTTACTGTCTGTCTAAACAAGGTACAAAGTTTGACCTACATTGGGAGTGAGTTTCATTGAGGGATTGCTACTACAAAAGAAAGCAAAAGAGAAAAGACTTGTGTAATTGACCCACCAATCTAACCTTGTGAAACTTGTGAAGGCAAGCAATTCAAACTTTGAGTCATGAGTTGTTGGCTTAATTCATCTTTAAAATCTCTGTGTTTTGTCCAGCATTATTTTATTATTGCATTAAGCCTTTAAAAACAAAACACAACAGCTGCATGCACCATTCTTTAACTGAGCAGCCAGTAGCAGTCTTTCCAGAGAAGCTACCAAAGAAGAACAGAGATCATTTCATTAATAGTGTTTGTGCTCTTCCAGCGGCTACATCCTACACAAATTTGTACAATGTCCTAAACTTTCCTGCTGGGATTGTGCCTGTCAGCACGGTCACCAAAGCTGATGAAGAAGAGCTTAAACATTACAGAGGGCATTATGGTGACCCCTGGGACAAGAGGTTGAAAGAGGTTAGTGTATCTGAGCACAAAAATATATCAGCCTGTTGTTGGTTTTCTTGCTTCCTGTCAGATCTCTTGCATGTTTACAATGTCTTTGTGTCTTTCTTTGTCCCTTCATTTGCAGGCTGTTAAAGATGCTGTGGGCCTCCCAGTGGCTGTCCAGTGTGTGGCTTTGCCTTGGCAGGAGGAGCTTTGCCTTCGGTTCATGAAGGAGGTGGAGGCTCTTGTTCATGAGAAAAGAACACAAAAATGATACATTATGCTTCTTCCTGCAGCAACAATGAAAATGGAAAGAACAAAACAATCTAGCACAATGAAGACTAGAGTATCCCCTTAACCCATCTCTAAAGTATGTTTAGGGCACAGTAATTTCTTATATATTGCTTACCCCTCACAGAAGAAATCAACCTGTGATTAAGGGTCAAATTGCAAGTTAAGAAAAATGTGTACTTTCCACTATTGTAGCATTTTCCTCACTAGACATGAATTCCTTCAAAGCTCCATGCCTAAGCAATCAGACTTGGAAATAAAGCCAGTCACAGAAGTCAAGCAGGATAATTTGCAATATGGGGAAAAAGGCAAGCCCATACCAGGATAAACTTTCTTCCTTAATGAAGCTCAGTTTCTAAAAACATTTTGATTGCATTGTTTGATCCTAAGGTCTCATAAACAGCAAATTAGATGGCAAGTCTTAATCTGTATTCTTCAGATTGCTAATGGGTACTCTGGTGACCAAATGTTTCTCCATGCAAAAACAAAAAACAAAAAAAACCTCCCTTTATATGAGAAAGGAACTAGCTATGGAAAAAGCTAAGCTGGACCTCCTTCCCACCAAGTATTTCTATGCAGGGGAATGTGATCTATTATGTTTTTAAACAGAGAAAGATTCTTGTGCATCTCCACTCACCAAAAGACAGCTCTTCCACGAGTCTACCATTTCATCTGTTCTTTGTGAGGAACAGGATGGATGTTCTCACACAACCAACAGTCTTTGAGTGAAAGATGGCAAGAGATGACAAGATAGCTTGTCCACCTGGATAGACATTATGGAACATGTACTATAGGCAGCTGGAGTTTGTGGCTGACCAGAACAGGAGCAAGATAGTTCAGGAAGAAGACTGGCTGTTGCATAACTTCAGCTCTACGTGTTTTTTTCTTTGCCTCTCTTGCATTATGCTCTCTTTCACCACCACCCCAACACAATTTGGAAGACTACAAAGAAATCCCCAGGTACAGAGGATGACACAGATGCCATGTACTAAGTTAGCACATTTCCTGCCAGTAACAGTGATATGTTGAACAACCATTCATTTGCCAGTGTAACTGCAATGGCATAAAATGCAGCAGGGAACTGATGTTAGCTAATGAGTCTCTGCTGGCTGGATAGCTCAGCAAGTGAGGCTGTGGAGGCAGAGGTTGGGAGTTTTATTTCTCACTGTGCTCCTCCAGAGAAGAACCAGCCTGCATAGCCATGGGAAAGCTAGTCCCAGAGTATGCCCAGAAGAAGTGAGTAGTAAATCATTGTGAGTACCTTGTTCCCAGAAAATCTGGGAAACAGTTGCCAACATTTGGAAATGACTTGATGGTACATAAAAATAATCATTGTTAACAAGTTGCCACTTTTACTCCTTGCAGTACACCAGTTCATACAACTGGTGTGCAACAAGGGATTCAAGCAGCAAACATACCTTTTGGCAATTACGCACTGCAGTTTACACCATTGTACCTCCATAGGTTCCATTGATTCAAATGTTCCTACTCTAGTTGCAACTGGCTCCTGGGCTTTAGTCAATGTGTGACATTTTGTTTTGCTAGCTTTCCAAACTCTTTCTCACTCACTTTTTCACACAACAGTATACATTCTCTGTGTAGCTTTGGTGCCTCATCTCTGACTTCTTGGCTGATGGTATCCTCTTGATTCTGGCCTCTAGTCATCTTGCCTTTTGCACAGAGCTTGGTCAAGTGGCTCTTTAGGACTATATCTCCCAGAAAGCTCAAGCAAGCAAGGCCTCTGCCCCTCCTCTCAGTGTGGACCAATGGAGATTTCTTGACTCTGCCCCTCCATACTAGCTATTCTCTTACTGTTTCTTAAAGCAGTTATTTCTGATTTTAAAAGGCCCAGGGTGGTCTAAGATGTTTGTCAGGGACCAACAGTGGCCTTCAGAGGGTATGACTGGCCATTTTCATATTCTTTTTTTGGGGATGAGGTGGATGCAGAGACAGCTCACCAAGCTTTGTGATAAGACAAAAATAGCCTCCAGGCTCAGCAAAATTGTCTAACCCCATTTTAAGCAATTAAAGTGGAAAGAAGGTCGAAAGGTCCTGGCACTGCCATAGCCTTGGCATGATGTGTAGGCATCCTTTGATGTCCAGGCATCCTGAGATATTGTGGCTACCCAAATATTATTGTACTGCAATGCCCATTATTTTTCATTATTATACAAGATTCATAGAAGAGTAGGGGGACTACAGACCCCCGTGCCAAAGGAAAAAATTGCACCCAAAACATCTCCGACAGGTAGGTACCAAACTCTGTTTGAGCATTTCCAGTGTGTTGGAGAATCCACCACAATGTGAAGACCTATATTCTGTAGCATCCTGTTGTTGCCTGCTTCGTTCTTTATCATAAATTTGAGAATGCAGACAAACCTGCTGTGAATGTTTTTTTCTGCCTGGGAAGGAATAATTATAATAGTACACTTACCAGCACATTGACTTTGGTTTCTCTTAGCTGTATGACAGTGTATTGGATGGGAGAATGTAGAAAATGAATAGGTTGCCTAGAGTGGCTGAAAGGGGGTAGGGCCTGATTCCAGAAGGATGGCATGCAGGACTTCACAGCTTCTAAAAAGCACAAAATGGCCAGCTGGAGGAACACAATATCTTTCAAGTTTGTGATCGGTCTTTAAAGGCACCGAGCCTCATGGTACCTGTGGAACGAAAGCTTCTGTGCATATTCTATCAGCATATAGTAATCTATATGCTGCCTATCTGTTTCTGCATTGACTTCAAAGTGTTAATGCTTACGTATAAAGCCCTAAACGGTTTAGGACCTCGATACTTGGCGGAACGCTTACTCCCACCTAGTTCTACCCGTGTCACCCACGTGAGCCAGGAGGTGAGGCTGAGGAGCCTGACTCTGAGGGAGGCCCAGAAAGAAAGAACTAGAAACCGGGCTTTCTCGGCGGTGGCTCCTCGTCTCTGGAATAACCTACCTGTGGAGATTTGCGCTGCACCCTCGCTGGGTACTTTTAAGAACCAACTAAAAACATGGATGTATAGGCAGGCCTTCCCTTCCAGTTAATTCCTGTCCTCTTTCCTTTTTTTCCTCCCCTCTTTATTTGATTTATTTTTATTTTTCCCATCTTATAGAATCATTTAATTAATTAATTGTTATAATTTTTTTAGAACTTGTTATCCTTGTGTTGTAAGCCTCCTAGAGTGGTCAAAATGACTAGGTAGGTGGGGTATAAATACAATAAATAAATAAATAAAAATAAATAAAAATAAGATATTCTGAAAATATAATTTAAAAATATAATTTCTTATTCTGCTTTCTGACATAATTTTATACACAAATTTATGCCCCTGCTGGTGACAGTCATACAGGGCACAATGCTTCTCAAAGTGGACAAAACAGTCCTGATGATGCTTCTGTTCAGCCAACACAGGGAATCCTATAATCTGTGGTAGAATTTTAAGTATCCTGGAACATTTAATGTAGCTCTGTGCAGATCCAGTTGCATTTGGTCTTGGGTTGAGGAGACATGGTGTAGCATTCAATTAATGTAAGGAAACAGAACATAGGAGTGGGCAATTTAAAGCAAATGGCTCAGGAAGGCTGAAAAGTAGCATCTGTTCCTTAATGGCGGAGGATGGAATGTAGACAAGGGCCACCAGGATTGTAGCCATGATGTAGTTGTGCTGCTTAGGGGCTGGAAGAGAATTTTAACAACTTGGTGATAAAGCTGAGTAATTTTTTGAATGGCAACTTGATGTCCACAAGCAGCCAGGCCAGCATACAGAACCAAATGTCTGAGACTGGAGGCTTTGGGATGATGGCTTAAAAGAAAAATATGAATGGGGCATTTTAAACAAACAAATGTGGGGCAAACACATGACATATTCATCATAATTACCAACAAACAACATGGCGAAGGACCCTAGTGATTCACGCTCCCCACATAGATGAACCTGTGGCTACAGAACAAGCACCGGGGTGCGTGGTGGGCGTGTTTGTCATATTTTCAAGTGAAACAGCACCCATCAGGCCAAATGGTGCTTATGTTCTAATGACTAACCACAAAACAAAGCAGATGAAATGTACGAGGAAGATGAAATAGGTGTCTTTCATCAGTCGGAAGAGCGCATTTGAAAATGAGTGGCATAAATGCATTAACTAGGTTGAGCATAGGTGGTTTAAGTGTTCATAGTGGTTTCAGAGAGATTAGAATTACATTTAATGTTATCTTTTTTAAAGCAAGAGCTGCTTACTGGACATCTTCTTACCTTTGTGAACCCTGGAGGTAGGTACAGGCAGAGTGAAGAGAAGAAAACATGCCTTAATTGGTTCATGTTCATGGAGTATGGCAGCTCTTCTCCCTTACACTTTAAGGCCTCATTCATTTCCAAGCCACACAAGACAGTTGTCAATGCACAGTGCCCTTGTGGTCTCCAACTTTTTGGTTTTGGTATGTTTCCAGACCAGTTTTGTGACAGTTTTCTGTCTTCTTAGCTTATTTGCTTTTCTAGTATGAAGAAAGAACACAACAATCTGATTCCTGATCAGTGGAAATGGTTCCAAACCTGTTTGGCAACTTGGGAGTGTCTCTGTGGGCAGGAATTTGCTCTCCTTCTCCAGACTAGGATGGACGATTGCAATTGAGTTGGCAAGGGATGGGATTTAACTGTGTTTCCAAAGGGCCATACACAGCCACATAGCAATGGATTAACTCTTGCAACTTGTTTTAAAAAATCTGGGAAAAGCATATTTGTTGAACTGTGCACAACTAGGTATCAAAAAAAAAAAATCAGATCCTGAATTATTTACATAATTTTTCCAAGGGACCCCCCCCCCCAATCACAGGTTCTATGCTTCACAGTTCCACAGCAAGGCAGAAAACATGGATCTTACCCGTGATTAGCCTGCTGGAGGAGAGGAATCACAAAAGTCAAAAAAGGGAGAAATAAATAAATGGTGTTGGGGAGGGGAAGGATTTTTTTTAACAGACGGCTCTCTCGTGCCAGGATCTGCCTTCTGCACAGATGGCATTTAAGCACATACTGAATGCCACTCTTTAGTGAAATGGCAGTTGATTCCCACCTGTTCGGGTAGTCACAAAAGGCTGTCTACAATCTGATTCCTTCTTAAGCACATAATGGGAAAATGTCAATAAAGCAATACCGCTTTACATCTTCAAGCCGCACACCCTGGCTGACAGATTCCCCCAACGTGTCTCTTAGCCCATGTGCAGTGTCATTTGTGAGACAGTGAATAAAACTGCAATGTACTCCTCAGCTTTTATTTGTTCCTTGGGGATTTTTCAGGTTCATAGCTTGTTGCAAACCCAGACTGCTGTTCTTGGTGTCAGTCTCACTTTGGCAAGTTTTCACCACTATCACACTTGGTTTATTCCTCGATACCCTTGATTGCTTTGCCATTTTCTTCCAGGGCACCTGTGCAGGTGTAGGTACATGTGCACACAGCCAGAGTGTGGAAGTAATTTAACTACAAACAACTAGATACTTGCAATTTATTCTTTCCTTCAGTTATTAATATATAACTGTGTTATAATAGGAACTCAATGAGGAATAACTTTATGGCATAATTAGAAGTTTTTCGCTACTTTAATAGCTAAGGAGGTGAGGTCATGGATTCATGAGATGGTAGAAGAAGAATATTGCATGATTCAAATGCTGTCTCATCCTATGGCTTTTACTACTGCTTTGTGCTCAGTTACAAATATTGGTGTGATGATGAGCTGAGTAGGAACATGCATTTTGCACCACAGACTACTGCCTTGTAACACTAACACATTTTAAAATCAACCATATGTAACTATTTATTTATTATTGGGAAACAGGGATCTGTTACTTTTTAAATGCTGTCACAGCAATAGTTGCAATCTACTCGGGTGTCCAGTCAACATAATGCTTTTGAAAATGAATGTTCCATGTTCTTCAAAGGTCCTTCAGAAGACAAGGAGTAGCATTTGCTGCAATACAGAAGGGAACAGGTGGGCCCTCTCTTACTTGCAAGACATCTGGCTATCAAATATGTTGGAATGTTAAGGCAGAATTTCCCCGATGGCAGGAAAACAATGTGGGGTGTGCAAGTCTCTGCCAATCACTACAGGACTCCACTGGCCGAAAGCAATTCCAAAAGTTCCTCACCCCTCAACACACAAGCTTCTCTTCGACAGTTGCTGGGAACTGACTGCTCCAGGGTGGGGTTAACAGTCGCCACCCTCTTCCCCTTCCTTGCTGCCTTTGCCAGTGGCTTCAAGGAACTCGGATTTCTAGCAGCTCTCCCCCATTGAGAGCTGTGAGCAGATCTCCCAGCATGGCTCTTGACAGAGTGAAGGAGCTCTGTTCAGGCACAGAGGTTGATCTCCGCATCGTTTCGGGAATACTTTGCGGTTCTGCCACTGTTGTCTTGGTGCTGAAATGGGTCCACCAGAAACGGGTCCAGAAGAAACTGGAGGAGGCCAAGAGGAAGAGAGAGCTCATCTTCCAATGAATGGAGAAGACAGCAAGGCAGTTTAAGCAGCAGGTGAAATTTCTTGGGGGGGGGGAGGTTTCACATCACTGGACAAAGCTTGGAGGAAAGGGTGTGCTTTATTTCTTCCTTTTCCACTTTAGGAAGCAGCTGGGGCACATCTCTTGCAGCTGTTTAGTGGCCTTACCATCTCTGCAATGCAAATCCTGAAAGTGTTGCTTTTTGTGTGTGCGTGTGTGCTCAGTTTTCCAGAACCTCTTAGCTGTAATGACCATCAGATATGCTGGCTGGGGGATTCTTGAATCTGTACTGCAAAGAAGCCATTTTCTCAAGCTGTGCAATTACAGAGGCTGTCCTTTCTGATTGGCTGCATTTGTTTTTTTTTCCAAAGTGCTGGTAAGAAAGGTGATGATTTTTTTCTCTCCATATAATCTTACAGTGATAGCACTGTACCTTGTCCTATACAATCTATACTTTTCTTCTTCAGCTTTAAAGACCCTGCTTTGCTATACGTAGATATATATCTAATAGAGCAGTGCTATTGAAGGACACGCAAGATCTGGACGTAGCAACTCTGGACAATGAGTCTCTTTGTATTCAAATTATTCTCCAATGGTGTTTTTTTCCACCATTAAGTCCTTGCTGAACTTGGCCCCTTATTTATTTTTTTGTTTCTCATTGAGACTTAGTTTCATGCTACATGCTGCTATGTCTGGATACAAGGAGCAGCCCCTTCCTATTGTCTTTGTGAGCAACAATGACAAACACAAGAATGTTCAATGCCCATTACTCAGATTAAGTCTCCATACTCAGGTTTTGGAAATGCAGTCTAGGACTCTCCTTCTTGCAGAGAAAACATTGTGTGCTCTTTTTCTTTCTGCTGTTTTCCACTGTAAACAAGTCCCAGGTCCTTTTGTACTCATGCATATTCATATCTGTTTTTCTCTTGAGCCCTCATTGCTTGCTTAACAGTGCAGGAATAATTCCTACTCAGAGGCTGTGCTCATGGAAAAAGGTGAACCGGTTGAGGACATCTGGCAATGGGTTCAAGGAAAGAGTCTGCAACTAGTTGGGATATTTGGAAATACCGTAACGGCTAATGCAAAACACAGCAGATTTTGAGCTGGTATGTGTTGCACAGACCACATGGCACCAGATTTAAAACATTTCCACTAACTTCCTATGCATTTCTGGGCCCAGTTTAAGATTTTAGTTAATATCTATAACAATTTAAATAGCTTGAGGCCAAGATTCCTCCTGTATGAAGTGAATCTTCCTAAAGCTCCACTCGTCCATCTGCAACCCCGTTGCACATTTTCCTCCACCTGGAGTTGATAAGATAGGGAATTCTGGGTAGCAACTCCAGACAGGAAAAATGACTTTTCTTGAACAATAAGTTCCAGAATACCTAGGTATTCCAATAATTGTCTTTTGCCATCTCTGGCAGCCATACCCCAGTTGTAGAATTCTTCCTACAGATTAGGTTGACTTCCTTTTACTGGCTTTGAAATGGTTTGTTAAAAACTGTGCTGTTCCATTGAGGTTTTAATGACTCATGTTGTTCTTTGATTTAAGAAGGTTACCATATATATTTTCCTGATGGGTTTTACAAAAATGCACAAAATTGTCGCATTTTGTTATTTTTATGGTTTTATTATATAGATAATTCAGTGTGGTGTAGTGGATAAGAGTAACAAACTAGGATTCAGGAGACATAGGTTCCAGCGATGGAACCTCACTGGGGGTGATCAAACTAGTAAAATCACTCCTCAAATATCTCTCTTTACTTTGAAAGCCTCTTAGGATTGCTGTAGATCAGTTCTGACTTGACAGCACATAGCACAATTGTAAACTACTTCAAGCATTTATTTAATGGATGGTTAAACTAATTCAGAAATGTGTTTGGTAAAATAAACAGAAGTGAGCACTCTTGTGCTGCTGCTGCCATCAAGCCATTCACCATTGCATCATAAAATAGAATGGCTGGGCAACCTCTGACCTAGACTGCCTATGTGAAAGCACATTGTCTCAATAGAGCAAGATGCCAGTGTCATCTACCACAGATATGGGATAAGTGGGCATTCCAAATATTGGTGAGGTCCACTTCCCATCAGCCCGAGCCAACTGGGCCAATGGCAAGATATGACGAGAGTAGTAGTTCATCAACCGTTGGAGGGCTGAAGGTTCTCTGCTTGTGGTCTAGCAAATACAAATAATGTAGAAATATGACTGTGTTGTGTTTGTTCTGTGTTGCAGAATCCGGGAGTGAAAGGATGTAGAGGAGGGCCTCTCTGCTAGATTTTAGATCATAGGTGGGCTTGTAGAGCAATCCCTAGGGAAGCATGGGCCCAAACCATTTGGTGTTTTAAAGGCAATTTTTAGCCTTTTAAGTTGTGCCCAGAAATGAGTGGGCAACTATGCAAAGCACCTTTCCTAAATATGGGACCTTGTATAGGGTTTGTACTACATCTCCCATCATGCCACCAAGTTGGCTGGGGAATGATGGGGATTATAGTATAAAACACTTGAGAGGGAGCACGTGTGGGAAAGCTTCTTCACTGGTGTTAAGGAAAAAAGGAGAAACAGAATTACATGGAATTTCAGGTTATCCTGGTACCTCCATGTAGATGGAGAAAAGCATAAAGGGCAGAATTGATCCTTGTGGGAATGCCAGGAACTAGTAGCAGTTAAATATATCAACACAAGGAATGCAGCTAGATTTGGGAGAGAAATCCTTTCTCAGCCCAGCTCTGGCTTTCAGATTGTTGTGGTTCTATAGCCTTTTTATGCCACTAAGTATAAATGTGATCTGAAGTAGCTGAATAGATAGAAATGGCCCCAAATTGCTGCCACAGATCACCACTGGTGGTCCTCATCCGAGAGGCAGTGATTAGGCAGCTACTTTTATTATTATTATTATTATGAAAGGCTCCTCCAAATCTGAGGCTCTTTAAATGCTCTCCCAGGGCAAAAGGGAGCCCAGGGAGCCTCAGAATCTAAAATGGGTGGGGGGAAGGGAAAAGCATTTAATTAATTTAAAATAAATGTTAACAGTGGGGCATCAGTAGAGCTGGGAGCTTTCCCCACTTATCCAGGCAGTCAACCACTCATCGGTTATGCAGGAAGACTCCCAATTCCGCTTCCTCTCCAGACTGACTTTTTTTAACTCACTTTTCTTGCCAGCGGTTTAGACATTAATGGCCGTGTGTTGCATTATTTTGAGAGGACAGCACATTTACACTGTTATACAAGCTGTATACTCAACTGCTTTGCATTGGAGACAAGTGTCATTTCTTCAGTGTTGTCACGTGCAAAGATATACAGTGGTGCCTTGCAAGACGAGCGCTTTGTTTTACGACGAAATCGCATAACGACGAAGTTTTTGCGATCACAAAAGCGGCCGCAAAATGATGTTTCCTATGGGGTTTTTTTGCTTTGCGATGATCGGTTCCCTGCTTCGCTAACTGATCATCGCAAAATGACAATTTCCGCACAGCTGATCGGTGATTTCAAAATGGCCACCGGGTTAAAAAAATGGCCACCTGCTGTTTTCTGAGACAGATTCCTCACTGCACGGGCAGCGAAAATAGCCGCGCTATGGAGGATCTTCACTGGATGGTGAGTTTCAAGCCCATAGGAATGCATTAATCGGGTTTTAATGCATTTCTATGGCCTTTTAAAAATCGCTTTACGATGTTTTCATTCTACAGCGATTTTGCTGGAATGAATTAACATCGTAAGGCGAGGCACCACTGTACTAAAATATTTATGAAATGTGAGGGGGTGTACTCACTTCTGTGATATACTGTAGGTCTTGTGGTAGTAATTCTTATAATTATTGTATGTATTATGAAAAGCAGCCAAAACCCTTTTTTCCTTATTTCTCTCCAGTAGGTTCAAGTTACACTATTTTGTTCAACTACTTGGATTTTCCTGCTGGAGTGGTACCTGTAACAACAGTGACCAAGGAGGATGAAGAAGAACTGAAAAATCACAGGGGATACTATAATGACAACTGGGACAAACTTTTTGTGAAGGTATGTCACTGGTGATGTTGTGGGAAATTTGGAAGTGCAAAGGCCTGTTATGACAGTCCTTGTAGCCAGGCCTCCCCAGGGAGAATCCAAAATGTGGGCAGTTGAATCTACCTGTTTCAGCAAATAAAGAGCAGTTCTTATGTTAAGTGGATGGCTCTTAACTGTCCTTTCAAAATTGCTACAAAATGCTTTGTCTTATAAGGATGCTCTACTACAGCAGGGGTCCCCAACCCCCGGTCCGTGGCCCGGTGCCAGTCCGTGGGCTTCCTGAAACTGGGCCGCAGAGGTATGGCTCTCCACCCCCGCACACACGCACGGTGGGCGTGTTGCACTCGCAGGTGGGTGTCGCACTCATGGATGAGCATGTCATGACATGCCTCTCCACAAGCATGACACGCCCCTCCGCAAGCATGACACGCCCCTCCGCAAGCAGGACATGCCCCCCACAAGCATGATACGCCCATCCATGAGCACGAGGTGCTCCCACCCCCCTGCGCATGGAGCCCACACCCCCCAACCAGTCTGTGGTCCCAAAAAGGTTGGGGACCGCTGTTTACAGTATACCGTTCCTGGGAAAACACATTTTCTCTCTCAGCTACTGTGAGAATTGCAGCCTTATTTGGAAGCAACAGGGAAGCCTGTGGGGTATTACAGAGGATGTCATAGTCCTTGTTACTCAGAAAGTCCTGGGGCTTTGACCCTGTGAGCCTTGGATCTACTACACTGCTGCATGTAAAAATGGTTTCGGTTGTTTTGGACGCTTAATAAAAAAATATTTTCTTGTGTTTTGTCCTTGTAGGCAATGGAAGGGGCCGTGGGATTCCCAGTGGCTGTTCAGTGTGTGGCCTTGCCATGGCAGGATGAGCTTTGCCTCCGGTTCATGAGAGAAGTGGAGAATCTGACCAAGAAAAGATCAAGGGTATCTTGAGTCATGATGCAGAAAGAAGAAAGCTGGCAAGTTGCCCTCAGCTCTAGCCAACTTTTTGTAATCATGGATTTTGCTTGTCTGTTTTGATTAAATATGTGAAATAATTTTGCGTATCTGGTGGTTGATTTTTTCATAGTGTTGCTATGAAAATGCAGGACGTCAGTGCCATGGCTGTCTTGTTGTACGGCTGTAAAACACTTTCACAGGAATGGTTCTGTAATCTGTGCCGTAGTAATTATAGTACAAATGTATAGTTGTTATATGCTGTCAAATTACATCTGACTTATGGAGACCCTGGTAGGGTTTTCAGAGTATGTGAATACCTTAGAAGTGGTTTTACCAACACCACTCCTCAATGAGTTTCCATCCCCTATTTTCCTGAGTCCTAAACCATCGTTCTATCCTATTATACACCAGTGGTTCCCAAACCTGGGTAACTCAGTTGGTCTTGGACTGCAGCTTCCAGTAATGTCGACCAGCACAGCTGGTGGTGAAGGCTTTTGGGAGTTTTAGTCAAAGAATACGTGAGGCTATCCAGAGCTGCTGTGGCTTAAGTATCTGCTTCTACAGTCAGAGCTTGGGAGGAGGAGGAGCATTACTACCACCACCCAAGGTTGGCAACCACTTCTCTACACCGTGCTGGCTCACAGATATATACAGTACTCACATATAAAAACCCCAAATATTAACATAGGAAGATGCCTTTTCAGAGTCGGTTGGCTCATCTGGCTCAGTCTTGCCAACTCAGTTAGGCAGCTTTTTATTCTATTTGTAAATATTTGTGTTTTATATCTTGCTTTTACTTACCTTTCGGTATTCGAATCTTTTATCTTTATCCTGCATCCTTAGGATGCATTATGCCCATTGATTTAAAATGCTCCCTTGCCTCTTCTGCTAACTCTGATCTTCCCCAACATCCATAGACCCATCTTTCTAACCAATCTGAGTTCCTCTCTATTGCATGTACCCATTAAAGGCAGATCACTAGACAATGTTCATGACTGGTCTGGTGTATCTAAACAGGGCTTACATGGAAAGACCTGAATTTATCACTGTTTTTGGCTAGGCAATTAATTCCATGTAGCAGTTTTTGTTTTGCAGATCATGCATTACTATTTATGTTTTCAAAAATATAGAAAGATTGCCAGATTGCCGTGGGTTGGATTCTGCATTGTTAGGGAGCGATTGGATGGGGATTTGGTGAACTTTGTTTCTTAACCCAATCCAAACCACCCTGATCCATCTTCCTGCACAGAAGGCAGCTGGAAGGTTAACTATCAAAACAAAAACATCTGAAGATACAGTTATAACTAAATTGGTATATACAGTATGGGCGGCCGTTTAGCAACTCACCATGAACCTAATGGCTGCAAAGATATAAGTGACGGGCGTGTGTGTATAGATGCTGGTTTCTTTCTTAGGAGGTGGACTCCAAAACAATGTGTAGTTCTCCAGGTAACGTTGGATTGCAACTCTCATCATCATTAGCCAACATGGTGAGATACTGTTGGAAATGGAGTTCAGCAAGAGCTGAAGGGACAGGTTTTCTGTAGTTTGCAGCACATGGGGGTCCACAGGGACAGAAAGCAGATCTAGTAACCACTCTGATGTGATGTACGTTCCTGTTTTCTGCCACATGCAGTAGTAACCAGTATATAACACTTGTCTTTTCTCTGAAAGAATAAAGCAGTAATCACTGCATTCTAGCATGGATCCAGAGTGCCATTTTGATATTCCCAAAGACTTGCCTGTCTGAGTGTGATTCTCCCCACCCAGCCGCCATGTTTTATTCACATGAATTTCCTCTGGCCAAGCAGTAAAACCTTGCAAGTAAATATTAAACATACACTCCAGCATGCTCTTGAGTTTCTGCTGAGCACATAGTCCCACCAGTATAGCATGCAGGATTGTGCCACTTGTGCAAGCATTGAGCAAACTAATCTCCATGAAGGAAACCAATCTTTACTTGCTAGTGGCAAACAGTGCAATGTTGCATTACCATACTGCCAGGATTCTCCACTTGGCTGAAGCTCAGTAGGATACTGGTCAGTGTAAATAAAAAGAAAAGAAAAACACTGAGCGTAACTTCTGATATTCCTCTCCTTGCCCCAATCCTTTGAATGGCATGTACTTGTTCTTTAAATGAAAATTCCTGTAGCTTTGCCAAAGAGTGCTTAATGGGTGGAGGCAGGAGCTTGTTCAAGGGTATGCCCTTTTTATATATAGGCAGAGGATATTTGCTCAGCTTTTCTTTATTGCTGAACCACTATATGTATGCGTGTGCAAAGGGGTGTAGTAAATGTGTACCTTGAAGCTGGGTAGCTTAACTTCTATTTATGCATAACACAAGCTATGGTATACCTTCTCTGCATATATGCACCAATAGATGAAGGCTTTGTAATACATAGAAGTGATGTTCATGTTGGCTTGGGCATGTCATGAGAATGGCTGACGGTTGAATTCCAAAAGAATTAGTGTAGGGAAAACGCCCCAGAGGGAGACCACAGCTGCAATACAAAGATATCTGCAAGTGGGATCTGAAGGCCGTAAGAATGGACTTCAACAGATGGGAAACTTTGACAGCTGAGCATTCAGCCTGCAGGTAGGCAGTGCAACATGGCTTCTCCCAATTTGAAGAGACACTTGTTCAGCAGGCCGAGGCAAAGAGGCAGTCCCAAAACCAGCAAAATCAGGGAGCTGGACAGGAGACAGATTGTATTTGTCTTCAGTGTGGAAAGGATTGTCACTCTCGAATTGGCCTTCTCAGCCACACTAGACGCTGTTCCAAGTCCTTTATTAATTTAGAGCATGTTACCATAGTCTCTCGAGACTGAAGTATTTCTACAACATAGAAGCTAACTCTGCAGATTATGATTCCAAGCTGTTAAACAATGATGAATATTTAGCTATTAAAATCAGAAAAAGCCGCTTGGTGCAGTTGTCTGGGTGCTGTGTTGTGTTTTCATTAAGCTATGTTTAGAAATTGCGCACCAAACACCCATAAGAAGTTCCTAATCAAGTTACTCACTGCCAGATCAAAGGTCATATTCTGAGATTCCTTGGGGGGAGTTTGTAAGCCTGAAATTTGAGAGTCTGTGCTCTGAAGAAGGTCAGCAGTTAATGCTTAAATAGCCCTAACCAACCCTATTCCAGCCATCGCTCAGTTTCAGAAGAGCGAGCAGACTTCAATAGGCAAAGAGACTTCCTTTGTCATGATGCAGGAAAAGCTGGGGGAGCTCCTGCCCCTGCAGAAAATAAATCCTCCCGCTGTTCTTGCCATCACCTGTAGCTCAGCTGCTGCAATTGTGCTGTGGAAATGGGTGGCACACAGGAGGATCCAGAGGAAGATGGAGGAGGCCAGAGGGTGGAGAGATGACAGTCTGGAGCAAATGGAGAAAGTGGTTTGGAAGTTAAAACAGAAGGTAATCTTTTTTTAAAAAAATGTTACGATGCCTTTCTCTGAAAGTGAGCAATGTCTTGCTAAAATAACCAGCTTTTAATCTCAGTTGTGCACCCTGGCGATGTCAGTAGTACTGGTACCTCAAAAGCTCCAGCCTCCATAACATATACACTGTATGCTACCATTCTACATTGGGGAGGGCACCCCAAGCTTCTTCACAACTTTTGTTAGTGTTTTGTCACAGAATAAGGACTTTTCAAATATGTGGCCATGTTAATCTGTGCAAAAATAACACAGAGAAACAAAACAAAATTTAGAAAATGAGAGAAACAACACTTTGGCTCCTTAAAGACTATTATACTTTAGTGAGAGCTTTTGTGGATCAGGCCTGTTTCCTCAGACACTTAGGAAGCAGATTTGTTCCATACAGAACATGGAAAGTTCCAAGCTACAGCAAAATAAAGATATCTGCAGGCAAGACCTCTAGTTCAGTGCAATGAAGGTAAATGCTCAATATGACATTCAATAGGTTTGTGTTGTATTATTTGTTATTTATATTTGCAATTCCCTCATGTATGGAATCAGCCTTTGCTTCTGCTTGGAGGTGACATTTACCTGGCATGGTTTCATGTGTGGTGCTAAGAAGTGGTTTGATGTGACCCTCCAAGCCTTTAATACCCTATATAAACAGAGTGTTTAATAATTTAATAGTTATGATTATGTGACACTTACCTGTAGGCATAGCTTTCCTAAGTTACAAACAATTCAACAACTGAAGAACTTTCTCAATCAAGCTATTATTTATCTTCCTACATTTACAGCCCACCTTTCCTCTACATGACAGCCTCCCCATTTTAACCTTTCAACAACTCAGGCCAAGAAAGAGTGACTAGCCACTCCTTGGGACATTTTTAGAGAAGCACTTGCTGATTATAATCCTAATTAATGGACCATTTGTCAACAACATGCAATCGTGCAGTATTCCTGGCTGATAAACCTAGGTATCCTGCAAAGTTTACTTCGAGTCAATGAAATGAGTAATGGGTATGGTCTGAAAATGAAAGCAAAGAAAACTACCTTTAACTTAGCCAGTGTAAAGGAAGTAGTCCAAGAAAAGAACTGTAGCTAAAGGTTCCAAATGAAAGTGTGAAGCCTGTTCATAAATGTAAATACCTTAGAATTTGGTTAAAGGAAAGCCATACAAAAAGAGTCAAAATGGAGATGGCCTGGAACAGCTTTTTTAAAATAAAGAATGTAAGATACAATAAAACATAACAATGGGTTTTCAAATGTATGCTCTTTGATGCCATGTACAGTATTCCTCGTGTGGCATGGAATGATGGACTGCAGCTCAGGAATCTTGTGGACAAACATCAAACAATATATTCATTTAGAAGTGTCACGTCCATTGCCAAAAGGACCTTGATGACGTCCAGCATCCAAGTTTATAGGCAGCAGGTGGTAACATATTAATACCTGTAATGGGAGAGTTCATTCTCCTATAATGGGGACACATTTAAATATGATTAAGTGCTGAATGTTATAATAATGGACCCCTTTTTGTATTTATATCCTTGCAGGCTGACTCCGAAAAGCTTAGATTTTTTTTTTTAAATGTGACAAATCCACTAAGTTTTATAACTATCTTTACCATTACAATAACATTTTGTACTTAAAGCCCACTAGAGGATTCCAGTGTGATGTAGTGGACAGTGTAATAGACTAGTACTCTGGAGAACAAGGATCAAACCCCCGCTTGGCCATGGAATCTCTATAGGCGAGTGGAACTGATAAAACTGCTCCGTGAATATTTCACTTAGCTTGAAAGCCCGATTAGGATTTTGCAATAAGTCTGTTCCAATTCGACAGCACAGAACACATACACAGAGAAGATTCCATGGTTATCCAGTAACCAGTCTGAAGTGTGACACGTAACCCCAGGGGTTGCTTTTAACTATTGAACTGCATAACCTTGACTGCATACATTGCCAGAGTCAGAGCAGTGTTGGACCGAGCAAAACATTCTTTTGCCCTTGGCAGTTAGATGCTGGCTGCAATAAGATCTATGGGCTGGCCCCTGAGGAGTAAATTTGCTCTTTGTCACTTCTGATCAAGGGAAGATTTCAGTCCCTCTTTAGGCAAAAGCAGAATTGGGAACCTGCTTCCCAACAACCTTTGCCATAAATCTCTCAGGGGGTAGTTTAGTGTTTCACCAATCCAGCTACTATTCCTCTGTTGCCTGAGGCTTTGGGCACTAGTCTTCCAATTAAGAGTATGTTCTTGTTGGTACAAGGCCAAATGTTTAGTACAACAGCACGGTCTACAACAGTGATCCCCAGCCTTGGGCCTCCAGCTGTTCTTGGACTTCAGGTCCTAGAAATCCTGGCCAGCAGAGGTGGTGGCGAAGGCTTCTGGGAACTGTAGTCCAAGAACAGCTGGAGGCCCAAGGTTGGGGACCACTGATCTACAACATGAACACCTCTTTGAAAGTAGGGCATCTGCTATCTCATGACCCTACTAGGAAATCTGCATGTGACTGTAGGAACATTTCTTGCAGGGCACTAGCTTGTTCTGTATGGCCGCAATGCAAATTAGACCAGGGACAAAATGTTGCAATGCATGCCCACAAGGAGTGTCCTTGCTCAGGATGCCAAGGAAATTGTGCAATCTCTTTCAGGCCTGGAAACAGGCAAGAGGTTTGTGGAGAAGAAAGGCAAAGGACTGTTGTCAACTAGCACCCAGGTATTACATTCTGGACTCCTGTTGACCATAGCTTTAAACTCAATTCAACGCAAACTCAGTATGTCCAGCTACTGCTTGCTTTTAACATCTCTTGCCAAAAGGGCTGTAATTTTGAGGGTAACAGTGGGGCTTTAAACACATACCAAGGGAGTCTGTAGAAACCACTGCCTTATTTTGGGGTGGTTTCAAAATTACCCTCACTTTAACTATCTGGCTTTGCTGGTAGAGAGAATTAATAATATTTATTTCCCTCTTTGAGGTCTGTAGGTCCTGCTTCTGTTTTCTTGTCTTGCCTCTCAGATATGTCACAAGAGAGGGAAGGACAGCAGTTTCAGATACTGATCAGATGAAATTTCATGCTGGTTCCTCAGTGTTATTCTTGTGGATGAGTCAGTTTTGTCATTAAGAGCTGCACTTAGTGTCTGAAGATTTAATTCCCCAGTCCCCATTTTTGCAGAATCCTGGAGTCGAATCTGAATTCATCCTCTCCCTGCCATTAACAGAACTGGCAATGAAACTTAAGGAGGAGTCCCTTTCCCCAGAGAGTGTTCTGTATGCCTACATAAAGAAGGTGAGTGCAACAGGAGATACTGGTATTGCTTCAAGAAGAAGCTGGCTGCTTTACTTTTTTCATTTCATTTATATCAATGACCCACCAATTAATTGATACTTTTCATGTGCTCACTGAGAAGCATCCAAGATCCAAGGTACCCATCACACATCTGTCATCAGCTTAGCTTATCTCATTTTCCCAACTGGCAAACAGCACTATCTTGTTCTTGGAGAAGCGCAATGGCCAGAACCTTATTGGAGATTTATGCCAGCCTAAATGTAACGGTATAAATCGTGTCTGTGAGCTGCCATTTAACGAGTTGCTAATTGCATTCCTGATTGTGTGTCAAGTTGTGTGACTGGCATATGTCCAGGAATAAGAACAGAACAACAGCTCCATAACTGGTGGCAATTACACCTTTGATTTATGCACTTATACTGCTTTGAATTACCACTAGGTCTCTAGCAAATGTGTATGTGCATGTTTTCCAGTTATTGCACCTCTTTGGGTTAAGTGTGTTCTTGCCTTGGTGCACTGTAGGAGTGCACAGGCAGCCATTCTATTGAAAGTAGATAGAAACCATTTCCTAGGTACTTGCTGTTCATTTTGTGTACCAAGCCACTCCCAAAGACATTTGCCACAAGGAAACAGTGAGAAGTGGCATTGGTAGTGTGAGTTCAAGGACGCTGCCATAGAAATATTCACCAGTAAGGGCATAGTATTCTTTGGTGGTCTGCTACCAAAAAAGAAATGTTTGGTGTGTTCTTTGGGGAAGCTTAGGGCAAAACATACCTGGCAACAGCAGCCTTGATACTCTGCCATATAGACCAAAGTGCCCCTGTGCATCAGGGCAACATCTCTTACGCTAGAGAAATATAATGAGTCCAACATGCAATCTATACTACTGTCATCTCTCTTTGGTGAGAAAGGCCAAGGTCCATAACATAGTCTTCTCTACTATGCAAATACTACCCTGATAATGACTGATTTATATATATACAGACAGATAATAGGACTGTTCAAATATTCTAGACAGCCATAGGTAAACAATGATGCATGCACACTTGTTACTCGTGATTTCTGAACTGCCAGATTTAAGAACACTGAGCTGGTCTATGAAGGGGAGGCAGAACCCATGTACAGAGACAAAGGGGCTAACCCAGCTGTCCCATCACAAATGCAACACAGTTGAGATAACCGTGCCAATATGGGCAGAGAAGGGGCCAAGCCACTACAGGCAGTGCTGTTCGGAAGCAGTCCAGATTCCAGTGAATCCACATTGCTCCTCCCAAAAGCTAGACAATGGGCAGTATGGAAAAATACTGGAAAGTAGCAAAGAGATCCTACAGGCCAGTTCATTTCACCAGAAGCTACAGAGTATGGCTTTGATTTTGCCCTCAACATGTCATTTGATTTGACTCTTAATGTCTAGTAACAAGATCTGGAGCACTTAATGTTAGCTAGGACTAGTAAAAGCTCAGATTGGAAAACTTATATTTTTTTGACTAAACCTCTTAAGAATTCCCTAGTCACCTGGCTCAGGGATTCTGGAAGGTATAGTCTATATGTTTCCCAGATTCTGAAGGACTACAATTTATTGCTACCTTCACAACGATCCAGTTGCCGCCTAGAGTAGTCCACCACGACTAGATAGGCGGGATATAAATTAAATAAATAAATAAAATAAATAAATAAATCAAGGAAGTATATATAGACAAAGAAAAACGTCTTCTTGTCCAGAATTCTTCTTTTTTTAACAAAATGTATATGACTTCACTCTCCTTCCTGCCCCCTCTGGTTTGTCTTTCCATGTTCCTCATTTATTTTCAATGGGATGCTGCCACTTCTGTGGCCAGGCTCTTGAAGTGACCCGGGAGGTGAACTGTGTGACTGATTTTATTCATGACTGTGAGGAGCAGATCCAGGAAGTGAAGAGGCAAAATAAGAAAGGTTTGCTGTATGGAGTTCCTGTCAGCATTAAGGACCACATTGGATGCAAGGTGCTTCCCTCTTTATCTTTCAGTAAGCTTGCACTGACCTTTGTGCCTTTCATCTTTTGGCTGTCTTTAAAAATACTTAACTATATTTCATGTTTGTTGTGGGTTTTTCGGGCTCTTTGGTCATGTTCTGAAGAAAGAACAACCTTTAGAACACGGCCAAAGAGCCCGAAAAAAACACAACAACCATTAGATCCTGTCCGTGAAAGCCTTCACGAATACATATATTTCATGTCTTGGTAATAGTTACAATATTAATAATTATTTCATCTCAAAAAGGTTACTTTAAAAAAAAACCCCAAACCTCTACATCTGAAAGCTTTTCTTTTGGTAGCAGAAGACACACTACAGGCCAACATATGAACTAGGTGATATCTCTATTCCAACACAATTTCATGTGACTACACCTCCATATTGTCGTACTGCAGTCATTATTTTTAAAACTCTATTCCATGGCAGGAGGGATATGGTGTAACACGGCAGCTAATTGCTCCTGGGTAATGAGCCTCTGCTTGGCTTCTTGGTTGCATGCCAAGCTACTTGACTGACTCAGTGTGAGGAAGCTAAGTAGTTTCTTTCTCATTACCAGCAATTATCCTCCATGAGTTACACCATCTCCCTTCCTCTGGCTCTGAAACAGGACTTTGGCCAGTAACTAAGAGCCTACAGTTACATTGCAACATGATTAAAGTAATTTCTTCTTAAGCGAAAAATCATAATCCAAGTTAGTAATATCTTGCTTTTTGGGAAAAATTAATTAATTACAAACACCTACTTATATAGGTATTTATATAATGCTTGTGTATATAAAGACACATGCAAATACAGAAATAAACATACATGGCTATGTCAGTGATGTATAAAATAGACCTTGGGAAATTGTTGCCTTCCATATGTTGCTAGACTATAATTCCCCTTATTCTGACTATCAGACATACTAGCTGGGACTAATGAGAGAAAGGCTCTAATTTGCACCTAACGGATCAAAGTTCTTCACCTATTTAAATTCATAATACATAAGGTCACCCTTGGTGTATTCTCTGAGTGTAATGTATGTGCCTCTTCTTAGGGAAATGGTCTTTAATAATGCTATATGTTAAAGCTTCAACAAAATTGAATCCAGTGACTCGATGAGAATTATCCCCGAAACAGATGACTTCAAAGTCACACAATGCTAGAAGAAGTTATTTTATATGAAGGAATAGTGTCTTTGTCTTGCACGGTTCCTTCCCATCCAGGTTAATCACCTTTTCATTAGGAAAAGGTTTGGGGGGTTGGTAGTTGGCTAAACTGTCTGTGTATATTTTATAAATGAGACCTCATTATGGGGTTCTTGGTGGGCAGGCTTTCCTGTCTGAGACTCAGAAGCTGCCTGTGTTTTCCCCCCTGAAAGGGCCACATTTCTACATGTGGTTTGGTGCACTTTCTCAGCACAGTGGAAGCAGATGACAGTGTGATAGTGAAAGTATTGAAGAAACAGGGGGCAATCCCGTTTGTGAAAACCAACGTCCCTCAGAGCATGGTCAAGTAAGCTTCGACTCTCTTTCAAATACAAACTACTAGTGCTGTCTCTTTCCAGATATATGTGCAAGAAGAAGCTTGAGTTCTTTCATGTAGAAAAAAAAGGAATAAGAGAAACTTTCTTGCCAGAGCTGGAAAAAAAAAAGAGATTCTTTTTGGATATGAAAAGAACACAAAAATGAGAGAAAGGTCAATGTTATTAAGGAAATTGTGAAGCAGATGACCTAAGCAGTAAAAAAGCAGAGAGAAATCTGACACCCCTTCTGCTGCTGAGAGCAGAAGAACACTGACAGGTGACCCCATGAATCGGTAGTTACACAGCACCTCCCAGGATCTAGGTTTATATTGAAACACTTTGAATCAAGATTCTCAGCCTTTGTATACTTTTTCATGGCATAGCAATTAAGTTCACCTGTTTACTGAGTACATCTAGGTCCAACTTTTCTTATATTTATTTTTCCCCACTAACAGGCAAAGTGATAGCAGAGCACCTCACTAGTTGTAAAATGAAAACAGAAGCAAAGATTAAAGTGTGCATACATTCAGGCATGCTGTCCTCTTGCCACTGTGGTTAGGGTCTGCATCTGAAACAAAGTTGTGCCATTTTATTCTTTGTTTTAGGGAGCAAAATGTCTTGAATGGACCTCAATCCTGGTCATTTGCTGTTCTCTCAGTACTATTTTCCCCCTGTGGGTTTCAGGATACTATTTGCATGCCATTTCATTCTTGACCTGTGATTCCATATTATGTTTGGATTTGAAACAAGGGTGCCCATCTTTAGGTTTCCAGGTGCTGCTGGATTGCAGCTATTAGAATCCCTAGCTAGCATGCCCAAGAGTCAGGGATTCTGGGAAGTGTAGTAGTAAAAAAAATATTGGGGACTAAAGGTTGGGAATCACTGGCCTTAAGCACACTACAGATACATGGGTGATAACAACCAGCCCATCTTTTGTTTCATTCAGCTACGATTGCAGCAACTTAATCTTTGGTCAGACAATAAATCCCCTGAATCACAAGAAAAGTCCTGGAGGTTCCTCTGGAGGAGAAGGAGCACTGATTGCAGCAGGAGGGTCCATCTTGGGCTTTGGAACAGATGTCGCTGGAAGCATTCGCCTGCCGTCCAGTTTCTGTGGGATTTGTGGGCTCAAACCCACAGGTCCTCGGCTGAGGTGGGTCCTGGAATCATCATGGAATTAGCAGATAGGCAAACAATTGCACACTAATCAGATTTTTTAATCGTTAGTATGAACTGTTTCAATTTACAGTAACTGATATGAAAAGTGCCTTTAGAATGCAAAAATCAAATGGTGTTTTGCAGTTCTCGAGTTCACTGAATAATGACGAAATTAAATCTACCGGCTAGTCCCAGCTAAAGCAGATCCACTGATTCTTACTGATTCAAGATTTCTTACTGATTCAAGAAATCTGTTCTAGATGCGACTAGGAATTCAGATCTAGCCCATATTTATTATCTGTACTGCAGATCCATTATTATTATTTTAGTTAGAACAGGAACATGATTCTCATAGTTCTAAAACTACAAGAAATATCTCAATTGCACCTGAATACAAATTTGATTTTCAAACAGACTACATTTTGAGGTTTTGAATTCAAGATTTGGAAGATGAAATGTCTGGCTTCATGGTTTCCCATCCAGGAAATAATGTGATGAGATGCAGGTGATGGGCTGGAAAGGGACACTTCTTTATTAATAATTTCAATTCCCTAAACCTGCAGAGGGGGCCTCCCAGGAGTGTCAAGGGGCAAGTGTTCACCCTGGCCTTCTCTCCCAACTAAGAAGGAGGGACTCCTACCCCCAAGGACCTTCTGTGATCTTTAACGTGACCTGGGTGAATTGAGCTGAATTGCTGGAGACCTCAGAAGTTTAGGTATCTGGCTGTGGAACCAGAGGCTGGGAGTTCAATTCCCCCCGTGCCTCCTTGATAGGGGCTGCGCTCAATGATCCATAGGGTCCCTTCCAGCTCTACAGTTCTACGGACAACTTGGGGAGTTCTTCCCATGTCCGTTTTCCACCCAAGTCCATTGACTTCAAGTGGGTTGTGACCTGAGTCCCACCCTACAGCCCCTGAATCTGATGATTCAAAGTACTCTGATGTGCATACCCAATCTCCTACCAACCACCCTTTCTCACTACCACTAGTGTCATGGCCACATATTTAACCCAACTACTGCCCCCAGGTAGGTGCATATACTCTGCATTCAGTCAGAATGGAATAGACCCTCCCTCCCCCCGCCCAAAATTGGCTCCTTTTGTTCAATATATTAAACAGGAAAACCCGTCCAGAATTCCTATGTGGCTAGCATTCAATGACTAGCAAAACTCACTCTGGATTCACTGGGGAGGTTGATGGTCTGAGTGCAAAGAAAGAGCCTGCATTGTGTCAAGGAGGATATTTAAGACCTGCAACCCCTGCTCCCCAATCACATCCCTTTCTGGGACAAAGTGAAGTGTTCCCTCCCCTCCAGATGTCTCAGGGCAGCATCAGGTTGGAAGCAGCTTATTTGTAACATTCTGTGAGGAAGGAGTTTGGTACATAAAGTGACGAACTCTCCGGGGGAGTGGGATGAGAGAGAGACAGGGAGAGTCATGGAGGAACCAAGGAAGATTGATGAAGACTAATTCAGAAAGACGACAAGTGAAGGGATGGGAATATCTGGAAGAACTGAGCAGAGTGTGACAGAGACTGAAATTTGGCTAGAAATGGACATTGAGAGAAAGAAGGGAGCCTCCAAGAGAGGGAGGGCCCACTGTAGAGGATGTAGAGGTCAAGTTGGAAAAGGAGAATAGGAAAAAAAGTGGGGGTGAGTAGATGGATACAAGGAGAAGCAGTCCAGGAGGAGGACAGTGGAGGTTGGAGAAGCAGATGCAAGAAAGAGAGAGAGAGAGAGAGAGAGAGAGAAAGAAAGAGGGTTTTGACCTCCCAGCTGAGAGTGGATATGGATGGAGAATCCCTGGACTAAGCAATGGGAGAAGTTGATGATCCCCCGGGAAGGAGGAGAGAGGAGAAGGAAAGTCTAAAATGCTGACCTATTGGGGAGAGAAGGAGGCTAGGGAGTTGGGTAGAAAGATCAGGGAAGAGAAAGCCAAGCTAGCTAGCTAAAGGAGAGAGAGGGAGAAATGCCACAACCCCATGGAAAGGGTTTCTGGCATGACCCCCTCCCATGGGACATCAGTGAACCCCAAAGAGAAGTCTCAGGACAAGAACCCCTCAGGAGTGATCCGTTGCTCATGTTGTCAGAGACAACAGGACTTGAGATAAGTGACTATAATCCAATACAGGTGTTTGAAAAGCTTGAGACCCCTGGTTCTAACCCATTCTTTAAGCAAGCTGTTAACCCCTTTATCATACCATTACAAAAGGAAAATATGTTAAATAACACTGTCACTGTCTCCTTAAAATAAATGTTGAGGTTTAGGAGCTGGTTGACCAGTTATCTTTATTTGATCCCAAAAAGGAGGTTGTGGGGGTACAGCCACCTGAGAAGGAAGAATCCTCACACAGTCCCTGCTGAAAAACTTTTGAATGTTAGAATATGATTTCTCTTAAGTCTCCCTGGGGTGTTACATTATATATTTGAGGTAAATGCTTTAGGGGCAGGGACGTGGTGGCACTGCAGGTTAAACTGCAGAAGCCTCTGTGCTGCAAGGTCAGAAGACCAAGCCGTTGTAAGAGCAAATCTACGTGACAGAGTGAGCTCCCGTCGCTTGTCCCAGCTTCTGCCAACCTAGCAGTTTGAAAGCATGTAAATGCGAGTAGATAAAGAGGTACTACCTTGGTGGGAAGGTAATGGTGTTCCGTGTCTAGTCTATGGTCAAATGCTGGCTCTGCGGCTTGGGGATGAGCACTGCGCCCTAGAGTCAGACACGACTGGACTAAATGTCAAGGGGAACCTTTACCTTTTACCTAAATGCTTTAGGAGGGGAGCCTTCTGGCGCCCCTCCTCTCTGGGGAGAGTGATCAAATCCCCTCTTTGTGCTTTCACATGAACTACATGACACAAAGTAAGGATTTTGTTATGCTTATTTTCACTTTACAGATGTTGTGTCTTGTGACTGAAGCTTGGTTATTTTCTTCTGCTGTTTTTCCCCCCTTCCTCCTCACTATGTTATTAGTAAATACTTCTTTGTCTTGATTGCATCTTTCCTAGCTTTCTTGGTCTTGCTCTCCCTATAGCAGGCATGAAGTCAGGTAAGTATCTTGTATCCATTCATGTATGTATGTGTGCGCGCACTTTGTATACATTACTTTATATGTGATTTTCTGCACCATGGCCACCTAAGGCCATGGAGAAAAGATATCAAATACAAAATTAATGTATATGTGTAAATTATATAATGAAACTTTATAAATCAGCTGATATTAAAATGTGGACACATATCTCAAAGCTGTAGGAAATAAAATAGCAGTATGACCAATAGAACTCATTAATTGATAACAGGGTTTCAGCAAGTACATGAAGGTCTTAGCAAAATAGAAGATCTGATGAAAGTGACAAAAGAGGGGACATTAGATGCCAACCAAAACTTAAATGAAGCTGCACAAACTTTAGAACCATCTTTATTGGGCATGACACCAGGTAACATAGATGGGATAGAGAGTTATACAGTGACCTATGCAGCTTCCAAAATTAAAAAGCATTATGTTAAAATCTCAAGAAAGAAACACTGAAACAAGAGAATCTTATGGTGAAAATATGGGAAGTGACAAAAATGGATACTGTCAGATGGGCTGAAAGACTGTTTAATTCAAAAGGAAACTGAACGATGGGATGTATTGTATAAATGGCTGCAGTTACCAGATAGTGTTGGAGTAACATAGAATTAAAACATAGAATTAAACTAAAATTAAATGATAAGATGAAAGCAGGAGGGTAATCAAACTGTGAAAAAGCAAAAAGATGATCTGTTATTGTAATATGAATTGATTGGATGATGGTATACTCTGTGTTCTCCTATCCCCCTAACCTTTTTTTCCCCCTCTTCCCTCTTTCCCCCTACTTTTTGTATTCCCTACCCTGTCCTTAAATAAATACTTAAATAATAAAAAAAGAACTCATTAATTGAAAGCTATTTGAAATTGCTATTTTCAAAAAGCCCTTACATTCTAGAACTGATATACAGTATATTCCAAGTAAATGCCCAGATCTCTGACATTGATTTTAAAGTTTAAATCAAAGGCAGACTGATGTAGGTACAGGTGTTCCTTTAAATAAGTTGTCCTCAACTGTTTTCGGGCTTTGGAGTCCAAAACCAGGTGCTGTGAATTGGGTTCAGAGATGCACTAGTGATATAAAAGAATTGGTATCATATGTTTTGACCATCAGGTCCCTTTGACAATTGAGGTTGTTGGGTTACCTTCAAAGGCTGGACCATGTGGAGAACATTATAGCATTTTCATTGCAATGCAACTGGCATACTCATAACTGAGGCCAGTTTGGCTTTCTTTAGGTATAGTCACAGTTGTCATACCAGACTGTTAGCTCAGTGATTCCCAACCTTGTGTCCCCAGATGTTCTTGGGCTATAACTCTCAGAGTCCTTCAGCACTAGCTGCTTCAGTACTGGCCAGGATTTCTGGGAGTTCCAAGAACATCCAGGAACACAAGGTTGGGAACCACCAGTTTAGCTATATAGCCCAGTGCTGACTGGTATGTCCACCAGAAGCTTCAGCAAAGGTGTTTCTTCTCTCTCTCTCTCTCTCTCATTAAATATGATTGAGCAGTGATTGGTTGTAGTCTTATTCTTTGTCTTGGCTGCTGACAAATAACTTCACATCATCAAAGTGCATTTAAAGGGGAAAGTCTTCTTCATTTCCTTTGCAGTTACAGCAACAATTGGCCCAATGGCAAGAGATGTGGACAGCCTGGCTCTGTGTATGAAGGCTCTTTTATGTGATGAGTTATTCCACCTGGATCCCTCAGTACCACCCATGCCTTTCAAAGAGGAGGTAATTGCCTGCAAGGAGAAACAAGGCAGAGTTGAGAATATTCACAACCAAAGGTTCAGCACCATGGACAACTCCAGTTAGGACAATATTGCTCTCCTTTTTTAATAGTTTATCTGAACAATAGATTATGCTGTTGGAAATGCATGGCTTGATAATATTCTGAATCCATGACTACTTAATGTCAAAATCATCCTTTTCATCATATCTATTCCTAATTCAAACAAGTGCTGTTAATTTCATTATTGAGCCCATCTGTACAAACTTCTTAAATATGTGAATCAATGGTATTGATCACTTTGTGTTTCTTCTTGTGGCATTTGCAAACTGTTGGGATATATATATGGCTTCCATGTGCTGTTCTAAGCTGGGATCGCCCTTTAAAAAAAGAAAAGAAAAAAGGAAGCTAGTAGCGATCATGGCAAAATTGTTTCTTAGAGCCACTGGAGGCTGTGAGGCAGCTTTTTAATTAAAAAAAAATAGTTTAAAAATATCTTTGGAGTTGGGAGATTTGAGAGCAGCAGTAGCAGTCTAACAAGCAGGGATGGGCCAATGTGACTTATGTCTATGGTAGGCTAGGAAGTGCCTTCACAGCTTCAGTGAACACTAAATGACAGCTATTCTCTTTTCCCCCCCAGATCTATACCAGTACAAAGCCCCTCCGCATTGGATACTATGATGATGATGGATATTTTGAGCCCTCTCCCAGCATGAGGAGGGCTGTTCGAGAAACCAAACATCTTCTTCAGACCTCAGGGCATACGGTACATTTCTTTTACCTGTTCCCCAGCTCTCATGAACATCTCATAAAGCCCTGGAAAATTTAAAATGCCCATCATTTTCTTAAATAGTTAGTGACCAAGGTTAAGGGGTGGGCTGAAAGTCTATTCATAAGATACATTCTTCATCTATAGCAGCTTGGAGGGGAGGACATAATGAAATTGTGGGGACAGGAGTACTAGGGGGTGGCTCACAGCTCACAAATTACATTTTGCTCATTTCTGGTCTAATTTGTTAGCAAATAAAGGGAAGAAGACAGATATTTTTCATTTTTATCTTCTACTATGATACTGAGTAACTTTCTTTCTTTTTTAAAAAACCTGTCAGATAACTTTCTAAACTACCAGGAAATGGGACCAATAATGTAACTTTTATGTACAGTTCATATAATCTTGCCTGTTACCATCAAAACTGTTCTCTTTTTCACACAGCTTGTCCCTTTTGAACCTCCTCGCATAAACTATGTAGTTGATGAACTGTTCACTCGAGGCCTCTATTCTGATGGAGCTGCAACTTTAGTAGAGAAGTTGTAAGTAGACCTGTATTTGAATATAGTTTGGGTCCAATAGTTTTGCTGTTCTTGCTCTGGCAAAATCTGATGCTCAGCATAGCTCTTTTAATGTCAGAGGTTTAGTGAACCATTTATTTTCATCTGAGCATCACTTATATAGATGTAGGACAAATGTTTTTATACAAACTTGAAAAATACTATTTGGAAACACACAGACATGATGAATCAATGTCCACTTGGGAGACATTACATGCATCAAGTTAGGCAACTTTAAGAACCTATCGGCTTTAACAATGAATCAGATTATTGATTTATTCTGAATTACAAAACATCAGATTATTGAATCATTTAACGGGTTGCAAAGCAAATTTACTGGTTCCTTCCCTGGGACCAATTATGGACAGAATCATTTCTGAAACCAAACTAGAATTGATTGGAAATCCACTTCTGATTTTGCAAGAAACTTAATTTTTTTGTGCAAAATAAATCATGGGAGAGTCCATCTTGTTTTAAAGGACACTTGTACTTTCTGGAAATTTCCAAAAGCATAATTTGCCTTTTTTGGGGGGGATAAATTAAGTTTTGGAGGGCTGAAAAGGAGGGAAAACAGAGTCTCCAGCTCATGGGAGACTATGCAGGCTTGTTGTTTGGAGAAAGGCCAGAGAGGATGTGGGCTATCAACAAAAACAAACAATGGAATCAAGCAAAGAAAACAAGAAATGGGGGACAGGGCTTGCCTCAAATGGCAGAGGCAAGAAAAAGAACTTTACCAATCAAGTTAGTGACAAAGGACAATCATATCAGGATGTAAATCCACCTCTTACTCATAATCCAGGTTTGTACATGCATGATTGCTATTATCCCAACATATATATATATATATTTTGGCCTTTTGGCCATCCAGCATTAGGGTTTCTTTTTCCTTTCCTTTCTCAGCAAAGGAGATATTGTTGATCCAAATCTAAAATCGCAGATAAATTGTTACAGTATTCCCATTGTAGTGAAGAGGATCTTGGCATTCATCCTAAAACCTATGGTGAGTATTTTGTTCTCTTGTATCCGTAGAACAGAGGGAGGCTGAGAAGCATTACATAGGATTGTTTATCTTGTACATCTTAAGTATAGCTTAAGGGTAGGAAACATTTGGTTGTACAAATTTTACTGGTTTTAATCAGCTCTAGTCAACAATGAGGAATGGTGGGAAGTGCAACAAGGTCTGAGAGACTACATATTCCATCTATGTGCTATAAATGAATGTGCTAAAGCAAGACAGAATATGCATTTTGGTATTTAGGGGATAAGCTCACTCTTAGTGATCTCATCCGCTACTAAAGAGGAAATGACATGATTGCTGGATTCAGAATGGAAATCAATACAGTTGTCCCCCCCTCCTTTTTTTGCCAGTATCCTCGGATTGCCAGAGACCTCAATGCCTTGTGTGGAGTTGGGTAAGGAATGAGAGTATAGTTTTAAAAATCACCATCAGTGACAGCTCTGTAGAATGTAACCATCCTCACCTTAAAGGATGCAGGTAACAGAAAGGGACCCAGGGACCAGGTTGTGGGGAGGGATAAACAAATCTGTCAGTTTCACTTCCTAGCTTCATCTTTTCTGTGGTTATAAAGAAATTTATGAATGTTATCAAAACCAAACCTTGCCCTCCTTCTGGCCCTGCCATACAAAGATTCAGATTATGTGTATGGAAATCTGAATGTTTTCAAGGCCATGTATTCTGCAAGTGCTCGCCACAGCATTAAGATCAGTATTGTCTTAAACCTACAGGGCTGGAAGGGACTCTATGGATGACGGAGTCCGGTCCCTGTCAAGGAGGTGCAGTGGGGAACTGAACTCTCAGCATCTGGCTCTATAGATAGATGCCTAAACCATTGAGCTATCCAGCAGTTCCTCTAGTTCTGTACAGAACTTGTTGCTGTTCTGCCATGCCTTTCACTTGACAAATGCATCTTAGACAATATCTGGAGCTTGCCAAATGTTTGCCAGGGTTATAGGTGTAATTACAGCATGAGGATAGGTGGATCCACATCATTCCAACTCTCCTGTGGTTACTGTGTATAGTCTTCTTTGTGTATCAGCTGATGGCACGCTGATGGGAAGCTAAGATGAAACTAGCTCATAAATTTTCACTCATCCAGGCACATTTTATGCCACAGTCCTGATTAGTTGTCTCTTTGTGGGAGAACAATCATTAATGAATTATTTCAATGTTGCAGGTCAGCAAAAGAACTATGGAAACATCATGTAGCAGTGGCGGTGAGTTTATGTCCTTGATGACATGTTGATCAGCCATCAACACTTCATTTGAAAACTGTGCTTTAATTTTCTTCTCAGAGACACTTTCATCATCCATGGTTAATTGGCACTAGAATGAATAACTAGACAAAGAGTACTAGTATGTAGAAAGCAGTTGTAAAGACTGATTCATGTGGGACTTTTGATACTATGCCTCAGAAGGAAGGGTAGCTGGTACATATCCTGTTGTCAGCCTCTTTTGAAAGACATTAATGTACCCTTTGCACTTGGTGGAAACTTGTTTACCTTGCTTGTACTCTGATATTCATTCCTGATACTGGCAGGCCGTGCTATGCTTAAAGAGGGCTTGGTTGAGAATCAGCCACTAGGTGGCCATATAATCATCCTGAAAATAATAAATGTAAGGTGAAGGGGAAAAGCACTCTTTCCGTTTTCCTGCTTGACACAAACTCACCCTACAGGCTTACCGTGAAGAGTTCCTTGCAGAATGGAGGAAGCTGAAACTGGATGTCATCCTCTGTCCTGTCTTGGGCCCAGCATTTAATGAAGGCTACCCCGGGAAATTATTTGGTATTATTTGCATTGTAATTATGTGTACAATTCAAAATATTAGAAAATTTGAGGGAAACAATCCCGTGTTAATTGTTAATAAGCCAACAGATGTAATGAAATTATATTTATAGTGAAGAGTGGCTATTTGGTCCTAGAACAAACAGATGTGTTCGTTTTCTATTAAGGCTAAGAAAAAAGAAGGATAGACTCAGGGTCACCCAGTAAGTTTCAAAGCAACCCTATCTGTACCTTTCTGAGGCCCTACTAGGGTCTTCTACTTTTTTGAATGGCTCTGATCTGGATTGGTTCCAATGTGTGTTATTACTGGAATTGACCCAAAGCAACCCTTATGGTTTGAATTTGCCAATATCGTGACTTAGTAAGTGAGCCACTTCAGGATATTAGCAAAGTAATCACTTCCTCTATTTCTTGGCAAGAAGGGCAGGGGAAGTGAATTCTCTGTACTGTATGTCATCATCATAGGCATCCTTCAGTCTCGAGAGACTATGGTAACATGCTCTGAATCGAGGAGTGTCCTCTCCAGAGCATGAAGCCTGGGTAAAGTAATATGGAGGATAGGCTGTTACCCAAGCAGCAGATCCCCCCTCTCCACATTGCTGAAACGGTCCAATGGAAATGGTTCCAGCAATGTCGGTTCCAGCAACGTCGCAGGAGTTGGCAGAACGACACGAACTGTATATGAACTGCCGCTAATGTGCTGCATCCATTATGAAAAAAAATTGAAACATTTTTTTCTTTGCTTTGTCTTAAAGGGACAGTTGAGAAACTGCCTGCAGCTGAAACCCCCCCCCCCCCCCCTGAATTTGACTGTGGATGATTTCTCAATCTGTCCTTTAAGAAAAAAGATTTTGTTTTATTTTTATAACCGATGCAGTGCAGAAGCAATAGTCCATTATACAGCAACAAAAAAAATTCTCTTTCCCTGCTTCTCTTTTGAAAGAACTGTCTATTACTGTCCCAATATCCTGAAGTGTCTCACTGATTACACCACATCATATGGGCAAAATGTAACCAAAATCCTTGCTTTGGATCAGTTCCAGTAATCACACATACTGGAAGTGATCCAAACCAGAGCAATCCTACCCACCTCCCAAAAAGCAGAAGCTCCTGATGGAGACTCGAAAAGGTACAGATAGGACTACTTTAGGGGTGGTCTAATCTGTTCCAACAAAAATGTCATCAGATCACCATCTTTAAAAGCACACCCGCCTGTTTCTGCAGCAGAACAAACAGCAGGCTAAGTACTCTTGTAGTCAGCCTCACATTGTTCTCAATATGTTGCAATGCCTTTCTTACTTAATACTTTGAAGTCCAGCATACTATTATTATTCCCATTTATAAGTTACTTTCCCCCAGTGAACAATAAATATTGTAGATGCTTCTCCTCCTGCCCATTTTATCCTCACAAAAAACCTTCAAGTCACTTTAAGAACACTTATCCACTCAGGTTAGTTAAGGCATAGCTTGCCTGATAACTTAATTGATTGTTCTAGTAATAAGAATAATTGTGTGTTGTCAAGTAAACTCTGACTTATGGTAACCCTTTTGAGGGTTTCTGAGTAAAGAGTGCTCAGAAGTGGTTTATCATTCCCTTCTTCTGGAGGCATCCCTGTGACTTTGCAGCTTGCCCAAGGCCACATAGGCTGGCACTTTGGAAATTCATGGTAGGGAATTTAACTCCCAACCTCTGTCTCCACAGCCAGATATCCAACTCCCTTGAGCCATCCATCCGGCTGATTCTTCTAATACATTACTGGAAATCTCTGGCACATTTTGTACTGGCAAAAATTCTTCTTTCTCACTCATTCAAATTGTGATAGGACCCCAATCATTTTGTAACACGCATGCTATCTTGAGCCAGTTATCTGGTTCAAGATGATAAAGGTCCAGAAATGTACTTCCCACTCCCAACCTACTACGATTGAAGTGTGTAATTAAAATTAAAATTGGATATAAAATATTATGGAACCTTAAAAAACTGACAGAACAGAGTAATCTTTACTGTCTGTCTAAACAAGGTACAAAGTTTGACCTACATTGGGAGTCAGTTTCATTGAGGGATTGCTACTACAAAAGAAAGCAAAAGAGAAAAGACTTGTGTAATTGACCCACCAATCTAACCTTGTGAAACTTGTGAAGGCAAGCAATTCAAACTTTGAGTCATGAGTTGTTGGCTTAATTCATCTTTAAAAACTCTGTGTTTTGTCCAGCATTATTTTATTATTGCATTAAGCCTTTAAAAACAAAACACAACAGCTGCATGCACCATTCTTTAACTGAGCAGCCAGTAGCAGTCTTTCCAGAGAAGCTACCAAAGAAGAACAGAGATCATTTCATTAATAGTGTTTGTGCTCTTCCAGCGGCTACATCCTACACAAATTTGTACAATGTCCTAAACTTTCCTGCTGGGATTGTGCCTGTCAGCACGGTCACCAAAGCTGATGAAGAAGAGCTTAAACATTACAGAGGGCATTATGGTGACCCCTGGGACAAGAGGTTGAAAGAGGTTAGTGTATCTGAGCACAAAAATATATCAGCCTGTTGTTGGTTTTCTTGCTTCCTGTCAGATCTCTTGCATGTTTACAATGTCCTTGTGTCTTTCTTTGTCCCTCCATTTGCAGGCTGTTAAAGATGCTGTGGGCCTCCCAGTGGCTGTCCAGTGTGTGGCTTTGCCTTGGCAGGAGGAGCTTTGCCTTCGGTTCATGAAGGAGGTGGAGACTCTTGTTCATGAGAAAAGAACACAAAAATGATACATTATGCTTCTTCCTGCAGCAACAATGAAAATGGAAAGAACAAAACAATCTAGCACAATGAAGACTAGAGTATCCCCTTAACCCATCTCTAAAGTATGTTTAGGGCACAGTAATTTCTTATATATTGCTTACCCCTCACAGAAGAAATCATCCTGTGATTAAGGGTCAAATTGCAAGTTAAGAAAAATGTGTACTTTCCACTATTGTAGCATTTTCCTCACTAGACATGAATTCCTTCAAAGCTCCATGCCTAAGCAATCAGACTTGGAAATAAAGCCAGTCACAGAAGTCAAGCAGGATAATTTGCAATATGGGGAAAAAGGCAAGCCCATACCAGGATAAACTTTCTTCCTTAATGAAGCTCAGTTCCTAAAAACATTTTGATTGCATTGTTTGATTCTAAGGTCTCATAAACAGCAAATTAGATGGCAAGTCTTAATCTGTATTCTTCAGATTGCTAATGGGTACTCTGGTGATCAAATGTTTCTCCATGCAAAACAAAAAAAAAAAGCTCCCTTTATATGAGAAAGGAAGTAGCTATGGAAAAAGCTGAGCTGGACCTCCTTCCCACCAAGTATTTCTATGCATGGGAATGTGATCTATTATGTTTTTAAACAGAGAAAGATTCTTGTGCATCTCCACTCACCAAAAGATAGCTCTTCCACGAGTCTACCATTTCATCTGTTCTTTGTGAGGAACAGGATGGATGTTCTCACACAACCAACAGTCTCTGAGTGAAAGATGGCAAGAGATGACAAGATAGCTTGTCCACCTGGATAGACATTATGGAACATGTACTATAGGCAGCTGGAGTTTGTGGCTGACCAGAACAGGAGCAAGATAGTTCAGGAAGAAGACTGGCTGTTGCATAACTTCAGCTCTACGTGTTTTTTTCTTTGCCTCTCTTGCATTATGCTCTCTTTCACCACCACCCCAACACAACTTGGAAGACTACAAAGAAATCCCCAGGTACAGAGGATGACACAGATGCCATGTACTAAGTTAGCACATTTCCTGCCAGTAACAGTGATATGTTGAACAACCATTCATTTGCCAGTGTAACTGCAATGGCATAAAATGCAGCAGGGAACTGATGTTAGCTAATGAGTCTCTGCTGGCTGGATAGCTCAGCAAGTGAGGCTGTGGAGGCAGAGGTCGGGAGTTTTATTTCTCACCGTGCTCCTCCAGAGAAGAACCAGCCTGCATAGCCATGAGAAAGCTACAGAGTCCCAGAGTATGCCCAGAAGAAGTGAGTAGTAAATCATTGTGAGTACCTTGTTCCCAGAAAATCTGGGAAACAGTTGCCAACATTTGGAAATGACTTGATGGTACATAATAATAATCATTGTTAACAAGTTGCCACTTTTACTCCTTGCAGTACACCAGTTCATACAACTGGTGTGCAACAAGGGATTCAAGCAGCAAACATACCTTTTGGCAATTACGCACTGCAGTTTACACCATTGTACCTCCATAGGTTCCATTGATTCAAATGAGCCTACTCTAGTTGCAACTGACTCCTGGGTTTTAGTCAATGTGTGACATTCTGTTTTGCTAGCTTTCCAAACTCTTTCTCACTCACTTTTTCACCCAACAGTATACATTCTCTGTGTAGCTTTGGTGCAAGGTTTTCCTCATCTCTGACTTCTTGGCTGATGGTATCCTCTTGATTCTGGCCTCTAGTCATCTTGCCTTTCGAACAGAGCTTGGTCAAGTGGCTCTTTAGGACTATACCTCCCAGAAAGCTCAAGCAAGCAAGGCCTCTGCCCCTCCTTTCAGTGTGGACCAATGGAGATTTCTTGACTCTGCCCCTCCATACTAGCTATTCTCTTACTATTTCTTAAAGCAGTTATTTCTGATTTTAAAAGGCCCAGGGTGGTCTAAAATGTTTGTCAGGGACCAACAGTGGCCTTCAGAGGGTATGACTGGCCATTTTCATATTCTTTTTTTGGGGATGAGGTGGATGTAGAGACAGCTCACCAAGCTCTGTGATAAGACAAAAATAGCCTCCAGGCTCAGCAAAATTGGCTAACCCCATTTTAAGCAATTAAAGTGGAAAGAAGGTCGAAAGGTCCTGGCACTGCCATAGCCTTGGCATGATGTGTAGGCATCCTTTGATGTCCAGGCATCCTGAGATATTGTGGCTACCCAAATATTATTGTACTGCGATGCCCATTATTTTTCATCATTATACAAGATTCATAGAAGAGTAGGGGGACTACAGACCCCCGTGCCAAAGGAAAAAAATTGCACCTAAAACATCTCCAACAGGGGGTTACCAAACTCTGTTTGAACATTTCCAATGTGTTGGAGAATCCACCACACTGTGAAGACCTATACTCTGTAGCATCCTGTTGTTGCCTGCTTCATTCTTTATCATACATTTGAGAATGCAGACAAACCTGCTGTGAATGTTTTTTTTGCCTGGGAAGGAATAATTATAATAGTACACTTACCAGCACATTGACTTTGGTTTCTCTTAGCTGTATGACAGTGTATTGGATGGGAGAATGTAGAAAATGAATAGGTTGCCTAGACTGGCTGAAAGGAGGTAGGGCCTGATTCCAGAAGGATGGCATGCAGGACTTCACAGCTTCTAAAAAGCACAAAATGCCCAGCTGGAAGAACACAATATCCTTCAAGTTTGTGACTGGACTTTAAAGGCACCAAGCCTCATGGTACCTGTGGAACGAAAGCTTCTGTGCATATTCTGAAAATATAATTTAAAATTATAATTTCTTGTTCTGCTTTCTGACGTAATTTTATACAGCAAATTTATGCCCCTGCTGGTGCCAGTCACACAGGGCACAATGCTTCTCAAAGTGGACAAAACAGTCCTGATGATGCTTCTGTTCAGCCAACAGAGGGAATCCTATAATCTGTGGTAGAATTTTAAGTATCTTGGAACATTTAATGTAGCTCTGTGCAGATCCAGTTGCATTTGGTCTTGGGTTGAGGAGACATGGTGTAGCATTCAATTAATGTAAGGAAACAGAACATAGGAGTGGGCAATTTAAAGCAAATGGCTCAGGAAGGCTGAAAAGTAGCATCTATTCCTTAATGGTGGAGGATGGAATGTAGACAAGGGCCACCAGGATTGTAGCCATGATGTAGTTGTGCTGCTTAGGGGCTGGAAGAGAATTTTAACAACTTGGTGATAAAGCTGAGTAAGTAATTTTTTGAATGGCAACTTTATGTCCACAAGCAGCCAGGCCAGCATACAGAACCAAATGTCTGAGACTGAAGGCTTTGGGATGATGGCTTAAAAGAAAAATATGAATGGGGCATTTTAAACAAACAAATGTGGGGCAAACACATGACATACTCATCATAATTACCAACAAACAACATGGCAAAGGACCCTAGCGATTCCCCCTCCCCACATAGATGAACCTGTGGCTGCAGAACAAGCACTGGAGTGCGCGGTGGACGTGTTTGTCATATTTTCAAGTGAAACAGCACCCATCAGGCCAAATGGTGCTTATGTTCTAATGACTAACCACAAAACAAAGCAGATGAAATGTACGAGGAAGATGAAATAGGTGTCTTTCATCAGTCGGAAGAGCGCATTTGAAAATGAGTGGCATAAATGCATTAACTAGGTTGAGCATAGGTGGTTTAAGTGTTCATAGTGGTTTCAGAGAGATTAGAATTACATTTAATGTTATCTTTTTTAAAGCAAGAGCTGCTTACTGGACATCTTCTTACCTTTGTGAACCCTGGAGGTAGGTACAGGCAGAGTGAAGAGAAGAAAACATGCCTTAATTGGTTCATGTTCATGGAGTATGGCAGCTCTTCTCCCTTACACTTTAAGGCCTCATTCATTTCCAAGCCACACAAGACAGTTGTCAATGCACAGTGCCCTTGTGGTCTCCAACTTTTTGGTTTTGGTATGTTTCCAGACCAGTTTTGTGACAGTTTTCTGTCTTCTTAGCTTATTTGCTTTTCTAGTATGAAGAAAGAACACAACAATCTGATTCCTGATCAGTGGAAATGGTTCTGAACCTGTTTGGCAACTTGGGAGTGTCTCTGTCGGCAGGAATTTGCTCTTCTTCTCCAGACTAGGATGGAGGATTGCAATTGAGTTGGCAAGGGATGGGATTTAACTGTGTTTTCACAGGGCCATACACAGTCGCATAGCAATGGATTAACTCTTGCAACTTGTTTTTAAAAATCTGGGGAAAGCATATTTGTTGAGCTGTGCACAATTAGGTATCAAAAAAAAATCAGATCCTGAATTATTTACATAATTTTTCCAAGGGACTTCCCCCCCCCCCCCAATCACAGATTCTATGCTTCATAGTTCCACAGCAAGGCAAAAAACATGGATCTTACCCGTGATTAGCCCGCTGGAGGAGAGGAATCACAAAAGTCAAAAAAGGGAGAAATAAATAAATGGTGTTGGGGAGGGGAAGTATTTTTTTTAAACAGACAGCTCTCTCGTGCCAGGATCTGCCTTCTGCATAGATGGCATTTAAGCACACACTGAATGCCACTCTTTAGTGAAATGGCAGTTGATTCCCACCTGTTCAGGTAGTCAGGAAAGGCTGGCTACAATCCGATTCCTTCTTAAGCACTTAAACTTTAGTCCTAATGGGAAAATGTCAATAAAGCAATACCACTTTACATCTTCAAGCCGCACACCCTGGCTGACAGATTCCCCCAACGTGTCTCTTAGCCCATGTGCAGTGTCATTTGTGAGACAGTGAATAAAACTACAATGTACTTCTCAGGTTTTATTTGTTCCTTGGGGATTTTTCAGGTTCATAGCCTGTTGCAAACCCAGGCTGCTGTTCTTGGTGTCAGTCTCACTTTGGCAAGTTTTCACCACTATCACACTTGGTTTATTCCTCGATACCCTTGATTGCTTTGCCATTTTCTTCCAGGGCACCTGTGCAGGTGTAGGTACATGTGCACACAGCCAGAGTGTGGAAGTAATTTAACTACAAACAACTAGATACTTGCAATTTATTCTTTCCTTCAGTTATTAATATATAACCATGTTATAATAGGAACTCAATGAGGAATAACTTTATGGCATAATTATAAGTTTTTCGCTACTTTAATAGCTAAGGAGGTGAGGTCATGGATTCATGAGATGGTAGAAGAAGAATATTGCATGATTCAAATGTTGTCTCATCCTATGGCTTTTACTACTGCTTTGTGCTCAGTTGCAAATATTGGTGTGATGATGAGCTGAGTAGGAGCATGCATTTTGCATCACAGACCACTGCCTTGTAACACTAACACATTTTAAAATCAACCATATGTAACTCTTTATTTATTATTGAGAAACAGGGATCTGTTACTTTTTAAATGCTGTCACTGCAATAGTTGCAATCTACTCGGGTGTCCAGTCAACATAATGCTTTTGAAAATGAATGTTCCGTGTTCTTCAAATGTCCTTCAGAAGACAAGGAGTAGCATTTGCTGGAATACAGAAGGGAACAGGTGGGCCCTCTCTTACTTGTAAGACGTCTGGCTATCAAATATGTTGGAATGTTAAGGCAGAATTTCCCCGATGGCAGGAAAACAATGTGGGGTGTGCAAGTCTCTGCCAATCACCACAGGACTCCACTGGCCAAAAGCAATTCCAAAAGTTCCTCACCCCTCAACACACAAGCTTCTCTTCGACAGTTGCTGGGAACTGACTGCTCCAGGGTGGGGTTAAGAGTCGCCACCCTCTTCCCCTTCCTTGCTGCCTTTGCCAGTGGCTTCAAGGAACTCGGATTTCTAGCAGCTCTCCCCCATTGAGGGCTGTGAGCAGATCTCCCAGCATGGCTCTTGACAGAGTGAAGGAGCTCTGTTCAGGCACAGAGGTTGATCTCCGCATCGTTTCGGGAATACTTTGCGGTTCTGCCACTGTCATCTTGGTGCTGAAATGGGTCCACCAGAAACGGGTCCAGAAGAAACTGGAGGAGGCCAAGAGGAAGAGAGAGCTCGTCTTCCAACGAATGGAGAAGACAGCAAGGCAATTTAAGCAGCAGGTGAAATTTCTTTGGGGGGGAGGTTTCACATCACTGGACAAAGCTTGGAGGAAAGGGTGTGCTTTGTTTCTTCCTTTTCCACTTTAGGAAGCAGCTGAGGCATATCTCTTGCAGCTGTTTAGTGGCCTTACCATCTCTGCAATGCAAATCCTGAAAGTGTTGCTTTTTGTGTGTGTGTGTGTGTGTGCTCAGTTTTCCAGAACCTCTTAGCTGTAATGACCATCAGATATGCTGGCTGGGGGATTCTTGAATCTGTACTGCAAAGAAGCCATTTTCTCAAGCTGTGCAACTACAGAGGCTGTCCTTTCTGATTGGCTGCATTTGTTTTTTTTTTCCAAAGTGCTGGTAAGAAGGGTGATGATTTTTTTCTCTCCATATAATCTTACAGTGATAGCACCGTACCTTGTCCTATACAATCTATATTTTTTTTCTTCAGCTTTAAAGACCCTGCTTTGCTATAGATATATATCTAATAGAGCAGTACAAATCATATGATCTCTTTCCCTTCCAGCTAAGATTACTTTGGACCCTGTCTAACTTTAGGAGCTTGTTGACACTGAGACATTCTTTCTGTCATGGAAAGGAGGGTATAATGTTGCCTCCCCACCCCCCACCCCTGTTGCATTCAAACTGTCAATGCAAATGCAGCTGTCGTGGACCCTGGTCTTAGCTGGCTGATGACCAACAGTCCATTGCTACAGGCACAATATTTGAGCTGATGTCTTGACAGGGTGCTAGGACCCTGTGGCAGCTCCATGCTTCTGCTCCTCCTGCTATTGAAGGCCACACATGATCTGGACGTAGCAACTCTGGACAATGAGTCTCTTTGTATTCAAATTATTCTCCAATTGTGGTTTTTTCCACCATTAAGTCCTTGCTGCACTTGGCCCCTTATTTATTTATTTATTTATTTATTTATTTATTTATTTATTTATTTATTTATTTATTTATTTATTTATTTATTTATTTATTTATTGTTTCTCATTGAGACTTAGTTTCATGCTACATGCTGCTATGTCTGGATACAAGGAGCAGTCCCTTCCTATTGTTTTTGTGAGCAACAATGACAAACACAAGAATGTTCAATGCCCATTACTCAGATTAAGTCTCCATACTCAGGTTTTGGAAATGCAGTCTAGGACTCTCCTTGTTGCAGAGAAAACATTGTGTGCTCTTTTTCTTTCTGCTGTTTTCCACTGTGAACAAGTCCCTGGTTCTTTTGTACTCCTGCATATTCATATCTGTTTTTCTCTTGAGCCCTCATTGCTTGCTTAACATTGCAGGAATAATTCCTATTCAGAGGCTGTGCTCATGGAAAAAGGTGAACCGGTTGAGGACATCTGGCAATGGGTTCAGGGAAAGAGTCTGCAACTAGTTGGGATGTTTGGAAATACTGTAACGGCTAATGCAAAACACAGCAGATTTTGAGGTGGTATGTGTTGCACAGACCACATGGCACCAGATTTAAACATTTCCACTAACTTCCTATGCATTTCTGGGCCCAGTTTAAGATTTTAGTTAATATCTATAACAATTTAAATAGCTTGAGGCCAAGATTCCTCCTGTATGAAGTGAATCTTCCTAAAGCTCCCCTCGTCCATCTGCAACCCCGTTGCACATTTTCCTCCACCTGGAGTTGATAAGATAGGGAATTCTGGGTAGCAACTCCAGACAGGAAAAATAACTTTTCTTGGACAATACGTTCCAGAATACTTAGGTATTCCAAGAGCTGTAGAAAAACAGCAATAATTGTCTTTTGCCATCTCTGGCAGCCATACCCCAGTTGTAGAATTCTTCCTACAGATTAGGTTGACTTCCTTTTACTAGCTTTTAAATGGTTTGTTAAAAACTGTGCTGTTCCATTGAGGTTTTAATGACTCATGTTGTTCTTTGATTTAAGAAGGTTACCATATATATTTTCCTGATGGGTTTTACAAAAATGCACAAAATTGTCACATTTTCTTATGTTTATGGTTTTATTATATAGATAATTCAGTGTGGTGTAGTGGATAAGAGCAACAAACTAGGATTCAGGAGACATAGGTTCCAGCGATGGAACCTCACTGGGGGTGATCAAAGTAGTAAAATCACTCCTCAAATATCTCTCTTTACTTTGAAAGCCTCTTAGGATTGCTGTAGATCAGTTCTGACTTGACAGCACATAGCACAATTGTAAACTACTTCAAGCATTTATTTAATGGATGGTTAAACTAATTCAGAAATGTGTTTGGTAAAATAAATAGAAGTGAGCACCCTTGTGCTGCTGTTGCCATCAAGCCATTCACCATTGCATCATAAAATAGAATGGCTGGGCAACCTCTGACCTACACTGCCTATGTGAAAGCACATTGTCTCAGTAGAGCAAGATGCCAGTGTCATCTATGACAGATATGGGATAAGTGAGCATTCCAAATATTGGTGAGGTCCACTTCCCATCAGCCTAAGCCAAATGGGCCAATGGCAAGATATGACGAGAGTAGTAGTTCATCAACCTTTGGAGGGCTGAAGGTTCTCTGCTTGTGGTCTAGCAAATACAAATAATGTAGAAATATGACTGTGTTGTGTTTGTTCTGTGTTGCAGAATCCAGGAGTGAAAGGAGCTTCTATTCTGTCTCTTTCTCTTGCGGAATTGAGCGCCAAGTTGAAAGATGGTAGCTTGTCACCCGAAAGTGTCCTGTACACATACATAGAAAAGGTAAATCTTATTTCAGTTTACAGTCCTAATGCAGGATATGTATTGCTTTAACAGACTCAGTTCTTTGTCTCTGTGAACCTCAAAGCCATTTAAAACTTTACAAAGTAGTGATACTTTTTCGATACTGGAAATGTTGTACAGCTCACCTTTGGGACCTCATGTGAATGCCAAATTATAGCCAAACAACTACTGTGATGAGAGGGCCTGAATAAATGGGGAGAAAAGCAGTGGCTATGCATCACACACCAATTCAGAATATCAATTGACTGAATTCTGTTCAGTTTCAGTTTTGTTTAATTCTTTTAAATTACAATTATTTAATTCAATGAATAATTATTAGGAAGTAATTAATTTAGAGAAAATTTTAAAAATGTTTCCACCTATTTCTTTTAAAGGAAACCCCAGTTCCCTAATCCCCCATTTATACTCTGTGACATACATGTACTCACCCATACCACTTTCTTCACAAAGGTAATTCAGATTCTGCTCCCCATTAAGACACATTCTGCAGCTTGCATGAATTCTGTAATTATATACTCAGGATCATCACAATTGTGGAGTTAATGGGAATCCACCATTTCCATCTCTCTTCCTGTACATGGGGCATGCAATGGACTCAGACCTTTGAAGCACCATGTGATTCAGAGAGTTATTTTCAGCTGTAGTAGATTTATTATAGCTCCTAACAGCTAAGCTAGAAGGGACTTCCATTTTTGGAACTGCTTGGTTTTCACAGTTGTGGGGAGCAGAGGCAGTGAATCAAATGAATGGAGTGTTCGCTTGGCAGCTGTAATGCATAGACTTAAAGTGGACAAAAGTATGGGCCTTCATCTGGTGCTGGGAGAAAAGTAGCAGGTTCATCACTCACAAAATCTGTGTGTGTGTGTGTGTGTGTGTGTGTGTGTGTGTGTGAGAGAGAGAGAGAGAGAGAGAGAGAGAGAGAGAGAGAGAGAGAAGGGGTGACTAGCCAGTGATGTTAGTAGTTTCCAGATTTTTCACTGAGGGGACCTTCCAGTAGAATATAATTATCCTGTGGAGTCTATCAGTCCAGCCAACTGGTTTACAGATGCCAAAATAGTTCTTTATTCCTTGACATGCTTATCTAATGCCTCAGAAAATTACTGTGATATTACAAATTGGTCTCTCAACCAATAATGTGGGAATCATTTTCAAAACTGAAGGAAAGTTAATGGTTTTTATCCCCAATATGTTTAGTGCTCTCTACACTTTATCGTCCACTGATATATTTAGCCAGTGAAGTATTTCATACCCTGTGGTTATTTAAAGTGCTGCTTTTGAACCATTGTTCTGCAAACTGTGCTTTAATCATCACCAGCAAAGGAGCCAGCTTTATTTTCTGCAGTTAGAAGTTGCTGCATAGCACGTCAGAATGCATCCTTTGTGGTCTTCAACTTGGACATTTCCTAAGTACAGTGATCTAGCAAGCTTGTATCCTGTGTGTTATTAAAAATAAAACATGTGTGCAGTGTGGAAAAGAGATCCTCACAGTGTCCTGTTTTGGACAGCAAAGAAGACAGAATTATTGCTATGACCCTTAGATGTTATTGCACTAACTCACTTTCCTCCTCTGTGGTTTGCTCATCTGAAGGCCTTAGAAGTAACCCATCAAATCAACTGTGTGACAGACTTCCTTCCAGAGTGTGAAGAACAGCTTCAAGAAGTGAAAAAACGGGAGAAGGGTTTGCTTTATGGAGTCCCTGTCAGCATCAAGGAAAATGTTGCTTGCAAGGTAAAATTTACCATTATTCATCAGGTAGGGAGTGGCACACTAGAGTGAGTGAATTAGCTTAAAGTTCATATTTTAGTATTTTTATTTGTTTTAGATCAGTGGCTCCCAACCTTGAACTGCAACTCCCAGTAACCCTGACCAGCACAGATAGTGGGGAAGTCCTCAGGGAGTTGCACTCCGAGAATACTTAGGTTACTCAATGCTGGGAACCACTGGTTTAGATCACACAACTAAATCAGTTTTTCTGAGGTAGACTACAGTTCCCAGTTGCCATGTGTTACATACAGCACTGATGTTACCTGTCTGTCATGGGTTTGGAGGGAAAGTTCCATCCTATGGGGAGTGGAAGGCGGGACATCAGGAGGAGGGGCTGTACTGTATATATATGTGGAGCGTGTGTGGAGAAAAGGAGATGCTGGGATGTGAAGAAGCAGCAGCTGGGAAGAAGAAGCTGGTGTGGGAGTCTGGGTGTCAGACAGGGTACTACTGTGTGTCAGAGTACCAACCTGATAGGTTCAGGTGTCTGTTGCTTAGCCAGAACTGATAGGTTCAGGGTCTGTGCTTCAAGTTAAGGGTTCTGTGTGAACCAAACTGTATGCATGTATGAATGAGAGTAAGCCACGTTACTTTATCTTATTCACCTGATCGTTTTATTTTTCCCTGTGTGTATTTAAATAAACCTTATTCCTTTATTTGTTAAAAATCCATCCCTGGTCTGTGTGACTTCTTACAGGGAATGGTTGGTGGCAGCTTAGTTAACGTGTGGCAGATCCCAGTAGGTCTGGGTTTGTCACATTGATTGGTGTCCAGCGTGTGGGATACGACTGGTCCAGTTGTCCAGTGGTCCAGCAAAGCCTTGGCAAGAGTGCCCAGAGCAAGGGGGGTCTAGTCAGGGACAATCTGAGAGCACGTAGGTAATCTTCTAGGTGTACCTCACGGGGGGGTGCGCTAGTAGAAGAACGTGTAACCTCAGATTGGGGACTAGATTAGGGAGCTCTGAGGCAACTTGTTTTGGTGGGAAAAAAGCTGAGGCAAAACTGTGTAGTAGCAGTGATCTAGCCTGCCTGCTGAGAGGCCTAGCAGAGGGGGGTAGACTCTGGCTCGCAACTGTTGCAAGTTAGTGCTGAAGAACAGCAGTAATCTATAGAAAGCTGGTTCTGAGGCAAAAGAAAAAAAAAGTGGTCGCTTTATTTTGAGGCTTGACTTTTGAAAGCAGCCTGTTCTGGGGGGGGGGATTATGCCCTTGACTCGAAGCCAAATGGCAGAAATGGGTGAAGTGAAAGACCCCCAGGTTGACCAAGGTTCTGAGGATGAATTTGGCTCAGTGCAGGGTGACAGCACGGGAGAACAGAACCCAGAACTCAGGAAAATGCTCATAGCCCAACAGCATGAACTGAGGATGAGGGAATTAGACTTAAGAGAAAGATCTGAAATCAGTCAGGCAGAGGCAGATGCCAAGAAAAGGGGAATGGCCATGAGGATGAAAGAGATGGAACTGGAACACAGAATGAGAATGGCACAATTAAAATTAACATTCCTAAATAAGAAAAATAACAATTTATCAGTTGAAGAAATTTCGGAAAGAGAAAAGTATGAGGCTCAGGTCAGACAAAGTGAGCAAGATTTTGAAAAATATAATCAGCAAAAAGACATTAAGTTAAAAGAAATCAGAGATAAGACTGAAGAAAAAGTAAAAGAGATAAAAGCTAGGGCTGAGGAAGAAATTTTACAGATCAGGGCTGAGTTTGAGGCTAAGCAAAAGGAGCTGGATTTGAGAATAAAAGAGAAGAAATTGCAGCTAGAAAAGAAACCAAAAGAAGGCACACAGGTTAAGGCACAACACCAAAACCTGAATTATTCTGAGGAAAACATGAGGGAAACATGGGACCCTAAGTACTCCAAAGGGTTAGTTCAGAGCCCGCCAAAAATGGGCGGCCATTCTGTTGATAAAACTTCTGGGCAGAGCCAGTCCAGGAACCAGATTTTGGAGGGAAAACCAAAACCAGAGGAGAAAGACTCCAAGTACAGCAGAAAATGTTATTTCTGTCAGGGAAAGGGCCATCTAATCTCAGGGTGTGAGAACTGGAAGCAGATAAAGGGAAATTTGCCTCATGATTTGAGTGGAACCAAGCCAAAAGCGGTGTTCTGTGTCCAGAAAGAGCAAAGCTCCTTGTCACTGAGGGAGCCTGTTGCCATGGCTACTCAATCTGGAACAGTTACATCTGCTGATCAGGCTGAGGAAAATGGTCCTCTTGTGGAGGTCAAGCGCTGCTTGCTCGTGAGAACAGATTCTCAGTTGTTTGAAACAGCAGGGGTGGACGTAGGAATACTTGACCATCAGTATCGGGGGCTGAGGGACACTTGTTCCCAGGTGACCCTGTGCCATCCAGATATTATTCCTAGGGAATATATAATCCCAAATGAGAGCATGAAGGTGGCAGGGATTGAGGGGCAGGTGATCTCACTGCCAGTAGCGGAGGTACCTGTGAACTTTCAAGGCTGGAGGGGAGTTTGGCGGCTAGCGATTTCATCGACTCTGCCAGCAGCCGTGCTCGTGGGAAATGACCTGGTTGAACATGTGAAATGGGTGCTAGTGATTACACGTTCACAAGCCACCACGGGGACAGTTCAGGGGGGTACTGATGAGCCAGAGACGGAAGCAGAGGGGAGTTCAGAAGCTGTGGTGGAAACCTTAACCACAGACAGCCGATTTGGCCAAGAGCAAAAGGCAGACGCCACTCTCCAAAAGTGTTTTGAACAGGTGACTGACGCCCAGCTAACACCTGAAACCCCAGTGAGATTTCTAGAGAAAAAGGGGATTTTGTATAGAGAGACCCTGAGGAATATCTCCAAAGGGGGAGATGGGATTCGAAGTCAGCTAGTGGTACCTGAAAAGTATCGCCCCATGATCTTACAAAGGGGGGACTCTGACATGTTTGCTGCGCACTTAGGGGTGAACAAAACACAGCAGAGAATCACACAGAATTTTTACTGGCCTGACATAGGGAAGCAGATCAGGGAGTTCTGTAAACAATGGGATGTGTGTCAAAGGCAGGGGAATAGCCGCGACAGGACCAAAGCAAAGTTGTGCCCTTTGCCTGTGATTGACACTCCGTTCAAATGCATAGGGGTGGATATTGTGGGACCTTTGCCCAAGGCCACAAAGAGGGGGAACAGGTTCATTCTCACCATTGTGGACCATGCCACGAGGTACCCTGAAGCCATTCCCTTGACTAACATTGAAACTAACACAGTGGCAGATGCCTTGGTGGGGTATATGTCCAGGATGGGATTTGCCTCAGAAATAATCACAGATTTGGGCGCATCGTTCACATCGAAGCTCATGAAACGGTTATGGCAAATCTGTGGAATTAAACACAAGGAAACCACTGCCTATCACCCTGAAAGTAATGGGTTAACGGAGAAGTTCAATGGGACTCTGATGCGCATGATTAGGGCTTACTTGGCGGAGAATCCAAACAATTGGGACCAGAAGCTGCAATCCCTTTTGTTTGCTTATCGATCAGTGCCACAAGCCAGTACCGGGTTCAGTCCGTTTGAACTTTTGTTTGGGAGAAGGGTGAAAGGGCCCCTTGATTTAATCAAACAAAATTGGGAGCAGATCACCCAGGATGACCCACAAGATGTTGTGACATATATAGACACCTTGATGACTGACCTAAAGAGAAACCTAGAGCTAGCAGCAGAGAACCTGCAAGCTCAGAAGGTCAGACAGAAAACCTGGTATGATCAGAAAGCCAGGGAGAGGCACTTTAACCCAGGGGAGGAAGTGCTTTGGCCTAGGCTCTGCAAAGAGAACAAACTGCAGCTGGGTAGCCCAGAAATAAAATACTTGGGTCACATGGTAGGGGGAGGAGTGATAAAACCCCTAGAGGCCAAGATAGAAGCAGTTCGTGATTGGCCTAGACCCAACACCAAGAAAAAAGTCAAATCATTTCTTGGGTTGGTGGGCTACGACAGAAAGTTCATCCCGAGGTTTAGCGAGATTGCGACTCCGCTGACCGATCTGACGAGGAAGAAGACTGATGACCGCATCCCGTGGACCAGCGACTGTGAGGAGGCGTTCCAGAGGTTGAAGCAGGCGCTCATCAACTATCCAGTGCTGCGTGCTCCAGACTTCGACCGGGAGTTCATCATCTACACCGATGCGTCTAACAGCGGGGTAGGAGCAGTTCTTTGCCAGGAGGATGAGAATGGTGACCAGCATCCAGTGTCCTACCTGAGTAGGAAACTCCAGAAAGGTGAGAGACATTTGGCAACCGTGGAGAAGGAGTGCCTGGCCATAGTCTATGCGATCCAGAAGGCCAAGCCTTACATCTGGGGAAGACATTTATTCTGTGCACTGACCATTCACCACTACAATGGTTAAAGACAATGAAAACCCACAATAGCAAACTTATGAGGTGGGCTTTAAACCTACAGGACTATGACTTTGAAGTGAAGGTGGTCAGAGGGTCAGTGAACTGTGTTGCTGACGCCTTGTCAAGAAGACCTGAAGAATGAAGACGGCGAAAGAAACATGGACTATGTATATATATTGATGACAAAAAGTTAAATGTACATGTTTTTTGAACTTGGTTTGTATGAATAAAGGTAAATTGATGTAATGGATATGGTAAATGTTTAAATGCCTAATTGCTATGGTTAACTTAGAATGTAAGTATAAGTAAGTATGATATGGTATGTATAACTGTTGTTGTGTGTTTTATTCAGGTTGTTTTTTGGTGAAAAGCACCTTAGCTTTCCCCGTACAAAACAACTTATAAAGAGGGGAGGTGTTACATACAGCACTGATGTTACCTGTCTGTCATGGGTTTGGAGGGAAAGTTCCATCCTATGGGGAGTGGAAGGCGGGACATCAGGAGGAGGGGCTGTACTGTATATATATGTGGAGCGTGTGTGGAGAAAAGGAGACGCTGGGATGTGAAGAAGCAGCAGCTGGGAAGAAGAAGCTGGTGTGGGAGTCTGGGTGTCAGACAGGGTACTACTGTGTGTCAGAGTACCAACCTGATAGGTTCAGGTGTCTGTTGGTTAGCCAGAACTGATAGGTTCAGGGTCTGTGCTTCAAGTTAAGGGTTCTGTGTGAACCAAACTGTATGCATGTATGAATGAGAGTAAGCCACGTTACTTTATCTTATTCACCTGATCGTTTTATTTTTCCCTGTGTGTATTTAAATAAACCTTATTCTTTTTATTGTTTGAAAATCCATCCCTGGTCTGTGTGACTTCTTACAGGGAATGGTTGGTGGCAGCTTAGTTAACGTGTGGCAGATCCCAGTAGGTCTGGGTTTGTCACACCATGTTCTGGTGACCACCAGCAGCTCTGCTCCTCTTCCTCCACAATCACCCTCTTTTGCTGTGGAAAGTTTTCCCCACTAAGAAGGGATTAGAGAAAGACAAAAGAAGGACCAAACAGGATACATTGTCTCCTACCCAGTAACAAAATAGTAATTAAAATAGATATTTGGGAAGTGTAAATTATCTGCAAAAATACAATTTCCAGTGGGAATGAACCTAAGTGTATGTCTGAAGTCACTCTTAATTGCTGAAACGTTATGCTATGAAAAAGGTATCTATTACATAGTTGTGGCAGTTTGATGACTCCCGTGGCTTGATTCTACAGAATCTGTAGTCTATAAGGAAATTTAGAATTCTCTGCACTTGTTGATGTAAATGTAGGAGAGCTTTCTAGCAGACAATTCAAAATACCTTACCAAATTGCAAATTGCAGGACTTTTTTTAGGATGGAGCTATGGCAGTTAAACTGGTATCAAATTCCTGTAAATTTATAATATACAGTATAGGCATGCTACATTTCGTCGGGTGGAATAAGAAGTGGGCAATAGGTCCAAAGGAAAGTCACCAAGTCTATTTCTCTTCTTTAAGGGGTACCCCAACACACTTGGCTTGGTGAAATTTTTAGACTGCCCTGAGCAGGATGACTCTGTAATAGTGAAGGTGTTAAAAAAACAAGGGGCAATCCCATTCGTAAAGACCAACACTTCCCAGGCCATATTAAAGTAAGTACTGTATCTGTTCTTTTATTTAAAATGCTTATTCTGTGCAGTTCTTAAAGACATGAGCTGGGTCTTGTTTGTCCAAGTAAGTTTGCCCCTTTGATTGTCTGAACTCTCCTGCCTTCAGTAGCATTCTGACCCACAGAAATTAGAGTGGTAGAGCTTCTTCTGTCTCACTGGGTGAAATCCTGGTGTGAAGTTCCACATGTGCCTTGATTGTGTCAGAGGTCACAGCTCATTGCTAATTAAAGAGAAATTGCAACTAGAGATGGGGACGAATTGCCATTTTGGCAATTCGTCCTACTTCATGATCCATCAAAGTTGATGAAGAACGAAGCTTCCCCATGAACCGTTGAAGCATGAATTTGTCGGTTTGTCTGGTTTTTTTTTTTTTAGATGGCCAGAGGTCGTCTTAAAAAAGCTGATCCCCAGCCCCACAGCCTGCCCCCTGCCCCTGTCAGTTCCCTACCTTGGCAGTGGTCGCTGTGCTGCCACACCACCCCCTGCTGCTGCTCCCCCGCTGGCCCCATGACTGCTGCTGCAGTCTGCAGATGGCCTCAGCCACCATGGCCTGCAGTAAGGGACACTGGTTGTCCTTTGCAAAGATGGCAGCTGTGGCTTCAATTAGGTAAAGAAGCTATAGCCTCCATCTTTGTAAAGGGCAGCCTGAATTCCCTTAAGGCAGGCTAAGGGACTCCAGGCTGCCCTTTGCAAAGATGGCAACTGGAGCTTCCCTACCCTAAATAAAGCCACAGCTGCCATCTTTGCAAAGGATAGCAGTGTCCCTTACTGCAGGCCATGGCTGCGGAAGCCACTGCAGCAGGCAGCAATAGATGACAGTGGTGCTGGATGGTGGTGGCGACTAAGGTAGGGAGAGGAAGGGGGCGGGGGATAGGCTGTGGGGGTGGGTGGCTGTGAGGCTGGCTGGCTGCCTACCGGCCTGCTGATTGGCGGGCCCATAGGCAGAATGGGAAGGCCATAAGAAAAGAGGGAAGGCTAGCTGTCCCTTTCTTCCTATGGGGGACAAATAAAAATTGGGCAATATTTGTCCCTTCATATTTGTTGGGGTCTCTGCAATGGAGAAATATGAAGGGATGAATATTTAATGAATCAGCAATTTTTAATGAATATCGCAATTATTTTTTAAATTCATCCTCATGTCTAATTGCAACTGTTAAAGCTGATCTTGGGGTGCATATAAACTTGTAAACAATATGACAAAGTCATATGGACCCAACATTGCCAAAGGAAGTATTTAACCAGAGACAGTTTGCCACTGACTAGGGTGTCATCACTGTTGCACATGTGGAACAGTATTTCAGCCATTATCTCCATGCCAGGAAAGGATTCACTTGCTAGTTCACAGCTGTATTCCACTCTGTATAATACATGGAGAATTTGACTCTTTCTTAATAGGAAAAAATAGAGGTGAGTTTTTACAGGGAGAGGTCTCTTTGTAGAATGGAAGGAAGCTTGACCTCTGATGGCATGTTTGGATAAATCTGTTTATTTACAAAGGTACTTGTAGCCAAGTTCAAGAAAAAAGTAAAGAGAAAGCTCCACCCATTACAGCACATAGATTACTGGTCTCATATCGAAACCTCTTCTTGTCCCAAAGTCCTATAAACTGAAAGCATGATAGACTGTTTTCTCCAAGTTAATCTTTCTATCATCTAACTTGCATTCTACAAACCACTGAATTTGAGCAGGGCTTACTTGCACCTCTGTCCCCAGATACTGCTAAAAATGTTATTGCCGTCTTACAATAATGAACAGCAAAAATTGTTGCAAAGAATAGAGATGGTGAGGTGTGTTTGGCTTGAATTCTGTAAACTGAAACAGTTCTGCTTCAACATTTGTGCTAAGTTTTGCAATATAGTTCTACAATCAAAAGAATGTGTACAGACCTGTATACAAGGAATGTGCCTGCAGTTTTGTGGATTGTCTCCATAATCTTAAAAAGAAGAAGAAGAAAAGAACATTTCATAAGGGAGATAGCATGTGAAAGCTGTGTGTAATAGGAAAAGTAAATACACAATAACATATTAGAATTCATATGCACAAAATATGCATGACTGTTGATATAGACATTGTTTCTTAAGTTCACAAACTGAAATGGAAATGAATTTATAGTTACCCAAGGGTAATAAAATATAAAATAGAATAGTACTACACCAATCTGTCTCTGTCTAGTAAGATGCCTTTCATAAGTAAAAATGGCCAGTTCATTAGTTTAAGCCAATGGCGCTTAACACTTGAATAACTCACACATTCATGTGAAGAGGTGGCATAGCTCACCCACTTGTTTTGCAATCCCCCAAATGTGTTTGTCACACTCTTGTTTTTTGCTGCAGTCTAAGGTCTATGAAGTTTGCTCATGTAGGAAGTTCCTTAAGGAAGCTGTCGCAGTACTTTTTGTGAATTGCATGCCTGTTCAAAGTCCACCTTGTGCCAAGAAGAGCCCGGTGCCTTGGAACAGGAACTTTAACTTACGACTCCTTTCCCCTCCTGCTCAGCATTGATTGTGGCAATACAGTCTTTGGACAAACCTTGAATCCTTTCAACCACAAGAAAACCTCTGGAGGCTCCAGCGGGGGAGAAGCAGCACTTGTTGCAGCAGGAGGCTCCATCCTTGGAATTGGGACAGATGTGGCTGCAAGTATCCGTGTGCCATGTGGATTTTGTGGAATCTGTGGGTTCAAACCAACTGGTTATAGGATTAGGTAGGTACAACAGGTTTGGACCAAATTAATACTAACTGCATGCACACAAATAGATTTCCAGGGTCTTCTAGATATACAGTACTCAGGAGTGGTTTACTATTCCCTTTGCCCTGCAACTACGCAGCTTACCTAAGGTTACACAGGGTGGGTCTTCTCTACAGCCAGATATTCCTGCTCACTAAGCTACATCAATCATGTAAAGTCAACTAAATAAAAAAGGAGAAGCACTACCTTTTAAAAACAAACTGCAGGCATTCAGAATTTCTTGACACAAGTTTTCCACGGCTCTTTTTATTTCAAAAAGCCACAGTAAACTAGATTGTAAACACAACACGTACTAGTTAGCATGATCTGTCATATGGCAAGGCCAAGAAGCTATTAAGCTAGACGTGGGGAACCTATTTTAAAAATGAGGGCCACATTTCCCCAGCAGAAGCCTGATCTCATAGTGGTTGTGGCTAAAGACAAAAGTGGCTGGGGACAAATTAAAAACATAGAACATCCCTGTTCTCTCATGCTCTTCCTCTGCATCATCATCCTTTTGTTGTGACTTACATACCCTCACCCATGCACAGTATGATCCTATCCAATTGTCATTTGTTCTTAGACTTTCTCTGTGTCCTTTCTCACATGCACAAACACAAGCAAACAGCCTGTACATTCCATTCACACCCTCTCACACAAACATGTAAATATGCATCCATTTGTAAACACATGCAAGTATGTATATTTTCTGTGTGCTGTCAATTCTCTATGTATGTGTTTTTCACACATAAATATACACTCACGGCATGCATCCCAGAATGTATCAAGTCACACGTATCTGACCAAAGGATTAAGATGCACAAACAGGACTGCAAGATCAGCTGTTGTAACCTATCAGTGGCCATTGGTAACTGTCTCTGGATGGCCAGTAAAGGGGGCATTCCTGATATTGTCTCCCTCTTCCCAGGGTGGTAGAGTCAACATGATTCAATTTTTCTTTATACCTGATCTTCCTGTTTCTCATACCCCAGACGTCTAAGTATGCCACAATGGAGGGTTGGGATTTCTCAGTTTTGAAGAAATGCATCCCATTGTTGTGTTTTGGCATCAGAACAGGGTCTGGGACTGAGATCAATTCAATCTTGGCTCTGCATAAATGCTGAACTGTACACCCAAGCAGGTATCAATAAGGTCTTCTCATCTTGGGTGAATGGAAGAGAATGCTGGCCCTTTTACAGGTAGTTAAACTTTGAGTTCTTAGAGAGATACACAAGTCTTCCAGGAAATTTAGTAATATAAGTAGAAGACGATTGAGGAGCGGGTGGAGATGAAGGGGAAGAACTGCATTAGTAGCATAACTCTTAACTTCTGGACTAAAAAAGTGGGCTGTGCCACTGAAAGTATTAAACACGGAGAAGGTCCAGAGCCTGTTTTCACTTAAAGCTCAAATCTCTCTGCAAATTGTTGTTAGTTCTGGTCTAAATTCTAAGAAGGGAAGTGAAATTGTTTGAATCCCCAGTGTATGCAAGCTGCATAGTTAAAATATCCACAATCTCCTTCAGTCAGAGAGTTTATCAAATATCTTCCTACTGCATGTAGCTCTACACAAGCAAGGGAGATAATTAATTAAAGGTAATGAAAAGTACTTGTTATATTTACGTATGGAGAAGAAAAAGAAATATAAACAGGCCATACTCTGTGCAGAATTTCCAATGGTTTTCCAATAGCTTGCAGCTATTAGTAACATCCTTTGACACATGTCACTTGCATTTCATGGCTTGGTCTCTTTGGCTCTTTCTGTCATTTGGCTTTTCTCCATCATTAATTTACTTTTCTCGTTGGCTCTTTTGCAGCGTCAAAGGTGCTACCTCTCCAGTAGCTGGAATGAACTCAGGTGAGCTAGTCTTTTGCTGATAAAAAACAAGCTAGAGCTGAAACTGTTACTCAGCTCATGGGAAAGTTCAAAACAAGTGCCAAGCCCTTTGATGAATATGCTGGTCTTCTGATAAGCAATCAGCCTTCAAAAATTGGTCAGTCTCGTCTGTCTGTCTTTCAGTCAGTCAATCTTAAGTGTCCTTTTATGAGGGGACCAACTTTCAATCTTATTTTCTGATTGTGATTCTCCAACCCTCCCCAGTGAATAATAGCTACATTTTTAAATCAAGAACCACGGAAATTTTGCAAAACACAAAAATGAGAAAAAAAGTATTGCCATTGTTTTTCAATAAACAGAATCGTAGCTATGCATGCTGTTTCAGAAGTTTGATTTCTTTAGATCCTAGGCAATCAGGTTTACATTTTACATTTGCAAGTGTGTCTGGTATAAAGACTGAAAATAAGGTGAAATAATACATGTGTTTACATGCATGCATGTATGCAGGTATGTGCATGCTCACACAGGCGGTCTATAGGACACAAAGATGGGCAACAATAGGCATTGCTATAGAACTGTTCTTACATGCTCAAATGGGCTATCTGTATATTAATTTACTAATCTTACAATAGTCTGCAAGGAAGGCCAACATTATTATTGTCTTACACTGTACTGGTATATGACAACATGTGTCAGAATTTTTTCTTTTGTTTTTAATTTTGGATGTCAACTCCTAAAAGCAGCCATGCTGGTTGAGAGTTCTGAGAACTGAAGTTTTTTTTTTTTTTTAAATTCTAATCTGTGTATGGATGAAATTAAGTATAAAAGCCACTAACTGCCACACAGGTACCCAATGAGTTCATCACTTTGAGATAAAAATTTCATCTGGGGCCTTCTGACAATGTGCCTCATTCACCATGATGTGTCATCAGGAATAGCTGCATGTGTTTGTTTTGCCCCTTCTTGAGAGTTTTGTCAAATATGTTCAACCAGTTCTGTTGACTAGCTTCAAAACTCTCATCTTACCAGATTTACCACAATTGTTGCCGTTAACACTGCTGAAGAAAGCAGTATGTGGTATGGTGCAGGTTTCAAATATGAAACTTGATTTTTCAAGGTACAGCAATAGAACTTTTGAATTGGCATTCAATCTGGCATGTGATATTTTTTGTCCAGATCTGATGTGATCATAAACCATGGTAATTCACTCCTTCCTTTTCTGTAGACCAGTTTGTTTGTTTATTTATTTATTAAATTTATACCCCGCCCCTCTAGATCATGTCTACAGTTTAAAGCTTCTGGTTTTTTTTGGGGGGGGGGGTTAAACAAAACACCATTTCCCACCTTGTACAATCTCAATCAAACATCCCAATATTTTCTAATATCAGTTTGTGAAGCTATTCTAGTTTGAACAAAATAATTTTCTGTATTCAGGTTTTTTTCCACACTAGAAAGGGAAGCCTTAAATTTCATTTTGTTTCACCAAGAATAAATCTAAATGCACGCGTGCGCGCGCGTGCACACACACACACACACACACACACACACACGTAAAGGAAACAGGAGGTGTGAAAGTAGTATATCATAACTGTGTTATCGCCCAGAACATACTAATCCATCTGATTTTAGGAACAAGGTGGGATCAAGTTAGTACATGAAGACGATATCCCTTGTAATGCTACAAAAGCATAGTGGTCTCCCGTTCAAAAACCAGAGATCTCCTCGTAATGCTGCCAAAGAAGCCTGGCTGAAACCATGGCAAACCACTACCACTCAGCGTTTTCAGAGATTGGATGGATGGACAAATGGGTTGAATCAGTATGGGACATTTCCCTGTGTACCTGAATGGAAGTGGTGTTCAGGGATTGTCTCTACAATGGTAGGACACGGTGTCCAGAATTCTGCTGGTGTTTGCACAAGGTCTGCATAACATGTTAATTGATGAAATGGCAGGTTGCATCCTAGTTGTGTGCTTGATCATGCTTCCTATTGTGTGACAGAGATGCACCCTGGCATCTCATCAATTAGTCACAGCAAATTGTGCAAGCACCAATACGTTTCTGGCCATTATGGCCCTACAATGCACTTAAGTTAATTCTTTTGAATGTTCATACTGCAGAATTGAAGATTTGGAACCCATTTTTATTAAAGTTGCTGTCAGATCACATTCATAGTAGTAGTTTTAGGAGATCCTTCCCATGTAACACATACTACTACTGTTTCCTCACATTCAGAGGCTTTTCTGTTTTATTTCAGTCATCTCTGTGACAGGCCCAATGACAAAAGATGTGGACAGTCTGGTTCTCTGCATGAGGGCCCTGCTGTGTGATGAGATGTTCCTTCTGGATCCAGCTGTGCCCCCACTCCCTTTTAATGATGAGGTAATGTCTCTGATTTCAAGGATAATCTGGAGTGCTGTTGTATAGTGAGGATGGTTTAGAAAGAGTCATTGTTATGTGAATTGGTGTCCTCTTTTGTCCTCCTTTTTCCATGTTGTGTAAGTGGCCACTCTATAGGCATCAGCAGAGTATCCTTGAAAGAGCATTCCATAACTTGGCTGACCAGTATGCGAAAGGCCATTTCATATTTCAAATGGTGGTGATACTGAGAAGGGCCTCTTCTGAAGATCTTAGTGTATGGGTTTGCCTATGGGAAGATCCCTCAGATGTCACCCCTGGCTGAGCTGTCAAAAATGAATTCAATGAATTCATCCCAAGAATTCCTTCCATCCATCCATCCATCCATCCATCCATCCATCCATCCATCCATCCATCCATCCATCCATCCATCCATCCATCCATCCATCCATCCATTACATTTATATCCCACCCATCTAGTGCCTAAGCATTATTCTGGATAGCTAACAATGGTTAAAACATAACTACTCAATCCCACCCACAAGGACATAAAGAGAACCAATAAACATCAAGTTGGTTGTTCTGGGTTTTTCGGGCTCTTTGGCCGTGTTCTGAAGGTTGTTCTTCCTGACGTTTCACCAGTCTCTGTGGCTGGCATCTTCAGAGGACAGCAACCTGTGCTCTGGTGACATCACCAGAACATCAAGTTCTTTACCTGGTGACTAGCACTAAATAAAGATTCAATTCATTGCAGATTTACTCAAGTTCCAAGCCCCTTAGGATTGGATATTATGATGATGATGGTTATTTTGAACCATCTCCCAGCATGAGACGGGCTGTGCAGGAAACCAGAAAACTCCTGCAGGAAGCAGGGCATACGGTAAGCTCTGTGGTCATGAAAATGTCTTATGTTGTCTTCATTTTAATTTATAATGAGTGCATTCAATTTAGTTATACTGCTTTAATTTAAGCAAGGATTTCATAACACAGAGGTGCATAACAATAAAAAACCCCATCATGCACAACCAATACAGTTTACTACTAAGAACATTAACTCACCATCCTGGTAAAGAATAGTATTGGTAAATACTGTTTGTTAATAATAATAAAAAAGAAATCCTATCTTTAAATAGTGGCCCCACCGTCAGCGGTCTGAGAAACTCTCATTTTTTCGGGGGGTTTGACTCTTACCGCAAAGAGTGAGGTTCGCAGCTTGGGGATCCATCTGGACCTGGCACTCGCCATGGAAACTCAGGTGGCCTTCTCAGCGGTAGCTCCTCGCCTCTGGAATAACCTTCCTCCAGAGATTTGTGTGGCCCCTTCGCTGGGCATCTTTAAAATACCAACTGAAAATTTGGATGTTTATGCAGGCCTTCCCCCCAGTTAATACTTGATTTCTTTTTTCTTTTTATATTCTTTCCTTTTTTTCCCTTTTTTCCCTTTTTTCTTCTTGGATAATTCGTTTACTGATGTTTAAAAAATTTGTTATATTGCAATTTTGTTATATTGTTGTTCTATATGTTGGAAGCCGCCTAGAGTGGTCATTTGACTAGATAGGCGGGGTATAAGTAAGTAAGTAAGTAAGTAAGTAAGTAAGTAAGTAAGTAAGTAAGTAAGTAAGTAAGTAAGTAAGTAAGTAAGTAAGTAAGTAAGTAAGTAAGTAAGTAAGTAAGTAAGTAAGTACTGACATTGCGTTTTTCACTCAGCTTATACCCTTCACTCCCCCTCGAATTGATTTTCTGGTGGATGAGCTCTTTACCAAAGGCTTGTATGCTGATGGAACTTCCACATTAGTTGAAAAGTTGTAAGTAAAGTCCAAAATGTCTTAACAAACAGCAATGGGGTGATTATATTAAAGATGCAGAAAGCTTTTCTGATTTGTCCATAGGATCAGCTTCCATCTTCCCTTCCTATTCCATGTCTTTCTTTTTAAAAGGCTTTCTAATCTAGCACTACGGCAGCTGGGTGACCAAAAGAGGGGACAGCGAGGACTGAGCAGAGAGCAAGGAAAAAGTTTTAAGGTAGCTCTGCTATAATTGTGCCTCTTTCAGATCTGTAGCAGAGCTATCAAGGAAGGAAGGAAGTGAATGGGAAAGGAAGAGGAAAACAAGCCGACTAGGCCCCAGGTGTGGGGAGGAGAGAATTGAAACAGTTAACAAGGCACAAATAAGGCAGATTTCCTCCCCTCTCTCTGCTGTCACCTGTCTGGTTGGCAGGAGTGAATTAACAAGGGGAACCTGACTTCCTGGTGGGACTTCACAGTGAATCCATCACATTTTTCTCAGGATGTAATTGCACCCCGATTCTGAAATCTGAAGCTTTTGAGCATCACAAAGCTCCATTTTTAAAATAACAAATGGCTGCTGTCATTAGCTGAAAGAGTGTTCACTTCTTCTTCCTCCCCTCCTACAATTAGAGGAGATGAACTAATGTGTGTCTTATACATCAGAGACTGTGGCCTAAATGTAGTACATAGTGCTAATTTTAATAGATCCATTGAGTCAGTGTATATGTGTACTGATTCTCCATTCAGCAGTAGATTTGATGGGTTTACTCCAGTTGAGACTGTCAAGAAGGTTTAGGACTCTGCAGATTTGCTTTCCTTCTCTTTTCTCTTTTCCAGTGATGGAGAGTTTGTGGATTCCACTTGGACAAACCAGTTACGTTGTTACAGAATGCCAAATCTGCTGAAGAGGATTCTGTATTTCATCTTAATACCTGTGGTAAGCCTCCTGGGCACAACTAAAGCCAGAGATAGTTTCTGGAGCACATATACCAATGTGATATAAGACAGCCCATAGGTGTAATGGTAAGAGTACTGTGGAAGATGTTGGGTCTGGTCCCCAATGAGCCTGACAGTCATTGGGTGATGTTGGTCTAGACACCAGTTCTCAACCTTAGTGTTGTGAAGATAAAGCAGGGAGGAGGGCTGCCAAATCCACCCCATCACCTCACTGAGGAGAGGTGGGACATAGATGTAATGAATAAGCAAGTATACTATGCTACTGTTCTAAAGTCAGCAGGAGCTGCATTTTAGTCATATCCTAAAGATACTGAATGGTCAGCAAACAGAGTGAAATAGTTGGGGCTGCCACATTTATAGATGAATTTCTTTTGTTCACATAACTGATGGAAGCCCAGGTCAGCTCGCATTAGGTTGCTTCCTCATGTCTAAAACACACAAAGACTTAGATCTGTCCCTTTGTGGTGTTCATTTCCTTTTTTTCCAACCTGAATTCATCATCATTTCCAGTTGATCATGGGTGGGCAAAGTAAGGCCCTCAAGATGTTGTCGAATTGCAACTCATAAGAGTCCTAGACAACACAGTGAAGGGTGAGGGACCTTGAGAGTTGCAGTCTGATCACATCTGAAAGGGTGCATTTTGCCCTCCAGAAAGCAGTCGCCTATCTTTGGTGGGGAAGAGGGTCGCCATCTAGACTGCGGGAAATTCTCTAACTGCAGGCAACCTTTTCCCCTCTAGCATCCATCTCCAGGATGTAGAGAGATTAGAAATTACTTAGCACTACCCTCACAATCACCTAACTTTGCTGAGAAGAGATTTGTCTCTAGTTTAACTTGAATCCTGTTTCTCTTCCCCCTTCTTTTGGCTCTTCTGCTAGCAGATTTTCACCAGCAGAATTGTCCTGCCAGCAAATGGCTCTGGCAACAGATTTTTGAGAACTGGCAGAAGAGGATTCTGCTGGCAGAAGGGACTTGTGCTCTTTCCCCATCATTTGCACCCAGTGCACATCTGAGTTAGGATTTGCAATCCTATGCAAATTTGCCTGGCAATAAGTTCTCAAACTCACTAGGGCTGAGTAGACATGAATAAAATCGTGCTGTAGATGTTGATTGCAATGGAGTGACTGTTAGGTCAAGATTTTCTAAGATAAAAATGCAGAAAAATTCATTATTTTTATAGTTTCTACAATTGTTCTAAAATACCCAAATATCTGATGCTTTGGTTGCCAAGACTACCACTTCATTGCTGCTCTATTGTCTTTGGAAATATGTTGAAACCTTTTTTGCGCTTCAGAAAATGAGATTGCTTACCAGTTCTTTAAATGCATATTCTTATGAGAAGCTTATACCTCCCTGTTTGAATTGATTGTCATTGTTATATTTAAATCAGAAGGTAGCTCTGGATCTTTAGAGAAAACCATTTTCCATTTTCTTTGAAGCCTAAACTAAATTGCAATATAAACTGGCATTTGATCGTTTTGCAGTTATGCTGTTTCAGAACGACTGTTTCATTTAGAGTACGGTCGCCTCATTCTATCTTGTAAACTGAAATCAAGTTCTAGCTGCTTTCTTTGTAAAGCGGAATAACCAAGGTGGAAAATAATAATCTAAGAATAATGATCTTGATACAGCTGGTCTCTGGTTTCCATATGCTGTTTGTTTTTGTTTTTTTTTATGATCCCATTCTTTCAAAAATGATGGGGTTGAAAGCAATGAAAATACAGTATTGCCACAAATCATGATCTTTCCTGCAACAACAGCCCCACTCTTTTCATTATGTCACAGTCACAAGATGTTCTTTCTTTCATTACTCTTTATTATCATAAAACTCATTGGCAGTAATGAAAAAAGCAGATGTATTCCTCCCACATTTTCAAAAATGTTAAGTCTTGTTATTTTCACAGTGAGAATTAATAGTATATATTCTCTAAATCGGTGTATGCTAAAAGCATATTACCTTGAATGTACTTTAAGTGATGTACCAGGCCATGGAGCCAGAGGTCAAGAATTTTATTTCTCACTGTGCTTCCCAGGAGAAAAGCCTGTCTACGTAGCCTTGGGCAAACTGCAGAGTGCCAGATTGTCTCTGGGAGAAAGGATTTGTAATTGACTTCTGAAATAAGAATTGTAATTTGGAATTGGTTTGATGGAATACCATTATTATTTGTTGTTATGAAATTCATAAAATATATCATCAAATCTTAGGATTGGATCTAGTTCTTACAATTAATATGATAAAGCACGTTACCAAAAAGGAATGGATAAAAATAACAGAGAGAGTATGAGAGAAGGGACACTTTGAGGTAAAAAGAATAAGGTGATATCCCTCACTTTTCCACATATCTAAACTCAAGCCCTATTCACATATTAGGCCTGAACCTATTAGAAGGCTGCAAGAGTGCTGAAAATGGGGGATGAACACATAAACCCTAGTGTCCCCACATCATATCCCTACCTGGAAGTTATTGAGTCCATGTGACAAATACAAAGTTCTGAAGCAGAACAGCTCAATGGGCTTACACAACTTGTTTGATCAGGGGCTCACCCTTATCAGGGTTTCCAATCACACCAGGACTCTAAGTGCATTGAATCAAATGCATTTTTGGTATATTTTCAGACCTTTGTGTTCCATGTGTGAATGTTTCAGTGATGTCTTAGTGGATATAGTTTTGTTCAGAATCTCAACTCCAACAAAATTTATGAGTTGAGCGTTAGATATGGAATTGGCATTGAAAGTTGGCATTGATGGTCACTTCCATTCATGAAGGGGCTTTGAAGGAGATTTGTCAAGCAAGAAGAGAAGTCACAAGTCATCAGATGATGTTCAGAGAAGTGCTATCTTGAAGTTCCAAAGACAGTAGAGAGTCAGGAATTGAACTTTAAGGATACGTACTCTCAGGCACAGTTTTCTCAAGACTGTTTCTCCCTCCCTGCCTCATAATTTCAAAAGAATCATTTTCAGCTTCAGGGTGAAATATGCATCTTGGTGTGGTTAGCGTGATTTGTCTATTGGCTATCCATGTTCTCAGTGCTATCTTCATGTAAGGTAAGTAAGTGGTAAGAAACAGATCAAATAGAAGTGTATATTTGTATGTGTGTTACTTGTTCCTTTGTTCATAGTATTGACTCCCAAAGTGGCTTACAACTGAAGTACACTTAAAGATATAATATAATTCTATGTATGTAGGTGAAGGGTGGGGATTGGTCCAATATAAAAGAGCATATACGCATTACAAGTGGGTCACATATTTCTATTTCCAACACAGAAGGAAGTTACCTGAATGTTTCTTGGAAGTACAGGACACATTACATTCTGATAGAGGGAGGCATTGATTACAATATAATCTATAGATAGAAACCTCAATCATTTCATAAAAAGGAAAGGTAGTAGGTGACTATAGGCTACATCAACTCTACTGCCCATGTGAACCATGCTGGTAATAGTGTGTTAAGTTATTTGTTTGGTGGAAGGACAACTGGCACCAGGAGTCCCATCAACTAACAGCTCTTGGTAACAGCTGGACAGGTACACCAGGGAACATGAGTCATGGCTACACACAGAAATTAGAGTATGACACATTCCTCCTTCTGTATTTTGTGGTTATCGGACTTTTCAATCAAAATCAGATTTAGTCAGGAGTTCCATCATGAATGTATTTGAATTTAGCTATCATGTTCCATTCGCATTTTGCTAAATTTCTAATGCAATATGTTGTTACTTTTCCAGTTTCCACGAATCTCCCGACATCTGCATGCCCTCCTTGGAGTGGGGTGAGAGAACTTTCCTTGACTTTAAAAAGTTGTTTGTTCGTTGAATTTTATTAATATCTTATTCTTCATGAGAATCCCTAGCTATGTTTCCACAAATTATAAAACAGCTATAAAAAAAACATAACAAAATGCATGTGAGAATAACCATTAAGCATGAGAAGAGTGAAACAGCAGGGATAATTGATAGCAACTGGTCATTTAGAAGTAGTTAACACATTTTTCTAGCTTTAAGTGCAACCATGAATATTTTTGTGCAATATTAAAAATGTTATAAAAATTTGCAACCACAAGAGCCATGAACAATGAGGTTTATCATGTTTTCATGCCTTGCCCAGTGTGGGCACATGATACTGTGCTACTGAGATGTGTCTCATCTTCCTTGTTTCTCCCACCAATTGTTTTTGTTTTGGTTTGATTCTGATTTTCTGCTATACAGCCTCCATCAGTATTCATGACAAGGGGCCCTTGAAGGAGCTTACTCTGATACTTTGCTCCAGAGGTGCCAAACACTGTTAGAAGCAAGGCTGGACAAAGTGTGGTCCTTTGAAGGTTGTTAGACTGCAACATCCATTCAGCCTAGCTCAGGAATGGTAGGAATTCAGTCCACTAACACCTGGAAGGCTAACATCTAAAGCTTGACTTTGGAGCAAATGAGACATGAAGAGCAAAGCCTGAGATTAACGTATTTCCCCTCTAGAGACAGAATTTCCTGAGAAATTTATATCTTAGCAGGCAGACTTGCAAAGTAAGCTCATGTTTACCATCCAGCACCCAGGAAGAAGGAATAAGTACATGTTTTTGTAGAGCTTCAATGTAAGTGAAGGATTGCGTTGTGTGCCCCAGGTGGCAGATGGAAGCATGAAGATATGTATAGCTTTTATGAGCTTCAGGTGTATCCATATGTACTGCATGTGTATGTGCATAGTTCATTATCTTATGTAGTGCACAACAATGTATGAAAGCCTAGGCCACAATCCCATCCTTTTTTTGTTGGTAAAACACCGTAGAACACATTTTTATTCCAAAATCCATGTGGTGGTGACATTTTTTTGTGGGGTCAAATAAAAAGATGCAACAATTTCTTTATGGGGTAAATATCTAGTAAATGTACCACCGCACCCTGAAATTTGGAATTTGTCTTATGTTCTGCATACCGTGGAGCAGTATTTAGAATGCTGTTGTGTTCTATTCCAGCCACTAGGTAGCAGTAAAATACAGGGCTAGTGCAAAAGACACTATATTCTACAAGGAAATTTGGAAGCAGGGAAATATTTGCAATTCGCATTGTTCTGAAATTCTTGAAACTGTATGGGATAGTTTACATTATGTGGGAGTTAATGAACATGGAGTTCTTTGGGGAACAATCCTGTGAATATGGAAAACCAAATTTTGGACACCTGTTTTCCGTTGCCTGATCAAGCAAACTGTGACACTGGAGCAGATTGCTAATCTAATTATCATTGCTAATAGCTTTCTTGATGGAGAGACAAATGTGCGTATGAAAATTTAAATAATCTGACTGTAAGAATAACATGTGTCTCAACATTCTGGAGGAATTTATAGCAGCGTTGAACTTCTGGGATGTACTATCACTAGTGACTCATGGCCATTTCAGGACAGGCTGTGTTTGACATTTTATTGAGATATTTCCAAATGCTATATTGATTTTCATCTAACATACAGCTATATTTCTGCAGATGAGTTTTGATAGCTAAATGTACTTATGCACTCAAGGTTGATTAAGCATTGGGAAGGAGGAATAGTTTTAAAATTCTTACTGTTAATTTGCACATGTTCTACAAACTTCCTAGGTCAGTGAAAAACTTCTGGAAGAACAATGCTGACCGAATGGTAATTATGTTTCCTCATTTCAAGTTAAAGAAAATCAAGCAGATCAATCTATTTTTCTGTATTTTCTTCAGCAGAGAGTAGTCTGTATAGGAAGGATTGTTTCATGGGAATATAAGAATCTGCCTTGTACAGAGTCAGGCTGTTAGTGCACCTGGACCAGCATAAGTGGCTTTGATGGATAGCATCTCCCCAGGGTTTCATGTAGTTGCTTCCCGGCCTTACCTTGAGATGTTGGTAAAACACTGAGCACAGTAGTCACTGGAAGTTGTTGTATACTGAACCAAACCTTTAGTCCATCCACTTCAGAATTGTCTACATCTAGGGTGGTCATATGTCCTCTTTTAAGGATGCCAGTCCTCAGTTTAAACAGCTGCCAAAGGACAATCCTTCTTTTGAAGATATCCTCTGTTGGAAGCACTGTCTGGTCCAAGCCCATCCTGAAGATATATTTAAAGGGGGAGATGAGGGACCCTGAACTTTCCTGTCCACAGTGAACACCTGGACCGTGAACTCAGTAAGCATGTACATTCCATGCTCACGGTCTTTTCAACTCAAGTCAGATGCATTATAATCCTTGGCAGCATCTGTACATATTAATTAACATATTGAGTTTCATGCAAATAAGCATCCCCTTTTGTCATCCTTTGTGGCACTGGCATATCCTCCTTTTCAGAGATGTGTCAGTGGCCATCCCATCTACACCACTGTCACCAAAAAGGTTGCCTTGAAATGTTTCTTAGACTGAGTCTTCCACCAGGCCTAGAAAGTATCCCAATGGTGAGGGAGGATGGGATTTCCAGCCTAAAACATAGAGAGCTGCACACAGCCCATACCCAGTCTATCCTGCCTTGTTTCAGATGTGCAGGGTTTTGAACAGGCACCTTTCTCGCCCAGGGACCAAATTCAGGAGCTTCTGCATACAACTCACGGGTTCTGCCACTGATATTTGGCTCATGGGTTGTTTGGAAGCTGCTTGAGGTTTATGACACTTGTGTTGCCTACTGGTAATGCATTGTAGGGATCTTCATAGTCATGTCATTTAAACTGTGTTAGGGCATTTGTCTGCTTTGAAATTAGAGCTAATTACCTAATACAATATAACTATTGTTAGCACATAAAGATCTTGCTTACGAAAGCTGTATGTTGGTAAGATTCTATTAAATGCTCATGTAATTTTCTGATAATTCATTTCATGTTCTTGCTATTTTCAGTGGCAGGTTCAGAAGAAGTTGGTTGCTGAAGCAACCAGTCCAGTCAAGCAGGTTTTACTCTGTGCCCATACCTTAGCTGATATATTTGCTATATATGTTATAAAATGGACCTGCAGAACATGCAGATAAGGGGAAGATGCTAACTTCTATTTTAGAAACCTGTCTCTTTATGGAGGTCATAACTTGTATGACTTAAATGTTGCTGGAGTGAATAATTCCTGGCATCTGAACTTACCAGCCATCTGTACAGATAGCAGAGGTCAAAGTCTTTATGTACACAAAAACCTGTCTACTAGAAACTATTAAATCAAACTGTAAAATACAAAATATTTTCATAGGACAGTGTGCACATTTTAAATGTTGCATTTTCATTTGGTGGTTGCATCAGGTTCCAGGTTGTGATCTTGAACTCTTAATGCTGATGGGATGTCAAGATGTCTTAATTTAACATTCAAGGGAATTTCGGAGGGTCAGGCTTTGAATTCAGGCAATATTTTGTCAGACTTTGGCAGATGAAAAGGCATTCTTGGATGAAAAATTGGTTTGTAAGAATGGAGGAAAGGAAAATAGGAACCATGGTGAAGGCACAGGGAAACTGGGATAGTGCTATCTTTCAACTTCTCAGTACTTGAAGTTCATATTCTCCTTCTGATGAAGGAGACTTTAACAAACCCATTAAAGTGAAAGCATTCTTTACCAAAATTCAGATTTCCCCTCGCATTTATGAACCCTAGAGCCCTATTGAGTTTCTTATATTATATGTTGATTAGCAACCAGAATGCTGGGATATCTAAACACATTTCTATTTTCGAAGTGAGTAATCAATTCAAGATGAGAATAGTATATAAAAGGAAATAATGATTGTGACAAACCCAGACCTACTGGGATATGCCACAGTTTCACTAAGCTGCCACCAACCATTCCCTATAAGAAGTCACACAGACCAGGGATGGATTTTTAAACAAATAAAAAACAAGGTTTATTAAATAACACACAGGAAAAAATAAAAGGATCAAGTGAATAAGATACAGTAACGTGGCTTAGTCTCAATCATACATACACACAGTTTGGTTCACACAGAACACTTAACTTGAAGCACAGACCCTGAACCTATCAGTTCTGGCTAACCATACAGACACCTGAACCTATCAGGTTGGTACTGACTGACACACAGTAGTACCCTGTCTGACACACAGACTCCCACTCAAGCTTCTTCTCTCAGCTCTTCTCCAGCTTCTCAGCTTCTCCACACAAGCTCCACATATATATACAGTACAGCCCCTCCTCCTGATGTCCCGCCTTCCACTCCCCATAGGATGGAACTTTCCCTCCAAACCCATGACAGACAGGTAACATCAGTGCTGTATGTAACAATGATATTTCTTATTCTCTTTCTCTAGGCATACCGTGATGAATTCATTGCTGAATGGAGGAAGATGAAGCTGGATGTTATTCTTTGTCCTGCCTTAGGACCAGCCTTTAATCTGGGATATGCTGGAAAACTATTTGGTAGTGCTTGATAATCTTGCCTGCTCTGCCAGTGATTCAATGTTGTGTAATGAGCCCCACTTTGCAACAAAAAGGGTTGGATTTATGTGGGTATTAAGAAAGGGCCCAGCAGTCGTGCACAGTAGAGCTATGCAGGATGCTTCTACCATCTAAAGACATAGCTGTGTTAATCTGTGCAAGCATGTCCTAAAAGCAATAACAACACATACACAAAGACATGGCAGCAACTTAGAGATTAGCTGTTATACTTCCATTTGAGCTTTCATGGATATGTACGCTTCTTCAGACAACTTGAACTTTACTGTTTGTGTGATGAGAAAATAGCAGCTTAGTAAAGTGATATGCCTTGCTCTTCCTCCTCTGCTTTGGCCTTGCCTGTTCTGTCCTTGATCTTACCCTGTGTCCTTAGTTCAACCCTTTCCTAGTATATACAGATCTCTGGACTCTTTCTAAATTGGAATGCAATCCTCAAGCTGAAATATATTTCACACCATTGGTGCATATTGCCAGCAGGATAGATTTTTAACCAAAGAAGGCAAAGCTAATACCCAAAGAGGATATTTGAGTGTCGTCTAAAACAAAATATTGTTTGAATGTATTCGCGAAGGCTTTCACGGCTGGGATCTGATGGTTGTTGTGGGGTTTTTGGGCTCTTTGGCCGTGTTCTGAAGGTTGTTTTTCCTAACGTTTTGCCAGTCTCTGTGGCCAGAGCACACAGTGCTGTCCTCTGAAGATGCCGGCCATAGAGGCTGACGAAACGTTAGGAAAAACAACCTTCAGAACACGGCCAAAGAGCCCGAAAAACCCACAACAACCATTGTTTGAATGCCTCATGCATTATCAGTAGAACTGTAGCTACACTGAGATGGTGTCTTCAAGGTGAGTGTTGTTGCTGGCTCTTTCACAAGCCATTTTCCCAGGCCTATCTTGAGTAGATAAATATTTTTTTCCTTGATGCTTCCATTTCTTCATTATGTCAGGTTTACTTTATTTATTTATTTATTTATTTATTTATTTATTTATTTATTTATTTATTTATTTATTTCTATCTATCTATCTATCTATCTATCTATCTATCTATCTATCTATCTATCTATCTATCTATCTATCTATCTATCTATCTATCTATCTATCTATCTATCTATCTATCTATCTATCTATCTATCTATCTATCTATCTATCTATCTATCTATCCTGCCTATCTGGTCGTGTCAGGACCACTCTAGGCGGCTACTTTGCATGAACCTGCACTTTTTTCACTGTACTTTCCCTTTAACTAGTGAGAATGAGGATGACAGTGATGGAAGAAGGATGATGCTGGGGTTTGAGATAATATAACTATAATCAAGGTTATTTTTTTATATAGAACTGTATATAGCAGGGCTCCTTTTCAAAACTTCACAACAAGAATATTCCCACTGTCTCAGAGTCCATGTTGGTATTGGATTCAAAGTGGGACATCTGGGCTCTAGACTTCACTAACACCCTGGGTGATCTTGGGCAGGTCATTCTTTCTTATCCTGATCTTCCCCATGAGGTTGGTGTGAGGGTAGAAAGATGGTTTTTGAGCTCATTGGAGGAAATATGGAATATAAGACTTAAATGCTTGACTGATTAATTCTCCACTTCTTGAATTCTTTGTGCACTTAGGAAGACTATGCCTTCTGGCAAATGTCCCAGGTTGATAGCTGTGATAGCAAAGGTATCTCATGGGATGTAGCTATCTGAAAAAAAAATGATTATGTATGTATTTATTTAATTTGCCACCTTTTATCCCTGTAGGGGACACAAGGCAGTTCACAGTTAATTAAAACAACATAATTAAAACACTACAGAAACATGACATTAAAAACCAATTGAACAAATCATGAAATTAAGGACCACTGTTTTTAAAACACCAGTATGTGATCGCTTCTAGTTGTACCAGTGAGTTAAAGGCCTACCTAAAATTGAAGCTGTTTGTCCTGCCTGTAGAAAGATAATCGAGAGAGAACCTACCAACCTGCTTTCTTGAGGGGGTACATTTATAACCTGAGAGCAACTCAGCTTGTGGCCCCAGGTCAAACCATGTCCTTCAGGATTCCAGCAACAAGCTTGAAACCAAATAGGCAAAACCTGATTTCTATTAAAACATGAAAGACAAGTCTGACTCCATAGATAAGGGTATGGCAGACATAGGTGCTTATAGACAGGTACCTTACATTAGTTGGTTTGGGGTTGTTTTTTTTAACATTTTAAAAACATTGCCTTCTTGATAAAGTAAAGCAAGGCAACCTCCTTGTTTAGCAATGGCATTGTTGCCCCATTGAACAAAAAGTGTTGTGTCTCCCTAAACTCCACCATTCATCCCTGAAATATCACATGTTGTATATGGTCTCTTTCAGTTGCTACTACTTACACCCATCTCTACAATGTCCTGAATTTTCCTTGTGGAGTTGTACCAGTCACCACAGTGACACAGGCAGATGAGGATGAGCTGAAGCTTTACAAAGGACATTATGGAGATCCCTGGGACAAAAGAATGAAGGAGGTCAGTAAACAGGAAAGCTGGCTATTGTCTGAGACTCTCAATTTGTTCTGCAAAACTGTAGCTAAGGTACTTTGCCTTGCTACCCCTCTAAAGTCAGTGACTCTTTGTCTGAAGGAACACATGATACATATTAACACAATCACTCTCCTGTTTATTAATAACTCTGTGCTATGCAGTTGAAATTCTAAAATATGATAGCTCTTACATTAAACTCATATTCAAATATCAAATGGATATCAGTGTTGGAAATATGTTCTGAAGGTTTTCCATAATGCAGCTGAAGAGAAGAGCCTAGTTCATGCATAACTGTAAGCCAGTTTGTGCTTCATTGAATTCTGTGTTCTTCTTGTGTTCAAAGCTATCCCCACAAATAAACCTTAGTCTTTTAGCCAGCCACAAACCAGAATTAGAAGCCATGGTTTCTTGTTGATTTGCAGATTCTAGCTTGTTGATCTCATGCCTTCTCATTTCATCACAACCTGGAACCATGACTAGCCCCTGGTTTGTTTCCCCAGCTGCCATTCTGAAACAGAACCCAAGGAAAGGAGGGGAAGAGAAAAGGACAAAACAAAACCCAAAATGGGGAAAACAAACTTTGATTTGTTTGGTTGTCTATGGGACAAACAACAACAACAACCCAAAACCCATGGCTTAGCATGATGGACAACATCACTTTTGTTTTAATTTTTTTAAGTAACAGGTTCGACACAGTTCAAAAGCCTTCTGGATGTTCTGAGAGCTGCAGGCACAGCCTGGCCTTCTGTCTCCATAACAGAATACCAAAGAACACCAGACAGCTGTTGAAGTCCTGCTGAGTCCCATATATATAATTCTTTATTGGAGCTTTTCATGTTGATAGTGATTAGCACATAGGGCCTCCACAAGGGCCTCCACACTGGGGGTTGTTTATCTTGCTTGAGTTTCTGCAGGTTTGTATATAGCCATCCATCAGGACTAGGCAAATATTCTTGATCAAAGATAGGGTACTGTGCTATCTTTGCCGTGGTACAAGATTCCCTCAGCAAACCTCTGTGTACTACCCTCCTCCTTTCTCCATGCCATTGGTTTCTTGCCCTTGTATGCTAAATTGACAGTGTTGGCATAAGGTGTGTGTTAGTTGTTCAGGAAAATGTAAATCAACCTATTTCCTATTGATAACTATCAGTGGAAGAATGATCAGTGCCCCTCTTGTGCTTTGTCTGTCTCCTGCAGGCTGTGGAAGGTGGTGTGGGGCTTCCTGTGGCTGTCCAGTGTGTGGCCTTGCCATGGCAGGAGGAGCTGTGCCTTCGATTCATGAAGGAAGTGGAGATAGTTTCCACTGAAAGGAGGGGGAGGAGGAAAATCTGAGCTCCTTGGAAGGGAGTCTGCAAGGAAGTAATCATATCAGCAAATAAACATTTTGTTGCATTCTTTGGTTTATTGTTGTGTTTCCTTTCATACCACTGGTGAATTTGCAGCGTTCCGTATTCATCAATGCACTCTTCAAGTATACTGGGAGTGGATGCCTCAGCTTATAGTTTAGGAAGCAGTGAACATTCATTGATGCAACATGAATAGCAATACTTACATGAGATCAGCCATAATCTTCCAGGCCAGTAGTTCCTTTTGGTACAAGTCAAAAAACACAGAGCAGCTATTCTGTCTTTCCCACCTTAACAGACTTTTTTCTGTGAAAAGAAAAAGTAAGCAGGAAACTTTGGGCTAGAAATAAAATACAATATTGGATCTCCTCTACAATTCTGAGGAAAAAACAGGATAAAGTTTCATGTAGAAGCACTTTCCAAGGTTTTTTTGAGTATATTCCAAACAAAAACATGCTGTTGTCATTGTTCTTTTTTTTTTCATTTGGACTTTCACTGGGATGCTATCATCAACTCAGCACTTTCTAGTCTCTTACAGATTTTGACTATGGTGTTGTTACAGAAGATTCTTGTTTATGATATTATTAATCTACACCATTTCTCAGGTTCACAAAGTATATTGCAACTCCTTTTTTTACAGTTCTTTTGAAGACAGGTTATGCTGAAGGACAGTTAAGGATTACTAGGGTCATCCCGTGGCATTTGTAGCTCAATTTGAACCCTGGTTCCAATGTGTATCCTGACTCTTCACAATCACATGTAACTGTAGAAAGCCAGGTACATTTTCCTCTGCAGGTCTATTCACCTCACTTTTTACTGTTCTGCCAGTACCATCACATGTTTTCATCAAGAGTTATACACATATTCCATATAATCTGATTTATTTCTGTCAGAGAAATAGGTCTATCATATATACACAGAGGATTAGGGGATTGATTTAAATATGGTAAACATATGCAATTTACTGATAAGAGTGTTGCAATACAGCATCACCAGATAAATTCTCAAATGAATCCACTTACAGAAGAATCCTGTTCATAGGGAAATCACCAAGGTCACTAGGGGTTGCCTCTTCAAACAGGGATGAGTAATGTGGGGCCACTGATTGCATATTTCCATATACATTGTCTCCGGTTCATTTTTGGTATCACCTGGCAGGACAAAGTTCCAAACAGAGTAGTCCTAGAACGAGCTGGAATTTTTAGCATGTATACATTACTGAAACAGTGATGTCTACGTTGGCTCAGGCATGTTGTGAGAATGGCTGATGGTCAGATTCCAAAATATCTCCTGTATGGAAAATTAGTGCAGGGAAAGCACCCCAGAGGGAGACCACAGCTGCGATACAAGAATATCTGCAAGCAGGATCTGAAGGCCTTAGGAATGGACTTCAACAGATGGGAAACCTTGACATCTGAGCATTCAGCCTGGAGGCAGGTGGTACAGCATGGCCTTCCCATTTTGAAGAGATTTTTGTCCAGCAGGCGAAGGCAAAGAGGCAGTCTTGAAACCAGCAAAATCAGGCAGCTGGACAGGGGACAGACTGTATTTGTCTTCAGTGTGGAAGGGATTGTCACTCTTGAATTCATTTATTTTATTTATTTATTTATTTAATTTATATGCCGCCCACTCTACCCAGAGGACTCTGGGCGGCTTACAGCAATTAAAATTCAATACAATAAGAGATAAAATGATTAAAATACAATTAAAATACAATTAAAATTGCCATCAGGACCCACAGTTGATGTTATTTCAAATTGGTCTTCTCAGCCACACTAGATGCTGTTCCAAGTCCTCTATTCAGAGCACTTTACCATAGTCTCTCGAGACTGAAAGATGCCTAATCTAATCTAATCTAATCTAAAATCTAAGGTTGCATATGTTTCCATCTGTTTTTCTACCCCATTGCTCAGTGCTAACTGGTGTTCATTATGACTGGATAGGTGGAAGGCACAGCAGCCAATGCACACACAGGCAGTCTCTCCCTCCCCCCCTCTCTCACTCACTCACAGAGCCATGCTAATAAGCATAATACACCTGCCCAATAGAATGGAGTCAGGACTATGTTGGTTGCCAGTAGCTTGGGCTTGTTATGGGGGCAGTGTCCCATTTGCCCTAATGGACCAGATGCTGCTACTATGACTACTTTAAATATGCACCCGCACTGATGGATTTTAATGGTAGCACAGCAACAACCTCCCTCTGCAGTTCTCTTTGCCAGCAAGGCAAGCACAGTTCTCTCTTAAAACAAGGAGCATCCTTCATGTCATGCCTTTTGCAATTGCTTCAGCTATGCATTTTGCAACTGCTTTTAACACTGCAATTCGGTAGCTGGCAAACTGTAGCTCCCAATGGGCTGGTGAGATAGTATGTATCTCTCTCAAAGTTACCTATTGTCAATGTTATGGATAATCCACACAAACCACTCAGCTACACTATCCAAAAATTCCTGGTGTGGGTAAATTCCAGGAGAGCCAGATATCCTGATGGCTGGGGAAAATCTTCCTTCCTGGCACCCCTTCCAACATTTTGAGTCACCGTGACTGCTCAGTGTTCAGGGAGTTACCAAAAATTCACAAGGTTGAGCAGTTTAGACTGTACACCAACTATGCCAGGCAGGAAAACCAAAATGCCCATACAATGTAAGGTATCCAATAGTTGACTGAGGGAAGATACTTTCTTTAGTACCCAAAATAATCACATTGCTATAAAATTTTATTTTATTGAAGATGTTCCAAAAAGAAGTAATAAAGAGTAACATTCCAAATAGTTTCAAAACATAGTTTCAAAAATCCCAAAATCAATCAAAAAGATTGTGGAGCAAATAAGCATTCAAAAGATTTTGAGGCAAAGACAATTCCAGAGCATTTCCTACAAAAAATAAGAATGCTATCTGTCCTATGCTAGTACTCATATTCAAGCAGAACTTCACCATGGTTGCAGAACATATGCAGAATACAAACCATCAGGTGAGCATAGCATTCTCCTAAGAAAGACTAAGTTAAATTAAAGCTCTTCCCATTCTTCTGGCCTGCTCATCCCAGGTACAAGCTAACAAGCCTGTATTTCAAAGGGTATCTGAAACCACTGTTCTCTCAATTTTCTAGTTTCTTTACACCTATTCTTTTGCAGTGTTGCTACACTGTACAGTTAGTCTGGAACTAACAGGTTATAAGTAACAAAGAGTCTTGTGTCAAAAGTTTCACAAACTGTACTCCACTTCATTAAAAAAAAGAGTTATGGTGTAGCAAAGCTATGCACAAATAGGCTGCAGTTCCTGGCTGGCCGAAACAGAACATACACATATTTCTCTATATTTCATTACAGAGAACCATATTTGTTGAATTCCATCTTTAGGTAGTTTGTACTGCACAAACTGATCCAAATCTGGGGAAACCATCCTGCCAGGCTTCCCTGCATACTTTCTGGATCAAGTCTACATTCTTTCACTGCATGAGCTGCTTTAAATAAGCAGCAGGGCTTGTGGGAAGCCAAGAAGGTTGTTTTTCAAAGCCCAGCCTCCCATGTTTTCCTGATAATCTTGTCCAGCTAGTCAATGCGGTTCCACCTACTGTGAATGGTTTGGGTCAACTCTGTGACTTTGAGTTATGAGATAGAAACGAGAGTGGAAGGTAAGCATGTGTTTCTTGTGGAAAGGGGGAGGAAAACTAGACAACATAGGAAAGTCACAAAATTAAAGAACTTGAATTGTAGGGTAGCACAATTCAGGAAGGATGATAAAAGCAGTGTTTGTTCTGGTCAGTTTCTATAAATGGGACTGGGGAAAGTGAGAGAGACAGGATAAAGGTAGTAGGGCTTCTATATGAATCATATTGTCCCCACTGGTGTATACATTACTTTTTGCATGCAATATTACATTGTACATATTATTCAGTGGCATCAGTGAACTGGAGTACCTGGCTGTGGAGCCAGGAGTCAAAAGTTCAATTCCCCACTGTCTCTCCTGGGAGAAAAGCCCACCCCTGTAGCCTTGGGCAAGCTGCAAAGTCCCAGCGCACCCCCAGAAGAAGAGAATGGTAAATTACTTCTGAGTACTCTGTACCTAGAAGACTTTAAGTCAAAATTGACTTGATGGCATGTAATTAAAAAAATTAAAGCATGTAAATATGTCTGGATCTTTCTCTGTTTAAGATTGTTGATTGTCTATTTGTATGCCTAATTTTATCAGCATATGCAACAGTTTCATGTGTGCATGTATCATTGTTGTCTTTATGGCAGATGATGGCAGGGTCATGGTTGTGGTGGGTGATTGTGCTCACACAAATGTATAGGTCCCCACTCCTACATGCTGTAATCTTTTGTATTTGTTTCCTGTGAACTGTGTAAATCCTCCTATCAGAAAGGGGAAGTGGTGTCTAAAGGAAGGCATGAGTGAAGCAAGAGAAGCAGCCAATGGTGCTCCACAATGGGATCCAAGAGGTGGCCAGTAGTTTAGGCTTGAGAATGCAGCAGTAGATGAGAAACAATGTGGCACCAGGAGGAGAGGGATACGGTTACAGTACGTGGCCATTTTTGAAAGTGAGGGGAACCACCTAAGAGAAGTTGTTGCCCTTCATCAGTACAGGAGCAGATCGAGGTGTGCTTTGTGCACAATCCACAGAATACCTACCGCTTGAGGATCTGAAGCTGCGCCCTTCCTTTCTGTATGTGTTAGCACGGGATGGCAACCTGGTACCCTTGGAATGTTTTGGACCAGAATTTCCATTGCGAGGAGAGAAACAGCCAATTTTTATCTGTAAACAGGGCGAGTTCATCCAACAGAGGTTGTTATATGAACATTCCATGACTTCCCTAATGATGTGAGAAAACCGCTGGAGAAACTTTTGCTTCTGGCTCTTTGCCTGCATTGTGTAGTTCCTTCAGCTTGCTTCACCGTTGTTTTCACATTCCTTTTCTCACACCCAATCCAGGGGAGATGGCAGGAGAAGGGTCACAAAAGCCTCCGGGATGACATGTAGCCTATCAGCTGCACTTTGCCCATGGTGCTGTAGATTAGAGCAAGGGCAGGGGAAGTCTATTACATTGGCCACAGTACAGGGAACGTATAGATGACTTAGATGGGCCTTTGGTATGAGTCTTCAGGGCTGGTGTCATGATGCTGTCCTTCTGATCTTGCATCTGCTAGTTTGGTGGCTTAGTGGTCCATGGAACAGAATGTAGTGTTAGAAGAGGCAAAAACAAAGAAGAAGGAGAAGGAAGACAAAAATATAGTGGCACTTTAAAGACTAACTTCTATATTTTAATGCAAATTTTTGTGGACTTCTTCAGAAACATTTTTTTCTTTTGTTTTTCTGATATGGAATAGACTGTAGAACCTTCTGTAGAATTTGACTTTTCTTATGGTTTCAATTTAAGTTTTGGAATGTGGACTAAACAGAACCCATTAATTAGTCCTGCCCTCCTCTGCCATATAGGCCAAAAGCTAGTCCTTCCTCTGCGTTTGTATTCCTCTTTGAATCATCCTGTAGCACACCAGTGTTGTGTACCTTAATTCATCTGGGTACTAACTTTGACTTTTAACATGATTTTTGAATGATCAAGGATTGGAAAAAGTCACACGTATACAGGTTAAATTTGATGGTTTCCATATCTTCCCTCTTCAAGATCTGTGAACCTCAACCACTGATTTGGTTCCAGTATGCTGCAAGACGTTTTGATCATGATGCCTGAATGGATGAAGCAGCCATGGTCCTACATCAAAATGGATCTTCGTGTTATCTTTGGTCTGGCTTGTAGCTCTTCTGCAGCTTTCTTGGCACTGAAATGGATGGGCCAGGAAAGAATAAAAAGACAAATAAAAGAGGCGAGAAGCAAGAGAGAATATGGTTTGGGACAAATGGAAAAAGCTGTCCAGAGATTTAAGCTGGAGGTAACTTGTACATCCCCCAAAGCATATGTATATATAATTTAAAATTCTAAATTTTTGTTCACACAAGTTTTAGCAATTATTTTATGGTGGAGTAGAATTTCAGGAAACAAAAAAATTATTCATACATTTATTTACTTTATATATAGGATGCCTTTTCTCAAACCAGGGACACAAGCTGACTGACAAATTGATTTAATATACAGTATACAGTGTTTGGTTACTGATAACTTATTGCAGTTTTGCACATTTTAATTAATTTACTAAAGGGGACTTCTAAAACATAGAACTCAGAAGTTTGACCATGTATAATTTGGAGAAAGGCTGAGTGAATATTTTGTTTGGTTTATTTTCTGATTGGAGCTTCCCAAAATTCACAAATTTCTACATAATTGGGATGGAAAGAAGGTGGGGTTTTAAAAAAAATTCAAATGTGACAAATTCATATGTCACATTCATCCATTCAGTCATAGGGATTTGAATGCTAAGCACCTGATAATCAAGTTGTGTTCAACCATGGTTGTGGTGTTGATGTGCTCCTCATCCTTACTAATGACACAGCAGTCTTGTACAACAGAATGTTTTCTATCTGGCGACCAGCAGTACCTAATGAATTTGACCACCGTTGATATTCAAACTTCTTTTTAATTATTATTCATTTCATAAAAGCTTATCAGAATCTGCACATTTCTTCCTGAACTCAACAGAAAGAACTTTGAAAGAGTAGTTGTCATGAAATAAACTGATCAGATATGGAGAAACTAAAGTATGGTTTGGTTGTTGTGGGGTTTTTCGGGCTCCTTGGCCGTGTTCTGAAGGTTGTTCTTCCTAACATTTTGCCAGTCTCTGTGGCCGGCAACTTCAGAGGACAGCTTACACTGTGGTGCTCTGTATGGTTTGTTGGTTTGTCAGCAGGACAATTCATAGCTGCAGAAAAGAAGGCTATCACAAGTACTAAAATGTGAATGGACCAACCAGCAAACAATTACCTTGTTTCATTTTTAACATGTATTTTACCTTTTAACTAAAGCCCGGTGAAACACTTTTCCTTCTTTTCACCTCCTGTGAAACAAAGGGATATTTGGTAGCATTGAGGGGTTTTGTAAACTTACAGCTGAAGGTCTTACCTTTAAACTAGCTATGGGCAAAATATAAAAGCACACACACCTCTGATGGCTCCTGTTTTTTTATTTGTTTGTTTGTTTTGACTCCCCCAAGAACCATCTTGTGCCAATTGCTTCAGCTGTGGCAGCTAAAAAAGCCAACTTTCCTTTAGGAGGGAAGAATGTGGTGAAGGCCGTGCTTTGTGTTAGAACAGAAGAGCTCTTGGACACTTGATCTTAATGGAGCATCTGCATATCCACCAATTCTCCAGTGAGAATCAGATTATTTTCTGCTGCTGGTCTGTCGAGACCTGATGCTGTGTAGGATGCAGTGGCTAGGAGAACCATTGTAGCTCTTCACTGCTTCAACCTGGGAATTATGCCAACACCCATTAAAATATAAAATAATTAAGGGTCTGTTCTTTTATTCTGGCCACTGACATTCATCTTGTGCTGCTTCAAGGGCCTAGCTGAAAAACTTTGGTGGCAGTGCTCCTGGAAGAGAATCTCTCATAGAAACATCACCAGGTCATGATTAGAGATGGGCATGACCCAAACCACGAACCAGAAAAACCAATGAATCAGGCTGGTTTGTGGTTCATTTCACAATCACATTTGGGAATCCTGTTTTGCTGTAACAAAATGAAGCACAAAACTTCCCTCCCCCCTTTGGTGCTTTTGTTTTGTTTGGCAAAAGGGGATGCCCATCTGCCACTTCCCACTACACAAAGGCATTGGACCTGGCTTTGAGGAATTGGCCTGCTGCCTCTGTGCATGCAGTGGCCTATCAGCTGGGCAGCGGGTGCGGGTGCGGAAGCAGAAGGCCTGGCTTTGGGAAGAGAGGCTGGGCTTGCTGCTTCTGGGGATGGCAGTGATGGAGGAGGCAGCGGCAGGACCAGGACCAGGAAGGGAGGTGACAGGGGCAGTGGGAAGGGGGCAGGCGGGGGACGGAGGGCAGGAGCAGGTAGATTCCTCCCCAGGCATGAACCAGAAAAGTGAACACCAAACCAGTTCATTTTTCTGGGGATTTGTGGTTGTTTGTGGTTATCCATGAACCACAAATCAGCCTGATCCTTCATGTTTCTGGTTTGTGCTCATCTCAACTCATGATTCATAGCATTGCTTCCACAAGCTGTATGGAAGCAAAATAGAGGTATGGGGTTCTATATAGCAGAAAGATTGATACATCTTTGGCACCATTTAAACTCCACAGCAGGGAAAGGCAAGTGTGGCTTTTCAGATGCCTGGAATAGCAACTCCCATAATCTCTCACCACTGGCTATGCTAGCTGGGACTGCTGGATGTTGTGCGCTAAGAACATCTGGAGGGCCACAGCTGCTCTCTCCTGTTCTACAGAGTCCTTGACCATAGTTCATATGCTGCACGCTGTCCTTACAGAACCCCGGAACACAAAGTGCTTACATCCTTTCTCTGCCTCTGGCTGAGCTGGCTGAGAAGCTGAAGGAAGAATCTTTGTCTCCTGAAACTGTCCTTTACACCTATATGGAGAAGGTAAGAAAAATGATACAGTTACTTAAAATGTTCCTCCAGAAATACAGATATAGATATAGATATACCTTTAAGGCAGCCCAAACACTGTCTTGAATTATCATATTATGCGACATGATTTACTAAACTTAGGTTGCCTGCTATAGAGGCATCTCTTTCCAAAATTAGGAATAGGGGCCTTGCCTCTCAAGTGTCTCATTATGGAATTCTCGACCTAAAGAATAATTTTGCCAGTTTCTTTTTTTTTCAATATTTTTTTTATTTATTTATAACTATAATAAAAAAATCATATACATAAAACATATACACTTACAACACAATAACAGTGTTCCCCACCACCATATACGGGACCTCTTGCCATATTCTTCTTTTTCTTCTTCTTCTCATTCTTCTTCTTCTATTGTCCTCCTCTCCAGAACTGCATAGATTCTTGATTTGGAGCTCTCCCTTTTCCCCTTATTAACACATATTCCAAAAATTTGCCCCATATTACATAAAAATTATTCTTTTTCAACTCTCCTTTCTTCATCTTTAAATTACAAGTTAATTTATCATTTAATGCTATATTCCATATTTCTTTATACCATTCTTCAATTTGTAATTCAGTCTTTAATTTCCACTGTCTAGCAATAATCAATCTAGCTGCTGTTATTAAATTAGTTATCAATTCTTTAATCATTTTGTCATATTCCACATTCTCATATATTGATAACAAAGCAATCTCAGCCTTACATTCTATATCTTTTCCACAGATACAACTTAATTCTTTAAAAATTTGTCTCCAGAAACTTTGTACCTTTTCACATTCCCACCACATATGAAAGTATGTACCAACTTCTTTCTCACATTTCCAGCAGACATTCGGATGACTGGTGTTGATTTTGCCCGTTTCTTAACACATATAACTCAAAATTACTGGCCCCCTTTCTTAGAGAACTCCTCCAGGTTAAGTTCCCTCCCTTTTCTGCAAGTTATTTGTATAATTGGAGCAGGAAATACTGATACATAATTAAAAATGTAGCAATTCTGAGAAGAAATGGGATACTGAATTTAACATTACACTGCAACATTTGTTTTATTTTTGGACAGATTCAGGCTGAATGAGAGTTGAGCCAATTTTCCTTTAATTCTAACCCTTGGTTCTAGTTCTGCTTCTATTGGGCAAAAATAGATTGTATATACATTGGCCAGTAGACTGTTCAACTTCAGCTCCCAAAGCTGCTGCAGTGACTGGTCAAGGTGGTAGCTGTGTGTGGCTGGACTCACAACCAGCTCTTCAGCTTCCACAGTCTTAAGGTCCCCTTGCACAAATATTAAATGGGATTCTGGCCATTATATTTATACATATTTGTGTGTGAGAGAGAGAGAAAGAGAGAAACATATTTTCCCCCATGGGAAGAGTAGCAAAGAATAAGAGTAGAAGAAAGACATCGCCACTGGTGAGACAGTGAGAGCTGGGGGATTGATTCTATGAATTATGGGAAACCATACCAGCAGTTGCTGAAGGCAGGGAAATTATTGTAGATTCAAGCTACCATGAGTAAAAATAGTATATTAAACAAATCCATAAGCTAGATGTATGTATGTATGTATGTATGTATGTATGTATGTATGTATGTATGTATGTATGTATGTATGTATGTATGTATGTATGTATGTATGTATGTATGTATGTATGTATGTATGTATGTATGTATGTATGTATGCAATTAATTCTTGCCCATTTTTTTCTCACTGAAAAGGCTTTAATTGTCACCCAGGAGACAAACTGTGTGCGCGATTTTATCCCAGAATGTGAACACCAGCTCCAAGAAATAAAAAAGCAGAAGGCAAAGGGCTTATTGCATGGCATACCTATCAGTATTAAGGACCACATTGGATATAAGGTGATTCTTTTTTCTGTGAGGCACAGAGGTTACACATGTCCTATAATCCTTTCACAAGATATTATTATTGCTGCATAAGAGGGCATCAATAGATATTGTGCAATGGTGCAATTCAGCATTACATAAGCAACCAAAAAAATGGGGGCACCCTAAACAAAAATTATAACTTTGATGCTGGACTTCAGATCAGCATCACATTTGACACAGATGTCTGCTCTTGCTTTGTGGTAAATTTTGAGATTTGGGGGGCCAACAATTTTTGAAGTTTTAATTTTTAAATGTAAAAGGAAAGTGTTTTCAAAGGTTAAAACCCTAACTTTCTTATCAGTATGAACATTCTAAATATAAACAATGTTGGGAGTTTGAGAGCAGAAAGATCTCAACTTTTGACCCTGCCAGTCAGGACCAAATTAAATGACTCTCAGGAGGAGAACTTTTTAACTCCTTCCTAGTCAAACATTAAAAAGAGATTCTCTTTCTGATGTAAAAATATATAAAACCTATTTTTGAAAACAGAGAAAAAATATTCAGAGGCTTACTTATTTAAGTTGTGAAATTGCTGGTTTTTGCTTTGTGGCTTCCACTATGGAACCAAACCATCTCATGTTAGGTCTTACTCTTTTCCTGTTGCTCCTCCCACACTTTTCCCAGCAATGTAGTATATTCTGGTCACTTCTGTATTTCCATTATACGTGCATGGTAGGATATGCTTAATTTTTGATCAAGTAAGAGTTCAGACTTGATTGAGCACCTGTTTTCCTGCTTATCTGGCTGTCTTTCATATATGTATGACTGTCCTCCAACACCACATCTCCAATGAGTTAATTTTTATCCCTGTCTTTCTTCACTGTCTTTCTTTCACACAGTATGGTTGATTTTGACTTTGGTGTCCATTGACATTCTTTGTGGACACCAACCTCTCCCCCTTTTTTTAATTTCAAAAAATGAAGGGACATATTTTGAAAAACATGCACGCAGCATTTACCTAGAGCTTTTGGTCTGATACAGCTTTCCTTCCTCAGCTTGCCTAACTCAAGGAAAGGGTTTGGAAAATGGAACACAGCTTTCTAATCTGCATTCTGCAGATTGGCAACATTAGTTTAACCAAGAGGTTAAAGGATGTTTATGTTTCCCCATTGTTCACATTGTACCTACTCACACCTTTGCTTCACTATTTCATTAAGTCCAAAATAGCCTTTCAAAATATTTTGGTACAGAGGGACTACAGCCACATCTAAACTTTTCTTCCTTCTCTCTTCTCCCAATAACCACAGTACAGATCATGTGGTCATCTTCTGGAATCCTCTAACAATGGGTAATTCTATATGAGGGAAATTTCTGTTGAAATTTTTGTGTAGTGTATGTATATTTAAACTCCTGTTCCAGTTCATTTTTAAGAGTCTAAAGAGAGACCAAGTGTAGTAACTTATATATACGAATCACCCAGCTGTCTATAATATTTCATGGTGCTGAATTGTTGCCTCCTTTGACAGATTCACAGCCAGTCCTTTTAGCAAACCTATGTCAGCCAAGCTCCCCTGGCCTACAGCTACTACCCTGGCCAGGGAACTACTAACTGAAGCACTTAACAGCTTCACAGTCCCATTTCTGTGTTAATAAACTATTTGTCTCTTCTCTTGTGTCCTCGCTTGATCATGTGGATCTATATAAGTACAGCTGTCATGGATTTTCATCCCATTGTCTCAGGAAATGGCCTTTGATCTACAATACCAAGAAAATGTGACAACGGGTAATGTGTCTCTTGCTGTATACATTGTGCATATTTTTAAGTGGCACAAAATTCTTTTTCAGACAATTGGCACAAATGGCAGAGAAAATAATTGCTGGAGGAAGCTGTGTGGTTTATAACAGATAGCCGTTGAAGTGCAGAATTAGTTTAAAATGTTAATTTAGCCTTTCCTTAAGGTGTTGCTTAATATTTTCTCACAAATTTGAAAAAAAGAGAAAAGAATCCCAAGCTTTTAACAAGCGTCTTTCCCTTTTAGGGGCACTTATCAACATGTGGGCTTGCTCATTTTCTTGGTGTTCTGCAAGAAGAGGACAGTGTGTTGGTCAAGGTGTTAAAGAAGCAAGGAGCAATTCCTTTTGTCCTCACAAATGTTCCACAGTCTTTATTCAAGTAAGTTAATGTAAGCAATGCAATATATTTCTCTTTTTCAGTGTGAGTACAGATCAGCCGCGTAAATAGAATTGCTTAGCCTGTTACAATAGGGATGAGCAGCCTCCGAGAGCCTAGAGATTAAATGCTAGAATGCTGGAGTGCCCTACAGGCTAGTGCAAAACATAGAACTCATGGCTGTGATTCCAGAAACTTGTTTTTTTTTGGGGGGGGGGATTGGTTCTTTTAGCCTTGGGGTTCAATTGGACCATGCAGTTCCCCATGGATGTATTTGCAGTCCTCACAGTGACTTAATTTTTTAATAAAACTTTTTTCCCCACCAAAAACATTTACCCATTTCTGCTCCAGGAGCTGCAGTTTTCATATAGGTGGACCCACAAGACCTATCTACTCCCCCCAATAGAAACTGAAAGTAGCCATCTGATTTTTTTTTCTTTCTGTATTTTCTTTTTTTAAAAAACTGCCACTTTGAGCTACATCCTGGCTTGTTGTGTCTCTTTTCTTATAGTTTGCATCATTTGATTGGTTTCCAGGAGTCAAACACTCCTGCATTCTGACAGCACACACGTGATGCTGGGGGAGGACTGAATGGTTAGATCTTCTAATAACGTGGCAATTGCTTCTAATGATGCACTGTCTATAGCATCTGACTTGGTTGGAGTTTTTGCAACATCGTATGTGGCTTTAGTAGGTTTGGTTGGGACCTTTCTGGGCTGGAGAGTGTCAATCTGTCCAGCACTCACCAATCGATCCTTTCTGGCCTCTGAATTCAAGGAGAGCTGCCCCACTCCCCGCTCTGAGGTCCCCCCCCCCACTGTTGATTTCTGACAGTGAGACTGTTGAAGTTTGTTGCTGAAAGTCATTATGTTTTCTTAGTTTGCTGTTTGATCTGTTCACAACTGTAAGTAAAGAAAATGGTTTTTATTATTTCTGCTAATAATATCTCAGAGTGAGTTAGGGAGATTATAAATGCCTGTTAATGAAAAAAGGAGTGGACTAATCTGTGGATTTTAAAGCTATTCTGCTCTGGGAATCCCTGCACTTCTCCTTGCAGCTACAGGAATTTAACCAAAACTTCTGCAAACAATTTTGACCCTCAGTTAACAAGCAGCTCCATATAATGCTTGGCTAGGTTTTTCCTAGCAGATCAGATGAAGAAGAAGGAAAAAGATTATCTTTCTTCTTTCATATCTCTCCAGTTTGTTTCTGTTTAAAAATCTTGGGTGGGTTAATCTTGTAGCTTTCCGGGTTTTTTTAAAAAAAGTAAATAAAGGTAATTGTGGTTCCTTTGAATACTGAGAAAGGAAATAGTAATGACAATTAATTACTTTGGAGCTGTTGTAATGGCAATAATTATTTTTTAAAAATTCATTGACCAGCTCTTTTTCTGTTTTACATGCATTGTCCCATTGTCCCAACCTGAAGAAAAATAACTGGCTCCCCCTTTTTCTCCTTATAGCTATGATTGCAGCAATTCAATTTTTGGCCAGACAATGAATCCTCTTGATCATAAAAGAGGCCCTGGTGGTTCATCTGGAGGGGAAGGTGCGCTGATTGCTGGAGGAGGGTCCATTTTGGGATTTGGCTCAGATATAGGTGGAAGTATTCGCATACCCTCCAGCTTTTGTGGCATTTGTGGGCTGAAGCCAACAGCGGGAAGGTTGAGGTATGTACTGAAACTACTGCCCCACTCTGCAAACCATTGAAATTCTTTTACCCAAAGCATTGAGTCCAGTTGATGGAAGGGATCTCCAGGTAATCTAGTCCAGTGGTTCTGAACCAAATGGAAGGAGATAAACACATCATCCAGATGGGAAGCAAAGCTTTCACAACAACTACTACCAATTCACACATTATGACAATTGCTGTCCCTCCAGTCAGCACATATCTTTCCGTACTACTGTGTCTGAGACATCGTGACATACAAAGAAAGTCATTCAGCCTCCTAATTACTGACTAATAAACTGGTGTCTTTTCTAGTAAGACCCTTGGAGTCAGACTATATGAAGTTAAAGCAGAGCCTACTTAAGAGTTTTGGATTCATTTTGTGGTGATGTGTATTGTTATTGTCCCAAATAATTAGTAAGTATGTATGTAAAACTTGTGATGGTTTTTCATCCTTTAGCCTACTACTTGAGGCTAATGTTTAGGCACCCAGGTATGTGGCTCTTTGTTAAAAAGTAGGGTTGGCTATTTTCCTATCTCTGTAGCAAACATGTATCTTTTGTTCCAAAACTTTAGAACCAAACCATCCCAGCATTGTTTTAGGGATCATGTAGAAAATCCGGGAGGTATTTGGTAAGAGGACTCTGCAGTTGCTTGTTCTCCCAATAAAAATGACCAGTTCAAGTAGACCATTTAAAAAGTGTGTTGATTTTAATGTGCAGTTTGGGCAGTAAATTGGTTGGCACCATTCTCCAAGAAGTTGGTGGTAAATGTTTTTGGATTTGCTTTTACCAGCCATTTGCTTTTATTAGGTATTTGCTTTTATCAGCTACTTCTATGTTCCACAGCAATTCAGGAGTCAAAGGTCCGATTGATGGAATACTCTCAGGTAAATGATCTTTTTTTTCTGTACCAAATTAGAAAGAAGTCAGAGAAGATGGTGGTCCAAATAAAGATAAAATTGGGCAGGGGAATTATTTGCTCTTTCAAAAGTAACGAACGTAGAATAACTTTGGAACAACGCTCACCCATGACATGATTCCCATTTGACAATTACCCTTTGGATCAATAAGTCAGAAGCTAGATCAGCTGTAGGGACTGGGGGGAATTCCATTTCATAAGAATTTGCCAAATTTATGAATGTCTTTCTATCCAGGTAAGAAAGAAGTTAAGCACTACTGTTGTTGTTGTTGAAAAAAAGTGGGGCAGATAAAAACTGACAAGATTTGGTAGCCCAGGTCCTCAATGCTTGCTACGTAACTCCTAAAAGTCTGTGACTTAATCTGTACGCAGTCAAGTATGTTCATGCTGAATTTGAGTTGCCATCTTTCTCTCTCGCTCTCACTCTCTTTTTAGAGAGAGAGCCAGAGGGGCTCATTTTTAATACTTATGTGGTAGTTCCCCACACTGGTCTTCCCTGCACTGAGTCTCATTTTTGTTTTTTGAAGACTTTGCCAAAATGTGAGAACCTCTACCCTCTGTGCGAGCAAGATGTGTGTGTGGGTTGCAGCTGTACATGCTGGAGACTACCCTATGGAAAGCAATGGGACTTCTGCATGTGCAAGGGGGAAGTTAACCAAATGCCAGAAAAGGACTAGCATGGATGCTGTAAAAATATGCGCGATTGTGGCCTATGCTTAAAAAAAATTGAACAACAAAGCCTGACATATTTTTCCATCCCTAACAAAGCAGTCACTTTCCCATATTTCAGTTGGTTCTCCACATGTTTCTTGTGGCAGATATATGCTCATTTATTTTTCCTTTGCTCTTTTTAATCAGAATGCAAGCATTGAGAAAGTCATTATGAAATTGACTGACAGATATTCTATCCTCCTATTCCAACCTTTTCCATCCTGGCACTCTCTAGATGTGTGGGAGTACCTAGCCTATCCTCTTCTACCAGCTTCCACAGGATCTGTTCTACAGATCCCAGATCCCACGGGTTGCATTATACCCATTATACATTATGCATAAGTAGCCATTTCCAAAGAAGCAGCTATGTTAGCCTGTCTCAGCAGCTTGATTTTTGCCTTTGGGTCCATCTTCTCATTTCCATTGCAGTTGCAGGAACTGTGGGGCCCATGGCCAGGGATGTGGACAGTCTGGCATTCTGCATGAAGGCTCTCTTATGTGAGGACATGTTCCAGATGGATCCCACTGTGCCACCTATGCCATTCAACGAGGAGGTAAATGAAAGGTGGCAATACCTGTTATTCTGTTACAGTGCCCACATTGCTCCTGGAACTACATACACAACTGCTGACTTTGATAGTCACTGCAAAAGTTCCTGCACAGAATACCCAAACTGGAGTTCACCTCATTCAGCACTATATGGATGCAGGATTTAACCCCAACTCACTTTGCTTTACTACAAAACATATCAATTGACAGATACTGTTTACATATACTCTCAAATTCTCTGACTCTATCTCTGACCCTAATATGGTAAATAGGAAAGCCAATTAGCATTGCATACACCTGGGAGGCAGGAAAGTTTTAAGGATCGGATCATACTTCCGCACTATTAGAGAGCAGGCCGGGTAGGTGGGGCTCATCGGCCATGGAAGGCAGCCCAACCCAGTAAGCACTGTGTGGCGGCAGCTGTCAAAGGTTTCAGGATTTCCCCCCTAGCCCTGATGGGAGACACTGAGTATTGAAACTGGGGCCCTTTGCATTCAAAGCGCAAACTTCCACTGCACACTTTTTCACTGAGCTAAAGCTACTCCTCTTAGAGATGATCGCTTCCATGTCAAACCCTTCCTTCTTTCCCTTAGAATTTGGAGTTAATGCAAGCTTATCATTTGATGTCATCATATTATGGCCCCACCCAGCACTGAGTCTTTGGGGATGGGGGCAGAGAAAATGTGTTGTGATCACATATGTTACCATTATTATATGTTACACAGCAAAGGAGGAGGAACTTGATACCCTTTATGTTCACATTTGTTTGCCACTTTTCCATCCAGGTGCTTGGGCAGCATATGTGACACTCCCTTCTGGAGTCATCTTCTCCGAGGCAGATTAGGGATAAACCCTGTTCAGGTGTTATAGTCTGAAACCGTGTAAGGCTTTAAGTGCACTTGGGGGACATCTGTGTGTCATTCATATCCCCTCTGTGTCCATTGTGGGATTTCAGCCTGAATTTCCCTAGTCTTAGCTTGATACTCAAAATGTAATGTTATGCCAAGTATAGATTATTTCATAGATTATTTAATAGATCTGTAGTTTTCGGTTTGTCTTTTTGTACATGCCAGTTGAGAACAGCAGAACAGATACATGAGAATTTGATTGCCATGGATTGATTCCACAGTAATACTTTCCCCCAACAGTGGCATCTGACAGGTTTCTCTTCCTTCCTAGGTATATGCAGGTTCTGCACCACTTCGGATTGGATATTATGACACCGATGGCTATTTCTTGCTCCCTCCCTGCATGAGGAGGGCTGTGCATAAAACAGGAATGCTCCTCCAAGAAGCTGGTCATAGGGTAGATACATTTGGAACTGCTGCTGCTACTTATAGTGCACCGTCTCTACATATCTCAAGGAAGGAAGCTGCTAAATGTGCCCTGTGTATTCCATCTGCCCTTCCAAGCTGTCTAGCAATAGTTGCTAAGCACAGCAGTTCAAATACTGAGGTGACATCTGGGTTAATAGTACTCATTCCAGAACGTTGTGAGTAGAACACTTTACCTGGTGAGAAGGACTTTGTTTCGCTCTGGGAGAATCTGGAAAAAGCTCATTGCCGGTTTAATTTCAGCAGCTACAGCTGAACAGAGGTTCCACAGCAAGGAGATTTAATTAAGTAGAATATGTGGAAAGTGTTGACTCTTCCCCTCTTTCTCAACACTAGTTCTTACCTCACACTTAGGTATGTGTGCACACACATTTGTGCATGTGTGCACACAGTTTTTACACAAGGGGAAGGAAAAGAACTTACTTGCCCTTAAACCTCTGTACACATATGTTTGGAATATATATGAAGCAATGGAGTCAATGATGGCTGTGAAATTCTGGGAGTTGTAGTTAAAAAAGCAACTTTTCCAAGATATCTGAAGGATTGAGCCCCTCATGGGGTCAGTAAAGGGTAATGTTGAAGAGGGCTTTTCAACTAGTGTTGCAGTGATAGATTTGTCAGTGTAAACATTCATTGTGATAGTCCTGATAAACACACCATAAATTCATAAATCCAGCACCCACAAACTTGGGGAGAGTTTGGGAAGCCAGTACTTCAAGGTGGTTCAAACATGCAGATAACTGTGTCAATCCATACTGAGAAACCAGCACTAGCAATTTTCCTCACAACCATGAGTGACTCTTTCATGGAGCTAACAGATCTGAATTCTTCATTTAAGACCAAATCTTTTCCAAATACTTTGCATTATAACAGTGACAGCTAAGTTACAGTAATGGGAAAAGCTATTTCTTGCAAATAAACTCAAGAAAACCCCAAGGAGGTGGTAACACATAATTTGTCATTCAAGTGCTTTGATCTTGTGGATTTTGGCACTGCAGCAACCCTGTTTTCAATCCTGTTCCAAATGTCCCCCTCTGTCCATGGCTTCTTGGGCCTTGTACAGTCACGCCCCGCTTAATGATTACCCTGTATAATGATGAATACGCTTCACGACAATGTTTTTGTTATTGCAAATGCGATTGCAAAACAATGTTTTAATGTTTTTTTTCCGCTTAGCAATGATCAGTTCCCTTCTTCGGGAACCGATTCTTTGCATTATGATGATCAAAACAGCTGATTGTCGGGTTTTCAAAATGGCCACTGGCTGCTCAAAATGGCTCCCCGCTGTTTTTAGGAGCCGTTTTTCGCAAGACAGGCACCTGAAAATGGCTGCCGTATGGAGGATCTTCACTGGACAAGCGGGCATTTCGCCCATTGGAATGCATTAACTGGTTTTTAATGTGTTTCAATGAGGTTTTTTATTTCGTTTGACGACATTTTCGCTCTACAGTGATTTTGCTGGAACGAATTAATGTCATCAAGCGAGGCACCACTGTATCTCTCTGTGAAAAAATAGGATTAGATATATGTGAGTGCACCCTTAGAGCAAACAAATACCCAGCAAAGACTTAATGCACACCCTTTTTGGTAACAAAAGAGCAGAGATGTGTTTGTGAAGAAACATTTGTCAACAATTAGTTGCCACTTGCCTTATGAAATAAACCTTTGTTTACAGCTCATTCCCTTCACTCCACCTTCAGTGGATTATGCCATGGATGAACTTTTTCTCAAAGGCATTTTTGCAGATGGTGGCTCGTTTCTGTTGGCCATGTTGTAAGTAATTATGAACCTTAAAGGAACACTTCATGGGAGGGGTAGAAAAAAAAACGCAAATCAAATACGGCAAACAGTCAAAGAAAACTTGGATCTAAAAACTTGGATCTAAACTGTTTTCCTGCTAAAGTGGGGAGCTGTTCAACAAACACACAGTAGCCATTGTCATTGTGTTGGACTGGGGCAGCTTTTGTTCCACATTATACTCTGTTCTATGTGGGTGTAAATAATGGTGAGGAATATATATACTGAAGGATCATGGAAACCACAGGGGATTGTTTCCAGCCCTCCTGTGGATGCCGAAAAACATGGAAGTAGCAAATGCTATACATAGCATTGTCTCTGGCTCCCATTAGTGGCTACTTCTGGTAATTACACCATGGAAGTATGTATAAATATGTATTTTGGGTGATTTTTTAAATTTCATATGTTTCAGGAATAAGGAATAAGATGAGTGAACCCACAAATGCTGTCATAAAGTAGGACAAGGATGTCCTATTTTATATATTTGCTGCATGCCCAAAGGAGTTGGTCTTTCCCATTGTTTGCCTTCTTTCTCTTCTTCTGCCCAGTGAAAAAGATATTGTGGATCCAAGGCTGAAGCCTCAAGTGACTTGGTTGAGAATCCAAAAGACAGTGAAAAGGGTTTTGGCCAAGATTGTTAAGCCCTGGGTGAGTCTTGCACCTCTTTGGGTCTTCATTTGCCATTTATACTACTAATCTTGTTCTCCTTCTCAAAATATAAGCTATATTCTTTAGTAAGCGATAATCCCTGCAACTTTTAGTTTGCTAGCTGAGAAAAAGATGGCATTGAGGGTGGATCAGACTTTAAAGAAACAGGGACATATAGGAGAAAGAATGGGTACAAGTCCAGAAATTTGGTATATACAACAGGCAGCCTTGTAGGTTCTCTAAGCTATGGTGAAGGGAATGGACACCGTTAAGACCTGGTAAGTAATACAGTAAAACCTCTCCATTTCAAATGCTTCTTAGGAATGTAGAGTACAGCTCTATGCAAATGAAGAACTATAATGGGAAAATTAATTCTGGATATTTCTACTTACAGTAAATATTTGTGTCGTCAATGACAAATTGATCTTTATTTCTTTTTGTATTCTATAATCTGTCATGCACTGACCACTGGACCTTGCTGTTTCAAACACTACAGTTGCTACATGATTGAATCAACTACATGCCTCTATATTTTATTGCACATCCCATTGGCCTCACTACAGAATGGGATGACAGACATCTGTTCCAAGTTTCCAAGTCTGATCAAGACCACCTGCATCTCTAAGGGGAAGATGAATTACCACATTTGTTATGACATATTCCACCCTTTCTTGTATACATGATTAGATATAAGTAGACAATTGTACCTGTCCTATTTTGTAGCTGTTACAATTCGATATGGACATGAACCGGTTTGTCCCAATTCATCTCAGTTCATAAAGGCAGCTGTACAGGTGGTGCTGCTCTCCTCCCTTGCCTCCTCATCTGATCTGGCCACTCACCAGGCCCAGTTTGAGTGTTTTTTCCTCTCCTCAGTTAATCTTCCAGTCGTGAGCCAGAGCACTGACTTCTCTGCCCGACCCTTTCGTCTGAGTACGAGATCAGCCAAGAGGGGTAAGGCTGAGAAGCGTGAGGTGTTGCACAGACTGGAAGATCAGCTGAGGAGCTGCAGGAAGCTACCATGCTGGGCCTGGTAAGTGGCTGTTTGAGCCAGAGGGGGCAGGGGAGGGGAGCTGCTGCCTTTATGAACCAGGATGAACTGGGACAAACTGGTTCGTGCCCATCTCTAGTTGCAATGTAACTTGCTGATTGGTGGTTTTAGTTGATATCCCCACCTTATTGTCAAAAGAATGCTATAGAAGCTCTGTGAATGCTCCATGTCTTTGTACACCCACTTTACTGAGGTACCACTATACCAGTTGGTAATAAATATCTTTGTTGCCTCACTTATTCTCTGATTATTTTGCTTCCAAGAATCCCGAAGGGAAAAACAAAACTCTGGGGTTTTATTTAAGGCCCACTCATGCCATGAATTGTGGATACTAAGTCTACGTTTTTTCTTCTGTCCCATATATATGGCATCACTGCTAGCTGGTTGATGTCTTCTGGGGCCTGGGGAACTTAGAGAAATGGCAAATTATCAGATCTACTGGACTGATAAACCAGGAGTCACTCTCTACTTAGTGGCTTGTCAGCAAGAGTAAGAGAGTGCTAAGCTGATAGCCTTGCAGACCATGAATCCTGGCATAAGATTGCACAGTTTTACCAGTTTCTAAATACTGGAAATAAAATCTTTTTGCAATCTCCCCTTCAATCTCAATTACTATATATCTAGCCAAAAAACGAATAGTACTAAGGGATCTAGAGTCTTACCCAGTTTTGTTTACATTCTAGTTCCCAAGACTGGCCAGTCATCTGAACGCCCTGTGTGGTGTGCGGTAAGAGTCAATTAAAGTTGACAGACAACATTCTGAACAATGGTAACACGTTTGGAGATGATGCATATCTTAAAAACAAAAGTCATCTGTTTTGTCCAATACAATGTTTTACAGAATGTGGAATGTTGTGTAAAATAAATGATATTTGGGGGAGGGAACTTCAGTCCTCTAGAGGTTGATGGACTGCAACTCCCATCAGCTTTGGGCATCATGGTTACTGGTGATGAAGGATGGGACTTGTATTCCAACAACACCTAGAGGGCTACAATTGCCTAACCTTTTAAAGATGTGTTATGATATGGCTGCATACTCTATGATGTGTCAATCTTTTCTATTTTTAATATGCACAACTGATTGTATGCTATTAAATTTCAGGTCTGTGAAAAACCTTTGGGAGCACCATGAAAAAGTGATGGTAAATTTTTTTTAGTGCAAGTAGAAAAAAAAAACTTGGCTTAATCTGTGCTGAGAAATCAGAGTCACTGCTGGAATGAGGTATATGACATTCTCTCAAAGAGATGCAATCCATTTTAAAGGCAGTTCTATTTCTGTTCCTCAGTGTGAATAACCACAACCACAGTAAATGTAGGCCTCTGTGAAGTTTGGACCATAAGCATCTAAAAGGTAGCAAAGTAACCTATGAAACTATATGAATTACATACTCTCTGACAAGTAAGGAATGTGCAAGCATACACTGGATGTTTAACTATGGCAGCAGAGCTGTAATTTGCCCTCACAGGAAGTTTCTTTCTTTCTTTTTTGCTTGCTTGCTTGCATGCAAACGGTCTCCAGACCTGTAATCTGCAAACTGGCCATAGCCCACTAACTTCACAAGTCCCTTGTAATCCCACTTTTTCTTCCAAGGAGTGTTCTGATATGTTAGGTTCCTAGCAGAGGTTGGGTGGAATAATCACTATTCTGACTTGGGCTGGGAAAGCTCTGGACAGTAATACCGTGTTGCATCCAAATCAATATCCAACATTTTTCAACTGGGAAATTCCTCCTGTAACTCTTTTTCCAGTTGCATTTCCCCCCCTGAAGGATCAGTTGTAGCTAGGGATTGGACTTTGGGATGATCTGAATGAAAACCCCCATGAAAGAGGCTCTCTCTCTCTCTCTCTCTCTCTCGTTTTGGAGTCTTTCGTGGCTTCCTGGACTGAGAGCATCTGAAATCCATAAGATTTGAGATTCTGAAGGAAACTTAGAGATTTCTTATGGATTTCTTCTATCAAATTACCTCCATTTGATGCATATACATAATTATCTTTCCCCTTCCTGCCATTTCCTTCCCACGGCCACAGGCTCTGATGTCTTCATGCTCTCATCACTATTTCCCAAGCCCAGGCTCCCTGAAATGGAAAGATCCAAGTGTTTCGAAGGTTTGCTGAAAGGCCGGGTACTGTAAACCTCCTGAAAAAGCAGAGGAGCCCCTGAAAGTTCCTGCAATGAAGGAAACCAACGGTTTCCCCACCTGCATGTCCCTAGTTGCAGCAACATGTACTTTTAATTTCTCATTGAATAACTGGGCTATTCTAGCTTTCTGCATTTTATGTGCTTATGTGTCCATCCAATAAATTCTTAGCATTCTGTGAAAAATGTATTTGTCAGAGTGGTGTTTAAAAAAAAATAGAAAAAAAATAGAAGCCTGTGTTAAAATCCATGATTCTGCTTCATGCAGTAGAACCAAGAACACATAGCAGTATGCAATATGCATTCTCAAAGACAGTTGAAATATGTATTTTCGAAGGCTTTTATGGCCAGGATCTGGAGTGGACAGACCAAGGACAGAGTTCCTACTCCAGTCCTCTGAAGGTGCCAGCCACAGAGACTGGCAAAACATCAGGAAGAACAACCTTCAGAACACGGCCAAAGAGCCTGAAAAACCCACAACAACTGCCAGTTGCAGTTGCCAGTTACTTTGGTTGCCTATGCAATTCATTCAATCTCTCAGATGTGCTGTAAAGGCTACTGCTATGACCCAAAACTGGCTTGCACACCAGACAACTAGCTGCATTGTGAACTTGTTGAAAATCAGGCTCTACCTACATCCAAAAGACAATATGCACAAGCATCTCAGAAAATGAATGGCAACCACTGCTATAACATCACTAACAACCTATAGGTGCTAAACTGTCTCATGTTCCAGTATTAAAAAAAATTGGTTGTGTGTTCCAAATGAAGCCCAAAAATACATCCTGATGCTATCAATCCATTTGATGCCATCTGGCATTTTCACCTTTTGTAACTTGGCTGAAAGTCTTTTGTCTTGGTGATTTCTCTTTCTCTGGTGATGGTTGAGTACTCAGTAAAGGCACACAGAAACATAAAATTAATGATTTGCAGACTGTGCTGTACTTGGATGTCCAGGTTATGACTGTTGTTGATTAGGGGTGGGGGTGCTTTCGGACAGCTTCTGCTTTGCCCGGCTAGAGGAAGGCTCTGCCTTTTCCATCAGATTTCAGCCAAATGAGCATAATTTATGCCTTCTGTGAATTCTCCACTCTTGGTAAGAATTCTGGAACTTCAGCTCATGCGAACCCTGCAGCAGGCTTTCTAACATGGATTTGATGTAGGATATATTGTACACCAGCACTCAGAGGCCGGTAGTGTCTCCCTGTTGCTTAATGGAGCCAATTCAATGTGTTGCTCATGGCCTGTAGCTTGCCATTGTATGCCAACTTCCCTGAGAGCAAGTCCTACAAAATCTAGTGGGACCTATTCCTGAACAGATATGTATGGAATTGCTTTGGTAATGCCTTAAGTTGCCTAGACCTGGTTTATCTAGGAAATTATCATAAGAATATACTTTCCTACATCCAGGCATAAGATGGGGATTGTATGGATACAACAGGAATGAGGATTGTGTAACTCTCCATACATTGTTGGATGGATACTACCATCAAACCTAACCCAGATAGCTAGAGATGAAGGATCATGGAAATTACAGTCTAAAATTTGGAAGGCCACATGAACCTCTTTCGAGGGAGACATCATACTTATCCTGGTGACGGCAGAAAGCAATACATGCCATAGCAGTAATACTTGCTCTAGAGTTTCTAATGTGATAGACTTGTTTGTTTGTTTAACTTATATATCACTCTTTCAAACAGTGATCCTTCTGTTGTTTTCAACCTCCATCCCAATTTTTAAACTGCTGTTGCTTTGCACCCTCAGGCTTATCATCAGAAGTTTATTGATGAGTGGAGGAAATGCCAACTTGATGTTCTCCTCTGCCCAGTCCTGGGCCCTGCCTTCCTTCTGGGATATCCTGCAAAAATACTACGTAAGTCTTGTATTTTCGGTGGGAGTATCTTTCTGTCCAGTCAAACACCATTATGAAAATTTGAGAACATCCACCTGACTAGAACCATCTGGACTTGTCCTCCACCAGAATTGGGTTTGATACCAGGTGTTTGCCCAACTGGAATCTGTTTTTGCTGTTCTCCATTGCAAGCCAAGGAGAGAAATAGCACTGGTCAAAGAGAACAGCTACAATTCCTGCTTTCTTGGGATGGGCAGGTAACCTGGCCTAATCCTCCCTGTGGCAATTAACCTGCATCTGGTCTATATTACCTCAGACTCTAGATGGAGTCTTCAGCCAGGCCTTCCCTCAAACATCCTAGAGTTTGATATGTCTACCATTCTGTCTATGCATGCCATTATGGGATCCTCCCCAGCAATCTGAAATAACCTGGGCAAGAAAGTTTGTTTCTTTATTGAGAACCAGGGTCCAGGCTCCCTCTTTAAAGCTTATTCTTTGGTCTGAACAACACACAATAGACTCTCTTTTATTGTACAGCCTATCATATATTCTTGACACCTACTCAACGTTCTATTACACTGTTGGCCTTAGTCTGGACTGTTCTTGCACAATGTTGAAAAAGTAACTTGTATGGTTACTTGTAGTTCTGCTTGTTACTATATAATAAGATTGTAACTTAAGATTGGTGAGAGAATAGCAAAAAACCTGAAAAATTTGTGTCAAAATTCCTCAAGAAGTACTTTAAAAGACACATTTGAAAGTAACAAGAAAATGATGCTTGTTGCTCCAATAAAATAACTTTGATCCTTTTTACATTGCTTCTGAAATGTCATTTTGTTACATGTTAGCTGTCCCCCAAAATAACTGGTTACAGTAACTTCATTACTTGTAACTCTTCACTTCCAAGCTGTGTTCATGTATGACTTTTATAATTATCTTTCCAAATTGGCACTGGAACAATTGTGTGTGTGTATTCATTAGCAAATTTTGCGATGGTGTTCCTTGTAATTTCTAAAATAACGCTAAATGGAAATAATTCAGCAGCATAGTGTTATTTATACACTGATAAGAGTACAGTGGGGTCTTGACTTAAGAACGGCCCGAGTTAAGAACATTTTGACTTACAAACCACTCTCATAGGAAAATATTGACTTGACTTACATACTTAGATTTGAGTTAAGAACTGGAAAAAAACCACGTGGGAGGCAGGGAAAGTGCAAAATTTGAACTTTCAGTTAACTGTTGGCCAGTGAAAAGGGTGCCTGTCTGCTTCCTCACTCCTCCCAGCGTTTAGAGAGTGGATTGGGAGACAGTCTTCAGACTGCCTGGTACTGTACTGCCTGGACTGTATCTTTCCTGGCTTCCCTGAACCTTTCTTGACCTAAGAAAAAAAGAAACAAAATATCCCCCTCTAGTGGTCGAAGGCCGAATAGCAGCTTCCCATTAGTTTCTATGGACGGAAAAGAGCAGATACGGATCAAATGGTTCTCAATGCATTCCTATGGGAAATGCAGATTTGACCTGAGAACTTTTTGACTTGAGAACCGCCTTCCAATATGGATTAAGTTCTCAAGTCAAGCCCCCACTGTACAACAGAGATGGGTAGCTTATGGTCCTGAAGATATTGCTAGACTCCTATTGTTTTATTAATCATTGGTTATGCTGGCCAGGATTGATGGGAACCATAGTCTAACAACAACAGTGTTGGCAAAACTACAACTGGGAATGCTTCCCTCCCAAGGAAGTCTGTGATATGTGTGTGTGATCATTGTGTGTCATCCCATGGAAGTCGGGATCCGAGGATGGGTGAATAAGTGGGCAGAAAGAAAGATTGCAGAACAGGTAGCAGAAGAACAAGACGGAAAGAAAAAGACAGAAAAGCTAATGGGAATGAACCAAGATGAGGAAATAGGGGACCTGAACACGGTTGATGGAAGGGTGTTTAGGCAGACAAATATAAGCTGGCGTCCAGATTGATTTAGGCCTTGGAGGAAATGCCAGAAAAAAGCCTAGGGTTCATGGAGGATTCTGGGACAGAGCTAAAGCTCAGAGTTGGAGGACTCTGGACCATGGACGAGCAATCCCTGGCAGTCTGAGAGTCACACATGGCCACTCCTGGACTTTCCTATGAACCTCAGTACACCTCCCCTCCCTATTTTTGCTTACTAAATGTGTCTCTGGGTGTGCATGTGTGTGTTTAAATGGAAGAGCCCCCTCAAGCCTTTTAGTGGCCATTTGTTTTTTATTGGAGGCCTGGAGGCCCATCAAAATATGGCAGAGGCCTCCTCCTCCTCAACTCCAGAGAAGATAAAGGAAGTTTGAGTCAATCATGTGAAGGGATGCAGATGCAGTGGTCCCCATGGCTGCTTGGGTGGCTAAATCAAGCCCCCTGGGACTATGTGTGTGCCAGCCACACATGTACCACATGCTACTCACCCCCGCTATAGGTCACTGGCTGAAGTCATACCATTTCCACTTGTGATGGAAGAACACACAGAAAATGAGACATGTCAGGAGATGGCTTTGTAGCAAGGGAGGGAGGGAAGTGACCTGGATTTCACCAGCTGTCTTCTTTTGCATCTATCCCTTCCCAGCGGCTGTCTCATGCACCATGTTGTACAATGTTTTGAACTTCCCTGCTGGAACTGTGCCCGTCACCACAGTTACAGAGGCTGATGAAGAGGAGCTGAGGTGTTACCGAGGACTCTGTGGTGACCCCTGGGATAAGAAACTGCAAGAGGTTCGCCTGGATTGGTGACTGGAGTTAGAGCAGGAAATGTCAATTTGAAAATTCAGATTTTGATGTCATGATAAAAATGTGACATCAGAATTTGAAAATTGTCTTGGACAAAATTTTATTAGACCAGTGAAAAAAGACAATGTGAAATTTACTAAATGTTGTATGTCTCAACTTCAATGAAGACAAAAGCTGCTGTCAGACATGCTGTTAAGGAAACATTTAATTTGAGCTTCACCTGACAAATGTTGACTACTTTGCATTAAGAGAGTCAATATAGAATATTTAGATACCTGCCTGACAATTGTAAATAAATGTCAAATAGTTACTGCAAAAATATTGGATGTCAGACACTTACACCAAATAACAAATATTCATAAATCTAAAAGTTATTTGGGGGAAAAAATCATTGAAAATTTCCAAAGAAATTTATACCAAGGGAAGATTACATTTCTTGAAGCAAATCATGACAACTACTCTCGGTTCTTAGTTGAATAGTTTTGTTTTCTCCCCAACTTTTTTTTTAAAGCCAACACTTAAACAAACTGATAAGAAATTTGAAGGAACATTTGTGGTTCTAGTTGCAAAATTGAGGATCATATTCTTTTTGTAACAGAAAAAGTGACAAAGTTACAGCCTGTTAAATGACCATCACAATATATATTGTCTGAATCTGTTTTTAGTCAAAAAGTGTGTGTCTTGGGGGTATAAGTGTCCTGATAACAAGTTTGGCTAACAATCTTAAAGTACTCTGGTGACCAGGTACAGCATGGTGTCAGAGATGTTCCTTCTGCATGTTGGCACTCAGTACTATGTGACACTCACACACCTTAGGAACAAAACAATGTGCCTCCAGCCAGGAATCATAAGCTCATAGTTGCATTCACAAGCATTCTTCCATACCTCTCAGCTGTTTTAACTGTCACTCCCGGCACACATATGACCTGCAATTGTCTGTCAGATCTCAGTCACATGCAATGCATGTCAATAAAAACTTATAAGCAAAAGATATCTACAGTATAAAATAGGCACATCACACACTTATCAGTCCCAAAGGAAGCAGCAGAAAGCAGACTCAAAGGCAGCAGGTACACACACACACACACACACACACACACACACACACACACGCACGCACGCACGCACGCACGCACAAACACATTTATACAGAACTACTCTCCACTGAACACAGTGCTACAGCAGAGCAAACATGCATTGGATCGGGCTGCCAGTGTTCAAAAAACTTGGATCCTGTTATATGAGCATTTTCAGTGAAGCTTGCAAAAGCTTTTTTTTGGGGGGGGGGGGACTTTATTTCCTAGAAACCTTCAGTCAGTGACTCTAGAAGCTATACTCCCCCCAAAAAAGTATTCTTCAAGTCTTATTCTTATTCTTATTAACTCAACCTCTTGTTTATTTTTGTAGGCTGTGGAAGGTGCAGTGGGACTCCCTGTGGCAGTACAGTGTGTGGCTTTACCATGGCAGGAAGAATTATGCCTTCGATTCATGAAGGAGGTAGAGAAGCTGTCCCAGGAAGTGAGACAGAAATAGGCCATTTGACCTGAAGAGAAAACTGTTTGCAGTTGCCTATAAAGAGGCAATTTTATCAGGGAAAATATGCAGTATCAAGCAACCTGGGATATTGAGACAGTTATAAGGATTCAATTTTGTCTGTAGAGAATGGATATGGAATTCTTTTTGGACCTAAATCATCAACATCTGCAGCTCACCAAAAAGTATGCTTTGTGATAGACCATTCTGTGTGTGTTACACTTGAGAGTACAATCAGATAAGATTGGCTTAGTCTGCAAAGAGAGGGGCTCCACAAGGCAAGGTGTGGCCATTCAGGTACTAGTGGACTCCAGCTCCTAGCATTCCTCACCATTGATTATGCTAATGGGAGCTGCAGTCCAAGAACATAGGGAAGGCCATACTTGGCCTACCTTGTTATAGTCCAAGTGGCCAGAAGCCTATTGGGGTTTTTATGCACATCTTAAATAGAAATGTTTAAGTTCTGGTGCTCATTGAATCTAATTAATGAAATGCAACCATGCACATGGCTAGCAAATTGTTACTTAGGTTACTTACAACTTCCATAATTTTACTTAAGTGCAGGTAAAAATCCCAACAAGATTCCAGCCTGTGCTGTTCCTTTGCAATGATGCACAAGGATTTATTCTTGAACAAAGGTTTGTATCTCCTCCAAATCCTCTCAAAATGGCAACTTATGTGTAAAAAAATATATATTCAAATCTCCTTAAAATCCCCACAGCAGGGATAATTTCTCTGAACCAGCGATGGGTATGTTTAAATCAATTTTCATGTGCATGATGATTTGTAAATTTTTGAAAGATTCCATTAAAAAAAGTTTTTTTCTCATTGGTGTTACTCAGAATTTAAGGAAAACAATGTCATCAGCAGTATTGTAATTGCTTGACTAAATATTATTACAACTGGCATGCAGGGAAAGGCTGGCCATAGTAGCTTGCTCTTTTACATCAGCCAGTTTTTGATCATGAATGCCTTTTGTTTTCTTTCCAAAGAAGTCTGTCTTTGGAAATTATTCTTGTGTTGGGGTATAACTAGCATTCCTAGCCCCCATTTTTATGACCTGGACATAATTATGAATATTAGCATCTCCAGTTTGTCTGCAACAGTACAGAAATCTGGTTGCTCAAGAGGGAAGTGGCCCTTGTGTCCATCGTCACATTCTGGTTAGTGTCAGAAGATGATCCCTTTTTAAAAGGTTGTCCAGTTCAAATATGGCTGAAAGATAAGGAACTAGCAGAAGGGAGAGCAGATGCATTAAACCTGGCCATCAGCTGTTAGCAGCTAGACAACTAGCTGGGCAAATAGTTCCCCTGGTCACAGTCTTCTTAGCTAGTACTGAATTTCCAGTTATATTTTACTTGTTATTTCTAAATTTGCAGCTACATAAATAAGTTAAGTATATGCACATTTATACAAATTATTTGCTGATTTGTTTCCTCTTTTACGGTATATAAGTGGGTTCTTTTATGCAAGGATAAGTAAGAGGAGGGATATGTCCTTTAAAAAGATGCTGATCTCTGCTAACATAGGATCATACACAGTCAGGTGACTTTTCCATCTAGGCCAGTGTTACTGGCAATGACTGGCAGAATTTCTGCAGGCTTTCTAGCAAGTTTCTTTCCCAGCCCTATCTGGATTTGCTAGGGATTGAACCTGGGACCTCTTGGCATGAAGCCATGCCCCACCATTAGTAGCATTAACGTGTGCAGTCTCAAGAACAAAAGCGGTGGTACACATCCTGAGTTTTTACAAGATTAAGGAAAATATGGAGGATTTGTTTTTAAAAGAACATTTAAAGGATATTATTAGAAACATAGACAACCCATTTTTAAATAATACGTTGCAATGTCGGAAGAAGTGTAAGGGAATATTGAGTCCAAAGATTTCCCACTTGACCCACATGGTGGAATTACACAGCTTTCCAGATAACCTGAAGAAGAAATTATACAAGGTTTTGTTAGAACAAAAAGGTATAAAAATTAAAAATTGGACTCAAAAGATGTATAATATAGAGACCATAAAAATATGCTAGGAGGAGAAGGAATTACTTGGTCAAATGTAAGACAGTTTAAATAACTGGACTAAGGAATGGGGGGAAAGGAAGGAGAATGTAGGGGGATGACTAACATTGAAGAAATTATTGAAAAGAGGGAAGAGATGGATGATAATATTCAAAGAAAATGGATAATACAGTAATTGTAATATGTTAGATGTTAGAGAATGAATATAAAAGAATAGCTTTGAAAGCGCTATGGCAGGGAGATTTAACTAAAGAAATTACTGAAGAAATATAGAAGAGGAAGTGGATCAAAATATGTCAATTAGGGTAAGGGAAAGCTGTTATAAAGTAATATGGAGATGGCATTTAAAAGCAGTGAAATTGAATATATTGAATAAAGTTATCATCTGTATATTGGAGATGTAAAAAAGAAAGGGGAGCATGCTGTCATATGTGGTGGGTGTGTGAAGAGAGACAGAAGGAAGGAACAATATTATTTAATGAAATTAAAGAAATTCTAGGGACAGATATACAAAGATGTCCAATGTTAGCATTGTTAAATATATTTGGAACCTGCCAACTAGAGAGGGGAAAGATGGAACTAATTGTTATTATGCTAACTGGAGCTAGACCAATATTTGCAAGGAACTGGAAAAATAATAATTGATATTGGAAGAATAGTATAATGAGATGTGGAATCTTACGATAAATTAACTTGTGAACTGAAAGTTAGAAAAGGATTATTGAAGAAAAATAGTTTTAATGGGATTTTGAACCTTTGCATAGAATATGTATTTACAAAATATAAAGGTTATACCCCAACACAAGAATCATTATGTTATTGGAAAGAGAGGAGATATATGACATCAATTAAGATAAAACATATTGATTAGTACAAATTTATATAAATTTATATTCTTGATGGTGGTAGGTTACACTGTATATCTGAGTTGTGATTCTATTTGTCATGTTTTTGTTATATTTTGTTTTATGTACATATATCTATAAAAGAAAGAAACTATAACTACAAAAGAGTGGTGGTACATATAGTTGACAGTTATCAGCTTAGGCAGCGGATTTGAAGGAATGGATGTACAGCAAGGGTTAAAGAATGAGCAGCCCACCAGATGCTGGACTACAACTCCAATCATCCCTCAGTGCTGCTTATGCTGGTTGGTGTGCAATCGACCAAGGTCTGGAGGGGCACACATTCCCCACTCCCTGAGCTTACAGTGATCACAATGCATAGACTTTTTTTTATCAAACTTGTTAGTTTTCAAGGCAGACCCTTCTTGGTAGGAAAAGAGCTGAATATATAAATGACTGAAATAACCTTATTTACAGTTCCTAAGCTTCCATTTTGCAGTTGTTACAAAACACGAAGTGGTTTGCTTTGATAGCCAGCATTTGAAGATCAGCTAGTAACTAGTTGAGTTAGGCTTCTGTGCAGCTTTGCATTTAATGTGCATGTTAAAGAGTTGAAGCTGGTGCCCCCGCCCTGCTTCCTGTTTTAAGTGGCTAAGAAACATATTCTAGTTGTTGTTTTACACAGCTGAATGCTGATAACTCTATTGGCAATTGTAAGTGATTACTGCATTATCTGTATTCAGAGAAAGTCATTGTTTTGAATGCTAAGGGAATTAATGATACATAAAACGATGTTATTATTGGCTGCATTCATCAGCAGAAATGCTCTTGCCCGGCATCACTGCACTGTGATTACTCCAGCCTCCTCCACCTTCCAAAGGGAGCAAGAAGAGATTGGGGCGGAGATGGTTTATTGCTGAAGATTTGCATACATTTACATTCCAAGAGGCTGATTGGTGCAAGAGCTGATTATGTGGCAAGGCAAAGCAAGGCATGCTTATCTCTTGCCATGGAATCTTTAAACCAGGGAGAATTTGACTCCTTCCCTTTAGACAAGGAGGATGTAATTTTAAACATGAAAGAAAGCATGCGTGTAAAGGAGAATATCAGTTAGCACTCCAGTTGTGGTGAAGTGGATGGAGATGCAAAGAGCAGATACTTTAGAGTGAGGTAACTGTATTGTGGCATTGTGCCTGCAGTGCTGGCTGAATCTGTGAGGGATTTCTGAGGTTGGTTCACAGCAATGTAAAGTAAAGCAACATTATTTTCTATGAGGGGGAGAAGATGGAATTTGGTTAGCAGAATGGCACAGGTGGGCACCAGCTTCAGATATAACAGCTGTAAGAGGCATATTGTGAATGCATCTGAACTGCACAGGTAAAGCTGTTTGACACCTGGCATGGCTCCAGGTATCAAATGGAATCCTCCATCTGTGGTATGGTAAGAAACCTAAAATTTTCTGCAAAAGTGCTCTAGTGGAGTCTCCTGCAAAGAATTCTAAGGACCACGCCAAACTCTAAATTCTAGGATTTCATAAGATGAAGTTGTGGTAATTCAATGTGGTATTGAACTACTCTAAGTATGTGTGGTGTAGATGCACTCTTGTGTCCTGATCAGAAAGTTCCCAGAGGTGTCCAGCCATCATGGTCTTTGGTCAGTCCAGAGTAGAGGCTCTGTGCTGTATAATATCAGCCGTGGGTATAGCAAATGATGTAAATTGTTCAACTGGATTGGTACTGAACTGCCGGATGGTTTAGGTATCTGGCTGCAGAGCTAGAGGTTGGGAGTTCAATTACTCACTGTAGGGGTAATCTGTAGAGGGCTCTGTGTGGGGGTGGGGTTAGAGTGGGGGAAATCCATGTGGCAAAGAGAGAGAATTGTATTCAGTCATCAGATAGTGGGGGTTCCCTTCATGCCAGCTTCTGAGGCACAGTGGGAAGGAGAGGCAAAACATTGCCCAGGCCTTCCTCTAAACCAGTGGTCCCTAACCTTGGGCCTCCAGATGTTCTTGGGCTTCAACTCCCAGAAATCCTGGCCAGAAGACATGGTGGCGAAGGCTTCTGGGAGTTGTAGTCCAAGAACATCTGGAGGCCCAAGGTTGGGGACCACTGCTCCAAACCACTGGTTCTTAACCTTTGTTACTCAGATGTTTTTGGACTGCAACTCCCAGAAGCCTTCACCATCAGCTCTGCTGGCTGGGGTTTCTGGGAGTTGCAGTTCAAAAACACCTGAGTAACAAAGGTTAAGAACCACTGCTCTAAACCATATTAGGTCCAGGGACTGCAGGTTGTGCTGTTTCCTCCCTGCTCTTCTCCCTCTTCCTCTTTTTAAGGGAAATCTGCTATGGGAAAGACCCTATTTGTGGAATATCTCATCTCATCCTTGGTGGAGAGGAAGAGCCACACACCAGATTTTGCTTTCTTTTCATTGGCAAGTTTCTACAGGAGAGCAGCTGAGGCTGGTGCTTTTAAGGCAAATAGGATCCAAATCAGCCTGATCTTGCTTGCCTATTTATGTACAACCATTGCATGGAGTGTCAATCAGCTGTTAGTTCTTAGTCCATATCTCATATGTCTTTGTGGAGCTCAGTAACCAATCCTCCTTCTGCAGAGAATCACAGGTATGCTTACCTCCCATTTCCTAAAAGTACAAGAAGATCCCAAGGTGAACACTTATCAGCCTATGAAGGAGCAGTGGAGGGCATTAGAAATAGCCAGGGAGGAAAAGATTGGCAAGCCCAGTTAAAAACAAATAAACCCTGAACTATAAGCATTTCTGAAAGACCTCTGCCCCAACTGAGGAGTGCCTAGACTAATGTCCAGGATAGGATGTTGCTCTTTTGCTTTCACTTTTGCAAATAATTTGGGGTTGTTGAGGTGCAGCAGTTCTGTTCTGTTAGGAAGAAAAGGAACGATGAATTGTTTTATCTCATTCCTGGCATTCAGCTTTCCAGTTTTATTTTGTATTTTGCTTTCATTCATTTATTCATAGACCAGGGATCTCCTCCTCCTCCTCCTCCTTTCTGATAACATTTTTGATCTGTTTGTATTCTTTATCCTTATAATCTTTATTTTTGTCCTTCATTTGCCATTTAAAAAAATTTCCAGCTGGTGAATATGCCTCCCCTCTTCACTGTATCCTTAACCTTATGAGGTAGGTAGGTCGGCCTGAGAGATTGTGATTGGTTCAAGATTGTCTAGTGAGTTTCACGGCCAAGTGAGAATTTGAACCCAGGTCTCTTTTCCAGGAAGGTCTGGTTGATGACGTTGGGAAGCAATATGGTGGCTTCAAGGGTCTCCTACCCTCCTTTCATCTGGTCCTATATGGGGTTGTTATGCATGTTCTCTTGCTGCCCTACTAGCAAGGGAAAAGTGTTGTTTAGTTGAGCATACGATTGAGACTGCAGTAAGTTTGTACTATTATTCTATCTGGGAAATTAACGCCGCCCCAATACTGTATGTGTGTATGCAAATGAAAGAAATGAATGAATATCTTAGGGTGAATTCTCATTGACCGTTTTTTATGTACAAGAGAACAGGCCACCTTTTTTCATTCAGTCACTAGGGGGCGAACTTTTGACGTGAAACAGAAGTAGTACAGCAACTGTTTCAGATATTTTTGTGGAACTTGATAGTGGCTCAAAAGAAGAGCGAGAGCATAGCATGTGGCTTGAGGCTGTGGGTGTTAGCTCTGTTCTCTTGAACAATTTGATGCTTTTAACTGAGGGACTGGACCACCCCCTAGGATGGTGGACTCCTTCAACAGGGAGATGACCATGACTGAGGGATACACTAGTTGTGGATTTTCTGCATCAACAGACTCTTGGGTTTTCCCCCCTGTAGCAGGCCACTCTCAAGCCTCTTCTGATCCAGGCCTATAAGAGTGCTCACTACCCCTCACCAAAAACTTGCTGCCATCAACCTTTCCTTTAAATGAAAAGGACAAGGGTTTCTTTCAAAAACAAAACTGGTTTATTGAGTACAAAATAAAATAAGTAAATCACAGTAAGATAATCAAGGTGTAAATCACTTTCTGGTTTAAATCAAACACATAGACATTCCCTCACTGACACTCAGGCACGCAGGCCTCTTTCTCTCTCACGCCAGATCTCTCCAGATCTCACTCTCTCACTCAATCAATCTACCCTCACACACTCTTCACCCCCCTTTTTATACCAGTTCCTCCTCTTCAGTTCTACCCTCCATCACACCATTGGCTGATGATTTACTGCCCAGCTGTGATGGACAGGTGAGGTCATGGCTACCCGTTTCACCCCCAACCCCATGATTCTTTAATTCTATTAATTGCTTTGGGGGTTGTATTGCTAAGAGCCCTTCAAGGCAATACCGGGATTCTTCTGTCTACTCAGTATGACATGGCTTCCACACATGGCAACAATTCCATGAGCTGCTCCTCTTTTTACTTTTGCAGTACTCTGTCCTCCCCAAATAGCTGACGTATTCTACCTCCTGCCTCAGCCCACCCAGCCCTGACTAGACTCAATTGCAAAGCCCCCTAGGTATAATAACTGCCAAGCTGACTCTGAGTTATGGTGACCCTTCTCAGGGTTTTCTAGGTATAGAGCACTCGGAAGTGGCTTACCATTCCCTTCTTCTGGGAGTACCTGGCTCTTCTCATGGGAGGCATAATAAAGAATCGGATTCCTGACTCCTGCTCACTGAGAGATCCACCCATCTTCTCATATATATATATACAGTGGTGCCTCGCACAACGAGCGCCTCGTAGAGTGATGAATTCGCTCTACGAGGACGCTTTTGCGATCGCTAATTTGATCGCACAGCGATGGCCCCAATGGGCGAAAATCACAGAGCGAAGGTCGGTAAGCGGTTCGCTTACCGACCTTCGCTTTGCGACCCGCCGATCAGCTGTTCCGTGGCTTCAAAATGGCCGCCGGAACAGCCGAAAGGGCCGGGTGCAGCGTTTTCGCGCCCTTGGTAAGCAAGGGGAGGGCGCGAAAACGCTGCCGGAACAGCCGAAATGGCTGCGCGCAGCGTTTTCGTGCTCTCCCCTTGCTTACCAAGGGCGCGAAAACGCTGCACCCGGCCCTTTCGGCTGTTCCGGCGGCCATTTTGAAGCCGCGGAACAGCTGATCGCAGCCATTTTCGTGCCCTCGTTCAGCGAGGGGAGGGTGCGAAAATGGCTGCCGGACCCCGGAAGCATCGTTGAAAGTTTTCAGCCGATTTGGAACGCATTAAATGATGTTTAATGCGTTCCAATGGGCTTTTCTGCCCGCTCAGCGATGTTTCACACAGCGAGGGTTAATCCGGGATGGATTAACCTCGCTGTGCGAGGCACCACTGTATATAAAAACCTCATATATATAGACATCACCTTGCCAACAAAAGTCCGAATAGTCAAAGCTATGGTTTTTCCTGTTGTGATGTATGGAAGTGAGAGCTGGACCATAAAGAAAGCTGACCGCCGAAGAATTGATGCCTTTGAATTGTGGTGCTGGAGGAGGCTCTTGAGAGTCCCCTGGACTGCAAGGAGAACAAACCTATCCATTCTAAAGGAAATCAAGCCTGAGTGCTCACTGGAAGGACAGATCCTGAAGCTGAGGCTCCAGTACTTTGGCCATCTCATGAGAAGAGAAGACTCCCTGAAATGGACCCTGATGTTCGGAAAAAGTGAGGGCAAGAGGAGAAGGGGATGACAGAGGACGAGATGGGTGGACAGTGTCTGCGAAGCAACCAACATGAATTTGACACAACTCTGGGAGGCAGTGGAAGATAGGAGGGCCTGGCGTGCTCTGGTCCATGGGGTTACGAAGAGTCAGACACGACTAAACACACATATTTCAAGAGGTAGCAATCCTGCTGATGCAACAGAATGTGTGTTACTATTGCAAACAGGGGCTTCCCCTATTATCTTATGTTATTTACCGAAGGCCGGATGACTACTTGCCCCAAAGGTGTATCATCTGCCCAAAAGGAAGCACATCAACTGACCCAAAAGATGGGTTGAATTGCATAAGCTTATTGGTATAGATAGGTAGAAAGCTGGAAATAATTGCTATGATTTATGTATCAATACATTAGCCAAAAATCCTGTTGCTTAGCATAGTAAATTACATTAGAGTAACCTATTGAATCAATAGGGATTTAATGAGTCAACTTCTTTGTAATTAGGCTGTTTCAAATAGGCCTACTTGCTGACCTATTTTGGCAAAATAGACCTGTTTGAGTCAATAGAACTTAAGGAGGAGTTGGCTCATGCATATACTGTGATGAGGTGACTTAAGTGCCTGCACAGTTTGCTTTTCAAGACACCCCCCATCTTGGGATGGGCAACCTCAAGGCTCCTGCTACTCTGCCCCCTTGGCATTCTTTGTCTCTAAAGACTTGGACTGAACAGTTTTTAAAGAAAGGGCAGCTTTGAAAGGAGGAAATTAGAGCACACAGCCACCCTACACCAGGGCAGTTTCAGTGCCCAGCAACATCTGCCAAAGGATAATGGTAGGGTCAAAACAATCAATGTACATCTTCTGGGATTCTGAGCATCCTTTAACAAATCCAACTTGCCAGGCCCGGTAGGGACAGGCAAATCCCCAGAAGCCCTTTCAGTTCAGAAAATAAAGTGTCTTTCAAGCCCAAAATAGTGTGATTAGTCTGGGAATTGTCGATACCCGGGCATAAAAAATGCTGACGTGTTGGAGACAATCAGCTTTGCGCGACCTTGTAATATCTCATTTTATCCATGCCACGCTTTATTAAATTCTCATAAACCTGTCAATGGGGAAAACATCATTTCCCTTTACCCCATTAGCTCTATGCAACAGCCACAGAGAAGGGGAAACCATCTGGGAGGGGAGGATGGGGCGGGGAGTTCAAGGGAGGGGGGGTATACAAGTGAAAGAAGAAGAAAATACGACCACAATGTCACATAGTGCATGTAACCCAGCAACACCCTGATAATGTAATCATGGTGGTGCCTTGGGAAAGTAATTGAATTAAGTGGCTTTTGTTAATGGTTTTAAGATTTAGAAGTGTAAATAACAGTTAGGGCTCTTTAATGGACTTTAGTTTTAGGTAACTGCAGCCCAGCACATAAGAAATGCTTTGCTGTTAATATGATGTCAGATTGTTTTGTTACTGCTCCAGCTTCATGCCTGCAAAGCATATTTTGCCATCTTAAAGCTGAGAGTGTTTATCATCCGTCCTTTCTAACTTCAGACGGAGCTTAATTCGGAAAGCATTTGCATGAGCTGCTCTCATTCAGTTCCCTATCAGTTATTCTCACTGCTGGGAATAAAGACTTATTCCTTCTGTAGCTGCTTCGGAGAACTTCCCGACTTAGGGGTTATGCCACTCAAAGCCCGTAGTCCTATTTACATGTTCATTATTAAGTGGGATGCAGAGCCGCTGTCCTCAATCATAGCGGTGGAAAGAAGGGCCGATTCTGCTTGGAGGAGTAAAACCACTGCTCACAGGAGTTACCCCCCCCCCATAGAAGAAGCGTAGGGCTTTTATCTCACCCCCCCATTCCTTCTCTCCCTTCCATCCCTCGACAGGTATGATGTGCCAAGGGATTTAAAATGTCTTTCATGGGAACTCATTCTGCTTAAAATATTATTGGATTTTCATTTAGGAACCTATCAAATTGGGAGACTAAAGTCCGGGCAAAGCTGGCTAAGCCACACAGGCCCAAACAAACAGTCTTTACCTTTGCCAGTGAGACAGAGCTTGTGAAGAATTTTGGGCGAGCCACAAAGTGCTTTGTAAGCATTAATTGATAAAGCTTAAAGATTCTCTGAACAGGAATCAGCCTTACTGAGTCATACCAGCTGGTTCTGGCTGAAGCCAGTCTTGTGTTATAGAGCAGAACTGGAATCTAGGAAAACGGAGTTGCATCCATTTCAGATTTCAAAGGGACTTAGATCAATCTGGTTCACTATTGCAATCAAAGTACATAACATGACAAGAAGTGCCTCTGGCTGATCACGTCTAATAGAAAGATATTTGGAGTAGAATCATTTCATATTATTTATTTTCTCTCCAGTGATTTCTGAATTTGTCCATTACAGTGGTACCTCGCTAGACAACAACCCCGCTGTATGTCGAATCCGCAGGATGGTGACTTTTTGCGATCGCTATAGCGATTCGCAAAACAATCATTCCAATTGGGGATTTTCACTTGACGTCGATTAGGTCCGTGTTTTGCGAACTGTTTGTTTGCAAGACAACGATTTTTCCTGCTCTGCAAAATGGCTGCCCTGTCTTTTCCGGACCCATGCTTCATAGGGGCAGCCATTTTAACAGCTGATTGGCGCTCGCAAAATGGCTTCCCCTATGGGCAATCTTCGCTGGACGACGAGGTAATTTCCCCATTGGAATGCATTAAATGGATTTCAGTGCATTCCAATGAGGAATTATTTTTCGCATAATGATTTCACTTAACAGCGATTTTCCCGGAACAGATTATTGTCGTCATGCAGGGCACCACTGTATTTTTATTTTCCACAAAACTGTTTTGTTCTAAACACAGGGATGAGGAATGGGTGGCCCTGCAGATATTTTGGGATTGCCACTCACAACAGCATTGCCAGTGGTCAGGGATGTTGGATCTGTACTCTATCAACATCTGAAAAGTCAATGTGTTTTCCTATCCCTGTCTGAATACAATGCACAATTGTGAATGTCAATATCTACAATGCTACCTTCCCAAATGTCCAACACAAGACACATTCTCTTGGGCTCCTTTGTCTTGTCAAGAATCCATATCTCCATTGACTCTTTGTCACCCCAAAAGCCAGAGGCTTCTCAGTAAAGAGGGATCATGAGGAACATAGATGGGAAATGTGTGTCTCGATGGAGATATCATGAAAGAGCTGCAAATTGTTAGTTGATTAGTTTGTTGCTAAATTGTACAGCCAAAGTGGGGGACGGATGATTTGGGGGATTTCTGCCTCATGTATGAATACAACTTAGTTTTCTTTAGATACTGTGCACTTTGAAGTGGATGGGGTTCCATCTCTGGTCACTAAATGTTTTAGGATTAAACAACACAATAAGAAAAAATTGTATTCCCTCCTATTAATGTGTTCCTCTTTGATAGTAGGATTTCTTCAAAGATATGGGCGTCAGCAATTAGACTTGCAAACTGAGCCTTTGTTTGCAAGTATGCTAAATGTAAGTTATAGAATTGTGGAAGATTAAGTCTTACAATGACTATATTGCTTTCACCACTTGAGGGGACACCTTTTCCACATACAATATCTGTTACCTGCTGTATAATCTGGCTTGACCTTCAGACTAAACCAGAAGCGGTTCTGTTGAATTTTTAGCATCTCTGCTCTCACTGCCAGTCCTCTGTCTCATAGTTATGCATATGGAAGGAAACAGCTCTGATGCAAGTCCGCTAAACAGCTGGTTGCTCTGTGCCGAGGAAATTGGCAGAGCAGATTCTGTGGTATAAGCAGAGATAGGCAAACTGAAATGAAAGAGAAAAATATTCTTCTATGAGATTTCCCAAGCCCTTCAATGAGACATCATTTGGGATATTGGAGCTAAAGCACAATATTCCCTAATCCATCTGGATAGGGATTTTCCATCCCTAAATACCAGGGTGGATTATTTCATGCCTGTGAAAGCCATTGCATTCTTGAATGGTCCCAGCCAATGGAAGATAATGATGTGCAGGGATTTTTTTCATTAGCATTAAGAAGCTGTAGAGTTATCACAGTTATGTGTTACTATACCCTTCATGGCTTAGGGCATAGATGGAGGCAGGAAAATGAGAGAAATAGAAAAAATGTACATTAAATCCTTTGTCCAGAAGTAGTTAAGGGCCAAAGCTGTGAGATGTTCCTTCGAATGTCTTGTAAGGGAGAGGAAGTGCGATCTCCTTCCCCCCCCCCCACCCGAGGCAAGGAGTAGGACAACTCCTGCATCTCCACCCTGGACAAAAGCAATTTGTAAAGAGCATTTATTTATTTATTTATTTATTTATTTATTTATTTATTTATTTATTCATTCATTCATTCATTCATTCATTCATTCATTCATTCATTCATTCATTCATTCAAAAAAAAAAAACCACTTGCAAGAAAAGAGATCAGTGCCACCCCACCAGACTTCTGATTCCGTTTATACCTTTTCTTATCTGCCTTGGATTTTTGAAGCATAAGAGAATTTGTGCAGAACAAATGATCGGTGGGTGGTACCTTTCCCAAGACAATGGATAATTGCAGAAATTTATTCAATATAGATTTTATTCACATTGTATGACTGTGTCCACATTTGAAAACATTTTAGGATACAACTCAGGAACTAGTGAAATATGATTATCTTCCTGAGCTCCAAAAGATTCTACTGGGCTCCAAAAGTTTAGGATGAGTCAAACAGCATTATCTGGTGGCATTTTGTTGTGGTGTTCCTTCAGAGCTCCTTCCAGAACTTCTCTGGAGCTATTTTATAGAAATCATAGAAAAGTGAAGTTGGAAGGGGCCTACAAGGCCATCAAGTCCAACTCCCTGCTAGTTTTCACATTTTCATGACAGAAGGGAGGGGAAGAAGGTCCTATTCTGTTAGAGGATGTCCACCATAAAAGTGAGTTTGGATTTAGCCTCAGAAATACCTGGAATCATAGAATGATAGTGCTAGAAGGGACTCCAAAGCTTCCCAAGCCCAACTCCCTTCAGAAGCAGGACATCTACCACTAAAGCAAATCTGATGGGTGGATGTCCAACCTCGGCTTAAAAGCCTCCACTGAAGGAGCATCTACTACCTCCCAAGGCAATCTGTTTCACTGTCAAACAGCTCTTACTCTTAGAATGCTGCCACTAATGGTTAGTTGAAATTGCCTTTCTTATAATTTGGGTGAATTACTTTGAGTCCTACCCTACATCTGAAACACTGGGGACCTGTTATATCTCCATTTCACTGACCGACAAGTCACCATTTCTGTAGGGATACGATTAACCTGCTGTTCATAATCTACTGGGAAATGAATAAAGGATTAAGTACTGCCTGACTTTCTCCTGCCTGGGACAGTGGTCTGATGACAGTTGACTGTGTCCTGTGTTTCCTTCGATAGCCCAGCCGCAGTATTGGTTTGTATGGATGGAGCAGAATGATAATGGGAGGATGCAGGATTTGAAAATGGGCAGTGTCTTATGCAGACATAGCCAATGATGCTAGGAAGGTGCCTGAAGAAAGGAGATGTTAGTGCACGGTCTCACTTCTGAGTGATGGTTGATGATGACCACTTAAACCACAGGGTTTCTCCTCTACATATAGTGAAATACTGCATCCTGTTTAGAACTGAAAGATAGTTGATGCTCCTGCCATCCATATCTTTTGGGAGGCTCAATTGGTTCAACATCTGCTTGTTTGTGGGCTGGTTCTACTGCTTGTATTCCATCAACTGCACAATAAGACCAGGTGGTCATTTGGTGAACATGCAGAGGACACAGTAAACTACCTCATGCCCAAGGCTGACCCAAGATAATTTGCTCCTTAAAGCAAAGAAAAATATATCCTCTTTCCTCTAGTTCCACGCACAGAGGGGAACTGGACTGTCTTTTCAAATTTACTTCAACACTGGCAATTGGACTCCACCCTCCATTGCATTCGAGGCCAGCCAGATAATTTACAACTACAGGGCCCACACAGCTCTCTTATCCAACAAGGAGGAATGACCATGGCATGCAAGAAAAACACCTGAAAGGGTGTCTCTTTTACCCCTCAGCATCTTTTACCTGGGGTTGCTGCCCCATTTTATCTAATGGTAGGGATGGCTCTGCTTATATGAACTCAAGGCTATGAAGTCCTCCTTGTTCAGAAGGAGAAGCTATCCTTTCTTGCTTGGAGATGCTTGTGATTGAACTGGGGACCTATTGTATGCAAGACATGGGCTTTACCCACAAGCTATAGTCATTCCCTAAAACTAGAGGAGTTGTGGAAGATTTGGGAAATTAAGGAGAATGTTGGGAAGTGCTGAAGTTAAAAACTTGAGCTACTTGAGTAGATTTAACAGCAGATATGTGGTGGTCCCATCCAGACAGTGTGTTTTGGATTGATGTGCGTTGGAGCAGTGGTCTCTTTCCACCATTGGTTTGGATTTACTCACTCCAATCTTCCATACCTGTAGTCAATTTTCCTTCAGAGTAATCCAGACTGAATGTCCATGCCATAACACATTTCCTTCCCTTCCTCCTTCCACCTCTCCTTCCTCTATCCTGTCTCTATCCCTTTTCTGTTTCCATCCCTTGATGTTGCCTGATTTGGTAATGGAATTTTCTGACAAAATTCACTCACTGAATAGCATCCAAAGTGCTGAGTATGTCATCATAGCCTCTTTGTATGCATGTGTATGTAGCACAACAGGGGGTTTTTATGTGGTTCTGAGTTAATTTTATTTATTTATTTATTTATTGAGCTTATATGCTGCCTGTTTAGACATAGTCTACTCTGGGCGGCTCACAAAATGCAGAATAAAAACCATTAATATCAAATAACAATTTATAGCATTTACACAGAACAAAATAGATAAAGATAGAGAAAAAGAAAAAGTTACATAGTGCCCAGAGGGAAGGCCTGTCTATATAACCAGGTCTTGAGTTGGTTTTTGAAAATGCCCAGTGAGGGGGCCAGACGAATCTCGGGGGAGGACTTGTTCCAGAGCCTGGGAGCCACTGCCGAGAAGGCCCAGTGTCTTGTTTTTTCTTTCCGGGCCTCCCTCAGCATTAGGCTCCTTAGTCGCCCCTCCTGGCTAGATCGGGTGATAGGATTAAATCTAGGTGGGAGGAAGCGTTCCGCCAAGTATTGAGGTCCTAAACCATTTAGGGCTTTCTATGTGATCATTAGAACTTTGAAATTAATGTGGAATCGAATAGGCAGCCAATGCAAGGCGGCCAGAGTGGGAGTAATATGTTGATGTTTCCTCATCCCACTAAGAAGTCTGGCTGCTGCATTCTGCACCATTTGGAGTTTCCACATAATTTTCAAAGTTAGCCCCACGTAGAGTGCATTACAGTGGTCTAATCTCGAGATAACAAGCGCATGGACCAAGGTGGTGAGTGCACCAACATCAAGAAAGGGATGCAGCCGGGCAATCCGCCAAAGATGGAAATAGACGGTGCGGACCACTGATGCCACCTGAGTTTCCATGGTGAGTGCTGGGTCCAGATGTATCCCCAAGCTGTGAACCTCATTCTTTGCAGTGAGAGTCACCCCCCCCCCACTGAAAGAGAGGGAGTTTCCCAAACCGCTGATGGTGGATCCACCCACCCTCAGGACCTCCCTCTTGTCCGGGTTCGGCATCAGCCTGTTTTCCTGCATCCATTGCAGTACAGACCCCAGAAAGTGCTGAAGGGACAGAACAGCATCCTCTGTTGTTGGAAAAAAGGAGATGTAAAGCTGAGTGTCATCAGCATACTGATGGCACGATGCTCCACATCCCCTGATGACCCCACCCAGTGGCCTCATATAGATGTTAAACAGCATTGGGGAGAGGGTCGAGCCCTGCAAAACTCCATAATTGACACTCCACAGGGCCGAGTCCTCCTCCCCAAGCTGGAATCTCTGAAGACGATCCTCCAAGAAGGATCAGAGCCAGGCCAACACCAGGCCACTGATTCCCAGTTCGGAGAGTCTCCCCAGGAGAATACCGTGGTCGACAGTATCAAAGGTGGCTGAGATATTGAGGAGGACCAACAGAGACGTTTTCCCTCTGTCGGCCTCCCTCAATAGGTCATCTAACAGGGCAACCAATGACATTTCTGTACCATGGCATGGCCTGAAGCCCGACTGGAATGGATCCAGGGCATGTGTTTCCTCCAAATGCACCTGAAACTGATCGGCCACCACTCTCTTAACCACTTTACTAATGAAAGAAACATTGGTGATGGGCCTATAATTGCCAATATCATCCGCTGCCAAACTCAGTTTTTTTCTTATGGGCCTAATAAGTGTCTTCTTGAGGGCGGGGGGAACCCTGCCCTCCCGGAAAGAACCATTAATTATTGCTGTGGCCCATTCTGTTGTTATAGGCCTGGCTGCTTTGATTAGCCAGGCCGGACAAGGATCAAGAGTAGAGGTGGTAGCCTGGCAGGGATCAAGCACTTTGTCTACAATATCTGGCATCACAGGCTGAAAGAAATCAAAACTTACTGGGCAAGGCAGAGCGCTGGACATTTCTGCTCAATCCACTGTATCCAAAAAAGGAGAAAGCTCCCGGCGGATGGCCTCCACTTTAGATTTTAAAAATGCTGCAGATTGGTCGGGTGAGATACTAGAAGGAGGCCCATCACTTCAACCAATTCTGGATAGATCGTGGACTATACGGAAAAGTTCTCCCTGCTGATTTGAAGCCTCACTTATCCGGTTAGCGAGGTGAGCAGCCCTTATCTTAGCAAGATAATGGTTAGTCGCGACCCTGACAGCTACCTTATTGTGATCCGTCGGTTTCTGTCTCCAAATGCACTCTAGCGTTCTCCTAATTTGCTTCATCGCTCGTAGCTCCTGATTAAACCAAGACACTGGCCGAGCTCTGCGTTGGAGCGGGCATTTAGGAGCGATTGTGTCTACAGCCCTGGTGGCTGCTGTGAACCAGCCATCAACCAGATCCTCGACAGGAGCACCAGCCAGCTCAACCGGAATCCCTCTCATGGAATTCTGGAATCCTATAGGATCCAGTAGCCTTCGAGGGCGGACCATTAAAATGGGTCCTTGCTCCCTGCGAGTTGATCAATGGAGGTAAAAGGGTTCTTTCTTATCCCATTTTTATTTGCTGTTGTTATCTGATTATTTTCTCTGATTTATTGACTTGCACTGCTGTATTATCATTATGTTGTTTTACTAACCGTTGGAGACCACCTGAGGGTAGATAATTCATCATTAAAGATGTTCTGAAGACTCATTAAATAACTTTTAGAACACAAGGATACAAAGGATCACAGCTGCTGTGGTTCTTAGACCTAAGTCAGCCTCTCCAACCAAGGGGTTGGTTTTCATCTCTTATCAGCCCCAATCACCTAATGATGAGGTATTTGGGCAGATACAGTCTGGCGACATCTGAAGTTGCATGGATGGAGCAGTGGATTCTGATTTCAGAAGTTAGAGAAAACATAACAAAGTGTCTGATATGGACAAAAAATTAAGAACAACAGGGCCTTTTCTCCCTCTCTGAAATATTTATTTTCATATAGTAAAGAAACAAACTAACAGGCAGACAAACTAACTAACAAACAAAAACCCTCCCATAAGGTGAACCATGATAAGGGAAACTTGTCATAAAGCAGGCATAGTGTCAATGGTTTAGGCAGACAGTGGCATGAAAGGAGTTAAGGAGATAATCTTTGGGCTCCCTAACACAAAGGGACAGTGGGTTTTCTGATCCATAAAGGATCAGGCTGCAGGGAACCCCATCAGACTCCTCTGCGTGAAATTACACCACAGCAGGGAGCTACATTCCTTCCACTGTACCACATTAAAGAGACGAATTAGAACCTGACATAGGCTTAATAGGCCTTCTTGCAGCCTGAGGACGCATGAGCCAATCAGAAGCCAGGTCTTCTGCTCTGGGAGGTTATCTAAGGCTATCTGTCCGCTGCTTCTCCTTCTGCTGCTCATGAGCTGTGGGGATAGGAGAACCTAAAAACAGGAGCATCCAAGGCCTAAGAACATAGGGAAACCACCCTTATAATGAATCAGAACGTTGATCCCTTCTTGCCTAGTATTGCTAACACTAACTTGCTCAGACTCGCCATGGTTTCAGGGAAGTCTGTTTCTTAGACCAACAGGGAGATGCCAGTAACTGAGTCTGGGGTCTTCCTCATGCAAAACAAATGTTTCACCCGTTGAGCTGCATTCTGTCTTTTTGCCTTATGTGTAGAAACCAGGAAGGGAAAAACTCAGAATGTCAGTGATATCTGCAGTCTGGCATGAAAGGGGTTAAGTGCTACTTGCACAAAGAGAAAATAGATCTCTGTCTGTCTGTCTGTTTGACATGTTGAGGCACCAGATCCACTTCAGCTCTGTTCTAGGGCCTTCCTCAGGGGAAACTCATTGAATGGAACCAGCAAGGAAGGTCCTAAAAGCAGTACAGGGGTGGAACACACCAGGTTCCTCAAAATAATGAATCTCTAACTCTGTCTCTGTCAATGACACACTGATTTATAAGTCAGAATTTATCTTTTGTGTTTGGGTTTTCTGCCTACAATAGCAATGTGCTGATACCAATTGTATGGAAAATTTATCATTTATCTTTTTGACATATTTAAGTCCTTTCTTTCTCCTCAAGAGGATCTATGGGGGCTTGCAGTATTAAAACACAGAATCAATTTTGCACTGAGAGCAAATTTGGCCCTGTGGACTTCCCCAGAAGGCCCTTTTCCCATGATACAACTGTTTATTGGCTTCCCTGCACACCCTTTCCCACATTCTAAAGAAGCTGGCTAACATGTGGCCCCCACGGAGCCAAAATACACCTCCCAGCACCTCACATGCTACAAAAACTAGTTTCATTTTTTTGAGGGGGAGAAAATGGCTCAAAATATCATTTAGGGCGCAGTGAGGTAATTTTGATATGTTCTGGGGTTTCCTAGAATGCCTGAGGCCTCCATGTTCTTCATTTTTTAAAAAAGGCCGCTAGAAGATGTAAAGACCCTTTTCCATTTTTTTTAAAAAAATATTATCTTTGAGTTGAAATGCTATTGCTTAGAGAAAATCCTTGGCATTGCAATAGGAGGGGTGGGTGTTCGGCAATTTTTGTAGAACATCCTTTTATTTGCACCACCATCACCACCCACTTACTTTTCTTTCCCATAACTCTGTGACATTACTGTAGATTGCCCGACGTCCCTTTGATGGTTATCGGCCCACTTATTCCATTTGGGGGATTTGCTGCAGTGACAGTTAGAAGAATACAGACCTGAACAGAAAGGCCAGGCAGCAAAGAAGAATGCTGGAAACCGGATTAGGATCATATTCTGCTCGCACTTGTCAGATTCTGAATGGGGTTCAAGTTCCTTTTGTCCTGGTGGGGATTTTGCCTTTTGCCCTCCCCTTCACACGATGAAGGAAGGAACACAGCCAGATCGAGACACATTCTTCAGTAAAAGTCTGCCTCTGTTACAGGGGCAAACAGAAGTGTCAAGTTTCAGAACGGTTTCTGTTTGTCATGTGTGTGGCTTTTTATGGTTATTTCCTCACCCCCTTTAAAATAAGGGGGGAAATGGGGCGGATGTCCATGATTAAAGTGGACCAAAAGGAAACTTCATGCACATAATCAGCAAGCATTCTAGCAGGTGAAGCTTTGTTATCAGAGCTGTGGCAATTTCTTGCTGAGTGCAAGATACCCAGTGGTGTTTGTCTGGCCTGATCCTGTGCATGTTTGCTGAAAATTTGGGACTAGGTAAAAGCCAAAATGGAATAGAATGGGGACTTCTTCATAAAAAATGGGTGCCAAAGATAGTGGGATGCAATGGACAAACATCAGAACAATATTTTACACATTAAACCTAAAAATTATTGTTCTATTGTTGCTCTCAAACCCTTTGAAATGGAACACAGTGGCCCAGAATGGCAACTTCTAAATAGGATAATCAAACTAAATTCATGACACATGTGAGGCTAGGTGAGACTCATAAATCAAGACACAAATCATCCTCAGAAACAACTCTCTAATACCCATTCTGGGCAGAAAACCAACAGCGTGAAAAAAATTTGGAAGGATGACTTCTAAGTAGGGCAGCCTGAAAATATCCACTCAACCCATCCAACAAGGGGTGGGGTGAGGGACTGATGGAAGCAGGTGCCAAATGCCCCTGGGAACAACATTCTCATCCTTGTCCCAGGCAGAAAAATCAATTGTGAAAAAAGCCTAGAATGAAGCCTCCTGATTTTAGGGTAGCCCTCCCCCCCAAAAAATTCACCTGCCCCACCCAACTAAAAAGGACTGATGCAACCATCCAAAAATGCCCCTGGGAACAACATCCCAGTACTCATTTTGGGAAGAAGATTTGATATTGTGAAAAAAATGGCCCAAACTGTGACAACTGAGCACAATGATATCCACCTATCTCATCCAACTGGAGGGGACTGATGCAACCAGGCGCCAAAGACCCCCCAGGAACAACAATCTAGGACCAGCGCCAGGCAGAAAGTTGATATTGCAAAAAGGAACAGCATGGAATGATAAGTTCCAAGGAGGGCAGCTGACCAATATTTACAAATCCCATCTGACTAGAAGGAATGGGTACAATAAGCTACAAAATAACCTCCTCTGCTGGGGACTTGCTCCAGTCTGGACCTAAAACTCAAAGACCTAAAAAAGGGTCCAGCTTGGGCACAGATTGGAGTTGGACTGGCACACATGTTCCCATGCATCATGCGATCACTAGGAAAGGGATTGCACCAGACCACTCCACAAGTGGTGCAAATTACAACCGTTTTCCCTATGTAATCACACCCACTACCACTTTAGCCACAACCAGTTCCCGGAGAAGCTGCTGTCATGCAATACAGAAACCCATTGCTTTCACTCCACTCTTGCTCTCACCAGACATTCAGCGATGCATATGTGCAGGATACACTGGACAACTGATTTCAATTTGCTCTATATGTGTATTTATTTACTTTGATTACTTTGTTACATAGCAGAGCGTGGAAATGTCATTCAAATGACTTCATGGGGGGAAAATGTGTTTTATGAAGAGATTGGAAGGAAGGCATCATACACGTGGTGTCGGAAAAAGTTCTAGCAAGAGGAGAAAATACTTTTTTTTTGAGGGAGCAGAAGATCTCTGGGACAGCTGAAGACGACAAGAGATGGAAGAGAATAGGGTTTCCCAACTCAGGTGTTCTTGGACTGCAGTTCCCAGACATCCGTACCGCCATCTGTGCTGGTCTGGATTTCTGGGGATTGCAGTCCAAGAACACCTGGGTTATCCAAGGTTGGCCAATCACTGGACTCGAGCACCAGCTCACACAACAAATGACTTGAACCTGTGTGTGTGTGTTGGGGTGGGGTAACTGGAATATAGATAGTCCACATCTTTCCTCTTTTGTTTTTTTCTAGATCTGTATGGCAGATTGCTACACCTAGAGCTCTCTTCCCTTCTTCCTTCTCCTCCCTCTAAAGTCACCTCTTAAAGTCACCTCCTGTTTCTTCTTCCTCTTCCCTCTTAGCTATATAGAAGAGGCGACTAATGGCACTGAAGCCATGTCCAGAGGTTGTGTCACTAATTTCTTCATGTACTGTCCTTAAGTTGATTCTAGTTCATGAACAGTAAGTCTTCCCCCCTCTCTTATTATCCATCTCCAGAGTTTATTTATTTATTTAAAATATTTTTACCCTGCCTTTTTACTTAAAAGGACTGAAGGCAGCTTACAAGATTAAAAGGACAGTATTTAAAAGTTTAAAAGAGTATATTTAAAAAAGTAAATAAAATCAGTACTAAACACAGATTTAAAAGCAACAGAGCAGTGCTGTTGTTATTCTTCCTCATAGTGACGAATCCCTGAGCATCCCTGTGCCTCAGGATGCCCATCAATGTACTTCTTATATTTACTCCTGCCAACTGTACAGAAGACTAAGCATGCAGTTAGCCCAATGAAATCATGTATCCCTTGTTTTCAACAGTGTTGAGCAGGTCGAAAGAGTGGTCCCAAGGCAATCATGGCAGATAAAAAAAAATTCTCTTCACTCTCCTAAATGGGCAGTTACCAAACCTCATTTCACAAGGGTGGACAGACAAGCTGGAGCTACCTTCTGAAAGTAATTCATTCCTGTTACTCATTACAGCATTTGAAAACATTCATTACAATATCTCCTTGTCTTTAAAATGTTGAAATATAACTCACTTCATTGCTTATACCACTTGTAACTTTCTGTGACTCAAAGCAAAACTGATGATTGATCAGACGGTGACAAAAAGCTTGAAAGATGCTTGTCAAAATGCTTCTTAAAATGACAGCAAAAAGTTACTCTTGAAAGTAACTAGGAAATGCTATTCATTACACAAATGAGTGGATACACATTTAGTTAAAATTGTTTAAAAATGTAATGAGCCTCCCTTGTCACCTAAAAAGGTAACTAATTACAGATAACTGTTCACTTGTAACTCTTTTATTTCCAACATTGGTTGGACAGAATGGGAAAGAGGCTGGAAGAGACATTGCTACTTCATAAAATCAAGCTTTAACTCAGTCATAGCTTAGTTTAGCTCAGTCATTCCTGTTTCGACTCCAGCCTTAAACAGGAAAGGATCAAATCTACCACCTCAAGGGAAAAATCCAGAGGTGTGGCATTGAGCCCTTTGAATGTGAAATGTACATTGAATTGTTGTTTGGCATAGAAATGTGTTTGCTTGTGTTGTGCTCTTGTTAGTGTACCATGCCTTTGAGACCGTGGGGGGGGGAGAGTATTGAAAGAAACATTCTCTGTGGATTTGAGCATAAACAAAAGGGCGAATGGACATGCATCATTCCCAAATACCCCCAATCTTGTTTTTAATCTTCTTCATGCTGGCTTTCTACCAGTGTAATTCATGAGAGTTCAATGGGGTTATGTCTTTTTTAAAAAAAAGGTTGGAGAGAGCCTGCATTATATCAGATTCTAAACACATGCTTAAACATAGTGTTATTGTGTCCAATAATCTGTAAAACCAAGCAAGAGATATTAAGCAAAATAATAGATTATATGCTTTGCTATAAATTGGATGCTTTTTATTTTATTTCATGAGAATTTATTCAGTCTGACAAACCATGATGCTTAGAATATAATAGTGGCATAATCATTGCCTGGGGCTGCCATTCCTCAGTATAATGGGATACTTATTCATCTAAGACAGGGACAGGTCTGTCCTTGGCTTTCATTTTACAAGATTACTTGTATTTCTGTCTCATTTGGCATAGGCGATAACCTGTCAGAAAGCAGATTCCACCAATCTGGAGGTCTTTTATTGTTTGCAGTGGCTTAGAATCCTCCCTCTGCCAACCACTCAACATAGATTTAGCATGAAAACTGAGTAAGTGAAGATAAACAACAAAATAATTCTCAATGTTGCACATAGTTTAATAGTTAAGTGTGACTCTGGAAGAATTCTTTGCACAGAAGGCATTCTGACTCTTGTGCATCAACAAGAGCTGAGATGAATTTTCTGTGAATTCTGCTTTTTAAAAGTAAATGAATGAATTGGAAATGTTTATGTTAATTGTGGAAGAACCTTTTTCATAAACAAAATTTTAAAAATGCAGGTATGCAAAGTGAAACTCTTTTTTTGCACTGTTCTCTGGTGCTTTAAAAGCCGCTCTATGAAGGATGGTCCATACTTCTTTCAAGTGTTGCGGTCTTGAATGAGGATTGCCACAAGTTTGAGAGACAATAGAAGAACATATCCCCAAAAGGATGTTTGGAAAATGGAAACAGAAAATGGAGGTCGAGAAGATAGACAATTAGGAGAAGGTGACATGCTATTTTTTTGCAGAGATGCATCTTCAAAGGTGCTGTTTTCAAAATCAACAACCAGACAGAGCCCGTTGTTTCTTGTTTGAGAAAAGCAAATTAATCTGCAATTTGTAAAACTGTGCAAGATGTTAGATGACAAATCATAAATCCTTTAATGCTTACATCCGTTCTGTTTATAATTGCAATGCTCCCTGTTCTACTTGGTTTAACTCCATGGCTTCTAACCTATGATTTTGTGAGAGTGACCAGAGTCATTGATTAAGCAAATCTCCTTCTCGACCCCAACAGAAAAGGGTCCTTGGATAGAGATCCACCTTCACATGCCTCCCTCATTGTGGAAAAGGAAACCTCCACTCTGGTGCTGCCAAAAGAAAAGTGAACACATCAGAGCCATGCCAGATTAGGCTTTTACTTCATTGGATCCCAAACCCTGCTGTTCTTTGACATCCTTTTTTAAACAGGGGAGCCATCTCTGCCAGTCCTGGATCTAGAGCGCTTGTTTTGCTTCTTTAGCCACAATCTGCTTTCCATTTGTTCCCAACCGTGAATCCATCAGGCACTTAGAATTTGGTGGCTTCTCTGTGTTATATTTTCCCTTCTTTGCTATCTATCTCAGTGCCCACTTATTGATATCACAGCCATTCCCACAGCTGCTCTTCAGAGCAAACAAGGAACATGGAATTACCTATGTTCAATGTAAAATGAACTTTTGTTCTTACTTTTGAAAATAAACACACACACAGGAATAGGAAATAGGCAATTTTTATGGGTAAAAGCCCCACTGAACAAAATGGGACTTATTTTTGTGTAAATATGAATAGCATTGGAATAAAACAGCCCAGTTCTTTCACATTTTCTGAGAATTAAATTGCACCGAGTTTAATGGGATTTAATATCATCTAATATTTGTAAAGTGCTTACAAATGTTCAAAGTATTGTGATTGTTGTTACATGCCATCATATCAACTCTAACTTATGGTGACCCTATGATGAGTGATCTCCAGCATGTGCTGTCCTCAACAGCCCTGCTTAGCTCTTGCAAACTCAAAACTGTGGTTTCCTTAGGAAGTCAATCCACCTCATATTTGGTCTTCCTCTTTTCCTGCTGCCTTCAACCTTTCCTGGCATTATTGTCTTTTCCAGAGAATATTGCCTTCTATGATGTGCCCAAAGTATGACAGGCCAATTTAATCATGTTTCATCCTGAGATAATTCAGAATTGATGTGCTCTAGGATCAACCTGTTCATCATTCTGGAAGTCCAGGGTATAACAAAAGCTCTCCTCCATCACCATACTGTATTTCAAATGAATCAATATTTTTTTCCTGTCAGCTTTCTTAACTGTCCAGCTTTTAAACCCACACATGGTAATCAGAAATACAAGAGTAAGGATGATCTTGGTCTTTGTTTTCAATGACCCATGGTCCTTGATGATCTTCTTAAATTCCTTCATTACTGCCTTTCCAAGTCTCAGTCTTTTTCTAATCACAAGCACTACCTGGTTATAAGTCTAACAAAAAATCCACAGGATTAGGGTAAATCCATATTCCCATCCCTTATATGTGAGACAGGGAAACTAAGGCCAAGGAAGCATCATCCCTAAGGCCACCTAGTAAGTTTGTTGCAGAGGCAAGATTTGAATTATGGACTTCTTATTTCATAGCTCAGTTAATTAACCTTGGATTCATTTGTTACTTGAAAATTATAAACATTTTTGTTGAAAGTGAATCTTCTCAGAACTCTAGATCTTCAGAAGCTACAGTGAGGAAGCCACTGTGAAATCAACGTTTTCTGAAATCTTTCTATACCTCTGAAAGATTAAAGATCTCTGGCAGTGTACCACTAAAATTACTCTCCTCTCCCATCCTACATCTGTTTTTAATTTTCCAAATTCTATAAAGATGGAATTTCTAATTTGTAGGAAAACTAAAACTAACAGCTATTTATGGTATAATATTTACAGAGATAGCTGGACATGAAACACATCCATCTTCTCATGATTTTTTCCTTATGGTTTCACCCCTATGATTTCTTGTGGATACAGTCTAGTTTAACATGGTATGATCTTACATAGTGTTGGCAAGAGGAGGTATTTATAATGAATTTCAACCTCATTATCATAGTAGAGAGAGGGCTGGCCAGAACATTTTCTTCGAAAGCAACCATGGAGCAAACTGGTGCTTACATATGCAAGTAAAAATAAGCTGGAAGCAAGCTGCTCAGGAAAAGTTGTCATGTTCAGCAAATGCAGTGCAATCATTGTGTACCATTAGAATGCCAGCACCATGTGTAGCATAATGTATTATAACGTTCAAAATACATGGCATACTTTTGAAACACCTTCCAAGGCAGACTAATATTTATTTCTTGTCCCTCTACTGCAGACAGTGAAAGGCTGATGTTGAGTGATAATGGCTTTTATTACCACTGTTATCAATGGTAAGCAAAGTCATGGGGGTTACTCCATGCTGCATTCCACTATAATTTGGATGGGAGTTTGTTCTGCTTTATGATGGGATTGCATGTGACAAGGAAAATCCATAACAACAATTTTGAATGCTCTGCGGTAGCCAGTGGCTTGTCAGCTAAGGAATTTGTAGAGGTAAGATTTCTAAGATTTGCAGTCATTGGAAAGCCTGGCTACCCAAGACTGAATAGATTAGCCTTCTGGCCTAGATGAGGCCGCTATATGGAGTGCTGGTCTACTCAAATTGTAAGTAGACTACCAGCCCATCACCATGGAAGATCAACTCCACTCAAGGCTCAGTAGACTGGGTCTTTGGCTAAGATGGGAAGAGCAGAAGGTCATGGCATACAGATGGATGGGTGAACTAACTAAACCATACCTAGACCGTGGCTTACTTGTCAAAGAGTATGGCTATCTAGGGGTCAGTAGACCAGGCCTCTGGACTGTATGGGACAGAAAGTCACTTGATAAATACATGGTACACTAGAATATATAGGAGGAGGGGAGATTCTGGCAAGATTTTCAGTGCTATCATAATCTCTTGTACTAGTCTCATATCATCAATGACAAAGTTGATTTAGTGGCACATTTTGTGCTGCTTGCTTTGGATGCCAAAATGACTAGCTATGGCTCTGTCTGCATTGCAAAAGCCACATCTTTGAAAATGGCATCCCTAGATTTATTAGGAAAGAGATCCTTATAAATCCACATCTTCACTGTAGGTTTGCCTTTAGAGCCCTCCATCCCACATTTTAAAGCTAATTTCAGTTGCACATTGTATTGGGGGGGGGGAACAGTTTGAATCCATTCAAAGTAACTGGGGAATTCAGCTCTCTAGTAAGGTTGTATTTTATTCTTTAATTGCAAAATTAAGGTGATAATAATTTTGTTTTATTAGTTTCACTGTCAGTGCACTTAGCAAAAGCTTAATGGATCTGATGGTGCAAAAAAAGAGTGAAAAATGATGCATCAGGCCTGGCAGTTAAAAATAAATTTGCAGCAAAAACCGACTAAGAATTTCTTAGAAAGAATGAAACATTTTATCAAGTTGGTGGAACCATTCTAAATTGCACCAAGAACTTACCCATCAGACAGAAACATCAGTAGTAAATGTGTTTTTCTGGGTCTGGTGCATTTCTATGTTTATATAGCTTTACATATCAAGTTAGTCAGGAAAAATTGAATAAAAGCATCTCAGGTCTGGAAATGAGAGAAGCTTATGAAAAGTAGATTTAATACAGCACCGAGTATGTTTTTTTTGACATTTATGGCACATTTCATAATGTTGCCAAGGACAGCCAATTACACAGTTTCTGGCGTAATCTCAAGAGAAATGTACACTGAAAAGTATTAATGCTTATTTTTTCCCCATACCCTACCTACTATATACATTTTTTTCTTCAGATCATCTTTATTTATATAAAATTATATGTACCTGCTGTTGATTTTAAGCTACGTCCAATTCCTCATAGCATCTCCCCCACCCCATTTCTGTCTTGTAGGATTAGTTTTGATTTTGGTAGACATTTTGGTAGCTTTTCACAATGGCAAGAGCCAAAGATAACATGATACACTGTGCCAAAACAAATGGATGCTTTCCTGTTATGTTCAGCTGATGCTATAAAAAAGACTTTAAGGTTACAGTCCTGTACCACTTACCTGGGAGTCAGCTTCATTGAATTCACTTGGAGTGAACTTTGAGAAGACATCTTAGGATTACATTGTTAGGTATGAGGTTGGATCCATGTGTGGATGTAACCAGAATCCACTGGTGAAGAATGGGGTGAGTTGTAAATGTTGCAATTTCCCCCTGTAACACCTGTCCAGCTGCTCCTTCCCAAAATATTTGTAGGCTCTTTCAGCCCTTCTAGAGCACCTTTTCATGAGACACTGGTAGCATCTAGGGAGAGAAAGTGGAATCAACAGAAATCTAATTTCTGGGTCTGTTTTCTAGGACCAGCAAGACTCCGCTGACTCTGGACACAATATTTTATGACACTTCTTCCCAATGAGCATGGTCCCATGGGCTGTGTGGTCTAGCGTTCCAACTGGATATTTCCTGAGTACATGGTAGCTGTTCTGGAGGGAGATCAGACAAAATCAGAGGAATTCCTTTAGATGAACTTGCATTTAAACTTGAAAATACTGAACTTTTTCAGAGCAACCTTCTCAAAGGAATTTTTAAAAAAATAATTTAAAAAAGTATGACTAACTCAAATGTTTCTCTAAACTGCAAGTTGTTTTTAAAAAGAAAAAGAGAGAGAGAATAGACAGTTTAAAACATTATTCACAAACTCAAGAGCCAAACAAGATTTAACACACATGGACTTAATATTTTTAGTCCTTGTACAAAAAAAAATATATAAACTATCAAACACAGGCAGTGATGTTGTATAATCCCAGTAATGATTGTGTTCAAGGTAAAGATGTTAACCCTCCTCACTCTATGCCCTGTTCCTGCCTGATCTGGCTCTGTCAGAAATTGCTATTGATTGAAAGATTGATTTAAATCTATGCAAGAGCTAGTGATGTGAATAATGTTGCATCTAGTTTGGCCATGAATTGGGAGATTCCTTTTTTCTTGTTTAGATGAGAAGATGTCCTCCAGCTGTGTCCTGAGCACAAGACAACTTTTTCATTCTTTAGTCAAAACAAGGAGCAACTCATTCCACTGAAGGACAAAAAACATGCCCTAATGAACAACACACAGACCATTTTGCCTCACATTTTTATTATCCGAATATGAAAACAGGCAATTTTACATAAAGTAAGATGGACACTATTTGGGTACATGGCATCATGCTGCAGCCTGCTTTAAATGAGTACAATTGTGTTTCTTTTTAAACTATCAGAATAAATAAATATTATACATTTTGCATTGCCAGTTAGTGAATCATACAGCACAAAACTGTTACGTTACAGGGTGTGTGGTTTTTGGGTTTTTTTTTTTTTTACAGAAAATTATACAGCATATAACTTTGATGTTTTCCCTCTTCAAAACTCTTTGTTCCTTATCCAAATATGGTTGACATGCATGTTTGTGGTTAAGAGCTCTGCTAGTCAAATAGGGTTATCAACATGAAATGACTTCACTCAGAGTCTAAAAAATTATTAAAGTCCCAAGAGCTATCTAAATTCTTCACTCCTCCTCTTTGTTGCTAGTAAGGTATCAAAAGACAATGTGTTGCCAGGTGCACTGTTGATGGAATACCGTATACAGTATCCCAGTTGAATTACAACAGCCCCTTAGAAGTGATTTTACTCTTGCTTTTCATGGCCCAAATAACAGAAAGCTTGTCACTAATCCCAGGCTGTCTGGTCTGGCTCTACCATTAGTCAGCATGACCCAACTGCTTCAGGGGGCATATTCATGGTACTACGAAAGTGCAGGAAATGTTTAGTCATTTTTCTTTCTGGGCTTCTTTAAAAAAGTGTAAGAGAAGAACGGCTCGTGAGATAGTCTGTCTCATATACCAAAATGTCTTGGCTAGTTTTAGATACTATGCACCTTGATCAGCAATAATTGCCATTTCCTGCTTTGCCTCTGGCAGCAATATGCCTTGAACTTCACTTTTACTGTCGTTATGTTATCTGCATTGAGAACAAATATTTGTAGCTCTACTCTTTTTACTGCAGTTCCAAGCAAATCCCACTGTGTTCAAGAGGGCGTAATGTCTTTTTGGGATTACAGCCTAAATATTCTACTACTTCCAGTCTACCAGCCAATTTAGAAATTCATGAACTGGTTTCCCCCTTCAGAGTCTGAAGTACATGTGTATAACATATGTATATGTCTCCATTTCCACTATATGTATAGTGAAAGGGTGTGTCTCAACACATCAGGACATCCCTTCAAAAATGTGTTGATTGCTAAGAGGGTTTTTGTTTTGTTTTGTTTGCTCCTGCATAAGAGTGTAAAGACCAACACTTTTGTCTGTCAGTAGCAGCGAAATACAGGGGTATTTACACAAAGCCCACTTCTGCAAATTTTTCAAATGGAAAATGTAAAAAATGCACAAAACCACTTGTAGTCTTGCCCAGCAGAAAGAAAATATTTAATTTTCTCTTGCAAGAAAGATTTTCATCCCAAGTGGCAACTTTATAAATAAGCTTGCATCACAAATCTGTACCCAACTAATTTAGTCTATGCATGGTTAGTTTCCACAACAAATGCATCTTTAATAGCCATGTCAAAATATCTACACATCTGCATGTTTCACAAAGCGCTCCCTCAAATGTCTTCTTACTCAGGATGCTTTGAATAGGGTTTTGCCTTTCTGAAGACAAGATATTTTATTTTTTAGCCACAGCACTGTATAAAAGTGTGTGTTTGTGTTTTGTGCCATTAAATCAGAACTGATTTAAGGAGTGGTTTTACAAGTTCCTCTCTCCCAGTTTCTGTGGCCATGGAGGGATTCAAACCCTGTTCTCCAGAGTCGTAATCTGTCACTCTGTTCACTACACCACACTGGGAATCTGTATAAATATAACAGAAGTTCATTTTAGTTTTTATAGATTCTATCTTCTGTCAGGAGGGCACTAAAAATTTTTTTGCCCTCATCCTGACCTTGGCACATTTTCTTAGAAAGAAGGCCTAATCCTCATACAAAGAAGGCGATACAGTTGCATATTCATTGTATCACTTTAGACTGCACAGCAGGGTTGATATGACAGAATGATCTTCTGCATTTTCTTTGCGAAAAAATTAGCAGCCCAAGGGAAAAGATATATACGTAGACTTTGCTCCAATATCTGGCTTTCTGTGATATAGAGAGGCATTTTGAATAGTACAGGGCTTGGGAACCTTGAGGTGGGATGTGGCCCACAGTCTCACCACTTTTCCTACTCCTACATGATTTAATTCCAATGGAAATGTTCCCCACCACCACCACCCAGTCTAACTGCGACATGGGAAGCAACGGGGAACCATTACAGCATGGAAAGTGGGGTCATTCAGCACACCTCCTCACATACTAGACTCATCCCCCTACACACACATAGCAGTACCAATTAGGCTTGAGTAAAGCCTTCCCTTGGAGCTAGTGCAATTGGTGTGTGTGTGTGTGTGTGTGTGTGTGTGTGTGTGTGAGAGAGAGAGAGAGAGCATGTGTGCACATATGTGCATGTATATTAATGTATAAATGGACATTTATGTATATGAAGAATTGATGTGTACATTAGCATATGGGAGGGATTCCGCTTCTGGGCCCTACCTGTTTTTGCTAGATGCCCTCCTACCTCCAAAACACACCTTCTAGAAAGTTAGCCACAAAAGACTGTGGCCTTCAGGCTGTTACGGTAAAGCTTTCAATCATGAGAGCTCTTATGCATATAGTCTGAAGGAGCATGTTGTCCAACAGCAGATTTATATTGCTACAACCTGGTTTTAGTAAGATGCATGCCTTAGAGAAAGTAATTTTAGAGCTATTGTCTTGAGATGAATAGAAGGGGATATACTCTACTGAGGTCTCCATCTGCTCCTCAGTTGAGCTCAGCTTCAATCCAGGATGACATCTATGCATCATCCAAAAAAAGGACAGAAAAAACTGGCACTGCGTAAAATTGTATAAGCTGTACCTGCTTCCAGTTACTAACGCAGCAGTTCCTTGTACATTTTACGTTGTATATACAAAGGATGTAACATATAACCAGGTAAGACATGCTGGAAAATCAGTATGGTGGATATGATGATAATTGTTACTCCTGTTCACTTTATTCATAATTATCTCTGTCTCTAGTGGCTTAAGTCTCCACATGCCTTAATTTCATGGGAAACCCTTCCTTTAGAATTGAGGACTTTAATTCTCTCCCTCTCTTAAAATCAAAATAATACAGAAATGATTTGATAAGTTTATATATAATTCTATTAAGCCATAGACTTTTTTTCAGTTTGGAAATTTCTTTCCTAACCAAGTTTCTGGCCATTTTTGATTCCATGAAAAGTTTTGTAGCAAAAGAATTTTTGTCTGCTTTGGTCAAAAAGATCTCAACAATAGGAGAGGATAAAACACTAATAATTATAAGATAGAAAAACAATGTATATTCTTGAGACCCAGCATTATTTGCTTCCAAGCTTTAAATTTGGAAGATGGGGAATTACTGATGCAGTATTTCCAATTTGCATTTTTCTTAAGAAGTATTATAGTACTTATTTTGAAGATACATGTATGTATTGCACAAAATATAATGCCGATAATGGACATTTTGCACAAAATACAAGAAGTGTGTTTATATATCACAAAGCCAGTTATGGATTAGACCAACCATAAGGTTTTCAGAAGATACTTTGAGACACTTAGGTAAAAACACAGGTGTGATGGGGCTCATACTTGGTGAGACACTGAGTTTGCTTTAGAATAATCAGGTTAATTTATGCAGAATTGTAGGCAAAAGAATTTCAAGGTGCAAGAGTACAGAACAATACTAACAAGAAAATAAGCATATAAATAAACCCACAGGTACATTTATTTCTTGGTTAATCAGGTGTAGTGGTTGATCCTTTTCACAAAAAAATTGGTATAGTTGTTTCAGTATGACCATTGGTATGTCTGACATGGTGGCGCTGCGGCTTAAACCGCAGAAGCCTCTGTGCTGTAAGGTCTGTAGATCTGCAGCTGTAAGATCAAATCCACGTGACGGAGTGAGCAACTGTCGCTTGTCCCAGCTCCCGCCAACCTAGCAGTTTGAAAGCATGTAAAAATGCAAGTAGATAAATAGATACCACTACGGTGGAAAGGTAACGGCGTTCCGTGTCTAAGTCGCACTGGCCATGTGACCACGGAAGATTGTCGTCGGACAAACGCTGGCTCTATAGCTTGGAAACAGGGATGAGCACCGCCCCTTAGAGTCGAACACGACTGGACAAATTGTCAAGGGGAACCTTTACCTTTATGTCTGAATTAGCACATATGTGGGCAGAGGGACAAGAATATTTGAATATACTCACATGGTTATTAAGATTCCTTATTTTCAAAACCACTTAGTAGAAGCAGTATGATACAGAGAAATTTACTTTAGATTATGACCACCCTCAAAAAAACCAAAAGAGAAACAGAATCATCCTTATTTCATTTTCAAGGTGATGAGCTGTGCTCTCAGTATATAGACATACAAAACCATTTGAAAAGAAGGAGCTAGGTGATGGGTGACATTTGAACATTTCAAGGTAAATAATACATCATCCTGCTATTAGGAAAAAGTTAATAGAAAAGGATAAGTTGAAAGACTTCAATTTTTCTTATCTTTTTCCAGCTCTAAACTCTAGTAAAACACCAAGCCATGACCTAAGTGATGCTAATTTTTTCAAAAGGTGACCCAAAATACAAAATTATACAGTTAAATGAGTTGTAAAATTGCACCTTTTGATAAAATAGTTTTAATGTTGTCCAAATTATTCTAGGGTTTGCTACATTAATGTCAGTTGAACCAAATCTTACTCAGAGTTGGCATGTCTAAAGTAGAGTGCAATTTGAGACATATACACTCTGGTAGTCACATTCCCATAATTATAAAAATTAGGCTGTAATTCTACATTTATTTGCCTTTGAGTAAGCCCCACTGAACTGAACTGAATGTGATGAACATGAATTGAGTTCTGCAATTCACAGCTTGCTGCTGAACCCCTTATGAAATATATTTCTAGAACAGTTTGAAATTAGTTTTAAATAATTATTTTTGAAAAAGGTGTCCAGCTCCATTTTAAATGAAGAATGACGGCTGAAATGAACTCTGAGGAACTGCCATGTCTCTAAAGAGAGGCATGTCTTCTCAAATAAGGAGCATCTATTAAACCTGACTTTGCAAAAGACAAATTGTTTTACAAGACATTAAGTATCTACAAGCACTTCCGTCTTGCCTATATGCAGAGTGGATACGTCTGTGAGGTCTTGTGTCCCATAAGTTATGGTGATGGCAATAGTTCAGCCTACAGCCATGTCGGCTCAGCTTATTATGCTGAGCTGGAATCCAAGCACTACATACACTGTTGCATAACTGGACTTCTCCTTGCCCTATGGAACTGTTCCCATCCTCTCTGTCTTCCTTTTCCTTCCCGCAACCCCTCGATATATCCACTGAGGCCTGTCATGAGGTTCCCAGATCTGAAACAACTGACATGGGAGAGATAAGACTGGAGAGGGGAAGGGAAATCAACTGGCAAATGCCATTCTTTTAGTTGATGGACATAAGAGAATGTTGCACAGTGAGATAAATTCATATTAGGGAAAAAATCCAGTCCTTCTAAATTAGCCTCATAACATTACAGGTTACAATGAATACTCCAATCCATTTTGGGATTGTTCTTATCCAACTTCAGAGTCTGGTAATAGTAAGCATATAATTTTGTGTGGTTTCTTCAAAACCAGACCAAAACAAAATAATGATGCAACCTTTTGCATACACGTACCTCTCACTTCAGTTTTGCAGAGGTGACCAAATAAATTCTCTTCTGTTCTGCAGTTGTAAGACATCTGCATATTAAAATGAATTTGGAATGCTGAATTCTGCCTTGGTTGCTGCTGCTGAATAGCTATTTGAATCTACGACTCTGTTCATGAGGAGACCTGGTACCAAGCGTGTCAGCCGTCTCATCATGAAGGAGGAGACTGTAATTGATTCATTGGGCCAATTTTGGTGGATGACAAGATTCATCAAAGGAAAGGGCAAGATCATTTAGAAATAAATTAAACAGCAAAGGAGAGAGTAGTAGGAGACTGTGAAGAAATATATTCTTGACACTATTGGGTATTAAGAAAAGGGATCCACTTTGTTACTGAACTTACAATTACCATTGTATTTTTATTGCTAGGGAGGAGGAGAGGTACTTCTGGAACTTTATATCATAGGTATCAAACTAACATGAATACAGTGCATTTTAAAATTCAGGGCCGGGGGAGTGCCACTTTCCTGTTGCACCTAAAAGTGGCAAAAGGTCCTGGACTTGTCCTCAGATGCTTTACACAACTGTCACACAGCTCAGTGGTTTAAGTATCTGCCTGCAGGGCCTGAGGTTGGGAGTTTGATTCCCCAGTATTCCTCCTTGATAGAAGCTGGATGTGATGATCCATATGGTCCTTTCCAGCTCTGCAGTTCTAAGATGATGATGATGATGAAAAACTTTAGAAATAGCAAAGTCTACCCTTCGGCAGATTGGAATGAAATGTGAATTTAAAAACTGCAAGAGAGATTTCTAAGGAAGACATTCTAATACCTTCTCACTCATTCTATTTGAAGTGTGTTGGGAGATCAATATTACTCTACTGGAAGTGCTTAAACAGGAACAGAACCTTAAATGATCACACAACATATGGTGCTTATGGAGAACTGAAGTGGAAGACAGCACCGATCTTCTCCTTCTTTTGCAAAATAGCTTTCTCTTAAATTGTACTTGGAACACTGACCATATGAAATAAAAACATTTTCATTACCTTTTTCTTTCTTTGATTACAGTGTTGGTTCTACTGATTCTATAATGGCAAAAGAAAAGGGAAAGGAGGTGCTTCACAGTTCTGCATAAGGCAACACTGACATTAACACACAGGCGAGGGAACATTTCCAAGATCATATAAACTATATACAGTATGAAGCAGGGATTCCCCACTCCCTCAGAGAAACAAAGCCATCAAGACATTTATCATAGTATTATCTAAAGAATCTTTCCAATATTACATATTTGACTCACAGTTCTGAAGACAAATTCACATTTAAAACATCTTCCCTTTCTCCAGGGTTTTATTCTTTATTTATTTATTTATTTTAATGGGCCAGCAAAAGCAGGCCAGAGCAATGCCTGACGTGGAAACCAGAACCACAATAAAACCGAGTGCATGTCAAAGACCAACCCAAGCTGTGGCAAAGATGTGTGGCGGTTCCTTTAAGTCATCTGTTGTTCGGGCTCTTTGAATGGTGTTGGGTGTTCCCCCTGCCTTTTCTTTCCAGCCTGGTGTTCAGTTTGGTAATGTGTCCAACCCCAGAGAGGCGGCGTGTTGCTTTGCTCGCAGCCGTAGGTTCTCGATACTGGTTGTTTTACTGTTCAGGCTCGGGAGAGAAGAGGATGCTTGCAGGATAGGAGAGGACCACACCTGCTGGGCATGGGAAAGGGACTGGTAATAGGACTGGCAGTGCAGCGAACTCAGGGGGGCCATGTTGACATTCATGCCCAAATACGGCATGGCAGAAGGTGTCCCCATTTCAAAAGATGAGTAATGGACCAAGTTATTGGTGGCGGCCATGTGCTGGCGGAACTGCTCTTGCAGGCGGAAGAGGCTGAGGGGTGAGGATGAGTAGGAGTGAGTCTGAGACAGACTGCTGCTGGAAGATGGTGTGGCCGTAGCATTGATGGGGGAATCTGCATTTGTAAACATAGCAAAGTCAAGTCAGTTTTCTTTCTTTCTTTTAACCCACTAACTGTAGCAGGATGCAAATTCAAAATGAGATTTGAACTGCATTTGAAGTACCAAAAGTTAATTCAATTCGCAACCTTCATGTCCAGGTTATGCTAAACGCAGGCAGCTTTTGGTACATCACGCAAGGGAATGTGGAAATACAGAAAGGTGTAAGGGGGACGCACCAATGGTTTACTTCTCCTTATGGATTGTTATTTCTCACACATCTGTGTAAATCCCAATCAAGTGTTAGATACATGCAAGGATGCCTAGGCCAATGAAGGACAGCCACATTTCCCTACACATTATAGGGGGAGATCATGGGGAGGGGATACAGGGGAAGGGAGAGTATTCTTATCTCTGGGATTTGGACTTTTAAAATTTTGGGTAGAATTAAATAACCAGAAATCACCCAATAGTTGCTTATGAGCCCTGATCCTACTAGTAAAACAAAAACAAACACAAAACAACAACAAAAACACACCCTTATTTAAATCACGTTTAGTATGTTTGAACTGAGTTTAAATCCTGGTGATTACACAATGTATTTGCAAGCATTAATTAATTTGACAGGGTACTGTATTTTTTTTTCTGTGCAGCAGCAAGTTTCCTGGCCCTCTGCCAGAGGTCCATTTATTTTATGGTGGGTGTGGAATCGAATCATTGAAATCAATTTCACATGTGTGAATGATCCTCCCACTGATTGGCTCTCACAGCCATTCATCCCCTGTTGTGAGGGTGTTCGTTTAATTTTTTTTAAAAAAATGTCTGGTACAGCACTGCACTGGGTGGCAACAATTAAAAATGAAACAAAAACAAAAACAGAGCTTTGCCCCAGTCAGCGGATGGGTGGCCTGTTCGCTGTGTTGTGCAATGTCAGGAAACCAAGAGAAGTGACAGGGTCGAATCCCCCAACTGGGAGGAAGCTCCCTCCAAAATCCCTGATCAAGGCAAAGCTCTATTAAAATAACTCAACAACACCAGGGGATAAAGGGCTGTGAGAGCCACCAGTGGGGTCACACAAATGTTCCAAGGTAGGATCCGCATGCCTAGCCAGCCACATTTTGTGGGTTTGTGGGAACGCTTGGGCTTGTTTTTGTGTTTTGTCCATTGGAGAGAGAGAAAAAAATTGTTTGATCTCAATGAGAGTTTATTTGGACGCAGTTCAGATTATGCTGAGGGGCCACTATTTCTCTCTACTCCTCCTTGGATTCCTTTAGATCAGAACTTTTACCGTGGAGCCCCGAGGCCCCTCCCCCAGCCCGAAGAGCATGTCGGTGTCCTTCCTCACTCACCTGCTTTTGGGCTCGCCCTCTTGCTGTTCAAAGGCTTGTTTTCAGCTCCAGGGCTCTTCTCTGCTTTGCTCTCTTCCAGGGAGATCTTGAATTCCTCTTCTCTGTCTGTCTGGTCCTCAGCAGCGGATTCACTTGCTGACTGCTCAGACATAGTCAGACTGAGCTCTGTGTTTACCTCGCTCGGCAAGTGCAAAGATTTCTCTGCCTCTGGAGTTGGAGTCTGTGCTTCCAAGACGGGGGTATCGGGTTTGCCCTCGCTGTGGTTAGCTTCGGAGTCCTTCTGTTTCTGGAGCTGCTCCTTTTGCAGGCTGCGCTGCTTCTTTCGAAACTTAGCTCTTCGGTTTTTAAACCAAACCTTCATGGGGGGGAGGGGTTGGGGAGAATCATGGAACAATACCATAGATTAGGATTTTCTTTTTAAAAAGGTATTTTAGAATTAAAACTAAAATTTCAACATTGTTAGGCACTTTAATAACTAATACATCTTGTTCAGAAACTGCCACCAATGAACTCCTCGGTTTCAGATAAGGATTCTGTGAAAAACACAGAACTGTTAAGAGCTAAAAACCATTTCGAAACAAATTAATGCAGATGTCACTTTGATGGTTGAACTGGATGTCAAGGGAAAGTTTATTCTCTCCAATTCGTTCCCCCCCCCTTACCCACAAAGAATCTACAGATAGATGCACACTTCAGGAATCAGAGTTGCAAGTTAAGCCTGTGTTTAACTTCCACGATGAATTCAAAAGTAAAGTGTGTGAAGTGCAAGCTACATGTGAGGAAAAAACATACTATGACAGATAGACATTTTTCACCACTTGAGGGAGCACCTTTTCTAAAGATGTGCTAACTCTATCATCTAGCATCATCATCAAAGAGTATGAAGGGCCTGAGGGTCATTACATGTTCACTTTTTGCAAGCAATATCTGCATTTGGAAAGTGATCGTGAAGTCAAGATACAGAATAATCCCCAAAACTTTACTGCATATTACGGGAGTATGAGTGCACAAAAGATTAACACAATACTGTTAAAGTTTCAAGAATATAAAGGTAGAGGGTTCAAAGGTTGGATGGATGTTATTTTTTACAAATATCATTATTGGACATAGTTTGAAACACCTTTTCTTTTTTCTTTTTTTGCTGAGGACAAAAAAATATTTGAATATTTACTGCATCTTTCTTCAGCCCCAGAATATTAACATAAGAAGTACTCCAGCTCAATTACCTGTACTCTGGCTTCTGGCAAATTAGTACACATTGCCAGTCTCTCCCTCATCACCACATCTGGATAGTGAGTCTTCTGGAAAGTTTTCTCTAAGGCTTCCAGTTGTTGGGCTGTGAAAGCTGTCCGGCTTCTTCTCTGTTTGCGGTGCTGGGAGCCATAACGGGCCTCCAAGATGATGTCTTGAAACGTACAGCCGTTGGAAGACAAAAGAAGTGGCCAATTTAATTAGGGTAATTTGTGTGCATCAGGCAAAGAAGGTCAGCTGAGGCTGCTAAAAACCCTAGACAAATCCTAAATGGGAAGGCTTTTAATACAGGGACTAGATTAGCTTTAGAAGAAGCCCCTCCATCTGGGTTGAGGTAAGAAAACACTGTGGTAAGTCATGAGCTATAACTCTGGCACTGAGAATCTATAGAAAACAGAGATAATAATTTTTCAGGCAGTAGAGATGAAGGGCATATAGAGAACTTTCAGATTTTTAGTAAATGGGATTACTTTGCTGTGTATTTTTTAAAACCTCAGAGTTTTAAAAACATGACATTAGTTTTTTCTGTTAACAAATAAATGGTGGACAGAAACCCATTCTTTTACCCTGCTCATTGTGCCCTTTGAAACTTAGGTGTTGAAATAGGCATTTAAAGGAAGGAAAACACCCAAGATATACTGAGGGCCCAATCCTTTCATTCAGAGATGAGCAAAGTGTGGTTGTAGAGGCATTTGAAAGCCAACAAGGCTGTTTGGTGGCCCCTCTCCCAGACTCCCACAGTTCCTTTTCTAGGCCTTTCTGGAAGCCTTCATGAAGTGTGCGTTATCTTCTAAATAGGTGCCAACTTCCCTCACCATTTAACACCAAGCAGGCCAGCTGAGGACTCTAACTCTCAGAGAGGCCTGGAGAGAGAGGAAAAAAAGAGAAACCAGGCTTTCTCGGCAGTTGCTCCTCGACTGTGGAATGAATTGCCTCCTGCAATTCACCCAGCTCCCTCGCTGTTGATTTTTAAAGAAATCTTTGAAAACCTTGTTATTTAGTCAGGCATTTCGAAATATCACACGGATGGAGCCCACTGAACCTTTTTAGTCTACCATGATTTAATTCCACTATTTTAATTGTCTGTTCATATTAATTGTATTTCAAAGTACTTTAATTGTATTTTTTATTTTTATTTTACTATTATTATTTTTAGATTGGTTGTATTCTGTATTTTAGGGGCCGTGGTGTCGCTGCGAATTAAACTGCATTAGCCTCTGTGCTGCAAGGTCAGAAGACCAGCAGTTGTAAGACTGAATCCATGCGATGGAGTGAGCTCCTGTCACTTGTCCCAGCTCCTGCCAACCTAGCAGTTCAAAAGCATGTAAAAATGTAAGTAGATAAATAGGTACCACCTTAGTGGGAAGGTAACAGCATTCCGTGTCTAGTCGTGCCAGCCACATGACCACAGAAACTGTCTTCAGACAATGCTGGTTCTATGGCTCGGAAACGGGGATGAGCACTACGCCCTAGAGTCGGTCACGACTGGACTAAATGGCAAGGGGAACCTTTACCTATTCTGTATTTTATCCGTGTTTATTGTATGTTTCTTGCTGTAAGCCGCCCAGAGTGGTTTATGGCCAGATGGGCAGTATAAAAATGAAACAAACAAAACTTTTTTTTCAAAGCGGGAAGTGGATATCCAGTTTTGTTCTGTTTTGAGTTGGGCATTTTCAACTATCAAGAGGACACCTTGGAGGAGAAAACTGGGTTCCATACTCGCTAAAGTTACCCACTCCTGCAGTGTGCAATACCTAGGAGAAAGCCCCATAGAACTACACACCCACACCCACACACACTCAAAAACAAACAAACAAAAAATAAAAAAACAGAACCCCAGGAAAATAGGGCTCCTTCCAGATCTGCAGTTAGTTCTAAGATTATTATTATTATTAACAAGCCCATAAACATATACCCTGCTTTCCAAAAATCAAAATAAAATTGTTTTCCATTTTTAAGTATGTGCTTTTAATGACCAGACTAAAAGATATTGTAAGAGGAAAAGACATGCAAGGTTTCTTTAAAAGGGGACTAGATCCAGAGTAACCAAAGGAGAGAGGAAGACTGGAGTTGGTTTTCCCACCCATTCCTTTCCTTGCCAAGTGCTAACACGCAGGTCTATTGACAATGTATTTCCCATTTCAGCAACATCCAGACTGCAGTACTGTACATACGTCCAGTGCAAGCACAGGATCTATAAGTTGTTCTTACCAGCCAATCTCTCTGCCAGAGTGAGGGCATGCACGGATGGCCTGTAGTCTGGAGCATGCTGAGCTTGCTGTGCTGCCTGTTGGTGCAGGTTGTACATGGCGCTCAGCGAATTCATAGCATGAAGAGAATAACCGTTCACTCCATAATGCTGCATGGTGGCATAAGACCTGCAGCAAAGGAGAGATGAGGAGAAGGCTGTGAAGAGTTTTGAAGCAGAATTAAAACTTCAGTATGAAACAAACAAAAATGTGTTGAAGACAGGAATGCTTGCCTCACATGGAATTCAGTCAGATGCCATTTGTACTTGTTTGAGTTTGCAGGATGTGCACTTAATTTTAAATCACTGTTCTACATCAGGATGCAGTTACACTATGAAAATGAATAGGAAGATGGATTGTGGTTTTTGAAGATGGTTTAAAGTCATGTGGTAGTCACATGGTTTTTGGGTCAGTATGTGCATCCTCTTGGGAAAACTTGTGATCCATTTTTAAACTGTGTTATATATTGGTTGCGGTGGCTACTCGGGCTTTAGATTCATTACATGTGAGGCTTTGTCTTAAACATATCTGCTCTTTCAATAGCTGCCTCTCACAGCTACAAACCGCTGTAGTGATGTCATTTTGAAATACTTTATTTTTTATTTCTTGGAATCTGACATAGCACTAGGTCAACTTAACAGACAGAAAATAATTAAAACAGATTGGACTGAAAACTTTGCTTGCAGCCTGATGCATGTTCATGACAGATGTGCATGACAGAAAACACACAGGCACAGACACACAGACACAGACATACACCCAGAGGGAGCAACGGATTCAGCAGCCAGGATGGAGGGAGGGAAGATACTTGACAAGGTCAGCAGCTTCTAGGCTTGTGAAGCAGGGAGCAATATCCCCTCTCAAACCTTTTTCTCTCTGCTGGCTCTTTGCACATCAAACTGCAAGGTTTTCCTGCAGCCCCGAAAACGTTGATCCTACAATTACTTGACAAACCCCACAGAATTGATTTACATCAGCACAGGCATCTACACTTACCAAAATGATTAAAAAGAAATCACAAGCAATCTAAAATAAATGACCCTTTTGTAGCCAAGTAAAATACCTCACTTTCCAACTAAAATCAGCTTCCCAGAAGAAAGAAAATCCATGTTTCCCTGTTTGTCGTGCAGTTGGAATGTCTAAAAGCGATTTTCAGCATGCTAAATCCAATTAAAAACAAGGTTTTTTTCCACATGTAGTCAAACCCTCAGATAAACTTGGGTCAACTTAACAAAGGGGTGAGTTGCTTTGGTGAGTCGGGGAGGGTAGTTTTCTGCCTCAGGGAGCTTTCAGTATCTACCCAGACCACCAAGAACACTGTCCCCAACCAAACTATGAAACTTTAAGTGCTTGGATGTTTTTATAAAAATTGGCTGGGGATTTTGGTGTTAAATGGTAGAAACCTGCCCTGCAGCCTACAACTATCCCCAAAATTTTACTGCACTATTTTTTAAAGTAATTTTATGACTTGTGGTTTCAACAAATGAACAAACAGAATAAAGCAGTACACAACTGGTCTGTTGCTGTGGTCTGCCAACAAATGTTGAAGCTCATCAGTGGACTACTGGCCGAGAAAGTTGACTTTCATGAGAAGCTTTGACCAGGAAGGAGGATGGTATATTTCATTCCCAGCTATCACTTCTAACCAGAAGAGAATCCATATCTTTTACCCTTCAAAATTTTATTATTCTTTCGATCTTCATTTTCACATTTTTAAAATTCCCATCATTTTGGGACTTACTACATTGGGCGAAAGAGGCCATCTTCTGCCATTCAGCAGGCACTCCTCCTGCCACGTTAGCCTTCAGATATTTCTCCTGCTATTTAACGATTAAAATGCAATACATCCCATATAAACACACAATGTGAGAACCTTGTTGTGAGTGAGGAACTGCACTGCTCTTTGCCCTTTCATTTTTGCTTTGATTCCCTCTGCAGATTTAAAGCATCAAACTCTTATTCCCTGCCTTGTATTTTTATAGCTAGCACATTTTTACTGTGAGTGCCGTGGTGGTGTGCAGGGAAAGTTATAAAATGAATGAAAACTCCGATTAGAAGCATTTGCAACAGAGATGGTTACAGACCACTGTCCAAAGAGGGAGGGAGGAAGCTCTAAAGTTTATGGAAGTACAAAAATTTTTTAGAGAAAAATGCAAAGAGGGAGGAACCCAAACTGCTCATTGAGCACCCTCAGTTTGCATGGAGTAGAGTCTGTTGGACCATCCCAAGAGCATTTGAACTTTAGCTCAGAATTCAGATTTTAGCCTGCACTTTACAGGAGTTATCCAAGGTGCTGAACCTGCTTCTATCACCATTGCCCTGCTACCTAACTACCTCATTCTGCTTATAGCTGGGGTTTCCCTCATAGTCAAGGAAGTGTAGCAGAAAAACAGAAAGTCAGCAGGGAGAGAGAATGGAACAGAATGTCCTGAATACAGTATTAACACTCCTCATTATAGTATTTGGTTGTATGCCCTGTATGTCTGAAATAAGATAATATGTATGTATTGAGACAGCAATTCTACATTCTCTAATTACTAATATATAACAAGAAATTATCAACTCTATATATACCACTGCAGTTCCCAAAACACCATATTTTTGTGTGCTCAGATAAAGAAGTTGGAAATGTTTCTCCATTGAAAGAAAGGTGGCATCTATGAGGAAAATAGTGTAATAGTTTCTGGGGGCATGGTGACCTACAAATTGATCTTTTGTATTCAGATACATCATGGCTGAGAAGGAAAGATGAAGACTACTCACATTCACCTCCAATGGTAATGAATATGAAATGAAGTGATGAGTAGAGATGAACATGAACTGTAAAAATGGTGGTTCTTGGTTCATGGCTACCCATGAACCACAAACCATAACTACTTTTTAATGACAAACCCCACAGAAATGATTTATACCAGCAGAGGCACCTACATTTACTAAAATGATTTAAAATAAATTACAAGCAATCTAAAATAATAGACCCTTTTGCAGCCAAGTAAAATACGTCACTACTGCCCCCATCACCTACCTTAGTTCTGCCACCACCTATTACTACTACTACTACATCACTGCAAATGAACAAGGTGGTGCTGGGTCATCCATTTGCAGCCCCACAGCTTGCCCACTGCCCCCATCACCTCCTTAACTGGTCTTATTGCCTCTTGCTTCTCTACCACAACTGCTGACATTTTGAGCGACAGGCTGAGCTTCCCTTCCAAAAGCCAGGCCCGCAGTCTCTGCACATGCCCCACCCATCAGCTGATAGGCGGGGTTGGGGTCCTATGCATAGACTGCAGGCCCAGCTCCTGGAAGGAAAGCCAGACCTGCTGTGTCTCAAGATGGTGGTGAAGGCAGAGGACAAAGAGGGGGAGGCAACAGGACCTGGTAGGGAGCTGACGAGGGCAACAGGAAAGGGGTGAAGGTAGGGGAAAAACCAGAAAGTTCATGAAATTGCCAAAAACAAACAAACAAAAAAAAAAAAACACAAACACCTCATGTTCCTGGGTGGTTCAGTATCATTGGTTGTGATTAAACCAATCCAACCTGAATCAATGAAACATCAGTTTTTAACAGATCCCCTGGTTTGTTTGTTTTTAAGTCATGTCCATCTCTAGAGATGAAGCTTCTTCAAGACATGATAGCCTCTTTAATGGATACCAGCAAAAATAAACAACAAATGCCAGCTTCAATCAAATCTTAATTTTGAGAATGATGATCTGGGTCCAAGATTGGCTTATCCAGTGATTTTTTTAAAAAAAATACATAGTTCTGGGACAGTAGTGATGGCTATTGTCGTTGCAAAAGTTGTATCATGCTGGCTGGTGTAAGAGATGACCAGTAACAATACAAAAAGTAGTAGTGTAAATTCCTCTGGAATCTGAAATCCTGAATAAACAACGCCATTTCTCCTCGTGCCACCAAAGGTACTTCTCACAAATACCACTGCAACTCTCTCTGGCATGTTTGCACAAGCTGCTATAATAAAGGAAATCTTATTAGAACATAGGGATCCCTCCTGTGACAACTCATGTTAGTCTCTGTGCTATGAAAAAGGCACTATGATGCCAGAAAATATCAAGTATGACATTCTTACCAGGAACTCCTCTACTGTTTATACATCTGTTATTCTAGCTGTAAGGATTTTTAAAAAAATTGCCCCAAATCAACGGAACTGCCATGAGCACTCCCATGGCCCCACAATATGCAAACATATTCATGGCTGACCAAGATCAACACTTTCTTAACTGTTGCACCCCAAACCACTCCTCTATTTGAGGTACATTGATTACATTTTTTTTCTCATCTGGACCCAAGGAAAGGAATCTCTAAAGAAATTCCACTGGGATTTCAATAACTTTCATCCAAACATCAACCTCAGCCTGGGCAATCTACACAAGAGATGCATTTTCTAGACACCACCATAAAACTATAAAATGGATATCTTAGTACCACACTGCACAAAAAAACCCACTGATCAATATACCTACTTGCATGCTTCCATATTGAACACACACACACACACACACACACACACACACACACACACACACACCTGTTGTTTACAGTCAAGCCTTCAGATAAAATCACATCTGCTCAGATTCACAAGATAGAGACTTAGGACTCAAGGATCTACAAAATGCATTCCTCAGAGTACAATAGCCCCCCCCCCAATATGACTAAGGAACAAATTAACAGAGCAAGATGAATACTCAGAAGTAACCTACTGCAAGACAAACCCAGAAGAGAAAATGGCCGAACTAGTTTTCACTTTTGGTCCACAACTGAGATCACTATCACACATCTTAGGTTATCTCCAGCCCATCCTTGACAAAAATACTTCACTCTCGCAAGCCCTTGGTAGCAGTCCTATACTTGCTTATTGACTACCCTCCCACTCTCAAGCAACTACTGACATACAACACTGACAGAGAGATGGGCCCTAAAATCGGCTACAAACCAAGATGCCAGCTCTGCCCCCACATTTATTCTGGCAACACCATTTCAGGATGCAACAATGTCAAACACATCAGAGGTACTTTTAACTATTCCTCTGTCAATATTATCTATACCATCTTTTGCCAGCAATGCTCCTTTGAACTCTACATAGGACAAACAGGACAATCTCTGGGCAAAAGAATAAATTGACACATTGGACACCGGGAATGGCAACACAGAGAAACCTGTTTCGAATCATTTTAATTTACTTGGACACTCAGCACAAGATCTGAAAGTTGCCATGCTGGAGAAGAAAGATTACAGGACAAGAATCCAGAGTCATTTGAGATAAAATATATACATGTGTTTAAAACCCATCTCAGTGGACTCAGTATAAGCCAAGGTTTCTTTGGGCATTATCAAATGTAAAACAGGGCAATTATTGTGTAATTCCTAGCCATACTTCCTCCTAAATAACCAATGCAACCATACAGGCCCCCATTGGAGATTAAAAATACTCATTACCTTGTTGTTCCTGCTTTGTTATCTATAGCCCATCATTGTCATTGTTTAGAGAACAATGCTTCCAGTGAGGAGAATTGGGTATCGATAGGGGTCTTAAAGGTCACTGCCAGCTGTGAAATACTGTACTATCAACTGCTTATACCTAGGAAACAGTCTCCATGTATACATGTTTAAATATTTGCCATGTAGTCCCACTTTTATGTCGGAGGAAGTGGACTTGTCCATGAAAGCTCACATTAAAATATAGCCATTACACTTCAATGTGCCACAATGCTTTTATTTTGTTCATTATTTATTATCTTGTTTATTTTTTAATTTTATTTGTATTGTTTTGGCCTGATATGTTAGTGCAGACTAACACAGGCATCTTGTCTAAAATTACAGTTAGAAAAGCATGTAGGCTAAGAGAATCATACTCGGGCACAGTTAACTTCCTCCTTAGCTCCCTGCACATTCCTAGTAGAATAAATTAAATATTTAAAAGACAGTATGCAGCAATTTTCTTTGGTAAATGGTGGAGGCCATTTGTCAAGCTGCAGCAGTGTTTTGCAAGCTGTCGAATTGTGCTTACATTGGTTAAAATAATCTTTATATTTCATTAAGCAACCAAATAAGCTGATCTTCCCCACTGGCTGTATAGATGGCTTTAATTTTCAAAATCTGCAAATGCATCTTTTATGTCATTTGGTGGCTGGAGGGCATGGGTAATGCTGCAGCCAATTGGAGAATAAGCAGTGGAGTTTGATTAGCTGGTATATTACACAAATTAACATTGTTCAGTGAAAACAGCATATCTTAAGATGTCCTTGATACATAAGGGGACTGAACTTCCACCTCTCTTATTAATAACGGTTGTAGCTACAGCATGCCCTTTGTTCTAGAATTAAAGGAATGTTTGTGAAAAGGACATTAAAAGGAAATGTGTAGCTCTGACAATTAATGCTAGTTTGATTATAATCAACACCATGATGTTGGTTAAATACTCAGGAGCTGGGAAATCTTTTATGTTTAACATTTTGTACCCAGGTCCTAAATGATCCCCTGTATAAAGCATGCCAGACAGCTGGTGGTGAGGAGATGGTTCCATAACAGAGAAGAGTCACTAGTGGGAGAGTTCAGGTAGTATCTTTTCTCAGCAAGGGTAAGATTTATCCGTCATACCATCTCTGCAGGGAATTTGCCTTCATGGCTTGTGAGCAGGCAACAGGTTACAGTTGATAGTTAATCTCCTTTGATAAGCCCTTTAAGGTCCAGATGACCAAAGAGAGGTACTTCACCCTGAAATTTTAGGATAAGGTCACCCACCCACCCACTTTTATCACAAACCACCCCAGCCTTTAGGTGACCAAAAGTTCATCCTGGAGAATAGCTTTTAACAAGACTGGAAGTAAGTGACGAGTTCTATTGTTCCCTGTGTGAGAAGCAGGAGCATTTGGAGGAAATAGTGGCCAATTCATACAGAAGAGCAAAATTGGGGTGGGAGGCACTGTTGCTTCTGTGATGTCTGATAACAAATCTAGAATTTAATTAGTCAGTAATTTTGCCTGTTTAATTAAATCAATTACTTTATATCTTATTGATGAAGCCGCTCAGACTGGTCAATCCGACCAGATGAGCGGGATATAAATCAAATAAATAATAATAAATAAATAAGATTAATAAGTCAGTTGAGTAGATGCCACCTTAATTTGCCTATGCATTGCTTGTTTGTTACATAGTGCGCCTTTGTTAAGTGAGCTGCAGGTGGTGTATATGACGCCTCCTTCCCATTTTATGCTTATAACTACCCTGAGAAGCAGGTCAGCCTAAGGCAACGTGAGAGAGGTCCCAGTCAGCCAGCAAACTCCAGTAAAATCCAATCATCTAGATTGCACAGCTCATTCTCCTCAAGATTCACCTGAATCCTCCCAAGCCCTTCTGGAAGTGTTAGTGTCTGGCCTTCTGGCACATACACCACATCTGCCACTTCTGGGTTGGAGTCAGGATCTTGTAGTTGGAAGGGAGCTAGGCATCTGCAGTGCCGGGCCCTGGGCCAAAACTGACATGGAATCAGTTCAAAGCTCATTCCATGTCCTCTGCCATGCATGAGATGGAGCTCTATGAGGATAGGGGTCCAGAGGTCCACAACCATGGAATAACTGGGGATTCTCTCTATAGAGAGAGCAGTGACGGTGAACCTTTTTGGGCCCGAGTGCCCAAACTGAAAACAACAACAACAACAAAACCAGCGGGCAGCAGGCTGTGGTGGCAACGGAACCGGAAGTGGTGGCGGCGGAACTGGAAATGGCAGAAGAAGGTGGAATCCTGGGCATGGGGGTGACTCGAGACCCCACTCTGGATCCGCCGCCAGCGCCAGCAGCTCCGGATCCTGGCCTGCCACCTCGCGAAGTGCCAGTACTGTGGCTGCTGCCACCAACTCAGATTTGGCTGTGCGGGGGGGGGGGAGGAGTAGCAATCTGGTGACTTTGGGCTTGTGTGCCAGCAGAGAAGGCTCTGCATGCCAGCTGTGGCACACATGCCATAGGTTCGCCATCGCTGATATCAAGCCTCCACCTGCTCCTCCACTGCATTGTCCCAGATGCCTTCTTCCTCCAGTCCTGATAAGCCTGCTCCAGCCTCCTTACTTCCAGCTGTCTCTTGAGTCCCTATGGCTACTTTCCTTCTCTAGTCCTTGCTCTTCCTCCATCTTTATTCTCTCCAGTTGGGACATACCTCCACCCCATTACCCTCATCAACCATCTCTCCTTCTCAGTCCTGAGTCAGTCAACCAGCTTTAGCACCTGCCCAAGGCCCTGGAGAAGGTGATTCCAATGGGCTCTCCAAGGGGCAGGGGGCAAGAGCAGACAGCCCGTCAGGAGCACCAGGGGCAATGCTCTCACACTACAGAACAATAACATCAATTAGCCATTTGCCTAAGATTTTCTAAAAATATGCATGGCATAATTTAAAAGCATTCTGAAAAATGGACTGGAGAAATGCACTTTCAAAACTAGGGAAGCATGATTCTGCATACATGTATTGAGAGAGAGATGCCTTTACATTACTATCTTTCAGTGTGACAAAAGTAGGAACGTAAGTATATATGCCTTTTATGGAGTCCACCATGGCAAACGGATGGGAACTGTTGATAAACAAAGGTCTGGATTCAAGAAATAATTGCCATAATGGGCAACCTGTATCAACAATAAACACTTGTAGAAGATCTGATGACAGAAGTTATAGGCATTGGTGAAGATGTATACTTTTTCCATTGCTTTTTGATTTGTTTTCTGAGAATAGTTTTAGAGTTGCAAGTTCAAGTTCAAATGATGTAGTGGTTGCCAACAGCATCTGATGGGCAGACAAGACAGAATTACTAAATGATAATTTAAATGGTCTGCAAAGGTTGTTCAGTAAAGTCAGTGTCGTAAGTAATGAACATGGTGAAAATATGAATGTTAAGAAAATCAAGTCCATGGTAATCGGTAAAAAGCAAGCTGCCCAAAAATTCAGTTAGGGATCCAATGTGAAACTTCAGAACACATTTACAAATACAGTATAACTAATTTATAATTTAGTAGTAGGATCATAGCTGTGCAATACATGTCAGAGTAGAAATGGTGATATTCATTATGATGCAGTATGCAACAAAAATTTAAAACTAGTTTTCAGAATGTATGTTGTATCCTGTTATGGATTATTATTTCTACTGTACAGCATGAACCTGTGGATGCATGAGTCTATAAAAAGAAATAGAAGTAGTTGAAATGTGGACGGGTTGTTCAATACTAAGGATCTACTGTATTGAAAGGGTAGGCAAAGAAGAAATATTAGGGGAAATGAATGCAAGACTGAGAAATTATAACAAATAAAATGCAGAAAGTTATAATATTTCTGTCACACAATAGGAAACAAGTGGCAAGTGTTACAGCTGATCACTCAAGGTAAAGTGAATGCAAAAAGTTGAGTAGGAGGGAAAATAATTTATTGGCTGAAACACATGGGATCCTAGTTTCTGTAACACGTTGTTTAAAAGTGCCACTTCCAAAATCAGTATAGCTGTGATAACATCCACCTTCTGGTAGCAGATGACATATTACAATGGCATTTTTTCTGTGGGATCTAGAAGAGTCCCTCTTAAACAGCCATGCTCTGAAACATCTATCTGTAACTATTGGATGACTTCACTTGGACATTTAGAATGAGATTTCCTTAATAAGTTCAGTTCACCCAGTTCAATTTGCCTTTGTCGCTTGATTCAGGTGGGAATGGGCAGGTTGCTGAAATAGTGTCTGAGTATGGTCACAGACTGGACCAAAACCAATGAACTGAAGGTGAATCCCAGCAAGAGACTGGCCTTCTGGGAGTAGAGATAGAAGTCCCATTCTCTCTCTCTCTCTCTCTCTCTCTCTGTGTGTGTGTGTGTGTTTGATGTCAGAGAAATTGGTGTGCATCCTTTTTGACGGAGTTGCAGTATCTGTCAAAGAAAGGGTGTACAGTTTGGGAGCAGTATTTGATCTGCTTTGTCATTTTAGGCTCAGCATGATCACAGTCTTAGCATGATTCATGAAATATAGCAATGTACTAGAAAGAATTAGATTAGAGCTGTGTGATTATTTTCCTCTAAAACCAATGGGCATAGGAACTCGGAAACTGAAAAAGCAAACTCAGAAGTCATGGAAGTAGGAATTGTTCACCCTTCAAAGCAAGGGTGGCTGGTGCCTCCCAATTTCAGAGGTGTTGCTAATCCAGTTTGGGTTTTAGTCTGTCATTTACTAGAGCTGTCCAAGACGCTGAATCTCATCCCCAAATTAGGTTCAGCACCTTGCATAACTCCTGTAAAGGGCAAACTAAAACCTGGAGTGGATTCACATCACCTCCAAGATTAAAATTGCCAGCCACCCTTGCTCCAAAGCTATTCTTTTCTTTTCCCCTTTAGTGTCTTACATGACTACATACCAGGGACCTACAGGTATCATCTCCAACCCCATCTCTTGAATTGCAAAGACCCAATTCTGGAAAACAATTCATTCCGCCGCCCCCCCCCCAACAAAAATGATTATTTTCCAAATTTTCTAAATTCCAAATTCGGTTGCTCTGTTCTGTTTTGTTCTAAGTGGAGACTTCCAGATTCATCTTTATGTGCCGTGCACATTGGCCAAATGGGAATAAAAGCCCTGGTCCAAAACCATATCTGAATCTCTAAGATAGGTTTGTGCGGATATTGACCCAAAGAATCACCAGTGAGATCCACTGAGATGACTGAATTGCCGCTCCAACCACATGCTCATTGATTTGGCAGGAAACTAATCAAGGCATGTTGTACAAAATGAATCAAGGAAGACTTCTCAAGAGGATAAAGCATAAACCTGAAGGCTCCACAGGGAGTTAGGTATAAATATTAATGACAAAATGGAAATAAAAATGTTTCATTTCACTTCTAGAAATCACTGCCTAGGGAAGAAATACTTTTAAGCTGTATGAATTTCCAGTACGCTGAACTAGCCTGGAAGTAATGGTAGAGATTTCAAGGAAATCCATGACGAGAAAGAACAAACTCTGAACCGCAAGGTGGCCATTTTAACTCTACCTGATATAAATAAGAGATCTTTGTTTTCACCCTATCTTAGGAAAACCAAGGAACAAAGCTTCAAATTAACACAAGGAAACACTGCCCTTATATGGGTCTCAAGAAATGTAACCCAGACAACCCTTTCACCTGGAGGCCAGGTTATAAGATTTGGTGAAAGCACTGTCATATTGGGAGAATACTAGATACCCTGCTTAACATGACAGAACTATTAACCAAAGTGTGAGGAGAGTGTGTGGCTCAGCCAATGGTGTCTGTCAAAAATCTAGTTCAACTTGAAAAGTTACTTTTTAAAAGGAATTGTTTCTGACTAAAGCGCCTTCTATAAATATGAAGACAGGAACTGCTGGATCCTGTACCAGGAGAGGGAAGCTCAAGCCTTCCATATAGTTAAGTGTTCTTTCTCTTGTTGTTCTGAGCTGTGTACTCCATTTCCTTGAGTATGGATTGGGATCCAGGAATTGTGGAGTAGATGGAAAAAACACATTGGGACAGTTCCATGAACCCTTACAGAGGACTCCTCTCAGTATATCACCACAGCGTACCTGTGGCTGTGTTACCATACAAGAAAAAGACCACACACAATAAAGCACAAACTCCAGTCAGTATTGGTATCATTACAGCCAGTGGGGGCCCACCACTAATCAGGGTGCATGTCAGGGCCTTTGCCTCAATGACCATACTGTAGACAAAACACTGCACCTTCATTTAGTATCCCATACCTACTAGCTTCCCATGACACTACAAAGAGATAACAAAAAAAAATTAATAAAAATTAAAAAAGAAAGAAACAGTAGCAGATGCCATAGCTTTCACCCACAATGACACAGTATGGTGGCTCTTCTGGGTTATTGCATTTTGAGAAATGCTGGTGGGTGGAACTAATGCTGCTTGGAGGCCATCAACCTTGACTCTGACAGGCTATTAAAACAAATTGAGAAGAAATCTGCATGTGAGTCCTGAGCAAATGGGAGAGCTTTTCTGAATGTAAGATCATACCTTTCTAGCTGTACTCTTGGCAAGTTGGAAAAAAGCCTTCCTGTGTGTTGAAAAGGCTTTGGATCCTTTGGATCAAGCTCAGAGCTGTAACCAGCTATTCTGGCTCAGGTGTGAGCCCCCACCTCCCAAAGAGAATGAGCAAAATGTTGCATCCCCAAAAAGAATGATGTTGTTTTTAAAGGGAGAGGGATAGGAGATGGTGCCACTCATTTTCCAAACACTCACCAGCAGACTCCTCTCCAAAAGCTCTCTAAATTTTGGTATCCTGGGGGAAAGAGCCACAGCCTTAATTCAATTTTATGTCTTTACACAGTTCTGTTGTACTTACCAGTTGTAGCCTTTCATATTTTCCTTCCTGTAATTCTCTTAAGGTTTTTCCCCCCTCTCTCTTTCAGTCAACTCTTCACTTGATTTTAAGTTTAAAACACGACCTTTGGCTCCTGTCCTTGAAGCTAAGCCAGGTATACAGAGTCCAGTGAGGCACTAATACTCAGCATGCCAATCTTAGGGAATAATGAATGTATCAGTTCTACTTTCGACCATATCAATTCTGAAAAACACACACAAAACCTTCAGGTATTTTCCATCATATTGATAAAGAAATGTCTGGATGTATTCTTATTTTTTTAAAAAATTGAGAAAATTTTCTTCTGTCCCTACTCATGCTTTCTTCCAGGCTGGAGGCACCTTACTTCCCATTATTCCACAGACTCTGGTATGTCACACCATTCCTTAATTCCACACGTCTGCTTCTCTTTCTATGGCACTAGTTCTGATCACTTCCTTTGTGATTTCCTTCTCAGCCAAAGATCCACATCCTTGATTCACTATTTTAGAAAGGCACAGACACTTACTGTCCCACTGGCCAAAACAACATAATTATTATCAACAGAACTAATGATTACAGGTTACACAAATAACTGCAACAAATGTCTTCAACATGTGCTTCCTTGCTGTTTAATGCCAATATATTCAACACCAGGCATTTGAACTGTTATGAATCTACTCTCTCTCTCTCTCCCTCCTGAAAACTGTTGTCTGCTCCTGAAGGCTGAAAATACAACCTGCACATCAGCACAGATCACTTGAATCAGTTTTCTGGCAGCCTTATACAGTATTATACATGTCATTATACGATATGTATATGCAGCTTTTCTCCCATCATCGCCACCATGACTTCCACTCATTGGCTTCTTTCTGTTTCCCTTCTCTGGCACATACAGGACACCAAAGGAAGTCTCCATTGCTCCTGTAAAGTAGAATCGCAGAGAGTCTTGTGAGAGCAAGGGGTACAGATGTAACCCTTTTGCTATTTGCAGGAAAGAGACCACAGTTCCCTTTCCTCCCTTGATTGGAATCAGCCCGTATTCTAGCACAGTGCTTTCAAGACTGATGGAGTCGAAGGCTGCTCATCTGTGGGTCATGGGCTGGCCCTGGACTAACAGGAGATGATACTAGATGGGGCTTTTTTAGTAGCTGCTCCCTAACAGTGAAATTAACTCCCTAAAGAAGCCAGGTTGGTCCTCTCCCTTCTGTCCTTCCTTCTGCAGCTCTCGATTTTTCTGTTCAGGCAAGATTTGGCAAGTGAGTAGCTGCCAAAGAAGAGCTTTCAATGGTAGGGCAGTGGTGTCAGTTTTACCTTGTTTAATGTTTTACATTGTTGTAAATGGGTGTATGTGATTGTTTTAATATTATGATGTTTAATTGATTTTCAATATGGTGAGTTATTGTATTTTGATTGCACTTGTTTCTGTCTTTGCTTTTTAAAATTTTGCTAGCTGATGTGAGTCCTTTCATGCATTGGTGGAAAAGCAGAGTATCAATAAAATGAATGAAGGGCAAGTTCTCTATAATCAGTTCAGTCCTCAGGCAGAAGACATCCTATGGCAGCCAACCAGATAGAAGAAAAGGGGGAGAGAAATAAAGGAAGCAGCAGAAAGAGAAAATTTCGAAGCCCTTCACTCATGTCTGGCTCTAGAATCACCCTCCAACCAAAAATGGCCACTGACAAATTACCTCTCAGAGAAGTTGCCTGTCTTTTAAGACATCATTCTGCTTACTTGTAAGTAAAAATCATATTCCATCCATATAAATATATCTGGTTTATTATATTTATGTGGTACCTGCGCCTATCCAGGACAGCTCTAGATTAATGATTTATACAAAATCTTCCTTTCATATTTTTCTTAAATCTTTCAGATGCAAAGAGTCCAAAATATCTATAACATATGTGTGGCTCCAGTTTTAACCTGTACATTGCCGAGAGTACTAATAGGGCAGTATATCAATCAATCAATCAATCAATCAATCAATCAATCAATAAAATGAACTTTGAGCTCTAAACCTATTTTATGGTTCCTGGGAATAATCTAGATATCTATCAGAACATTCCTCCCATTTATATAATTTATAGGAAGAGAAATACCATAACGTCTCCCTTAGATTAATTCAGAGAACTGTTGACTGCATATATTAAGGGCTCAGAAGATTATCTTTACAATTTCTAAATAAAGTTTCAGTGGAAAACTCAGGTTGTGACCTGTAGTGCTGTTAATCCTCACTAGATATTTGGTCCTTCTTTGGCTGTGTTGGATTTGAAATCTAAATTCTAAATGGATTGTAAATGAGATGTAGATGGACATACATTTTATAGACATTACAAATTATTCTTGACATTGCATCATAATCTTTGCTGGTATTTTATTCAAATGGTTAGAGTTATGTGGTACCATTATACTGAAATTCTTCAGAAAAGGATGGACTTTTTTTATAGTACTTCTTATGACTATCATTACAATTTGAAAATGTTTGAATAACTAAAGATATATTATTTTGCTGAACCATTATTTTTTCAGACCTGTAATTCTGTTATTATTTCCAAAGCCAATGAAGCTCCTGTAAGAGAGGCATCCCCTGGTTATGCTGGCTGAATTAGCTGGATGTCTGCTGAAGCACAGGCTCTACCAAGCTCAGTGAGACTTAAAACCAGGTATGTAACATCTATCTTATGCTTCTGTTCAAAAACAGACATCATTGTTCCTCCTTGGAACTTCTTGGTTGGAATCTTAGAACTGTAGAGCTGGCAGGGACCCTATGGATTCATCAAGTCCAGCCCCTTTCAGGGAGACGCAGTGGGGAATTGAACTCCCAACCTCTGGCTACGCAGCCGGAGACTTAATACTATTAGTGTTGACAGAAAGCTTACATAACTTGTCACAACTAACTGACAATGTGCTTGGACACAGCCCAATTGTGCAATTAGGCACATGGCCATGCATGAGACCAAGATTTACCCCAGTTCCTGAACAATTGGATCCAATTAGCTCTGGCAAGCTTCCACAGACACCAATAGTATTCTGGCCAACTTCAAGTAAGTAATTGTGATCTCATGTTATATCTCTGTTATTGTTCGATCTCTGCCATGCTTTTCTCGCAGACAGCTCAAGGCATCCTAGGGCTGTGCAGCTTGCCCAAGGCCACATAGGCTGGCTTTGCTCCTAGGAGACACAGTGGGGAATCAGACTCCTAAGCCTCTGGTTCCACAAGCAGATACCTAAACCATTGAGCTATCCAGTAATAAAGGAGACTGCAATCTTTTGCATCTTTACCTGGGAAAAGCTCAACAGATCTCCTCTTTTTTTAAAAAAGGAAGAAGGAAATAGAAATGGTGAGGAAAAAATGATGAGACGGTTAACTGCAGCCCTTCAAGCTTTTTTTTTTCATTGCAGAAATGCTGTGTACTTTTTCAGAAATGAAACAGCATTCCTCTCAATTCATGTTTTTTTTCCCAGGGTAAAGAAATTAACATTATGGACTGAGCCAGAGGGTATGACAGCAAGTGTGTCCCACCAAGCAGACACAGAACTACTTTCAAGGAATTGTGCCTGGATTGTGCTATAGATGTGTTGCTCTCCTGCAACTATAGTCCAGATGGCTGGGAAGATGTGTGTTCTTTTCTACTGTTCACAAAAAGAAAATTATTGGAGAAATAAGACCACTGCTTATGTAGTATGTTCTGAAAGAATGATCTAGCAGAGGTTAGTTATAAATAAATCTCATTTAAACCGACTCATCTTTTGCTAACTGAAATTTCATTTCAGTCATAAGAAATAGCCAACTATAACTGAATCGGACCAATGAACTGTGCACAATAATAGACAACACAATTCTTCTTCATGTTGTCAAAAACACGACATGGATGACCTCACCCCCCCCAGCAAATGGAAACACCCACAAACCAAAGCGCCAGACAGCCAATTTAAAATTCACCAATTGATAGTGATGTGCTCAGTAACGGAGTACTCAAATTTCTGTGCATCAACAATTTGTACAAAATGCTTACTCTGGCCACTTATTTTAATCTGGGGGTTGCTGTCCAACAACATCAGCAGGGCTGCACTTTGCCCATTCATGTTTGTATAGGTTCAGGAGTATCACTTTTCATTTGGTTCTGTTGTTAAACCGTATTCTGTTTATGCCCTGGTTCACAATTCCAGTTACTATCAGTTAACAACTTAACAACCTTCCCTGAGCTGTAGTCCAACAAATCATGTTGAACTACAGTCTCCCATCATCCTCAGCCACCATGCCCATTGGCTGTACCTTTAGCTGCTATTTCTCTCTTTACATAGTAATGCCCATCAAAGAAAAATGTGTGCAGTGTATGTAACATGTCTCCCTCCACTCACTGAGCTGGTGAAAACATTCTTTATATAACATTTTTTCCCTGCATGTATAGTCATAATCTGTGCAATCAAGTTGATTCCAATTTTTGTCAAGCCTTTCCAGGTTTTCCTATGCGGAGAGTATTCAGAAACAGTTTACCATTCCCCCCTTTTTTTGAGGGGGATACTCATTGACTGCAGCTTGCCCAGGGCTACAGAGGCTGTGGCACAATGGGAAATCAAACACCTCACTGTTGGCACCACAGCCATATACTTAACTTACAGAATGGTATATATTGGACATGACAACATCTGACACTCTACATGATAGCAAAACAATATGCAGAAAGAAAACATAGTGACATATTACATGCATCTGTGAAGCCACCTCCATATTTTTTTTAGGACTGGGATATCTTCAGTTGATATAAATCAGCCATAGGTCTATGTATTTAGGCTGTGGATCAAACTGTTAGCCTTAAAGAAATGGCATTATTGTTATGTTCCCAAAATAATCAAATAAGCCTAAAAAACTTGTACACTTGGGAAAAATCCATGTTATTCCATAGCAATAAATTGATTCAACTTTGATCAAGCTATTTTAATTACTTTGCTATTTATTTTAATTAACAATAGAACTATGAGATCTAGCCATTTAAAAATTACATAATTGTAAGATATTTGTCCCAAGAAAACAGAAATGCAGGGATTTAAAGATTTCTAAGAGGTGAATATTCCTTTCAAAAGTAATTTATTAACAGAAAGTATATATAATTAATAACATTTTAGCTTTTTTTTTTTTTTTTTTTTTTTGCAATGGTATGTACAAATGTGCTCCATGCAGTTTTCAAAATCCTAATATAAGCAACACCGACCATGCTTAAAGAAGCGATAAATAGCCGCGGCCTCACCACATACGATTAGGTATCTTAGCAAAGCTAAGCAAAGCACCTAACTTCAGGCCACTCATCTGAAAGTTTGTTTCTCCAGTCATATTCAGACGGGTATGTTTGCTTGTTTTGCCTTTGATCAATTTGACGCCGACTCTCCCGCAATGTGCCTAGCTGCTATCGGCCAGAAGTCGTCATTTTGGTTTGGGCACCGCTGAATTTGTTTCTCTGGCTTTTGTGTCTGGTGTTTAGGAAGAGATTGATGACTCCAGGGACAAAACCCATTACAGTTATCCACAGGCTACAGAGACCAATACTGTGTAGAAAAAGAAAAAAGAACCAAGGAAAGGAAAGGAAATTGGGGAGGGGGGTATATATATATTCCTGGCCTCTTCTGCCAATGTCCACTGCTTGTGACCCAGAAGGAGCCTTTTTCTTATAGTCTTTAATATTGTCCCTTGAGGGCACAGCTAATAGGCCCTATGCCACGACAGACAGATATGGTCTGCAAAGGCGGTGGGGCAGCAGACAGAACTCTGTTCTCTATATCTTGTAGCATGCTCTAACAGGCAGTAGCACTGAGTTAACAGTTACCTCCTGTGAATATATATTCTCAGAGATAACAGCCAATGTTGTGTGACTGCTTTCACACAGAGGATACCCAGGATTAATCTCACTGGATTTTCTACAAGATTTGATGCTAAGGGCAGGCCATTTTTGTTAACCTGGGACAGGCGCATGCAAGAGCAGATGCATATGTTGTATTTTTGTGCATGTATGTCACTTGGGTACAGTCACCTCTATATGGAACTCTCAGAGACTGGCTTTCCCACCTGCTCTGTCCAGTCCTAAATTCGGAAACATCACTGTTTGGGACTATAACTCCTGGACTCGCCCAGCCAGCATGGGAAGAGATGCTCTTCATAAGCTAGCTAAGGCCCTCTTAAGAAACAGCTGTTTGAGAAGTGATATTTGTGTATGGTTGCCTAAAGGCCGGCACCTCTGCATAGAGGTTACTACTCATATCTCAGAGAGATGTTTTTCTCTGAGGCAGGGCAAAAATGTCATTGAATTCCAACTATGTTTTAAAGATGTAATGGAAAGAATGGGAGTTGCTCCAAGTGGCCTTTTTAACTGAAAGGCAATGTAGGAGCAAACAATAATACTCCATAGCATAACCACAGAGCATATCCAGAAGGACCCCCCAAGTATCTATGAATACCTGGATGTTCTTCCATTGTATGGAATGAACAGATTCTTATATACGAATGTCAATTCCTTAGTTCAAAATAGTAATGTTAGAATCCACTCAAAATCACCCAAGACCATAATCTGGTGCTCTGTGTGACCCAAACCATATCTAGAGGTATGTACGTAATGTCAACAGTAATTGGTACAACTGACATTATATCTCCACTATCTGACATATAGCCATGTATCTCCAGTATGACTGATATTGATAGTCTGAGTGATTACTTAAGCCTTCCTCAGTTGGTTCCTCAGGTATCCATCGCGCCCAGACAACATGGTTCCAAGATCCCCATAGGCTGGGCATGATGGGCATTATCAGCCAACACATCTGGAAGAAGGCTGCAGAACTGCGCATTTCCCTGGAACGCTACATTAGAGAATTCCAAACAATTCTCCATTGCTCTGTTTGGTGTTTTCTTTGAACCCCATCAAGGTCTGTTCTCAGATACAGAACACAAAGTAGCCAGTATCCAGTTCAATTATCCACATGCACGCAGAGCACCAACTGCAAAATTAGTGGCAACAAGGTGCTGTTTGCCAATGAACAGCTGCACAACCAGCATCTTGTTAGACTGCTGCAGCAGCTGCCACAGCCATAGTTCTACATACTTAAATACCAAATGGGATATTGGCCATTGCATCAAGGCATTGCATCAAGCTGTGATGCGCTCTGTAACATCTGGCACAATAAAATTGGGATTATTTATTTGTTTATTTGATTCATATACTGCCCTATTAGTGCAAGCACTACTTGGGGTGGCTTACAAGTTAAAACTTCAAAATCCCACAGACCTCATTATTATAGCCATTATTATACCTGAAATGAACATGATCTGTGCCAGCACAAGATATTTGGCTATCTGGCCAATACCATGCACCATTCAGAAGCGCATTCCTATGCCATCTTCTGTTCTTGTTTTCTCCCCATTTCTTTCGACCTACACACCCAGCTGCTGTAGCAAGTGGCTTCATCTTGTGGCTCTCAGCATGATGCTCCTAGTCGTGTATCGGGCAGCAGTGCAAAGAGCATGGATTCGCTAACTGCCCCCGTTCCATATTTGCTTCATTTCTGTTAATTACATAATTACAGTGAATTTCTCATGTTTTCTCCATTAGGATGCAATGTATACAACTGCCTTTTATTCTCCTCTCCTTTCTCACCTGCTGCCAGTGTAAAAGTTTCCAAGACGTTTAGAAAATGCTATCAAGGCTGCGAAACCAGTTCTGTACTTGCAATTAATGGACAGGCAGACAAGGCAGGTAGGCAGGCAGGTCGAGAAACCATCTCTGGATTAGATGTAGTTTTAGCCATGCAGAAGGCAGTCCTACGCAGGGATGCTCAGAAGCCAGCTCCATTTGCAATCTTGGCATTTTACCAGTGGCTTTTGCAATGGGTTGTCTGGATTTCTTGTGAATGTTAATGTTGTGTGCTGGTGTTATTGCATGCTAGCATTTTTTTAAAAAAATTGTTCTAAGAACTCCATTGGATTTTTTTTTAATTTTGCAATGCATCCTCAATTTTAAATGGAAAAGAAAGGAATTTAGTTCACTGAGGCTGAGCAGCCTTAGATACATAGCTCTAAATTCAATTACTAGTCTCCACTAAAGTAGATACCCTGAATCAGAGTGGTCAATATGACCAGATAGGCGGGATATAAATGGAATAAATAAATAAATAAATAAATAAATAAATAAATAAATAAATAAATAAATAAATAAATAAATCGGGATATAAACCAGATAACTTACAGTTCTTTCTAACCAAGAATTTCATACTATCGAAAACCCTTGTTTCCAGTCTTATCCCCTTAACACTGCCCAGAATAATTAAAAAAAAAACCCCAGCCTTCCCTTCCTTTCCCTCCTGTTCCCTCCCGTTCAACTAAGAGCGCTTTAATTCCACACACCCCCACCCTCCCCTGCGTTTTCTGTGAGCCAAGGGAGAGGTGCCGGAGAAGGAAAAGGCCTTTGGGGAAGCTAGGGGCTACTTCCAGACAAAACTGTTATCCATTAACATCCAATTATCACTTGGTCCAAGCCATTAATTATAAATCAGCCTCCTAATTGGGATAATTAGCTCTCTGCTGCTTAATGTAGTGTGACTGATGCGTTTGGAGAGAATGTAATCACTCCATTTGTTTAGCTTTAGGAGAACAATATCCAACTCGCATGCTTTAATTTCAGACTTATCTCCCCTCCCCCTCTCCTTTTGGCATTAAGAGCGCTTTGTGGGCCCAATTAATTGTTTGGGGAGTCATGCCATTGATGGGCATATGTCAGTTTTCTCGGGCAGCAAGAAATAGTCCCCGGGGAAGCAGATTTCCTGCCCTGATCGAAAAGCTGAACAGAATTGTTTGAAAAACTTCACTTTAAGGGTCTGCTTTTTAATATTTCATAGAGACAAGTTAAGGATTAGGGTGTGTGTTTTTTATTGGTTACAAAAAACGGGAGAAATATTTCCCTTTCATTGCTTTCGTTCGCTTTTTAAAATGTTTGTTGTCTGCTCATTTTACACATTTTGCTTTCGACAGTTTGTTTTTTTCTTATCATTCTCTGCTTTCTCAACTTTCTACATTTTCTTCTGTCAGCAAATAATGCCCCCCCTTCACGCCAATGTTGATGTGGTAGCTTCCTGTTGCGAAGCGATTACGGCATCCCGACGAACAGATCTGCGTGACCTCCAAAGCTTGCACTGTTTTACACCGGCAGCCAGTGGATTAAAGGATGAATGTACCCTTTATTTTCATTCCATTGCCTCTTAATTGGCCGTTGGTCAGCTCTCAGACTGAGGATTCCCTTCTAAAAGGAAACTCCGTTGCATTTCTTAACTTTTTCGGACTTCGGAGGCTCTTGGTGGGATCAGCGTTGCACCAACGTCGATTAAAACCGTGGCGAGTGACAGAGGCAGGACCCCTCGGAAAGTTATTTTGCGCAAGACCCACTGCAAGGGGCCGGGGATGCGCAAGAATTACACACTCGCCACTCCCATGTATTTTGAAGGAGCTTGCGCAGGAGAATCTATTGATTCTCACTACTCCCTGTCTTAGCATTACAACAGGCAGAATTCACCAGAGAAGTTTATTTATTTATTTACATTCCTATGCCCGTTTTTCTCCCCATGGAAAACTTTGCGCTAGTTCTCTTGCAAAGACGCCGGAAAGAAGCCAAGGCTGTGCAAGAGCCACTTCCTTCGCCGTTCCGGTGCAATTCGAAGAAGCCCATTCAGGAAAATGAAAACTTCCTCCCGACACCCGGCCCCGCCAGCTCAAGTCTTTCTAATGGCGACTTTAGCTGAGCCCCTCATCCGCCGCTCCCTTTCATGCAGTCAAGACCAGAAGCCCTTCTGTCTAGGAGAGGAAACTCGCCGTGAAGCAGAATCCCCCGGCAGATGCTTTTGGTGCTTGGTGTGGTGTTTTTTTTTAAAGCCGAAGCTTTCCGGGGCTGTTTAATGAATTTTGTGGGACTCTCAACCCCGTTTTTTCTACAACTCCTGAGAAAGGGAGGGGGAAAGGGTGGAGCGGGGTGGAAAAAATCCCTCCTCCCCTCTTGGCTTGATGTTTCATTAATGAGGGCCGCTCAGAAAGCCGTAGATAGCTGCGGGACATGATTAGATATTTATTACTGTCATTTACATGGAAAATTTGAAGAGTCAACCAAGTGGAACCGAAAGGGAAAGCGCCGGGGGGGGGGAGAGATGTTTGGCGATCTATCTACAATGGAAAGCAGAGCCAACCTCCGGCACACGTCCTCGTGTTGTTTATTCAGACAGCTGGGCTTAAGAAAGAGGAACAGCGTGAAGTTCCGCGAAACAAAATACACCGAAGTTTTACAGCGGAACAAAACCGTGAGCTCGCGGAATCAACGGCGCTTGTGGGCAAAGGCCCTTTGAGGTCGCCCTCAAAGAACGCGCCACACTGAGGTGTGCGTGTTGACCAGTTGTCATTCCAGGGCAACACTTAAAAACAAGCAAACAAAATCAAACGTCACCTTATTCAACCTGCCTCTCTCTCTCTTAAAAAAAAGCAAAAACTTCAGCCTTCTGATCTAATTCATTAAAGCGGAAATCCTAAACATGCTTGTTGTTGTTGTTTAGTCGTTCAGTCGTGTCCGACTCTTCGTGACCCCATGGACCAGAGCACGCCAGGCCCTCCCGTCTTCCACTGCCAAAGCATGCTTACCGAGGGGGGAAAGCCCCACTGCAGTCAGTGAGACTTCCTAGTGAGTAAACCTGCATTAAGATGGCGACGGCACGACTTGATTGTGTTCTTATTTTTAAAGAGAAGATTTGTGAGAGACGAAGGGACGGGAAGAATAATGTTGGCAAATGGCAGTTTCTTCAAAAGGAGTTCTCCTTGTGGTCCGGTGAACACACCTTCCAAACACTCTCGGGATCAGATGAGAGTTCATATTTTGGACATCTATATACTGTATATTTTCTTGCAATAGAATTTTGAAAGATCCGTTTTACGGGGCAGCGACCGATACATACACGTGTGTGTGTGTGTGTGTGTGTGTGTGTGTGTGTGTGTGTGTGTGTGTGTGTGTGTGTGTGTGTGTGTGTGAGAGAGAGAGAGAGAGAGAGAGAGAGAGAGAGGGGGGGGGAATAGCTCCCCCCTTGTGCGTTCCTTCTTATTTGAGGCAAATACAGAGGGTGAATCGGGGGATCTGTTTGGTCACCGGGATTAAATAACCCGGAAAGAATGTGATCTGTTTTCTATTAGGATTTTGGAAAAGATCGATGCAAAACGTAGAAACAACGTAAGACACACACCCTTGTTTATATACCGTCTATGTACAAGACATTATTTGTAAAGGTAAAGGTTCCCCTTGACATTTAGTTCAGTCGTGTCCGACTCTAGGGCCCGGTGCTCATCCCCATCTCCAAACCATACAGACAGCGTTTGTCCCTAGACAATTTCCGTGATCACGTGGCCAGCGCAACTAGACACCTAACTCCGTTACCTTCCCGTTACCTTCCCACCGTGGTGGTCCCTACTTATCTACTTGCATTTACAGTACATGCTTTCGAATAGCTAGGCTGGCAGGAGCTGCGACAAGCGACGGGAGCTCACCCGGTGGGGTGGATTCGATCTGAGGACTGCTTGGTCTTCTGACCTTGCAGCACAGAGGCTTCTGCGGTTTAACTCGCAGCACCACCACGTCCCTTGATGATGATTATTATTAATAATATTTGTACTCATTCCCTTAAAGACACCGGAAAATACACCAGATCTCAGTTCTTGGAAAATGAGATCCTTTGAGCCAGGGCGTTTATCTGCAACAGCACTAGTCTGGTAACGGACATATCGTTAAATCCCCAAACTGGTCCCAATCAAAATAAGCCCACCTTAAAAAATAATAATAATTCTACGAAATTGCTTTCCATTTGCCGTTTCCAAGAAAGAATCAAGTTTAAAAGGCTTCCTTTCACACACCAACGCAACCAATTGGGTTTACATCAATTACCCCGGCTTAACTAGGCTAGGGATAACTCTCTTCACAACCCAAATAATATAGCATAGCACAGAGCCTCTGGCGCGTTAAAACCGTGTCTGCCCTGCATGCTTGAGGGTGAAACCTTGATAGTTTAAAAGTGAACTGTTTCGAGTTCAGTTCTTGATTGATTGATTCTTTGAATGAGTGAGTGCAGCTTTTTGGGACATCTGTTGTTTCAAAGAGACTTTCCTTCATTCCTGACCTAGCGGTGCAGAATTGGGAACCTCTGCTTCCTTATCTCAGGGCTGCTCTGCTCAGACATTTATCTGTTGAAACCTACGGACTTTTTTTTTTTGTTAGGCCCGCTATACTTGACATGGCTGCCCAAGCTTTTGAATTCCAGTTTAATGGAGATCAGGGACTTATCCAAAGGACTTACTCTTAGGTAAATGCACTCGTTGAATCTTTAAAATTATTTTAAGACTAAAATAATAGACGGATGAGACTAGTTGCCCATAAAGCTACACGATGTATCTGCTTAACAGACCTGAAGGAAAACACTGGTGGCACTAACCGTCCTAGACAACGTCGGTAAGTCCCATCGATTTCAACGGAACGTCGAACTAAACGACAGCAACCAAAATATGTAAGGCGACATCAGTAACCATTGAAAGCACTGATAAATATTTTCAGGTGCCCCCGCTTCCCTCGTGGTTTCCAAATTTCCTTCCCCCGCTCCCAAATCAGTTTTGGAAAACTACTTCCTAAAGTTTCTCTAACTTCCCCACCCCCCACCGTCCCGAAGGCATTGTTTGAACCGCTCAGAAACCGGAAGATAAGCGAATCCAAAACCAAAATTACTGGTACTGATAAAAAAAAAACCCAAGCAAACCAAAAAGTTCTAAAACTATTTTTTTTCTTTTTATTTTGCAACATCCCCTCACGTACCCAGTTTCCCCCGACTCATTTGAATCTTTTAAATCCTTGTGGAGGATAAAAGGTTCTGATCTTCAGTTAACTCGTTAGAAATTTCCTGCACCACGATCGTCGCGGGGGTGGGGGTGGGGTAAAGAAGTGCGATCCTGTGCAGGGTTCACTGGGAAGTTCAGCCCGATTCCGGGGAATTTACTGCTTAAGTACCTTTAGGATTGCGAAACCGACTCATTTGCAGCAGGTCTTACTCCGTAGATGGTAGGTAGAAAGATTTACGCGGAAGCGTAATACCAATGGGATTGCCTCCAAAGCAGAATGCGTTAAGATATGCATGTGAAACTCATCAAATTTTACGGGCTTCAAAAGTAAAGTTATAAAACCTACGTACAGGATCCGCCTGGCAGAAAGAAACGTAGGTGCCATGCAAATATACATCTGCCTCGATCCAAAGTAGACGCGCAGATTTTGGAACAACATCCTGCACACACTTTGGATCCAGCGCAATTGAGTTGGGGTTGTAGAATTGCTTTTTCTGTTTGTGGCTCGATTATCAGGAAAAAGGAGAGAAATATTCCTTAATCAAACACTAACATTTTTGGGTGGCCTGGAACAAACTGATTGCCCTTACGCATTCTTTATTTACGTAAAATATTCGTACTCCGCCTTTCTCCTTAAAAAGACCCAAGGCACACTGTCCTGCCCCAAATCCGCGTTCATCCTTCTCCTTCCCTCGCCTATCCGTTATTCCCGGGTCACGAGGAAGACTCGGCCTCAGATTATCGAAGTCTCCTCTTGACATAAAAGGGCGCCGACTGATCTTCATTGGAGTTCGCAGCCGGGCGACGGCGCAGATAGGTTTGAACGGTCCAGCTGCGGATTTATCACCATAGCTTACTAACTTGCATCTCGGCGCCCGGCGAGCGCAGAAGGGGGGGGGGGACGGAGGGTGAGATGGACGGAGCAGAAGAAAACAAAAAAGACAGATTGGCTGGGCCAGAGCCCGGTTAGTCGCGTGTAAATTTAACAATAATCGTGTGTCGTCGAGTCAATTTGACTTACGGTGACTGTCCTCAGAGTTTTCTAGGTAAAGAGTACCCAGAAGTTATTTACCATTTCCTTCTTCTGGGGGCATCCTGGGATTGTGCAGCTTGCCCAAGGCCACACAGGCTGGCTCTTCTTGGGGTGAGGGGACCTCTGGCTCCACAGCCGGACACCTAACTCACTGAGCTATCCAGCCAGCTCGTGTAAACTTACTTGGGGAATAAACTCCCGCTGAACACAGCTTGACTTGCTTTACAGTAAATATTTTCATACATGCAAATTATGTGGTTAACAAATTACATAGGGCTCCTACTGCTCTAGATCCTTAGGCCGTTTGTGCTGCACTGAATCGCTGGAGTTTAAAGTTAATTTGTCTTAAGAGTGGAACTTGGGACACCTCGAGAACATCTAGTCTAGCCCGGAAATCTCTGACACCCTTTCCGACGCCCAGCTGTTTAAATTCTTGTTAGCCCACACAAAACACAACATCGGAGTAGCCGCTGGCCCGGCACTGCCGCTTCTGCTTTGAGTGGGATTTGCCTGGATCCTCATTGCTCTGCCTTCAGCTCTTCCCCCTCCCAGCGCCGCGCCGATCGCTCTCCATGAGCCTCCCAAGACCGTTTAACTTATTAAAACATCATTATGTAAATAGGGGTGAAATTTACCGTCTACGACCTTTACAAATGAAGAGATGCGTTGTTAACACTACATGCCCTTCGGCAAATTATTTGGGATAGTGAGAAAGCAGAGCAGACGGAGGACCAGAAACATCGACGGGACGGTTGTGTGTGGCTAAAAGATTAAAGAAAGGTAACTGAACAAAAGCCAAGACTAAACTTTGACCTTCTTCGTTTTCCCGCAACAGCTCAAGGGTTCAAAGAGAAGAGCTGGAGACGTTGACAAATTTGAACATTTCCACCCCCAGGGGATTGAAACGATTTGGGGTTGCCGCCTCCTAAACTAGGAAAAACTCATTGACCAAACGAATCTGTGCGCCTGAATGTTATTCCTTCAACCATCTGCTCAAAATTACATTTGAATGGTCTCGAAGTCAAAGAAAGGGGAGAAAACATTTCTGGCGAACACTAGTACCTCTCGAATGAAGCCAAGGCGGCCCAAACGAGAGCAGCGGACTCCTCCAGAGGCAAAGAGGAGGCGAGCCGGAGGCGCCCCCCTCCCTCTTGGACGAAGAGAGGAGATACAGGTGGGTGCCAGATCCGAAAGCGCTGTCACCAAGCGCCCCGGGACTGGGCTCTGGAAACTTCTGCCAGGAGGACAACCCGACCCATGCTCCCCAACCGCCACCCCGCTGGCGCCGCGATCCCTCCTCTCGGAGTTGCCGGCGCGGAGCGGCGCCTCCTTCGCTCCCCTCTGCCTCGCCCCAGCCCCGCGCGCGCCCCTCCTGGGGGGGAGGAAAGCCTCGGGGCCGAGAGGCTCCTCCTGTCCCGCGGCGAGAGGACGCAGCCTACCTTTCCAGCTGGGCAGGGGGGGCGGCGGCGGCTTCCCTCTCCTCCTGGGTTGCCTGCCGGCGGCCTGGCAGGATTTCAGGCTCTCCTCCGTCTGGCGCGCCTGCCAACCCTCCAGACAGGGGGGGACGGGGCTCGCGCGCTTTACTCCAGCCTCTCCTCCTCCTCCTCCCGCCTCTTTCCTTCCCGGGCTTGTCTCCCGGCCCTGCCAAGCTGCCATCTACTGGGGGAGGAGGCTTCAGGAAGGAGTTTTAAAAGGAGCTTCCCACAGACTTAGGAGCTCCCCTGCGCGGCTTTCAGTGGCCCATCGCCCTGTCAATCAATCGGGAGGCTCGCTGGTCTCCTCCCCTCCCTCCCTCCTGCCGCCGCCACATCTCCCGCCCTCTCTGATCGCAAGTCGAGAAGGGGCCGTTTTGTGACTGTTCCGCCCGCCCGCCTCCATCCTCGCATTCCGGTCATTTACTCCAAGCCTAGTCAGGTGTATAAGTCTAATTGAATCCCTGGGAGATAATAATAACCGCTAGCCCGCCAGCCAAGCTGGCCTAGGAGAATTGGAGACGGTGGTGGGTGAGGGAGGCAGGCAGGCAAAAGGGGCCCCAGATTTCCATGGGGCTCTTCAAAGCAGAGGCATCTCTTGGCCACTCTGGCGAGGACTGGCCTTATTTACAAAGACGGGGCCTACTAACCTCCAAACCCTACCGCTCCTGATTCCCCAAATAGTTGTTATCATCCCTATCCTTCACCTTCCCCTCCAAAGTGTGAATGGGTGTCTGCTCCCCACTGCTGGTTGATCTCCTGGTCCTTCTGTTTTAAGCACAGTTGAATAGTTTCATGACGCCTTTCCTGTCGGGGAGGTCAATGTCCAGATCAGAGCCTTGGCAGAAGTTCTAAAGTTGCCACTTGAGTCTTTCCGTGTCTGTAAGAGCAAAGTTTTCGTCCTGCGGGATGCTTGGAAACGTTTCCAGGAAATGCTGGTCAACTCACTGAGATCGCTGCCATCCGCCCAATTCTCAGCTTTTTGCTCATGCAATGCAATGAAATCTTGACCTCTTCCCATCATTTCTGTTCTGGTCTTCAGCTGGATGGGTACCGCCACTAGTTGAAAGGGAGGAATAACTCCATGTAAAGCTATTGGGGTTGAGGAGTTATCACTAGTATCCTATACCAGTTCTCTCCTGATAGAGACGGAAAGGCATCTTACCCATCAGAGGGGGACACCCTCCTACTTTTGTCCAGTTTTCACATACCTGGGGCAGCTGTAGCCCCAATTTGTGCTACCTGCTATACATTTCCGACTCTTCAACTTCTGAATCACTTTCAAAATGATGATCTCAGTCCTGCACTCTGCCCCTCCGTCAACCCCCGCCCCCATTGCCTATCCATCTTTCTCTGTGAATAACCTCAACAGGCCTAGGGGTGCAACCTTTTACCTGTCTACTCAGATGTAAACACTTTCCTCCGGAAAGGAGTGGGTTGAATAGAACCGCAAGACAGAAAGGCTAAGGAAAATATCCTGGGCCCTAAAAGGCACCGGGAATTATTTGAGAAGCCGACCCGATATCGTGATCGCGGACAAAAGGTGGCCTCTCACAGTTTTGCCCCCCTTGCCGTGGTTTAGGAGAAGGCGGCGGGTGGGATTAAAATTTTGATTCCTCCCTAATCCGGCAGGATTAAAGTGGGGCGGGGGAAGTAAAAGAGACACAATGGGGCTATGTGGAGGAATAGGACCCTCTTTTTTTAAAAGATACATTTTTTTGAAAAAAATAATAATTCTTTTTTTACTCTTTCTCACACAGAGAAGCAAGCCTGTGGGTCTCTCTGCTTTACCTCTGTAGGCAGGAGAGGGCTTGCCTCCCCCCCCCCCTTGCCAAAACCGGCAGCCTCGACTCACTGCAGCGTTGGTTTTATTTGCTTTTCGGCTTTGTCATGCCTTTGCAGTCGAACGGTGCCGTTGTGGAAAGCCTTTTGCAGCGATTGCTAATAGAAGCCAGGGGTCCCTAGCCCCTAGGAATCTCTCCCATCCCAGAAGGATTTAGGGTGGGATTGGGGAGGACAAGACGCCATTTCAGGTTCCAAAACACCCTGTTTTAAAATGACTGCGGATAAGAGGATTAAAACAATAATACCCTTCTTTTCTTGAGGGTTTCTCTCCCCCCCCTTCCTCTAGAAAAGATTTCTTCTCCCAGAGCAAAACCGTTTAGGCAGGAATTAAGGGAACAAGAAAGGCTGAAAGTTGCGGGAAGCAGGGGAGGGAGAAGCTGTAACTTTTAATTGACGCTTGCATATTTATTTATTTTTGTACTAAGTTTTGATGGAAAAAAATGGGGTGGGGGCGGAGTCCCTGGAGATCTTCAATTGGTGCAATGTTGGGCTACAAAAACATGCGAAATTAAGATTTAGGGAACTAGAGGTGGCCTGAGCATGTTTCCCCCAAAAAACAAACAAGCAAACAAAAAACGCAGGTCTGTTGAACTGTATTTCCGACAAATAAGAGTAAAGGAAGAAAACTAATGCAAGAGCGCTGGTGGATCTACTTCTCAAACTGGGAGGGGGTAACAAGTGGGGCACCACAAGGCTCAGTCCTGGACCCAGCACACGTCAACATTTTTATTAATGAGTTGGATAAGGGGGTGCAAGGAGTACTCATCAAATTTGCAAATTACACAAAATTGGATGGATAACAAAAACAAAATTCAAAAAGTTCTTGATAGGTTCGAGCACTGAGCTGAAAACAATAGAATGGCATTGAACCGGGATAAGTGCAAAGTTCTACAACCCGGGGGAGGGAAAAACAAGCACACAATTACAAGATGCGGGCTACTTGGCTCAGTAATACTATAAGAGAGAAAGATTGTGGAATTGTAGTAGATCATAAGCCAAATGTGAGCCAACAGTGCAATGCGGCTGCAAAAAAGGCAAATGCTCACTTAGGCTGCATTAACAGAAGTATAGCCTCCAAATCCTCTGAAGTGCTAGTTCCTCTCTATTCAGCATTGGTTAGGCTTCATCTAGAATACTGTGTGCAGTTCTGGACACCACATTTTAAGAAGCATGAAGAAAAGCTGAAACAAATTCAGAGGAGGAGGACAAGGATGTTTGAGAGACTGGAAACCATGCCCTATGAAGAAAGACAAAGAACTGGCCATGTTTATCCTTGAGGGGAGAAAAGAGTGAAGGAAGATAGGATAGCACTCTTCAAATTCTTGAAAGGTTATCCTATAGAGGAGGAGTGGGATCTATTCTCAGTTATCACAAAGTGCAGGACACATTATAATGAGTTCAAGTTGCAGGAAGCCAGGTATAATTTTGTATATTTTGTATAAGGAAAAACTTCTTAACTGTTAGAGCAGTATGACAATGGAACAAATTACCAGGGGAAGTGGTGAGCACTCCAACGCTGGAGGCATTCAAGAGAAATTTGGACAGCCATCTGTCAGATCTTCTTTGACTTGGATTTCTGCATTGAGCAGGGGGTTGGACTCCATAGCCTTTAATGGGCCCCTTCCAACTCCGTTTTGCTCTGCCATGTGATCACATTCCTCTCTCTCTTCTGCACCCTCCCGATAAGTTTTTTGTCACCTGGAGCTCAGGCCAGATGCAGAACCATATATTTCCACCCGTGCTATACGCACGTTGCAGATTTTCCCAGCATGGGAAGGGGAGCGGGCGGGGGGATAAAACCAAGTGGTCGAAAGGAGCCGTAGCCTGAAAAAGTCTCTTGAGTTTCACCTTGAACCTTTCTCCCCTCGTATTCTGTGGAAGCACTTTTTAAGATCATCAGAATGCACTGGAGTCGGGAGCGGATGCGGGAAACTTCCGGGCACGCATGATCCATCACCTCCCCACCCCCTCGACACCCTTTCCCGGGAAAAAAACACACGCCATCATTCAAAGCAGAACAGGTATAGAGAAGTCGAGATGGCTGAAAGCAAGGGAGTTAAAAGGAAATGCGTAGTGCTTTGTGTTAACGTCCCTCGTCCACCCACGTCACATCAGTAAAGGCTGCCGGTGTTTAAAACTGGGCGTGAGAAGGGGAAAGAGCTGGGAGCTTCCCTCGTTTGCGGTGGGCGCCCATGTCCCCCCCATTCCTCAAGATGAGCGCCTATATCCCCACTCTTCCCTCCTCTCCAGGTGCCTCCCTTTAGCCACGGCTGTTTGCTTGCAAGCAAAAACCTGTAGCAACTACGCGCTGCGCCCGTGGTGGGTGGTTCTGCTGAGCCCACTTGCAGGCATCAGTATCCAGGACTCGTCTTGACTGGGTAGAAGCCACTTAGGTAGAACTTCTTTCCGCCTTCTTGCACCTGCAAAAACGGGCGACTCCACACCAAACTTTTTAGTCATTCAGGGCAAAAAGACTCTTCCTTGTTTTTGTTGCGACACCCTAACACGGCCATGCCATTCGCCAATTTGCGTCTTTTGTTTATAACCTGTCTTCTTTTGAGTTCGCGTCTCTCTCTCTCTCTCTCTCTCTCTCTCTCTCTCTCTCTCTCTCTCTCTGTGTGTGTGTGTGTGTGTGTGTGTGTGTGTGTGTGAGAGAGAGAGAGAGAGAGAGAGAGAAATGGACTTCCAAGAGGGAAAACCCATGAGCCAAATAACTCTTCTGGTCTGAGTTGTACTTTGAATAGCGAAGCTTTTTTTAAAACATTGAAAACTTGGAAGAAATAAGTCAGAAATAAATAATATTCATCATAAAATAGTACCATAATATTCAGTTAGGTTACCCTATTCTGGTTTAACTTGCTGGTTGGTGTGTAAGGAATTTGTTCTGATTACAATATGCAGATACAGTGCTATGATGCACGCAACTGTTCCAGCGCAACAAAACAAGGGAGTTTGGGGTTTTGTAAATAAATGAATGGATTCTAGGCGTTAGGCAGAGTAACAGGAAGCATTTTCTTTTTTCAGATCACGACTTCCTTTCCTGAATGTTAAAAAAATTATTTTGGCAAGGCTTATTTCTCGTTTTGTTTTCCACCATCAGATCTATCCTGAAATAATATATTTGTTTGATCAAACTCTCGATTTTTCTCCAGACAACAGTTTTGTAATGAATTAATTAATTAATTAACGAACGAAAGAAAGAACGAACGAACGAACGAATGAAAAGGAAGTCAATACAAAGTATTTTAAACTTAATTTTTAGTGTAAAACTTTTTCTTCTGATATGACAAAGTTTTCAAATAAAATTTCTCTGAACTTGTCTTTCCGTCTGCTGTATGGAAACAGGTGGTACTGAGTTGGTATACATTTGTTATCTAAAACCCCGAAGCGTTTTCGTTATTCTATTCCTAAGATTTAACAAGGGGTTATTTCCCTCTGTTCCCCCCTCCAGCTTTAGACCCTCTTTATAACAAAACCTTTCATATTCCTGGTTGATTCGAGATTTCGAGGTGCCTGCATGAGAATGAGAAACCGCCAAAGGTTTGCGTTCTGAGTAGAATTAAATTCTCCTCTCTCATTTCCAAGTCAAATTTGCCTTCTACAGATTTAAGATTTCAGTGAAATAATCCAGTTTATTTTTCGTTTCATCCCACAGTTAGCCTCCCGTATTACTCAGATTCAAAGCAGTACCTATTTCATTGCTCGACGTTATTTTTCGGGGGATCGACAACTTCAAAACTGTCTTTTAAAAAGAGGCCTCTTACTCTTTCCATTTTAAACAGTTTAAAATTGCTGTTCCCCAAGTACCCGTCTTTCTTGTATACGTTTCTTACATCTCCCAACTAATGGCGCAAGATGCGCTTCTCCGAGGGACGTCGCAGTTCGCGTGTGGATATGTATGCATCTCTGTCTCAAAACAGGGCTTTTCCGCGCCCTCGCAGCCTGAAAACCCAAAGTTAAGGGGGGCGGGGGACCCTCTCTCTTTGCCTGCATTAGACGGTTCCTCATGAAGTATAAAGTCACCTCATATTCTAATGATAACAAGGTCTTAAAATATCTACTTAACCAAATCAATACCACGCCGTTTCTCTCCCTCCCTTCTTTTTCTTTATGGGGAGGGGAAATTGGGGTTCTTTTTCTTAAAAAAATGGTTTGAAATGTCGTGTCCCCCCTCCATATTGTCCATTACTTTGTCCTCTCTGCCAACTGCATTCGTGTGAGACTGAAAGGGGATTAACTTGTGAACTTTTAAAAATCAGAACTTAAATGAGAGGCGAATCTAGGCCACCGCTCATTGTGGGAACCGTTTCTTAAGCAATTAAAGCGAGAAGAAATTCCTCTCAGCCTTTTTCCTTAAAGCTGCTTTCTGAAGGATTTAAGGAGGACTAATGTCCAGTCCATCAAGGCAGATTTAAACTGCACAGTGATATAGAAAATCTCCGCTTGCTGTTATTTAAAGGGGCACGATCACCATTTCCATAAGACTCTTGACATTGTCTCTTTAATCTTGTTTATAAACTTAAACAGATTTAAAAAGTTTTTCTCCCCCTCTCCTCTCTCCACGCCAATCCCACCCCACCCCCAGCCCCACTTCCATGAATCCATTGAAAACATATTTGATGCCGCATTTCAAAAGAAACCTGAGCAGGCGAGGGCTAAAGATTTTTCTGATACCCAAAAGCTGAACTGCTTTGGATTGATCCCCCCCCCCCTCTCTCTTTCTCTCTCTCCATTTCTCCCCAAACCCGTTTCGGGAAGTTAGGACAAACAGTCCAAGATTTGTGGATGCCACATCTCCCACCACCACCACAGCCACCGCCTGCCCGCCTAGCCTCGGTCAGGTTTGCACTGACACCTTTCTGGTTCTGATGGGGTGGATTTCTGAACACCGACAACGTGGATGCAATTTTACAAAAGCGATCGCTTTTCTTTTTCTTTCTTTCTTTCTTTCTTTCTTTCTTTCTTTCTTTCTTTCTTTCTTTCTTTCTTTCTTTCTTTCTTTCTTTCTTTCTTTCTTTCTTTCTTTCTTTCTTTCTTTCTTTCTTTCTTTTCCTTCCTTCCTTCCTTCCTTCCTTCCTTCCTTCCTTCCTTCCTTCCTTCCTTCCTTCCTTCCTTCCTTTCCCTTTTGGGGGGGACACTTGATTTCCCTAGTATGCACATTTCGTGGGGGAAGGTGGCATCTTTCTTTGAAGCCCACTAAGCACCAGGCTCCCCAGTCCCACATTCCACAGGATCTATTCACCCCTCCCCAGATCACAGCCAGTTCCATCTGCGCACATTTGCTCGCAAGTAAGCCGGGCCGAAAGGACCGTTCTCCTTGCGCCGCTGCTTAGGATCGCAGTGGTCGGTCCCCGAGAGGGGAGGGGAGGCTGGAGTCGGGCTTCCCAGTACACAAGGAAACGCAACCTGTACATCAAGCCTTTCTCTCCACAGGCGAACATACCTGCTAACCTTATCCCAGGAAGCCTATTTCCCCTCGAGCTCAAAAGCCAGGAGAGAGCGGGGAGGGAGGGAGAAACCCAAACACCAACACTCTGGACTCTCCCAAAGCTGGGGTGCTTACAGCTAATTAATAGCCCTAATGATATTTTTGCCAACGCGATGAATACATTAGGTTTGCAAACCGCACCCCCCCTCCAAAGGGTTTAGCCTCTTTGCCTCTATTCAAGGGTACTTCAACATCTGCTCATTTAAGGGCAATTAATCATTTTGATATATGGTTTAAAATTGACTGCTTCCAAGGGACTTTCCCCCCCTCTTTTGACAAGAATAACAAAGCAATTTGCCAGAAGCCATCTTCTGGACATGTTATTAGCACAGACTTCATCTTAAAGAGGTCTCTCCCCCTCCTTTTCTTCAAGGTACCTGCTTTAAAGGAGCCAGCTTTTTCCCCTCTACTTTGCTTTCCCACCTCCTCTGAACCACTTCCAGCCCTCTTTCTTATTCACGAAATGAGCATCTGATCACCCTCTTTTTAACAGAAAGTGGGCACCTTGACTGCTGCTGCATCATGTGTTTCGTGATTTATATATTTCCAATGCAAGGTGATCACAGGGTCAGGAGGCATTGGGGGGGGGGTTTGCGGGTTCTTCCAGTGCGTCTGGGTTTTTGTTTTGTTTTGTTCTCTGTAGTTCCTTTCTGCCTTTGCCTCTTCTTTGCCACAACATAACCAGAAGGTCAGAAGTAGAACCGGTTAATTTCTATGTACTACAGTAGTATAGTATTTCTGGGTGAAAACCAACAACCCTCCTCGTCCTCCTCCTTTCCCTTCCCTTTGTACCTACATGACATGTTGCAGGAAGCTTTTTGAAACCAGCCTGCCATCATAAGCACACAACTGAGTGACAATGGATCTACCTTTGAATAGGTATACACGGGGCCACGCCATAAGCCAAGACAATGTATACGTTTGATGAGTTTCTGGTCCTCTTTCAAGACAGGTGAATAATCTTGATGACTGCTATAATCATCAAGATTATGGGAATAGAGTCACATGTGGCTATCAAAAGATTACCCACGCATGTGTCAAAGATCTTCATAAGTTTTAGCCAATTGGTTGAAACTCATAAAAGCACAATTGGTGGCCGTGATCAATTGAAATGGTATGCATATGCTATGAAATGAATACTTTATTATGGTCAAAGAATTATGGAATTAGATGACTGGCATATCTGTGAATACCCATACTAAAAGAATGAGCTATCATCAGGATGTTTGTTTGTTTGTTGCATCAGCTTCTGCAAACTAAGTATACTGAGCTGAGCTCCTGCTGGCCCAGTGGCATAAGGCTTACAAACCACCTTGAGGGAGAAGGGTGGGATATGAATATTTTTAAGAGATGTGTAAATAAAAATGGGGGGGGGGGAAGGGCAGGCAATGGCAGACAGAATGGGCAACCTTATCTTCATTTCCAGACTGCCTTGTTTCTTCTGTGTGGATTGTTTCCTTCAGTCCCATTAACCTGCCCTAAAATGCTAAATTCATCTAAGAAATAACATTCTTGTGCAAGTGTACCATGAATTTGATCCCACTGCTATATTCAGCACTTGGTTATTTTCATATAATAGATCCCTTACATCATGTGTGTGCAAGTGGGCACATATATGCACTCATAGTTATTCTGTCAAAAGTCCCCTATCATTTGTATGAGTTGTCAGGCCTTTTCCCCTGGGCGGGGTGTGTGGGGGAAATCTCGGAATTCAATGCACAGGTGGCTCACACTGGTAAAAAGCACAATGAAAAAAATCTTGATTTCTTGGATTGTGTAAATGATGGACTGATGCATACATGAAACTATGTGCTTTTCAGCAGATAGCTTAGTTCTCATGGGCATGTACCACTTTTTGCTGTAGATGGAGGAAATGCATAGTTAATCATCTCTCTACTGTTTTGTTTTTAAATACCCTGCCTATGCAAAGGGAGCAGTTGTGGTGAATGTTTAAACTTGCATTCACTCACTTTTTGTGGTGATACAGTCTAAAAGGGCTAAACTATATGCTTGTGAAGTGAGAAGAAACAGATAAACTCATCAGATTTTGTATACTATCTTAGTGGTGTATAGGAAGGGTTGTCAATGTTACAAACTTGGTCAGTGAGAGTGATGACTATACCATACCCTTCAGTTGGAGGCGATTCCTATGGCATGGTTTTTGTGACACCCTTGAGCAACAACCACAGCATGCTACTAAAGTGAGGACAGGAGAAGGGATCCCTTAATTTTGGGGATAAGATATTCAGTCTCTAAGCATGCTAGCTTTGGGGCAGTTCTTTATATCAAGAGCCACTGCCAGTGCTAGCTGCCTATGTTGCTCATGCCAAGAGGCTAATTTATGAACTTGCCCTTGTCTGCTTGTGTAGAAGATGATAGATGAAGCAGTGTATGTGACTTACCTACTTAATAAAAGCATGCACTTAGATATGCCCCATCTTGTGGTTTTTAACATTTGGAGAAAATGTCATCTGCCTTGTATGTGGAAACTGGCTGGAAAACATCACAGGCCTTGCGTGAGGAAATTGTTTTGACATCTATCAGTAAAAACTTTCTAATTGTGCTGACTTTCTTTTTAAAATAAATTATTGTTAGTAGTTTTATTCAAACATTTTAAAGTGTTTTAGATGCAATAATATAATGAATTCAACCCTATTTTAACGTTTGTTAAGCCATCTTGAGTACCATTTCTGGGATAAAGGTGGCTCACATATATACTAAATAGATAAATAAATAAAAGGACTTTCTGAGTAGAGATGTGATCTGGTGTACTTTTAATGCAGTCTTTTTCAGGTTCATCTTCACCAGGTTAGACACGGATGGAACTTATTTTTCTGAATAAGCACATGGCTCAAAGGCTGCAAGATAGTCTGACCAAATGGGCACATTTTAAAAGTATGTACATCAAAACATACACCTTTTAGGTGTGGACAGAGCAACTACACAAATATGCTTATTATACAGTGAATGCATGCATGCTGTGGATCATAATAATTATTATGTGCTGTCAAGTTGGTTCCAATTAACAGCCACCCTTTCCAGATTTTCTAGGTCTAGAGTATCCAGAAGTGGTTTACCATTCCCTTCTTCCGGGGGCATCCTGGGACTGTGCAGCTTGCCCAAGGCTACATAGGGCTGGCTTTTCTCCCCGGAGGCACAGTGGGGAATTTAACCCCCCAGCCTCTAACTTTGCAGCCTCTGGCTCAGCTCACTAAAGCAATCAATATGATGTGAAAGAATGCATGCAAAATATTCACCCATCCAAAAAGAAAGAAAGAAAGAACCTCCCCCCAACACAAATGGATTCTAGCCTCTTAAAAGTAATGACAACCAGAAGGAAGTTGTCACCAACTGAATGTGGAAGTGAGTAAAAGAGGAAGACTGAGGACAGAGATTTGACTGATATGCACTTCCCTAATACTGCATTCATGACATGTACCATATTCGGTTGAAAGCTTCTGATACTGCTTTGGTGGTCTTGTTGCCCTTGTCTGTAGTATAGCATGGACCAGGGACCAGGGGGAGTGTTATTTTAAAACTGACTGCTATTCTGTAAAGCAGGGTCTAGGACACTGATTTCCACACAGCCTCAGATAAAACATCCCAGAAATCCAGTCTCAGATACCATATCAGAGAATATATGTGTCATCTTTCCATTGCTCATTTTGTCTCAGTTGCATATAACTCTGACTCTAGAACTAATGGAGTATAAAGCATATTTTACAAGAGTTTTACCTACAGGTGACTTGCTCTTTATTACTGGATATGGTCAAAATCAATACCTCTGTAACTAGAAGGTCATTAATTTTGTTTTTTGAAGCATTTTTCAGCAGTGGGGCTGCTGCTAAGCCTGCAAAGCTATGATGAAGAATTATGGTGCTCTAGCTTAGTCTCCCTCCCTGCTTCCAAGCTATTTATGGAATTAAATATGTGTGGATTTTCAGGCCCAGTCTAGTGCACCACTTAGCTGTCTTGGTATTATTATAGGAGCAAAACATTCTTTTAACTTGTTTCTTTTCCTTTCATTTTTTCCCCTAAAGGATGAGGGAATCAGAATTCCAAAAATAGTTGTGGCAATGTGTGGATGAGGTCAGTTCTCTGTAAAGGTCAGGAGCCTGATCTGAAAATTTTCATGCACAAACCCCATTGAAACCAATGGGAGATGAGGGGTAGGTGCTGCTTTTGAGTCCATGTAAGAATGCACAAAGGCTGTCAATCACACACAGAGAGATTTCCATCTGATCATCTCTCCATTCCTTTTAAGACAGTGAGCTGATCCTTGTGCACATTAGTTAGGGATATATGAAAAATCCAACCCTACAGATTTTTGATAGCTAGCTGGATAGCTCAGAGATTTAGGTACCTGGCTGTGGAGACAGAGGTAGTGAATTTAATTCCCCACTGTGACTTCTGTGGGGAGAGCCAGCCTGTGTGGCCTTGGGCAAGCTGCACAGGTCCAGGATGCCCTCAGAAGAAAGTTATGGTTAAACTACTTCTGGGTATTCTCTACCTGGAAAACCCAGAAAAGAGTTGCCATAAGCCATTATTTTATGGCAAATAATGATGATGATGTGTGTTTTTAATGCAGACGCTCCTCTCATCACTGGATTCAATGGACTGGGTGAATGCTTTTGGGTTCCAGAAACTGCACATTACAATTTTGTGGATACTTCTGATAAAATATAAACAACTGATGAAAAGTGCTCACAAGAAAGAGGCACTTTCTGAAACGTGCACCAACCCCCCACCCCCAGAAAATAATAAAAGAAATGTATACATAACTATTAGAGTATGACCTAGATGATGAGAGGGTGAAGGAGGTGATGGCCAAATGGGCACAAAACTTTGGTTATAACATTGATATTGATGACTGGACAAAAATGTGGAAAGATAATTATAAGTTGATCAAACCAGTTAATCTTAGAGAAAACATCCTTATAATGTTTCACAGATGGCATTTCACTCTGGTAAGATTGGCCAAAATGCCAGAAGGGATCAGTAGTAGTAGCAGCAGCAGCAGCAGCAGCAGCAGCAGCATAATAATAATAATAATAATAATAATAATAATAATAATAATAATAATAATAATAATAATAATAATAATAATAATAATAATAATAATAATAATAATAATAATAATAATAATAATAATAATAATAATTAAATAATTAAATAATTAAATAATTAAATAATTGAAATGTGTACCAAAAAAACAAACAAACACACGAATCACAAACATGCTTTAGTCAAATGACGTAATGGATGCATATACTCATAAATATACCTTCCTAAAACAGGGGAAATTTTTGTCATACTTTAAAAGAAAAGCAACAACAACATTTGGAGAAATGTTGGCATCAAATGGACATGGAAATGGAAAAAAATATATCTAGGGATGCAGACTTGATCAAAGTACACATCCCTAATGTAATGATCCAGTCTCCCTAAGAGACAACGATTGTAGTCAGGGAGTCTCTCTGGGTGCAAAACTACCACTTTTATTTCCTGAGGTATGTCCTCTAGGCCTCAGGGGTCTATAGTAAGCCCTATAGACAAGCCTGAACCTTGAAAGGTACCTTTGATTTGCTTCCAAAGCAATAAGACATAGACTTTGTGTTTCCTTAGAATACACAGCAGCCTTACCAAGTAGGACACTAGGACCTTTTAACTTACAGCAGCAACTATTAATTTTCTTTTATCCACACTGGATTTAGATAGTTTTATTGTATCAAGAAACTAGAACCTTGTTGAAAAATTATATTTGTTTTATTAAGAAAATAAAGTAGATTCATTAGCATACAGTTGTAGCTTGAAAGCATAAGCATTGAGCATCCGCAGACTACTACAATGTTTAAATAAACTTAAACCTTTCTAATTAAAATAAAAACAGCTAGGTAATCATTTTTGCTCTATGTCCTACATGTTGGCTTCTGGAGGCTGGGCTATTCCCCCCCTTCTTCTGGAAAAGAAAAACAAGCCTCTCTGTCTCACATTCCACAGCATTCATGTACCTTATTTCACATACACAAACCCTCTCATTTTACAACTCTTAAGACCTCCTTCTTCATTACACTTTCAAGCTGAGACCCAATTAAGTCCAAGTGGGTGTAACTCAGATCACTCTGATCACTGCCCAAAGTTCTCATGCTCCAGGCTCCAGGTGTCATCTTGGACTTTTGTTTTGTCTTCTTTTCCTGGACTGTCCGACCTTGTGACTTTGACAAATAACTCTGCACAACAAGCTCCTGAAAAACATCTCTTTTAAATTCATCTTACATAGAACCTAACAGACTCCATTTTTTCATGACTACAATTTCCTTCCTTCCATTTCCTTATACCTAATACAAAGGTTTCTTCTACAGAATGTAAAAGATCACAATAATAGAAACATTATACTACTGTATAATGAAAACAATGGATTTCTAATGCATCAATGGATTTCTAATGCATAGCATGTAAACATGTGCATGTGCACACACTGTGTGTATGTATCTATTAAAAATGTGCTACTCTTGTCAAAAGATTGATACTTACATCCCTTTTAGGGAGAAAGGCAGGATAAAAATATCTTAAATAAATAAATATTTTGCAGGACACAAATAAGGAAATACAATAAAAGAATAGACAAAGTAATATGCAATAAAAATACAATTTTTGAAGCCCAGTAATAATGTAATGCAAGTAGTACTTGGGAGAGGGAGAAAAAAATGTGTTAGAAGTGAAGGAAAGAAAAACTACTAAACTTCACAGAGAAGATGTGATTCTAAATGTGATATAAGCCTTGTGGCACAGTGGTTAAATTGCAATATTGCAGTCAAGATTCTGTTCATGAATGGCTCAAGGTTGACTCAACCTTCCATCCTTCCAAGGTCGATAAACTGGGTACCCAGCTCACAGGGGGGAGGCAGGCAATACTTGAATAATTAAATTGTAACTCCCCAGAGAAAGTTTTAAGCACTATGGGGCAGTATATAAGCAGCACACTTTGCATTGTTTTACATAATTTACCATGTTGTGTCCAGCCCACTTAGTCTGTATCAGAACACAGTGGCTAGAATCACACTTGTCTTTGTGGAACAAAAATTTATGGTTGAGTAAATTTTCCAGGTGTTAAACCCAGACAACAAGGACTATGCTATTCAACTGTGCAGTTGGTCACACAATTCCCATTGGACTGCACGGACTGCACAATGTGCCTGCAGAAGGCCTTAAGAATAGCACTTCCACTTTGGCACAATTAGAGCGACTGCTCACAAGTGTAGCTGCTCAGTGGGACTTCCACCCATGTGTTCTGCTCTGAGTTTTTAGAGCACAGTTCAGTTTTGGGCAGAAACATGTAAGATGGCAAGTTCAGAGTGTGACGCTGATAAATATTTATTTATCCAAATATACACTGCTTGCTTTCCAAGCCTGCACAATCACCTTGCAAATGAATCCTCTTGCTGAAACAATCACTGAACAAAACTAAGCTAATTTGCCACGTAAAGAACTGCTGGAAGTGTAATGCTCTGCCTGTTTCTGCCTTCTTCAGTGGGACTTCCTCCTTGATAAGTTTCTAATGCTTTACACCTTGAAACCAAGACAATCCAAACTACAGATAGTATTGGAAGATGAAACTGCTAGTCTGGAAGGCATTGGATCAGCCCCTCGGGAAGCAGCACTGGTCTTAATGAAGCAACTGGATTAAAGGTGAAAGGTTATTCAGCTGCTGATGTGCACATTATGTCAAAGGAACATTCAAAGTGGCACAACACATATCACCCACAGACTCTGGTATGGAGGAGGACTGGAGGGGAAGCTTCTCACATACAGTCCAGAACTTATGTTACCCTGTTGGTAAAAGTTGCTGTGTTTTGGCTGCCACACTCTTTGGGTGACTTAGGTACTAAGCAAGAACAGTTTTGACCATGTACAACTAATCACATACTTTTTGGGAGTATATTAGTTAACTAATAATAATAATAATAATAATAATAATTTATTGTCATTGTAAGTATATACACATACAACGAAATTCACAGACACCCAGAGACCAGACACATGCACACACATAAAATTCCCAAACACTCCCCACCCACTAAAAGTCCCCCACTAAAAATACAAACATCTACACCGCAGGCCAAGTTACACAGTCCAACTAATTATTCACTATTGGTGGTCTTTAAGCTCATTATTAATTGCAATTATAGCTCTGGGATAAAAACTATTGAGAAAACGTGTGGTCCGAGTCTTAATTATTCTATATCTTCTGCCAGATGGTAACAGTTCAAAAAAGTTATAAGCAGGATGGGAAGAGTCTCTCAGGATGCTATGTGATTTCCTTAGACAGCGGGATGTGAAGATGTCATCCAGGGTTGGTAGCTGGAGCCCGATGATATTCTGGGCAATTTTAATGGTTCTCTGTAGAACTAATATCTTGCACAGCAAGATAGGCAATTTTGTTTGTGGTGGAGCAACACAATCCATTTAAAAAGTGAAAATAGCATAGCTTTTTTGCAGAAAATAACCAGACTGATATGAGCCAAAGCAATGCCTTTCAGATATGGAGACATATGATATTGCACATGTATCCTCATCTGCAGCCAGTTGCACATGGCATAAAGCATAGTGGCTCAAATAAAAGGTGTGCTTGTTTTTTTCACCAAGACTCCAAAGTTATGTAAATGTTTAAAATTGCTATACGAGTTTTTTTAACCACATGCATATATTTGCAGTATCACATGCTTCTGTATCTAAAACAATGGTGATACAAATAGTGCAAATGTGGTACTTTCGTAGAGAAGTGCAGGACTGGTATATGATTTCGTGTGTTAGACCATTCTTAAACAGGAACATGATTTTGATCACTTGTGTATCTTCACTTATTTGCTGTACCACAAACCAGGATATGTGAAAATGATCACTGAGTGTAAATGATGTGATTTTGGAGGCTCTGTAAGAAAAGTGCACATTGTAAGCTTTGCACCTTTGGCAGTTTTTGATGATACATGTGCAATAACATATGACTCCATAACAGAAACTGATCACCATGTATGTTAACTTAAAGCTAGTATAATTATGTTGCTATTCTGGAAAACACAGTTTGATGGCTATGCTGCTGAAAGGCCGGAACCACATATGAGCAGAGCAACAGAAATTTTCAGCATAAACAAAATTGATTTTTCGTTGCTATATTTTACCCCATCTGTTGTTGTTGTTTTTAAATAGCCAAGGAGGGGGCATTTCTTTTGCCAACATTTTGTGCATAATTTGTAAAACATTGGTGGCTACCTGGTGGACTTATAGTCCAGATAGGCGGGATATAAATTCAATAAATAAATAAATAAATAAATAAAGAACTCACCAGAAACAGATTCATAAAGTTCACATTTGTGTATGCACATTAGGCATTTTTAAAAATTAATATTAGAGTTCTGATTTGCATTAAAGGCTCAGAGTACATGGTCTGATTGTTCACCTGTTCATTGTTACCAGGTGTGAAACAACCCTGGTAGCCTGAGGGAACTTCTGATATGTGCCGGATTTCAGTGCTCCACTCATGTGGTGGAGAATTAAAAATGATGCACCTGGAGAAGTTGCATTTGATTCAGTTTCTCCGTATTTATTTTTGTAACAATGTACATGATTGCTTATTGGTTTATTTTTGCTGTCCATGAGCATCTGTTTTCTGTCTATTTGTATTTTCTTTTGCCTGTGGATCTTAACTGGCTTTTTTCCTGCTGCTTTCACCTCCTGTTTGTTTGTTTGTTTTGAGTTGGGTTTTTTGTTCCTTTGTTTTAGCCGCTTTTACTCACATCCTTCTTTCTATACAAAATCTGAAATGCCCCAAAGACTTATACAGGATAAAAGTGCTATTCTCTTGAAATCACAATGAATCTGCTATCTGGGATTTGATAAGTCTTTCAGCTAGCTATAGCAGGGGTTGATACAAAGCTTTTAATCAATCAGAGATAATCTTTAAAGAGACAAAATACAAGTATTATAGAGTATTTGGGAGAAGAAAAATCAAGAGGCACAAGCAAAGTTCAGTCTAAAATGCTTCAGCTACTGGGTAACATTTCTAGCTATCAGAAAAACACCACCACCATCAATCTCTTCATTCTATTCTACTACTTTTGCATAGTAATCGTATATAAATTTAGTCAAAAGTAAGCCTCCTTGGTCTCAACGACACTTACTCTCAACTATATGATCAGAACTATCTTCCTGGGTGGGGATGATGGGCTTGTAGTCTAACATATTGAGGTTGCTGTTTGAAGGAAGGCTAGAGTTTAGTGGTTGTTGTGGTTTTTTCAGGCTCTTTGGCCGTGTTCTGAAGGTTGTTCTTCCTAACGTTTCACCAGTCTCTGTGTCTGGCATCTTCAGAGGACAGCAGTCTGTGCTAGAGTTTAGGCTTGCAGTTTTGAATGCCATTTCTTTAAGAATGGAGCATAAGGATGAATAATGCATTAACGGCCACACCAAGTGGCAAGAATCAGTTAATTAATTGGATCCCTTGGAATGTAACCAAAAAATAATTGGAACTTAAATAATAAATAAATATATAAATAAATCCCTGAGATAGCCAACAGTTTTGGTTAGAGGACCTTCACTGGGAGGTCTGTGGAGCCCCTACCACTAATTTGACATTGGGGAGCAACAATGTCAATACCAACCAGAAGCCACAAATAAAGACTAGTACCCTTTGAGCTTCTGTTGAGCAGAAAGGCTGACCAACATAATAAAGGAATTGTTCTGCTTGCACACATATTCTCATTATACAAACATAAATCTAGTTTTCTTCATGAAGACTGCCACTTGCACAAGAGCAGTGCTTGTGCAATCCTGTGTTATGCTGGTGGGACTCTTTATTCAACAGAAGTTCCGTAGAACATTAGCCAGTGGATGTGATCCAAGCTTCAATATGGAGAACTGTAGACATGTTTGTTGCCATTGCAATCAGTTGTAGCACTGAAACAAGGAAGGACATGGCAAAACCATAATATATCTTCTAAGTCAACTTGTCATGGCTAGATAGATACATAAAAACTGCTCAGGTGGCCAGAAGGTGCTAAGAATCCCCAGGTGAAAATTAGAATTGGAATTGAGACTGTATGGCATACATATTGTAAATAGAAATGAAAAATGTATAATATAATAAAAAAGAATTGCAAGTATGGACGCTTAGAACAGTGGAATAAATGTAGTTTATTGGTTGGGATACCAGGTATGTTATGTTTTATTTGGGCAGTTATAATACACAGGACAATTATAAGTTGCAAACATGGTAACAAAAGATATAAGTGCATTTCGTATTCAGCTTGGATAATGAATATCCAAATGAACATAAATCAAAATTCTAGATATAAGTATATGATCCAATTGCTGATGAAGATGAAGAAAGCATAGAAACATTCTAGGAAGAATTCAGAACTGTGAGCAACACAAAAATTTCACAACAGGGATTTTGATAATATGATGGAGAAAAGGAGCCTTTGGAGAGTTTGGTGAAAAATATGTGCTGGAAACATGGATTATACATGGAAAACAATGGGTACATTTCTTTTAATAAGAAGAACTAGTAATTACCTACACCACATTCAGATTATCACCTAAGAGAATGTACACATGGAAACTATAATATCGTAAAGAACCAAACCTAAGAAAAGGATAGATTAAATTGTTGGTATGCTTTTTGTTTCTGCCAGTGGAAAGCATTCAGTCAAAAATATGTCTCCTGAGTTTTGACAAACAAAAATTGATCTGGAGAAACAGAATATAAGTGATTTTCCCATCCTGACACCACAAATGGCCCACAAAATGGATGAAGATTCTCCGTCCATTTTCATACTCACCACTGCAGGGTCTACATGTCAGAATTTGCTGAGGAAATCTGGCAGTACAAAAGAGGGGCCACCTGAGATCACCTTTTGCCATATCTATATACTTTGGTTTAAAGGCAAAATGGAATTTCTGAATGGAAAGTAACAGGGTTCTCCTAAAAATACTATGCTGTCAAATTTTGCAGCAAAGTAGCCTGATAGAACCAGTTGTACAGGCAAAGAAAAGGCAGTTTGGGTCCAACAACCGGAGAAAAATCATATAATAAAATGTGGTTTGGATGAACAGAGGTTGGAAATAATTGTGATAAGTAACAATATTAGCTGTAACACATTATTATTGAGAGTAATGGGCAGCATAACGACATTCCTTTTGCAAAATAAAGTAATCCTCCAGTAACATAGTTAATTTTCTGTGCCAGAGATGGTATTTGTTTTTTCTGAATCTATTTGCTTTTGCTGGCAGTTCTTACACACACACACACGCATGCACGCACGCACGCAAGCACGCACGCACGCACGCACACACACACACACACACACACACACACATTCCAATCAAGTTTATCTTGAATCAGTGTGATGTGAGAGAAGTTAACTAGAGTATTCATTGTAATAAAGGCACTATATTAAATGAGTAGTCAGGCATGATGTACAGAACCCAGTTCTGTACCAATATAGTAGCACACTGGCTATGCATGCTAGCACTGCAAGGAAATTACACTCATGGATTATGCCAACCAGATTATAGATAAATCACTTGCAATGCCACACAAAATTGGACTCAGGAAATTCACACAGATATCTATGTTATAAACTGGCCATACAGTCCTCTTTTGTACCGCATTCTCTCAGTGGCAGCAAATCTCTGAGTAATGATATATTTTTTTCCACAGAGAAGGGGACCAGAAAGTCATGAAACAATGAGAAAGGCAGAAGACTCCAAGCCACATTCTGGTAAATAAAAGAATCCTTCTTGTTTTTAAGGAAAGGATTGATGTAACCCATCACCCACCATTTATACATTTTCAGTGGCAGAAGACATTTTAAGAGCTGTGTGGCATAGGACTTTCCATTTAACAGTTTTTGTCTTTTGGAAGGAACTAGTAATTCAGGAGACCGCCTTTGTCTGCAACTCAGAGCCTCTAAAATTTGTCAAAGACCTCCACATAAACTTTTTCATTCCATTGTATTCTCATTGCCCATTTTAATTCCTCATGTCCTAACTATGTATTACATGCAGATACATACAATGGGGTTGAAGTCTCTGTATGTCTATTGTTTAGCTTGTTCTTCAAACATTTCTTTGCCTCTCCAAATCATATGCACAAAACATTTTTCCTTTGATGAGATTCACATCTTAATAATTCCCAAAAGCTCATATAGGTACATAATGTGTGTATTCTAGCATAAAACATGAGGTGTACTTTCTGGGGTGACCCTTCCAATACGCACAATCAAGTTTGTTTACCCTGTATGAATGTATGTCAATGCTAACAGTCCTGTGTTGTAGCCCTAGTTCCCTGATATTTTCTTGCACAAGACATCTGCTTCTTCTTTAGTTATTTTAGTGAATTAAAGATTCCTTGCTTCTTAAAATTATTCAGTCTTCTACATGTGGACAACTTTAGTTGTCTACCTCCAGACTGCCCATAGAGCAACATTTTGCTATGCTTTTTCTTTACATTTGCTGTTACAGATTTTGCAGAATTGCTTGCATGTGTACTGTATTTCCATTGTGTTTCAAATATACCCATAGAAAGACCTGGATTATTATTGGGTAATTGGATGTCTTAGTTCTTTCTGGTTTTATGGAGGTGGTGGAGAATCCCTTCTGTTGCCCAGGATCAACTTCTGTGAGGTCTCCAACCCCACCAAACCCCTATATGGTATCAGAAATTGGTATGTGTGTATGGCTGTCAGCTATTGCTAGAAAGCAACTTCTATCATCCTCACTAATGGCTGTCCTGGCTAAGGCCAAAGGGAGTTCTAGTCTAACAATGTTTGGGGGCTACCCGATGTTACACTGAAAGCATGACAGAAATGAAGATAATGTCTTGGAATGTTTTCCATTTATTGTATTAAAGCTGTTGAGCAAAAGATGCCTGAAATTTTCTGACACTGATTAGAATCCTACATCAGTGAGAGTGTAATTCTGTAAATCATAGGGGTGAATTGTTGCTTATTAACAAGTAGCTGCTTGCATTCCTGGTCACAGGTGAGTTGTGTACCTTGGTTTGCAATGAGAAATGCAAATGGAAGCTCATTAATAAGCAATAATTTGCTGCTGCAGTTTTTGCACTCACGCCTATGCTGGTGTAACTCCCTAGTAAGATCCTGACAATTTTTTAGCATTGTGTTGGCAACAGTGCCTTCAAATAGAGACACACTTAGAATTAAAGAACTTTGACTCCAGGAAATTGTTTTGAATATAAGAAAAGAACTGCCCAAAACTCACAGTCTTCCACAGAAAGATCTGCTCCTAGTTAACCCAAATCCTCTTCAATTCAGGAATGTAATCTGAAGCAATGGGCTGTTTTGTTGCTGGTACTGTTAGACAAGTGGTATCAGAAATCCTCACCAAATTCCATGTTCCACCACTAACCCAGATCAAGTTTCTCCACATATCTGACCTAAACAACCTATGTGGTAGGCCTAGGTTTGCACAAATATTGCAACTGAAAAATCAACCTGGGATATGGTTTGCACCAACCCTATTGTGCAGTATGAGAGCAGAGATAATGGATATCTGCTCTGCTCTACTTCTTCATTCTTGTAGAGGCTCACAAACACACAGCGGCCAACTCTGCCACCCACTAGTCCAGTTAGATCAGAAACTCACAGCTGCCTTAACCAGAATCATCACCAGAACTGGTCACCGTGAGATCTTGCTTTGAGTTTAATATTTTTAATCCTTTTAATCCTTCCCATTCTAAGCAAGGCAAAATGTTTGCTTCCTGGAGGGATGAACATGGAAGAAGGCCATGGTCCTTCACTGTCTTCATGAAGCACAATGGCCTCGCCATCCCGCATTCCGTCCCTCCCCAGAACTCTTATATTCACACCATGTCTGGTGAAGTTTGTGTCAGTGGATTTAAACTTTGGCTTTGTGAGACCAAGGAAGCCCAGTCCTTTTGCCTCTGTACCCCTGTCTCCCTGCTTCTTTCCCCCCTCCCTGCTTTCCCCCTCTTGGCTGCGAAAAAGCACAAGGAAACTCTTTGTATGCTCCTAATCCTGAAGCAACACAGCTTTAGCAACATCCAGGGATAAAAGCACCATCAAACCACAACTTTATGGGGGCAAATCTCTTTTAATCCCTCGCTTTAGCTAAACAAAGCTTCTCGCCCTAATCCGCTATTGCTTCAAGGAAAAAAAAAAGCAAGCTCAGATTTTGTTTTTAGTAAGAAGATGATCCAAAGGACTAATTTTGAGAGAGACTAACCAAGTCTGACAGCCTTTAAAATAGGCAACGGGGAAAATAGAGGCAAACTTCCCTCTCAATTCAAGGTTTTCTATGCAATAATAAGAAATATATTTAGGGTTTAACTGCTTTCCCCTTAAGCTCACTCTTATTGTATTAAATTCACTGACCAACTCAGATTCAAATCACCCAGGCCTAAATGTCATTTGATCTTTAAAAAGGGAGTAAAATGTGGGAATATCATTCCCAGGAAGGCGAGACAAGAAAATCAATGATCATATCACACACACACACACACACACACACACACACACACACACACACACACACACACACACACACACACACACACACACACACACACACACACACAAAGAAAGAATATTGAAATTTGTTGGATTTTAAAAAAAATATTTCATTGTATTAAAGAACACCTCTTTATTAATACAGTAAACTCTTCTGGGTAACTTGTGAGTGTGCAGGATTGAAACTAGTAAACTTCATTCCCAAACCATTAACTGCAGTGCAATCAAATCTGAAATTCTTTGGTAGATAAAATGGGTGCACAAAAAAATAATGGTACGTTTTAATTCAGATGCTAAAATTACAATCTTGCAACAAAAAAATAATGGTACGTTTTAATCCAGATGCTAAAATTACAATCTTGCAAACAGTTACCTGGGCATAAATTCCCTTCATCTCATTTACAGTACTTCTCAGTAAACATGCCATGGATCGCACTGCAAATTGCTGATTTATTTTATCTGTTATTTTTTTCTTGCTGATACCAGCAAGAAATAGATCAATATAGTGATATTGAATCTCTAGGCATATTCTTTCAGATATGTATTTACCTGTTGAGTGTCCATGTTATAAGCTGCTTCTCAAACAGCATATTTGCATCTGGAGTGGAAGACTGTATATGAACCAAGCTGTGAGTATCTTCTGGACTTACCTCTTCTCATTGAAGTTTGTATTTTGTGTCAGTTTTGAGAACTTTCCAGTTACAGCTACATGTCTCTACCACTTCCTTGGACCAGGAATCAAAGACTCATGGGCTGGATCCAGGCTTGATCACTCATAGAGCAGATCCACAGGGATCAGCAGGACAAGTTAATCCTGGTTAACTTCAATCCCAGGGTTCTAGTGAGTTGATTCTTCAGTATAACCAACTTGTGTGTTTCTCTTTTAGACCATATGACAATAAACTGTTTCTGAGATGAGAGAAAATCTTCAAAAAGCAACATTTGACATGATGTGGGGGCAACTGTTCAAACGAGAAAAAAAAGGGCAAAATATGTTAGTGCAAGCCCTTCCACTATGTGCAGGCAGCTCTATGACTCCTGTGTTAGTCTTTTCTAGTGGCTCATGATGTACGTAAAGTAAAATAGCTTAAGTTCAATCATGTTAGCCTCTGATGAGAGTTAAGCTTCACCAGCCCTAGAATTTCCCTCTTTATCCTTCTGGCAGGTCATAGCAGAACTCTTCCTCCTAACATTACATTTCAAATGAGCCAGTTCTTTTTCTGTCTATTTTCCATACTGTCCACCTGTCTCATCCGCATACGGCAATCAGGAATAGTATAGAAGATCTCGAGTTTTGTCTCTAGCAATACATCCTTCCACTCTAGAATCTCTTCTACTTTCTCCAGAGCTGTCCCTTCAATTTGTACAAGGAGTTTTTAGTTTCCTTTATGCAAGTCTGAGCTCCAGCAGCTTCAGTGGGGGTGATCTCCAACTTGTGTCAGGCAACCTGGCGTTTTCACGGAGCAATATGCTAGGGCACTCCACAACTGCGAATGGTCTGCTATATACAATAATCACATGCATGACTCAGGATCCTAAATCAACTTCAATTGTGCCATGAAAAGGCCATTGAAATAAATTTTTAAAATGGCACAAAAGCAGTAACAGATTAGACAGGCGTTGGCTATGGTTGCAGACAGACCATAAGCATGCTCAAGTTCTATTCAGCAACAAATGGTACCATGATTATTCAATGCTCACAAATTCAAATATATGTTACTTTAATTTAAAATTTAATCCAGGCAAGACAGAAATTCCCTTGGTAGGCAGGTTATTGATTTTAAGAACCAGTGGTAGGCAGGTTGCTGATTTTTGAACTGGAGTCTGTGTCTCTGAAAATAATAGGTTCTAGCTTGGAATACTAATAGGCCTTTCTCATACATTAGCAGCTTAGTCTGGAATGCCAGTTGTGAGACCTCTTCTTCAAATGGAATTAGTTATGTCCTGGTAATGTCTAGATTACTTTACTATAGCTGGCAATTTCTGAGAGTCTGGGACCATTTTTCTTCTCTCTTGGACCAGGGCACTCAGATTTTTTCATTATGAAAAATGGCCAATACCATCTTGATTTTTCTGAGGGCCCATGAATCTGTTTAAGGTCAGAAGAAAACTTTTTGTATGAAACAATAAATGGCTAAATGGAAAAGTGTAACTTGATGGATAGGCCTTCAAATATTTTTCAGAAATTTTTAACTGTCTGGTTCAGGAGATGGTAGCTAGACTGCTAACTGGGAAGGGCTAGTCTGAACATGTCTAAGTCACTGCTGTTAAAAGAGCTGTTCCTGTTACCCATTTGTTTGCAGAGATACTTCAAAATGCAGGCCTTAGCTTTAAGGCTGGAGCCCTAGTCATACTTAAAAGCAGGCAGAAACTTTATTAAGAATCATATAACTTACATCTCATTAAATGTTGGATTTTACTGCAAAGCTCAAAACAAGTTGGAAGCAGGGAGTTGCATTTGCTCCCGTGTGAATCACCCTGATCTTTGAGTTCTGCTTCGCTCCTCCAGAGAGTGAATGACTGATGACTGGGATTTTTTTTTTGACACTGATGTTCTGTGGGATTGTCCTCCAAATCATTTTGTACCTACATTGTCTTCATTTCAGCACCAGTAAATAGTTCTTTATTTGTCATGCCTCTCACCAGTTCAACTAAATACTGTACATGTTTACAAGATATAAGCACTTTTCATTTAGAACACACTCTTAAATAAATGTGTTTCTATATTACTAAATTATTACGTGTTTTACTGAAGTTATGTCTTACTAATTGCAGTTTCATAAATACCTGCTTGTTTTAATAAAAAATTGGTTTAGGGTTCTTTTACAGTGCAATCCCACATAAGTCTACTTGGATGTAAACCCCATCAATTTTAGTCACACTTATTCCTTGGTGGCTGTGCATAACATAAGATTATATCTTGAATATTCCAAATCTTCTGTGTTCAAATGTCCTTTGGCGACTTCTTACCTCCTAACAAATGAATGAAAGAATGAATGAAACATAGGGCAACCATATTTACTCAATGTAACTTCCAGAGATTTTAGCAGGACTTAACTGCTTATTAAAACCACATGGGATTGTCTCTTAAAGCAATTAGATCAGAATTTGATGGTGAAAATTTGCACTCGAAATTAAAACACTAAAATTGGAAGATATGGGTGCATTTTAAACATTTCTGAATATTGTCTCCACTTCCATGTGGCATTGACATATATTTATTCATTTATTTGGAGGATATTATACCTTATATGTTCAGAGGTGCTCAGGATCACTAGACTCTTGGTCCACAATGCCTAACATATTCTATTACATACATAACACAAAGTCAAATAATCTTAATCTGTTCAACTGGACCACAGTTTCCAAATTTCAGGGCCTAGATATCCTTACAGTACCACTCTCAGAAGTTCTAGCTAGCACCACCCCTGGTCAGGATTTGTAGCACAAGAACATATGGCCCAAGAGGGCAAACATGGGTCTCCTCCTCCCTATTTTAACCTTATGATAACACTGTGAGATAGGGCAGTCTTAGAAAGAATGACAGGCTCAAGGTTCTCTGGCTTGTAATTCTTCTTAGGAAGAAGAAGAGGTTAAGAGCCTTCAGCTTCTGCAGTAGAAGTTGAGTAGACGGAGCCAATACTGCTGGCTTTTCAGTTCATGCCCAGTATATAATACACAATTTGTACAAAATAACTTACTGACCCATGGATCTGGGTACTACTGTAGCACAAACACCAAGGAGTCTTAAAGATTATTAAATTGTGTTTGGTCTAATCTTTTATGGACTGTATTCTGCTTCTTCAAGTGCAAGAAGATGTACTGCAGCATAATATAAAGAAAGATCCTTGACCAAAGATGTGGTTTCCTCCAGCCATCTGGCTAACCCACCTATTTTTAAAAATCCATTATGCATTTACTCCTCTGTTCAGCTCCAATGCTGTCTGCCACCACGCATAGCTGATCACAGTGAACCAATTAGCTGGTATGGGTGGTGACACATCCCGCCACCCTTTAATCTGCTGCTGTTTTATTGTCAAAGCAGACGGTGGCGATTCCACTAGATGCTGATCCCAGAAACACCTCAACTGCCACTGTTAATCTGGTTAAAATATTTACAAATCTTTTTCTTCTTTTTCCATTCCAGCCGAATAGACAGGGCTGGGATGGAGCTACACAAGCCTGTTACTGTGTTAGAGGTGCACAGGATTATTCTCATGTTGTATAGACACAATAGATGACAGATAAAAAGGAGCTTCCCAGACATCCAGGCTCGCCAAGTAGCCATATTAGGTTGCTATTTAAAAAATTAGAATGATAGGTTCCCATCTCCCTGTGTAAGCATGCGAGTAGGACAAGAAGAAACTTAGAGGAAAGACAGGTAAAATAAACAAAAACAGGTTGGCTTCCAAATATATAGATCTTTGCAGTAACAGGTAAACTTTCTTAGTGCATACTGCAGTTTGTCAGATTCAGAGATATAACAGATAAAAACTCAGTACTACATTTTTTGCAGTTGTTGTTTAGTCGTATCTGACTCTTCATGACCCCATGGACCAGAGCACACCAGGCCCTCCCGGAGTTGGGTCAAATTCATGTTGGTAGCTTCAATAACACTGTCCAACTATCTCATCCTCTGTCATCCCCTTCTCCTCTTGCCTTCACACTTTCCCAGCATCAGGGTCTTTTCCAGGGAGTCTTCTCTTCTCATGAGATGGCCAGAGTATTGGAGCCTCAGCTTCAGGATCTGTCTTTCCAGTGAGCACTCAGGGTAGATTTTCTTTTTGGAGATCTTTTGCAGAGGGAATTGTAATCGCTTTGTATTTCTTTCATTCATGTCTATAAAAACAATTTGAGAGATCAGCTACAGTGGTGCCTCGCATAGCGATCACTCCGTTTAATGAAGAAATCGCGTTGCGACAATGTTTTTGCAATCGCTTTTGTGATCGCTTAGCGATGGTCCCTATGGGGAAAACTCGCTTTGCGATGATCTCAGGGAAGCGATCATCGCAAAGCCCCCATTTTTGGCCAGCTGATCAGCGTTCCAAAATGGCCGCCGGGTAAACAAAATGGCCGTCCGCTGTGTTGACTCACTTTAGAGGCACCGAAAATGGCCGCCCCATGGAGGATTTTTGCTTAAGGTTAGTTTTTAAGCTCATAGGAACGCATTAATGGCGTTTTAATGTGTTTCTATGGGCTTTTTAATATCGCTTAGCGATGAAATCGCTTAGCAGCGATTTTTGCTGCACGGATTAACATCACTAAGCGAGGCACCACTGTATTATTATTATTCCATGAATAGTAACTGATGCTAACAGTCTGTCTGCAGGATCTGAGATTGATGGATGATAATTTTATTTTGTTCCTTTTTTTCAATTTTTTTTAATTATTATTATATAAATCCATCTATACTGATTTAACATCGTGTCACCAGGGTACAGGTTATAATAATTTGTAAAACAACTACTATTCACATTACACTCCTAATCTATACAACATCCTTCTAACCATTGATAGAATAAGTCCCATGTTTGATAATATTTTGTATCTTCTTTTCCTTTGATTTTCAGTGTTAGTCTGTCCATTTCGGCGCAGTCCAATATCTTTTTAATTATTTCTTGATCCGTAGGTGTTCCTTCATTTTTCCAGTACTGTGCATAAATAATCCTCGCCGCTGTTAGAATATGCAATATTAAATATACATTTTGTCTATCAACACTTTCTGGTATTATACCTAACAGAAAGAGCTCTGGCCTAAAATCTACATGCTTTTTGATTATTTTAACAAGCCATGTATGTATTTTGTTCCAATTTTTTTTTGCTTTATCACAAGTCCACCAGAGGTGATAATAGGTTACAGTTTTTTTATGACATTTCCAACATTTACTTGACCTGTTAGAATACATCTTAGCCAATCTATCAGAAGGTAAATGCCATCTATAAAACATTTTATATAAATTCTCTTTGTAAGATGTTGCCATTGTCATCTTATAGTTTCTAGACCACAGCCCTTGCCATTTTTCTAAGTCAATATTGTACCCAAAATTTTTTGCCCATTGAACCATCGTTTCTTTGACCTGTTCATCCTCCATTTTCCAATTTAGAAGGAATTTATATACTTTCCTAATTAATTTATCATCTGATGTTAACATTATTTGGTCAAAAAGTTGTCTGTTCTTTATAAAAATCATACATTTTTAGGTCCCGTTCATATCTTGATTGTATTTGCATTCTAGACCACCACGATGCATCTAACCCCTGGTCTATAAGATCTTGTTTTGGCTTTAATCTCCTATCTTTGTCTAAAATATCTGTATAAGTCAAAATTTTTCTTACATTCAAAAGGTTGGGATGAACAAATGCTTCTATGGGTGAAGAACAATGCTTCTATTGTTCCTTTTAAAATACTTTCAAAAGTCTGAAAATCTTTTCAGACATCAATGAAAATAATTACATCGTTTCCTTTAAAAACTGAGAAAAAACATACTATAACAGTCAGGAATTCAGGCAGAAGTTTTTGAGTGTGTAGCTCTTAGAAGTTTGATTTATATTTCTGGGTGTGATCAGACAGGTATTTGTCCCTGCTTTGCTCCGGGTTGGGTGGGGGATGGTGTAGCGAAATGCCAAAATGTGACATCATCCCTGCCTGTCCATCACAGAAGCCCAAGAGGGAGGAGCCAGGGATAAGGCAGGAGGGGCGGAGTTAGAGAGAGAGTTAGGGGAATGTGAAATGGCAGTTAGGGTTTAGAAGAGAGAAGGAGAGGGTTAAAGAATTGAGCTGAGAGTGTTAGGAGAGGGAATTGAGAAGGTTAAACAATATTGAACAAGCAGGAATGAAGTACTGTATGAAGTATAGTACTTATACTATAAGAGAGATATTGATCAAAAGTATATAGTAGTTTGGAATAAAAGGGATTGCATACATAATCGAAACCGTGTTAACACCTGAAACAGTTCATACGTGATTTACCTTTATGATTTACTTGGCAATAAAAGAATATTTGTTAATTAAACCTCTGACTCCTAAGTTCAATAACCCTCAGTTTTGGCAGCACACGTGTATAACATACAGTAATTGGTATTAGGAGAATACCTGGTGGCAGCATGAAGGAAAAAGGGCGTGATCCTTGGTGAGGGATAAATAAAACAGGGACAACAAGGTCGATCACCACAAATGGTTTGCTTTTTTCTGATGACCACACCAAGCATGTGCCATTGTGAATCAATCCACCCCATTTTTTGCCTACTTGCATCATTTTGGGTCCCTGTTAGGGGCTAGTTTTCAAGTGTGGATTGAATTGCTCCATTTTGGTTTGGTTCCAGTACACATAATTGGGGGATAGAACCAAAGCAGATGGCTTAAGCTGTCCTTTTGCTTAAACCACTTAATGACTGTGAGAAATGGAAAGCTTCCTTCCCAGTCCCTGTAGAGGAGAAGGGAGAGGAAGTTTTCAGTTTCTTTTTAATTGTTACTAATGCATCAGTGATGCTTTGAAAGGCTTTTTCTTTTGTTAAAATCCTTTCAATGCATCACTGATATGCTCTGTGAATCACCAGCAATTAAAAGGAAATTGAAACTTCCTTTCTCTTCCTATTTCTCAGGATCATTAAACAGCTTAAGCAAAGCACAGAGGAAGAGACAGGAGGGAGATTTTTTTTGTCTTTTTCTTTGTTTGTTTCCCTTTAATGAGAAAAAAGTTTGTCTTCCAGAATCCTTCACCACTAGCTGTGCTGGCCAGGATTTCTCAGAGCTGTAGTAAAAAAAAAAAAATACATCTGGAGACATCTAGAAGCCACTGGTCTAGATCCTACTAAACAGGGTAACTTGAGGTTTGTTGCAGTCAGTCCTTGCATGTGGACACAGGTATCGCCTCAAGTAACATACCATACCTCAAAGTGACCCTGTTTAGCAGAAATTAGACCAGCGGTTCCCAACTATGGGTCCCCAGATGTTCTTGGACGATCAATCCCAGAAATCCCGACCAGCACAACTAGAAATTTTAGTCTAAGAACATCTGGGGACCCAAGGTGGGGAACCACTAGTCTAAAACAGAGGTGGCATGAAAAATACTGCTTAATCCTGTTGTGCCATTTGGTACACCAGAATCAGCACTCACGAAACTTGTGAAGTAAGTTCCAGAAATGAAATTGAGTGCCTGAAAAAAAATTGTGTTAGCTGGGCAGTGAACCTTCTGTAAGGTCCAGCAGCATCACAGAGCCTACAAACTATTTTTGTGTCCTCAAGGGAAAACCATGCAGGATGTAAACTCTAAACAGGATGGCAGTAATATCATGGAAATGGTAGCAAATAGTGAGCACATTATTAGCCACTTTTAAAAAGGCATTTTTAAAATGTATCAGGGTTGCTGAATGCAATCTTCTACTGCTTCTTCACCATACAAAAATAGGTGTGCTTTGCACACTGGAAGAGCTTAGTAAGGAATACTCAAGCCACACAAACATTATCAAACAAAAGGCCTTCTTTCTTTTTTGCTCAATCACACAAATTGCCTGTCACTACTTTTTCATTTGTGAAGGTAAGTACACAGAAGAAGCAAAGAAGAATAGACGGATTGCTCACAAAGGTGAGACAACCCATGTCATGCTTCTCCTTCTAATAATCCATGCAAGATGGTAGTGGGATCTTTTGCATTTCAGGAAATGTGCAAAAAAGAGGCACAAATGCACATGAATTATTCAAAACTGATAGAAGAAAAAACTTACCATTTTATAGCAAGGAGAATACCTGCTCCCTTTTCCTATTCAGCATGCAAGGGCAATCTTGATCACAATGCACATTCCCAGCTGACAGGTGCCACTTTACAGTGATAATTTGCATGAATAAAATTCCCCCCCCCCGAACCTTTACCCAACAGGTCAACATAGTCACTTCAAGTCAGATTCTTTCCAAGGAGTGGGATCTGAAATTCTGAGTAATAATAATAAAATTTATTGTGGTCATATGACCTGTACAAGTAGAGGATTTGAGCAGAGGATTTAAGAGCTTCTGAACGAGGACTTTCAGAATTGTAGAGTGGAAAAAGGTATGTAATGTAGATGATGTAGTCTGTATTGGACAGAGTGATGGACTAAAACTCAGGAGGCTTGGGTTCGAATCCCCATTTAGCCATGGAAACATACTGAGGGTTTGGAACTGGTAAAACCTCTCCTTAAATACCTTCTTTGTCTGGAAAGCCATATTAGGGTTGCTATAACATGGGGTGAGCAAGTTGCTGGTTCTCTTTTGACACAAGAAACAGTCTTTATTGACTGACTGCATTTTTATACTGCTTTTCATTTAAAAATCTGAAAGCAGTTTGGAAAAATGCAATAAAACCAGTGAATAAAAATGATTTTACATTTCCTAAAATCTATCAAAATAATTCATTAAAAACAGGGGTAACTATTAACAATCAAGGAAATGCCTGCATAAACAGTTTGGTGTTTAATTAATGGTGGAAACACCCAACTCTCAGAACCTGACTCATTTCAAGGGGAAGGCCATTCAGTTACCTTAGTGGGCATTCCATATAGTGGGCACCACAACAGAGAAGGCTTCATTCTTTTATCTCAATTTACAAATTTTGTATAGCCAATATTAATATAGCATTAATACAACACACTGTATACTTCCAATGGGACTAGAGGGATGAAGCTTTTATTAATCATTGGTTGAAATACAGTATAAGTTGCAACTAGAGTGGGCTCAATGAATCAGTGGAAATTTGGTGAATCTGTTCTTCTAGGAGTGACTTACTACTGAATTTCAGCTATTTTATGCTAGATCTTGGAAAAGTTACTTTTTTGAACCACTGCTGCCTGGCTGGGGTATTCTGGGAACTGTTGTCTCAAAAGTAACTTTTCTATATTGTTTTTTGCATTGTAGGGCTTGGAGTGTATACTAAATTGGAGTGATTTGTACATCTCAAAACCATCAACTAATGGCTGAGGATATGCCCTTTATTCTATGCTCTTTCTAATAATATTCCTTGCAACTTCTTAATGCCATTTCATTACCTTTTTACAAGCCTGCTACCTGTTTGTTCAGAAACTGGTGGCTCTACCTGCTTCCACATTTTGATAGCAATTTTTGATCAATGTTTTGTCACACTTTGTGAATTCTGATGCCTGCTGATGTTAAGATTATGGATATCAGCAGCTTGTGCTCTTCATTTTCAAGAACATTCTGAACCCAGTATACAGAAATCTTGGGGACTCATGCATGGCATATATGCACCTCTCAAAATCTCTCTTATTCACTCACTCTCTCTCTCTCACACACACACACATACAGAGAGAGAGAGAGAGAGAGAGAGAGACAGAGAGAAATGAATAGTCTTCAGTGACCAAGAGATCTACTGATGAGGGGGTAGGAGAAAGAAGTAGGAAGGAAAGGAAGGGGAGAAAAAAAGCAGAACAAGCATTCCACATCCAGCCTAGGAAGATTACTGCCATAAAAGCAGTGCTGGAAGGGGCTAGTTATCAAGTGGAAAACAAGGAAGTACAACCAGCTCCCTTGGCATCAGATTTAGAGGACTCTGGTTGGAAGGTATGCACTCCTGTGAGCCATTAGGACTGAAGCAGAAATAGATGCAGTAATCCAGAACATATGGAGTCTCTAGGTTACCATGAAATATAATGCAGAGAAAAATGAATTATTTTCGAAGGGAAGCTGTAGAAAGCACATACAGCTTTTCCCCCCTCTCTTTTTATTGGAACTATGATATCAACAGCCCCTCTTAACAGTTGAAAACAGCTGCTTATGTTTTTCATTGAGTTTTAAAGAGCCCCTTCGGACATGTCTGTAGGGGTTATAAAAGGGAATGAGACACGGAGTGGGGGACAAGAATAGATGAGGAAGGTGAATTTCTGAGTGGTAGTGGTGGCGGCAGCGGCAGCAGACACCGGGCGTGCGTTCCTGCATAGCTGTGAGCAATGATACCTGTTCTATCCACACTTAGAAATTGCATAGAAATTTGCCTGGATACAACACACCAAGGGCCAGACACACCCGCCCTTGCTTAGTTGGTTCAAATAACTGGGGGGGGGGGAGAGTGGCTGAGCTGGATAGAGATAACAGTGGGCAGGGTAGGCAAGCTTTAATCCTTTGCCCCTTGCTGCAGACCTTGGGTGGGTGGGTGGAATTCCTCCCCCACAGACCTGTTACTTGCAAAGGGAGAAAAGCTCTCGTTCGGCCATACTGGAAAATGTCCTCTCATTACAAATAGTGGTTGTGAGAGCAGATTCCGATCAGGACTGTAGCAACTCAAAAGGATTACATCCTTGCTCCCCAATTTTTTCATATCATGGTCTCAGTCCAGCTGGCCTCCACCCAATACAGATTATTGTATATTCTTAGTTGTATACCCCCAAGTATCACAGCAGATATATATTTATATATATATTTGTGTTTTAATGTGCATATAGAAAACATATACTGTATAAAATATATATAAACAGGATTTCAGCCAGTATCTCATACATTGAGGCATTGAATGGATTGGTAAAATAAGGTTGCCATTCATCATACACTTGTAGGGGCATCTTGCTGAAACTTCAGAATATATATATATATGAGAGACTGGCTGAAAAAGTTTCCATTCATTTCTCTCTATAAACAAATACCTGCTGCCATGATTCTCAGGGGTGCATGTGTGCGTGCACCAAACTAGAAAATGTGTATACCGCCAAGTAGCACAGCAGAGGTGCTTTGTTTACCCAGGAGAGACAGACAGAAAGTTGCAATTTAGCTTATGTTGTGAACAAAGACAAAAAAAAATAAGAAAAAAGCATGCACATTAGGAGTTTTTAAAAAGGATGTGAATGCAGGGCACGTCCACCTTTCTGTCCACATGGGCCTGTAATTCTTCTCTCCCAATCCAGATAATCACACCCACAGCACATGCACACACATGCAAATCCATACACACACATTCCCTTCCTTTCATTCCTCAATTTCCATTGCAAATGGTATTGGCAGCAAGATTAGTACAGGTGCAGCAGACTTGAAAAAGAGTTCAGATATGAGACGACCAAGAAGTGACACCGTTTCCCCAGGGTATTTATTTTATTTACTGCATATAAATTCAGTTAGACATCACCTATGCACCAAAACAAGAGTATGACATACAGTGGGGTCTTGACTTGAGAACTTAATCCGTATTGGAAGGCAGTTCTTAAGTCAAAAAGTTCTCAGGTCAAATCTGCATTTCCCATAGGAATGCATTGAGAACCATTTGATCCGTATCTGCTCTTTTTCGTCCATAGAAACTAATGGGAAGCTGCTATTCTGCCTTCCACCACTAGAGGGGGATATTTTGTTTCTTTTTTTCTTAGGTCAAGAAAGGTTCAGGGAAGGCAGGGAAAATACAGTCCAGGCAGTGCAGTACCAGGCAGTCCGAAGACTGTCTCCCAATCCACTCTCTAAACGCTGGGAGGAGTGAGGAAGCAGACAGGCACCCTTTTCACTGGCCAACAGTTAACTGAAAGTTCAAATTTTGCACTTTCCCTGCCTCCCACGTGGGTTTTTTTCAGTTCTTAACTCAAATCTAAGTATGTAAGTCAAGTCAATATTTTCCTATGAGAGCGGTTCTTAAGTCAAAATGTTCTTAACTCAAGCCGTTCTTAAGTCAAGACCCCACTGTAGTTGTAATTGCCAATGCTAGAAGGACAATTTCCCAGGAAGCTCCAAAGCCAAATGCCATGGGAAACTGACTGTCAGGTTGTTACCAGTGGCCAAGGCTGAGAATTGTGCCCCGGCTGCCATGCCATCCCCTCCTCTATGTCGGTCTCCATTAATAACCTATCAAAACAAACTGCTTTAAACAGATGGAACAAACCTCTCTGAAGTCAGCAAGGCATTGGGAACAGATCTCCTCTGCCGCCTGTTGAAATCTTCTGGGTCAGTGGATGAAGTCTACATATAGAGTATGTGGCCACATTTGGAGGAGTGGGTTGTTGAGAGTCCCAGACCTTTGCTATCTATCAGGACTCTTCATCAGTTTAACTAGGCCAGTGATCAGCATGAAAACAAGAACAGCAGGCAAGGAAATTTGTCACTGATGATAAAGGGTATGCGGTGGCCTGTCCACATGGCCTGTCCTTGGGAAAATTGTAGCCAGAGGGTAACAAAATGTCCAGGCCTTCATCTGGCAAAGAATAGCCTGCAGGCTGACTTCTCAGTGTTGCAAATAAATCTCTGTTACCAACACAAAAGGCTCTTGGGAGAGCATTGATGTACCTCAGTGTGAAACCCAAACATGCCTGCTACCTCCCTGTGAGGATGGAGCAAGTTTAGAATGGTTTAATTAGGAGGATAATAAGCTAACAAGGTTTCATTTCTGTTCAGTGGCTCAATGAGGAATTCATTAGGAGAGCTTAATCTAACAAAACAATTCCAAGGCTTAGAAAGATTGCCCATTGATTGGCAACCAGTTTTTATTTATGGTTTTCACTTTAGGGGAGAGGGCCAGATATGTGTGGTGCTTGCATCTGTCTCCAATAAATCCAGTAAGTGGAACTGCAAAGTCCAGTTTGGCCAGGTCTTAAAATATTTCTGATATGCAACCTAAGGGGAGGGGCAGGCTGTGGTCATATATGCAATTCCATGATGTTTTGCT